>NC_073704.1:54226545-55429670 GCF_023634085.1 Falco cherrug | reverse complement strand
GGTGCGGCGGCGGCGTGGCGCGGCGCCCGGACCCGTGCGCGGCTGGCGGCGGAGACCCCGGCCCCCATCTGGAGGTAGCGACGAAGCCGCTGCCACCCGCTGCGGGGGCCCCTGGCCGGCCGAGGTGGGGTGGCGGGGCGCTGATGGCGGCCCGGCCCGGAGGAGCGGGCGAGAGCGGGGCCGGCTGCGCGCCGCTCGGCGGCGGGAGGGCGGGCGGGAGCGCGGCGCTCGCTGTCCGGGAGCGGCGGAGCCCGGCGAGGACAGCCAGGCCGTGGGCACCCGGGCGCCGCTCCCCGGCGGGCGAGGCGAGCCGAGGCGAGGCGAGGCACGGCACGGCACGGCGAGCCCCGCGGAGGGCGACGGCCCGGCACGCCGGTGCGCGGGAGGGCGCCGGGGGGAGCGCGGCCGGGGCGCCGGGCCCAGCCCGCGGGGCGCGGCGGACAATGGCAGGGGGTAACCCGAGCCCGGCGGGGGCGGGCGGCAGCCCGCGCCCCCCACCCCGCTGACCGCCCGCTGGGACAGGGGCCGGGGCCAGGGCCGAGGCGGGGCGGGTGGCCCGCACCGCCGGGCAGGAGGCGCCGCCCGCCTGGTGCCCCGCCGGGGCGCAGGGCCCGGCCGACTCCATTTTGTTGGCGCCCGCTCAGCCGCCGCTCGCAGGCCCGCGGCCTGCCCGCCGGCCCCGCGGCCGACTAGGCCGAGGGAGGAGGGGGGAAGGCGGCGGCGGCGGCCGGCCGGGGCGCGGGGACCCGCAGGTGAGGCGCGGCCGGGCCGCCCCGTCCCGCCCCGTCCCGTCGTGGCGGGGCCGCCCGATGCCCCCCCCCCGCCCCCGCCTAAGATGGAGGTGGGGGCGGCGGGCCCGAGGGCGCGGGGCCGACCGGGCCGGGCCGGGCCGCGGCGGGGAGCGGGGCCGCGGCGGGGCAAGGCCGGGCCTTGGGGCGGCCGGTGGCGTCGGGGTGCGCCGGGGGGGGGCAGCAGTGAGCGCCCCCTCCCCCACCCCCCCCCAGGCGGGCAGCGCGCGGGGGAGGAGGGGGGGGGGGGCCCGCTGTGTGTGGGGGGGCGGGGTGGGGGGGCCCCCGCGCGGGCGCGCGCTGATTGGCCGCCGCCGAACCCCAAGAGCGGCCGCGGGGGGCGCGCGCGCAGGCGCGGGGCGCGCGCCGGCGGGATGGCGGCGGCGGGCGCGCGCATGCGGGGGAGGGAGGAGGGAGGCGGCGGAGGAGCGCTGGCGGGGCCTGGCCGGGCCAGGTCGGCGCGTCTCCTTCTCGGCCCGTACCGGGGGCAGGCGGCGAGCCGGCCGCGGCGGCCGCAGGTGAGCGGCGCCCCGCGGGGCGGCGTCGTCGGGCGAGACGGGCGGCCCGCGGCCCGGCGGGCTAGTGTCGGGCGACGGGCCGCGGCCTGGGCCTAGCGCGGCGGCGACGGCAGCGTCGGCCCGCGCGGGGCCGGCGGAGCGGAGCGGGCCCCCGGGCGCGGCTGCCATTTTGCGGCGGCGGCCGGGCTGACCCCATTGTGCTGTGCCCGCAGGTGGATGCCCGCGGCCCGGCATGGAGCAGGCCTGCGAAGTGAGCCGGCGCAGCTGCCTCGTCCCCTTCGGCACCTCGCTGGCGGCCGCCGAGGCCAAGGGCGGCCCCTTCGGCGAGGGCCGCGGCGCCGAGCCGCCCGCCATGCAGCTGGCCGCCGCCAAGCCCGTCTACGGCCAGGACCCCTCGTCCTGCTACATCCCGCTGCGCCGGCTGCAGGACCTGGCCTCTATGATCAACGCTGAGTACCTCGGCGGCGCCGCCGACGGGGCTGAGGCCTTGCCCGACCCCGGCTCGCCGTCCCCCCGCCTCCCCGCAGCGCAGGACCCGGCGGCCGGCGCCGACGGACCCGGCCCGGCGGCCGACGCGCCCCGAGGGGCCCTGGCGTTCCCCTTGCTCCTGCGGGACGGCGGAGAGGAGGCGGAGGAGGGCGCCGAGACGCCGGAGGAGGAGGAGGAGGACGACGACGACGACGAGGACGACGAGGAGGAGGAGGAGGAGGCGGCGGCGGACGGGGAGGAGGAGGCGGCGGCCGAGCCCGGCTCGCGGGGCCGCGGCCGCCCTGGGCCGCAGCAGGGCCCCGCCAGCCCGCTGCCGCCCCGCTTGCAGCCGGCTGAGCTGATGCCGACGGCGGCGCCGGACGGCGGCCCCGGGGAGAAGCTGGAGCCGTCCGCCACCGGCGCGGCGGCCGCCCTGCAGCTCGTAAGCACCGGCGGGGCGCGGGCGGGCGGCGGGGTGGGGTGGGGGGGCGCGCCGGGCGGAGGGCCGCGGCCGCTGCCATTTTGCGGCGGAGGCCGGCGGGGCCGGCCCGGGCGCCCTCGCAGCCGGCACCCTCGAGGGCGGGCAGCCATCTTGCCGAGGGGACCCTGCCGAGGCGCGGGGGGGGGCGGGCGGCCCCGGGGCCGCGGGCTGTCAGCGGGCTGTGCCGCGCACCTGTGCCCGCCGCGGCTCCCGGGAGGGACAGGCACCGGCCCTCCGCCCGCGGGCAGCCGATCGCGGCGAAGTTGCGTGGAGTGGGCTGTCCGTGTCCCGTCCCCCACCCCGTTACAGGCGTGGGGTTCTGTGTTTTTTTGGGGTTTTGTTTTGTTTTGTTTTTTGAGCGTGCTGGGGCTGACGCAGGCAGGAGGAGAGCTTTCCCTTCTCCTGCCTGCACGGGTTTAACGCTGTCAGACGGTCCTTTGTCTGGCCCGGCTTGAGGTGCCCAAGCCGTGATACCTCGGCGATGGCCAGGGAGGGGCTGTGTCACGGCCTGACACACCTCACGGGCAGGAAACCGTGCCTCTCATGCGGGCTGGCTTTTTTTTTTTTTCCTTTCTAATTTCTCTACACTCAAAATTCCTTTACTTTGCTTTCTAATACGCTTAATAAGAAGCAGAGCGGCTTGAACTTTCAGACTTCTGAGTTAGATGCGTTCAGCTTTTTTACATAAAGTTCTTTTGAATGGAGGCATAATTTTTTGGATGCTTTGCAGCTTGACTGTTTGCACACACATGTTTATTTCTTGCAGTTGGGTAGTTTTAATGTGCATTTCTTAAATATGTTTTTGCAAACTTCGGGTTTCTTACTGCGGGATGCTCGGGGTTTTAAGTATTACTCGATGCAGGGTGTGAAAATTAACTGGTGACAGCACTGACACCGAAACCATCTCACTTTCTTTACTTTCAGTAGAGCCACTGATGCCCGACAGATGCTGCTGGTGCATGCAGCACCTGGGGAGAAACACTTGCTTTCTCCGGTGTTCATTTGGGAACATGCCATGTTCCTGCTGTGTGCCCCGGGAGCAGTTGTCACGGAGTGCCCATGGACGGAATCATTTCAGGAAGATGCTGATAGCTGCTTAATTTGCTTGTGGTGCAGTTAGGCTCAGCTCTGGCTCTGGGTAGCTGATCATCTTGAGTGTTCTTTGGGAAGAATCCGTCTCCTTGTGGATACTCGGTCTTTAGTCTTTGGGGGTTAAGACGCTGCTGTGGGTCTGAGGTTTGTGCATCTACTTAGCTTTGTTTTGCAGAGCAAAGCAGCGATCTCTCAGCAGACATGTGCTCGGTGATGCGGTTGTGGGAGGGTCTCACTTTGTAAACAGAAGCTAGCAGAGGTACTTTCACAACATTTGCCTTTGCTATCAGTGGCTTTACTATGTGCTGCACAGAACTGCAGCTTGTATGATGACAAAACTGTCTTGGGTGTTTGAGGCTGTTATTTGAATATGCAACGAGGGGTTGACTTCACTAGCATTGCCTTCCTGTCTGCTGTAGTACAAGGTTAGCCTTGCTGAATTGTTTTGGTGACTTAAAAGCATAGCTGTGTTCAGAAAAAAAAATGCAAAGAAGAAAAGTATTTTTTTAGGCAGCCTTGGATCGTTTTTGAGTCTTGCATTCTTCCCTTAGGAAGTGTGGGTTGTCCAGGCGGTCCTTCATTTTAGCCCTGCTGTTTGTGGGATGGGAAGAGATAGGGATTTGTCTCTGTGCCAAGTTACCATTGAGGCAGTTAGAATCTTTTAATTGTTGAACATGACATAGTAGCTAGAAATAACCAGGCTTGCTCCTCAGATCATGTATTCATGCAGGCGTTTAATTCTAGTCTCGTTTGTATTTGAGTAACCGGAATTCACTTTTTTTGAGAGACTGCTAAAACTTAAAACAAAAACCCACCCCAAATCAACAATCACCAATGCCCAGGAGTCTGCACTGTTATTTTCAACGTGGCTTGTCATGGCTGCACTAATTTTTCAGATATCACCTTTACTCAACCTGATGATGGGGCTCTTCCACCTTACAGCAAGACTTTCTCAGAGCCTTTAATTTTTGAAACTCAGGACTTTGAGTATGCCCACTGCTGCTCAAACAGCCTGTGTCTCGATAAGAGGAAAGTGTGACAAGGGGAAAGTGTGCGTGTATCTCAGACCTCCGTATCTGCCCCTTGTAAGTTTAGAATTTTTCACTAGATCATTGGAAATTGGCTTTGAAAAGGCTGATTTCCAAAATGTCAAGAGTGCTTCCAGCAGAAGGGCCAGCATTTGGTTTAGTCTTTAGTGGAATGCAAAGTCCAGCATTTAAGTAATGCCTCTAGGTAGGAGGGATGGTGGCAGGTATTGTTTTGCATGGGGATTTGTTAATGGCCCTGTCATCTGTTGCACTCAGACAGGGCCCCAAACGGGCCAGAGGTTGCTCAGGTAGCATTCAGTTGTAAAGAAGGATGTGCATATTCGGAAGTGAAGTTATTTTAAGTGTCAAGTTAATCTTAATTAAGGTTGACTGAAGTTCTACATACTCCAAACAGCTACTGACAGATTCTGTGTTGGAGACAAGGAAATTATAGCAGTGGTTCTTGGGTCTTGTTTCTGCTCCAGAACTGACAATACAGTGACTGCTGGCTTATTTCCTTGTTCACACGTTGGGTTATTACCACTTAAATTGAAACGGGAAGTAATTTTTTAATCTGTTTATTCTTTACCATCTTGACATGAGCTTGTCTTTAGCGCTGTTGTAGAGCTCCTGGACAGCATTTTGTGGAGCTGGAGGGAGCATGGGCCCAGGCTCCAGCACTGGGGAGGGTGGGTGCAGCCATGTAAGGTCTGAGTACTGTAGTTCTTGCTTGAACTCGGTTGCTGAGGAATTGGAGCAGGTGGACTTGTTCCTGGCAGAACTCTCATGCTGAAATTTTTGCTTTTTTTGTGTATCTTTTGGTGCCATGTAACTTGGTTTTCACTTTGCCATTTTGTTGGTTTTTAATTGCTACCCGCATAGTATGTTAGAGTCATTTGGTTTGCCAAGTTGGGCACCGGGAAGCAGAGAGTTCTTGGTTTCAAGTATATCTGTGCCACTTTTTGTGCTTGTATGTTACACGCTGTAGCTGTAGGACCCTGGGTTACGCATGCACAAGCAGTTTTTTCTACAGGGCCCTAATGGCTTCAGGCTGCGGGACGTGCTGAGCTTGCGTGAGGCATTTGCTCAGTGTTGCTTTTTGTTCTTCTCGTACTATTTCCTTGTTGTCTAGCTCCACACTGTAGAGTGTGATGGTTGGGTAACGGCAGTGAGGAAGTGAAGCACAGGGGAATCCAGAGCCAGATCTTTCAGCGCTAAGGATGGCTACTTCCAGTGGCTGGGTGTAAGGAATGAGTAGGGCGTGTGTATAGAGCTCCTGAAAGGTTTTTGCTTTACCAGAACTACACCATATTTTACATGTTAAAAGTACTGAGGGCCAGCGAAGTCCTCTCTTTTAAGCCTAGAATTAATCCGTGATGAACTTGAGTTCCATTGCAATCTGCAGCTCTGGGAAACAACTCTCATTATAAAATGTTTGTGTCCCTATGTGAGAGTTACTCTGGGCTTTCGTTTATTAACTGACATGTCTAGTGCCATTTCTCTCTTTGCTAAAAATAAAATAAGGGAACCAATGCCACGTGATACTTGCTAGTCCTGTAAATATTTCTGAAAGAATCTCCTACTACAGACTGTTGATTTGAGGTGTAACTAACTACTGGTAACGTTATATCCCTGAGATACAATAGGCATGGCGGTGGCTTGTTTGAGCAGGGAACATAAATTTCCTCAGCCAGTTGACATCTTCCTGGTGAGAAGATTAATTCTGTGGCAGTCTGTGCTTCCAGCAGGCATGGTCTCCCTCTGTGTGCACCTGGTAAGAACAGGCTTTGGGTGTACTGCTGTCGCTGTGTGTCTGATCTTGTGCACTCCCTTCTTTGCCACTAAGGTTTACACTGTTTGGAAGATGTTATTTTTTTTCTCGGAAAAGAGCACATAGCTGGATCTTACCTGGTTGTGCAGTCTGCTGGCATGCACTGGGCCCCTGTACTGAAGGACATCTGTGTCTTGAATAGTTCTAAACTTACCTGCAAGGGACTTCAGCTGTGGTAGGCATCCAGAGCAGTGGATATTTCCACAGTTAGGGCAGTGTCCTAGGCTGTGTTACTGCTCAGCCGTAAATTTTTGAGGTCCTTAATGACTTTTGGTGCTTTCATGATGTGACAGTACTGCATTGCCTCTTTGCCGTGGTGGTGTGAGCGGGTGTTAACATGCTGCCCCAGCAGGACTGTGTACCCTAGGTGTAAGGAGCAGCTCGCTTTGAGTGATGGCAATTTTTTGAACAGTTTGTAGGATCTAGAGCTCTTCTGCACAGCGGATTGGGTCTATGAAAGTATGTATGTGCTGGTTACCTGTCATGCCATGTGAAATTTGAGTGATTGATGCCTTTGCAGTTCGTGTGGGGCCATACAGCTCTCAAGCTGAACATACCTGTCTGAAATCGCAAAACCAGAGGTGTTTCTTGCAGTTTGGACAGTCTTGAAGGCAAGGTTTTGCTGAATGTAATGGTATAAACCTGTATGTCGCTTCTGCTTTCTCTATTTAAACTTACTTTTAAAGCTAGGGTAAGAGAGACTTCATTCAAGCAATGTCCTGGTTAACCTACTCTCTGCAGTCATAAATACTTTCACGTCTCTAGTGAAGACTAGAGGAGTGTAGACTTCACTGGGCTATTAAGCAGTGCAGTTCTACTCTGTACAGCGTGGCACGCTTAGTATGTCACCTGCTACTGTTACAGGAAAAAATGGCCAACAGTAGCAACAAAACTGGCTTTTACAGGTGCTTTTTTTAGGATGTATGCTGCCTCTCGAGGCCTGTGACCTGTTCTGACTGTCTTTGTATTTACTGGCTGGTGTGATACCTTTTGGAAAAGTGCGTTTCCCAGGACTTGAACCTTTTTTTTCCAAGAAATCTTACATTGATGAGGGTACAGTGATTCTAGTTCTGCTGTTGCAGCTTCTTCTAAGCCCTTGTTAAAATCAATGGTAGCGGCTCAGTTTGCTGTAGCAGTAGTGTTTGTCTTCAGGGCAACACACTTCTGTTTTGCGTGAAGTCGGGGATTTGTTGATTGCCTCTTGCAGTGTAGCAGCTTCTTGTTGCACCTCATTGCACCCGGTTCCCAGAAGTGGGGTTAAACTGTGTGATGTGTAACAATTACTAGGTTGTATCATATTTTTTTTAATTTCCTCATGTTAAGTGAACAAATCTGTAGCTCACTGAAGAGGTGTCTTCAACTCTGAAAATGATTAACAAGCTACTTGAGCCCCCCCCCAGTAGTATGTTTCAAGTTATAATTGGGACAGTATTTCCTAAAAAGACATTCTTAACTTAAAAACCAGTGTTATGGGTGGTGATCAATTTTGTCTAGTTGCTTAGAATATGCCTCTTGTTTTTCTTGCCTGTGACTGATAGCTTCTTGTATGTAGTAATTTTGATTGTTTTTTTCCAGTTATTTGCTCTGGCATTTAGACAGGCACAGGGAATAGAAGCACCTGAAGAAACAAACTCAATCCTAGCAGGGGGGCTTTCCCTGTGAATTTTTTAAAAAATAATAATAATAAAGTTAATGCCATTTTTAATACCAGAAAAATATGACCCATGTTTTGTTCTGTCTGCACAGAGCCATCTGTGCTGTGCAATGCAGTTTTTGCTCGGTAAAATGGGAGTTAAATCCTTTATGTTGGGTAAGACATTGCCAGGATTTCCAAGTTAATGGGTGGAAAAGGTCTGTAAGAGAGTCTGCTTTGAATTAGAGCAGCAGTTTTCAACCTCTATTGATTTGTGGACCCCTAAACACTTCCCAGGTGCAGACTCTTGTCTAGTGAATTTAGACCTATCAACAATAGCCTTGCTTGCTTTCATATAATTTCATGGCATCAGAGTATTTTTTTGCAGCTGAAAGTTTGCAGACCACTGAGTTACAGAACACGTTGCTCATGTTAGTTGCAATGTTTGACCTGCGTGAATTTTGTGTTGAGTCAAGTGTAATGTTGCATTTGTGCTGTGGGTCGCTTCTGGAGCAGGCAGGGCTGCCATCTCCTGCCTGACTGGCTGTCCTGTGTTGGGAGAAGGGGTGATAAAAGTTGCAGTTTGCTTTGCTGAAATAGTTGCTGGAAGTTGTGTTACATTGGGGTGAGTGCAGTGTTACCAGTTAAGGTCAAGCTGGTGTGGGAAACTGCAAGGTGTGGTGGTGACATCAAAGAAATGGTTTGGCACTAGTAAAAGGGTTTAGGGCTTCTCAGTGTGCGGTGGGACAGGATTGTGCCTGGGCACTGGAGTTGCTCTACCAGTGCTCTGGGAAGGGCTGCAAAGAGCAATTCATGGTTTAGCCTGTGGGGAGGTCAGTCAGGCACAGGTAGTTTCTGGGTTTGGAGATGCTTGAGCATAGTCCTTGCAGTTGTGCCTGGGGATTATAGGGGCCTTCTTGCTAAGTGTGCAAGGTTTCTCGGTGGTGCAGGATTGGGGTGCCAGCGGGGAGCATTAGCAAGGCCACATGCAGCACACAGATGCGTGTTTGGGCTCCTCTCAGCGAGTAGCTGCAGCAAGGGAGTGGAATGGTAGCACCAAGGAGTTCGGCATGCCTGCAGAGTTGTGGTGCTGTGCAGAGACAGACTGGAAAGTGGAGAGTTGGGTGTCTCACTGGTACAGTCCTGGGTAGGAGCATGGGTGTTGCTTTGGCTGACCTGAGTGGATGCTCCTGGCTGCAGCACCCAGGGGAGGGGAGGATGCTGCTGTGGATTGGAGGCAGAGGCTGACACTGCTGGCAGGTGCCAGCTGAAGTTCTCTGTTCTTGTTAAATGAGAAATCTGGTTTCGGTGTGGCTGCTCACAGTAGCTTTGCAGCAGTGATTAAATGTGCAATAGCGATAAAGATTGACTTGGTGCACATCCATCTCTTGTGTCCAGAAGCACTGATGAAGCTAGGAGGAATTTCAGCAGTGTTGCTTTGCCTCTATTGAAGGATGGAGAAGCACTCGTTAAAGTTGACATGTTGGCTTTCTGTGGTTACCATTAAGATTGCATCAAGATTTATCTCATCTGGGTCTTTGGAAAAATGGGAAAAAGAAATTGAGAGAAAAGTCCTTGTGTATCATCTGTCTTTCCCAGCACTCATGAGGGTAGGTCTGGCCATGGCTGGTTCTGTCTCTAGCACAGCCAGAGCAGCAGGTTTGTACTGAGCTGACCCACTCAGCTCGTTGCCGGGTTTGGTGGTAGCCTCAGCTGTGAGGGAGCTGCACAAGCTGTAAATGGATGGTTTGTCTGACAGTCAGCGGCATCGGCTTGGGTGCTGAGCTGTTGCTGTGGCTCTGCGTGAAGCGGCGGGTGGAAGGGGCAGCACTAGTGATGTGGGAAAGGGAGCGGGGCCGGGAGTGCCGTTAGTGACTGAGCCACAGGGAAACGGCAACGCATCTCCAGTCCTGCAGGCTTCCCCCTGTCCCTCTCCATCCTCTTCCTCGGGGGGTGGGGTGGGTGGGTGCAGGTGGGTGAAGTGCTGTGGTAGGGAGCAGCAGGGTTGCTAAGCAAAGCTTTGTGCAAGTTCTCGATAGGGAGCTTGTTCCATGGGTTACATCCAGTATGGGATAGCTGTGATTGCTGTGGGAGATGTCACATTCACGCTGCTGTGGTCTTCAGGAAAAAGTTTTATACGTAATAAAATACCAGTGTAACTCATAAGAACTTTCTAGACACTCATCACAACTAATGCATTGGGGACTTCTTTTTAATTTATTTCTGGACATGCAGAAATTCACTTCAGAGTGTGAGAAACCAGAAGTGTTGAGTTGGATAGAGCAATCCAACAGTATCGCATACTAGCCAAAGGATGGGGTGCCTTTTGGTTTGCTATTTTTTAGGAAAAAGTGAACAGATAATATCTTGCACAGTAATATCTCAGCACACTGGATTCCTCCAGCTTTTTTCAGCTCCTGTAGGGCCTCTGGTGCTGAGCATGCCACGAGGCTCTTGCCCTGGGCCCTGCTCGAAGGTTCCACGTTCCTCCAGTCTGGGAGGAGTGTGTTCGTGACTTTTCCTCCCACTGTTGGTGGAAAGATAGAAACCTGGCTGTTGCCTCATGCAAGAAGGGCAAGGAGCAGGGTGGTTATCTCACTTTTAGTAGTTTCTCTGTTCACCCTGATGTTACTTTGTTGTTCGATTTTTCCCAAGCACCTATTCAGACTTCTTACTATTTTGGCTAATGTGGCAGTCTCCCACAGATTTCTAAATAGCAGTGAAACAAGTCCGATTCTTCTTAATTTTAGTTGGCTGTCCTCTCACAGTGTATGTGGGGGTATGTTTAGGAAGCTGGATGTGCAGCATAAAGATTAGGAAGCCTCTCTGAAGCATAAGTTTGCAGGACCTGATGGTAGAAGCATGAACCTCCCTCAGGGCATGGCTCTAAGTGTGAATAGATACAAACAAATAAATAAGTACAAGGTAAGTTTATTGCACTGCTAGTGTTCAGAACTTCAGATTGCATTTTTGGTAGGGATTCATCAAAAGCAGCTGAAATCTTAAATGCAAATTAAAACTTAATTTTATGTGAACAGAACATGTACAATTTTTTGTTTTGGAAAAATGGTTCAGTTGGACAGGGAGAATGTGCATGCTGAATACCACCTCATTTTGAGGAGGTTATGGTCTTTTGTAAGTGGCATCTTTGCATTTGGGCTAACAAAGTGGGATTGTACCTTCACCTTCTGTGCACGATCCATAATTTCTGCAGAAGATTAAATTTGCAAACCCATGTTAAATGTTTGTTGCTTTTAAAGAAGCATTTAAAATGGAATAAAAAAAAACTCAACAAAAACCCAAAAAACCCCCAAACCAAACCAAACCAAAAGAATGAACAAGCAAGTGTTAGTAGTTACACATTTAATTCAACCCAAACTCCCAGTTTTTAACCGTTGAGGTTCTAATGCAATATTCACTTTGTGCTGCATGTATGTGTTCTCTAGTAAGCAGAATGAAGCATTACAGATTAAGCTGTAATGGATACAATTTACATATATAAATTAGAATAACCAAGTTTTATTTTGCACAGTTTGAATCAGTTTTTCATTTCAAGGGTTTAGAAACTTCCTGTCTGAAGACGAACATTGTGTTTATCAGATGTCTTGCTTGTTCACAATTTGTTTGATAATATACAGAGGAGCACAAAAGTAAGGCTGAAAAAAGGGGGCAGATCTGATGACCTGGTTTCAGTTTAGGTTTTTATGCCAGTTCTCTGACATAAGGTACTTGTGATATTTTTTCTTTGTGAGACATAGCTGAGTTTTGGTAATGCCTGCAGTTCCTCTTGCTTGAAACATTTAGTGCTGGTTAGAAAAGCCAGATTTAAAGAGAACTTGGTTTATCACTTGAAATGTATGCGGATAATCAAGTGTTAAAAGAGTCTTTCCTGTTTCAGGCTCCTGGCAGTGGCTTGAAATCTTTTGTATGTTTGTGTGTCTGTGGATTTCTCTCCACCAGGGATCTGGTGAGATCGTACCCCTTCTTTCCTGCTTCTTTCTGCCTTCCTCAAACCTTGCTGTCCGGTGTGCTTCTGATTATTAGGATGCTGAAGTGCTAAAGCTTTCTATTGTACTGCTGTTCTATCCAGTCCATAAGGAAAAAGATCTCCATTAAGAAAGTGAAACAGGGATGCTGTTAACCAGTTACCTTGGTGTCCGAGACTTGGTATTCTCCCATCAGTACATTCTTTATTTAAAATCCAGATGTTTGTAACTCTTGAGCTTAATAGAAATGCTTCAGGATATATGAATTACCAAATGTAGTGCAGTCAGATCTCTTTAATTTAGCCTTTCACGGTAGTTCATATGTACGTAGCACCCTTTGCGTTTATAGGCTGCTGCAGCCTGGAAAACGTACTAAAAACTTGCCAAAGACAACAAATATCCGTAGGCATGTAGATAACAGAAGTTTGGCTTGTATCATAATCTCTGCTGTATTTTTTGCTAGTGAATATTTAATTGGTGAGTATTTAACACTTCTGCGTGATAATGGTCCCAGATAAGAGGTAGTATACTTTTTCAGATGTGAATGTAGGTCAGATGCCTGTTTGCTTTTTGCTGCAGTGCTGAATCTGAAGGAAGACTGGAGCAGTGCAGGGGACAAAGGGCATGTCCCCTGGTCCCCAGCAGTGCAGGCTGCCTGTGGGTTTCCAGCAGGCTTCTTCGACTTCTGCGTTTGACTTGAAGTGTCAGTGTGATGATTACTGTGGTGAGGGAGGTGATGGCTTCAGCAGATACACCATGCAGGTGTTGTGGTTTGGGTGGTTTTTGTACATAACTTACTCCCGTTGGGCTTACCCTCTCCCTGTGCAGGGATTTATTCCTGTAAGTTTTTTCACAGTGGAGCACAGAGGGCTCCTGCTCTGCCTGCATGAGTGCAGGTTCAGGATTGGACCCTCTCTCTATAAGGGCTGAAAGCTCATACGCTCGGTAATGATACTTTGCGTGGAGGAAACTTTGATTGATGACGTTTTTGCTTGGCTTCGAATACTTACTAAGCTACGAAGTACATATAATTTAATATTCTTTCCATTTTATGTTTTTTTCAGCCAATTTGGTTTTGATTTCAGAAAAACTTACTTAAAACCGGGATCTTTGCAAATGAGAATTTATTTTTTGGCTTTCATCACAAGCAGTTACTAATTTCAGTTCTTGACTTTGCTTCAGTGTTGTTCTTAATCTCATCTCCTTTTTATCTTTTACGTGCAACATTCACCAGTAAAAATTATTTCCCCAATTGCTGTCTTTTTTCCTTTATCTGTATTTGTTCATTTCCCAGTGCATGAGTGTTGGAGCAGAATGAAATAATGAACAGTGGATCACTTAGACTTCTTTCCAACCTCACCACCCTTAGGAGCAGGATGGTCGTAGGAATTGTTAACTATCTCCGACTGTCAGCAGCAGTTACTGTATGAGAGTTGCAGCCATCGCTGCTTGATTCTGTGACTGGAGTTAAAGGCTCTGGGCCCCCTGCTCGTGAGAGGAGCTGTATGGGCTCAGGACAGAAGGATAAGCCTGAGCTCAGAGGGCTGAGGTTGAAGCTGCTCTGCTTTGTCTTAAACTGTAATTTTGGAATTTATTTTTTGAAAGTAATAAAAAAAATGTCAAAATATTTTTGGAAAATTTGGAAAAATGAGGTTGAACTTTAGCTGCAGGGAAGTGCTTTTAGGATACTTTTAGCAATGCCCTTCCAGACTGGTTCTGGGAGTGCTTTTAATAGAATTTGCCCCAGTTGCTGCCCCTCCTTTGCAAGGGCAGAGGGTAAATGACCTGTTGTATGATGGTGAAATGGCAGGAGTTGGGAGTGGCATGTCCTAGGCATGGCACACTGGTGACACCAACCATGTGATTAGATTGTTAGTAGATCCTGCTTTAAGCAGACTGTTTTGCCCAGGCTAGTCCAAGTGTCTTCAGATGTCATCTCTGCCTCAAATTTGCTTTGTTAGATATTTTTTTTTTGTGCTAGTACGAAGAGCTGTTGATCTTCAGCCAGTTCAGCCGTATCTGGGGGTGGGTTGTAGGAATTAGGTGAACTCCTTGCTATCTCATCCTGTTCAGGAGAAAACTAATGATCATTGAACTTTAAGGAAAAAAAGGTGGTCACGAGGGAGATGGTGGACTGACCATCACCAGGGTTCCAGTTCTAACTAGTAAGGAGTAGATACTGGGAACAGCCTGTTTGTAATCCTGGGGGTAGATGGGCTGCAGGGAGGGGCAACCTGATGCTGGAATGAGAAGGTTTGAAGAGAGCACTGGAAGCTTACGGGGCAGAGTTGTTGCTGCCTTCTGCCCCTGGCGCAGATGTATGCGCTGGCTGGTGCATGGGGTGTGACTTACCTGGCAGCTACTAGTGTGGTGAGATCTGCTCATGAGATATCCTGTGCTCCTGCTGCAGGGCCCTGGGCAGGTATCGGCTGCAGCGGAAAAGGCTATTAGTGTCATTGTTTATACTGTATTGTTCAATTATCATTTGGATTTGGCTGCCTCCTTTTATTTTCTTCCTTGGCTTTGATTCTGTCCACTTTGTGCCTGAAACAGGCTTGGCAGGATCTTCCTTCATTATTCTTGGAGGTCAGTGGCTTCCTTCTTGCTTTTCTCCATCCTCACGCACAGTCTCTTTTGCTGCCCCAGCCTTTCTCCAAAAGCATGTTCTGTCCGCTGCTTCATTGAATAATATCATGTTTATAATTTAAGTCAGGAATAAACTCTAATAGGGCTGTTTTGGCTAAGCATTTCTGTCACGTCTTTCCAAATCAGGTCTGAGTTTCAAGTGTGCAGGGCTATGATGGTTGCAGCTCAGTGTCTGGTCTCTGGACAGCTGGGCTTTTTGGATATACAATATCAAAAATCTTGGCTTGTGACAGTAGATGTATATCTGCCCCTTTGCACGCAGTTTGTTTGGTCTTACTGTGGCTCTGCCAAGCTGGTTGCATCCCCTGTCTCACTGTTGGGCACGTGGCTTGTCTGCTGCTGTGCCACACTGCGGTGGAGGTGACAGTACTGCTCCAGCGCTGCAGGAAAGTTGCACCCCATGGCTGTCAGCATATGCATGTGTTTGTGGACTTGTGCTTTGTGACACTTCTTCCCTCAAGATTAATGGATTGAACAGGAACTTCAAGTGATGTAACAAAGAACAGATAAGTGTTATTTTTGTCACTTTTTAACTTTGTCACTTTTTAACGATGTGGTTATTTTAAAGGGCAGAAGATTGGTGAGAGACAGTTGAGGACTGATAGTATGTGTGCAATAATAAAACCACTTAGAAAAGTAAGCTTTATTTCTTGGTATGTTTCCTATTTGCCTTATGGTGAGAATTTTAGGAGGGCAGAGATGCTTGCTTTCTATTAGAAAGCCTCCTTTCTCATGAAGCTGAGCACAGACTTTCGATATTTCACTTGGTGAATTGCAGACTGGTGTGTTTAGCATAGTACAAATTCAGGAGCTGACTTTCAAGATAGAAATGTTTGTGTCATCCTGCTGCTGAACCTTGGCTTGTGACCCCTTCCTCAGTGATTAGTGGTCATTTGGGGTCTTGCATGGGTGGAGAGAGCTTGAAAAACATTGGAAAGATAAATCCATGTCCTCACCAAAAATAGTACAAGGTGATCTGAAATAACTGCGTATTGTCTAGAGTGTAGGCTGTAGCTTGTCCCATCTGAACAGCAAATTAATGCCAAACATACCAGCTCCCTTCAGGAGAATGTCTAGATAGATACAAAGCCTGTGGTGTTGCTCACTGACAGAGCAAGGCACTGTCCTTCCTTTTCTTGCTAACTCAGTCTCTTCCCTGCTTTGAATTTCTTCAGTGTATCAACACTGGAGTTACAACATGGTACCTACCTGGTATGCAATGGCTCACAAGTTTTTTTTATTTAAATGCTTGAACGTCTCCATGCTCTGTAGGTAAACAATGCTCTCTGACCATGTGTAGGGACTACATCTGAAGTTCATTGTTTTTAAAAAAACAACTTGCGCTTTCCCTAGCTCACAGAAAAATCACGGTTACTGCAGGGCTGAACTTTAGCCTGATGGCCAATATTAGCAGTTTGATCTGGGCATAGTAAATGTTAACTGTAATAGGAATGAAATTTGTTGTATTCTTACCCAAGAAATACATGCTTTGGGGGCTGTAATTCTGGCATCATGCAGCAGAGTTTAAAGGAAGAGTCTTGCTGTACCTAGAAATGGTAATAACTGCTGCTTTCACTCCTCTACTAGTTTCTTTTTTTTAATGTTATAAACCTTAAAACTCCTTAGCAGAACTTTTTTTTCTATGGATATGTAAAGGGATCTCTGGCCAGGTGGTGGGATGTAGGGAGAGTAGACAGGGAAATAGTAGAGGACTGCAGCCTGCTGCAGTGTGTCCTGTTACAAGGCTTTTTCTCAGGGACGCTGGAACATGGCTCTTCTGATCTGCCTCTCGACCCACTGGTGGAGCCTTTGGTGGGCAACCTTGAGGCCAGTGTCTGACTACTAATGCCTTAGAAGGGAGAGAGCAAACAGAGGAATGAGAATGGTTGCTGGCTGCTCGGAAAGAGAGGTAACTGTTTAAGCATTGTCTGAATAGTTCCTTGAAAGTCACATTTTCAAGAGAGGCTGAGTGGGGTATTAGAGGGTGACAAAGTTGATTTAAATGCAGACTTGCCTCTAGGCAGGGGGTGTGGGTGTCCCTCAGGTGGATCAGTGTGAATGGCTTTGGCAGGTCCCCAGCATAGTTTTACTGTTCTGTCGAGCTGACTGTGCTCAGGTTACAGTTGTCAGTAAGATGCACATACATTGTACTGTGCACTGCGTTTGAGATGATCAGTTATGATATACATATGCTCCTTAAAGCCTAGGGTTGGAAGATGTGTTGCAAAAGTCACGTTTACAGGAAGAACAGAAGCTGGAAATGGAGAGAAAAAAAAAGGCTGGGGTGGTGGTGATGGAATTTGCATCTAAAAGTGCATCTGCTTTTTAAAAGCACCGGTAAAGGTAGCTAGCACCTCTGCTCCTGTGCTCACAGGTGCGTATTTTTGTTCCAGAAAGCCTGTGTTTGTGTCGTGGTGGAGGTGTGGAGGCTGCAGCAGGCAGTGACAGAATGAGGGTCTGCAGCCCTCTGTATGGTGTCTTCATTCCATGTTCCTGAGCTCCTGCTCAGTGATAAGTTACTGCGTGGTTTTTGATGGCCGAGCGAGAAGAATTTCAGCAATGTAGTCTGTAACATCAGTACCTGCTTTTTTCATGTAACAGAGGGGTTTATCCTTTTGTATTGTCTTTAACCACATGAAGAAAACCCATAAAGTTCAACCTGATGCAGAATATACCTTTTATTAGAGAGGCCTGTTGTGTTTTAGTTGCTAGGATGTTAAACTGTGAATTGCAAGAAACTACCTTGGGAAGGCTGGTGAGCAGGACAGAGAAGTGAAGTGAGAAGGTGTGTATTTGTGCTGTGACAGCTTTAATGAGGAGTATATTGCCGCTATTTACTGGCAAGGATACCTGCAGCACTTTAGAGCTCTTAAAATGCTGAACCCACTTGGGATGTGCGTTGGCTGGTGGTGCTGGTAAACAGGCAGGATACCCTGCAGCTGGGCGTGGGGACTCCAGTGTCCTGTGAAAACCTATGGTACCTCGTCTTGTCTCCATTAGTCACACCACTGGTAAGCTCCTGGATCCTCTTTTTGGCAGAGGTTCTGCTCGTAGTGCAGCATCCAGGCAGAGAGCACGTGTGCTTAGCAAACAGCACAGGACCTGCTCTCTGCCCTTCAATAGCAAGACAGAAATGCCATTAAGCAGCATTAGAATTTTTTTTTGTGTATTGAAATATTTTGACGTTCTTGTGATCACTGCACAGCCGTGGGAAGCAGAGGGGGTTTGGGTGACTGTTTGTACACTGCTGATACTTGTGAGCAGTTTTTGGAAACAGGCAAAGTCTGTGTGTGTGTGTGTGTGTGTCTCCTAGAGGGGGGATGACTGCTCTTGTGCTCATTTTCTCCTGTTTTCTAGTTTTGGGGCAGAGCAATGGCAGCTCTGTGCATATAAACTAAAAATTAGGATTTAAGGGGTTTTTTTCTGATTGTGCCTGCTTTTGATTTCAAGTACTTTATGGTGAAGCTTTTTCCTGAGCACATCTGAGAAGCAGGGAGGTTATTAGTTCGTACATATCAACTGTTTCTTTTTGCAATTGATAAACACTTAATTTGCTGTTCTCATCACATTCTTCCAGTTAGGAGTGTGTCATTGCCTCTTACTACTACTTTTTTTTTGGTATGTTTGAAATGAACAAATCTGTGTTAGTGAAGTAATGGAGGCTAGTAGTGACTCTAAATATTTACCTGCTCAAATGTGTGATGTTTGAGTGTAGTCACATACCAGAGGTCATGCTCCTTGCTACAAAATCACAAAAAAAAAAAAGGTCTCAAACCCTGGTTTATTGTTTTGTTCTTTCAGAAGGATGAGGAGAACCATAGTGTTCTTTGAAGGTGTAGGAGCCACTAAGTAAAATCAGGACTTGCTTTTTAATGTAAATGTCTCTGGTGGCCAGATGCACGAAGGGGGGAGGCAAATCTCTTTAAAAGCATCTGGAGCTTTAGTGATTTCTTGTGTTCTGTTTTTTCCTAAAGATCCGAGCCAAGAAGAAACCCACTCCAGTGAAGTATGAAGTTGGGGATCTTGTTTGGGCCAAGTTCAACAGACGCCCATGGTGGCCATGCACAATTTGTCATGATCCAGTGCTGGACTGTCACTCAAAAATGAAAGGTACTATATCTACTCAGACCACAAAGTGGAGGTGTTGTGTATGACAGGGTGCTGCAGTTTTTAATTTAAAAAACATTTCTGGCCCTTGAAAGGAATGAAGAAATAGGCTGTACTTTAGAAGACCTGGATCTATAAAGCAGGTGTAGATCAGGGAGGTGACAGGAGGAAGATGGGGTTGAGGCTGATGGAAGTGGCACAGATAGCTGTTGGACATGTAAGCTTTTCTTCTGAGAGTACAGGAAGGATGAGTAGCTAGACTGAGCTCAGGGCAGTGCACAAGAGCAAGCAGCCTCTCAAAAAGAAGATACAGCAAAAAAGGAGGTGGATCAGAGAGGTGAGGACAGAGACATGCAGTGGGTAGCCAAGCAGAGCTGGGAAGCTCGGAGTGTGTGTGGACACGGAGAATCGGCCAGGCCTGGAGAATGGGGGTCTGGAAAGGCTGAGAAGTGAGGTGTGGGGCAGTGCAGTGTAGCTGCTAAGTGACTGAAGGTGTGATGGGAGTGTGTGAGGAAGCGAATTTTTTTTTGGTCTTGTTTGGCACAAGGAAGCAAGGGGCTGTTTATGGGGAAATATTGGAAAAACCTGGAGATGGAGCCACATATGTGAAAGTTTAGGGCATAGTGTGTCAGTGAGACCAAGAGCCAGCTGAGTGTGAGGGAAAGAGATTGGGGAAATAACAGAGCTGTGCTTGCATGAATGAAGGGGAGAGCCAAGAAGGAAGAGAGTTTTACAAGCTGAAGGCAGAGAAATGTAGGTGAGTGATAGAGACAACAGAGGGGAGGTGATTGGTTTGCTTTTAGGATCATACTGGCTGCCATGGGGAGACTGTCACAAATGGAAAGAGGCTTGTTTATTTGCTCCTGCTTTCCCCTTCTGTTTTCTTTTTTGTTTTGTGGGCAACTGGAAACCACTTGAACTGGTACCATCTGCCACTGACAGCTCTGTAGACTGGTGAGGTTGCCACTCACCAATGTATTTCTCTCCAGTTTTTGTGGCCCTCGCCAGCCTAAGAACTAAGTGCTGAGAGAGAGTAGGCTATTTTTTTTTTTTTTAATCCCCCCTGAGCTGCCATCAGCTCAGAGCCCTCTAGTATTTCTCTAGAGACGTGAAGTAGCTTTTTCTACATTGTGCTCATGTCATCCCGAAGTCTGGTTGCTGTAGTAGTCTTACTTGCTATTTCTTCCCCTTCATCCTTTGGGAGGCATTCATCCTGATTCTAGATAATACTGAATGTGCTGTTTTAAATAGTCCCTCTCGAGTGCTCAAATTCCTGTCAAATATGTTGCCAGAAGGTATGCCAGACATACTCTCCCCCTGCATCCCTCCCCATGAAGTTTTGGACAGGATTTAATGTATATAGCTGTCCAGTAATCCCCTCTCAGCCTGTGTATGAGGATTTCTAATAAAGGAATTCTGCAGGGAGGAAACATGCTATTAACAAATTCCAGCAAGGTCTGATCTCCAGCTACATGATAGACTCTCCCATCATGTTTTATCCATGTTCAAACCAATAGAGCTCTGGGGAAAATTGCATTTTCCAGTTGTGGCTTTATGTAACCTCCTAGTCATCCTTCCCTGATGCTGAGGTGGCAGAATTGGGTGGGTCTGAATGCTGGTGCTTTTGGGCAGGGGGAGCTGCCGGGCTCTGTGTGCACCACAGAAAGCTCGGTCCTCCTGCCTTGGCTCTCCTGTTGCCAAGGGAACGAGCCCTTCAAAACAAGGCAGGTCGCTTCAAACTCATCACTTGTGCAAAAGCCTCTTTTCTTGGGTTTGAGGCATGGCGTTTTGTTTCAAGCAGTTTGCCTTTTCTTAGCAAGCTCTCGACTTGGAAGAATTTTTGGAGCTGGAAGATTGAGGCTCAGTGGCTTGAGTCCCAGTACTGTGAACGGGACAGATGAAGTCTGTCATCTTTGCCCTTGGTTTGATGTTGCCCTGGTCATTACTTGTCAACCTCCCAGTGGTCTTGGTCAGAATCTCAATGTCACCATCTTCATAAAGGCCAGGGTGCCCCATTGTGCTGACACTCCTGGAAGAGGCAGCACAAACCAAATGGGCTGTGAATTCTAGGTTCCTGGTTCAGAGGGTGAAGGTGTTGCCAGGAGCACGTGAAGCACACATTGCAGCAAGATGCAGGGAGAAGTTTAGATCTCTTGTTTCAAGCCTTGTTTGCTCTGTTCTAATGCTTTTAACCCGTCCTTTTTCACCAGCACCTCCAGTACTAGTTCAGTTCTTAATTGTACCATGTCTGTTCATCATTCTCACACAGAAAGCAGCTTTTGAAAAATCTTTGGTTGTGCCGTTATGATTGAGTTTCTTCTCTTGCTCTGCACATTCGTGCCCAAAGTATGGAGATGCTCATTGCAACTAACGTTTTGTCATGTTTCACGTAGTCCTTGTAGAGTTTGTGTGCATGTGTGTACTTAAATAATGTTATTAATGTTTTATGTCCTAAATAAGAGCTTGTTTGGTAACAAAGCATTGAACAAGATGTGGTATATCGTGGTGGGAGAGGCTCAACCTGTATGAGTAAATCCTGTCCAGAAGGATGTAATTCTGGGTGTTGCCAGCACACTGTTGTGTTTTCCCAACGGTCAAGTGGACTGGGCTGTTTAATCATTAATCAGGGAGTTGCAAAAATTAAATGTCCTGCCTAGTATGTTGCGTGTCTCAAGGGAAAAAAAAAAAACACAACTGGATATTTTTGCAAATTTCTTTTGCAGCCAAGCAGTAGTCTTTGCTCTCTAGGGAGATGACCCATCTTAGACCTGTTAATTGTTTGTAAGAAAAAACCCCAACAACATAAAAATGGAGAGTACCAAGACAGAACATAGCAGAGATCAAAGGGGGTCTGCCTTAGTTCTGGGTAGAAATCCCTAGAACAGGCGTTTGTGTGGGAGTATTATTAAGCAAAAAGTAGTTGAAATTAACTGTCAGGTTGTTACCGCTTTGTGATTCTTTGTGTGTCTTTATTCTGTTATATGCAAGGGGTTAATTCTTTTTAATTTATCAAAATAGTTTCCAATCGGAGACCTTACCGGGAGTACTATGTGGATGCCTTAGGAGAACCTTCAGAGAAAACCTGGGTTGCTGGGAAAGCTATTGTCCTCTTTGAAGGAAGACATCAGTTTGAAGAGCTGCCTGTTCTTCGGAGAAGAGGAAAGCAAAAGGAAAAAGGTTACAAACATAAGGTGAAAGATCTGTTTTCTCTAATATGTTTTTGATCCTTTGAATCTGCACAGCACAGAGTATTCCTTTATGCCTGGAATTACACTTTGACAGCTTTCTTCTGTGGCAGTGACTGCAGCAACGTGGCCAGGGACTTGCAATGAGCGTAGTTTATAAGCTGCCAGGAGTTTCTAAGTTCTCTTTTTTTATGTCAGGGTGTGGCCTGAAGCTTTTACTGCCCTAGACAGCTCAGAGAGGAGTCAGGTCTGTTGGTGTGCGCTGTGGAGCAGCACAGCCCTCTCCTGATGTCTATTACAGCACGCATCTAAATAACTTCTGTGCTCTCTGGCAGCCTCCTTTGGCTGATCTGAAGCAGAGGTGGAGCTGCACGCTTCACTAGGTCACTGACTCAGATAAAGCAGCGGGGTTTTTAGTCCTGCTTCAGTAATTTTCTTTGTAGAAACCTGTTAGGACTTATAATTTGACTTGGAAAATGCTCTGTCAGTGAGCCTATGGGAATGAGTTTTGTGGCTTGTTGCATCAAAGACATCGAGGTGCTGGAGCACGGCCAAAGAAGGGCAGCGAAGCTGGTGAGGGGTCTAGAGCACAGGTCTTAACCGGGAGTGGCTGAGGGAACTGGGGTTGTTTAGCCTGGAGGAAAGGAGGATCAGGGAAGACCTTGTCATGCTCTACAGCTGCCTGAAAGGAGGTTGTGGCAAGGTGGGGTTCAGTCTCTTTTCCCAGGTAAAAACTTAAGAGTATAAGAGGAAGCATCCTTATGTTGTGCCAGGAGAGGTTTACATTGGATATTAGGAAAAATTTCTTCACTGAAACGGTAGCCAAGCACTAGAACGGGCTGCCCAGGGAAGTGGTTGAGTCATCATCCCTGGAGGCATCTAGAATACTTGTAGATGTGGTGTTTAGGGACATGGTTTAGTAGTGGACTTGGCAGTGCTGGGTTAACGGTTGGGCTTGATGATCTTATAGGTCTTCTCCAACCTAAATGATTCTGCAATTCTGTAACAGCCCTGAGCAGTTGTAACCAATACACAGGGGTCTGGTCTAAGCCTTTAGGAAGGTGACTGGTGAAATTAACTTTTTAGAATTGCTGAAGTGAAGAAGTACAGAGGCTGCTGTGTTACTGTAAGAGAGCAGATAGTAATGCTAGGTAATGGTGTCTGTTTTTTTTCTTTTTCCAAGAGGTTTATTAGCAGTTGTGTACTCAACCTATGTTAGTGCAGAACCATTACATTATATGTGCTCTTGCAGATGTGAGCCCCTGGGTTTACTGCTCTCATTTGGTTTTCCTTTTCCAAGGTCATGTTCAGTATTGGCCCTAAGGACTTCTCTCCTTGTGTTCCCAGCCCCCTAACAACTAGTTACACACTCCCAAGTAACTTTTCTGGTCCTGGAAGTGCTGCATGGCTAAAATGTCATCCTATATGTAAATGGAAGTGCCAGTGTAGCTGCAGGAGAGGGAATCAAATGTTCGCTGCTTGCATAAATTTCTGGGTTTGCATTTGTGGAAGCCAAGATCTGATGCAAAACTGAGGGTATTTGGCTGGTTTGCTATCGGGTTCCATCAAACTTTTTAATCTGCTGAGGTGAGATTTTATTGGTGTGGGTTTTGAGGTTTTTTTTTAAGGAAAAGTGTAAGAAATTTGAGTTGTCCCTCCTGTCTTGGAATTGGTTTTCATTTTAGGAGTGTTTGTGAAACCTTCGGTTTGCTGTTGTGCAGCCAAAAACTGCACACAGGTAAGAAATAAGTTTCTTGCTGATTTTAGATGCTAGCAGAGGTTCCCGTCCAGTATGCAGGGTGCTTTTTGTATTAAAGGTACAGATTAAAGCTGGGAGACTTCTTGGTAATGGACATCTTGAATTTGCTAGAGTACATTTTAGATGTGTGTGTGTATATGTCACGTTTGTACCAAGGTGGATTGATGGAGAGGGAGGACTTGAATCATACTCAGAGTTCAAGGGATACAGGAAGAATCAAGAATGAGCAAAGCAAATGTGTCTGCTCAAATGTTTTGAAGAAAATGATGCTGCATTTGCCTTGAGAGGCTTTTGTTGGCTGTTGCTTTGCATTTCTGTGCCAGAGATCCATGCCATATGCATTCCCCTTTACAGGCTGTTGTGTTCAGGGTGTGCTGGGATGCCGGGACATCTGGCTCCTGGGAGGCCTGTGCTTGCAGGGACCTTTTTGTTGTTCTGGGAATGCACAGGGATTTTTATTAGGTTCAGCAGGTGTGCAGGATACTTACCCAGAGCAGTATTTTCTGTGTCCACTAGACACAGTCTCTGGGAATTTATGTGGTTGTCTTAAAGACACAAAATGTAGGACTGTCACTGTTCTGTGCCATGTGTATCTCAATCTCACTTTAGTCTTGTTGGTTATCCACTCAAATTTTTTCTTTTTTTTTTTTTTTTTTTTTTTTTTTTTTTGTCTCTAATTTTAAGGTTCCTCAAAGATTTATGGCTAAATGGGAAGTCAGTGTTGGACAGGCAGAAGACATTCTTCTTGGGGGGCCAGAGGATCAAAAGTGCAGCCAGAACTCCAGCGAGCTGGACAGTGAGAAGGAAGCACAGTCGGAATACTATGCCAATGGCCCTGGAGCAGAAAGGGACAGGCGGCTGAATGGCTGTTTTAAATCCTTGGCATTTGACTCCAGATACCGAGCCAGTGAAAAAGGAAAATTGCACATTAAGCCACACGTGAAAAAAAGCTCTGACAGCAGAAAAAGGACTAGAGTAAAAAAGAGTGGTGCAAGAGGGGAAGCATCTAGGAGAGAAATCAAAGCAAAAATGCCAGAGCGCATAGTTAGAAACATGATTGTTGGGGACCTACCAGATAAACATGCCTCTCATGAACTTCGCCGGATTGCCAGCAGCTTAACAGCATCCAGTAGCACCAGGGAAAACCATTTGCTTTCCTCCTTTGGAGAAAGACGTTTTGAAATGACATCTTTGAAACCAGACTATGAGAATCGTAAAAGTGATGCTCTGAAGAACACTCTCCAAGGGGATTTGTTTTCCAGTGCATCTTTGGAGAGAGAAAAGAGCTCCCTGGGCATTTTGTGCAGTTCCAAATTACAAATACACTATTCCACATCTGATGCTGGTATTGAGAAAAAGCAAGCTGAATCGGATTCATCCTCTTCCCTCTCAGACGGCGGGAACAGTGACGTAGATACCATGGACCAAAGTTCAGAGAGAGCCTCTAGCGCTCTTGAAGTTAGTGATTCTTCAGATAAAGTGGAGAGGGAGTTTCCTATGACGTCAAGTGGAAACATTAAGCTTTCCATGTATCTTTCTCAGAAGAGCAACAGAAGAGCCAGGAAGAAGTCATACAGGGATCGCAAACCTCTGGGAGGTTCAGTAACCAGCAGACTTGATGCTGAATTTGCAGATGGGGAGCTTGAAGTAGGCTTCTCTGATGCTGAGATGTCATTGACGGCTCTTGAGTGCTCCTCAGATGTGAGAAATGACAATCTTTCCCTAGCAAACAAGCACACTACTCCCCAAAGTGTTTCCAAGGACAGCTCCTGGCCTGCTGTTGCAAATCAAGCAATCTTAAAACCGAAAAGTATGAAACTGCCCCGCATCAGGAGTATAAAATGCAAGCATAAAGAAAAAGTTGCTGGGTTGGAGCCTTCTCTTGCAGAAGAGGAGGGTGGTGTGAATCGCTGCTCTTCTGATACCAAAGGTTTCTCTGGCCTTCAGAGAGATTCTCTTCAGAGAAGTGGAAAAGTTGATGGTCAGAAACTGTTAAACAACATGCATGAGAAACCCAGGGATTCTACAGAAATAGAAACGGCGGTGGTGAAGCATGTCTTGTCAGAGCTGAAGGAGCTATCTTATCGGTCCATAAATGATGATGCTAACGACTCTGGCGCTCCAAAGGCCACAGTACCTTTACTTTTCTCTTCTGCCTCTGGTCATGGTTGTTTGCCTATTGAGCCAGATTACAAATTCAGCACCTTGTTAATGATGTTGAAGGATATGCATGACAGTAAGACAAAAGAGCAGCAACTGATGACTGGTCAAAATATAGTCCCATTTCGAAATACCAGCACAGCTGATGGTTCTGGAAGCAATTCTGCAAGTGGTCTGAAATCCTTGTCTCTCATAGGTCCCCCATATAAAATAGAAAAAAATGGAGATTGTGCCCAGGAAACAGTAAATCCAAACTCCACTATAAGCAGCAACTCTTTTTCACGCAATCCTCCAACCAAGTTGACAGGGATTGGTACTAGTAAAAGAGAGCCCGCGAGTACTGCTGTTTCTGGGACAAACGGCACAAGTTGTGTGTCCAAACGCAACTGTTCAAAATCTAAGCAGTCATCAAAGCTTGGAGATAAAACAGTTTCAAACAGAAAGGACTTAAAACCAGGAGGGCCAAGTAAGTTGCTAAGTCGGTTATCCAGAGATTCAGGAGAACATGCATTCCGCGTTCATGGTTCGGTTACCAGTCCTCTAGGTAATGAAGCAGAAGATACTGAGAGGAAAGAGTCTGTTGATTTAACAGAACATTCAACTGATGAAGACTCTGCCTGTTTATCTGATGACAATTTAGATCGTATTGGAAGGAGACCTGAAGCTGGTAGAAATATTGAGAGCTGCATTTCTGCTGAAAATGGGGAGAGTCCAGACTTGGATTCAGAGGCAAATAGTGAGAGCTCTCTTGGTGATGAGTCTAATGTTATAAATCACGTAGCACCCAAAAAGAGATGGCAGCGTTTTAACCAAAGCAGTGCTAGATCTAATAAGCACATCAGTAGATCTAGGGAACAAGGAAACTTGGAGAGTGCCTTTGGCCTGAATTCTCGTGGCTTTTCACTGAAGGGAAATGAGTGCTTGGGACGTAGGCATTCCCCTCATTCAAAGGTGCGTGAGGGAGACCTGACAGATCAGGACTATAAGAATCATTTAGACTTAGTTGAGAAACGTTTGAATGTATGTGGTAAGCCAAACAACAGTGTGATGGACTCAGAAACAGAGCTTGGCAACTTTGCTCCCCAGTCTGAATTCTCTGCACAAGGTAAGGGAGCTGGACTTGCGCCAGAGTGTGTATTTGTATACATTTTATACTTTTTCATTTAAAGCATAAGTTACGGAACTTGGGGCTGTTTGACAACATTGGATGTACACATCTGAGCTGAAGAAAGTGTGATACGTTGGTTTTGGGTCCTCTGTAAGCATGGAGAGCAAAGAAAGCAGAGTCGAGATGGGATTTTGCTTAACTTTTTTGTCAGAAAGTTCAAATACATTACAAATCATTTGTTCCTCCACAGTGAAAGGTAAAATAAGCATCCTTGCAAGCCTGGAATTATTTAAAAAAAAAACAACTTCTACCTTTGTAATATGTTCCTTAGAGTGACCTGCTTGGTGTTAGCTGGATCGATCAGTGCTAGAAAATTGTGGGAAACTGAGCCTCAATTGTTTTTTTTCTGGTGCTGTTTGACATGGTGTCTGTCTTTGGCTTGTTCTATAGGATTTCATCAAGGTCTGTGTTGGGGGTTCTTCTGGCATTTTAGTATGGAATTTTATTAGCTGCTAATAATGAATTGGGGAACACCACAGATTTCTTAATTTACAGCTCTAGTGTGGCTGAGGGGTTAAGGGGAGAGCAGAAGAGGGGGAAGCTGCTAGGGAGGCTGGGCTGGAGAAAGACAAAAAAAAAACCCCAAACCCACAAAAAACCAAAAAGTGTGTGTGTGTGTAGGGAATAGGTCCCCCAAAACTGTTCAACACATACCGTGCTCAGGCTTCTGCAAAGAATCTGGGGAAGCAGATCTTAATGAAAACAACAGAATTAGGTTTTTACATAATTTCACCAAACTAAATTGCTCTGATCTATTTGCAATATCATAAATTAATATAACTTGAGAGAATTTTGAACGTGTATACACTTAACATGTTCCCCCAGTGCATATCTTTGTGTATTTTGCTGCTACTGGTTGCTGGAGGGTGCCTACACCTCTTTTTTAGTGTGGAAAAGGCAGCTCCTTGCTTACTTGTAGGACCTGCCCAAGGCAAGTCACAGCAGGCACAGAAAACAAGCCCATAGGGTGTAATGCATGGGGTAAAAGTTCTGGTTTGAAATCATAACCAGCTTAATCATTCACTGACTGCTGGCTGTGGCTGCGTGTTTTTGAGGACTTTAAGTCTTCACAGAACAGGCGAGAGGACGCGTATTTTTCTGGGGCTGTCAGGGCTCTGCTGCAGGAGTGTCACAGCCCGCTGGAGGGAGTGAGTTCCTCATTTGCACCAAGATGCAACTAACCTCATGGTGGTTTTGCAATTGAAGTGCCCTCAGTATGTTGCTACATGAGATGAAGATGCAAGTCTACAGAGAGAGCTAGAGAAGAGCTGGTAACAGGTAGTAATATTAGGAGAGAAGCAGCAGAGGAATGCAGCAGGCTCCTGGGCAGAGTGGTGTTGGAGAGGAGCACAGAGCTGTCCTGGTGCTGCACAAAGGGATGCAGTGACAGTGAGAGCCTTGGATTTGATTGCAAAAGTGACAGATCGGCAACTGCAGCGTGATCTTAACTCCCTTGTCCTAAATAGCATATAAGCCTTGAATCACACCTGAAGCTCCTCTGTACAGGTGTGTTAGGAAGGCACTGGAGCCTATGTGAGTGACAAGCTGTTTGGACTGCTGTAACATCCCCAGTGTGCTGGTGGTAGTGAGTAAACCTCTAGTGCTGTGAAACCCGTTCATGGAAACCAGTCTTTTTGTATCGGGCAAAGCCAATTACGTAGAAAGTAGAGAGAATGGTACTGGAAGGTTGTTGTAACTGCAGTTTACACAGGAGGAGTTGTTTCTTCTGTTTGCCAGTGCTCTGAGAAGGTGTGGCTAATCCTTGTCTGCAGCAGGCAGAGTATCAGCATCAGAGATGGTAACAGATTGCAGTCACAGCTGTGCGATTTCCACAGAGCTCAAGCTATATAAAGTCTTCATAGTTGAATGGCAACTTTGGGCATATTTTCGCTATAAACTTTGGGATGCAATTTAGAGCAAGTAAGGCAGAAGTGAAGATTGGTGGAATTTGCTGATGTACAATGTTTTTATAAGTAATAGTTTCATCAGGTTTTTGATGTGCCAGTGCCAATCTGACTGCATTTGGGATTCACTTTGGGAAAAATGTGCAATTAAGTCAGTCCTTCTGGCACAGGGCTGTGGGCTCTGCATGACTTTGGGGCCCCAAATAGTTGCCTGGTGAGGATACTCATCCTATAACTGGTTATGTGCTGAAATGTGTATTTTATCCAGACACCTGTGTGGAGCAGTAATAGAGGCTGAAAATCGTTGTTTGAGAAAGTTGTTCCTTTCTTCTTTCGGCTAAGTTTGATGCTTTTGTGCTTGTTTAACCACAAAGCCACAATAAAGCGTAGCAATCTTGTCCAGCATCCCTGTTCTGAAGTGTTGCACTGGAATGCTTTGTTAGAAAAATGTTTGTTTTAAAGAAGAAAAAGCCACCTCCTACACATGAAAAGAAGCAAAGAGAATATTTACTGTTTGTTCCTAAACTTCCAGGAGACTGCAAAAGTTTTTGTGACTAGGAGAAATCTTTTGGCAATATTATTTGATAATTTTGAAAACTAAAAAAGGGGAAGAGTCAGGTATTCTGGGAAGTGAGAAAAGCTTCCATCATCTTGCTTTTGCGGCTTGCTGGGTAGAGATGGTGTAGAGTGTCAGGGTGCTCTTTTTGGTGGGTAGATTTTTGTTGGGTTTTTTTGTGGTTTTTTTGGGGTTTTTTGGGGTTTTTTTGAGTTTGCAGCGCATTGTGGAGTAGCATGGGTGGTTAGGTTTGTGTTGAGGAAATACCTGTTACTGTGGTTCCCTTGCAATGATGCAGCATTGTGCAAACACAGACATATGAGCCCTGAAGAGCTTGCAGTTGCTGGCGAGAACTGTTCACTCCCTGATCTCATTGTGAAATCTATTGTCAGGAAGCAAAGCAGTAAATGGGCTTGCAGTAGCAGTTGTAGTGTATGTAAAAATATGTTAGGGAGGAGGGAAAGGGAAGGAGTTAGGCTTATGTTGTACTAGTGAACTAGGTATTACGGGAAAATTCTTTTCCTGAGCCCCTGCCCTAAAACCAAAGGAGTTTGTGTTAACAGCAAAGGTAGCAAGATGAGCCCGAGTTGCTAACAGTCTTAGATTTTGGTAAAAGTACTGCAGGAAGCTTAGATGTAGTTTGTCTAGGGAGACATTGGGTGAAATTCCAGGATTCTCTCAGATATTTAATGTTTTTTTGATTTCTTATCTGAACTGCTTGAAGTCTCTTTGGTCCTTAAAAATCCCACCTGCCACGTCAGGATATTGTGAAAATAGGAAGCTCAAAAATTATGAGGCTGTATCAAAGAGAAAAACGTATCAGGGCTCTTTCCACATGGAACTTCTGGAAGGGAAGGCAGGAACAGCTATTATCTACAGATCATGAGGAGAATTTTGTCTTGTGACCATCTCGAAAACACAGTCTTGAAGCTGCTTTCCTTTTTCTTAGTACATTCAGAGAGGAAACGCCTTAGGAAGCCAAGTAAACGGCTTCTGGAATATGCAGAAGAATATGATCACTTATTTGCACCCAAGAAAAAATCAAAGAAGGGCCAGGAGCAACTGCAGAAGGTAGGTGAACACTAATGTGCTCTTCATGGTTATTACTCTGGGGCTCTGGTCTGCATGCTTTTGATGACTTCTTGCTGTGTGCAGTGCCATGCAGGATGAATGTTTTCACCAACATGTTTCACTATGCTAGGTGAATTCTGTGGCGAGGTCTGAATTTGAAGGAGGTCTTCCTGCACGATGTAGTCCTGACAGAGATACCCAGCAGGGGCCAGGTTCTTTGATTTCAACTCCATCTTCAACCAAAGGGTCCCCTCCCATCCTTGAAGCAGAGTGCTCCTTCTCAGAACTAGGATCCCACTCCACTGATCAGCTTCTAGAAGAAACTACAGATTTTCCAGAGCTGGTGCTGTCATCTTCAGATGTTTCTGAAGTTTCTGCTTCTCCAGATGCAGAAGAGAGATTCCTGAAATCAGGTAAATTGGGAGGCTGTGTGATTCTGTTCCCATAAGTGATGTGTCAAGTTCAGCAGAAATTGTTGCTTCAACCAGCGTGAAAAGGTTAGTAGCTGTTGATGTGTTAGTGTGGTTTTTGCTTTGCTTCGTTCAGTGACCTTTACTGGTGCTGGGAAGGGAGACAGGGCAGGTGCAGTGGGTGATCCAGTGAGCTGGATGATTACACTTAACTATTAGCTTTCTGTAGCGTGTGATGGTCCTCCTTGTGTCCTGGCACAGAATGCCCCTTTGTCCAAACGAAGGAAGTCATAGCTTCTTCTCAGAGTCCTGGCCTTCTGTGCCTGCAAGCAGGGGCATTCCTTTAGCTTGAACGTCTCTTGCTACTGTTAAAACCCTTCAGATGAATATTGCTGTGCTGAGGTTGGTATGCAAAGTCTAATCTGCATAGCTTGTGGGGTGTCTTTTTGCTTCTTGGTGAGCTCGGAGAATTGTAGCACAGAAATCCCTCCGGAAACACTTTTTTTTTTTTCCATAGAGGTTCTAAGCATCTGTAGAAATTGTCAGAGACTTGTACTAGCAGCAAGCCAGGGCCTTAGCTTTTGGTAAGGCACAGTGTACAAAGAACAAATGTGGTCTCATGGACCTTCCCCCTTTCCAGCAGTCAGTGTCAGGGTCTACAAATTTGCAACACATTCATTCTCTGGTATTGTCTAAAGCCATTTCCAAGGTGAAAGTCCTGGTAGCACTGTTCCTCTAGTAAGGAGGCTATGGTGAAAAAATTAAACCAAGTAGAGTGAGAGGTATGGTCACTTGGAGGTCAGTTAGCCAGTTATGTGTGAGAGCGGAGGGATTGCCTTTGGGGGCTTGTGGGTGTCAGATGGAAATGGAAAGTTGGAGACGATTAAAGGAGGAAAAACAGAGGATGTGAACTTGAGGTTGGAGATGCAGGAGAATAGTACAGGGTGCAGTAGTAGAAGCAAACATCCAGCGTGCAGAGATTGCTTAGCTCTTCCCCCTCCTGAGAAAACCTGCTTCTTGCTGAAGCACAGGGAGCCTAAGCTGTGGGTACAGGCTTGCCTTGAGAATGCTGCTGAGTTGTCCCTGCATAAGGTGTCTGATGTGTAAGCAGTGCGGGCAGAGGTGTGTCACAGGAAGGACACAGCTGAGGCTGATAAAGCAGGCAAATGAACAGGGTAGGATGGGTAGCAGGCTGTTTCTGTGGAGTGTCTTGCACTCATGGCATCATCATTTCTAGGTCTTTCTAAGTAGATACTGTTGCCAAAATTAATGTGGATGCATCTACGTCTAGCAGTTTGTTACTTCCCTGAGTGCCAGCAAAAAGCTTGAGTAGGAAATGGTGCAGGTTACAGCTAGTCTGGAGTGTCTTTTCCCTGGTAGTTTTAACTGGGAGCGTATCCTTTAGCCTGTTTATTATGTGCAGCATGAGTGCTGGTGGGAGTGACGTGGGAGTGGAGGCAGGGCTGTATTTGTCAGTGGTAGGACTGGCCTATGCCAGATCAAAGTGGCTGGGAAATTATGATCTGAATCGCACTGCCAGGATGTTACCTGCTGGCATTGACTTCATAGTCTCTCTTCTGTGGGTGGATTTTTGTATTACTTAGAGGTATGCCTGAAGGTCATGGCAGACAGGTCTGTTTTTGTGGAAGTTGTACAGAAACACGAATGGGGGTCTTTGGCCAAAGAGCTTATCATCCCAAAGACCAAGGTGAAGTGGATCGTTTTGAACAGTTGTCTGACATTTGCTGAACGGTGTTAGTCTGACTGAAGAGAAGAAAACCCCTGTTTCATTGCAGGAAACTTTGAAAGCAAGCGTCAAAGGAAGCCCACTAAAAAGCTCTTGGAATCCAATGATTTGGATGCTGCCTTTATGCCAAAGAAGGATTGGACTCCCCAAAAGAAGGTATTTCCCTTCTAGCTCTTTTGAAAGCCAGCCTAGACAGCAGACCCTGCTGTATGAGACGCGGTACAATGGGCTGTGGTTTTTTGTTGGCTGTGGCCCAGCAAAGGTCCACCCTTCCCAAAGGTGTTGGTTGCTGTGTTATGATGAAGAAATCTACTGAATACAGATGTGTTCCCTGCCCCTCCCGACTTCTAATGGGGATTGGGTAGTTTTGGCTGTAAAATCTCTTCTCTTCATTGATTTATATGGAAAAGGAGTCAGCTGGATGCTGGCTAGGAAGGTGTGAGTAGAAATATTCTGTGCAGAGGCTTTCTGTCACTGCTGCAGTGTAGCTTGAGCTTGAACCTAGGCTTTGTCCTTTTCTGTCAGATTTACTCTGAGTAGTTTCCTTTGTTACCTTCCCAAGTGAGCTGGCAAATGGTACCTAAGTGCAGAGCTTGTAGCAGGATGGAGGCTTGAGTTGTATCACATGTAATATACAGTGCTTGGTGCAGATTTTTAAAGAAAACGCTGCTCTTCTCCACTAAATACTCGATATTCAGTGACAGGGTTAGGGAAAAAAAACAACTTGTAAAGAATTATTTCAGGTACCTGTGCTGGACCTGTTGCCACTGTTTCTAAGGTTGATTAGTAACAGTTTTCATCCTTTCCTTTTTATCTCTGTGTGGCACAGTCTTAATGCAGTTATCATGGTTGCAGTAGTGCAGAGGCCAGTGTATTTCAATCTTAAGCTCCAAAAAGTGTGATGCCAGAAGAGTCGCTCTTCCCAGCACCTTACAGGGTGCTAGCAGCCTTTTTGGGAGAGCTCAGAAAACAGTGGAATGATGCTGGTGAGCATAAGACACAGCAGACTCAGCATTCCTCCCTGCCCAGAGACTGATTTTTCCACATGGGATATGTCACACACACCTCCCAAATATTTTCTTGTAAAGTCTCTAATCACCGATGAATTCATTACCTGATCTGTAAGTTACACACTGCAGTCATTTGTAAAGGCTCTGAGTGGCTGTGGAACGTGCATTTCTGGTTTCCATCTGGTGACTTGACTCTGTTGTGTATTTGTAGGGTACTGGCCCTTCGGAGAGTGACAGCTCTGAGCTCTACTCACCAGCTCACTTCTCGGACCTGGGAGAAGGTAAGTGAAGGCAGGGCTGTGGGGGTAGACTGCTGATGTTTGGATCAGTGCTTGTGGCTGTGCGTGTGTGAGGGCCTACAGAGGGTGCTTGCCTCAGCTGAGGCAGTGGCGCAAGAAATGGGTACCGAGATTGTTTACCCATGGTCCTGTTACGCCTTTGATTTCCCTGTGGAAAGTGGAGATGGTGGGCTCATATTTCCATGAGATGATGTTTGCTTCTCATTCATAGTCTGGGTGCTTGAAGGAAACTTACCAGCACGAGTCCTGTACCAATATGCTGTCTTTTGCCTGCTGACATGCTGTGACCAGGCTCAGTGGTGGCTGCCCTGTCCCATGGATGATTCTGCATTGTAGTCCCTCCCTGTCTGCCTTCCTGTTGCATTGGGATCGACATGAGGAAGTTTTTGTTGCAGTGTGGTGGCAGGAGGTAGTTGTCAGCATTCAATTAGCAATGTAAGCTTTGTGTTGATAGCATTTCTTCTTTTCTGCTGGATCTGTCTCAGGAAAGTCAGTGATACTGTTCAGCAGCCTAGCAAAAGAAGCTTAAACCAGTATGAATCAGTGGTCTTCTGATAGCTGCAGGACAGAGGGCAGACTGCTTGGAGACTGGTATTACCCCAGCCATTGTGCCCTGAAAGACAGTGGCACCCAGCCTGAAACTCTCAAAAAGGGTGTAGAACTTGCTGGTGGCACTGGTAACAAGGGAATTATTTCTGCATTTTCCTTGACTGGTCTTTCTGTTGCATCCCAGCTTCTGAAAAACTCTTGGAGAAGCAGCGGAAACGGAAAAGACAGCGCCATCCCTCTGCTGCAATGCATTCCAAGAAGGAGAGAAATGAGGAGGGGCTGGGGGAGACTCCACACTCTGAGGTACTGTTGGGTCTTCCTACCTGCTGTCATCCCTGTAACCTGTCTGCTGTTTCCCAAGGTACTTTGCAGAGCCTGGACCAGGTCCTCTTTGGCTGGCTGGCGTGTCAGTTGGGAGTTTGTCCCACTGATGTAGTTGCATGAGCTGGGGTTGAAGCTTAAAATACCACCTTGATGTAGTAGCTATTTCGTGATGACTGCTTAACTCCGGCTCAGTTTTTAAGCTGCTACCAGCTAATTCTCTTGGAGAGAGGCTGTTCTGATCTGATGGAACAAGGTTTTGCCTGGCATCTTGCTTTGCACCTCAGAAGGTCTAACTGCTGTAAAAAGTCTTCTCTGGTGGTGGTGGGAGTCTCTTGCCCTTTCACGCACCAGTACGAAGCACAAGCACTAGACTGTGGACTTCAAACCCTTCTTCCACTTGCACCTGCACGCCAGGGTGAGCAAGCACCATGTTGGAGGGGATGGGGGGGACTGTCTGTGACTGCTCACAGGAGCCTCCAGCAGAAAGGGATAATTGGGGCAACTCCCTTCTACTGCATCCCAGTAGAGTCGGCATAAAAATATCTCTGACAAGCACATTTTGCCTTTTAGGAATGAGCCAGGTATCACCAAGTGTAGGGGAAGCAAGACTTTTCCTGGGAGAGGCGGGACACCTGGGCCTCTCACCATCGCCTCTCACTTCCAGTGGCCCAGGTTCAGCAGCAGGCTGTTCTGTCAGGATAGTCAGTATGTATTTCAGGAGCCAATTATAAACATATATTGTTGTATTATTTGTTGTTACACAGCTTCCAGGAGAGCACAAACCTCACACTGCTTTGTCTGAGCAGTGCCAGCCACCCTACTGCTACTGCTTTTTGAAAAGGGCGTTTCTGATGGGGGTGGTTAAGTGGGGTAATACCCCTGGGCCATGCAAGCCTTCCTGTGATGTGTTAGTGCTCTTTCTGAAGTGTGCTCACCTGGACTCGTGTTTCATAGAAGGCTGTACAAATACCTTTGCCAATGCTGGGTGGGGGGAAGTTAACTCTGTCTGCTGTTAGGTACCCGCTAAGAGACTGGCTCAGCTCTGAGCCAGCAAACTCTCTGTCAGTCTTTTAGAAGGAAGAGGGGGCAATTCAGAGCAGCGAAGTAGCTAGGCCATGGCTCTGAATCCTGCATCCAGCATTCCCTGCAGAGGAGGCCCAGGGAGTCTTAACTGCCTCCAGCCTTTAGACATCTGAGTTTAGTACCTGGTTAGGTGTATGTAAACCATGCCAAAAATTGCGATGTTTGGCACCTTTTGCCAGCATCCCATTTCTCTGTGATTGTGTCTCTTGAGCCGCTGTGGTGAGAGCGTTCACCCTTTGGCTTAGGTGAGTGCATGGGTACTGGTGAGTATTGGGTGCTGTGGAGATGCAATTGTGCTTTCATGTGGAATGTGAACCATGCTGGTCCCTAAGTGACTTTCCATACACCTTGCAAGGATCTCCACTTTGTGCTGAATGGTGCTAGAAGAAATAGACAGTCTGATGATACAGCGCAGTGAAGCCTTGGATCCAGCTGCTTTCAGAGGAAAAGGCAGCAGAGGAAAGCTGGTCTGCCTGGGCTGAACTAAGCAGCTTTCTCTGTTCTTGCCTGTCTGTGGAGTGAGGAACGCAAGTTTACAACATCAGGGTAGCAAGAGACTGAGAGAAGGGGATGGAAAATACTGTTGAAATCATTGTCAAGGCAGGGTTGTGAGCCAAGGGCAGGCTGTGCCAAAGAACAGGCCAGGCTTTTGAGGATGTGCCAGGTACAGCAGCAGAGATAGCTCTGGAAGAAGACCCAAGATGAGAGACCTGCCCTCAGTAGGAGGTATGTAGTTTTGCAGTGCTCATGCTACATGCTGGGTAGGGAAAGGAGGGGGAATGGTGTGACAGGTTCTTTTGAGTGATGGCCTTGAACGTTGATTCTCTTCTCCCTTTTCACAAAGCACAAGTATCTGGCTTTGCCCATCCTGCCTAGCTCTGACATTCCCTTCCCTATGATGTTCTGGGAGCATTGATTAAAATAAGGCTAAGATCCTGGCCTGTGACATGTGCAGATTGGCCAGCTCTTTGTGGAACCAAATAGGATGGGTTTAGGCTGAAAAAGCAAGGCTTGAGCATGCTGTGCCACACTGGGCGGTGTGGGCCCGGTTGTTAAGGTAGCAGTGATGCTAGCAAATGCTTTCAGATCTGAAGAGGGAGTTGCTGCTTAATGTTATATGACTCCTGGCTTCATTTGAGTCTCCCATTCTATTAACACGTGAAACACGGCCATCAGGATGCAAACCAAGGAGTCCTAGTAGACAGCAGCCAGAAGGATGGAAAGATGAATCAGTTCTAAATCCCTCATACCTCTGTTTGCAGCAAATCTGCGTATGTCCCGTCCCCCCCCGCCCCGCTTTGAAAACACTATCTTGAAACCTTAGCTACAGCAGGAAGCTAGTGCCACTACTGACAGGATGGGTGGTGCTTGTTCACCAGCACCCTGCCCCTCCTGACAGGGACCTCAGTGACCATAAGAGGGGCTGAGCTCATTTTGTGCCTGTAACACTGGGGCCCCAGCAGAAGCAGAAGCTAATAGCTGATGTTGTTTGCCCATACCAGTAGCTGATTAACCCTGCTCTTGTTCTTCGTTACAGTGACCCCTGCAACCCTGAGGTCACTGCTGAGCTGAGCAGAAGAGGGAGCACCTATGTAGGAATAGGAGGACCTGAGCTGTAACCAGTCCTTGGAGCACCGGTCGCCGGTGCTGCTTCTGGAGCATTCCAGGAGCCAAAACAAGTATTTGGGCCAGAGGGCTGCCTTGCAGCAGACTACGTAATTCCTAGCAGAAATACAGCTGTAGGAGCTGAAATAGCATAGCACTTAGCTTGAATAGATGCTATTGTGTATGGAGGCAAAGGTGGCCGTTGTCTTCTTGGATGATTTTTTTACCAGTGCTGTAGAGACCTTTCTCTTCCCTCTGCCAGGGCTGTGTAGTAGGGTGGCAGCAGTTTATGTGCTCCTTATCAGTATTCCTGCAGGCTGCATCACTGCCAGCCTTCTAGTGAGATTGTGATCATAGTCTAAGGCTGTACACCATATAGTGTGTTGGACTGGCAGTAGTTTGTAGCTGGGACTGAATTTTTTTTTTGTGCTCAATAAAGGCAATTTATACTATTCATCTTTGTATTGTGTGCTTTAATACACTGTCAGTGCACCTGTGCGTCATTGCTCCACAGAACTCAAATGTTTTTGAAATATAGGCTTTAAAATGTCCCCAAATAAAAGCAGCATACTGCTGCATTTGGGGATGGGGGGAGGGAATAAAAAAATAATAAAGAAAAAGAAAAAGGCAAAGGAAGCATTGTTATCTGACCAGAATACCAGCTCCAGGTTTTTTTTTAAACTTTGGGAGATCTTTATGTCTGTTTGCCCAGACTAATAAATGTTTGAGGTTACAAGCTTTACAAGCACCACAACTTGGACTGACACTCCTCCCATACACAAAGTGGTTCGAAGCTCCCTCTCGTGATCTTTAGCTGGACACTTGGTGCCAAGCAGGCCTAAGGATATGAGAGTGGTGGCTGCTGTCCCTGCCAGCAGTTTGAATTCCTCACAAGGTGTTTCAGTTGTACAGTTTGTGTCTGGGCATACACTGGGTATGGCTTGGTTACCCAAGGAGGAGCTGGCAGCTGCACACTGAGAGCACTCAACCAGCTGCAGTGGGCTGTGATATTAAAAAACAGCAGAGTCTTTAAATGTTCTTCCTCAAAGCACTTAGCTAAGGGCATCAGTTCGGTGCAGTATTCATTAATGGCCCTTAAGGTTAAACCACTCTGGAGTGGCATCTGGGGCTGGTGAGACTATTGAAGTGTTGCCTAGACTGTACCTGAGAGCCTGGTGGTGGCAGGATGGCGTCCTTAGCTTTTAGTTGCCTGTCCTGACAAAAGTGAGGGCCACGTGCAACTCCAGGACAGCACTATCTTGTAGAAACAAGTGTCTCTAGGGTATCTGCTGCTCTCCTTCCCTCTAACAGTGTCTGGGCAGGTTCCATGGACACATCGGAAGGTGTCCTTCCACCTTGGGAAACCTCATGGCAGGGCCCCTGACTTGGCCCGTGAGGGTGCGGTTGCACTGTTACCATTTAAACCCCATCTCAGCAGGATGCTCTTTCACCAGTAGATGTTACAGTCAGTGCTGTGATACCTGTACAGGACAAATGCTTGTGAAAGACTCACCGGCCCCAGCAGGGTGGTGGTGTAAATGCCCTGCTGCACTGTTCGCTTTGGTGTCGGCCAGTTAGTTCATACTAACACAGGCCTTGAGTACCTGCCTGTATTTAACATGGGTCATGACAAGCCGAGAAATGCATGGGGAAAAGCCTGGCTCGTTTGCTGGGTGACAGTTGCAATAAAGATAATGTGAAGTTTTTCATTTGCATTTCCAGTGCAAGCAGACATCAGGATGCTTCAGACTATTCCAGCCTACCTGATTTGTTTCTATGCAGGGCCATACCTTCCTTCCTCAGCCATGACTCTTAGCGAGGAGTTATGCGCAGGGAAATAGTTGTGTTCAGTACTGTGTATTTTTTAATCATCTAGTAAACTAAGAGCTCTTTCCTTTCTTGTAAGTCTTTTGGTGAAACTGTATGGGGGATGTTCTTTCCAGGGTGGGTAACACACACAGACCAATTATGAAACCTGTTACATGCTCAATGGCTGAATTTGTAGTTTCCAAGTCAGGAGAGGAACTACTGACAGCCCTGATTCTGGATTTTTTTTTTTAAAAAGGGGGAGACATCGGTTCACGGAACTGCTGCAAGTCCCAAAGAGGGTAATGAAGAGGGGTCGGAGAACGACCATGGAGTGCCTTCGTCCAAAAAAATGCAGGGGGAGCGTGGAGGAGGAGCAGCTCTCAAGGAGAACGTGTGTCAGGTAATGTTCTTGAAGGATCTCTTTGAAACCGTACCACTATAAAGCATTTTTGTGTAACTTCTGGGACATGCTGGTGCCCCGACTACCCTAGGTAGCCTCAAGGTGCTTATTGTAGATTAACCCCCTTGTGCTCTGAATTGAATCTTTCCTCTGTGATTGTTTCTCCTCCTGCTAAAGTTCACAGATGTTAGGATGATGTAACCAATGCAGAATTCATTTTGGCTGATGCATGGTAGCAGGCACTGGATGGCAAATGGCAGTGATGATGCACAAACCGCCTGCATTAACTGACAAAAGGAAAACAAGTGTTTTTCCACAGGGGTGTCTGCTGTTTGTCTGGGATGAGTTGGGAAAGGAGTTCACTCAGAGTTGACATTGTGCTTCTTTCCCTGTAGATCTGCGAAAAGCCAGGGGAATTATTGCTGTGTGAGGCGCAGTGCTGTGGTGCTTTCCACCTGCAGTGCCTTGGGCTCTCCGAGATGCCAAAGGGCAAATTCATCTGCAATGAGTGTTCCACAGGTACGGCAGCTTTTGTGAGTGCAGAAGGACAAGAGTTGCTTGCTGCATGCTTACCTGGCGCTTCTTTTGCTGGAGCAGTGTGCCTGCAGTAGGGCTATTAACTAGCTCTCGGTCCTCTGATTATTGGTTTGATGTTTGATAACGACTTTCTAATTAATTGGTCTTGCTGTTGATTCTAATTGGTCTTACTGTTGATTCGGGCATGTGGGATGTGAAGAAGTGAACGTCCAGGATCTGGTGGGAAAGAGAAGGAGAAATTTTGTATCTAGGAATAGGGAGAGAGAGATAGTGGGACAGATGAGTCTGGAGTAGGCTGGAAAGGGTGAAATGTCTAAGTGGGATTGTTGATTTTTGTCTGTCTTATTTTTCCCCAGCCTGAAATCACAGCTGTAATAATGTTGGGTTTTTTGATTTGTACTTTTATGGCAACTGCAGGCAAGAACAGCCTGCTGCAGAGACCTGTGCTTTGGGATAGGTACAGCAGGCTGGGAGGTTGTGCTCTGCTAATACGCAGCCTAGTGGAAGCTCAGGTCTTCATTTAGCCCTTTTATGTGCCTGGTGTTATGTCTGTTGCTCTTTCTCCAGGGGTCCATACCTGCTTTGTGTGCAAGAGCTGCGGGGAAGATGTAAAACGGTGTTTGCTGCCCCTCTGTGGGAAGTATTACCACGAAGCATGCATACAAAAGTATCCGCCCACGGTCATGCAGAACAAGGGCTTCCGATGCTCCCTGCACATATGCATGACTTGTCATGCTGCTAACCCAGCAAACATCTCTGCATCTAAAGGTATCGAAATCATCTAGGGGATGTAGTTATTTTGTTTCACGTCCACTGTGCAGTTACCTAGCCCACTAGATCTTCCTGTTGGTTCCCGTCCTTGCCACAGGGCTTGCTGTAGCATTTGCCGAGGAGCAGCTTCTCTCAGGGGAGTGGAGGGGTGGTGTCGGTGCGTGAGTATGTGAGGCTGCTGCTTGTCAGCACTCCCGATGGTCAGGCATAGCAGCTAAAATGTTCTCCTCTGGCCAGATGCTTAGACGCCTGCACGTCCAACGATGCCACATGCCTCTCTGGGTTTTTGAATTAAGTCTCTGGAGCTGTACAGACTCCCTCATGTTTTTCCTACCTACGTTTCACTGTGGCAGTGCTGCAGATGGTGTCTGCTTAGCAGCACTGGCTATCAAGGCAACAACATAGAGAGCAGCATAGTGAAAACTATGATATTATTAAAATTCTCTGGGTTTTTGTAATGCAGATTCTCGTCTTGTAGTAGTGACACCCTTGGGTTGAGCTTCTCAGGCAAACATTTGTTTGAGCTGTTTGCAGCAATACCTTGACCTTTATCTCATATGATTAAGCTTAAAACTTTCATGTGATTGCCTTGCATGTTTGGTTCTGAAGCTGCCTTTCTTTAAGTCTTTGGTGTCTTAAGATGAGTGACGATGGGACCAGCTCTATTTTTATACTCAGGAACTGTGTTAAAGTTGTCTTTCCCCCCCTGCCCCATATCAATATTTGGTGTAAGGACAACAGTCAGGCCTAAAGCCCCTAGCTGACTGCTTCCCCACTGAACCTCAGCGTTGTGTTCCTCTGACTGCTGCTTCTTGGTGGTCAAATTTACCCCTTTCCTCACACCTCTTCTCCCTATTACAGTCTCTTGTGAGGAGCTGAAAACAGCTTTCAAAAATCTTGGATAGATTAAGCCTGTAGGCAATTCTGAGTTCTCTGTTCAAGAATTTCAGGGGAAAATTTGATGAAGTGAAGAGGCAAGTGTCGGTGTTTTCAGAAGCTACATGGATTGGTTTTGTTATGTGCAGCTAAGCACTCAGAACACACCCTCTGCGATTACTGTCAGAGCTAATTTACTAATTATTTGTGTATGATAGGAAGCATTTCCAGTCTGTGAACTCTTGAACTGTTTTCTGCACAGCATGCAGGAGGTTTTTCACTTCTAAATAATAAAAATGTATGTGTTATATACAAACATATATAAAATATATTTATAATTTTATATATTTTTAATGTATATTAAACAGTGTAATAGGAATCTAGTGAGTGATGTCATGGACGGTCTATAAAAATCACCCTTTCCCAAATATCACCTGTTTTGCTCATTTTAAGCTTAGGCTAGTTTTGGCAGGAAACAAAAAAAATCACCCTCCTTTAGAGGTTCACTCTGTTCCTGACATCTTGTGGTGCTAGGTCGCTTGATGCGCTGTGTGCGGTGTCCAGTTGCATACCACTCCAATGACTTCTGCCTCGCTGCTGGGTCCGTGGTCCTCGCCTCCAACAGCATCATCTGCCCCAACCACTTCACTGCACGGAGGGGCTGTCGCAACCACGAGCACGTCAACGTCAGCTGGTGCTTTGTCTGCTCGGAAGGTGAGACAGTCTGTGCTAGGTCCCCTGTCACCAAGGAATGCCTTGATAGAAAGTCATTAGAGCAGGCAGAAGCTTTGCCTGTCCAGAATGTGCCAGTGACAACTGCAGAGAACAAACTGTCTTCGTGTTCATCCCCATCTGAGTCCAGTTTCAGGCTAGGACTTTTTCTGGATCCTTAGAATGGTTCTTTTTGCAGCATGAGTAGGGCACAACATTTGAAAAGGGTTTGCAGAAGAGCATCATGCCCTTTTCCCAGCTGTGTCTGTCTGGAAGTGTGGAGTCCAGGGCTTCTGCACAGTGACTGATAAATTCCTCCTCCTTTTCTTTGCAGGGGGCAGCCTTTTATGCTGTGAGTCATGCCCGGCTGCGTTTCACCGTGAGTGTCTAAACATTGAGATGCCAGAGGGAAGCTGGTATTGTAATGATTGCAAGGCAGGCAAAAAGCCACACTACAAGGAAGTAGTCTGGGTGAAAGTTGGGCGATACAGGTAGGTGAAGGTAGAACAGACTTACCCCCATGTCTTCTTCATGCAGTGCTCATGGTGATTGAGGTGAGAAGCTGCTCCTCTCTGCAGGGTACAGTGCAGCAGCCTGTGGCTTTTTTGCATGCATGTAGCAGTTGGTAAAATGGGTTCTTTCATCCTCCAGTAGCCTCTGGTCTCCCCACCAGCCTTGCTGATAGCCCTCACACACTTTTTCCCCGTGTCTCCATACAGTAGCATACTTCTCAGGTGGTTGCAAGTGGGGAAGCCAGAGGTTTCACCTGTCCTTGCCTGCGTTGCAGGTGGTGGCCAGCTGAGATTTGCCATCCTAGGACAATTCCTGTCAACATCCAGAAGATGAAACATGACATCGGTGAGTTCCCTGTGCTGTTCTTTGGCTCCAAGGATTACCTCTGGACCCACCAGGCCCGTGTGTTCCCTTACATGGAAGGTGATGTCAGCAGCAAAGACAAGATGGGGAAGGGCGTTGATGGCATATACAAGAAAGGTAACTTGTCTTCATCCAGGGAGGTATATGTTCTTTTTCTCTTCGTTCCCACTTGGAGAAGTAGCATTCTTGTAACAGAGAAAAATGTCGTCTTAGAGCTAAAGTGAAATTAAATTTATAGAATGAGCTGCTGCTTCTCTGTCATCCAGTGCACTCAGAATTTTCATTGGTCTGACTCCTAGAGAGGGAGAAGGGTGTGCAGATCTTGAATGCTTCTCCAGCTCTGATGTAGCAGCTCTAAATCCAAGTGAGTTGCTGCTTTGTCAGTTTCCATGTGTCTAATAAAGCCATTATCTGTATAGAAAAATGCACTTGAGAGCTGTGAATGCAGCTGCCCGACACCTCTTCCCAAAAGCAGGCAAAGCTAGCTGACAGTTTGGATGCTTTATCACCCATGGGCAGGCCCCTTACCGTAACTCCTGTGACTGTCCTGCTGCATTGGCCTTTTCTTCACCCCCGACAGTGAACTTCTCTGCCACTGAAGTACGTGGCCAGGGAGGTTTGCTTGTAGGACTGGGAGCACTGGGTGGACATTGGCAGCCCGGCTCTGTCTGAGCAGAGAGAGTTCCTCATAACACAGCCTGTTCTCTCACTTAGCTCTACAGGAGGCTGCAGTAAGATTTGAAGAGTTGAAGGCACAGAAGGAACTAAGACAGCTTCAGGAAGACAAAAAGAATGACAAGAAACCTCCTCCCTACAAACACATCAAGGTGAGGGCAGGTAGTGGGGGGACAGGTGCAGAACAGAAGTCTTGAGCTCTCGGTGCACGTGATTTACAAGTAGATAGAAACATTTCTACTGGTTGGGCATCTTGCTGCATTTGAAAGTCACTTTCGTCCTCTTGGCGTCTTCAGTCATCCTCCACAGGATTCCTGTATGCACAGAGCTGTATGGAAGCTGAACACCAGTAATGGAGGTACTCTGATTTACTGGAACAGCTCTGGACATCTCAGTGCTGTTCATTGCCAGTTTTGTGGTCTGAAGGAAGTGTCTCTCCACCTTGAGAACTTAGGAGAGAGTGCTAGTATGCTAGCTAGTGCTAGCGTACAGTATGCTCGTGTACCGTATGCTACTGATGGCAAGGTGGGTGTCCCAGGTGCTGCAAGATAGAGGATGGTCAGGGTGCAGTGGAGCAGAGCTGCGTGAAGTATCTTGTTTCATCTCTGCTATTGTTTTATATCTTTATCTGTATCAGTTGGTGACTGGACAGAAATACTAAAGCAGATGGATGAGCTGGAATATCGGCCCTTTTGCAGAGTCTTGGGGAACGCTTCATGTTTAGGGCTGTGTTTTGAGGTAGAATTGGGGCAACAGTAGAAGTTCTACAGGATGGAGGTGACTTGAGAGGGGAGCTAGGGCCAAGTGGGTGCATATGCTTGAGATGTGGCTCCAGACTGATCAGAAACCAGGGACTCGGGGACTGTTCTTTTTTTCATTGCATCTGTCTGCTCCTTCCCTTTTTCATGTGGCAAACTATGAAAGCTTAAATGATTTCTGGCACTTTTTGTTTCTGGCTAGAATTTCTAGGCAGGCAGGTATATCCTGCATGAGATACTATATGTACAGTGTAAAAACCACAACTGAATGCTGTGGCAGCAGTGTGGGCCAGGCTGCTTCAGTGGAGGAAACACAGTTTCTCATTATAGATATTTTTAAGCCTGTCTCTGGCTGCAACGTGAAGGAACTTTGGAAGCAGTTTGGAGCCTTTGAAATACCCTTTTAATATAAATAATAATGGCCATGGTTGTTAGCTATGGCAGCTCTTCTGAGGTCTGTATGCAAGTTGTTTGTCTCTGTGAAAGCAGAGCAGTTTGCAGGAGCATACGGTGAACTGGAGAAGACTTCAGGGTGGAATGGCCAGAGCTGGCTGTGTCCGCTCCCATGCTGGCCGAAGGAGATCAGCACCCTGGGGGTCCATCCCAAGGAGCACCAACATGAAAGGCTGCTGTAAAATACACTTGGGATCCTTCGTCACATCAGGATTGTGGCTAGTCCAAGCATCGCCCTGTTTTGGAGCTGGTTTTGTACTAGCAGTGCCTCAGAGAGTAGGGAAGGCTTGCAGGACACGTGTGCGTGCTCAGACACTGTGGTCGCTTGGAGTGGCAGTGCCAGAGCCAGCAAGGGCACCTCTGTCTGCCTGGCAGTGGGCTGACCTAATCGTGTGAGTCTCATCACTCTTAATGAGGTGATGAACTAACAGCCTGAGTAAGAGATGGGAAGCAGCAGAGAACAGAAGAGTGACGAGGAAGGTTGAAGGTGGGAGGCAGTATTAGGATGAAGGAGAGGCTGTGTTGAAGAGATTAATCAGGGGTTTCTGCAGAGTTTGCTTTTGAACAAAAAAAGGAGGATCAGGGCTAGGGCAGCCTCAGGCAGGCTGCCAGCATGGCAGCTTTGCTCTGTGGGTGGAACTAGATAAATTATGTGCAGGCTGGAATAGTTTTGCTAAGTGATCCCCTCCTTTCGTGTTCTGGGAGAGGAAAGGGAGCCGATGGTGTTGCTCACCTGGGCAAAGAACAGTGAGGAGCTTTTCTTCAGTGTCTCTCTTCAAAGTCCTGATTCTCTGTTGACTGCCTTTCAGCGTTTGCTGCCTTTAACCAAAACCAAAGGACCTTGCTCATGCCACAGACATGCCAGTCACTTCTTCACCTGGTGCTACGCTCTGCTTCCTTCTGGAGTGGTTTTTAGAGAGCTCCTTGGCTTAAATCTGAGGTCCTTTTTGGGCCTTCCAACCCCAGCCTACTCTGTTTTTTCTGTTTTTTCTTTGATTTACATCTGCAGGACAGTTGAGTGGCCTGGTGCCTAGGTAGACCCTCTGTACTCTGTCATGGGAATGCCAGCCTGGTTCTCATAGTGACAGCTGGGCGCACAAACCAGCTTGAAGGTAACAGATTCAAAAAAACAGGGCTGTAAGGAAAACCCGTAGCTTTTTCCTTAGAAAAGCACCTGACACTTAAAGAGACTGGAGAAGGTGTTGTTTCACAGAGAAGACGGTTTGGTGTCGGTCACAGGTATGGTGTGCACCCAACAAGAGGTCACGTGGGCTGGATGTAGGCACAGTGGTGTTGGCAAGGGGACATTTGGCAGCCTCTCCCCGCTTTAGGGTCATAGAAGACACACTGCACCAGGTAGTGCCTATGGGGCCCTGCATCCTCCTTAGATCTTCCCTCTAACTGTATATATAGTGTTCCCTGTACTGTGTCCTTCAGCCCCTTGCTGTAATTAACTAGCACTGCAACCTGTCAGCTCGTAGGCAAGGACTGAGTATAGAAGTGACTAGCGGGATAAACTGTGTTGTTCTTAAGAGCTAATGTCCTTCATGTGCATTCAAGGTGAACCGGCCGGTGGGTAAGGTGCAGATCTTCACTGCAGACCTGTCTGAGATACCACGTTGCAACTGCAAACCAACAGATGAAAACCCGTGCGGTCTGGACTCCGAATGCATCAATCGCATGTTGCTCTATGAATGCCACCCCATGGTCTGCCCTGCCGGGGAGCGCTGCCAGAACCAGTGCTTCTCCAAGCGGCAGTATCCGGAGGTACAAATTTTCCGCACACTGGCTCGAGGCTGGGGCTTGCAAGCCAAAACAGACATCAGAAAGGTACATGCTCTGTTGCTGTGCGTAATTTTCTCTTGCCACTTCTCCCTTGCTCAACATTGGTTTTGACAGATTTGAAGTAACGGCTAACTTCCCTAATTTGGAGACGACTTCTTGCCATAGAATGCTGTTTAGGAAAGAAATGGGTGAATTTAGCTTTTCCAGTCCTGACAAGAATGTTTTGGTTCAACTAACCAAGAAAATTGTTCGCATGTTGATGTCCCACAGGGTGAGAAAGATGATTGCTCTGTCTGCTTGTATGGATCATGAGCTTTGAGTACACCAGAACACTGACCTAAAAACAGTGCTCAGGATTTCCGGATGGGGAACAATGATTATACCTCCCCCCCATTCTTGAATAGCCAGGCTTTTCCAGCATGGGAATCTTGTATCAGAAACTGAAACCAGGGCTTGGGCCTTACAAAAGGTTAATATCCTGGAGATGGCTGTTATTATTGCTGAAACGGTTATCTCCAGCTAAAACACTTCTATATATATGTTTTTTCAAATCCAGAGAATAGTAATTCTGTGGACACACGTCTGTGCTGAATAAAGAAGGAAGAATGTTAAAAGCAAAAAGAACCCCAAAGCTAAAAAAGAGGAGAAGTGAAACAGAGGATAATTAGCGTAGTAGGAGAAGAATGTCTGAAAAAGGCCTAGGGACACCATGCTATGGGAGAGGGCTTGATAGCAGAAGGAAAAATGTGAGTCCGTCCTGTTTAGGCTTTGCTGCCTGCTGTGACACAGGTGAAAGAATCTCTCTGCTATTCACGCATAACGTGCCTGTTATGTTTCATTTTCAGCAGACAGCCTGGAAACTGCAAAACTCAGTTAAATGGAGGCGCATATTAGCCCCACTGCAGCAGAGCTGGCATTCCCTTTGACCGTAGAAGTACGGTCTCTGCGGTACTTCACTGCAGGGGAACTCCACGGATTCACTGCAGGAGCAGGTGCCCTAGGTGCATCACGCTGCTCGCTGCTCGGTGTGGTTGGTCCTCGAAGGGGTACCGTTTCCAGCTGGAATGCAGTTACACAGTGCTTTGAGCTTTGCAGCAAAGAGCTGTTCTTCTGGTTTGCTTTTATGCTGTCCTTGAATATTCTTTCTGTAGCACGAAGAATAATCTGATAGCTGTTGTTGCTTAATTTATTTCAAGTTATTTGTTGAGCATGTGAAATGGATGTATGATTCACTGAAGATTATAGGTCAAACTGGCTGCAAAGCACAGAAGATTTTTATGAAAAGGTTTCCACAAAGGAAATAGGAGTTAAGTTTTAGCACAGAGGTGGGTATCAGCTTGTTGTTTTCTCTGTGGCAGGGTGAATTTGTTAATGAGTATGTTGGGGAGCTAATTGATGAAGAAGAGTGCCGAGCCCGAATCCGCTATGCTCAGGAGCATGACATCACCAATTTCTACATGTTGACACTGGATAAGGTATGTGGAATGCATTTCTCTTGCCAGGATCCTAGACAAAAGTAAAATGATTGCAAGCAGGGCATGATAGCGGTCTTCTCCAGGAAGTAAAAAGGTACTAAGAGTTGCTGATGAGCTGGCCTGCATTTCCATTGAAGAGGAGACTAAAAGAACGGACGTAACATGCAGTTAGAGGAGCTTCAGGCTGGATGTTAGGATTTAGGGGGAAAGTCTGAACCAACAACTTTGGAGTTCATTCAGAACAGGTCGGGCAGTTGTCCGAGTATTGTAGATCCTGCTTTGGCGTAACAGCGTGAATTTGGCAACCTCGGGATCCCTCCCAGCAGCTGAACCCTGGAGAGTCCAGAACTGGACTGATGTGTGCCAGAGAAGGCATTGGCCTTCAGATGTACAAGTGTCAGGCACAGTGAGACCTTCATTTAAGTTGAGATCCCGTGTCTTGCTGATCTAAGTAAAGGGGTGGAATTTGTTACACCCACAGGCTCCTCAGTGAGTCCTGGAGGCCAGGCTGTTGGTATGAGGTCCTGGCTTTCAGAGGTAAGTAGTTTTGTCAGCTGTTTTTCACACTTTGTCGCTCAGCCTTAGAATAATTAGAAAGAAACCATGAAAGCAGGCATGGGAAGAAGCCGTCAAGTGTGGGACAGGATAGCAATATGATTGCTTTCCGGCTGTCCCCTGTTCTTGCTGGAAATCACACTGACCATATCTTTTTCTCCTTGTCTGACTGATCGGCAGGAGCAGGGTCAAAAGCAAGTGTTAATATCTCCCTCATTATTATAAAACCAAATCTTAAGTTGCAGCTGCCCTCTTCTCTCCAGCATGGTCTAACAAATGTAGTGTGCTGCACAGAAGCGTACCTCACACATTACATACTGTTCCTATTTTCCTTCTGTACACTGCTGTACAAGGAATAGGAACCGATACTTTTCTTTGAAGCAGAAGTTGGGGTCTGGAACCGCCAGTGCTGCCTTGGAAGTGTGCTGGTGTAGTGTTTATCCAGTACTGACACCGCAGGGAGAAGTAACTTCCCAGAAAGCAGCAGCAGCACTTCCCTGGCTGTTCAGGACCCGTGTGCCTTTGAAGAGGAAGATGATGTTGTGCAGGAGGCTGTATTGCTGTATGATCTGCCAGCCCCGACCAGACATCAGTGTGTGAAGCTGGCTGAGTGTCTGTTGATTGCCCAGGCAACACAGCATCACCTGTCACTGACGCTCGGCTAAAACACATGTTGGAACTCAGGTGCTTTGCAAGCATCACCAGATGCCTCTGCTGTCATACTTTTCAGTACTGATCAATGCTTTCTTGGTATACTGGTACCTGGGCTGCAGTGGCTTGAGCAGGAGACAACAGTTTGTTAAATATGTTTTTCTGTTTTGTTTTTCTCAATTCCAGGATCGAATCATTGACGCTGGGCCAAAGGGCAATTACGCTCGGTTCATGAACCATTGCTGCCAGCCAAACTGTGAGACTCAGAAATGGTGTGTGAATGGCGATACTCGGGTCGGGCTCTTCGCAATTGTAAATATCAAAGCTGGTAAGGAGCCCCACTCTGTCAGTACCTGCAGTTAAAAGTGTGGGAGTGTTTGTCTAAGGAAAGGGGATGGTTTGTAGCTCCCTGGGAAGATACCTAATTTTTGTTTTCATATAGGCATTCATGAGACTTAACACCAGCATTTTACATAACGAAACATGTACATCCATGTTATAAATGAAATTTCATTATAGTTCTGATTTACAGGGCCAAGAAATGGAATTAAACACGTTTTAGCTGTTGTATGTGGTAGGAACATGGAGTTGCACTGAGTTTTCAGTCCACACAGATCTATGGGGAGATAAATAGTTGGTAACATTGTTGTAGTTGTGACAGTCACTTGTGGCATTGTATTTCAAAAGTACTTTTTACTTTAGCAGTAAGGTTCTGCCCCATAGTTCATTACAACTTGCTTGGTTTTGATCTGCTTGTGCCAGGGACTGAGCTGACTTTCAACTACAATCTGGAGTGTTTGGGAAATGGAAAGACCGTTTGTAAATGTGGTGCCCCAAACTGCAGTGGCTTCCTAGGAGTACGGCCAAAGGTATGATGCCTCCTTTAAGCTTTTGTTTTTCAAAATCACCTCTTTGCATAGATATGTATCACTTGTTGCAGGAAGGGCAATCTGCTTTTGGTCTGGCCATGAGAACACTTGAAATGAGTTGAATATTCAAGTTTTCATTCTAAGAGAGCAGATCTTAGACCTCAGTTGTTAAGAGTTTCTATAAATAATGACAGGAAATTGTATCTTACACCAAAAGAGTAAATAAAAGATTTTTTTTCAGAATTTTCTGCTTATTATCATGGCAATTTCCATTGCACTAGAGGAGCAAAGGACAGGCATGGGAAAGACCTAACATCGGATAACCAAGAAACCACAGCTCAGCCCATTTGCCAAAGTAAAGGCCTGAGTAAATTGTGAGCATGCATGGAAAGCCAGCAAACTCGCATTCCTCCAGACTGGAATTTCTTTAGAGCCAGAAGGCTTCTACATCACCATCTTTGCTGTAATAAGAAAAGTTACTGGTTTTTTTTCCTTCTTTTAATTAAGCAACCTGAGTTTACAGATCAGACAGGAATAAGAAATTTGCCATATCTGTAGTAGAAAAAGCACTAGCTTTTAGAATTCCCTGACTTTTGAGAGCTTCGGTTTTTAACTGTAATGTTGAGTAACAGGAATTGATTTCAATTACCTCCTTGTGTGAGCTGATTCTCACTGGGAAAAGGAAATAACAGGAGCAGTTGGCCGAGTTCCCAGCTGTCACCAGCTAAATCTATGTCTCAGCTGTTGGTTTGTTTCAAGAGCTTCACCAAATCAAGTCTATAATCCCTGTGCCCTGGCATGTGGATACTGGCAGCTTACCCAGAGTTAAGGGTTAAAAGCTCCAGCAGCACAGTTGTTAAGCCCTGTCAATATATAGGGAAGGTTTTATGAATTCTCCAAAGAGCTTAGTTCTGCAGGAAAATTAACTTACAATAAAAAAAACCCACACCAAATTGATGTCTTCAGAAGTTGACAGATGAGGTGAATTACACGTCTAATGTATTTAGTCCTTTTTTTGGGTTGTGATTTAAAGTTCAATTGATTTTGTGCTGCTCTTATGTTATACATGGCTTGACTGTCATTTTTGCCCTGAAATTGCAGGTTCCATGATGGAAATCGGAGAAACGTGCCCTTTAGTTGGCATTAATGTTCCATTGTGATGCCTGAGGCGACTCATTCCATCTTGATGAGATGGGATAAGAAACAATACCCAAGAAAACTGTACCTTGGGTTTTCTTTTTTTCAAATTCATTCCACAATAGATGCATTTTTAAGCTTCCTGAAGATACAGCAAGACAAAACTGATTATACACAAGTTCACTCTTAAAAGTGACCTTTCTAACTGGAAATGTGGAAGAATGCTTGGGAGTCAATTGTACTGCAGTGAGCAAGTGGGAATGGCTTAGCTCAGCTGATAGACCTGGTTTAGACATTCAAATTAGCTGTGAAAGGTTTTTCTTGTTCTCTTTGTAATTAGATGGCTGAGGTGCTAAGCGCTTCGATAGGTGGAATAGTTTAGGTGGAGCGATTTCACTGCCTGCATTTTCAATGATAAGAAAGGCCTGACTTCTCTCCATTGTCAGTGGGGATGATGGAATGAAAACAGAAATATCCACATGTGAAGGGGAAGGAAACAATCGAGATGTAACTCCCTGGTGGTGGAACAGCTGGATAACCACCGCTGTGGAATTCTGAAATTGTAGGTCTGGAAACAAATGTTTTTAAATGTTTTGGTGGTTTTGGTTTTAATCTTGAGAGTGATGAAAATAGTGCCCCACATTTATGCAGAATAAAGGATGCAAAAATTGCCTAGGCATTGTCTCAGCACACGGAGATGTTCTGTGTGAAAAAGGACATGAAGATACGTGGAAAAATAGCATAAAATGTAGCTCATTTCTGTTTATCTAAACTAAACTGATAGTGCCTTAATAAAGTCACTGACTGGGGACAGATAGCATCATCTTTGTGTAGTTGGGTGTTTGGTGCAATGCCAGGCTTAGCCTGGAGAGGATGGGCGCTGGGGATCAGGAGTGGTCTGAGACCTTATGCAAAGGGAGGGGGGGCAGGGAAGGGGGGATGGCGTTGGACGAAGCCTTAGGCCAGAGAAGAGAGTGCTTAAAACATTTAGATGCCAATCTCTGGATCAGTTGTTTCATTACTGCCTGTAACACAGCTGTTGAAAGCGTGATAATTTAACTGGTTTTACGATGTGGGAGAGGGAGAGGATGGGGCAGTTGCAAAGGAATAATGGGAGTGTAACTGGGAATGGACTGGAGGTCAGAGATGTAGTATGCCAGAGTACACGCTGAGGGTAGTAGAAGAAAAAAATCTGCCATGAAATGGTCATCGATGAGCAGTCGTGGTGGAGGTGGGCTGTTGTGCCATTCAGCAGCCGCAGAACTCAGCTGCTGTTGCAACACAGCTGCAAAAAAAGGCAAATGCGGGTGGGAGTTCAGGAGGGACTTCCTGTTCTTTTGGAGAAGTGTTGGCATCCTTGTGCTCGGCCTGTTAGGTGTCATCTGAAGTTGCATGTATAATTCTGTAAATCATGTTTGGGAGAAATAAACTCAATAGGGGCAGAGAAAAGCCAGTAGGAAGATTGAGGCTGCAGACTGTGAAAGTGGTCTGTGAGGAGGAGAGTGTCCCCAATGGTTACTTCAGAGAGAGAGAGAAACTTCCACCAGAAAAGAGCAGCATTGACACGAGAATAAATGGGTCTAAACTGATCACAGATAAATTCAGACTGAAAATGGAGAGATGAGTCGGAACACCAAAAAGTGCTGGAAGGCCTGGGAGAGACTCCTTATGAATCATAGGTGCAAGGAGACACAGCTGCTTTGACTGAGGACCTGAAGAGTCCGTGAGAGGTGACACTAGCTCAGTGACTCCAGGCAGGCCCTGGCACCTCATTCTGCTGTTGCTAACTGTACATATCCTGTGTTTAATCAGGCTTTGGGGCAGGGCTCCCAGGCTCTTTTTTTTAAAAAAAAAAACACAAAAAACAACAAAACAAAACCAAAAAGAACTGTTTGCTGTAGTAAATTGGTTGCCAAATATTTAGAAGCACTGTAGAGATGCTTCAGATATGTCTCAGGTATGGCTGGCAGTGGGATTTTTATTTGCAGGGTTTGCAGTTATCTCCACTGTAGCAGGAAGGGAACAGATGGAAGGGGCAGAGACCTGCATTAACAGACGTTGTCTCACCCGCAGAGTCAACCCAGCCTCACCGAGGAAAAGTCCAAGAAGCTAAAGAGACGGCCGCAGATGAAGCGCAGGTCGCAAGCGGAGGTGATGAAGGAGCGAGAGGACGAGTGTTTCAGCTGTGGGGATGGAGGGCAGCTAGTTTCATGTAAGAAGCCAGGCTGCCCCAAGGTGTACCACGCAGACTGCCTCAACCTGACCAAGAGACCTGCAGGTCAGTGCTCTGCACAGCTGGGCTCGAAGTGTCCCAGGCGCTGCTCATCACCTTGCACTGACTTCACAGCATCTTAAAATTTAGAGAAAACTTGCTCACTTGAATAGACCTCGTGGCCCACGCGACACAACCCTGGTTTGCACCCCACTGTGACTGAAAAAAAGTGAATTAATTGCTGAAGGGAGAGCTGGTCCTTGCCTGAGAAAGAGGTTCTTGTGAGCTGACCCCATCCTTGGGGCATGGCAGGGGACAGTCCCAACAATAGTTGAAGTATTGATTCCTTAGATTGACTGTTCTCCCAAAGTTGAAGACAGTTGAGTGAGTGGAATGGTGAGGAAAAGCACTGAGGGAAAGTCGGAATTACAGAAGAATGTGTTAGATGGCTGAATAGCCATGAGTTCATAGTTAAGGAAGGGAACAGTATCAAAGCATAGCCTAGTTTGTGATGAAATCAGGCCAAAAATTAGAAGTAGAAAATATTCAAAAAGTTGGGTGCAGAGAAAGAAATAGGCTCCTTGTGTGAGTAATAAAACAGCTTTGAGTTCATTAGTAGCTCAGGAGGTGTAAAGTAACATCTGTTACAGGGAAAGATTTAAGTTGCATTTAAAAGTTGTAAGGAAGCTGGTTCCCCTTTGTTGTTTCCATTTGTGTTGGTTGCTAAAGGAATTCCTACGCCCTTTAATGAGTGTTCAGGTTTAACCAGTGCTCAGAACGGGAAGAAGTCTGACTTGGGTCTTAGTAGGCTGGTTAGCCCGATGTCTGCCAAGGCCAGCAGGATAGAAAAGCTGATACGGGATCAAGTGCCTAAAGAATTAAACGGTAAGAATATAAACAATACTAGATAACAAGTTTTTGGGTAAAACAGCTCTTCAAACCTAATTTAGGTTTTTTGCTAAGATAATAGATTTGGGTCGTAGAAGCAAAGACATTGAATTAATTTGTTTAGGGGGCTGTAAGTCTTTTGATTTAATACTGAAAGCATTATCATAGTTAGAAATTCTCTGTTCAGCTCTGTACAGTATTTTCTGAACACATCGGAGGCAGGCTGAGAAACATGGAATCAAGCGGTCTCTGAAAGTAACTGCCAGGAGTCACTGCGACAGAATGTTTCTGTCGGCGCTCCAGCAGGGAGCCAGAAACGGGTGTTCAGCACCTCTAGCTGCAATTTGGCAGAAGGTGTAGAAGGGCTAGTAGCATATTTCATAGCTGACAGGCATAGTGGTGTTTGTGTGAATAGGGAATTCTATATATTGAATAGAATATAGGGCATTTTTATATATGTCCTAATATTCACTATGTATATATAGTGAATAGAGACAATAAGGCATTTGTACAGAAGAGCTTGGGGTTGTTCATTGAACAAATGCTGTAAGAGAGCAATGTGAAAGCCAAGGGGAGTGCAGGTCATTCCTATGAACATCATCGTTCAGGGTGAGGGAGTCCTGAATATCACCTTTCTGTCCATTTTTTTGTGCCAAGACAAGGTGCTGTAAGTAACACCCTGGCAGGTTGTCCCATGCTTGAAAGTCTCCAATAAAGGAAAATCCAGCCTTTAGCCTGTTCCCCCGCTTTCCATTTAAGAAGTTTCTCCTAACAGTCTGACTTGGAAAAATAAAAAAGGATTGCTATCTCTTTGCTATCCATTTTTTTACATACCGGGAGACTGTCTCCTTAGTCCTTTCCTGGCTTAAGTAGACACAGTCTCTTCTTGCAGCTCTTACTTTCTAAAACTACTGTTCTGGGTCTGCTCTGGACTGTGTGCCGCTTGCCTACACCTTTTTAAAACTGTGGTAACAAAAGTATTTGAACAGTATTGCAGCTGAGGCCTTGATAACACCAACAAGAGAATAATTAAATTTTGTGTTTCACTGAAAATTTTGCGGGAAATGAGATTTCATTTGTTTTTCAAAAATAACTTCTATATTTATATGACTTACATAATTTGCCCTATCATCCTTGAGTCCTCATCTTGATCTTTTTCACATATCTGTTTTATTTCTTCCTCCTGCTGACCTGCTTTGCACTGGTCTTTATTTAATTGCACCTTCTTGGTGCAGGAGCATCTGTCCAGTTTAAACTCTGAGCCTGTCTAACCGTATTTTTGCAGTCCCTCACAGCTTTGTTGTTGTCTACCCATTTCTGTAAGAGTATTTGCTGTTCTGTTTCCAGAAATTTAAATTAAAATACAGACTAATACAGACTTGTGAATGATGTCATTGGAAGTGCCTCCTCAGTTTGCCAGAAGAACATTAATAGCTGTTTTTGAGAATTATTTTCTGTCAGCTGTAGCCATTTTACTCTTCTTACATCTAGGCTGTTATTTTCATAGCCCCCTCCTTTGAGTATCATGCAGAACATGAAAGGTTCAGCACTTTTTACTTCAAATGTTTCCTCTGCCATGGGCATTGCTGTTGAGTAATTGAAATTTCCTGCTTGTTTGCATGTTACTAATTGTGTGATCTTACTTCCGAGAGCTCCAGGCTGTCTCTGGAGAGGCTGCTTATTCATTAGGCCTTTTATCCTGTCAAAGACCATTAGAGTGGTTTGATAGGATTTATCCTTCCTGCAACATACTGGCAGGTTTTGACTTACTTTATTTTCCATCTGTACAAATGACCTCTATAATAATAGTCCCAGAGTCTTTCCAGTGGCCAAAGTGAGTGTTGAGCGTGGCTCTCTGTGTTGCTTGTGGTGCGGGGAGAGCAACAACAGCCTGTGCCTGCAGCACTGAACGGGGAAGGGGGAAAACCACATGTAGTGGTAAACATCCCCACTCTGAAAAGGATGCTGAAAAATTGGAAAAGACACAGAAAGGCTGCGTACATATTTTGAGACTGGAACAGGAGCCTTGGACTGGCTTCAGAGGAGGGGAAAAGCATGTTATGTGTTACCTTCAACCCCAGGGGAAAAGCAGTGTGATATAGGAGAGTGGAAAGTTGCACAGCTGCATCAAGAAATGCCCACAGTTGCTCAGTGCCGTGCTGCAGTCGTGCTCTCTTCCAGCCTCCCTGGAAAAGAGCTAGTAGCCAAAGCCACAGACGTGTGAGCTTGGTTCAGTCAGGCTAGGAAGGACACTGGCCCGGCGGGTGTCCCCGGCTGCCCTCCATCACCACTTGTGCTCTGAGTGCAGGCTGGCCTGTGCGAGGGCTGCTCTGCAGGGAGCTGCCCTTCACAGCAAGGCAGGGAGTTGGGGGGGCCATGGGGTACTGGGGGAGCGTGGAGGCAGGAGGCATATTTGGAAAGGCAGCCGTGCTGGTCCTATGGTGAGAGGTCAGGAACTCAGTATCGTGTACCCTGGGTGCAAGTGTATATGTGTACATGAACTGTTCCTTGTGTACATGAACTGCTGAGAAGTGTTTGGTAAGAGACAGCAGCAGCCTTGACTGGGAGAGCAGGGGGCTGAACCAGTGAGGTCATCTACAAGTGAAAAAAGCAGCAATCTCTGAAGTCTATTTTTCCCCTCCATGTTGGTGTTGATACTGATGGTGAACAGATTCGGTGTGGAGCTCCTCAGGGAGCAGCTTGGCTTTGCTTTAAGCAGTGTTTTTATCATGGCCATACACAGAGGGTGAGGTAGGTACCTTTGTGTACAGAGACAACAGAAACTTACTCCCTTGTGATCACTGCCCTCTCACTTCTTCTTTCTGATAAACAGGAAGGGAGGTTATTGGCCCAGGATTAACAAAGACTTAGAAGAACCTGACTGAAATCTACTGAAAAAGTCTGCTGTGTGCATTATACAGAGATAACACTGTTGTTGTCTGTGTAAATCAGAGCCACAGAGGTGTGCAAGCTGGGGATGTCTGCTCCTCTCTAGGTGCCCATACCAGTTAGCGTTGTGCTGGAGCCAGATGGGCTTTTGGTCTGACCTGGCATGGCTTTGCGTTTGTCATGATTATCATTGCCCTTGTTGTTTCTGAGGATGCAGGTTCCTATTAACTGCCCGTCAAGCCTGGGTACTATGGCAGAAACTGAGGAGAACATGTAGAATTGTGTGGGAGTATTACAGAGGTGTTCCTGCTCTCCCTGGAGCTCCTTTGCAGCAGGCCTTTTCTCTTCCCCTTGTACCACTCCTAAGGTATGTCTTTTCTCCTGTGTCTGTGCTGCAGGAAAATGGGAGTGCCCATGGCATCAGTGTGATATATGTGGTAAGGAAGCAGCTTCCTTCTGTGAGATGTGCCCCAGGTCCTTCTGCAAGCAGCACCGGGAAGGCATGCTCTTCATCTCCAAGCTGGATGGACGTCTGTGCTGCACAGAGCACGATCCCTGTGGGCCTAACCCTCTAGAGCCAGGAGAAATTCGTGAGTATGTGCCTCCCATAGGAGCCCTGGCTAACGGTGAGGACACCCAGCCACCGGAGCAGCCACCTGCAGACACAGACCTGAGCATTCAGCCTCTGGACAGCGTACCTCAGTCTGTGGCACTCAGACTGCAGTCACCAGAAAAGCCCCCAGCTACCCTAGCACTGAGGCTGCCACCATCGGACAAGCCCCCCACCACCCTAGCCCTGAGGTTGCAGCCGTCAAACAAGCCCCCCACTACCCTGGCCCTCAGGCTGCCTTCACCAGACAAACCACCGGCCACCCTGGCGCTGAGACTGCCACCGTCAAATAAACCCCCCACCACCTTGTCACTGAGGCTGAAGCCATCCAACAAACCCCCCACCACCCTCTCACTCCGGCTGCAGCCTTCGGACAAACCTCCCACCACCCTGTCGCTCCGCTTGCAGCCATCGGACAGGCCCCAAGCTGCCCTGTCCCTAAGGCTGCAGTCAGAGAAGCAACCCATCATTGTAGCGCTGAGGCCCCAGCAGCCCGACAAACCTCCCACCAACGCGGTGCTCTGGCCACTGGACGAGTCCTCCAGTGATGCCTCACAGCCTCACTTGCCAAGCAAATCTCCGGGAACTCCACTGTCATCAGACGAGTCGCTTGTTACTGCTGGTGCCTTGCAGCTCCAGCTGTCGGACGAGCCTCCTGCTGCCCCCGGGGTTTTGGGGTTATCAGACAAGTCTCTCATTGACACCAGGACCCAGCAGCCTGAGCTGCTGGATGAGTTCCCAATGAAATGCCTGCATCCTCAACTGTCGGACAGACTTCTCGCCACGGCGGGGACCCTGCAGTCCCAGCTGGTGGATGAGCCTCCTGGGGCCGATCAGCTTCAGCCACTGGACAAAGCCTCTACCCAGAGTCTGCAGCCTCAGCCTGTGGAAAAGGCTCCCAGCTCCGTGGTGCCGCAGGTCCCAGCACCAGAGATGACTCCTGGTCCTGGGGTGCTGTGGCCTCTGCCCATGGAAAAAGTTCCCAGCTCCCCGGTCTCCCGGATCCTGCCCACGGAGAAGGTTCCTGGATTGGCTGTGCCACGGCCCCTGCCTCCAGAGAAGGCTTCTTTCTCCGGGGCAGTGCGGGTCCCAGCCACAGAGAAGGCTCCCAGCTCTGGGGCACCCCGTCCCCTGCCTCTGGAGAAGGCTCCTGCCTCGGGTATGCCGCGGATCGTGCCCACAGAGAAGGCTCCCAGCTTAGGGGTGCCGTGGCCCCTGCCTCTGGAGAAAGCCCCTGGCTCCCGGTCACCACACATCTTGCCCATGGAGAAGGCTCTTGGGTCGGGGGCCCTGCGGATCCCGCTCACGCAGAAGGCGCTCACCCCTGGGGTTCTGCGGCCCGTGCCTCCGGAGAAGGCTGCCGACGCTGGGACCCTGCGGGTCCTGCCTCCGGAGAAGGCTCTCGGCTCTGGGGTGGCTTGGCCTCAGCTCTTGGAGAGGCCTCTCACTCTTACAGCCCCGTGGCCTCAGGCGTCAGACAAGCTGGCTGCTGCCGTGGCTCCTCGGCCTCAAGCCTTGGACAAGCCTCTGGCTGCATCGGCTCCAAGGCTGTTGCTGTCGGAGAAGGCGCTGCGGCCCGTCGATCAGAACGCTCAGCTGAAGGAGAGGGGAGCCCCGGCTATGGACCTGAGTCCCCAGCAGAAAGAGAGGACCATGTTAGCTGGTGAGCAAATCTCTTGGTCTGCTGGGAAGGTGGTGACGCATGTCGGACAGGTGCATTGGCCTTCGGAGAAACTACAGACGCATGAGCAAACCCACTGGCCCACTGCAAAAGCCCTGACACCTGCAGAGCAGCCTCCCCGGACAGCAGAGAAACTACCAGAGCCAACCCTTCAACCCAGCTGGGAAGTGGCCTCGGTCCCCGCAGAGCAAACCCCTTGGACATCAGAGAGATTGCGTGCATTTGAGCAGACCCCTCGGCCAGGCAGAGAAGCACCGGTGCCCCCAGAGCAGATGCAGTGGCTTATCACGAACGTTCAGACAATTGAACAGATTTCTTGGCTGAGTGGAAAAGTACAGACTCCTCGGGGGCAGGACCCTTTGCCTGAACAAAACACAGCGCTAGCCCGTAACCAGGATTCTGTCTGTCATGAGTTGGCCGACTCAGAGCCAAAGTGAGGTTGGTGAATATGGGAGGCAGGTTTCAGTCTTTTAATGTTTAGGGAGGGGGAATCTTTGTTTGTTTTTTTTTTTTTATTCACTTCCCTGAGCCCAGCCCCTAACCCATGCACATCCCATCCATATTCTCTTGTGACATGAGCAAGGACATTCTCTTAAGTCTGAGTGTGGCCCAGCTGAAGGGAGAGAGCATCGATGACCTGTTCTTCTTCCTTTTACAAATGGTAAAGCTGAAATAAAGAGTCCACTCTGGGTAAAAAACTGCAATTCCATTGAAATGGTCACATTACTGATCCAGCGTGTTCGAGCTCCAGGTCTGATTCGTAGGCAGGTTCCCAGGTACAAGCTAGGGGCCTTGCTTTTTTACTGTATTTAGAGGAAGCAGGTGAGTCAGGCGGCCCTGGGACTGGAGGTGTTTCAGGGACCAGGCAGTGAGCAGTCAGGTATACGCCCTTGCCAGACTCTGTAGAAGCAGGGAAGGGGTTTATCTGTCGTCTGCCCAGGTCTCTGTCCCTGCAGGGTGTTGCTTTGTGAGGTTTGTCCGTACATTCGCTGGGACGTGCTGCATGCGTAGTTCACTGAAGGACAGGTATCGTCTCCAGCTGAGCTGGGAGAGGAGCCCGCTGTACTCGCTCCGTGCAGTTTTCTCCAGCAATACACAAGATCCGTTCAGGCTCCTTTGTACGAAGCTGCGAGTGTCCAGGCCTGAGAAACAGGGGATCTGAAAGAGGTCAGGGAAAAGACAGATCTTGGAAGAAGCCATCTGGCAGTTTTTTCATTCTTGTGTCTTAATCTTTTAACACAGGACACACGGAGTGTTTCCTGCACTTGAAAACAGTGTGACCTATAAATCAGCAATAGCAGAGTAGGGCAGAGTGGGTTTCCCCAAGGTGCTGAGCGCTGCCCTGGCAGGGTGGTGGTGCTCCCTTCCAAATTTCCATCCAGTCTCTTCTTGACTTCTGTCGTCACCGTGAGCCAGCAGACTGAGCAGTCTTTTCTCCCCTTGCCTCAGACATGTTCAGGACGTGTTTGCATCATACCTGGTCTTCCCAGCAGCAGGACGCTGCCGAGCTGCAAGTGAAGCCTGTACCGTTCGCTAGACAGCAGAGAGGCAAGGGTGCCGTAGCTGTATCGGGACCCATCTCAACACCTTCCCCTTGGGTAGCTTCTGGCTTAACTTTTCTACAACCAAAGGAGACTTGAATTAACTGGACTGTGTTGGTGTGCGTGTGTGTGTGTGCGCATGTGTGTCCTTCCAACTGAATAGTAGTTCTCACACTGGAACACTGTGGGCTCCAGCAGCTGGCTGGCTTTCTTTTTTCTTCTTCTCCCTTTTCCAGTTAAGGAGATGTTTAGTACTTGGTGGTCATCAGGCTGGTGTCCAGACTAGGCCTTCTGCAAGCTGTTTACTCAAGCATCGAGGCAGAAGTTTGCTTAGCCTTGGTACTCGTGGGACAAGCGGTAGAGTCCCAGGGACCTACAGAGTGGCATCTTGGGACCACTGGCACCCTGGCAGGCAGGAGGAGGATGGGCCCCTGGGCAGCACTGCTCAGGCTGGATGGGGTCGATATCCTGCCAAGGAAGCACTGCTGACCAGCACGCTCTCCCGCTCTCACAACACATTACCTCTGTGGTTTGCCTGAGCTCTGCCGATCTGGGTGCCGCAGTCTTGGCTCTCCACGCCTGCCACCAGACCATTGCCAGCTCCAGTGTATCCTTCTCCTTACAGGCAGATCTGAAGGTCCCTCCCTGGAAAGGGAGCATTCAGTTCCAGGCTGACCCTCTCCCTCTAGCTTGGGAGCAGGTCCTTGTTCCCACCTGGCTTGCAAGTGCCTGCTGCTCCCAGAGCAGACGGTCATTGATCTTTGCGGATTTCTATGAAGGGAGGCAGACACTTGTACCGAGACAAATCCCAACCCATTCTTCTTTCCTGATGTACGCACCCCAAGGCAACATCCTGCTGTAAAGGCCGGGTGTGCTGGGCACGAGAGGACATTACCAGTGCTACGGTGCATCTCTTCTCTAGTCCGAATCATTTCAGATCCTTTGTAGAATAGCTAGCAACTTCGAAAAGCTTTATGGCTTATGGAAACTTACTGTTTAATGTTGTTTTTTTTTCCGGAAAGACTGGCAGGTCAGTTCCTGCTTGCTGCTGAAACTGGGGAAATGCAAGCAGCTTGTGTTTCTGCGTGACTCCTGCACAAAGGGAATCAGGACAACTCCTCAGAGCCATTGAGAGAGAAGATAATCTAAGGGCATTCATTAACTTTTTTAAACAAATTAAAAAAAATAATGGTAATGACGTTCAGTATATTAAGTATTTATCGTGTGTGAGAAGGAAAATAAATCTTGAATTTGCATTTATAGGCCTTCCCATGAGCTGGACTTAGTCATGTAGATTGTGTAAGTAGGGTTACCTCCGTGCCAGCCACCCAGCCAGCTACAGCTGTAACCAGAAAGGTGTCTGCACTGCTCTGTCCACCTCCGCTTCGCATTGTCACGTGTTAACTAGTTACTTGTTTCATGAAAAATAAACTGTGAATATTTTTGGTGCAGGCTTTTTTAAATCTGTATAATGGAGAAGTTCTCAATGAATTCTCATAAGTGCAGGTTTGAAAAAATCACTTCTATAAATCGTGTGCTCATGTAGTAGGGTGAGGTTCACGGCAGCAGCAGCCTTTCATGCAGCAGGCTTTTAGCCAAAAGCTTTTTTTTTTTAACAGTGAACGTGGATTGAACTGTTGCATGGCATTTCAAACCCATAGCCTTATTCCTTGCATCTGATCATACCCCACCTCTTCTTGTCTCCCTTCATGCCTTTTCCATAAGGATCCAGGTTTCTGGCTTGCTACCTTTCCAGCTACTGTTGGAAAGTTGATTTTAGCATAGCTGGGAGGCTGCTCAGTAAAATTGGCATTTGGAAATGTCAAGGAATCCAGCAAGCTGCTCTTCCCTTCTTGCCCTTTTTGGGCCCCTGAGCGATACTGTCAGATCAGGAGGGCTTGTCAAGCGTATTGGGGGGCTTGCAGAGAGGGTAGTGGTGCTGTTAGGAATGGCTGGCTGTGCTGGGTCACCTCAACAAGACAGGCGAGGCCTGACCAGGCGTGGAGATGGGTCACGGCAGCCCTGCCCTGCCCAGCCTGCCTTCATTGGCAGGGAGCATGAGCTGAGGAACAGCTCTGGGCAATAAAACCCTGGCAAAGGATTTGTGGGCTTCTTCAGCACTTGAGGTGACTCTTGCTGTTGGTGGCAGCTGGTAGCACTGCCTTGGAGAGGATGAAAGGGAGCTGTCTGTACCAGAGTAGTTGGGTTAATTTTCTGCAGTTCATTGTTGCCTTCAGAGTTCAGCCGGGGGTAGAGGAAAGCAGCAGATAGCACATAGCCCTGGCAGACCGCTCCTGCAGGAGAGAGACTGCTGCAGCTCTGGTCCAGCCTCCCCAAGCCCTTGTACTGGGCTTGGCCAGCTTTGCTGCAACTCCGTGGCCAAGGCCACAGTGCGGTGGAGGGATCTGGTCACCTGGCAGCTGCCAGCCTTGGGTAATTGCACCCAAGGTGGGTAAGAGGTGACTGTTGTGTTGTGTTGATTCCCTCGTGTGGAGAGTTGCTGAAGCAGAATCAAGGGTGTAATTATTTCTGCTCAGAGCTGTGTCCCTTTCTTTGCTGTCCGTGGGAGGCTCACGGAAACTTTCCAAGCTCACAAGCCCGTTCCCACTTGTAGGAATGGCTCTTCCTTCCTAGTTCTGAAGGGTGATGGAGGGTTTGCTCCCATGCAGATGCTTTGCTGGTCAACATCCTTGCTGTCAGGACGGCCTGGCTCCCCCTGCTCAGAGCAGTGGGCTGGGGTCACCTGCTGTGGCCTCTGTCCCATGGCAGGACCCACTTTAGTGGTGGATTTCGACAGTGGACAGGAGAGCCACAGTTGGTCTTTGGTGATGAAGGAGCTCTGGTGAGGTGGTGTCATGGTCAGGGACTCCCGTGGGCATGGGCTGCCTGCCCAGGCAGGTGAGGAGGGTTGCAGAGGGGCCAGTGCAGGGCCTGTGGGGGTGTGTGGGCAGGAGGGGAGTGGGCACAGGCCACTGTCCTGCATGGCTCGTTCCGTCTGCTCCAGCTTGCTGGGCTGGCACCCGATGTCAGCCAGGGCTTTGGTAAATCTAGCAGAAAAGTGACCGCTGTAAGGAATAATCCCCTATTGCACATGTTCAGATACTAACTAGCTCATGGTAGCTTGCTTTATTGCTCTTCTCAAGTTAAATCTTGGTGCAGACTTCCTCTTTAACAAAAAACCCCACAAGAACCAGATTCACTTCAATGCACAAAGTATCCAGGTGGTACTGTGGGAGCATGCTTTGTAATTCAGGGTGAAACCCCCTCCAGACAGGCTTTGCTTTGAAGGTGTGGCTGTTAAAATTCAGGAGATAGGAGGGCTGGTTGAACCAAAGGATGGTAACTGATTAAGCTGAGGCAGTATGGATTGGGAGGGTGCTAGAAGAGCTTCAGCTCAAGTTTGGCAGAACAAAAGGAAGAAAAAGCAGCCCTAACCCTGATGCATCTGGGCAGTGGTTTTACCTGAGCACGCTGTGGGTGTGTGCTGCTCCTACCTGGATGCCACAGCCAACGTTGTGACAGGGCAGGGGGCGTTTGAGAAACCTCAGACCTTCAACACCTTCTGTTTATTTTTTATTTCAGCCTTAACTTCTGATTTTGCTTGATGTTTGGAATAACCATAATTGTAACCTGCTTGTAATGTGCTTTGCCCTAAATTACTGATGAGGCTTTTCGCCTTTGCCAGCCAGTGAGTGTTAAAGCAAAGTGGCAAACTGTGCAGCTACTCTGAAAGTACAGAGGGGGCCAGCAAGGGCTCACGCTGTGTTTGGTCGCCCGGGCTTTGTCTGCTCTAATTACTCCCCTGTGATAGTGATCACGCCAGTGGCAGCATTTACAGCCTCTCCCAGCAGCGCGGCTGGGCTGATGGGTGCTCCGGGCTCCCAGGGCCTGGGAGATGGGATGCTGGAGCTTGGGGACTGCTCTGCCGCTTGCCTGGCTTCAGCAGGAATCTCACCTGCAGGGTGGCAGTGCCCTCGCCTAGCAGGAGGTGGGAAAAGGCAAGGTTTCTGCTCCAGGTCCTCCGAAAGCGATCTAAGCAAAGTCCAGTGCAGGGGGACAGCGTGTGTGAGCTTGGGCTGGAGAAGTGGCAGTGATGGACAGTCCCTACAGCACTGAATCTACCTCCTAGGGAAATCTGAGAAATGGGTGTTGCTATGTCCTATTTCAAGGTAAAGTTTTAATCGGTTTGCCCTTGGCGAAGCACTTGGGCTATTGTGGTGCTATTGTAAACCGTTTGGCAGCTTAGCACAGTAGGGCTGAACTCACGGCTCCTAGCCCATGGGCTGGAGGTTTCTTTGCAGGCTGAATCCCATCCCCTGATAGCTGGGGCTGGGCTTTGGCACGTCTGATGGAAACAGGATGAGGCGTGACTCGGTTCCTTCAATTTATGATGGTTCTTGAGACTCAAACCAGTGTGCCAGTGGGGCCCCGTGGGTGTAGGGAGCAGTGGAGCCACGTGAAGCAAGGCAGGCGTCCGCTAACTGCATGTTCTTTGTGTCCGTTTGGTACTGAGCTGGTTTCAGTTTTTGTTTTTTTTTCTGATGTTTCCGAGTTGTTGACTTCAAGGAACTGGGTTTTGTGTATTTTTTTAGACACTGGGAACTTGTTAAAAGGAAAAGCAGCAGCACCGGGAGGCTCAAGGTGGCGTGTGGCTGGAGCTGAGGGCGGCCCCAGCCGACATGGGTGGGAGGAGGGCAGATGTGCCGGCAGCAGCTGGCGCAGGGAGCGGCTCCTTCTGCGACGGGCAGGAGAAGCCTTTCAGCAGCAGCGCTCCCAGCCCTGCTTAACTGCAGTGCCGAGTTCACTGCCCCGCCAGCCTGCTCACCTCCCAGACACCAAATCTGTCGGATACCACGCGCCTGGCTCTGAATGTCCCGGCCACCCTCCAGTGCCATGTGCTTTCGGCTGGGGTCCTGGCTGCCGGCTAGGCTGGGGGTCCCGGGGAGGGTGGCCCTAGCTGCCTGCTCCCCCTTGCTCACTGCTTGGGGATGGGGAGGAGGGACATGGGGGACCACCCCTGGCAGCAGCGTAAGTTGCGCTGAAGCCACGAGCAAACCTGCTCGGAGGGCAGGCAGCCTTGGTGTGAGCAGCCCCGTGCTGCGTTCCTCCTCCACCGAGGCCCGCTGCCCGCAGGGTGCTGGAGGGAAATGCAGCGGGAGGCAGGTGCCCAGCGGAGGCAGGGACAGCCGGAGGTTGGTGCGGGTGGGCGCTGGGCCGGTGGCCGGGGTGAGCACTGCGTGGGGGATGCATGGGTGCTTGGTCCTGGCTGGGACTCATCTGTCAGTTCTAAGCAGGGATGCCAGAGCGGGTGAGAGAAACCTACATATTTCCAGCATGTATATTATTTTTAGAAGAGGGAGAGGGGAGAGTCTTGGACCATTGATTACTTTCATTTTGCTCCCCTTAGACTGTTGGCTGTGTATGTGAAACTTATAATGAAAAGAGGGTTGCCCTGCCCAGGTGCTCCCAGAACATGTACTGTAATTCTTTGTATATAGAAGAAAAATTACTGTAAAGTAAAGTTTAACTTTACTCTCGATGTCCTCTTGTGGTTTGTCTTGCCGAGCAGGGGGGTGGTGGGGGGAGCCCGGCTGCGTCCAGACACCCAGGGCAGGGATGGGAGAGCCCTGACAGCCTCATGGCAGCGGCGCAGGCAGGGCGACAGCTCAGACCACAATGCGGTTTATTTACATTGTACACCTCAAGAGAGAAGACACTTAAATAAATCTGCAAAGAACGGGGCAGCATCTCTGAGAGTGAGTTAACGGCCACCTCTGGGCCACAGCAGTGACTCAGGGAAGCAGCCCCTGCAAATGCCGGGGGGCAGGGAGAGGGTCCCCAGGGGTGAACATCCGCAGCTCCCGGCACCGCACGGCAGCTCTGCCACTCCACATGCCAGGAGAGCAGCCTGCGGGGCTGTGCGCCGCTGCCGCACTGCCGAGGGGCCCGTACAGCTAAAACACAGCAGGTAAAAACCCAGAGGAGTCTGGCATGTGCTGGCTGCCCGGCCGGCAGCAGCGATTCCCTTTTGGCAGGAGGTCTCAGTGGTGGCAGCAGCTGTAGAAGTAGGCACCGCTCCTCTGGCCCAGGTCAACACCCTTCTCCTCTGGAAGAGAGCAGGGGCAGCAGGCTGCCGGCACGTCCGCACCACGATGCCACATGGGAGCCCAACAGCTGCCGGTCCCAGGTCTGGGCCCTGGCAGGTCCCTTGGGGAGGGGTTTGGTGGCCCCGCAGAGAAGCGGCCAGGCTCACAGCCGTGGCGTGGCCCAGGGCAGGAGGCGTAGCTGGGCTGAGCACGCTGCGACAGGCCTGGCGCAGAGCGCAGCACCAGTCCCACAGCCAGGCAAGGCTCCTGGCTGCCTGCTCGCCAAGGGCCACCTGTGGCCCAGTTGGGTGGGCACGCGGAGCCTGGTCTGAGTGGGATGAGGACACTGTGATGGGACCCAAGCTCTGCAGGACAGCCCCAGCACGGAGCCGCAGTGGCCCCAGGGAGGGTGGGGGTGAGGAAGGGCCCTGCCAGACCCCACAGCGCTCATCCTCCACACCCTACCCAGGGGCACCTGCGCCCCCCACCATGGCAGAGGGTGCTTGGGGTGGGACAAATCCTGCCTGCTCACCTGTCATCACCTGGAAGGCAGTGAAGTGGACGTAGTCCTCAGCCACCTTCTGAAACAGCTCGTCTGAGGGGAGAGTGGGCAGGGTGGGTGTGGGCAGCCCCCCTGCTGGGCAGAGCGCCCCTGGCCCGGCTTGGGTGGGGGCATGGCCGGCAGCAAGGGGGCTACTCACCCACGCACTGGCCTGTCTTACTGGAGGTCTCGAAGAGCTCTGCCTTGATCTCTGCAACGAGGGCCCAGGTCAGTGCCTGCGGCGGGCGCAGGATATGGCCCCGCGGGCTGGGCTCCCCCAGAGCCACCCCCCAGGCACAGCTGCCGACAGCAGGCTGGCAGCGGCCCAGGGCAGGGTTCTGCGCTCCCGTACCCTCGGCCCAGCTGGCCACCTGCCTGCCCCTGTCAGGACACGCCATGCCCAGGGAGGTCCCTGGCAGAGCCGGAGCCTCACCACGCAGGGAGCCCTGGCGCCTGGAGCCCCCAGATCTGCCGTGGAGCCAGGGCGAGGGCAGAGCCCCCTGCGCCTCCCAGGCACACCTGGATGCAGGAGCTCCATCCTGCCCACCCCAGCCGCTTGGTGCTGCAGGAGCCCGGGAAGGGCCGGCATTGCCCACCACCAGCGCCACGGCCCCACGAAGTGCCCCACCGTACCATCAGCGTAATCCTGCACATCGTGGAAGTCGACACCCCGCTTCCTCCTGTCCTCCTCCAGCAGGTCGCTCTTGGTGCCGCACAGGTAGATCCGGCAGCCCTGCAGCAGGCAGAGGGGTGGGAGGGATGTGCCCGTGGGCCCACCACCGGCTCCCCTTCCCCTCCGGCCAGGCTCCGCAGCCCCCCGCCACCAGCTCCCCTTCCCCCCCGGCGAGGCTCGGCAGCCTCCGGCCCCCCAGCCCAGCCGTACCTCCTCACAGTTCTGCAGCTCGTTCACCCAGAACTTGGCTCGCTGGAAACTGCTGCTGTCGGTGAGATCTGGGGGAGAGGGGTCAGGGTCTGCCCCCCCCCACCACCACCACCTCATCCCCCACCCCCCTGCTGCAGCCCCTGACCCACTGGTGCCACCGCCACCCTGGGACCTCCACAGCCACCGGCTCCTTCCCCATCCCGCGGCACCGGGCCCTTACCGTAGCAGACGACGGCAGCTCGTGCCCCACGGTAGTAGATGCGGCTCATGGCCTCATAGCGCTCCGAGCCGGCCGTGTCCTGGGGGTGACAGGGGGGCACTCAGCAGGCTGGGGGGAGGGGGGTGGGGGCTGTCCCGAGGGTCCCCGTGCCGGGGGTGGCAGCAGGGCGCTGGCACAGCCCTGACCCCGCACTTACCCAGATGCCCAGGGTCACCGTCTGCTCCCCCACGGACATCACCTTGGCCACGAAGGCGGCCCCGATCGTCTGCAAGGGAAGCGGGAGCGCTGGCACAGGCCGGGAGGCGGCGGGCCCGGGGCTTAACCGGGGCACCAGCCTGGGAAGGACCGGCCCGGGGGCTCAGGGGTTAACGGGGGCACCGGCCTGGGGAGGACCGGCCTGAGAGCTTGGGGGGTTAAAGGGAGGACCGGCTCGGGGACACGGCGGCGGCGGTTAACAGGGGGACCGGCTCGGGGAAAGCGGCTCGGCCACACGGAGGGGGCTAACAAGGGTCGGGCCCGGGGGCGCTGGAGGGGCGCGGGGGGGGGCACCATCTCGGGGACGGGGCCCGGACCAGGAGGGGCCCGGCGCGGCGGCGCCGTGCCGGGGCCCGGCCGGTCACTCACGTTCTGGTAGGGCCCGGGCCGGAAGCGGCGGTGGGCGCAGCGCTCCACCAGGCTGCTCTTGCCGACCCCCTCCTGCCCCAGCAGCACCACTTTGGCGTCCACCCGCCGCCCGCTCATCCTGGCGCCGCCGCCGCCGCGGGGCGGGGCCACAACCGGGCGGGGCGGGGCCGGCGCGGCGGAAGCGCGCGGGCGGCGGAAGCGCGCGGCGGCCCGGCGGAAGCGCGCGGCGGGGCCTGGCGGGGCGGGGCGGGCGGAGGCCGCATGGCGGCCGCCGAGCAGGCGCGGGCCGGAGCGGGCAGGGCGGCGCGGGCCTGAGCGGCGGCGGCGGCGGCCCATGGGGAAGTACTGCGCCAGCCTGGGCGTCCTCAAGGGGCCCTGGGACCAGGTCTTCGCCGCCTTCTGGCAGCGCTACCCCAACCCCTACAGGTGCGCCGGGCCTGCGCCTCGGGGCTCGCCGGGGCCCTGGGCCCCGCTCCGGGGCCTCCGCCACCCGGGCCTCTGCCACCCAGGCCCCCGCAGGGTGGCGTCCCCCCCTCTCCCAGCCCTTTCCCCTGGCGCCCCACGGGGGCAGGCCCCCCGCTCCGGGGTCCCCCGTGCCAGCAGTCTCCAGCTGGTTCCCCCCCTCGTCCTTGGCACCGCAGCCCCGGTGGTTCCCAGCCCCGGGAGGGTTGCCCGGGAGCGGGGCCTGACGCTCTCTTCCCCCTCCCCGGTTTAGCAAACATGTCCTGACGGAAGACATCGTGCACCGGGAGGTGACAGCGGACCACAAGCTGCTCTCCCGGCGGCTCCTGACCAAGACCAACCGGATGCCCCGCTGGGCTGAGCGCTTCTTCCCGGCCAACGTCGCCCACTCAGTCTACATCCTGGAGGACTCTATTGTGGACCCCAAGAACCGAACCATGACCACCTTCACCTGGAACATCAACCATGCGCGTCTCATGGTAGGTGCTGGTGGGTGGGCGTGCGGCCGGGTGGCAGCGCCGGCCGGTGCCCACAGCCAGGCTGTGCCTCGTGCAGGTGGTGGAGGAGCGCTGCGTGTACCAGGTGAACCCGGAGAACAGCAACTGGACCGAGGTCAAGCGGGAAGCCTGGGTCTCTTCCAGCCTGTTTGGCGTCTCGCGGGCTGTCCAGGTGAGCACTGCCAGCTGCTCGAGCAGCACTGCGTACCCCGTCTTTGGACAGGCCTTAAAGCTGCTGCTCCCCCCCATCCACACCTTCCCCGTTCTGGTTTTTCCACCCCTTTCCCCTCATCCCCCCATCTTCATGTGTTCTTGGGGTGCCCAGAACCACCATTGCTGGGTCTTTGGGACTATTCAAGCTGGACAAAGCCACAGGGACTGCATGTGATCAGGGAGCTGGGCTTGCACCTTCACTGATTTTTCCCTTGCAGGAGTTTGGTCTGGCCAGGTTCAAAAGCAACGTGACCAAGAGCACTAAGGGATTTGAATACGTGCTAGCAAGAATGCAAGGTGAGCACCCAAGGGCAGGCTGGGGCTGACAGGATGGGTCTGTTGGAGTTACAGGTCACACTGGGAACACTCCAGTTGATGAGCAGGTTGTGGCTTGAAGTAATCCGAGTGTGAAATCCTCACCCCTTGCCTATGCCCCTGTGTCTTGGCACAACCTGCTCTTCGAGCAGCCAGGCAGCACTTGCAGGGATGGGCAGGGATGGTGTGCAGGCAGGAGGGGAACGTAACGTGGCAGCAGTCACGTGCCTGCAGTTCCCCTTTGCAACATGCTGTGACGCACGCAGGCTAGGAGTGCCGGGCTTGTATTCCCCTGTGCGTGGGGAGGTCGCCTCCATACCAAGGTGACTGGGCCAGTCTAGCTTGCATCAGTCGGCACTCCTGTGCTGGGGCAGGGCAGGGGCCCACTGGGGCTGGGTTAACAACTTCCATGTTACAGGAGAAGCTCCGTCCAAAACACTGGTGGAGACAGCCAAGGAAGCAACTGAGAAAGCCAAGGAGACAGCTCTGGCTGCTACAGAGAAAGCCAAGGACCTGGCAAGCAAGGCTGCCACCAAGAAGAAGCAGTACGTGTGAGGGGCCGGGCACCGGCTGCACCAGAACAGATAGGAGCCTCCTTAGATTTTATATTTTTTAAAAAACTGTACAAGTCTGACAATCAGCTGCTGTTAGACCCTTTCCGAGATGTAATTATCATTAAAGAATCAACTCCCACCTCTGATTTGGTTGAGGCTGGCCTGGTTAGAGCAGAGCCCAGTGCTGCCCTCCACTCTGGGGATCCAGCTCTCTGCCAGGGAGCTGGGCTCACAGGGGAGACGCAGGCCAGGGTTTCACCAAGTGCCTTTACTAAAATAGTGTCGGGTACGTACAAGAGGGCGGAGCAGGAGCGTGAAGGCAAGTTGCTTAATGCACTAGTTTCCTCTTCCTGGCTCTCCAGGGGCAGAAGAGCTCCCCAGTAGCTGTGTCTGCTGGGGGTGGCGCGGCCCAGGCAGCCCCCAGCCTACCCGAGAGCGAACGGCAGGGGGAGGCAGGAGGGTGTCCCCATGGCAGCCGGGCCCTCAGCACCTCTTGCAGTGCATTGCAGTGCACAGTGGGTGCCACAGTGCGGTGCCAGCTCCAGGCACCCAGCGCCACGGCCGCTGCCACTCAGCAACCCGGCTGCAGGGGCCCAAGCTGGACACTTGTCCCCACCTGCAGCCCCCTTACCCAGGCAGCCATGATGAGGCCGGCAGAGGCTGTGCTGGTGGCAGTGGCAGACAGGGAGGAGGCAGGCAGGCAGCGCAAGGAAGGCAGTACGTGCTGTCAGGATTCGGGACTGTGGGGGCTGGAGTAGCTGTGGTCCCTCCCAGTGCTGAAGCCGGGCAGGGGGTCCCCGCTGAACACCATGCCATCCACCTCTATCTCAGCATCCTCTGGGTACCAGGGGGAGGCCGTGTCAGGCCCCTGGCGGCCTTTCCTTCCCTGCCCACCCTCCTTCCCTTTGCTCACCTCCCTCAGAGGGCTCCGAGAGCTGGGATGAGTCCAAGCTGTCAGCCCGTGCCCGTTCCCCGCTGGCAGGTGAGAGCAGCCGTTGCAGCCGCTGCTGCAGGCTCCGCTGCTGGTTACGCAGCCGGTCCTTGGCCCGCTGTGCGCTCAGCTCCTGTTTCTCCAGTCTCTGCGGGGATCCGGTGAGCTGTGAGCAGGGCTCCGAGGGGCAGCCCCATCGCTGCCTGGGGCCCCTCCGGCTGGCGCCCCAGTGGCACCAGGGCCACCACCCTCACCTGAATGTGAAGCCGGGCACGGTGCAGAAGGGTCAGCGTGGTAGGACGGTCCGGCCCTGCGCCCACCGGCACCTGCTGCTTCAGCCGCTCCAGGCAGCACCGGAGCTTGGCTCTCCTGCAGCCGGGCCGGAGGGGACACTGCGGTCAGCCCCGGGGGGGCGGTGTGCACGGGCGTGGTCACCCTCTGCCCCGCTGCTTCCCCCCTCCCCTCCGGCCCGGTACCTGTGCTTCTCCAGCGCGTTGTGCACCGACCTGCGGGAGAGCCCCCGGTGATCAGAACCGGAGATCAGGACCGGCGGGACCGGCCGCCCCCCCCCCTCCCCCGCCCACTCACCTGACGCTGGCCACGGCCCGGCGGGCCCGCGCGGGGCACAGCGAGGCGTATCGGTGCTCGGCCTCGGCCAGGCACGGCGGGTACCGGGCGGCGCCCGCCCCGCGCTCCCGCCGCTCCAGGAACTCGGCCGCCCGCAGCAGCACCTGGATGCTGGTGGCCGCCGGCTCCATGGCTGGGGGGGGCGATGGCGGGGGGCGCGGGCCGAGCGCTCATTGGCTGCTGACCGCCCCGCGGCGCTGACGTCGGCTCGGCGGGGAAACAAATTCGGGCGGGAAAGCGCGTGCTTCAAATTTGAATCGGCGGGAGGGGCGGGGCACGGCACGGCGCACCCCCAATAGGCCACGCCTCCACCTCTAGGCCACGCCCCGAGGGTGCGCCGGTGTCCGTGCTCGCCCGGGGTGGGGCGGGGGCGCGCGTGTGCGCGGTCACGCGTGTGGCACGGAACGCGCGTGTGCGTCCACGTGAGTCAGGCGGGCAGCGCACCCTCCCCCCCCCCCTCCCGCAACCCACGCGTGTCCCCCGGCCGCCTGCCCCACCCCAGCCCCCCAGAACCACCGCATCACAGCGCCCACCCGGGCGGGTTTCTCTCTTTATTAAAATCCATCGGGCAGGGGTGGTGGGGAGGGGAGTACCGGGCCCCGGGGGCGAGGGCCAGCCGCCCTGGGTCGGGGGCCACCGCATGGCAAGGCACGGCCCCGCGGCACCCGCCGTCATGTGAGGGCTGTTTGCACCGTCTCAGGCCAGGCCGCGGGGGGAGACTCTGCCCCGGCCCCAACAGCAACCAAAGTTCATCTGGAAAAGAAACCACCGGCACCACGCGCGTTCCCAGCCGGGGGGCCGGTGCACGGCAGCGGGATGCAGCTCGCCGAGAGCCGGGCACGGCCGCGGTGCATCGGGTGAGGCGGTCCTGTGCCCACTGCGGCCATGGCCCCGCTGGCGTGGGCCGCCATCCATGGCAGGGGGTCCCACCGCTGTGCTACCCAGCCCCAAGGGGACTCGTGGGGTCACGGAGCTGCCCAGCAGCCCCAGCGCAGCCCTTTCCCCCCGCGGTTTGTGGCCGTGTGTCGGGCACAGGGGCCCTCACCGGCTCCGGTCACGCCGGGGCACGGGTGGGAGGTGTGTGGCATAGCAGTGGGTGCAGACACGCACGGGTTTTGGCTGGCCGTAGTGCGGCAGTGCTGCGGTGTGCGGCGAGCAGCGGGCACAGAAGATCTGCCAGGAGAGGGCCAGAACAGGGCTGAGTGGAGCCGGGCCCCCAGCGGTCCCCACAGACCCCGCTCCGGCCCCCTCCTACCTTCCCGCAGCTGCGGCAGTGGTGCCTGCGGCGCAGCAGGGTGAAGGGTGAGCTGCAGGCAGAGCACTGGCTGCACGTGCTGTCCGGCACCCACTCGGGCAGGCGGCGGGCACCTGCTGGCCAAAACACATTGGTAAAAGCCCCCCACCCCAGCCCCCATCATGGCCACAGCCCCAGGATCGGTCCCAGCCCATTGCTCCTGGGTGTCCTGGGGCTGCTCCACTGAGCCAGCCCCAAGCAGGACACAGCAACTGTCCCTGTGTGCCTGGGGGCTGCCCAGGGCAGCTGGACACACCCCCCCAGGCAGGACGGGGGCAGGATCAGCCCCAGCCTTGCCCCCTGCCCCAGAGCCATGCCACCCCAGCAGCCCCTTACCTGCCCTCCGGAGTCCAGCAGCCTCCGCAGGGCTGGAGCACAGGGGGCAGTCAGCCACACGGGGAGCATCTGTCACACATGGGTCACCGTTCTCTTCCTCTGCGGGAACAAGGGCTGTGGTGGTCCAGCCAGAGCAGGCCACGTTGTCCCCATGCCCGGTGCTGTGGCCTTGTGTCACCAGTGCCGGGCGATGGGCAGGGCAGAGGGGCCATCCCTCATGTCCCTGGGGGTACTCACGGCTGGCACTCGGCTCCTCCGAGGGCTCTGCCTGTGAGGTGACGATCTTGAAGACGGTTTTCAAGATGCTCCGCAGGTCGCTGGCAAAGTTGGTCTGGAGCTGATCAGCCACGCCTGCACCAGGAAAAAGGGGGGTCAGGGTGCTGGGGGGTGGTCAGGGTGCTAAGGGGGGGTGGCAAGGGGGTCACTTACCCGAGATGCAGACGAAGAGGGTGTGCAACATGTCCTTGGTGCTGCTGTAGTGAGAGCGCAGCTCTGAGCAGTGGGCACCCGTGGCATTGAGCTCTGTCCCTGGGCTGCTCCCGGGGGGCTGGGGGCTGCACAGAGGGGAGGTGACGGTTACCCCTGGGGTGGCACAGAAAGTCCCCATCCCAGTGGGCAGGGATCTGCCATCTCACCCCTGCTCCCTCCCCACCATATACCCCCACCGCCAATCGGTGCCTGGGTCGTCCACTGAGCCGGGGGGTCCTAGCCGCGTCGTGCAGGTGTGGGGGGGTGGGGGGGTGCAGGGGACCTCCAGGAGACCCCAGGGAGCAGTGGGGTCTGCTCTGGGCACAGCTGCCCCCCAGGCTGGGGGGGTGGTTGGACCGCAGTGATCCTCTGGTTCAGCTGTGCACAGGCTCCTCTCCAGCAGGCAGAGCTCCTCCACCGACAGCACCCGCAGCAGGTCCCTGCAGCAAGGGGAGGGCATCAGCCCCACGTCACGGCCCCGCTGCTGCCCTACTGCCCCACCCATGGGTGCCCATTGCCCCTTGCTGCATACCTGATCTTCTTCAGAAGGTTGTAAAAGGGGCTGAAGACCCGGGACATCTGCTCAGGGCTCTGCTCCAGGCTGAGGGGACCCTCAGGGTAGATGAGGAGGCCACTGTGAGAGGACAGAGCCCAGCTCATGTCAGAGGATTGCCTGGGACCCCAACAACTCAGGAGGAGAAGGGGGTGCTACAGGGCAGGGAACACCCAGCTGCCCCTGGTCACCCCCTTCTCCAGGAGGCTGCACCCACCTGATAATGGCCAGGCGAGGGATGGTGAACATGAGCAGCGGTTCGTAGCCATCAATCATCTCCTGAGTCAGGTAGCCCAGGCGCAGAGCTCTGGGGGGGGGGGGCACAAACCCTTACAGTGGGGCAGAGCCCCAGGATGCTGCCCTATCCCCGGGGCTGGGGTCCCTGCCACCCCACCCCTGGCAGGCGGCGTCCCTCACCTCTCCACCGTCTCACAGAAGAGCACGATGATCTCCTGCTGCCTGTAGATCTCCTCGGGTGACTTCACTGCCACTAGTGAGGACACATAGCTGGAGAGATGGGGGAATTGTGAGGCTCCTCTGGCCCTGGCACAGCCCCCCCCAACCCCACCCCCCAGCACCCTAATCCTGGCCCCCACCTCAGCTCGAACTCCGCGAAGAGCTGGTCGAACTGGACGAGTGCAGCCTGGACGGGCTCGGGGTAGGAGCCAGGCTGGCTCAGGCTCTGCTCCCGCAGCACCGTCCGCACCAGCTCCAGGCTGCATAGCAGCTTCCTGGCCTGGGGCCGCAGCTGGGCCCTGTCCGCCTCCTCCACCTCCAGGAAGGTCCCGGCCAAGAGACACTGCTGGGACCCGAGGCCATCAGGAGCCAGCACCTGGGGCAGCAGGGGTGCACCCCAGGGCTAGCCCGTGATGGGGTGCACCATCCTGGGTGGTGCCCATCGCCTCTCCCAGCCTGGAGAAGCTGGACCCCATCACCCACCCCGGGACAGCACCCCCGGGCTCACCTCGGCAGCAAACAGCATGTGGTTGCCCAGGTTGTCCACCAAGAGCTCCTCAGGGAACTTCACCAGGTAGTCACGGCTGTGTCGCTGTGTGGGGATGCACTCCTCCATGATCTGCTCCAGGACGGCCAGCAGGTGAGCCTGGGGAGGGCAGGGATGTCACCCGTGGCCACCTGGAGAGACCAGGGTCACACCGGGGCCCGGGCAGCCCCCTCACCTGGCTGAGGTGGAGCTGGTTAAGGAGCACCAGGTACTGCTGCGGGTCCAGCTCAGCATCCAGCCCGTTGATCTCGGCTACCACCTGCGTCACCCTCTCGTCAGCAAAGAAGAACTGGGAGAGCAGGCGGGGGTCGGAGCGCTGTGGGGAGAGCAGAGGGGTGATGGTGGGAGCGCCCCGCGGCTCCGGGTGCTGGGACAGGGGGACCCCAAGGCTCCTCTGCCCGCAGCCCGGCAGCGTGGGCGCTGCTGGGGTTTGCTCCCCGGTGGCCGGGCCCTGTGGGGCAGCCCCACTCACTCGGGCAGGTGCGTGGGACCCCCCCAGCGGCTCCGGCTCGGCCGAGCTGTGCCGGGGGCGGGCGGGGAGGCAGGCGGCCCCCGGCCGAGCCCTCCCGGGGAGCGCCGCCGTTCCCACCCACCCGTGCCTCAGTTTCCCCAGGGGCAGAGCAGGATGAACAAGCTCGGCCGCCTCCCGGCGGCGTGGGCACGGATCCCTGCGCGGCTGTAAACACCGGCTCAGGTGAAAGGTCCGCGGGGAGCCGGCAGCCCGCAGGTCCGCCCCGCCCCGCGCCCCCAGACGGCCGGTGGCCGGGGGGGAGGGGGAATCTCCTCGCCCCGGGAGCGGGCGGCGCCGGGACGGGCTCCGAGCGGTCCGGTCCTGCCCGCTGCCGCCCGCGCCCCCAGCCGCGGGGCCGGGCACCGCCTCGCGTTCCGCCCCGGGGACCCCCGCCGACCCCCGCGCCCGGTGCCGGCGGAGCCCCCGGGCAGCCCCGACGGGGCGCGGCGCGGCCCCCCTCGCTCACCTTGGGCCGGCGCAGCCAGCGGCGGAGCGCGGCGGGCAGCATGGCGCGACCCACGGCTCTGCCGCCGCCCGGCTCCCCGCGCCCGCCGCTCGCCGACGGGGCGGGCCGGCACCGCGCACCGCCCGGGGGCGGACCGGGGCGGTGTCCGCCCAGCCCCGGCACCGGGACGACCCGGTGGACCGGCCTCCGCTCCGCCCCGCTCGGCCCGCGGCGGGACCCGGGGCTCTCCCGCTGCCGGGCGGCGGGAGGCGGCAGCCGCTCGACGGGCCGGTTCCCTCTGCGGAGCGGGTCCCCCGGGGGCGGGCAGAGTGTCTCTGCCGGCCGCCCCGGTCCCCCCTCCCGGTGCCGCGTCCCGCTCTCGGTTCCTGGCTCCAGTTCCCGGCTGCACTCGCGGGGTTCCCGGTTCTCCCCTCCCAGTTCCCTGGCCCTCCCCTCCCGGCTCCCTGGCTCTTCCCTCCCAGTTCCCCTCTCCCCGCAGCGCCCGAGGCCCAACCTTCCAGGAACGGGGACCCCCCCAGAGGCCCAGCCCTGCCAGCCCCCTTGGCCTGAGCATCCCTGGGCTGGTGGGGGGACACCGAGGGGGGGCACCGGCAGGCACCCGCCTGCTCTCTGCTGGCAGGTGCAGGGTGTGGAGCGCAGAGTGGGGTGCTGCAGTTGGAGGGGGGCAAAAAAGCCCCTCGGTGGGAGCAGGAGGGGCCAAGTGGCCAAGGAGGAGTCCCCAGAGGTGCTCCGGCCACTGGGCACAGCAAACCACCCCGGCCATGCCAAGGAGGTGGCTGCCTCTGTGCCCGGCCAGGCCTGGCACCGCTGGCCACAGGATGTGGGCGCTGATAATTCAGGTGGCTGGAAGCCTAATGGGGTGGATTCACAGGTAAAAAATCCACCCAGGATGATTAAATAAACACGGCGGCACCACCTTGGCTTGAGGAAGTCCCTGAGTCATGACAGCCCCACAGCGCCTGGGCTGAGCCAGCCGGGTGCTGGTGTGGGGCTGGCCCTGGCACTGGCTGGGGCTCCTCGTGTCCCCACAGGGCCCTGGCGCTGGTTTCAGCTGGGCAGCGTGTCCTGTGCCCCATGGCTGGGGGTCTCTGTGCGCAGTGAGCCAGAGCCCTGCCTGTCCCACAGCTGCCTGCAGTGCTGCTGCAGCATTTTTTGGGATGCAGTGGGCTTTCCTTGGCAGCCAAGTGTTCCATGTGTCCCTGTGTCACCAGCACTGCGCTCTGCTCCACTGCAGGAGGGTAGCTCCGGTGACATGAGGTGCAGTACGGAGAAGGCCTGGCGTCGTGCAGACCAGTGCCATGGTGGGGGGTTTAGTGTGACATGTGGCACCAAGGCTGGCAGGGAGCCGAGGGGCTGAGCCAGCCCCCAGCTCTTTTAGGAGAGCACCCTTGGGGTAACCTAGACCTGAGGGACCTGGTGTGCTGGGACTGCACAGCGGGGCAGCAGACCCCCGTGGGCAGCCTGGGGTCAGGCAGCAGTGGGAAAGGCAGCGGCTGTGCTGTGCTGCACGGGGGCCATGGGGAGCCCCGCGCTGGGACCTGGGCACAGGGTGCAGCACGCAGGGTTTGTCCTGCCTGGGCAGGGTTGTACAGCTCCAAGAATGCTGTGGTGCTGAGCCCAGTGCTGCACGGCCAGGAGGCACCCAGGGTACTGGGAGAGCACGGCACCACGGGGATGGGGTGCAGAGGGGCTGGAGGCTCGCACAAGCACTGTCTCCCACCAGTGGGAAGGCTGGGGCAGTGGGCAACGAGCGTGCTGCTCATCCACACCGCACCGGGGGTATCCGTGTGTCAGGAATGGAGTCCAGGGGAGCTGCAACCCGTGCGTGGGCCCAGAGCTGTGTATCTGGTGTCACGCTGTGCTGCAGATGCTGTGGTGCTGAGCATGATGCTGCGCAGCCGGGATGCACCCGGGGTACCAGGGGAGCTCTGTTAAGTCAGGATGGGCGACTGGAACCCACACGTGCCTTGCGGGGCACCGCACCACCGGGAAGGCCGGGGCAGCACAGGCAGCGTGCTGCTCATCCTCGGTGGGGCTGGCGGGGTGCGGGGAGCCGGTGTCGGGGGCCCGGACGCCCCGAAGGCAGCGGCGCTTTTTAGGACCCGGGGGAGCGGGAAGGGGGGAGGAGCCGCGGGTCGCGACGGCGCCACCACCGTGCCGCCAGGTGGCGCTGCGGCGCGGCGCTGCCCTCTCACAAAATGGCGGCGGCGGCTTCACCTCGCCGGGCCTTTCCTCCCTCCCTCCTTCCCCCCGGGCAGGGGCCGGACGGGCCGTGCCGCCATATTGGCTGTTGTCCTGGCTGCGGCGGGCGGCGGGCCGCGTTCGCCATGACTCGCAGGCGGAACAAGGCGGCGGCAGCAGCAGCAACAACGACGGCGGCGGCGGGTGGCGCCTCCGGGCCTCGCCGTGAGAGGGTGGGGGGTTCCGACGCTGGTCCTCCTCCTCCCCCTCCTCCGCCGCCGCCACCGGAACCGCCCGCCCCGTCTGAGGTGGTGGCGGCGGGCAGCAGCGGGGAGCCGGGCAGAGCCACCGCTCAGGTACCGCGTTAGGCCCTGCGGCGGGGAAGGGGCTGGCCCGGAGGGGACCTCGGTCGGTGCGGGGATGGGGCGGCGACCGGCGCCCCCCCCTTCCCGTCCCCTCCCCGGCCCCGGAGCATCCCTGAGGCGCCCCGCCCTTGGGGCTCTGGCGTCCCCCATCTCCCTCCTCCCGGCGTTGGAGGGTCCACTGCGCCTTCGGGGGTGCTGGGGGGACGCGCTGGGGCGAGCGGGGAAGGGGGGTGAAGCCCAAGCCCCTCTCCGGGGGCGCCGGCTGCCGGGGGCCGGGGGCGCTGCTCCCGGTACCGGGGGCGGGCGTGGGGCCGGGTTGGGCGCGCGGGCAGCGCCTGACCTTGGCTCTGCCGGGCTGGGTGGCGCAGCCGGCTGGTGGCCTTGGACTGCGGGTGCGCTGAGCTGCGGAGGGCCTTTGGGACGCCTCCGGCAGGTGGCCGGGATGTCGGGGACTCCCACGGGTGTGTGGCATCCTGGGGGCCCATCTCTCGCCGCGGTCAGGGGAGGCAGATCCCTGCCTTTCCAGAGCGGAGTGAATCGGCCAGCGAGCCTGTCCCCCGCCGTCACATGCTGCTGCCCCTGGCATGACCAGCCGCGCACAGCGGCGTGAGAGCAAAGGGCTGTCCCAGCCCCAGGGCCCGTGCATCCCTTACCCCGTCCGCGCGTGCAGGGAAGCCTGGCAGGTCTGTCCAGGAGACCTGTGTGCGCTTTGGGGGGCAGAGCCCCGGGCTGCGGGGCAGACACGCATGCCGTGGTGTGCTTCAGGGGGTGTTCCCGCAGCTCCTTCTTGCGGGATGGTCCCGGCCTGCCATGGGGCGATGGCAGGTGGCTCCAGCATCTGCTGACAGGCTGCGGGCCGGCTCCCGCACCTCTTGCTGCCTGACATCCCTCTGCGCCTGGCTGCTGCTGCCTGCTCCGGGTCATGGGCAGGGAGCCCGGGGGTGGCCCCAGGTCTGGATGTGCTGGGCAGGTTGGGGAGGGCCATCCTCTCACCCGCTGTGTGCGGCAGTGTCCCTGTCTGCCCCTGCTGAGACGTGGGGTGGCCTGGAAGCCCCCTCCTCCCTGTGGCTGGCTGGGCGGGTGGGCAGGGGAGGTGCGCCCCCCCCCCCCCTCCCCCCCGCTCTCCTTGGCCTCTGACCTTTGCTTCACCTTGAGCCTGGGAGACGCCATCTGTTTCGCAGCAGCAGTTTAATGTGCGCTTCATTGTCGCGGAGCCCCGCTGCGGCGGCAGACAATGGGGGCCCCCTCACCCGCGCCACGCTGGGCTCGTCACGGCTGTCAGGCTTCCATCGAGCCTGTGGGCTGCAGCCCGGCTCCAGCCACAGCACCGGGTGCGAAGCCCCGACCTGGCTGCCCCGTGCAGGGAGAGTGCGAAGCAGTGCCGGGGGCTGCACCCCACCCCAGCGCATCTGCGCTGCCGGCTGCACAGAACAAAGAGGCGGGTGGGAGGGCCTGGGGCTCTCGGGTAGTGCAGTGGGGGGTCTGAGATGGGCGAGGAGGGAGGGTTGTGGCTGTGAGACCCTGCTTTGTATCCCTGTGTGGTGATTTCTATGGGTCTTTCTTTGCCCTGTGGGTCCCCTTGGTCCTGCTGTACCAGAGGTGATAGTGGGAGCCGCTGGTGGCTTCCCAGCCTTGCTTGGTGGTGGGACTGGCTCTTCAGCACAGTGTGATCTTCCCAAGGGTGCAAAATGCTCTGGCACATGGCAGGCCAGCAGCAGCTGGGCAGCCCGAGGCTGCTCTCCTCCAGTGTGAGAAGGTGCAGTCCCACATATAGCCTACAAGAAATTCTCCGGTTTGGTGTCGGCGTGCTGAGGTCTTGTTTGCTGTCTCATCTGCCCCACACCTGCTCCAGCCTGGGGCCCTGCCATGTGGTGGATCACACCTGGGGTGACTCATGGTCTGTGTGTCCTTCTGCAGGTGCTGCCCACCGCCAACCAGTCAGTGCAGACGTGCTGCCTGCTCTGTCACCGGGAGCGCAAGGACTGGGGAGGGCCGTCCCACAATGGGCTGGTTTCCCCGGGCGAGAGGCTGCCACCGGACTTCGTGCCAACGCTTGTGCAGAACCTCCTGGGAGAGATGCCACTGTGGATCTGCCAGAGTTGCCGGAAGAGCGTGGAGGAGGAAGAGCGGCGGGCAGTGCAGGAGCAGGCCCTGGCGGTAAGCGGTTATGGAGCTGAGGTTGGAAAGGTTGGGGCAGTAGCTCCTGGGACTGCAGTGCTGACCACCCTATGGCACTGGCTGGGGGTGCGGGGCTCCTCCTCACTCAGAGCTGAGCACCTTAGACATCCCAGCTCCCTACTCCCTGCAGCCACGCTGCCCTCCCGAGGGCCACTGCTGGCTCCTCAGGGAGAGACCACGGTGGAGCAGAGTACAGCACCATGGAGGCTTATCTGGCAGTTTGTGTTGGGTTGGAGCTGCCTGCTTGGTGAGGCCAGCAGTGCCACTGCTGCTCTGCCAGCCCCGCTCCACTCTGTGTTGCGCTGTGTCCCCTCAAGCCCCGAGGCTGCTCCCTGCCGTTAGGCAGGTCTCTCTGGAGTGGCGGCGTATGCCAGGGCAAGTGCCTGCCCGTGCATGGAGCTCAGGGGAAGAGGAGCCCCCTTCTGCTTGGCTTTCTTTAACTGTGGCCTGGTTTGAGCGGGACCAGAGCAGGCGTGTGCCCCTTGGCACGGTCTGGCCATGCTGGCAGGGGCCCTGGGAGCCGGGCTGTGTTGCTGTTTGGCAGATGGGCTGTTTGCCACCCCTGAGACAGTAACGGGAGCAGATCCCATGTGCTGAGCCCCTGCCTCAGGGCAGTGGAGGGGGTCTTGATGGCAATGTCATGGGGCTGAGGGCCTCCCCTCCCAGCCCGCTGCTGCTTCACTCTGTGTTTTCCTTGCCAGGTCTCGTTATCCCACACATCCTGCAAGTCGCAGTCTTGTGGGGGTGGCTCCCACTCCTCTTCCTCCTCCTCCTCCTCTTCTTCCTCCTTGTGCCACGGAAACTCAGGGGACTGGGACCCCAGCTCTTTCTTGTCTGCTCACAAGCTCTCGGGCCTCTGGAACTCGCAGCACACCAACGGGGCCGTGCAGGGTAGCCCCCTCGGGGCCCCCCCTGCTGCACTAGGTGAGTTGAAGCCAGCTGTGGGGTTGAGCAGAGCTTTCTGCCCAGTCCTTGGTTTAGGTGGTTTCCTTGTGGGCACCCAGCTGGTGGCCAGGGGTAGGCAGGCTGGGCCTCTGAATGCCAGTGCTAGCAGGATGCCTGGGTCCCTTTGCAGAGGCAGAGGGTGCTGGGAGCTGGCCCTAGCTCTGCTTTTCTTCCAGGTGACAAGCACCCTGGCCTCTCTCTCTCTCCGGAGTGCACCAGCCAGGCGTCTGCCATGGCGCCAGGGCTCAAGGCCTGTCCCTACAGCCACGCGGCCTCTCCCACCTCCAGCAGCACCGCCCCGGGCTCGCCTCTGCCTACCTCACTCGACTTCTGCAAGACGCTGCCAAAGCAGTTCAAAAGCATGTGCCGGAGGGCCACCCCGCCAGGTGGGTGCCCAGGGGCAGGGCCAGCCTTATCCTCCCAGCCCTTGCAGCCCCTGCTGTGGCAGCACCTTTCCCCTTGCTCTGCTCGCCATGGGGCAGGGCTGAATCCTGTGGGGGAGATGAGGTACCAACCTTGCGAGCAAGGATGGCTTCTAGCCTAAGTGCCCTGCTGCCAGGGGGAGGCAGGGTTTGTCCCATGGAGAGTTGGCCTGCGCAGAGGTGCTGGGTGGCTTTGAGCATGGCCCTGGCCCGCGCGGGACAGCTGGTGTCTGACTCTCTCCTATCTTGCTCCTCTGCAGGTGAGGCCTTCCACTCCTCAGAGCATCATCAGCACTCCGACCTCACTGCTCCTCCCAACAGTCCCACCGGCCTCCCCTCCCAGCCACCAGCGCTGATCCCTTCCAAGCAGACGCCTGCCCATCCGGGGCCCTTTGGCTCCCCACCCCACGTCCCACTGGGCACCTCCCCACAGGCTACACTCTTCCCTGCACCCAGCACACAGGCAGCAGCCCTGAAGCCGGTGTCTGAGTCACCTCCCGCTGGCACGGTCTCGCACAGCCCAGGGTCGTGTAAGAGCCCTCACCTGCCCCCTGCCAACGTGCCGCTGCTGAAGATGCCGCCTCCGCTGTCGGGCTGCACTCATCCCTGCAATGGGCACTGCAGTACTTCACTCATCCCTCCTCCCACCTCCCACCAGCTGCCCAGTACGAACAGGTGAGTAGAGGAGCCCTGCCTGCTTCCGGCCTCTCCTTGCTGGGCAATGTGCCCTTTCTCCCACCCCTGCCCGTGGATGCTCTTTTCCCTGTGGAGGGACCGGCTGCCCTGGTGTGGTGGTGCGGAGAGCAGCTGTCTTTGGGCCAGTTCCACTGCTGCAGACCCCTGGTCTCTGAGGGTTGAGCTCTTTCTCTCCCCACATGTCTTCTCCCTGCGGTTGTCCTTTAGTACTGTGGTGCAGAAGAGACTGTGCTTGCTCCTCCTCCAGCTAAAAGACCCAAAGGAACCGCCCGGTCAACCTGCTGTTGGCCAACAGGACCTTTGTCAGTGAGACCCGTCGGGCAGCTGTGGCACTGAGCAAAGGTCCTCGAGAAGATGAAGCCTGTGGACTTGTTCTGCTCGCCTGCTCCCCTGGCCCTCTCTGGGCTGCCTGTGCCCTGGAAGAGAGCACGCTGTGTCGCGGGCGCTGGTTCCTCTCCGCTGATTAGCGCTCCCTGCGGAGGGCCAGCCAGGTCCCGAGCTGGAGCTCGAGGAGTGGTGCTGAGGGCCGTGCCCTGGCCTCCCTGTCTCTGAGCTGGGTAGTCTGTGCCTGTGGGAGCCGGGCCTGCCTGCACATGGGGATGTCTGGCAGCTGCATGCAGTTCCAGCGTTTCTCACCTGTGCTACCTGCCGCCCCCAGTGAGTACCGCTCCCTGCCCTGGAATCAGCTTGTGGCCTGGCAGAGGGACACTGCTTTCTGGAGCTCTAGTGTGCCAGCCTCCTGCCTGCCAAAGGCCCTGGGGGGCGAGGAGCTACAGATGTCTTCTGCCATGGGCTCCTCTGGCATCTCTCCCGGAGGAGGAAGATGCAGGGAAGGGGGTTTGACTGCCCTGCAAATCCTTCTGCTCGGGCACAGGCTGCCCTGGGAGGGGTGTTCCTGCACAGGTAGTGTGGGAGTTTTTGAGGCCCCCTGGCTCCCGCTCACCTCTCGCCGTTCTCCCCTTCTCCTCAGGGACCCCTCTTGCAAAGGGCACAAATTCCCAAACGGTACCAGCTGCCACCCGCCACAGCCATGCGAGGCAGATGAGGGGCTCGGGGAGGATGAAGACAGCAGCTCGGAGCGCAGTTCCTGCACCTCCTCCTCCACCAACCAGAAAGACGGGAAGTTCTGCGACTGCTGCTACTGTGAGTTCTTCGGCCACAACGCGGTGAGTGAGGGGCTGGTCTGCAGCCACCCCCGGTCCTTGCACTCCGCTCTGCGGTGAGATATTACACAGCTCGCGTGCTGAGAGCGCGGAGGTGGGCAGGTCTGGCCGTGGCTGTTCCCTGCTGGCATTGTGCATCTCCCCCTCCCTTCGTTTCCATCCTGCCTCATCGGCCTGCTGGTCCCCTTGCTCCTGACTTGCAGCCACCTGCCCAGCCCTGGGGCTTGGTGCAGCCAGCCAAACCCTGTGGCTTTGCGGTGGAAAAAAGTTCAGTGGGGGCTGTGCCGACTTGTCTCGCTGAGACCTCGGGGAGGGGAGCAGCTGGGGAGGTCGGTGGGGGACTGGTGGGGGAGCCAGGGCTGTGCTGGCTTCGCGTGCCTGTCTGACTGACAGCGCTCGCCTTCCGCAGCCCCCGGCCGCTCCCACGAGCCGCAACTATGCTGAGATCCGGGAGAAGCTGCGTTCACGCCTCACCAAGAGGAAAGAGGAGCTGCCGCAGAAACTAGGGCACAACAGTAGCTCGGGAGAGCCTGCTGTGGACCACCGCAATGTGGATGAGCTATTGGACTACATCAACAGCACAGAGCCCAAGCCCTTGAACAGTGCCAAGGCAGCCAAGCGGGCACGGCACAAGCAGAAGAAGAAGGTGAGGCTGTGCAGAGGGTCAGGGCGAGATTGTGTCCCTTGCAGGGCTTTGCCTTCTCTCCCTCACATTCATTTGGTTTCTTGAACTCTGTATCCTTTGCCCTTTCCCCGAGGCGACGGTGGTGCCCAGCTCTGCGCAGGGCTTCTCCTGCCTCTGTTCCTGCAGAGGGTGGCCCAGCCCTCCTGGGTGCTTTGGTCTGTGCTGTCTGAACTGCTCCATGCCACATCTCTGATAAACGCCATGCATCTGTGGCAAGGAAAGGCAGTGCTGCAATGGTGTCTCATGCCCAGAGCAGTGCCTGCTGTGCAGCGTGGTAGCTGTTGCAGTGCCCACACGGGACATGTCACAGTTTGGGGGCTGTGGAAGACGTGGGGTGGCTGTGCGGAGCGCTGGCCCTTGGGTTTGCTGTCTGACAAAGCTGGTGCGTGGCTAGTCCTGCGCCTGGGGCTCAGCAGCCCAGGCCACCCGCTCCTCATGGCACCTGTGTTGCAGGAGAAGGAGAAAGCCCAGCTGGAGGCAGAGGCCCAGAAGCGGGCAGAGCGTGCTCCTGCAGCCAGCCAGGCCAGGGAGCTGGCCGAGGAGAAGCTGCTGGAGTGGCCGGAGCTGGAGCTGGAGCGGGTGAACAGCTTCCTCAGCAGCCGGCTGCAGGAGATCAAGAACACCATCAAGGACTCTATCCGGGCCAGCTTCAGTGTCTATGACCTCAATCTGGATGTCAATGACTTCCCCAAGAAGGCAGCTGTCCTAGAGCAGAAGAACCTGCTCTCCAACCTCAATGGCTCCTCTGACCTGCAGGATATAGACCTGGCCCTGGCCCCACTCAGCCTGGGCCCCGCCAAGAGCCATGCGCTGCTGCGGAGTGAGCTGAACCCCCGATGGGGTGAGGGGCCCGGGGAGCCGCCGCTGGCCCCAGCGGGCGAGAACGGCGTGGTGAAGCGCCTCAGCGCTGTGCCCAGCCTCTCCCGCATGATCTGGGTGCAGTCCAAGGCTGCGGACTCTGCCGTGGACAGCAGCGGGCTGAGCCTGGAGCCCAAGGAGGGACAGCAGCCCAAGGGGCTGGAGCCGCTGGAGATGGTGCCCGTGGGGAGCCGGCAGCGGAAGAGCAAGCGGCAGAGCGGGCAGACGAAGAAAGGGGAGGGTGCTGCCATTGCGCATGGCGGCCAGGCCCGGCTGGAGAGCCCTGGTGCGAAGGGGCAGGTGCTGGGAGCCAAGCACCCTTCCAAGGCTGGCGCCCTGGAGCCACAGCGGGTGGGCGACTGCACCGAGCCGGGGGAGAACGGCAAGGGGCAGCCCTGGGGCTGCGTCAGCAGCAGGCAGGAGAAGGAGAGAAGCGGCGAGTGGAAAGGCCGGAGGGGAGAGGGGAAAGCGGAGCTGCCGGAGCTGGCACAGCAGCAGCTGCCTGCCCTGGCTGCAGGGGACCGGCAACTGCCTGCCCCTGCTGCCCTGGGGGGCTCCCCCCAGCCCAAGGGCAAGAGCAGGAAGAGCCGAAACAAGGTGGAGAAATCCAATACCTCAATCGGTGAGTGCTGGAAGCACTGCTCAGTGCCACCATCTTGGCAGTGGCCCCTTCCCCACCTGCCCTGCCAGCTGCCAGCCCCCTGCCCATCCTCTGCCGGTCCAGCAGTGCTGACTCTCTGCTCCTCTGCTTTGCCAGATGACGTGTTCCTGCCCAAGGACCTGGACGGGGCAGAGATGGACGAGACTGACAGAGAAGTGGAGTATTTCAAGAGGTGAGGGGGCAGCCCTGGGGGGGGGGCAAACGCTGCCGGGGGGCTGGGGGTGCTGGCGGAGGGGCTGGTGGCTGACGGGGCTCTGCTCTCCCTGCCAGGTTCTGCCTGGACTCGGCCAAGCAGACGCGGCAGAAGGTGGCGGTGAACTGGACCAACTTCACCCTGAAGAAAACCACTTCCAGTGCGGCCCAGTGAGGGGCGGCTGCCGCCCCCCACCCACGGCCGCTCGCCTCTCCTCACTGTGCCCCCCCCGCCCCGCCGGCCCCCGCCTCGCCTCGGTGGGGTCCCCTCCTCCGCGGGGGGGGTCCCCGGTGCTCTCCTGCCCCGCGGGGACCCCCGGGGTCCCCCCCATCCTCCTCCTGCCCCCCCCGCGGGGTGACCCCGGCCGTCCCACCCCCCTCTCCGCGGGCGTCCGACTTCCCGTGCCGCGGGGAAGGACCGTGCTGGACCCAATAAAGAACTTTTTAATTTTTTATTTTATTTAAACCCCGCTGCCTACTGCTTTCTGCCGCGCGCGGGGAGCCCGGGGCGGCGCTCCCGCCACGGCCCGCTAGGGGCGCGCTCCGCCGCGTTGCTGGGCAACGGCGCCCGGCCTCGGAGACGTCACTTCCGGCGCGCGGGATTCTCTTCCGGGGCGGCGCGGCTGTTGCGTGGAGACGCCGCCATGGAGCCCGGGGCTGAGCGGAAGGTAGGGCCGGACCCGGCCGAGCCGGTACCGGGAGCCCCGGCGGGCCGGGCGGAGTTGGTACCGTCCCGGGCCCGCCTCATCTCGCGTCTCCCCACAGAGGCAGCGGGAGGAGGCGGCGGAGACGTCCGACCTGTCCGTGGAGGAGGATGAAGACTACGTGCCCTACGTGCCCGTCAAGCAGCGCAAGCAGCAGATGGTAACGGGGCCCGGCGTTGCACGGGGAGGGCTCCGAGCGTCCCTCCCGACACGGGGCCTCTCACTCCGCCTCGACCTGCTTTCTTCCAGCTGCAGAAGCTGCTGCAGATGCGGCGGAAGGTGGTGTCAGAGGAGGAGCAGCGGGACAGCGGGAGCGAGCAGCGGGGTGATGAGGATGACATCCCCTTGGGGCCCCAGTCCAATATTAGCCTCTTGGACCAGCACCAGCACCTCAAAGAGAAGGCGGAAGGTGGGGGAGCGGCTGGTGGTAGGGTTGGGTGGCTCTGAGGTGGCAATGAAACCTCCTCACTGTTTCCCTGACTCTTCCTCCAGCTCGGAAGGAGTCAGCCAAGGAGAAGCAGCTGAAGGAGGAAGAGAAGATCCTGGAGAGTGTGGCAGAGGGCCGAGGTGAGTGGCAGGACCGCTGTGTCTCAGAGCTGTCAGGGCAGCAGTAGGGGTATCATTGGCCTTGCAACATGCAGGGATGTTCACACCCAGGGATGGGACAGGAGGTCACAAGGGGATCCCTCGGCTGGCATCTGACTGCCTGGTTTAGCTAAGACTTTGCTGTGGCAGGCCCTAGGGCATGGTAGGCTGCAGCACTTGGTATTGCTGTACCCCGAGGGTCTGTCAGGGATACTGCTTTCCCTCCTCTGTCTTGGACATGATCTCCCAAACTGTTTGCCCGAGTAGTTCTGTGCTGAGGTTAAGTACATCGGGAGATGTAGAGTTTGCACTGACCTCGTTGGTTTTGTTCTTGCAGCTTTGATGTCAGTGAAGGAGATGGCAAAGGGCATCACCTACGATGATCCAATTAAAACTAGGTACGTTTCATGGTACAGAGGTGGTCTTCCTGAAAACATCGCTTCTCCATGGCTGAAGGGAACTAGGGGCCATACTTGTAAGAGGAGCACTGCTCTGTGGCCACTGGCTTGTCATTTACTCCACTTTCTGTTGTTGTAACCACTGTATGTAAGGTCAGAGGCTGTTGAGTCACCTTGGATATTGTTTTATATACAGTAAGGTTTGCTAGAGTAAATTCATGTTAAACTAGAAGACTTGAGGTGGATCTTTAAGTCTTGGAGGTAACTAAACTAAAGAAAGAGACAGACATACATATGTAAGCACACAGAGCCAAAGTTGCTCAGGGCAGTGTCAGAGAGATGATAGAGATGTGTCCAAAAGGTTTTGGCATGTTCCATCCTCCATCCATAGACTGTTCTCAGCTGTTAGCTTGGGACTTACTGAGACTTTGGAGAAATATTTAGTGCATGGATCTGGCTTGAATCTGTTCCTGTGCTCACGCTATGAAGCCCTTTGGGGTTATCTCTTTTCCCTGGTGGGATACTGGACCCCAGCAGGGAGTTCCTCTGGGTCTCTGGGGTGCTTGCTGTTCTGGAGCCCCAGCCTCATTCTGCACCATGACCTTCCTCTGTTGCCTTTGCAGCTGGAGAGCACCTCGTTACATCCTGGGCATGTCGGAGGCACGGCACGATCGTGTGCGCAAGAAGTACCACATCCTGGTGGAGGGGGAGGGCATCCCGCCTCCCATCAAGAGCTTCAAGGAGATGAAGTTCCCAGCAGGTGGGCCAGGAGAGGAGCTTGGCAGGGCGGCAGGCAGTGTTCTTCTGGGAAATGCGTGTCAGCGAGTGAAGCTGTTGAATCTTTAACACTTAGTGGGCTCACAGCTTAAATTTCTAACAGTGACTGTATCTCTTAGTTGTTGGCCTGAGGGGTGTTTGTCACTGGTGGAAGAACTGTGGCTGGGACATGAGTAGGAGGGAAAGAGGGGGAAGACTTCAGGTCACGAATGTGTGTGTCCCTTTTTCTCCTCACAGCTATCCTGAGGGGTCTGAAGAAAAAAGGAATCCAGCAGCCAACACCCATACAGATCCAAGGCATCCCCACAATGTGAGTGCTCTGTCCCCATCCCAGAGTGGGGAGCAGTTGCTCCCGACAGCCCACCCAGCAGTGTGAACCAGGCGCTCTTCCCTGGTGACAGATGCACCACGTCACCTTGCTCATCCCTGGAGGTTTGAGCCGTTCTGTGATGCTCCTCCTCACCATTGGCCCCATTTCTCTGCCAGCCTCTCTGGAAGGGACATGATTGGCATTGCATTCACTGGCTCTGGGAAGACCTTGGTGTTCACCCTTCCGGTGATCATGTTCTGCCTGGAGCAAGAGAAGAGGCTGCCGTTTTCCAAGCGAGAGGGACCCTATGGACTCATCATCTGTCCCTCGGTGAGTGTTGGGGGAGTGGTGACCCACAGGAGGAAGCTTTGATTGATATGTAGTGGCCATCCCAGATCCTCCCTACACGGAAATGTGGGAATGAGTGAGTTTTGTCTCTGTAGCGGGAGCTGGCCCGGCAGACCCACGGCATCATTGAATACTACTGCCGCCTGCTGCAGGAGGACGGCCTGCCCCCACTGCGCTGCGCCCTCTGCATCGGGGGCATGTCTGTTAAGGAGCAGATGGAGACAATCAAACAGTAAGACCTTCGGGGAGGGTGGGGGTGGGGATGTATGTGGGGCTGGAGCTGTGCTCTGTTTTCTGGTAGGGTGGCACCCTGGCTAGATGGCTTCAGGAAAGTGTGGGGATGAAGGCGATGTGCCAAGCGGGTGTGACTTTTCCTATGTGTCCTGCATGGGTGTGCCTGACAGTGGCCTTCTCTTGGCCCACAGTGGTGTACACATGATGGTGGCAACCCCTGGCCGCTTGATGGACCTGCTGCAGAAGAAGATGGTGAGCCTGGACATCTGCCGTTACTTGGCCTTGGATGAGGCTGACAGGATGATTGATATGGGCTTTGAGGGGGACATCCGTACCATCTTTTCCTACTTCAAGGTACTGAGCTGGCACAGTATGAGCACCCTGAAGCTCAATTGCTGCACCTAGCTGGTTGAGTGAGTGCTAAATCCTTGCTTGCACTGTGTTTCCTGTGCAGGGCCAGCGGCAAACCCTTCTCTTCAGTGCCACAATGCCTAAGAAGATCCAGAACTTTGCCAAGAGTGCCCTGGTGAAGCCCATCACCATTAACGTTGGACGAGCAGGTGCTGCCAGCCTGGATGTTGTGCAGGTGAAGTAGTTGGGTGCTCCCCCATGCCTGTGTGGGAGGTCAGCACCATTCACGAGGGCACTTGATGCCTCCCCCTGCTAGGAGGCTGGCCCTCCTTCCCAACAGGTTAAGGGATACCAAGCAAGGGCAGTTCCTCCACTGCCTGATCCTTCCCTGTACTTGTTCCTAGGAGGTGGAGTATGTGAAAGAGGAGGCCAAAATGGTGTACCTCCTCGAGTGCCTGCAGAAGACCCCGCCACCTGTGAGTAATGCACTCTGGCAGCATGGCTGGGGGCAGCGTGGGCATGTCACAGCCCCGGGGCATGGGTGGAGCTGGCAGCAGGGATGGGGCTGTGATGATGTGTAGGCCTGTGAGTCGGTCTCCACATATGAGCGGGTCCTGGGCTCAGAGCTGTTGCGTGTTCTGCTCAGCAAGAGGGAATGGGTTTCCCAGGGGTTGTGCTGGTGCCAGCCCACAGAAAGGCGGCTCTTCCATGATGTCTGTGCTGCCGCAGGTGCTGATCTTTGCAGAGAAGAAGGCGGATGTTGATGCGATCCATGAGTACCTGCTGCTCAAGGGTGTGGAGGCTGTGGCCATCCATGGAGGGAAAGGTCAGTGAGGGTGTTGGGGAGGCCTAGGCTGCGATGTGGCCCTGCCTGACCCCACTCCTGCCAGGGTTGTGTGTAGCCGCAGAAGGTCCCAGCGTGCAGCAATTTGTGATGGTATGAGGAGGGGCTGAGTCAGTGTCGGGAGCAAATGCCATGTTGTATGTAGCAGGCATAAACACAGTGGAGGTCCCTATGGGACCTAGAGGTCCCTCTGTCCCTTTATTTGGGGAAGGGCTGCATAGATGCTCTTGCTGGGGGAGCCCCGGCTGAGCAATGCTTGGCTCCGAGGCCATAGGGCTTGCTGCAGTGAGTAGGACTGGAAGCTCTGTCCTTCCTGATCTTCTCTGCTGGGCCTTTGCAGATCAGGAGGAACGGACAAAAGCCATCGAGGCTTTCCGTGATGGGAAGAAGGATGTCTTGGTTGCCACCGATGTCGCTTCTAAGGGCCTGGACTTCCCAGCCATCCAGCATGTCATCAACTATGACATGCCAGAGGAGATTGAGAACTATGGTAGGGACTGGGTCCTGGGGGGACCAACATGGGCATGGAGGGGTGGGAGGCCTGTGAGGCTCTGTGTTTGTGCTTGTCTGCAGTGGCTGGGGGCAGGATGGTCTGTCACGTTGCATTCACCCAGGCCTGATCTTGTCTTTTTCTCCACAGTTCACCGTATCGGGCGTACAGGCCGCTCAGGCAACACTGGCATTGCCACCACCTTCATCAACAAGGCCTGTGGTGAGAAACAGTTGTGGGGCTGGGGGCTGCCGATGGAGGAGGCAGCTGGGTGATGGAGCTGCCTCTGCCTCAGCAAGGGGGCTGTTCCTGAGCAAGCAGGGACAAGTTCTGATGGCCTGTGGGGGACAGGTGGTGGTGTGAGTGCTCCCCGCCCCTGTTCGGGCTGTGTCTGATCCCTCTCTGCCCCCAGATGAGTCGGTGCTGATGGACCTGAAGGCCCTGCTGCTGGAGGCAAAGCAGAAGGTGCCGCCGGTGCTCCAGGTGCTGCACTGTGGGGACGAGACCATGCTGGACATTGGAGGTGAGAGACCATGGGCTGGCACAGGATCCTCCCTCAGGACTGCTGAGGCCAAACCCCCAGCCCCTGGGGCAGTTCCTGCCTGCCTCGGGGCTGGTGTCCGTGAGGCCGGCTCAGTGCTGCAGCAGCAGAGGAGATGCTGTTGTAGCCCCTCTGCTTCTGGGGGGGCTGGGGGGGGTGGCACTTCCCTGGTGTGGCACAGCTCTCCTTGACCTCATCCCTCCTGTTGCAGGCGAGCGGGGCTGTGCCTTCTGCGGCGGCCTGGGCCATCGTATCACCGACTGCCCCAAGCTGGAGGCGATGCAGACCAAGCAAGTCAGCAACATCGGCCGCAAGGACTACCTGGCCCACAGCTCTATGGACTTCTAGCTTGGGGAGTGGGCTGCCCAGCGCTCCCCCTGCACAGGCCCGAGTTCCCTTTCTGACGGGGCACTGCCTTTCCCAAGCCCGGGGGCCTGTCCTGCACTGCTGTGGCCCCTTTTCCAAGCATTTGACCAGCAGGGCTGTTGCCAGCTCAGCCTGATGAAGCTTCTGCGCCGGGAGGAAACGTGTGGAGCTGTGCCGCAACAGCCTTTAATGTCAGCGGTGTGTTGGGCAAGCGGCAAGCAGGTAGCAGTGCCTGAGGGGAGGAAGAAGCCCGAGGTGGGGCAACTGGCCTGTGGCCAGCTGCCTGCTGCTCCTGCCAGCCCCCTGCAGTGGTGGGGCCAGGGGCTTACATCACTCCTCTCCCAAGCCCCTCAATTCCTCTAGAACCGTTTGCGTTACCTGGTTTTGTGTATCCTCAGCTGCTGGCCCTTCCTGTGTCCCCCAAACACGCTCTGATGCAGCCGGGGCGAGGTGGAGTGTGCTGTGCTCCTGTCGGGCGGTCCCCTAGGTGCTTCCTGTGCTCCGCCTGCGTGCGTTCTGCCCCACTGCCCTTGTGTGAGGGGGAGGGTGGATGGACAGACACCTCCCGTGGCCCAGCCTCTGCCCCTCATCCCACACACTAAAAAGGGGAAGTCGTTGAGAGAAGGAAGTCTGCCCCATGCAATTGCTTCGGCTGCAGCAGTCACATTTTCTCCCCTGCTGCTAGCCTGAGTCCCCGATCCTTGTGCTGGCTGTCAGGGGGGCACTGGGCTCATGGAGAGACCCGTGAAGGATGGGATCCTCTATGTGCAGCACTGCAAATTTGGAAAGGTAAAGGGTGGATTTGGGGCTGGGTACAGGGTTTGCCCTGATCTGTCTTGATGCCTGGGGCTGGGCCCACAGCAGCCTGCTGAGGGGGGACTGGAGCCAGACCCCTCGGAGCTGCCCCAAGGGGGGCCCTGGGCTCTGCCCGGGGCTCTCCCTGTGGCCGAGGGGACTCATCCATGCAGGCACCTGCTCAGGCTCACCCCTGTGCGCAGGGCCCCTCTTCTCGCTTGGTCACCATGTGATTCACAATGAGACAATAAACGTGTCGATGAGGTGCAGCTCTAGCATATGTGTGGGAGAGGGGCACCGGGGCAGCGTGTGGGATGTGTCTCTGGGCCCAGTCTCCATCAGCCTGGCCCTGGGGGGTCAGCGCCATCTGTGGGGCACCCCCGGTGCCTTGGCCTGCTGCCTTGAGCCCTCGGGGTGGGCACCGAGTGCTGCAGCCCTCTGGGCATGGTATGGGCGGCAAGGTGGGAGTCCCTGCAGAGTTGAGCGAGCACCAGTGAGCTGTGGGATGGGTATTGGGGAAGCGGGTCCGGCTGGCACGCTGGCCATGCCTTAGTGGCATCCCCTCTACGACAGTGGGGCAGCCGTGGCCACGCAGGGGGCTGCAATCAGCCCCAACCTCCCCGCTGAGTGAGAGCCAGGTCCTGGAAGCAAGACGGGCAGGCCCCACATGCATAGCACCAGTGCCCTGCTGCGTAGGAGGCAGGCAGGCTGGCGGTGGTGTGTATTTTGGGTGCTTGGCTGAATCTGGTTTCTGCAGGGTGGAGGCTCTCTGCGCCTCTGAGGTGTGTGGGGGCACGCGCCCCCTCTATCCCATGACAGGCTGGGAAGATGTTGGTGCTGCAGAGCCTCCCTTGGGAGGAAGCGGGCGGCTAGCTGCAGGCTCTGGCTGTGCTCGACAGCTGTGAGGCTGCCAGCAGAAGCCTCAGCAGCTCAAAATGGCTTTAATTTGCATCAGGGTCTGTCCTGAGAACAGCTCGAGAGCTCAGCTGCAGCGGCGGCAGGCTGGCACTTGCAGCAGGGAACAAAGAGCAGGACCTGGTGCTTGGCGAGCTGGGAGTGAGCATGACTCACGCAGAGAGCCACGCAGAGCTCGCTCAGGGCAAGGCCCCCCCTCAACTCAGCTTTGGGACTACTCCAGCCCACAGCTCTGGGGGTCCGTGCTGGCCCCAGCTCTCTGTGCCCTTCCGTAGCACCCGGTGGGTGCAGGTTGGGACCCCCTTGTGCCCCCCTGCTGCCCCATACAGCTCTTCCTGAGCACTGCTGGCCCATGCACACGTAGACATGGAGGGCAGCGCTGTCGGGACACAGCAGGCATCTCTTTGCTGACCTTTTTTCTCCTGTCTGTGCCCTTCCCATGCCCCAGAGGTCCTGGAGGAAGATGCGAGCCCAGCTCTTTGCCGCCAGCCCCTCTGGAGTGGCCCGCATGGAGAATTTTGACGTGCGGGATGATGGCATGACGTTGGAGAAGACCTTGCAGCGGAGCACCCGCCGGGTGATCCGTCTCTCGGACTGTGTTTCTGTGGGCCCAGCGGGCATAGAGAGCTGCCCCAAAGCCACCGCTGCCTTCTACCTCACCACGACGGAAAAGAGCTACGTGCTGGCAGCTGAGCAGCGGGACGAGTGGATCACCCAGCTGTGCCAGCTGGCCTTCCAGGTACTGTGCTGCTCCTGCCCCAGGTGAGCCGGCGGGCTCCAGGGCGCATGGGCAGGTAGGGGAGCTCGTGCTCCCCTGTGCCGGGGACCACACTCACATCCCTCTGTTTCAGGATACAAAGGACATGGTGCAGAGTGCTGCCAGGACCCAGCCTAGCCCTGCTGTCCCCATGGAGGAGAATTCCCTATACTCTTCCTGGCAAGACCGTACGTGGAGGGACAGTGGATAGGGCTGGGGTGGGCTCCCGCTCAGTGCTGCAGTGCTGACCCCCGCTTTGCTCTGCTCCTGTAGTGACTGAATTCCTGGTGCTGGTGGTGCAGACGGATGCAGCTGCCCGCTGCGGCTTGCACGGGCACTACCTGCTCTCAGCCCTTCCGCAGAGCCTGACGCTGAAGGACCTGCAGTCCCGCCAGCCCCTGCTCACCTGGCCCTACCCCTTCCTCCGCAAGTTTGGCCAGGATCAGGTGGGTGCCCCCCCTCCCTCCTTGGGGCTGCTCACTGCCAAGGGCCAGTGCCAGCATCTCACCCTGCCCTCTGGTCTTGCAGATGGTGTTCTCCTTTGAGGCCGGCCGCCGCAGTGACTCCGGCGAGGGCACCTTCACCTTCAGCACCCCACGGGCCCCAGAGCTCTGTCGGGCTGTGACTGCCGCCATTGCCTGCCAGCAGCAGGGCAAGGACACTCCAGACCCCCAGCTCTCTGCACAGGGTCTTGAGCCCCAGCCCTGGGGCGCTAAGGCTGATGAGCCCCAGCCCAGCCCACCCCTGGGGGGTGCAGAACCTGCTTCCCACCCCCCTGGCAGCCTCCTCTGCTTCCCCTCACCCGAGCCAGAGGGCACAGGCCCCATCATCTATGCCTCCATCGCCCGGAGCCAGCAGCCCCTCTTCGTGCTGGGGCAGCCAGGCGCCAGCGAGCCCTGGGCCGCGGGGAAGCCACCCCCTGAGCATCTCTATGAGAACATCTTCACGGCGGAGCTGGGTCCAGCCAGGGAGGAGGAGGAGGAGGAGGAAGGGCAGGGGCAGTGGGAGCTGGGATGCCGCCAAGCCCCTGAGGGCCACAGCAGTGAGGCAGGCCCCCTCTACGACAACCGGGCTGCCCTGGCTCAGCTCCCCCGGGGCAGCCCCCAGCCTCCGGAGCAGCGCTGGGGCCGTGGAGGGCAGGAGGCGCTGCCAGGGCCCCGTGGGCACAAGCCCCAGCGCAATCTCCGGGCCAAGCTCGTGCGGCTGCTCAGCCGGGAGACGTCCGGCCCGCGGGACTGGGCCTGAGCCGGGGCTGAGCGCCCTTCGGTGATGCGGTGCCGTGAATAAACAGCCTGGGCCGGACTCGGCTCTGCCGGTGCTGCGGGGGTGGGTCGCGGGGCCGGTGCTACCGGGCCTGGCGGGGGCAGCCGGCGTCTGCCGCCAGGGGGCGCCGCTGTGCCCACCCCGGTAGGTAGGCGCACGCGTTGATTGGCCGAGCTGCCCGCCGGCTCCGCCCCCTCTCGGTCCTATATAAGGCGGGACCGGGACGGGGGCGGTGCCCGAGTTCGAGCCTTGTGGCCGCCTGCTCGGCTCAGCTCCCCGCTGCGGCGCCGCCGCCCGCTCGGCCCCGCTCCGCCGGGGACCCGGCCGGCCGCGGGTGAGTCGGGGGGGAGGCGGGCCGTGGCAGGGCTGGGGCCTTCGTTCTCTGCTGGAGGTGTGGGTGCATGAGGGGTGCAGGGCTGAGGCCTGGAAGCGGGGGTGGGGCGGCTGGTCGGGGTCGGGCCCGTATGAGGCGAGGCCGGGGACTCTGTGGAGCAGGGCTGGGCCTGGGGTCCCCGAGCCTGGGGAAGCGAGGCCGTGTGGGGCGGGGTGAGCAGCGGGGCCTGGGGCCCCGGTGGGGCAGGGCTGGCGGCCGGGCCCGGCGGCTCCTCAGCAGCAGGGGGGCTGCCCGCCCTGGGGCTGCTGGGGACCCCAGCCCCGCGGTGGGGCGGGGGGGCTGCCTGCTCCAGGCCGCCCCGGTTCCGGCGCCGCGGCGGGGCTTGGGCGGCGGGAATGCCTGACACGCAGCCTTCCCCGGCGCTCCCGAGCGGGGAGCGGGCTGGTGTCGTCTTACACGCCTTATATAGCCCGCACCGGGCCGGGAGCGCGGGGGCACTCCGGCCCCCGGCCCTGCCGCCTCCCCGCCGGCAGCCCGCATCCCTGCGGGGCGCGGGGGGGAGCCCGGGCCTCCGGAGCTGGCCTTTTCCCTCCGCCTGGCAGCGGCAGGAGGAAGGTCCTTGGGGGGCTTCGCGGGGGTCTGGCGACTCCTTCCAGGTGCGGGGTGGCCGGGAGGCCGGGGCTGGCCCGCCTGCCCGGAGGCTTGGCCGGCTGACAGCTGTCAGTGCAGCCCTGGCAGGCAGCGGAGCGCCGGGATTCCCAGTGCCTGGCTCCGTGCGCGGAGATGGGCTCGCTCCCAGGTAGCATCTGCTCGGCCGGCTGCTGGAGCGCCAGGCTGGCTGCTCTGCCAGGTGCCTCGGGTGGCATCATGCAGCTCCTGTGCTGCTGCTGCTAATTCACCCAGCAAAAACGCTTCTGGTTCCCATCCTTACGGACCTGCTGTTGCTTCCCCATGGTTTGAAACGGTCTTGACTTTCAGCAGTGTGAGTGCTGTAAGGGAGAGCACATCTTGGGTTTGGGAGGAGGAGAGCGGAGCCCACGGATGCTCCACTGCAGGTGTCAGTGGGGCTGTGCACGGCTCTCTGGTGCTAGTCAACATTACCCTGGGCCCCTCTACTCTGACGCTGCTGGAGGAGATGCTGATAGACTTGGGGTGCATCTCTAACCATAGTGTAGGATGGCTGGGGTGGAGTTACTGCTGGAAACATGACCTATCTTCTCCTGTCCCATCCTGCCAGGCCCCAGGCCCCCTCCTCACCTGCTCTCTCTGTGTTGTTCCTATGTACTCTGACATCAGGATCACACCCTCTTCCCTTGCAGAGATGGGTGATATGGAAACCTACAAGGTGATGCTGAATGGGCCAGCGCCCTGGGGCTTCAGGCTGCAAGGAGGAAAGGATTTCAGCATGCCACTCTCGATCTCCAGGGTAAGAGAAGCTGAGACTGGTGACATCCATCCATCGTTCCTCCTGCCTCTGTGGATGCGAGGCCACGGTGGCTGTGTCCAGGTGGCTGAGGCAGAGCTGTATGTGGGATGCAGATGAGCCAGGACCCCAGGAGTGCTGTGTCCTGCCCTGCCTGGCTCCACACAGCCTCCTTGGTGCCTTATCAGCTGCAGCTGTTCTCCAGCACCGGGGTGTTCCGGGCAGAGGACCGCAGCAGGGATGTGAAATGTTGTACAGACTCTGCAGAGTCATTCTGGCTGCTGGGGGGGGTAGGGGAGGCCCCTTCCGGAGCATGCCCACCACAGGGGGAGGCAGTCTGCTCTCTCCATCTCCAAGCTGTGGGGCTGGCCTCCCAGTCTGCACCCTGACACTGGGCTCAGCATCCCAGGACCTGGCTTGTGTCTGTTTGCCCTCCCTCCCGCTGTATGGCAGCTAGTTCTGCACCCGAGCTGGCCCCCAAAATGGGCAGGGAGGGGAGGAAGTCTGTGCTGCTGCCTGCACTGGGATGTGGCTTCCTCCACAAAATCATCTCTTTTCTCCAGCATAAATGAGAGTTGTGCCGCTGGCTGGTTGCGATTGAGGCACCTGGTGCAAGCTGCTCCTGGTGCGATGCTCACCCAGATCAGGTCTGGCCCCTATGTGTGTGTGGGTCCCTGTTCCCCGGTGGCCAGGTCCCCCTGGGTGGGTGCTGGCCATGGCTCTCGCCACGCAATTGCCTTATAAGCCTTGGAATGTGACTGTGTTGTCCATGCTGCTGACGCTCTGGCAGCTGGCACTGAGGCTGCTTCTCAAAGGATAACTTTGCTCGTGACACCGAGCGCTGCGTGCAGGGCTTATCCTCAGCAGGAGCCTGGTACCGCATGCCTGCCCTGGAGAGCATGGGTCTGCAGCACCCCGGCTCAGAGCACAGACCCTGAGGGCACCGTGCAGGGCTGGTGTTGCCAGCACTGCTGCCCTGGGGCCTGTCGATCTCTGCCGAGCACGCAGAGACGGCTTCAGCGAGTTTGTTGTCTAAAAAATGTTTCTCTTGGCTGTGAGCCAGCACTTAACAAAGGGTCTGGTCGGATGGAGGAGCCTCCTAGGGCAGGGGCCTCATAAAGCAACAGCCCCGCTGTATGAGGTGGCCAGTGCTACCCTCAGGGCTTGGGCAGCGCTGCTTTGGCAGGGCAGGCAGGAGCAGCGAGGACATCCCAGGGGATGTAGCCAGCTTTTGGGGGCTCTCTGGTGAGGCTGGGCTGTGTGGCGTAACAGTTGGCCTTGTTTGATGGGAAGGGATGACCCTGCACTGTTTTGCATCCTGGAGGCATCCCCAGCCCAGAGCACACCACCTCGCTCACTCTCTGCCGGCTCTGCTGCCCAGAGCATCCTGCTGTTCTTGGCCACTGCTTCCCTTGAGCAAGGGCGTTGCTGGCAGGGCAGGCTGTCCTGCCAGGCCTGGGGCTGCCGGAGCAGGCTGCAAGGAAGTGTCCTGCCCTGGCTTTGAGGGCTGCGGCGGGGCCCTGCTCGGTGGGCTGGGGGAGCACAGGGGGAAAGCAGCACCGAGTGTGCTTCAGCTCTTGGCTGCATCCATCACTGTGACACTACTGGGTGAGCTGCAAGGCCGCTTTAGCTCAGCGGTCAAACAAAAGAGGTGCTGCCCTGGGCCTCTGTGCATGTGGCTCTCGTGGTAAGGAGCTCTGCCAGGGTCCTGACACCTTGGCTAGGCAGGCAGCGAGACCGTGGTCCTGAGCTGCTTGTGCTGGAGCCAGGCTGGCATCTGGGGAGTGGGATGGTGTGTGGCATGTCCTGGCATCTGCTAGCTGGGGAAGAGGAGAGACCCTCAGCGCTACAGGTGGGAAGGCACTGGAAAATGCTGCCTGGGCCCTTGTGCAGGTGCCCCACTCCCCTCCATGCTGGCCGAGGCCATGTCTGGGGCACCCGGTGAGCACCTTGCTGGGTGCAGTGACAGAGGCATGGGGAACAAAGGACTGGCTGGGTGGAGAGGGCAGGAAGGAAGCCCTGGTTAGCGGAGCTGGGTGGAAAGTGGGAGTGCTGGCACTGCCATGGCTCCCAGCTGAGCTGGCACCTGCCGAGGGGGTTTCTTGGTGTGCCGGCGCAGAGGGGGAAGGGGAGCGTGGCGGGGCTGGGTGCGGCTGTGTGACGCAGCCTACTGTGCTCTCCCCTTCCCGGGCATCTGTGTGAAAACCTCTCCCAGCTCCCGCTCCTGCTTCCAAACCCACGCAGGTGCTCCACACCTTCCCCAGCCCTCAAGGGCAGCAAGCTGGGGCCTGCAGCAGCGCGACCAGGAGCCGGCCAGCACCACTGGCTGCCCAGGGCACCCTCCCATGCCGGGCAGGAGTGGGCGCTGGGTGGTGCGGGGGTACCCGTGTTACTCTGGGGATGGCAGCGGGATGCAGATGGAGCCGGGTCACATCCAGCCCGGGTGTGGGGTTTGGCCTCACATGGAGAGCCGGTGCTGGTGTGGGGAAAGGGAGCACATCTCTGGGGTGAGCCAGACCCTGCACACGGGCGGTGGGGGCAGGGGCTCGGCGGCAGGGTTTTTTCAGCCCTCTGACAGTGCTGGGAATCTGGCTCGCTCCTTTTATGTTCATGTTGAGCAGGACTTGAGGAAATACTTGGTTCACGTCCAAGCGCCTCGAGTTCTTCCGTGCTGGAGGAGCAGGAATGGCTGCAGCCTGCCCACGTCTGTCTGTCTGTCAGTGCCTGGGAGCTGTGTGTGGTGCTCGGGGCCCTCCTTGCCTTCGGCTGTGCGTCCCTGGTGGGAGGGGAGGGCAGCCTTTGCTTCCCAGCATAGGGCTGATGTAGAGCCGTGCTGAGGGCAAGGTGCATCTTTGGCACTGTGGCTGGGCAGGGGAACCTGTGGCCATGCTCCCGGCTGCCCCGCGGGGTGAGGTCTGGGGGAGCAGCGTGGGTGGGGGCGGGTGTCTCCCTGCCCCGGGGGACTCCTGCTCCTCTGCGGGAATGAGGTAATGTCTGCCCTTGCCGGCACCAGGAGGGGAATGGGACTGGGATGGGAGCACAGGCGGCTGAGGGCAATGCCTGGAGGGTGCCTCCCCTGTGCCCCACTCACCCCAGGCAAAGGGCTGGACATGCCTGTGGTTTGCAGCAAGACGTGGGCTGGCCGGTGGGCCCTGACTCACTGCGCTCCTGTCCCGCCCCAGGACCACAGGGGTGGCTCCGAGGGGCAGCTGGGCCTACTGCTAAGGCTAAGCTGGTGCCATCTCCGCTGTTTGGTGTCACTGGGATGGGACGGGACCCCAGGATGCTGGCATAGCCCCGAGCTGTGCCAGAGGGTAGGGACTGGGCAGTGCTGGGTGCCCTGCTGCTGCAGAGGGGAAGAGGCTGTTCTGGGCTGATGCACTGAAAAATGGGGGAGTGATCCATGGGTCCCTTCCTCCCCCTGGGTCAGGCCTGTATGGGTGTCCTAGGCTGGGCTGAGCCTTGCACAGGGGAGCCTGGGCCACAGTAGAGCCCAGTTCTCCTGAGGATGAGGGTATTCCTCCGCTCCCAACGCTGCTGCTCAGCTGGCCTGTCTCTCCCTGACTCTGTCTGTCCTGCAGCTGACACCAGGTGGGAAGGCGGCCCAGGCTGGCGTGGGAGTGGGCGACTGGGTGCTATACATCGACGGGGAGAGCACCAGCTCCATGACGCACATTGAGGCCCAGAACAGGATCCGCGCCTGTGGGGACAGGCTCTGCCTCACCTTGAGCAGGTAGGATTCACAGGTCCTGCAAACCTGGGGTCCTGGTGTGGCTGGAGCAGAGCCAGGGCCCACTGCCCAGTGCCATCCCTTGGTACCACCGTCTCCCAGCATCACTTCTTGCTCAGAGCCTGGCAGCCCCGGGCTGGGCCCAAGGTTTGGCTGGATGAGGCTTAGCCTGGCTGCTGGCCCTCACCTGCGAGCCATGGGGCAGTGCCAGCCAGCCGTGGCTCCTCACGGGCAGGTGCTACATCCCTGGGGTACCAGCGTCCCGGTGATGGCTGGGCTGGTTCCAGCACCTCCCTGGCTGTCTTCTCTCTTGCAGAGCCCAGAACCACCTGGGGAAGCCGCAGAAGGTACGTGTTGCTCCTGGTGCTGCGGCAGCAGTTCAGCCTTGTCTCAGGGGAGGGGAATCTCTGAGCATAGATGGACAGATTGGACCTTCGCTCCTGGGGCCCGCAGGCTTCTGAGAGACTGGGATGTGTTTGGAGGGCTGGAAAACTCCCCACTGGAGGAGCAGCTCTGCCCCCTGCACTATGGCAGATTGGAGGGAGCGGGGTCTGCCCAGAGGGTGCCTGGGTCCTGGCCGCTGCCTGTCTGTGCCCGCGCTGGTGCTGGGTGCGGGCAGGGGTGCAGGGGAGGAGGCCGGGCAGCTGCAGCACGGCCTCAGGGCCCGTGTTTGCTAGTGCTGGGGAGCGCCCGGACGCAGAGAGGCAAGGCTGGGGCTGGTGACTGGTGGCTCCTGGCTGGAAGCCACCTGCACGCGTTCAGCTTCATGCCACAGAATGGTTGTGATCAGTGTGTGCATGCACCACCCCACCTTGGGCAGCAGCAAGCGTCTGGGGCACGTGCTAATCTTCCAGTGACCCTTGGGCCGGGTTTGTGACCTGCTGTCACTGGGCCCCGTGGATAGAAGTGCCAGCCTGGCAGAGCCCAGTATCTGAGGTGCACGTGCTATCCAGCTTTCCTGCCTAGCTGCCTGCTGTGCTGCCTGGCCCGGGGCTGCCCCTTGCATGCTGCTTGACATGTGAGCCTGTGTCTGTGTGTTTTGTCTCGCTCAGGACTCACTCCCCTGCTCTGAACCCCTGAAATATAACTTCGCTCCCAGCACCGCCCTCAACAAAACAGCTCGGCCCTTCGGGGCCGGCTCGCCTCCGAACCCACGGCCTGGGCTGGTGACGAAACCCGTGACGTATGCACCCCTGGCGCCCACCTGCACCCCCCAGCACAATGGGTATGTTGCTGTCCATCCTGCTCCCCGAGGACTGGGGGGAGCCTGCTGCCCAGCCCTGCTGCGCCTTGCATGCCAGGCACCCGTGGGTGGGAGCGGGTGACGGTGGCCATGCTGGGGTCCCCCACAGCTGGTGCTGAGGTGGTACAACAGGACTGTCAGTGTGTGGGGACACAGCCACGCACGTGCTGGTCCCTCGCTCCGGGACATGTCAGCCCGTGGGGAGTCCTGCAGTGCGTGACACAGTGGTCACAGCAGGACACTCGCTGGCATCTGCAGTAGCAGGAAGGCAATGACTGCGTTGTGGCCACCAGCCAGTGCTGCCTGGGGATGACCTGCTGGTCCCCAGGCTGCTGGAACGGGCTGGGCAGAGTGAAGCCTTTGAGCCCTGTGGAGCACTGTCTTCGCCCCACTTGCAGGGAAGGAGCTTGTGCCTCTGCAGGCTGCCCACCTGGCTGCGGTGTGTCCGGCAGCTGCTGGTCCCTGCACCTCCTGCCAAGAGCTGCCATGATGCCCTGAAACCGGGCAATCGGGGACGCGCAGCCCTGGCTGCCCTGGGCAGCTAGGTCTGGTCTGGGGGGCTGTGGGAGGCATGGTCTGGTCCATTGGTGTCTGTCCCAGTGTCCCAGTGTGCTCCCGGCCCTGGGCAAGCTAGGCATGAGTGTCAGGGGCAGGGGGACTAGTGCAGGCTGTAGGTGAGCTCTGGAAGTTTCTTGGGTGCTGTGGGTCTAATTTCACCTTCCTTTCTCTTTCTTTCTCTCCTCCCTTTCTCTTTCCCTCTCTCCTACAGGTGCTGAGCCTTGACAAGTCAGTAAGCCTTTGGCCTGCTCTCTCTGTCCTCCCTGCATGCCTCTCCCCTGCTAGTGCCCTGTTCTCTGGGGCAGGACCAGCCCAGGGATGGGCAGCATGTGCTGCTCTGCCCGTGTGGGTGGGTCACTCCTGGCAGCGAGCTGTCCCTAGCCTGAAGGGCGAGTGCTGCCTGTCCCTGCCAGCTGCTGCGGCCCTGCAGTGTCCTCACGTGTGGTCCCTTCCTTCTTTGAGACATGTCTTGGCTGGGCGAGGGCTGCTGGGCTGTGCTGGGCACCCTGCCCAGGGCCAGGCAGGCAGGCAGCACTGCCATGGGCACAACAGGTGTGCACTGGGCTCTCATACAGCTCCTCTGCTGGTGATTTTTTTGACCTTGGCTTATTCTTGCCCTGTCCTTTCCCCTCCTGGCCCTTGGGGCCAGTCTCGGGACTGCTAGAATGGCGGTCAGTCCTCAGTCGGTCCTTAATGGGCCTGTCCTGCACGGAGGAGGAGTAGGGGGTGTGGGGAGTAAGGCAACATGCGGAATCTCAGGTACTGGTGTGCTATGGTTCTGTGCTGGGGGAAGCGTGCAGGAGCCCCAGGGAAGTGATGGTGTGGGGATCTGCCAGATTTGACAGACAACAATGTCACTCGCAGGCAGCCCCCGCAGCCGCTGGAGCCCCCCAGCACCCCCACATGCGACCCTGAGAAGTTGCGGCTGATAGAGGATGCTGAGGACTGGCAGCCCCGCACCGGGACCTCCCAGCAGTCCCGCTCCTTCCGTAAACTGGCCCAGCTGATGGGCACAGACGGTAGGAAGTTCCTGCAGGGCCAAGTGCTGCTTGGCTGCCCAGAGGTTTCCCGCTTTGCCGGGACCACAGCAGCTGGGTAAAGGCTGTGGTGCCTCATGGCACCAGAGCATTGGTTTTGGCCTGGTGTGACCCCTCTGGGGTGACTGAGTCAGCGGGAGCTGCCCGGGCTGTGCGTGGGCTCGTGGTGATGCCGCTGGGCCGGGGCCGTGCTCTGCCCCACGGCCGGGCAGGGCTGTGCGCTGGGGCAGGGGTTGGTGGGCAGGGAGGTCGGTTTTCTTGGCTTTCCCTTCCTGCTGTCCCTGGGCCTTGGTTGCCACAGACTGACTCTGTCTCCTCCTCTCTCCTGCTGCGCTCAGTGGAGGATCGTGAGGATGAGCTTGTTAAAAAGCCCAGGTAAGAGCAGCGTGTGCCAGGCGGCAGCAGGAGCCGCGGGGTGCCCGCCCCGGGCTCAGCCCACCTGGCTGGTTTGCATTCGCTGCTTGCAGTGGCTCTGGGGAAGCTCTTTGCCCTGTTGCTGTTCCTTTTCTCTGCTCCTCCTCCTCTTTCCCTCTCCCCAAAGCTGAGCTGTTGGTGGAGCCACAGAGCCTGCCCTGCACTTGCCCTGCAACAGGCACTGCCAGCGCTCAGCCACTGCGCTGACCCTCACCTCGGGAGGGTCCTGCCTGGGCACCCAGCAGCCAGGCAGGCTGTCCCCAGGCAGGGTGTCCCCACGCTGGGCATGCCTGGCAGGACCTCCTGGGCCCTGCTGGCACCGAGCTGAGGAGGCCAAGCTGCACCGTTGCTTCTTGAGCAAATGGGATCTGCAGGAGACTGGTGGCACTGGCAACACCTTGCTGGGGGTGTTGGGAGGTGCTGGGCAGTGCCTGGACCTGGGGCACGATGTCCTGTAATGCCGGTGTGGAGTGGCTGAGCAGAGCTGGGTCAGTGTCACCAGCTTTTTCATGGGGCCGGGGGGTGGCCGGGAGGCTGGGCTGGAGCGAACGCTGCCGGCTTCCGTGGGGCTGGGGTTGTGTACAGGGGGATGCACTGAGCCACAGGCCAACCACTGGCTGTTGTGCCGCCCGTTTTCTGATGCCGCTGGGGTGTCTGTGGGTCTGGCTGGGGCATGGAGGAGCAGTGGCAAGTGTCAGGGTCTGGCGAGGAAGTTGGTGTGTGTGAGGGCATCTTTGGAAGTGCTGCCCTGTGCTGCAGTGCCGGGCAGAGTCCGTGCATGGTGCCAGCTGAGCGCCTGCCCTCTGTCACTCGCAGGCAGCCCCCACAGCTGCTGGAGCCCCCCAGCACCCCCACATGTGATCCCAGGAAGTTGCGGCTGATAGAGGATGCTGAGAACTGGCAGCCCCACACCGGGATCTCCCAGTCCCGCTCCTTCCGCAAACTGGCCCAGCTGACGGGCACAGACAGCAGTGAGTTCCCACAGGGCTCGGTGCTGCCTGGTGGTGCTGGACTCTGCTGGGTAGCCAGAACCTGGCAGAGGCTGTGGGGTGATGTGGCACTGGGGGCTTGATTGTGGCACTAGGGTCTTGATTTCAGCCCCAAGTCAACTCTTCATGGTGGCTGAGTCAGCAGGAGCTGCCCGGGCTGTGCGTGGGCTCGTGGTGATGCCGCTGGGCCGGGGCCGTGCTCTGCCCCACGGCCGGGCAGGGCTGTGCGCTGGGGCAGGGGTTGGTGGGCAGGGAGGTCGGTTTTCTTGGCTTTCCCTTCCTGCTGTCCCTGGGCCTTGGTTGCCACAGACTGACTCTGTCTCCTCCTCTCTCCTGCTGCGCTCAGTGGAGGATCGTGAGGATGAGCTTGTTAAAAAGCCCAGGTAAGAGCAGCGTGTGCCAGGCGGCAGCAGGAGCCGCGGCGTACAGGGCTGCGTGTCCCGGGCAGGACTCTGGGCATGGCTGGCGCTGAGCCGGGGAGGCTGAGCTGAACCACGGCCTCTTGGGCAAACACGTTCTGGAGGAGGCTGGAGACACTGGCAGACTTGGCTTAGGCGTGTTGGGAGGTACTGGGCAGCACCTGGACCTCGGGTGCAAGGGGCCATGAGCCTGGTGGGGCCGGCAGGGTGGCCGGGCAGCGCTGGGTGAGTGCCACTGGCTGGCCCTCATGCTTGCTGCTTGCAGTGACTCCAGGGAAGCTCTTTGCCCTACCACTGTTTCTTCTCTTCATCCTCTGTCCTCCTGTTCTCTCCCCAAAGCCAAGCTGTTTGCGGAGCCACAGAGCCCACCCTGCGCTCACCCCGCGACAGGCACTGCCATTGCTCAGCCACTGCCACAACTGTCACCTTGGAAGGGTCCTGCCCCAGCTGTCCCCAAACAGGGTGTCCTTACAGTGGGTTGCACCTGGACCTGGGGCATGATGTCCTGTGGGGCGGCTGCAGGGCTGGTCAGGAGTGAATGTTGCTGGCATCTGTGGGGCTCGTGCCTCTGTGGGGCCACGGCTGCATACGGGAGGGATGCACGGAGCTATGAGTCAATCGCTGACTGTTGTGCCGCCGTTTTTACCAATGTCACAGGGATGCCCACGGGTCCGGCTGGGGCACAGGGGAGCAGCGGTGAGTGCTGAGATCTGGTGAGGGGGTCAGCATGTGTGAGGGCACCTTTGAGAGTGCTGCCCCGTGCTGAAGCAGGGTCCATGTGCGGAGCTGGCTGAGCACCTGCCCTCTGTCACTCGCAGGCAGCCCCCGCAGCCGCTGGAGCCCCCCAGCACCCCCACATGCGACCCTGAGAAGTTGCGGCTGATAGAGGATGCTGAGGACTGGCAGCCCCGCACCGGGACCTCCCAGCAGTCCCGCTCCTTCCGTAAACTGGCCCAGCTGGTGGGCACAGATGGTAGGAAGTTCCTGCAGGGCCAAGTGCTGCTTGGCTGCCCGGAGGTTTCCCGCTTTGCCGGGACCACAGCAGCTGGGTAAAGGCTGTGGTGCCTCATGGCACCAGAGCATTGGTTTTGGCCTGGTGTGACCCCTCTGGGGCGACTGAGTCAGCGGGAGCTGCCCGGGCTGTGCGTGGGCTCGTGGTGATGCCGCTGGGCCGGGGCCGTGCTCTGCCCCACGGCCGGGCAGGGCTGTGCGCTGGGGCAGGGGTTGGTGGGCAGGGAGGTCGGTTTTCTTGGCTTTCCCTTCCTGCTGTCCCTGGGCCTTGGTTGCCACAGACTGACTCTGTCTCCTCCTCTCTCCTGCTGCGCTCAGTGGAGGATCGTGAGGATGAGCTTGTTAAAAAGCCCAGGTAAGAGCAGCGTGTGCCAGGCGGCAGCAGGAGCCGCGGGGTGCCCGCCCCGGGCTCAGCCCACCTGGCTGGTTTGCATTCGCTGCTTGCAGTGGCTCTGGGGAAGCTCTTTGCCCTGTTGCTGTTTCTCTCTTTCCTCCTCTTCCCTCTTCTCCCTAGAGCCAAGCTGTTGGCAGAGCTGCACGACGGGCACTGCCAGCGCTCAGCCACTGCTCTGACCCTCACCTGCGGAGGGTCCTGCCTGGGCACCCAGCAGCCAGGCAGGCTGTCCCCAGGCAGGGTGTCACCACGCTGGGCTGTCCCTGTGCTGGGTGTGCCCCAGGCAGGACCCACTGGGCCCTGCTGGCACCGAGCTGAGGAGGCCAAGCTGCAGCATGGTGTCCTGGCCACACTGGGTAGGGGTAGCTGGTGGCACTGGCAACACTTTGCTGGGGGCGTTGGGAGGTGCTGGGCAGTGCCTGGACCTGGGGCACGGAAGTCCCATGGGGCAGTGGAGCAGCTGCAGGGCTGGTCAGGTGTGAGTGTTGGCATATTCATGAGGGCCCTGTCTGCAGGGCTGGCTGTGTGTGCAGGGGGATGCACTGAGCCATGCCTCAACCGCTGCCTGTTGTGCCGCTGTTTTTTTTCAATGCCACAGGGATGCCCGTGGGTCTGGCTGGGGCATGGAGGAGCAGCAATGAGTGTCAGGGTCTGGTGAGGGCGTCAGCATGTGTGAGGGCGCTTTTGGGAGTGCTGCCCCGTGCTGAAGCAGGGTTCATGTGTGGTGCTGGCTGAGCACCTGCCCTCTGTCACTCGCAGGCAGCCCCCGCAGCCGCTGGAGCCCCCCAGCACCCCCACATGCGACCCCGGGAAGTTGCGGCTGATAGAGGATGCTGAGGACTGGCAGCCCCGCACCGGGACCTCCCAGTCCCGCTCATTCCATAAACTGGCCCAGCTGGTGGGCACAGACAGCTGTAAGTTCCCACAGAGCCCAGTGCTGCTTGGCTGCCCAGCGGTGCCCAGCTTTGCCAGGGCCACCTGTGCCCGGCAGAGGCTGTGGGGTGACGTGGCAGGAGGGGCATTGGTTTTGACCCCGCGCAGACCCTCTGGGGAGTGTGAGTTGATGACAGCTGCCCAGGACTGTGCATGGCACAGGTGGTACGTGGGCTCGTGGTCAAGCTGCAGAGCCGGGGCCATGTCCTGCCCCACGGCCGGGCAGGGCTGTGCGCTGGGGCGGGAAGACAATGGGAGGAGAGGCTGGTTTTCCTGGCTTTCCCTTCCTGCTGTCCCTGGACCTTAGTTGCTGCAGACTGACTCTGTCTCCTCCTTTCTCTCCTGCTGCTCTCAGTGGAAGGTCATGACGATGTGTTTGTTAAAAAGCCCAGGTAAGGGGAGTGTGTGCACCAGGGTGGCAGCAGGAGCCGTGGGGCTGCATGTCCCGGGCAGGACCCGTTGCGTGTTGCTGGCACCGAGCTGGGGATGCCGTGGTGTCACAGGCACAGCGGGTCGGGGTGGCTGGTGGCACTGGCAAAACCTTGCTGGCAGTGTGGTCATGTTTGGGCAGCACCTGGATGGGGGGGCATGATGTCCTGTGAGCCTGGTGTGGGGCTCTGTGACAGCCGGGCAGAGCTGAGTGAGTGCCACTAGCTTCTCCCTGTGTGGGGACAGGGAAGGGAGCTGGGCCTGAGGTGGGGGGTCTTGTTCCTTGCCCTGTGCAGATGGGCACAGGTGGTGCACAGCACCCCTTTTTTTGCCAGTATCTCTCCGTAATGCCTCTGTTGGGCATCGTGGGACTGTTGGGTCCCAGCTCTGCCACAAATAAATGCTCCTGGTTTTGTAGCTGTCTCCTTGTCTTTGCCCTGGAGAGATGCAGAGCCGCCAGCTCTCCCTCTGTCCCTGTCCCCTTTCTCAAGTGGGCCATGATTCTCTGGCTCTGGCTTGCCCTGCCTGCTTCTAGGCACAGTGCTGGCAGCCTGCTGGGGGACACAGACCTTGACCCTCCCAGGACCAGCCTGGCCCTGCCTGTCCACAGCTCTGCCAGAGCTGGACCCTGGGACTCCCTGCGCTGGGTCAGGTTCAAGCCCCTCCACACCCCAGTGAGGCTGGGGACAGCCATCGCATGTGGGCAGGCAGCCAGGATCTGTGGTCCCCAGGGTCCCTGGTCAGTCTGGAGTAGCCCAGAGCTGCTGCAGCAGACCCCGGCAGACCTGTGCTCCCTCCCACTGCTCCCCAGACCACCGCAATGGTTGCCAGAGACCCCGGAGATGCTGTGTCTTTGCAGGGCTGAAGGCACTTTGCTTGGTACCCCATCACCAAACCAGCTACCGGCTGGGCACAGGGGCTTGGCCAGCTCCCGCCTGCTTCTCAGGGGGGAGGGTGAGCCCGCACGCACAGGCCCAGCAAGGGTGAGCAGGGCAGGCTGGATTAACTGTGTGTTCTGTAGCCAGGTCTCCGTGCTGGACCCATCCCCAGGAGCAGCGATGAAGACTGACCCCGGACTGGGTGAGTAAAACGTTGCCTCTGGGCTCAGGTGGGGAGGGGCAGCAGTGCTGGGGGATGCTACTTGCCCAGCCACTAGTGCTGGGAGAGGGCTGCCAAGGGATTGGGAGCACTGTCCTGGAGATGTGTGTGTGCATGCAGCCCCCAGGGCTCCTGCTGCGACCCCTGGCCCTGCCAGCCGCCCACCCTGGGCTGTGGACCCCTCCTTCGCTGAGCGCTATGCTCCAGACAAGACAAGCACAGTGGTGAGCAAGCACAGCCAGCCGGCCACGCCAACCCCCATGCAGAACCGCAGCTCCATCATGCAGGCAGCTCAGCAAGCCCCCGAAGGGCCCGGCCGCACGCCCCTCTGCTACAAGTGCAACAAGGTCATCAGGTGAGCCCTGGCCACCGTCGGCACCACACCAGTGTCCTGGGCCCTGGCGTGGCTGACGTGGCTCTGTCCTGCTGCAGGGGACGCTACCTGGTGGCACTGGGACATTACTACCATCCCGAGGAGTTCACCTGCTGCCAGTGCAGGAAGGTGCTGGATGAGGGGGGCTTCTTTGAGGAGAAAGGCTCCATTTTCTGCCCGAAGTGCTACGACACGCGCTATGCACCCAGCTGCGCCAAGTGCAAGAAGAAGATCACTGGGGTGAGTGTTCCTCAGCCTGCCCCACACCTCCTGTCTTTGCTCCCCACTCACCTGTGATCGCCTGGCTCCGTCCCTTCCTGTCCTGATCCCACCCCATGGGATCCCTTGTCCCTTTCTGCCCTGGATGGGGCTTCCCTGTGGCATAGGGTGGTCCTGCCACCCCAGCTGACAGCAGCTCCTCTCCAGGAGGTCATGCACGCACTGAAGATGACCTGGCATGTGCAGTGCTTCACATGTGCCGCCTGTAAAACTCCCATCCGCAACCGTGCCTTCTACATGGAGGAGGGACAGCCCTACTGTGAGCGAGGTAGGACTCAGAGATCCCATGTGTCACCCTGCATGGCCTTGGGGCACCAGGCATCATTGGGACTCAGCAGCTGCTCACAGGGGTGGGGGGTGAGCTGCCCTGCCCTGCAGGGCTCCCCCTGGGCCATGGGGAACATAGGGACCCTGCTCCTGCAGTCCTGAGCCCTCCATCCCAGTCCTTCCTGGCTGCTGGGTAGTGCCATCGCTCCTGGGTTGCCATGGCGATGATGGAGAACGTACATCAACGGCGAGTGCTGCACCCTGGGAGATGAGGTTTACCTCCTTTCTGCAGCCTGGTGGTGGCTGGGGCCACCCTGCACCATCTCACCCAGGTGCCTTGGGCATTGTCCCCCCAGGGCTGGCAGTGAGCTGTCCCCAGGCTGTGCCTGTGGAATCCTGGCTGAGCTGCAGCCCTGCTCCCCTGGGATGAGGGGCTGTGTGAGTCAACACTGACCTAGGCTCTGCCTCTCCTCGCAGACTACGAGAAGATGTTTGGCACCAAGTGCCGCGGCTGCGACTTCAAGATCGATGCTGGGGACCGGTTCCTGGAGGCACTGGGTTTCAGCTGGCATGACACTTGCTTCGTCTGTGCGGTGAGCCGTGTGCCTCCCTCTCGGCTGCTGCTGGGGCCCGTGGCTCTCCCTGGCAGTTGTGCCCTGTGTGGGGTACACCAGCAGCACAGGGGGTCCCTGCTGCCGCGAGGTGTTCCCCACCTGGCTCTGTGCTGGTGGCTCGGGACCCTGCTCTGAGCTTCCTGCTCCCTGGCATCTGTGCAACACCAGTGCTGGGCCCTGGGCTGTAGCGGGGAGACCTGGGGGCTGACTCAGCACCCCTGACCTGACTGTCCGGCGCTCTCCTCCCCAGATCTGCCAGACCAACCTGGAAGGGAAGACGTTCTACTCCAAGAAGGACAAGCCGCTCTGCAAGAGCCACGCTTTCTCCCACGTGTGAGGGACAGGAGTTCAGCTGTGCCCACGCATGCCCCTGGCCCTGCATGCTCCTCTCCCCCAGCGCCTGCTGCCCCCAGGGAGCCAGGCTGGGCCCTCACCCCATCCCCTTGCTCCTGCCTCTCTCCTGACAGCTCCTGGCCTGGCTCCAGCCTTATAGCTGGTCTGTGCCCCACGACTGGCCCTAGGAGCCCCAGGAAGGGGATGCTGCACGGGGATGCTGCCCCCAAGCCATGCAGTGTGGTGGCTGCGGCCACGCTGAGGCTGGAGTGGGGGAGGATCTGGTACAGCAGGGCTGCTCCCTTGCCTGGCTGGGGCCCAGCTGCCTGGCAGCGCAGTGCCAGGGCAGGGATGCTCCTAGCACATCACCGAGTGGGTGAGGACCAGCCCCCCAGCCCCTTGCCAAGCTCTCCCCCACTTTCCCTGCTGTGTGCTTAGTTTGTGGGGCTGGAGACCTGGCTCTCCTCCTGGGCCAGGACCCTCCCTGCAGCAACCCACTGGCTGCCCCGCAAACTGTTGTGGTGGCTTCCTACCCTGGCCACATGCCGGGGTGGGTGGTCTGTGTCTCATGTCCTGTTCCCTGCCCCCCCCCCCCCAGCTGGCCTGCTGCTCCCTTGGGGCTGATGTGCAGGATCACCCCCAACCCAGCTGTGCCAGGGAGCAGGGCAGTATGCCAAGGCCACCCCAGCCGTGGGCTGGCAGTGTGTGTTGGTGGCCGGCCGGCTGGTGGGCTCCTGCAAGGCTCAGGCACGGCTTCCTCCCAAAGAGCGCTCTGCCACTGCCATCCCGGGCCTGTAAATTCCTCCCCCAAACCCACACTCTCCGGTTCGGCTGCTGCTGATGTAGCCACGGTGCTTTTAGTGCCTTTAATAAACACTTCTCTGCAAGTGCCAGCTGTCTCCAGGCCTGAGGTTTTGCAGAGCGAGGTGCGGCTGGCTGGGAAGGTCATGCTCAGTCCTTGCCCTGCTCCCCCCGGGGCCTGACTCAGCTCCTTCCAGCTTTCCAGGGAAAATCTTTGCCTTGAATTTCTCCTCTGCTTGTGTCGGCCAGGGCTGGACCCATCATATACCTGCGTTGCTCCTCTGGCCTCATAACAGGCAGGACTGCTAATGGAGGTGGTAATTAATCTGGGGGGCAAAGCTGCAGCAAGGGGAGAGGGGGAGGTGTTGGACCCTGCAAGGGGGTCCCCGCTTACCCTGTGGTGTCCCCTGCTCCCTGCTGTGCCCTGGCCCCGAGTCCTGCACAGCGGATGGGAAGGCGTGGGGCACGCGTGGGCCACGTGCACCAGCTCTGGGCGTGCTCCGGCATGAAGCAGCCAAGTGCTCGCTCATGTGATGCAGCTGCTGTCCCCAAGGCCGGGAGCGAGGCTGGGCCGGGACCTCCGGCTGGAACAGGCTCAGGGGCAGCGGGTGTGGGGAAGAGCTGCTCCTCCCACTCTGCTCTGGCAGCTGGAATGGTCATTAATAATTGCAGCTCTTGCCACGATGAGCAATTGTAAGGAAAATTGTCTTGCTAATCTACTAGAAGGTTCTGGGCAGGAGCTGGCTGCGGGAAGCCAAATGCCTCTTGGCATCACCCAGAACCAGCTTGTGGCTGCGGTGCCACATCTCCCTGGTACCAGCTGCGGGAGGGAAAAACCCCATCAAAGGCGGAAAGTGGGAGTGATGGAGGTGGGCTAGGACCAGGCTGGGTGCTCAGGCTGGGGCACATGTGGGCGGTGGGATGGTCACACAGAGAAGCAGCAGGATGTGGCTGTGAAAAGGGACAGAAACAGCCGGCGCCTGCCTGGCAGGGCCAGGATGAGCAGGATGTGGTACGTGCCCAAGCTGAGTCCCAGCTGTGCGGCCAAGGTCAGGGAAAGCGCAGGCGAAGGTGAGTTGACCGGCCGCATGCGAGCAGCCACCGAGCCAGCCCTGGCTCAGCCGGGACAGCAACGCATGAGCGGAGGGCAGGGAAGGGGCAGGGGGAGGCAGCCATGCGGGACAGAGCCTGCTTGGGCCTGCTCAGCCCCGGGGTACCCGGCCTTGGCTCAGGGCCAGGGCAGAGCCGCGGTGCCGCAGCCAGCCTGCCGCTTGCAAAGCCTGCGCCCCCCGCACCCACCGGGGGCTCAGCCCCTTCTGGTTGGCACCCTGTTGCCTCTGGCCCCTACTGACAACGCCTCTACCACCCAAGATGCCTCCATGCTTTGCTGAGAGCAGCTGTCGCCCAGCAGCTCCGTGCACCATGCGAGGAGCTTGTGCACAGGCAGCGGAAGGAGGGTCTCGGGTGGGCTGCGGAGGTGGAGCTGGGGGAGGGGCTGTGGCTGCGCTGCTCTGAGAACAAAGCCTGGCAGCAGCAGGCTCGGGGCTCCCACCGTGTCCCCGAGCGGGGTCCCACCACATCCACTCCCAAAGGCAGCTGAGCTGCTTGCGGGGCGCCTGCCGCAGCCCTGGCCCCCGCGCCGGCCCTGGCAGCTGCTCTGCAGCTGCTCGCAAACTCTTGCAGCCTCTTAGGGCGGCTCTGGCCTGGCCTGGCTCGGAGATGCTGGTGCAAGGGGCACGTGCAGGCGTGGGGGAGTGGGCAGCACGGGCAGGGCTGGCAGCACCCTGTCCCTGTCCCACTGAGCTTGGAGGTCTCATCTGCAGGCTGCTCCAAAGGGCTTTCTTTGGGAAGGGCCATGCCAGCATCAGCCCCAACTTGTGGGGCTCAGTCCCTGTATGCTCCCCACTGCCGCTCTGGCATGGAGACCCCCTCAGCGTGGTTCTGGTGGGGGCTGTGGGCTGTGCTGGGGGTCGGGGGGACAGGGAGATGCTGCCTGCCCTGGCAGGAGTGTGCGGACCCAGCCGGGACCCCTGGCAGAGCCCTGTGCGGGTCAGTGCAAAAGCAACTGTGTGTTCACATGGAGGCAAAACCTCCTGGAAAAGGCACCATTGGGCAGAGCCTGGCAAGGTCCTGAGGGCACCGGGGGGGGGGGGTTGGGAGTGGCAGGGCTGGAGGAGCAGGTGGGCAGCAAAGGGGCCCCCACAAAGGCTGCACCCACTCGGGGAGCTGGGGGCACAGGATTCCCGACGTGCCATGTCCCCAGGGTGGAGGGGACATGGGGCAGGGTGGGATGTGGCATGCAGAGCAGCACCCAGCACACGAGGTCCCCAGGGCGCAGGGTCCCCGGGAGGGGGTAGCACAGCACACCGGTCCCTGGGACCGAGGTGAGCCCGGAGCGCAGGACCGCTCGGGGTGCAGGTTCCCAGGAGGGAGCTAAGCTGGGCTGCAGGTTCCCGGGGTTCGGGATCCCCGGGGCGGGAGGTGGCTTGGGGTGCGGGGCCGGAGCCCAGCCCGGGGTGCGGGTCTCCAGGCTGCAGGATCCCGGGGGCGAGCCGTGTGCGGGCCGTATGCGGGGGCAGCCCGGGGCGGGGCGGTGCTGCCCGCACCCCAGGGGGCCCGGCCGGGTGCTGCCGGCGGGGTGCCCCGGGGGCGCCCCGGGGGCGCGGCGGGGGCGGGGGCCGGGCTGGGGGGGCGGAGGGGGGGGGGGGGGCCGCCGTTCGCGGCGCTAGGACCGGGCGCGGCGGCGGGCGGAGCCTCCCCGCCGCTCGCCCCTCCGCCCGGCCGCTGCGGCAGTGTCTCGGAGGCGGGCAGGCGGCCGGTCCCTCCGGTCCCCCCGGCAGCATCCCGGCCCCGCCATGGCTGGCGTCGGCTTCGCGGCGCACCGCCTGGAGCTGCTCGCCTCCTACCAGGACGTGATCGGCGAGGACAGCCCCACCGACTGGTGAGCGCGCCCGCCGCCGCCGCCGCCGCCCCTTTGTCCCCGCCGCCGCCGCCGCCGCCGCCGCCGCCGCCGCCCTTTGTGCACGGAGCCGCCCGGTAACACCGGCCGCGCCCCGCGCTGCGCCTCCCGCCGCCCCGGGCCCGCGGTGCCGGGAGCCCCGGCACACAAAGGCGGGCGGGGCGGCAGGGGGGTGCGTGTGTGTGCCCGGGCCACCGTCCCCGGTGCCCGCACCTGCCCGCCGCCGCCGCACCGGGCCGGGGCGCGGTCCCCGCTTTGTCTGCGCCGGGCCGGCACGTGCGAGCGCCGGGACCCGCCGCCCCCGGGAGCCCCCGGCACGGCCCGACCCCCCTGCTGGGCAGCGAGCGCGGGGAGCGGGGGGTTCGCGCACGGCGGGGAGGGCCTGGGGGGTCCCCCCAGTGCTGGGCCCGGCCCCGGGTCCCTCGCCATTGTCTGGAGCCGGAGCCGCGGGCAGGGGCGCCCCGGTGTGTGTGTGTGTGGTGGGGGGAGGCGAATGGGGGCACCCCCAGCCCGCCCCGCTCCCGGCCGGCCCTTCTGCCCCGCGGAGCGAGGCCTGCGGCCGCGGGGGCACCGGGCATCCCCCCTTCACCCCGGCCCCGCTGTCCGCAGCCCCCCGGGCTTATGGGGTGCCCCATCCCCGGGGGGCCGCGGTGTGTTGGTCTGGGCCCGCCCCGCCGGGCTGGGGGTGCCGCGGGCTCGGGGCGGGGGGTGGCCTCCCCCGGCGGGACCCCCCGGGCTGCCCGTCCCTGCCTGCGCCCCCAGTGCGGGGCAGCCGGGGCTGCGGCCGCCGGGGCCCGGCCCGGTCCAGGCCCCGCTGCAGCCGGCGCAGCATCCCGCAGGGAGCATCTCCCCAGTGCCCACCCGCATCTCCCAGCCCCGCCTGGATGCTGGGGGGCTGGCTGGGGCCGTCTGCTCCGGGACCCCCTCCTTGCCCCCCTGGGTGCCTGCGCCACGCGTGTGGGGGGTGCTGCTGGCACCCTGGGGTGCAGGTCGCTGGGCCAGAGCTGGGGTGCTGGGCAGCGTTTGGTGCTGGGTACATGCTTGTGCATGCTGCTCTCTGGCAGGGGTGCCTGCTGTGCACCCAGCGCCCAGCCGGGGAGCACCCAGCACCCAGCCGGGGGCTACCCCACTCTAGCTGGGTCCCTGCTCATGGGACAGGGCTGGGAGCCCCCTGGGCTGTGTGGGCCTGGGCAGGTCCCCGTCCCTGCCAGCCCTGGCTCTCACAGGAGCCCCGCGGTCCCGCTGCCAGCCCGAGGGTGCCGTGGGCGAGCGCGGTGCATGTTGCCGGCCAGGAGGCAGCTGTCAGCCCTGGGTACATCTCACTTCCCGGCATCCGCTGCAAAGGAGCCTTCCCTGCCAAAGCTGCTGAGAGCAGCAGAAACGGTTCCCGGGAAGGTGAGTGCTGGGGCTGCTCCCCCCCGGCTACCTCCAGCACTGAGCCCCCAGCCAGGCAGCAAGCCCCCACCATACCCATCCTCGGGGCTGAGGTCACCCCATCATCCCCAGCCCCTCCATCTCATAGTCATCGGGGATGCCCACCACTTGGTGCCAGTGGAAACAGCATCATCGCTGCAGGGCCCAGGGCCTGGGTGCAGGATGAGGGGTGATGCTGGGGGGGCTCCATTGTGCAGGGTGATGGGGACCAACCCCCAGTGGTGGCCTGGCCTGGGGGAGCCAGGGGCTGTAAGGACACTGCGCCAGAGCCCAGCCCTGGGCTGGTGCCAGGGGATGCCGTGCTCTTGCCCAGCCGGGATCCCTGTGTTTAGTCTGGGATTCCCACCGCCCCGGGCCCCCCCCACTTCAACCCGGTCCTGGAGGGTCGGAGCATCCCCTCCCCCTGCTCGGCCCCGCAGAGGCTGCTGGGGCCCATTACTCGATCAGAAAGGAATTTGGTGCTGCTTTCTGAGCACGCCGACTCCCTGGAGCTCCCAGCCACATTGGAAACACATGTGCCCAGGCTGGGGCGGGTGGGCTGCAATGCTCCCCCTCCCTGGCCATGATGTGGGGGCCAGGCAGCTGTGGGTGACCCGGATGCTGGCACCCACGGGCACTGCTCCGCCTGCTCTGGTGAGCAGTGGGGCCATGTGAGGGCAGCTGGGCCACTGTCCCCTCGGTGGGGTGATGGGGGATCCTCGCTGGAGTCCTCCGGCTGTGGGCAGCCCTCCTCCCTGGCTGCACAGGGCACCTCCACCCACGGGTGACACACATGCCCAGAGCCCAGGGGAGTGGGAAGGGGCTGTATTTGTTGGGTAGAAGGATTAAAGCCCATGGAAGCAGGTAAAGCGATGCATGACGCTGCCTGCACCCGCTGTGGCACTGCTGGTCCCTGCTGTCAGGGCTCGTGGTAATGCTGTTGGGGTCCCTGGGGGCACCCCTGGGAATGCTGCTGGCCTCTGGACTGGAAACCTCTGGATCCTCCATCCTGTCTTGGGGTCAGGTCATGTTGGGCCGAGCTTGGGGCAGGGCTCTGTTTCTGTGGCAACCCCCAGCTGCCCTGCATCCTGCATCCAGATACAGCCTGCATGGTGGGGTCCTGGAGGGAGGGCAGGCAGTGGGTGCCCCCAGCACCCACAGGGCTCCTGAGGCAGTGATGCTGTGTCTCTGCCCTATGCAGCCAGCTGTGTCCCACGCTATGATCCCCCAGCCCCTGCTTGTGGTCCTGGGCTCCCCCAAACTGCTGCTGTCCTCCCCCCATTCCTGGGGGATCACAGCAGGTTTCCTGGGCCGGGGCTGCGGTTGCAGGCGGGGGCTGCGGTTGCTGCCCTTCCTGGCGCAGGCATCGCAGACAGCGCTTTGCAGCTGCTTTGCCGGCTTCAGGCCGGGAGCTGGTGACGGCTGGGGCAGCCGATTAGCGGGATCGGGATGTGCGGATTAAAGTCAATCTTGTTGGTGCAATTATCTGCGGCTCGCTGCCAGGGGCTCAGGGGGTGGGGGGTGCCAGGGGTTGGAGGGAGGCCCCCTCTGTGTTAGGCACCCGCCTGCCTCCCCCTTGTTTTTCAGCTCTGGGGGTCCAGCTGTGGCCTTGGTTTGGGGGTGGCTCTGCTTGTAGGGACCCCCCCCCCGATTCCTGTCCCCCAGGCTCTGGCTGGAAGCTGTGGGCTCGGGCGAGAATGGCTCTGCCTGGCACCGCGGGGATTTTGGCTCTCCAGCAAGCACCGCACGGGCGCCGCCAACCGAATGCCGATCGGCAGAGCTGCGTGCCCGCCCCAGTGCAGGGACTGGGGGGGGGGAGTCCAGCACGGGCGGCCCCGGCTTTCCGGGTGCAGCGCGTGACGGTGGCAGGCAGGTTTGGGTGCCTGCCAGGCCCCGGCAGGTCCCTGCTGCCTGCCTGCCTCCCCCGCTCCCCTCCACTAATCACCTCGTCATCAGGGCGAGCTGCATCCCAGCTGGGATGGGGGGGGTGTTGCCATGGCGATGGAGGATGCTGGTTGCCTAGCAACATCCATCCCCTCGCCCACCTGCCCTGGACTGATTTGGTATGCGTCCTTCCCCCCCTCAGCTGGCTGCACACCCCTGAGTAGGTGCGGGCTGGTGGGGGTCCCCACGGAGCCCCGAGGGGGCTGGCTGGGGCGCGGTGGGAGCGAGAGGGGGTTTCCCATCCGCTGGGAACGGTTTCCAAGGAACAGTCTCCATGACGGCCCCATCACACCCCGGCGGCACATTGATTTGCTGCTGCTGGTGCTCTGGCATCCTCCCCCGGCCTGGTGCCTGCCGGGCCGGCGGCTCACGCAGCTTGGCACGTGAGCGGCCCCGAGTCCCCTGCCGGTGCCTGGGGCTGTCCCCAAAGCTGGTCAGTAACTGCCAGGGTTGGGGGAGATAGGGACAGTGTACAAGAAGCTGTGGTAGCGTGGCTTGTGGCATGGCACAGCAGCCAGCTGGTCCCTGTGCCCAGGTGACCTTTCTGTCCCAGACCTTGGGACCCTGCCCCACGGCTGCCAGCCAGCAGGGTGGGCGAATAGGTCCTGTCCAAAGTCCCACATGCCCTGACTGGCAGTCCGGCCCTTCGTGATGGTGATGGACAAGGGTCTGAGAGTGGCTGTGTGGCAGCTTGGGGACACCTGGCCAGTCCCCCAGGAGCTGCCCTGACAATGTTAGCAGGATGGGGGGGGCCTGTCCCATGCTCCCCCTGGCTATTGCTCACCCACGCTGTCTCCCCAGGGCCCTCTACACATATGAGGATGGCTCTGATGACCTGAAGCTGGCAGCATCAGGAGGTAAGTCCTCTGTCCCCACAGCTGGCTCAGCTCTGCCAGCGTTATCCCTGGCACCCATCCTGGTGCTGGGTGGATGTCGGCTGACGGTGCCGTGCCAGGTGGAGGTTTGCTGGAGCTCTCTGGCCACTTTGAGATCCAGAAGGTGATGTACGGCTTCTGCAGCGTCAAGGACCCCCAGGCAGTGCTCCCCAAATATGTCCTCGTCAACTGGGTGAGTGGGGGGGGCTGTGCCTGGGGGGACTGTACTGTGCCCCCGGTGTTCTCAGGGGCACGGCTGGGTGCGAGGGAGGAGCCTGTGGTGGCTGAGGGCGTGTGGGTCCTGCTGCCCCGTGGTGGTCAGCTGGGTGGGGGTCACCCTGCCACCCCTCTCCAGCTCAACCCCTTCCCGGCTGCCATAGGTAGGTGAGGATGTGCCGGATGCCCGCAAATGCGCCTGTGCCAGCCATGTGGCCAAGATCGCTGAGTTCTTCCAGGTGGGTGATGTCGGGGCAGGTGAGGATGCTGCCAGGGCACTGACCCCAGTCCCTGACGGCTGCTTGCCCCCTCACAGGGTGTGGACGTCATTGTCAACGCCAGCAGTGTGGAGGACATTGACCCGGGGGCCATCGGGCAGCGGCTCTCCAACGGGCTGGCCCGTGTCTCCAGCCCCGTGCTGCACCGCCTGCGGCTGCGGGAGGACGAGAACGCTGAGCCCGTGGTAATGTCCCCGTGGTGGTGATGGCGATGATGACGGCGATGGCAGCGGGTGCGGGGCATCCCTCCCGCTCGGGGCTCCTGTCTGCCACAGCCCATCACCCCGTGTGCCACTTACTGTTATTCCCCCTCACTGATCCCAGCCCCTCCGCCCCCCCTGCCTCTCCTCCGTCCCAGGGCACCACTTACCAGAAAACCGATGCCACCGTGGAGATGAAGCGGCTCAACCGGGAGCAGTTCTGGGAACAGGCCAAGGTGGGGTACAGGGGGGGCAGGTGGTAGCCCCTGGGCAGCGGGATGAGCCACTGGTGGGCTGATGGGCAGCCCTGTCCTTCATCCCCCTGACACCAGAAAGAGGAGGAATTGCGTAAGGAGGAGGAGCGGAAAAAGGCCCTGGATGCCCGGCTGCGGTTTGAGCAGGAGCGGATGGAGCAGGAGCGGCTGGAGCAGGAGGAGCGGGAGCGGCGTTACCGGGAGCGTGAGGAGCAGATCGAGGAGCACAGGCACGGCAGGGGCCAGGGAGGATGTGCATGGAGGGGATGGCTGTGCGCGTGCTGTGAGCGTCTGGGTGGGCACATGGGTGTTCATTCATGGGGTGGGGTTGGGGCAGGGACTGGCAGGAGCCGGTGCCCAGCTTCTCTCCCGTACCCCATTTTAGGCGGAAGCAACAGAGCATGGAGGCGGAGGAGGCCCGGCAGCGCCTGAAGGAGCAGTCCATCTTTGTAAGTGCCGTGGCAGGCGTGAGTGGCAGGCATGGGGCCAGCATCAGAGCCTGGTATTGCCCCCGGGGGAGGGCTTTTCCCAGCCAGGTCCCCAGGGCATCCCAGAGCTGCGGGGTCACACTGTGTCTCTTCCCAGGTGGACCAACAAGACGAGGACGACAGGCAGCAGCTCAGGAAATCTGAGTCAGAGGTGGAGGTTAGTGTGGCGGCAGCCATGCCCAGTGCCAGTCCTCGCTGTCCAGCCAGCGGTGCCCATGGCTGGAAGGGGACCCAGCCGGAGGGTGCATGGGGGGTGGTCCTGCAGCCCCATGCCACTGGGGCGGTGCGTCTTAACCTCCTCTGTCCCCACAGGAGGCTGCTGCCATCATTGCTCAGCGGCCTGACAACCCCCGGGACTTCTTCAAGCAGCAGGAGCGGGTGGCATCGGGCAGCAGTGACGCCATCTCACCGGGCAGCCACAGGACAGGTGAGGGGCTGGGGTGGCTGCGGGCACCAGGATGGGGGGGCACAGAGATGCCAGGGGAGGCTGTGGGCTGCGGAGCAGGTGAGTGTGGTACCACTGGGGCTCCCTGCAGCTCAGTGGGTCATGGCAGGATCTGGGAGGACCAGGGACGTAAAGTCAGGAGGAGGTGTCCTCTCTGCCATCCCCATCATCATGGCTGTGGGTGCTGGGGGCGCAAGGACAGCAGGGAGTTGTCCTGCTCTGCTGCGCCACCATCACTGTCGCTGCCATCGTACCTCACGTGGCCCCTGTGGCTGGGGCAGCTTGGCGGGGCTGGATGCCAGGGTGACTTCAGCAGGATTGCTCCTTGCTGGGTGTTGTCCCCTCACCTGTCATGGCACCACACTGGCAGACAGGTTGGCAGTGTGGTTGGTGCGGCACGGTTGTGTAGCTGGAGGTCCGGGGGGGCTTGGCAAGGAAACTCATCCCACGGGGGCAGCTAAAAGGGGCAGGAGTGTGTGGGGCAGGCGTGGGGTACCTGGCGTGCTCCTGGCTGGCAGGGGATGCCCCGTGGGCAGCCCCACAGTCTGGAGTCCAGCCCTGGGACTCTTTTTGGCTCTAGGGCAGGGGCTGGCTGTCCTGGTGGGTGCCTCTGGCCATGGGGCTGTGTGGGGGTCGTCCTGGGGTGCTGTGCTGTAGGGGCTGTGCAGGGGGGAGCCTGTGATGTCTGTTCTTGCTGTGGGACCATGCCATGGGCTGTGCCGTGGGGCTGTGCTGTGGGGCTGTGCCATGGGTCGTGCTGTGGGCTGTGTGTTGTGGCCGTGCCGTGGGGTTGTGCCGTGGGTTCGTGCTGTGGGGGCCGTGCTGTGCCTGAGCAGATAACTGGTCCCATGGCTATGTCCTGGCCTCTCTCCCCACCTGGCCATGCAGCACTGCCTCCCATCCTTCTGTCCTGCTGTCTTTCCATCCTCTTCTCCTGCCATCCACCCACCCCAATGTCAGTGCTGCTTCCCTCCCTGCTATCCTCCCATCCTGGTGCCCTGGTGCCCCGGCCCCACCGTGGCTGCGCTGAGCAGGGACTGACCCATCTCTTTGCTCTCTCTCTCTCTCTCTCTCTCTCTCTCTCTCTTCCGTCCGTCTGTCTGTCTTTCTCTTGGCAGGTCGTCTGCACTGTCCTTTCATAAAGACAGCTGACAGTGGGCCACCTTCTTCCTCCTCCTCCTCCTCCTCCCCCCCACGGACCCCCTTCCCCTATATCACCTGCCACCGCACCCCAAATCTCTCCTCTTTCTTCCCATGTAGGTAGCTGGGAGCCCCTGGGTGCACAGCTCCGGGGGGCTGAGCCACGGGCAGCTGCCCCACAGCCCACCCCAGCCCCACGGCACAGCGGACCGACAACAGAGGCAGCGCCCCTCCACGGGCACCCCGAGGGGGACGGGTACCCCAGCAGGGGCTGCACCCACACCCATGGGCACCCTGCATGCCTCAGCTGGGGCTGGCCCCACAGTGGGTGCTGTGCCCCTGGGGCGGGGGGATGCGGCAGCCTGTGCCCATGGGGCAGGTTGTGCCTGCGGTACAAGGATGGAGTGCTGGCCAGGCTGCGCCTATGGGACAGTTGGGGATGGCGCAGAGCTGTGCCCGGGGAGGTGATGCTCTGCCATGGGATGGAGCAGGCTGTGCCCATGGGATAGAGGGGGCACCGGGCAGGCTCTGCTCGCAGGGCAGAGGCAGATGGGGCAGGCTGTGCCCATGGGGCAGGAGGAACCGGGGCAGGCTGTGCCCTTGACCATGAAGGACTGTGCCCATGGGGCAGCGTGAGATGGAAAAGGTTGTGCCCAGGATTGTGTGGGGCTGTGCCCATGGGGCAGAAGGGGCCAGATGGTGCCTGGGGCCATGTGGGGCTGTGCCTCTCCCTGGTTAGGGGTAGCAGAGCACAGCTGTGCCTGCAGAAGCAAGGCTGTGCCAGGGCCCAGCTGGGCAATGTGTGGCCAGGGCCAGCATGCACCATGGCAGGTATGGGGCTGCCTGTCCCCAGACTTGGCAGATGCTGCAGCTGCAGTGGGGGTGCCTGGAGCGGGGCACGGTGGTTGCTGCACCCATGGGTGCCTCTACCCTGCCGTTGCAGGAGGGGGCGACGCAGTAGCAGGTACATGGTGACTTGCATTTGACAGCTCATGGCCAGGTTGGCGTGGGGCAGGAGCAGGGGCAGCGCTGGGGTACTGGTCTCCCCCATTGTGGGCAGCCCCCCCACATCACCCCGTCTCCCTTGTCCACAGGCAGCCAGTCGGACGCCTACCGCAAGTCCTCGGCAGTGGGCTGCAGCCCCTGCGAGTCCAGCCCGGCTGCCACGCCGCTGGGCGAGCCAGGCACCCGTGCGTCGGGTGACGAGACGCCAGCAACGCCCAAAGGTGGGCGCAGGGCTGGTGCTGCCTGCCCCTGCATGCAGCTGCCTGGGCATACCCCCGTGGTTCCCCACAGCATGCCCCCTGCTGCAGCCCCCTTGACTCCTCTGCATCCCCCACTGCAGCCCCGGTGCTGCAACCCTGCCATCCTCCCTTGCATCGCTCAGTGCATCCATGCTGTCCCGTCTGCATCTCTCGGTATATCCCCCGCCGTCTCTGCTGTGTCCCCTAGCACATCCCCGCCGTACCCACTGCTCCGTGCCGGTGCATCCCCGCCGTCTGCCGCATTCCCCCAGTGCAGCTCCACTGTCATTGCTGCATCCCTGCCGTTGCCAGTGCATTTTCTAACAGTGCATTCCTGCTGTCTCTGCTGCACCCTCCACCATGCATCCCCCAGCCATCTCCAGCACATTGCCCCAGCCGGTGCACCTCCACCATCACCAGTGCGTTCCCCCGGCTCTGTATGCGCCTGCCATCTCTGCAGCATCACCCCAATGCAGCCCTGCTGTCTCTGCTGCATCCCCTGATGCAACTCTGCCTTATTTGCGCCATCCCCCAGTATGTCCTTGCCAGCGTTGCTGCTTCCCCCCACGCAGCCCCACTGTCCTGCTGCATCCCCAGTGCAGCGCAGCCAGCTCTGTTGCCATCCCCATGTGTCCTCACTGTGTCCCTACTGGGCCCTTTGCATCCTCTGGTGCATCCCAGCTTGCGCTTCTGCATCTTCCCAGTGCACCTCTCCCCATCCCCTCCACATCCCTGTGCCTGCCAGCTACTCTTCCCCCACCCCAGCAGGGCCCAGACACCCACGAGGGGATCACCTTGCCCCACATCCTCTCCCACCACGTCCCCGTGGTGCCCAGTCCCCTGGTGCGTGCCAGGACCGTGCCATCGGTCCCCTTCCTGCCCAGCCACTCCCACCCATCCCTGCAGCATCTCCCTGCTGTGCCCAGCTGCGCCCAGCTGCAGCCCTCACCTTGGGTGTCCCCCAGCTCTGGACGATGGGGGGGGCTGTCCCCACTGACTGCTGTCATCCCCCCCCTTGCAGATTCCCCCAGCCCCAGCACCCAGGAGGCCAGGCCAGCCACCCCCGAGCAGCACTGGCCCTTCCTGGGGCCTGAGGACAAGGCCACCGAGCCCCCTGGGGACGAGCCCAGCCCCCGGCCAGTGTGGACAGCGGGGGATGAAGCCCTGGGGGACCTGGTGACCCTGGAGCCCACCGAGCCCTCCCTGCCACCCGTGGCTGCTGAGCCCCAGCCCGGGGGGACCCCCAACCCCGAGAGCCTCATCGACCTGTGGCAGAGCGACGAGGCGAGTCCCCCGGCTGCCTGGCCCCTGCCTGCTGCCCCTGTCCCCGAGGGTCCCCCAGCCACGCTGCCTGACGAGGGGGCCCTGCTGAGCCTGGACGAGCTGCCCGAGCCCCCCGCCACCTTCTGCGATGCAGAGCAGGAAGAGGAACCGGTCGGCGAGGGGGACTCCCAGCCCCAGGGGCTCGACTGCCAGCGAGCCCCCCAGGAGGACACCCCCGGCCGAGAGACACCCCCCATCACCAATGGGGAGATGGCCCCCAAGGACGGGACGCCGGGTCGTGGGGAGCAGGTGAGCATTGCTGGGGTGGGTGGGGGGGGGGGGGAGGGTGATGGGGTGGCTGGGGAGGGGTCCTGACTGCCTGCTTTGCCCCCCCTGCTGCTTGCCCCAGGCCAGTGAGGGCTACTTCAGCCAGTCCCAGGAGGAGGAGGTGCCCCCCCCAGAGGAGCTGTCAGCCAAAGCCCCCCAGCCCATCTTCTACAACAAGCCCCCAGGTGAGTGGGGACAGTGACGGGGGGGGGGGGGCCTTATGGTGTGACTCTCTGTGGGGCACCCGCACCCCCCTGACATGAATACCCCCACCCCACAGAGATCGACATCACGTGCTGGGATGCTGACCCCCTGCCCGATGAGGAGGAGAGCTTTGGGGGGGCCCTGTAAGCCCGGGCCCTGCTGCCGGCACAGGCAGCCCGCCCCGGCCGGCGCGGGGCATGAGGGGGCTGCAGCTGGGGGCCGGGCCCCCCCCTCACCCCGCCGGGGCCCCGCAGGATGAGGCCTCTGGGTGGGGGCCACCTTGCTGTGCCCCTGCCCCGGGGCACCTTTTACAGCCCCGCCCCCCCCCCCCCCATCTCCTCTCTTTTTTAAGTTGTCGGTAGGAGCTGTGTCAGTCCCCCAGCCCCCCCCTTAGCAGTCCCTCCCTGCTGCCCCAGCGCCCCTTCGGGGGGGGGGGGGACGACACATGCTCGCATCCCCTGCCTGGCTGTGGGACAGGGTCCTCATTCTTTTCGTGCCCCCCCCCCCCCCCCCCCTCCAGGAGCCCCCCAGTACTTTGCACGATTTCAAAAAAAAGAAAAAGGATAATAATAATAATAATAATAATAAATGAATATGGCAATAAAGTGACCCAACCGAGGCAAGGCTGCGGCCGGCGGCGCCCCCCCTCCCCCCCCAATCCCGGCAGGGAGCTGGTGTGGGGTTTTTACTCTCCCCCAACTCCTTCCTCGCCGGGAGTCCCGTCCCATCCCCCCCGCTTGGCCCCCGCTTGGCCCCTCTTCCCCCCCTCTACGGTAACTGTTTTTGGAAAGCACAAGTTCTGTACCGGAGGTGTGCTCATGTCTGTTAATAAATAAAGCGACTCCCACAGGGGCTGTAGCCTGCTGCGGGGGGGTTGGGGGCAGGGAGGTCTGGGGCAGGGGGCTGCTGGGCGGAGGGTTTCATGATGCCAGCCTGCCGGGAGGCAAACCCGAGCCACAAACTTTTATTCTTAAACTGTAACAAACAAAAAATTTAAGAAACAGAGCAAAGTCCAGGTCCCCAGCGCCCCCAGCCATGGGGGGGCCAGCGGGGGCCAGATGGGGAACCAGCCCCTTCCACGCCGGCGGTGATGGCCCGCGCCGGGGCGGGTGTCCCCAGGGTGACACGGGCAACCGAACCCACCCCCCCATCCCCACCGGAGGGGCACCCGTGGCAAGGCCCGGGGGTCCCCCGGGGCCGCTGTTAGACAGCGGTAGTCCTGCCAAAGAGGGGCATGGAGACCGGGAGGTGCCAGGGTCCCGGCTCGTAGGTGTCCCTGCTGCTGAGCTCCGAGTCCGTCCAGCTGGGAAACATGCGGGGGGAGCACTCTGCCTGCAGGTAGAGGTCCGGGCAGGCAGGGCCGGGGCTGGCTGAGCGGGGCAGGTGCAGTGCCGAACCGTAGCCGGCATCCAGGAAAAGGGGTTTGTAGCTGGGGGGCTGCTCCTGCTTCTCCAGCCGCTCGTGGCTCAGGAAGGGGGCGTTGATTTTGCGGTAGAGCCCCCGCGTGTCCATCAGCACCTCGCTGTACGGCGGGGGGGGGCTCTGCCATCAGCAGCGCCTCCTCGTAACACGGCGGCTTCGACAAGTCTGACTCTGCAAGGCAAAGCCCCCCCCCCGGACCCCCGCTGCCGTCAGCGCTGCGCCCTGGCTCTCGTGCTGTGTCCCCCCAAAAAAAGGGGGAGGCGCGTGCTCCGAGGATGCCGGGAGCCCCTCCCTGCTCCTTACCGTGCCGGCAGCTCCAGGGCCGTGGGGGTGGGACATGGTGGGGGTGATGATGGTGGGGATCGAGGCGGAGGCGGTGGGGAATGGCGATGCCAGGGGGGCTGCCCCCGTAACCCTCGTAGTGCAGCGGCTCCAGCTCCAGCGCACGCAGGCTCTGCTCCCGCAGCCGCTCCTCCTGCTGCCGCTTCACCCGCCGCCGCAGGTAGCTGCAGAAGCAGCACAGCAGCACGATGAGCCCCCAGATGAGCCAGAAGCCCGCGAAGCAGGTGAGGAAAGTGTAGGTGCCCTGGGACATCACCATCTTGGCTGCCGGCCCTGGGGAGAGGCCCCTGCCTCTCCCTGCCCTCGCGGTGGGGGACGGGATGCTCAGGGCGGCAGCAGGGCCAGGGCAGGACCCGATGCTGTCGGGACCGCTGAGGGCATCTCCCCGGGCTGTGCCCGGTGGTGTCTCCTCTGGCCCGTGGGTGCCCGCCGTCAGGGGTCCGTCCTCGCCATGGAGCCGGGGGGGGCTGGAGCGGGTGGGTCAGGCCTGGGTGCACTGGGCGGGCGGCGGGGCTGGGGGCCGGCAGGGCGGGCGGCGGGGGGCTGGTGGGGTCCCGCTGCCCATCGCTGGGAGGGGGCCGCCGGGGAGGGGGTCCTGCAACGAGACAGACGTGAGCGGTGAGCGTGGCAGGACGCGGCCGCCCGTTCCCATGGTGACTCGCTCCACATGCGCAGCGGCACCGCAGCTGGGGGGGGTAGCCATACTGGCCCCACACGACACCCCCCCCCACCCCCCCACCCTGCTGCAAACCTGCACCCCACCCCAGCACCCCGCCGTGGCACTGCTGTGCACCCCAGGCCAGGAGGCAGATGCTGCAGCCCCACGCCATTGACACCTTTGAGATCACGGGGCATCCGTGGGCATCTCTGCCTGCCGCCCACCCGGCACACCCCAAATCGGCCACAGAGCCCTGGCAGCTTGCCCCCCCTCACTGTCCCACAGCAGGGAGCCCCGGGAGGAGGAGGGACGTGTGGAGCCGCCAGCTGCCTGCGGCATGTTGCGCTCATGGGAGCACGTGCGCCGTGGCTGCCGCTGGCCTCGCAGCCACTGAGGGGGCTCAGGGGACGGTGGCACCCGGACCCGGCAACGCAGGGCAAGGGGATGGCCGTGATGGGAACATCACCCCTGCCAGGTGCCTGCCTTTAGGCAGGGTGACAGCTCGGTCACATCCAGCCAAGCGCCAGGTGGGGATGGTGTGTGCTGGGGGGGCAGCTGTGCGCATCAGCGAGCGAGGAGCAGCACCCATGGGTGCTGGCAGGCAGGCGTGTAAGGACCTGTCAGGATCATTATTATCGCACTGTGGGAGAGCAGGGGCCGGCTGGCGGGGGAGAGGGCAAGCACCGGAGTGGCCGAGGTCTGGGCGACCATCGCTCCCATGTTGCCTCTGCCAGGCAAAGGGGTGCGGGGTCCCTGGCCACCTCGCGGGGCAGGGCCACGCTGCTGGCGAGGGGACCACGGCCGGGCCACCGGGTGCCCGGGGAGCTGGGGGGGCAGCGGGGCCGAGCCCAGTCGGAAGGAAAGCGGGATGGGGGAAGGAAGGGGCCGGGGAGCCCCGGTCACGCTCCGGCGGGCGGACAGCGGGGGCCGCTCCATCACGCAGACAAAAGCGGAGGCAGGGGCAGCGCCGGGCCGTGGGTCCTTGTGGCGGGGGTGTCCCTCCCCAGGGCGCCCCACGCCGCCGCCGCTGTCCGGCCGAGGCCAGCTCGGTGCGGGTGCAGCTCGCCGGCCGCGACTGCAACAGGGTCCCCGCCAGCAGCCTGGGTATCCCCGGGGGGGCCCGTGCGGGGAGGGCCGCGGATCGAGCACCGGGGGTAACGGCCGGGGGGACAACGGGAACCCGGGCAGGGCGGGCTGGCGGCGCCTGGGGACCGGGGGCGTTTGCAGCTGGGGCGGGCGGGGGACGCGGGGCTGCCGGGACCGGGGACGTGCGGGCTGGGGGAGGCGCGGGGCCGGGCTGGGAGACACCCACGCCGGGCGGGGTACGGACCGGCCGCCGGGCCGGGAGCGAGCCGCCGAGCCGGGCCCCGCCGGTGCCCCTGGGCTGCCCCCGGCCGCGGCCTGGGCCCCGCTGTCCGCGTCGCATCCCCGCCCGATGCCTCCGGCGGGGACGTCCCGGCTCCCGGTGCCGAGCGCGGCCAGCCCTCTCCTCCTCCTCCCTCCTCCTCCTCTCCAGGGGCGCGCGCCCGCCGGCGACGGACCGGACACGCGCGCGCCCCGGTCCGCGCCGCGCGCCTCCGCTCCGGCCCCCGGCTGTCGGTGGCGGCGGCCCCGCGCGCCCCCTCCCCGGCCCCGCTGCCCCCGCGCCGCGCAACAGGCGGAGGCGCCGCGCCCTCTCCCTCCGCGGCTCCCGTTACCGGCGGCGGCAGCGCACGTGGCTCAGACGGCGGGCGGCGGCTCCATAGGGCGGCGGCGGCGGCGGCGGGGGGGAGGGGGGCCCGGTGCGCGCCCGGTGCGCGGCGCCGCCGCCTCCCGGCGCTGCCTTTGTCTCCGGTGAGCGCTCCCGCGCCGCCGCCGCGCGCCGCCCCGCCCGGGCTCCCGCCCCGCCGCTCCGCCCCGCCCTCGGCTCGGGGAGGGACCCGGGAGCCGCGGGCCCCCCGCACCCCCACCCCGGGAGCCGCCGCGGAGCGGGGGCTACCGGCGCGGCTCCGCACGGGGCGGGGGGAACCGGCGCTGCCCCGGGAATCCCCCCCTCCCCCCGCCCCTTCCGGGGAACGGCCGCGGGATGCCGGTGGCATGAGGGCCGTGGCATCCCCGGGGGTGGCCGCGGGAGCCCCACGGGGCGAGGACCCGGGATCCTCGGGTGATGGCCCCGCGGCCCCGGTGGGGTGATGCCACGGGCTCCCCCGTTCGGTAGCCTTGCACTCGCCCGGGGGGCGTCGAGGGGGGGCCAGTCGCAGCCTCCTTGGCGGAGGGGGGGGCAGCCACGGGCTCCCCCCACCAACGCAGCACTAAGACGGCGGCAGGGCGGCAGCTCAGCCCGAGCGAGACCCTAACGGCCCCGGCCCGCCGGGCACGGCCGCGGGATGCGTGGCTAAGGGCAGGGATGGCAGCCTGGCGCCGAGGGACAGAGGTGGCCCCACGGACACCTCGCTGGCCTGGCCAGGCACTTGTCCCCCTGTGCTAGTGCTCCCCAGCTGTTTGCCGTCGGGGGGGGGGCCATCACCAGCTCTGCTCTGCTGTGCCCGAGGCCGGTGGTCATGGCCATCGTGGGAGACCCCTCCAGGGTCCTTGGGACAGTACCCAGCATGGGGGCACCCGCTGTCCCTTCGCCACACCCTGGGGCTGTGCCAGGAGCCTGGTTACAAGGCACGGGCCAGCCCTGTGCCAGGGCCAGAGGCTGGGGGGCTGCCCAGTGGCGGGTGCCCCTTGCAGGCCGTGACCCCGCCGCCACTTCCTCCCCGTGGGCAGGGTGGTGGGCACCCACCGCAGCCGCACACACAGCACATTGTTCTGCCGGGCCTGGCCGGAAGGATTTCCTCCCTCTTGGCCAGGGAATGACCCCGTGAAGCTGCCCACTCCTGCCACGGCCCCGCAGAGCACCCCCGGCAGCCAGCCAAGCCCTGCCACCCTTGCCCCGGAGCAGGGCCATGGTGGCCGTGCCTCCCCCAGCCCCCTCGGCTCTGGCCCCGACTCACCTTGCTGGAACTTGGTCTCCTGCGCTCGGACCTCACAGCGTGGCCGCGGCCCGCCCAGCAGTGCCGGCTTGAGGGGTGTGGGGGGTGCCCGAGCAGCACCCGCGGTGGGCAGGGGGCTTGCGGCCATGCAGGGGGGATGGGGTGCTCCCTCGGGGCAGGGGTAAGGCAGAGGCTGGGGGTATGGCAGGGCCCACAGGCATCATCAGGCCAGGGTGAGGGTGGACGGGGGGAGCCAGGCCTCCGGCCCCCGCCAGTGCTGGGGGCCGGGAGCTGCCTTCCCCTTCCCCACGCGGCGGGGGGGGGGGGGGGGGGGGGGGGGGGAGGCAGGCGGGGGAGCGCTCCCCGAGCCACATGGTGGGCTGGAGGAGGAGCCGTTGCCCAGGCAACAGCTGAGAGCATCTTTCACCCCTGAAAATCGTGTGCTGGCGCTGCCCACCACAGCCCCACAGCTCAGGGCAGGATCCCCAGCACCCCAGGGCCCAACCAGAACTCTCCCCAGGACCTGCCATGTCCGTGGGTCCCAGACCCGTCGGCTGGTTCCCACTCTGGCCATACAGCAGCACCCGGTCACGCTGCTCCCCCCCCAAGGGCATGGATGGGGACGAGGCACCCCCCCCAAATGCCAGGGCTGGGGCACTGCTGGGCAGGGGGGCAGCTGGGGACTGGCAGAGCCCCCCTCCATGCCCTGCTCAGGGCTCAGCCATGGGCTGCCCGCACTCGCGCCCTGCCTGCAGAGCCACGGTCAGCCTGGCTGATGGTGTACCAGGCAACCACCAACACGCTGGTGACCCCAGGACCTCGATGCCAGGGTGGCACAGCCCAGGTAGCGCCCGACAGGCGCGGCACAAGCATTCCTGGTCCGTGTGATGGGAGCAGCAATCCCCCAGGCAGTCCCCATCCCCCCCACCCTGCCTTCCTTGCATGGCTGCAGAAAATTCCTGGATTTTACCCCAAGATGCCCCCTACTGAGTGTGAGAACTCCTCCTCGGCCTGCTCCCATAGCAACTGTTCCCTAGCTACCCAGCCGCACTTGCTATTCTCATCCCTGTGCAGCTGTGTGCGGCCCCCCTGCGCTGCGCACAAGGCTGCTGGTGCTGCCGCCGGCCCCGGAGCCCCGGACCCCAAACCCACCCAGCACCCACCCTGGCCAGGCTGCCCCCTTGCACGCTCCCCCAAGGCGACTGTCATGATCCTAACCCAGCTCACACCGTGCCCCTGCTTCCAGGGGCTGTCCCTTGGGCTAAGGAGGCAGTGCTCTGTGCTGGCACATGGTCCCCCTCTGCACGGTTGTCCACCCCCCTGAAGCAGCAATGCACAGCACCCAAAGGGAAGCAGGACTCTGCCCCTGGCCCCACAGCACACCCCTGACAGCCTGAGGGGCTGTGCCAAGGGCAGACAGGGGAGTGAGGGGACATGCCCTGAAGGGGACCACAGGAGACATGAACACCCCAACAGCCCAAGGCCTTGTACTTGTCATGCCCCTACACTGACCCAAACCACCCAGCAGAAGCCACCAAGGGCCTCCCATGGTCCCTGGGCTTCAGTCCCAGCCCTTCCCTGCAGGACAGGAGTGCCAGCAGAGCCCATGGCAGCCCAGGAACTGGGGTCCTGGCTCCTCTCCTTAGAGTCACCAACCCTGTATGGCCCAGAGCAGGCCCCCCTTATGACAGTGATACAAGGCACAGCAAATCTTATGCTTAACAAAAGGTTAAAAATTTAAATACTGTCCAACTTTAGTGCAAGGCAAGCAAATGATACCACAGGACCAAGTTGGTGGTCAGCCCCCCCGGGGGGCCTGGCTCAGAATGAGCACGAGGCAGCAGCACGCACCCGTGCACGCACGCACACATATGTGTGCACACACAGACACAGACACAGACGACAAATTATTGCTCAGGACACAGCTGGGACAAGTGTGCACAAGACGGGACAGGACAAGCAGGATGAAGAGGTGGGCTGAGCCCCATGCTGCTCTCCAGGGACATGCTGGGCTCCAGCCCCCCACCGTGCCCTTGGGCACAGGAGCTGTGCTGACTCCCCAGGACCCCCAGGGACGCACACTAGGCTGGTAAGGTGGGCAGGCTGGTCCCGGCCCCGCTCACTCTTTGGGGCGCAGCTCACAGGATGACCCCAGGAAGGAACATTCTCTTTACCATGGCTTTGTTCCCTGAGAGCAGAGTCCCTTACGTGCCCCCTCCTCCAACAAGCTGGGCCTGGGGACTGCAGCACCCCCAGCATGCACAGATGGCTGGTCCAGAGCTGGTGGAACTGCGCTAGGGCCATCCTGCACCATGCCAGGGATCACACCGACCTTTGGGACCCAACAGCAGGTACCACCTGAGCAGGTGCCATGGGAGCGGCTGTGTCCCGCTGTGCTGCAGGCAGCCTGCCAGCGGTCTGGAGAGGGGGCCGGGATCAGCTCGTGGGAGCTGGCAGCATGTGCAAGACGAGGCAGGAGGAAGCAGGCTCCGGCAGACAGGGAAGCGAGGATGAGGCAGTGACGCTCTGCTGCCAGGATGCAATGGCAGACGCTTTGGCACAGTGCTTTCCTGCGCCTCGGGGCTGAGCAATGGACTCCGCTGGAGCCAGGGATGCCTCAGCACTGCCAGAAAGGTCCAGGAAAGATGCTTTAGACACCTCAAGGCACAGAAAGCCTCTGCCCAGGACTCCCTGGTACAAAGCTGGGGCTGTCACTCCCCCCATAGGAGGACATTTGTGCCTATGACAGGGTGAGGGCAGTGCAGGCCCCCACCTATAGATTAAAAACCGACATGTGATATGTACAGACTAACATATATAAATATACACCAAACCTGCAGTGCTGCTTCAGCACCGTGGAATGTGTCAGCAGAGCTGCTCCAGTCTGGCCTTGGCCCACGCCGGCGCAATCCCTCCCTCCCACCCTGGGCCAGGGAGGGGAGCGGCAGCTGGTGGGTGGCAGCAGCACAATCCCAAGCAGCAGATTCAGAAGCGTCCAGGTCTATCTCAGGGATGAGGGCTTGCCCACAGTCAGAGGCACCTCAGCCTGAGCTGCGTGCTGCTGCCAGCCCTGGAGCCATCCTCAGAGTCTTCAGACAGATGTGTAAAGCTGTAAACAAATCCACTTTGCAGGACTGCTGCTACCTTGTCCTTCAGGCTGGGCTGTTGTTCTGCTGGGCACCTGGAGAGGCAAGGGGGTCCCAGGGGCTGGAGAACAAGCTGTGCTCTACAGCCGGGTGGGCTCTTCCTCACTGTCGCTGCAGTTTCCACAACAGTCCTGAAGTCAAGGGCAAGGAGAGGGAGGAGGGAGAGAGAGGAGCACAGCAAGCAGAGGGTGAGCACGGTCACACAACCCAGCTTACAGCTGCCCTCTGGCAAGGAAGGGCCAGGCCCCCTCTGGCCTGTGCATGGGAGAGCTACATGGAGGCAAGGGGCTGGAGGGCACCGCCAGTCGGCAGAGAAACAGTCAGGCTGCATCTGGGGTTCAGCTCCTGGCAGACAAGACTGGTGAGCACGCGGCTGACTAGCTCAGAAGCTGGGAGGAAGACGGGCTCCATGGGCTACAGCCACCCAGGGAGACAGCTCGGTGCCAGCACAGACGATGTGCCCCGCTTGGGGCTCTGGCCGCAGAAGCAGCTGAAGCCCTTTTTGCTGGAACGAAAGTCTGAGCATGGGGCAATGCCAAACCCTTCATGGTTTCTCAACCCTTCTATGTGTCCCGGACATCCGAAGAGAGGATTGAAGGGAGCTTCCCACAGCCCCCTGGGAGCAGAGCTCCCAGCAGCGGCTGTGCAGGGGCAGCTCCGGCTCAAGCTGAGGGCAAGGCCTCCCCCATGAAGGCAGCGAGAGCAGGGAAGCGAGATTAGTGGCTCAGGGGACAGTTAGAACAACAAGCAGCTTGTGCTCTGCTGGGGGAAGGGAATAGGCACTGAAGGACAACACTCTTTCCCAGATCTTGCCATGTCCGCGGGCCACCAGGTATTTCCCTGAGCAGAGCAGCCAGGAGAGACTGCTCACCTCTGGAAAGAGAAAACACGTGGCAAGTCACAGCTCAACCCCTGCTACAGGCAGATGCCCATCCTCTGGCAGGTCCTGCCTGCCTCGGGAAGGGCTGGGTATTCCAGCCCAGAGCTGGCTCTGGCTAGGGCAGCCCACTGAACAGTGAAGCACAACTTGGAGCTCAGTGGGGAAAAAGGAGTCAGCACTGGGTGGCTGAGAGTGGGTCCAGAGCCAACCACGCTTGAGTGCCACAGCTGCAAGCAGCTGTTGAGAGCCCTGACTTTGCCAGTCCTGGAAAGAAGGCAAAGACTGTTCAGGGCAGAGGAGACAGGCAGGCAAGCAAGTCCACAGCAGCTGCAAGACATTTCTGTTCCCCTCATCCCTCAAAAGAGCTGCTCTCGCTGCCTGGCTCAAGGTCTGGCAGAAATGGTCTGGGGAGCCCAGACAACCCATTCCAAGAGCAAGGTCTTCTTCAGGGAATGTATTCTTTGTGTAGGAAGGGAGAAGACTTGCTATTTTAGTGCCTTTGATACCTCTCTGCCTGTGTGACTCCAGCACGTTTAGCCAGGATGATCCATCCCAGCCCCCTCGACTACCTCGGCACGGAGAGTGCCAGCCAGGCGAGGGCTGGCTCCCTGCAGCCTTGCACGGGTGTCCCCGAGAGCCCTGGGGTCCCACCACCCAGCGGTAGGGGAGGCTCTGCCTGCTTCCCTCTTGCGCCCACCTCCCTGCCAGACCTGCCTGGCACAGGCAAGAGCAGGCTCATTGCTGCCAGAGGACTCACTGGGGAGGAAACGCTGCGCAAACACTCTTACCTGTCTGCTGAATAAGCGTTGGAGTAACCCTTTTTTGGGCTGTGGAGAAGGCTGCCCTTTCCAGTCCAGGTCTGGGGGCACCGTGCCGTCTGTGCTAAAGACATTCAGCTCCTTAAAACACTCCGTCTCAATCATCTGGAAGAGGGCAAAGATGGCTGCAGCAAGTGCCGCACAAAGCCTGCCACCGAGAGCCCAGCAGAGCGCAAAAGCAGCAGGGACAGCGCAAACCCTGTGGGACACTGCACTTGGCCATGGCAGGCACAAGCAGGAGGAAAGATCTGTCCTCCAAACCTACCTCATTCTGCCAAGGAATGGGCACACTTCCCGTGGCAAACTTCTGGTAGAAGTCATTGTCCGTGGGCTCCAGCTCCACCCCTTTCACTGTGGAGAACTGTTCAATGTCCAGAACATCCTTGCAGTAGATGGCCTGGGGCTAAACAGGACAAAGATTGCTCTAATGCCAGCTCCACAATGACAACACCACCTCCAACAACCCTGGCTCCTGGCCAAGCCCAGGCACCCTCTCCCGGCAGCCCAGAGCTTGCTTGACCCCTGTTCTACCAGGCTTCAGAAACAAGAGGGAAGGGGATGGGCCCCATCTCTTCAGGTGAGCCCCCCCAGGGCTCTTGTTTCCCTTGATGGCACCAGTGACTGAAAAGGTCAGCATACAGATGGGTACTTACATCTGGCTTGAAGGGGGGGTCCAGCATGCCTGCTTCCAGCCTCCTAAAGTTGAGGTGCTTGAAGAGAGGGTGCTCTTTCACTTCCTTGGCCCCAGCTCCTCGGCACCCCAGGCGCTCCAGAGGGTCTTTGCACAGGAGCTGCAACACAAAGGAAATCAGTGCCGCAGGTGGAGGGCGCTTCGGGCAGGAGCAGCCCTGAGGTCAGCTGGGCTCCTGCAGTAGGTCACTAGGGACAGCACAGGCAGCTTGGAGAGTGAGGGATTACGGCACCCGCTCTGGACCCCCCCGCACTGCCTTATCACAGACAAGGGAACCTGGCTGCCACCAGCACCTCTGCAGGTGAGCAGCCTCCATGTTCTGCTGCTGCATGCAGAGGCAGTGGGGGGCAAAGGGACAGGGATGCACACTCGTACCATGGTACAGAGAGAGCGGGCGCAGGGTGAGAACTTCTCCGAGTACTCCTCCTGCACTTCCTTCACCAACCGCTCCACCTCCTCCCGCTTGATCTTCTTCTTGCGCTGCTGGAAGGGGGACTGTCCCTCGATCATCTCGTATACCAGGCAGCCCAGAGCCCACCAGTCTGGGCTGAATGTGTAGCGCTCATTTTTCACCACCTCTGGAGCTACATAGGAGCAGGAGTGAGGGACATGTAATGGGTAGGGAGAGCACACGTGCAGTCAAGAGACCACTTTTTGATTATACCAGGACCACTTACCCATGTAGCCAACTGTCCCCACCCGGCCCTTGATTGTTTGGCCCTCTGGCACATGCACAGCTAGCCCCAGGTCTGAGATACGGATGTGACCTGCACAGAGGAGGGGTCAAGTTAACAGGACAACATCAAGGGGCAATGTTTGAAGCTACCAAGAACACAGAGTAGCCCTGATTCAAGCAGAGGAAGAGAGGACTCAGGCTCAGGGCTCCTCTTGACTCTGCACTCACCGTGGTCATCCAGCAATATGTTTTCTGGCTTCAGGTCCCTAGGAAGGAAGGGACTTGATTAGCAAGAACCCTGCTGTCAAGGCAAAGGACAAAAGCAACAGTGACATCTCAAGAAGAAACAGATAAGCAGCTGAGGGATGCAACACTCCTGCCTTGGTCACACAGATAACCTTCCCCTCACCCTCTAGCCCAGAGTTAGCTCTGCAAGCTCTCCCCTCCTGGGCAGAGAGGCAGGATATGAGAACCTTCAACCCTCCAGAAGGAAGCAGTGTGCCTGTGGCCGATTCCTTCTTTGCAGATGCAGAACTCATTATGGGGCAGGTCATGCAAGAGAAAAGGACTAGAGGCTCCTTCTGCTTGTCCTGCCCCAGGGGCAAGGCACAGGGTAGGACCAGAAGGGACTTTCCAGCCCTGTGTTTAGCCACGCTATCCCTAACACTGCATCACACAACCCGATGAGTACAGTCATACAATCAGCTTGCTCTGCCTCCTGCCCAGCTCTCAGTCTTGAGCGCACTGGGGCAGCCTAGCCTCGTTTGTTCTAGTGTCAATACTGCCACGAGTTAAGCGCCCAAGTGACTGCCCCGAGGTATTCGGAGCATGATCACATCCTGTTCTTGGCGATCATTTACCAGCACGAGGAAGCCAAGCTAAACTCTTCCATTTCTCCTACGATATCAGCTTTCTGTTCCTAATCCCCTCTCACTCAGCTCTGTGCTGCTTTCAAGCCTGTGCTTATTTTCCTGAGCAGACAGACCCACTGGGCTAGTAAGAGCAGCAGGAACCCACTTGCTTCTACAGCCCATACAAGGTCTCCCAGCAGGGACCAGGCAGCACGCACCTGTACACTATCCTCTCCTGGTGCAAGTCCTCAAGGCCACAGCAGATCTCGGCAGCGTAGAAAGCTGCCCGGGGCTCCTCAAAGCCAGCCTCTCCCATGTGGTAGATATGGAACTTGAGGTCCCCTCCATTCATGAGGGTCAGCACTAGGCAGAGAGCATCTTTAGTTTCATATGCATAGGCTAAGCTCACCTGCAATTCAGGGCAGAAAGGCTGTTAGAAGACACAGCTGAAAGAGGGAGATGCCTACACTGACGGGCACTTTGTCACCCAAGCAGCCACTCACAGGCAGCAGGACTGCGCCTTTGCCAGCACAGGAGGCAGAGGGGGAACTGTGCAAACCCAGGGAGGACACCGAAGTGCCCAGCAGTCCCAGCACACCCCAGCTTTCCTTAGACAGGGAGGACACTATTTCCCTGAGCCAGAACTGCTTCCATCTGGGGGGCAAGCAGCACCTGACAGCAACCCTGGGGCAGCATCTGACGAATCCTCCATAAAGGGAGGTTTCAAGCTGTCCACACCTCAGTGCAGCCAGAGAAAGAGTTCCCCATCACACAGCTCAGGGCTAGGCTTCTGCCCACTTGGCTGTCTGGAGAGGCAGTGTGCCTGGAGAGACAGTTATCGCTGCTTTCATGTGCCCCAGAGGTTAAGAAGGTGCCAGTGGGATCAGATTGGTGTTCAGGCCTGACTTTGGGGGCATTTACAGCATCTTGTGGAGACAGTAGGAGCTCCTGCCAGACCCCAGCCTCGTGAGAGATCTACAGCCACCAGGACCCTACCCAATGGGCAGGGCCACACCAGGTGAGGAGCACCAGAGGTGCTGGGCTTGCTGATTGGAGGAAGAATCAAGCACCGCAGCAAAGTGAGAGCAACTCCTATGTACTTACTACAAACCTACTGTTCACTTTTTCCAGGATCTGTTTCTCATTCAAGGCCATGGCCTCTCCCTTCCGCTTTTTGATCCGTTTCTTCTCCAGCTTCTTGCAGGCGTACATCTTCCCTGTGGCACGCACTTGGCAGGCACAAACCTGGAGGGGGGACGTGGCTCAGCACCCTCCTGCTGCCGTTTCCAGGGTGGGGTTCTAGGTTCTGCTCTCAGAAAGAGGCACGGGAAGGCAAAGGTGTCCCTGTCCCCATCTCAGTCCGAGGTCAGTGAAAAGCCCATTGTCAAAGCAAGGACACAGGGAGCAGTGACATCTCCAGATGTCACAGATAAGCAACAGAGAGCTGCGATGCCCCTGCTACCTGTAGCAGCACCACGGCTGGTGCCTGGGAAGATAGAAGGCCACTCCAGAAACAGAAAGAAGCTTGACAGTGACAGTTTTCAGGAGTCAGTGTCTCCTGCCAAGATACTGGGAACAAACCTGACTCTCTGCCCAGGTGGCAGTACACAGCACAGGGCATGTGCTACCTACCCTGTGCAACACCCACACCTCCAGTGCCTGGTGAGAGGTGAGCTCCTGCCCCTCAGAGGGGAACGGACAGATCACGCAGTGCCCAGAGCGCAGCAGTGTCCACCACAGTGCTCCCGGTGCCCACCACAGTGCTCCCAGTGCCCACCACAGTGCTCCCAGTGCCCACCCAGCCACCAGCACCTAGAGCAGCTTGTGGTGCCCCGATGGCCAACCCAGACCTGCACCTGGCAACTGGCAACGGTAGCTGCCCGTTACCCTGAATACAGAGGAAATGGTGGTCACTCACCTCCCCAAAACCGCCCTTGCCCAGCACACGGTACTGGCGGAAAGTGTTTTTGGTCACCGGCTGCCTGTGAGGGAAAGGAAACTGGAGTGAGATGGGAGCTGGGAGAGAGCAGGGACTGAAGCCCAAACCACCCCCATGCTCTGGCCTGAGACTGTGGCTCACCCCAAAACCCCTGCTCAAGCAGGCCTTGCTTCCCTGCGAGGCAAGCAAGGCTGGGGCTGCTGATGGTGCCAATAAAGGGCCCTGAAGGAAAACAAGAGCAGACACGGGCCAGGCCCTTGGCTCCTGCCAGTGGCCAGCATGGGAAGGAGCCTGAGGGACCCCTCAGGCCGTCTGTGTGAGGAGGGTGCAGGTCTCCCACAGATGCCGGGAAGCGTTACCGTTCCAGCCATTTCCACTGCAGGAAGCGGTTGAAGTACAAGCTGTCGAGGTAGTCGGCAAAGGGAGCCACACTCAGGTAGTCATGGATAAGCCTAGGAGAGAGCAGAGCCAGCAAGGTTCCTGAGAACTGATGAGAGCTGTGGAAAAAGCCAGGGGTTCAAGGAAAGAGGAGCTGAGCAGCCCTGAGAGCCCGTTTACATTGCCATCCCCTCACCCAGCCTGGTGCAGAATCACCCACATAGCCCTGGCTCAGAAAGCCCCCCTCCAAGCTAGGCCTGATGCAAAAGGAAGGTGCGTTGGAGGTGCCACTGTCATGAACACAGCACCCTAGGACCAGGCTAGCACTGCTAATTGTGGCCTCTCAGCACCAGCCCGGGCTGTGGGACAAACGGGGACAATGGGGCTCTTTGCAATTACCCCCTCTGCTCACAGGGCAAATGTGCACACAAGGCTGTAATCAGCTGCCGAAAGCTGCTAGCAACGTTCAGCACCAGGCGTTGAGTTGTTCGCTTTCAGATGAATACCCAGTACAAAAGGCCACAGGAGATCCTGCTCAAGAGAGCTAACTGCCTCGGAGACCAGTGCCAGGGCTCCCCAGCAGAGTAAAGAGCCTTAGACATCGTGTCTAGACTGGAGACATGCATCAAGGAGAAACGGATGGGCTCTTCCCCTTTCAGAGCTTGCCAAGAGCAGGCAGGGCCCAGCCCGGAGGCTCTGCATTCAGACAGCGACACTCGTTACCACACACAGAGCTAACGCTCCCCAGAAGACTGCAGCAAATCCATTGCCACAGCCCTGCACCCAATTAAGCAATGTGCTCCAGCTACTGTTCGGGGGGGGTGGGGGGGGTGGGGGGTAAGCCCGGTTTGCCTAACAGCTTCCGCTTTGCACCCAGAGCCAGGACCTCAGCCACTGCTTCTGCGATGGGAACAGTGGTGACCTTAGATCCCTGCAGCAACAGCCAGCATAATCTAACCACAGCGGCCACACCTGCAGCCAGCGGGAGAGGACAGGTGGCACTGGGACTGGCAGCTGGCAGCACGCTTTACAGGTGTCTACAAGTGCCTGGCACAAGACTAGGAACAGCATGGCCAGATGCTGAGGCTCACTGAAACAGGGTCTTTCCAAACAGCAACTCAGATCCAGAGGAGACTGAGACAAGCAACAGAGGTTTCTGCAGCAGCTTGTGGCTCCCACAGCGCACGGGAGCTCCTTGCACTTGCTTTCCTGTAGCTGTGCTGCAAACTGCTAGCCTGAAATTCCCCAGGCGCCAGCCTTAGCACCAGCCCTCGCTCTCCTGGAGGATGGGAACACGACGGACGAGATGAGTTAGCTGCAGCGTCAACCCTGTGCCATGATGCGACCTGCCCTCCAACTTACTTAGTGGATTCCTTGAAAAGCTCCTTGGAAGGTTCCTGCTCCAGCCTCTCACAACAGGCATCCACCAGCTGCGACGGAACTTCAGGCACATGGTCCTCACTCTGGGGACAAAAGGATGGAGTCAGACAATAGGGAGCAGAGCCCAAGGGTCCTGCCAGGAAGGAGAAGCCCAGGAACAGCACACAGGTGCCTGTCTACTTTAGGGCCAGTGGGAAAAGCAGCACGCTTGCTTGTGAGGTGGCGGGGTGGCTCTGTACTCTGCCCTCGCTGTCCTGCCCAGCACATTTGCTGTGGCAGGACACGGGTAATGACAACTGCCAGCCTTCCAACTGCTCTACTGTTGCAGGCAGCAAACACAACCCTCTTACTCACGTTTGGCTTCAAGTACTTTTCAATCAGGTGCTGCCCGCATTCCTTCCGCTTCTCATCTGGAGCCACTTCATACCCTGCCTGCACAGAGCAAACAGTGTGAGGAGCAGGTCCAGCCAGGAACCAAGCCTTGCTACCAGCCAACAGCTGCAGAGCAGCAACACCCTCTGCCCAAGGTTTCCCATGCTTTCCTGGAAAACCAGATCTCCAGCAAACAGCTCCCTAAGCAAAGGCCCAGCCCTGTCTTGGGGAAACGGCAACACACAGGTTTTTCCTTCAGGAAACCTCCGTACCCAGAAGTACCTGGCAACTGCCAGAGCACCCAGGGCCAATTGGTCCATGCCCAGGGGTGCCAAGAACATCCCTGCCTCCCCCAGTGAAGCCTGATGGGCTTTGCTCTTTGCTCTTACCACGGCATCCAGGAACTTGACGCAGCGCGACAGCTCAGGTCGTGTCTCGCAGAATTGCCGAAAGAGCATGTGCCCAATGGGCTGCTTCTCGCACAGGCTGTGGTAGTCCCGCTCTGCAAATGCGGAGAAGATCATTCACTGCCAAGCCCCAAAGGAGCAGCCACAGCCCACTGCCCTGGCCACAGGCAGCGGTGGAGGGGCCTGCCACTCATCAGCTGGCTGCGCACAGGTCCCACCAGCCTGAGACTCCCAGGAGAGTGCAACGTACCCAACAGGGACGAGAGGCATGACTGAGCTTTTATGTTCCCCTACGGAAGATCTTCTTCCTGAAAGAGGTTTGACCTGCTGTTCTGTACAGCCTGCCTTCTAGTAAGGGACTCCAGCAAATCTCCTGTTTGCCTAGAGGTTCTTTTCCCAATCCTCTTCTCAAGGAGATCGACTGACTACTCCAGACACACAACTTTCCTTGGAACATGAGGAACACACTGGGCTTATTTCGAGGCAGATCTTCCATGCCAAGAGTTGCTCTGATGACTCCTACAAACCACTCATATTCCCAAAGGCCCGGCTGGAAGCAGAATCATCAAAACGGAAGGCACTATTTCCACAGATGCCCTGTTAACGCGGCACACGCTCCACGGGACAGCCACTGACTTGTACATCAACTCCTACTGCCAACAAAGTACAACTGCACAACAAAGATGAAGTTCAGTGCTGGAAAACGTGTCGTGACACCCACAGGAAGGGTGGCTGCAGGCAGAGGACTAACATGAGCTGAGGGAAAGCTCTGTCGAGGGCACACAAGTCAAGGAAGCAGACAGGGGTTTGGATGGCCAAGATGGGAGCTGCAAGATGGGAGCTGCAAGATGGGAGCTTGGCTTCCCTGCTGATTCCTCCTACGCCTCTCTGAAGTCTGGCAGTCCAGGCACAAACCCCTTCGACTATCCAGAGCACTTCCAGTTCTCTGCTTTTCTTCCTCCCCTTCCACTCAGAAGACACTGTCTGATCATGGGCCAGCACAAATTTGTGTCACAGCCATTGCCACTGAGGGCTGCGGGCTGCCTGGGGTGCAGACGTGCAGCTTCCCACTGGTGCACAGGGGATCTTGCAGCACTCCCCAGCGCTGGGTACTGCCAGCCTTCCCCTCCCCGCACAGCAGTTTCTCCCGAGGAAGCTGCAGCTTCCTGAGGGTGCACGAGAGCGCAGGGATGGCGGGGCTGTGGTGGGGGAGGAGGCCACCTCGCCCGCTCCGCTGCACGGGCGGTTTCCTTGTGGCTGCAGGGGAAGGAGTTCCCTTCAGCTGGGGTGGACGAGTTCGCTGCCTGCGAGATCAGAAGCTTTTGGCTGCCCTCACCGCTGCCCAGGCTCACACAAGGTTACCCCCTGTGGTCAGGGCATACAAAGCTTAATTCTGCAGTGGGCAACCAGCCCACTGTGCCCATGGTCCTGCCAAGCTTCTGGAATAGGAAATAAAATGCTTTCTGAGCAGCCTGCGAGGGGAAAACGAAGCCACTCCAGCCAAAAAGTGGAACAGGGTCATCACTCCCACAGGGAAACTAAGCCAGGCAGCTGTCACCTGGGCCAGAAGCACTTCTCGCATGCCTCCCCAGGGAGAAGTGGGGACACAGGTGGTGACAGCCAGTGGCTGGGAGGGACTTGCCTCCCAAAGCTTCACAAGGTCACTGTCCCGGACAGTGGGACAGCAGAGACAGACAGAGCACCAGCACTCACCACTGGCAAATGGGCAGCACAACAAAGATGAAGTTCAGTGCTGGAAAATGTGTCGTGACACCCACAGGAAGGGTGGCTGCAGGCAGAGGACTAACATGAGCTGAGGGGAAGCTCTGTCGAGGGCACACAAGTCAAGGAAGCAGACAGGGGTTTGGATGGCCAAGATGGGAGCTGCAAGAGCAGCCCAGGCCAGAGCTCTGTTCAGTGCTCAAAACTTGCTCCAGAGAAGCGGTCTGCAGCAAAACCAAGGTGAGAGTCTCCATTTGACTACACTCAGCTGCAAAGCTGGCCCCAGGAGGTTGCACATGGTGTGCACAGCAGCAGGGAGGTGGTGCACGGTGTGCACTGGGCTGTTGTGAGCTTGGAGGTTACAGTGTGGATGACGGAGGTTGAGTTAATCCAAGTGCTATAGTCCCATGTGCCCTCAAAGGGAGCCACCCTTCTCCTTGGTGCTGCCAGGACCTGGAAAACCTGGAACTGGGGACTGGAATTGCTCCCAAACCCACTCAGCCCAGTGACACCTACTCTGAAACAAGGCCAGTGCTGTGCCACTCTCCAGCTGGCAGTTGAATCTGGAGTGACAACTTAAACAAGCTCTCCCCTTCCCAGCAAGCAGAGCGCTCCCACTCTCTGTGCCCCAAAACAATTGCACATGACCTCAGGACCAAGCCTACTGGACAAACAACGTTAGAACCATGAGGAGTACAAAGTGCAGTATTAAAATTACAGGCCAAGCCCTACCCAACTCTACAATTCTCATCCATACCACACAGCAAGAACCCAGTTTTGCCTGAGGAAAGGTGCTGCATTAGCGTTAGAAGCTGAGGTCTGCAGAGAGGGCTAAATCCCAACCAGGGAGTCCAGAGGATGTTAGCAGGACCTTTTTTATTTATGCAAAGGGACCCCAGAGCAACACTCCAGAACTCTGCAACACTGAGCATGTCTATTTGCACATAGAAGGTGGTGTACCTCTACTGAAGGTGTGTGGATACATCAACAGGTACTATCCAGCAAGCGCCGTGCAGTTGTGACTTACCTACCCATTGTTTCTTCCTTACATCCTGAGCTCCAAGTGATCCTGGCTGGGATTTGGCCAATACATGCCCTGTTACATGTCCCTGACCCTCACGGGATTCAGCTTTGGGTGCACAACACACACACACACACTCACCCACCAGCACCACCCTGGAGCGGAGCCTGGGTGCTGCTCAGTCCCGCCAGCCGCTGCATCTCACCAAGGGTTTGTCGAAGGTCCTCGCAGAGGCTGATGTGGGGGAACTGCAGCATCTGGCGCCATTTCTTACTCTTGCCTTTCCGGTTTCCACCACCACCTGCAGGGCACACAAAATTGATACCATGAGTTATGAAGCAAGGACATCCAATTGCAGCCTAGCCTTGCCAGGAGCTGAGAGAGGAGACACCCTCTGTCCATTTACACAAGCAAGCCCAGGCAAGGAAAACAAGACCGAAGTGGTACCACCGTCTCCTGGCTGCTAGAACAAAAGTGTTAGAGCATCTGACTGCCAGAGGAAGCAGACGGACCAACCACTCTGGCTGCTGAACAAAGGTCCCGACCAAGAACACAAAGACCTTTCACCTGGACATCTCAGTGACTCGTATTTATATGGTAGGAGGATCACAGCAGGAACAGGAGTGCCCAAAGCCACAGGCTACTCTATGCCTGCACAAGAGTTCTTGGCTCCCAGGCCAGTCCTCAGGACCTCTGCATAACTAATGCACCTCTGGAGGCCAAGCCTTGCCCGGTGTGTAGCTCTTCCTGCTGTAGTAATGATGTTCCTGCCACCTACTCATTCCAGACTGATTGCTTTACTCCAGGGAGGGGCTCTCAGAGGGAGGACATGAAGCTGGGAGACAGGAATTCCTGCTCTAATCCCAGCTCCACAGACAACTCACTGCATTGCCTGGGGCTCATCACTTCAGTTTCCCACCTGTGAAGTGGGGACACTCCCACCTTTCTCCAGAGATAAGCCGGCCTCAGAAAAGTGAGATTCAAGAATCAGATATTATTCCAACTTCAGTTGCTCGAGTAAATGCCCAGTGCTGTAGGACGGGGTGGGAAAACTTCTAGATAGACCAAAAAATTTACATCATAGCAAGTATTAAGTACTGAAATACTGATGGCTGGGATCAGCCAGCCTTTAGGGACTGCCTTTCCCCTGCCTGGTGCCAACACACACAATCTCCCACCTCCCTTGGAAAATACATTAACCACCCTGCCGAGCTGGGCCAAAGGCACGACCTTCTGAAATCAGGAGAGGCTGAAAACGCATTTATCAGCTCTTGAGAAACACTTTCATAACACTTTCCTCCATTGCGGACACAATTCAGCCCCAAATTCTAGACACAGTCGCTGAGCATCCAGCTCCCCACACTGCAGGAGGGCCTGGTTGGACAGGCGGGTGGGACAGGGCCATCACAGCCACCTTCCACAGGGGCAGCCCCGGGTCTGAGCCCCTGGCGTGCTGCAGGTCGCTGTGCTACATCTGCCCCGCACCAGCAGCTGGGCTGCACGATTGTACAAACTCAGGAAGGAAGTGACTCAAGGGTAAGCAGGGGTGGAAGAAACCAGCAGCACACACACCACCTTGTCAGCCACAGCTTGCGGCAATGAAATGGATGGGGACAACTAAGTGAGGGCACGGGAGGACAAGCCATCCTCACCCAAAGAGTGCTCAAGGAAAGGCAGAGCAATGCCCCACAGCACCTGCAGGATGAGGACTGGCAGCTTGCGTTTCCTCGAGTTGATTGCTTTGAAAGGAAGCTCCAGCACCCTTCATGCACGGTTCTCCCCCCGCACTCCCAGTGCCGCATCAAACAGCCCTGCAGGGAACTGGCCTCCTGCACATGAACCTCTCAGCACCCCCATTTTGGGGATGGGGTATAGGGTGGGCCACCTTCACCCAGAGCTCACCAGAGGGGAGCTTCCAGGCTTGCTGATAGCCCAGAGCCGGTCTGTTGTATCTCTGCCAGAGGCCAGCAGGCAAGTGGGACAATGGGGGAAGGATCCTTGTCCTTCCCAGGGCCAAACCCTCCCAGAAGAGTTTGAAGGAAACTGAGAGCATGGCCACCGTATGCAGTGACTAAAGATAACGGTCAGCAAACCTCCCCCACATCCAGGGCGATCTCAGCCCTGCACTCTCACACCAGACCAGAAGGCTCCCAAAAAGGCTGGTCTGGGGCAAAGCACCCCGTGCTGCCAGACCTGGGCAGCAAAGCGGCTCTGTCCTGTCACACAGGCTGCCCAAGCAGCTACCACAGCCACCCAGCCATGGGTGGGAGAGCCACGGACAGGCAGCACTGCCACCCACAGCTCTCGCAGGCCAGGAACCGTTTGACACAAGCGTGCCAGTGGATCGTGTCCGCCTGCAGCCAAACTGCCCAACGCCTGCGGAGGGAGAGGCACCGGAGGAGCACGGCAACTACTGCAGCAGCCATCCGATGCCTTGCTCTGCATTGCGACCAAGCTCCGCTCTGCCGAAGGCCCACCAGGAGCCAATCTCCTTGGTCAACTCACTCCGGATGAAGCAGGGTCTCGTGTCTAGAGGTCACAAATGCCACTGTTCGGTTTTGTCTGGATTTGGCAAATCCAGACCTTGCCACTATGAACCATCATGTCATGGTCCACCATGGTCACCGTGCCTGAAGTACCTACAGTAAGCCTGATTTTCAAGCTAAAATGTTTCTGCCCATGTAAATTTAATTTCGCTGCTCTTCCCTCCCACAAATCTAATCTCCAAAGCCCTCTAACTGGATTTTAGTGAGCCCCTCAGGCTCCAGAATGACTTGGCCTGGCCAGCAGCACACCACGGGCCAGGAGGGACTGTACTTCTCCGCCACTTTACATGATCTAATGAATTCCCCGATTCCTGGCTGGAACTTCCTTCTCTACAAAGGACCAGGCTCCTGCGTGGCAGACTTCCCAGCTCTCTCCTTAAGCCATCCTGAGGCTTCTCTGCACAGCTGCCCTGTCCTTCCAAGGCCAGGCTGGATGAGGCTCAGAGCACCCTGCCCTGGTGGAAGGTGTCCCTGCCCGTGGCAAGGGGTTGGAGCTGGATGATCTTTAAGGTCCCTCCCAACCCAAACTGCTCTGTGCTTCCATGGCAGCCCCGCTGCCGGCCGGCTGCATCCCACCCGGAGACCCTGGAATCCAGCTGTGACCCCTGAAGCAGCGGGAGGGTTGTGGCCCACTGCACGGCTGGTGGCAGCAGGGCAGGGTCGGTGTGGGGGTGACAGAGGGTCGGTGTGGGGGTGACAGAGGGTCGGTGTGGGGGTGACAGAGGGCCGGGGGCTCACCACCACAGTTTTGGGATCAGGCCTGGGTGGGAAGCAGCGTTTTACAAGCCTGAAAGCAGCTTTTTTCTCCCAGGACACCGGACGGGCCTCTCCCCTCGGCCGAGGGGCGAGAGCCGCCCCCCGAAGGGTGAAGGGCGCCAGCGCCGGGGGAGCAGGCGGGGGCTACCGGGCGTTGGCAGCCGGTGGGGCGGCGGGCGGGCTCTCCCCCGCCGGAGGCGGCACACGGCGGGTGCGGAGCTGCCCCGGCCGCCCGCAGCAGCGCCCAGCGCCGGGGCTGCATGCAGAGCCCAGCGCTTCGGGCGGCATGTGCCCACCCCGCGCCGTTACCCCGCGCCCAGGGCGCCGCGGGCGGCCGACGCCGAGACCCGCCAGGAGAGAGAGCCCGAGGCCGAGTCCCGGGGCCAGGCACGGCCGGAGCCTGCAGCCTGCAGCCCGGGGAGGCGGGCACCGCTCCCAGAGGCGGCTCGGCGGGCTCCCGGCTCAGGCCACCGGCCGGCCGGCACGTCCCGGGCCCTGGGCTCACTCCGCGGCCGGCCGGCCCGCCCCGGGCCCGCCCGCCCCACCGCCGCCCCGGGCCTGCCGCCTCCCCGCGGCCCCCCGCCCAGCTCCGGCCACCGGCGGCCGCCCAGCGCTGCCGCTCACCTTCGCGGGCCTTGAGGAGGACGGTGTTGGCGACAATGTTCTCCAGCTCCATGGGCCCCGGCGGCGCGGCCGCCTCCCGCCCGGCTCCGCGCCGCTCCCCGCCGCTCAGCTCGCGCCCCGCCGCCGCCGCCACCGCCCCCCGCCGCCGCCGCGCCTCGCCCACCCGCGCCCAGCCCGCCAATGCCTGCCCACGCTCCTCCCGCGCCGCCCTCCTATTGGCTCAGCCCCCTAGGAAGCCTCGCCCCCTCCGCCGCGCCGCTGCCCTCCCGTTGGCCCCGAGGCGGGCGGGGGTGTGGGAGGGAGGGGCGGGCAGCGAGAAGCGCGCGTCATTCGGCGGTCATTGGCGAAGCCCTGCCGGGAAGAGGGAGTAGGTGCTGATTGGAGGACGAGATGTCACTCTCAGAGAGAGCACACACCTCACCGGGACCAGATTGGGCGAGCGTCTACGGTGCCTAAGGCAGGAAGAGTCCCGCCTCCTTTAGCATGTGATTGGGTAAAAAGCTGCCACTCCGCTGCACAGTGGGTCGTGATAGGGACGTTCCACAGGGGGCGGGCCGAGCCGCTCTTTATAACAGAGCGCTTGCGCCGGGATGCTTTAGAGTGCGGGGGCGGGTAGCGGCGGAGGGGGGACGGGGGGGATGGGTAGTGGTTGGGCGAGGGCGGGCGGCGTCTCGGCGCTGTCGTGCTCTCGTTAGCAGCGTTTATATATTTCGGGGGGGGTATTTCCCCCTCGTTGTAGCCTGGCCCTGTGTTCGTGATGGTCTCAGTAAAATCTTCCAAGCACTGGCGTGTCCGGTGTTGGTCAATCCCTGTGTTGCAGGGTGGGTGATGCAAGCTCTGGTGCTGTGCCCAGGCTCCCTGGTCACTGCTGCCATGGAGGTTTGAGGCTTCCTCATCCCCTGGTGCCCTTGGCAGGGGCGTGCAGCGCCACCAGCCTTGTCCTTCTCTGGGGCTGAGCCTGGTGGCTGCTCATGTGCTGTTTGGGTATTTGAGCTCTTGAGTGAGTGCTGATGGTCCCGCAGGCTTCTTCCCTCTGATAATTTGCTCCTTTTTTTACCGATACTCTTAATTAGCCATGCCCTTACCCTGTCTGAAGACAGGCTGTGGTGTAGGAACCTCTCCCTGCCTGCTCTGCAGCAAGTCAGTCGTTGATTTCTCTGCAGAGCTCTCAAGCATCCCTTGATTTATCAGCCCTGCCAATGACCTGCCTGGCTTAATGCTTCTGTGTGTGAAATCAGTCATTAACCCTCTTACCTGTCAGCAAGTCGTGCCTGCCCTGCTTTCTGCTCCTTGTGGCTTTTGGACGTGGGTGTAGCCTCTGCCTACTGATGGCTTCCATCTCTCGTCCCAGCCCACGGGTGATGCCTCCCTCGTGTGTGGTGGCTACTGGCAGTGAGCTGCCCTGGGTGTGAGGCTGGTGGTGGCCAGGGCATGGAGGAGCATGTGGTGATGGGCAGGTCCCTCCACCAGCCTCTGTCAGTGAGGACCATCCTGAGCCCCCAAGCACTCCTTGGCTGAGCTGTACTAGTGAGCAGGAGGGGAGGGCCTCATGTCCTCAGGCTGTAGCGATGCTGGTAATAACACAAATTATTTCAGGCACTCATTGTCCATGCATGTGGTACTGGCTGTTGTCTGCTGTGCCCTTCAGCATCTGCTGGAGATCAGGTGTTGTGTCTTCTGGTTACAAATCCACAGTGATAATACGGAGGAGGATGCTTTGCCCTGCCATACCTCAGAGGTGATCTCCCGTGTCACTTTGCCATGAGGCATGAGCTCACACTGTCAGCTTTCTTCTTTTAGACCTGCTTTCCTTTTAAAGGTGGCACATGTTTATTTTAAGCTTCAAATGCAATGACTTTGTTTCCGTGCATTTGCACACTTAACCCTTAGGTTGCTACTTTCTGTTTTCTCCCAGCTGATGTTTTGTAGCACCATTCCCACCACCAGCAAGCCATTGGCCACAAGGGGCTACCAGAGCAGCACAAGTGTCCGGGGGGGTACTGGCATCCCCAACGGAACTGGTGGCACCCCGGTGGGTGGAACTTGCACTCTGATTTTTAGGTCTGCAGGGGGAACATGGCTGGAGAGGGCTCCAAACCCAAGCCTATCAGGGGAATAAATCAAAATAATGTTGAGAAATTGAAGAAACGGCCTGAAAATGCAGGATGCAATTCCAGGCAGACAGGCGCAGGTGCTGCAATTGGGCAGGAGTAATCACTTCAAGGGGAGCTGCTTTCCCGGTGGTACTGCAGTCACAGCTGCTCGCAAGCAGGGCAGGAATAAGGATAACGCTGTGGCAGATAAAACAGACTTTGTACAAACTTGGAATGGAAATGGCTGCTGTGGAGATATGGAGTGACCTGCTCGACCCATCTACTGTGGAAAGGGCGATGTGCTGGATAGCGATGCAGCAGGAGGTGCTCGGTGGGGGAGCTCTCCCTGGAGCACCACAGCCCCCCAGTAGTGCCTGTGGCAAAGAGTGCTCTCAGACTCTGTCCAGCCCTTGGGATTTGATGTTTTGGACATCAGCCTGAAGCTCCCTTTGGTGGTTCAGATGTTGCCCTAATGCCAGCACAGACTGGATGCATCGACAGCTACTTGCCCAAGCAGGAGGGTCCCTGCATGCCCTGACTCCAGCTGGTTCCTGGCCCCTCCTGCCCTGCAGCATCCTGGAGCTGCACACTCATGCTCAGGAGGAGGGATGGTGCCTGATCCCCAGGTCGGCTCCAGCCGTGCTGGGCAAGGGTGAGGGCAGGGTGTGTGAGCCAGGGCACTGCAGGTCCCCAAGGGGCACCAGCCCCTCGGGGAGAGCTCCTCTCCCTGGCTGAGTCCCCATTGGGTGCCCTCATCTCCCTGGGTATTTTTAGGAGCAAAGTGCTGTTTAATGGTGAAAAGGAGAAAAGCAGCCGTGGGAGAGGAAGCCAGGCAGCAGCGATAGGGCAGCTCCTTCCGCAGATGGTGCCAGGGTGGCTCTAGCTGCCAGATCAGCTGCCTCCGGGGGGGTGAGCACCAGGTCCCTGTCCTGGCAGAATTCCACTGGGAGCCTCTGCTGGCCCCGAAGCTCATGCCATGAGCGTCCAAGCACAGGGCCAGCAGGCGTGGGGTCGGCCTGGGGACCCTCACCACTGTGAGTACCCGAATCCCTTACAGCCCCCTGCCCCTATGGCCAAGCTGCACCCACCCTGGAAGGGGCTGCTGAGGGACAGCGGAGCACAGCATTCCTTGGGCTCCAGCTCCCAGGCGCCGGCGGCTGTTTTTAGCCAAGTGAAAGTCCGATGTTTTGAGATTTTCTATTTTGAGAAGCAAAGCTGGAGAAGTGGAGCAGCCCCTGACCCTTGGGTGTCTGTGCAGAGCCGGGCAGGGAGGCGGGCAGGGCGGGTACAGGGCAGCTGCTGCCCTCGGAGGGATGTGGTTGCCCCTGGGTCTTCACCCCACGGTTGCCCCTGTGGCCCCTCGCACCTCAGGCTGTGCTGGAGCCTGGTCCCGTGAGGTCCCATCCCCCACACTCTCACAGGGGAGAACAGCCTTTCCAGCACCGGGATGCCATTCCTCCTTTCCCTCCTGCAACAAGATCCTGGTGGAGCCCCAGAGCAGGACATGGGGTATCCCACCCTAGCCCAGCACCCCTTGTACCCCTCCATGGGGTGTGCACATGCCCCCTCAGAGCCCCCGTGGCGTGGCACAGCTATGTGCTGGTGGGCAGCCATAGGGGCCAGCCCCAGCAGAGGGGCACAGGGCTCAGACTGGGCTGTTACAGGGGCATGGTCAGCTCAGCCCAGTGCCGGTAATGCTGCCACATGGGGGGCTTTGTCACCCCCACAGCAGCTGTGGGCTCTGTCCCCCACACAAGGAGATGCTGAGGTCTGCCTGGCAGCAGGGAGGACTGGTGCTTGCTGGAACTGCCACGGTGAGTTGTCACCACCAGCAGATCACCCATATTGTGAGGGTGCTGGCGATGGGTGCTGCTTGCTGGGCTCCCCAGAGGCAGACGCCAGCCCGGGGTGCAGGCTTTGGCCTCATTTTATTCAACCCCACGTTTCCAAAAGTACCTCAAGATGCACACTGGCACTGCAGTCCAGGGTCCATGCCAGGCTGGGGGCCATGTCCCCAGTGTCACAGTGGGGCCCTAGGTGCGGTGCCAGCGGGGGACAGCCAGAAGCCGGCGGAAAGCAGCGCGGAAGTCCCGGTTGAAGAGGGTGTAGATGAGGGGGTTGAGGCTGCTGTTGCAGTAACCGATCCAGAAGAAGAAGCTGAAGAGAGGCTTGGAGACACGGCAGCCCTCCCCACAGACAGCGCCCAGGCTGTAGGTGAAGAAGAAGGGGAACCAGCACAGCACAAAGGTCCCCATCACCACGGCCAGCACGACGGTGAAGCGCCGCTCCTGTGCCTGCACCAGCCGCCGGCGGCACAGCAACACGCTCTGGTGCTGGCTCTGGCGCCGCCAGCCCGGCATCCTGAGCCCTGTTCCCTTCTTGCCGGTGCCAGCGGGGCGTGGGGAATGGGGGGCAAGGAGGGCTGCTGTCCGCCGGGCGGTCAGGTGGTAGATGCGGCAGTAGACGGTGACCATAACAAGGCAGGGGGCGAAGAAGGAGGCGGCGCAGGAGGCCAGCACGTACCATGTCTCCTGGCTCAGCTGGCATTTCTGGCCCGCCGGCCGGGCCTGCAGGAGCGGTGGCAATGCCACCAGGGCTGCTGCTGCCCAGACTGCCCCAATCATCCCCTTCACCCGCCCGGGGCTGCGGCGCAGGTTAAGCCGGGCTGCCCGGGTGACAGCCCAGTAGCGGTCGAGGCTGATGGCGCAGAGGTGCCCGATGGAAGCGGTGCAGAGCAGCACGTCCAGCGCCAGGTACAGGCTGCACCACAGGCCACCAAAGTACCAGTAGCCCATCACCTCGTTGGCCAGCGAGAAGGGCAGGACAAGGACAGCCACCAGGATGTCCGCCGAGGCCAGGGACACCAGGAAAAGGTTCTGCGGAGCCCGCAGAGCCCGGCTGGTGGAGATGGCCACCACCACCAGCGCGTTGCCCACCAGCGTGGCCAGCAGGATGGCCAGGGCAGCCAGCAGGATGAGCCCTGTGGCTGCAGGCGAGTGCGGGGCACTGCTGGCGTCGCTGCTGTTACCGGAGGCATTGGGGAAGGCGCTGGCTGGCTCCATGCTGGCCTGGCACCTCAGGCGGACAAAGCCCCATGGGGCTGCCCCCCGCCGCACGCACCCCGCTCACCGGCCTCGTTGCATCTCCTGGCACAGCCCCAGCTCTGCTGAGTCCCAGGGGGGTGTCCTGGCCACCACCGCTCCCATACTGACCCAGTCCGGTGGCAAGGCAGAGCTCGTCCTGTCCCAGTGGTCGCCCAGCCAGGCACACAGGGCGGTGGCGGCGCTGGGAACCCCGCCGCGGCTCCCACAGCCTGCTGGCTCTGCTGGTCCCAGCCCAGGAGGAGGGTGGGCAGGAAGGAGGGAGGGAGGGACAGGCTGATATCGCTGGCAGGAGCCCAAGCATCTGTGGGCAGTTGGAGAAGCAGTTCTTCCCAACACTTATAGGGCTCCTGCCAGGGTCACCATGGTGGGTGGGCTCCTGCCATGGGTGTCAGGGTGCCCAGTGGGCCAGGGGCACTGGCTAGCTGTGCTGAGTTGACATCCATGAGCCACAGCCTGGCAGCACAGCAGCACCCCGCCGGCTGCCCCATGCTGTTCCCTGCTCACTGACACGCTGCTGTGGCACACGGTCGTGCAGCGCAGACCCTGCCAGCTCAGCCCTGTGGGGAAGAGGCAGGTGGAAGAAGCTGCTGCCCGCAACACCTTGGTACGAGCTGGCTGCAAACTGCAGGTGCAGGGTTTAGCTGCAGCATCATCAGTGCGTGCTCCCATGGCACCAGCCGTGCGTTTGCTGCATCCCCAGCACAGGGTACCCGTACAGGGCTGGGCTGGGCTGTGCAGTGGTGGTGTACGCACACGGGGAGGGCAGTGGGTGTCTGGCAGCTCTGGCAGGGTTTGCAGAGGCAGGAGACCAAGAAACACACACCCAGTGCGCAGGTGCTCAGTGTTTATTAGACACCAGCTGAGCAGGAACAGCAGAAACTGGGCAGCCATGGGAGCAGCGGCCAGGGTGTCTGGTGCTGGCTAGAGCCGGGTAGCACCGTGTGGGAGTGGTCGGGGTGAGCCCACCCGAACGGCAGGGTTGGGAACCTCCTCGGGGTAGGAGAGCACGGGGTTGTCCAGCCCCAGCCGGACCTTGTCACGGGGAGGGCCCTCACGCTCATCCCAGCCCTCGGGGCTGCGGCAGCGATCGGTGCAGCAGAGGGTGGCCCGGGTGATGAGTCGGTCCAGGGGCTGCAGCGAGTGCATCCAGGCGGGAAGGAAGTCCCAGGTCTGCAGCCATTTGGGCAGGCGGCCAGGGCTGTGTGCCTGCAGCGCATTCACCAGCCCCACAAAGAAGAGGAGGCCGAGGAAAGGTGTGCCCACCCCCACCAGCGCCCGCCAGCCCGCCATGGAGATGCCAAAGATGAGGGAGGGCAGCAGGAGGAAGCAGATGATGAGGTACAGCACAGCAAACCAGCGGTACTTGGCCGTGCGCTCGCCCAGCGCCTTGGCCATGCGGATGGGCAGGCGGGTGAAGGGCAGCGGGTACCACAGCAGGATGCCGGAGATGTTGAAGAAGAAGTGGCAAAGGGCAATCTGCAGGGACAGCATCCCTGTCGGGCCGGGCACGCAGGCTTCCCCCAGCCTCCGCCTTGCCTGGTGGCCCCTGCCCACCCAACCATGGGCCCAGGCTGCCCATACCTGGAAGGAACTGGCCAGCTTGTCCCCCGGGCTAGCCAGGGCGGCCAGGATGGCAGTGGTGGTGGTGCCGATGTTGGAGCCCAGGGTCAGCGGGTAGGCACGCTCAATGCTGATCACCCCTAGGCCTGCAGAAGAGGCACCCTATCCCATCCCATCGCTCCTCGCCAGTGACATTCCCATGCTCTCCCAAGGAGGCATGGCTCCTCCTGTCCCTCTGAGCACTCTAGCACCCATGGGCCATTGTGGGGGAGACCACCACGTGGCAGGGGACCAGGCATGGCTGGGACTCACCAATCAGGGGTGTGATGGCCGAGGTGAAGACAGAGCTGCTCTGCACCACGAAGGTCATCCCAGCACCCACCACCATGGCGAAGTACCCGGTGAGCCAGCTAAGCGGGTGTGGGAGGTCTGCCACAGCATGGCCATGAGCACAGGCACGGACACAAGCATGGACATGGGCATGGACACATCAGCCAGGAGTGGCCTGGAACTCCTATATGGTGCTGGGGAGGGGGGGGGAGCTGTGGGGCCAGGCTCTGGGTATGGGCTCAGGCTGTGGGTATGGGGCCAGCCTGGTGGCCAGGATGGCTGGGCAAAGAGGACGTGGACACTAGGAGGCCATGAGAGCCATAAGCAAAGCGGGGATCAGGGGCAGGCAGGGATGGGGGTTAGGGGCAGCTAGGGATGGGTCTGAGGATGGCAGGTGGGTATGGGTGACTAGGGCAGACAGGGTCCCATCCCACTCACCCCATAGCTGTCTCCGTCCCACTCACCAGTGTTGATGACCTTCTGGATGGCTTTGGCCACCTGCCCCTTGAGCAGGGAGTTGAGGAGTTTGACCAGGAGGATGAGGCAGGTGCAGAGCACAACAAGGGACCCGGCAAGCAGCACCAGCCCCACGGCCAGGTCAGGCAGCGGCGTGTCGGTGAAGAGGTGCTCACCTGCCCCACAGCACGGCTGGGCAAGGGGCTGGGGCCAGCCCAGCCCCACTCACAAACCTGCTCCCCCAAGACAGCCCCACACCTGGACCCCAGTCCCAATATCTTCCAGCCCTGCCCCACATCATGACTCCAGCCCCATGCCCAGAACCTCTCCATCCCACATACAGCTCCCCCAGCCCCACCTGCACCTCTCCAGCCCTACGCCCCATACCCCCCAGCCCTGACCAAGCCCCCTGTACCCACTCACACTTCTGCCTGGTGACATTGTGGAGGCTTTCAATGCCCTTAGTGCTGCAGTGGCTGGGGGCTGTGCAGTTCAGAGGGGGGCCAAGCCCCACAGCAGCCATCTGCAGGGAGAAGGTGGGCTGCAGCTGGTTCCACAGCATCCTCAGCCAGCCTCTGCCCACCACCCACCCTTGGTGGGATTGTTTGATGTCCCCAGAAAGGCCACGGGCCCCTCACCTGTGGGGGTGCAGGGCCACACCAGACGCGGATGAGGCTCCGATTGCGCAGGCTCTCGTCCCCCATTGCAATGCCTGTGATCACCGACTTGTCCAGCTGCAAAAACACACATATTGGAGAGGGCCCTTGGGGACTGACAGCACCCACAGCTTGGAGACATCTTCACTGGGATGGGGACATCACTGCCAGCCTGGGGACACTTGCATATAACCACCACTGAAGGGACAACAGTGCTGGGGACCAGCACTGGGACAGCAATGCTGGGGGACAACCACCAGTCTGGTGACACCACTGCCAGCCTAGAGACACGTGGGTATGACCACCACCAAAGGAACACCAGCACTGGGGACATCACCACCAGCATGGGGGACACCAGTGCTGGGAGACCACCACCAGCCTGGGGACACCACGGCTGATAAGACCTGGATGATGAGCTTGGTAAAGGGCTCTGTGATGATCTTCAGCAGGTCAGGAGCATCCTTCCCACTGCGGATGTTGAAGGTGGCCACGACCAGGCGGGTGATGTGGTGCAGGTACCCGCTCACCACCTCCAGTGGCAGCAGGACCAGCACTGAAAGCCAGTTGAAGCAGTCATGCACCGTGGCACCAGCGAAGGCCCTGTGTGGAGGAGCCCGTTGGCATGGTGTGGCCCCCAACACCCAAGTCCTCTCTGTCCTGACAAGCTCTCACCGTTTGAACTCACTGCGGTCTCCAGCCTGCATGAGGGCCACAATGGTGTTGGTGACAGAGGTGCCGATGTTGGAGCCCATGATGATAGGGATGGCAGAGCGCACCTCCAGCACTGAGGACAGAGAGACCTGTCAGCCCCGCATGGCCCAGCTCAGGGTGACCACATCCAGCCACCCTGTCCCCAGGAGCCCCACGGGCACACTCACACCCCGAGGAGACCATGCTGACAATGATGGAGGTGGAGGTGGAGGAGCTCTGTACCAGCACGGTCACCAGGATGCCCACCACCAGCCCAGCCACTGGGTTGGAGAGGATAGCATTGTCCTTGAAGATGTCCCCGGCCACCTTGCCTGCAAGAGAGTGAGTGGCAGGGTGCCGGCATGGTGGGTGCCACCAGCCGCCCAGGTGTCCCCACCACCCTACCTCCAGCCAACTGGAAGGCAGAGCTGAGCACGTCTAGGGAGCACACGAAGAGGTACAGGAACCCGAACATCAAGGGCACCTTGAGAAGGGAGACACAGATGGACTGGACCCTGGCCCAGCACCCCAGCTCTGCGCAAGACAAGAGAGAGTGTTAAATGCCAGTCATGGCACCGCCCCGGCTCCCTGGACTTCCACAGCCCTACACTGTCCTCCCATGCCGCCAGTGGGATGGGGCTCACGTCCCCCTCTGTGCCACCACTCCCGGGGCTCCCTCCATCTCCTCCCACTCTGGAGTGCCCTGTGCCAGCCGCCCCTGTTGCCCCTCAGCTCTGCCCCCAGCACCCCGGGGAGCTGAGGGTCTCCCTGGCTGGCAGGCAGCCTGCCACACTGAGGGTCTGGCTGGGGTGCCAGCACGAGGACTGGCACCGCGGGGCAGCAGGGAGGAATTGCTGCTAGTCCCAGGGACAAAGCTGAGCCTCTGCCAGCACCCCACAATCCTGGCACCCTGAGGCCCCCCTGGGTGCCTCTAGCAGGTCGCTGGGGTGCTTCCCAACCCGGGTACAGTGTGCCCAATGCCCAGGGGTCTCACCTGGCTTCTGTAGCTCATCCAAGCCCAGCCGGGTCCCCTGCCAGGGCAGCGCATCCAGCTCGTACCGCTCCCTGCCCTCGCCCAGGCGCCCCGGGGAGCCAGGGCAGGGGAAGCCATGGTCAGGGCAAGCACCGACAGCGAAGGGGCAGGTGTGGGCACCCGGCAGCCGGTGCAGAGCTGGGGAGAGGGGGCACCCACGTTATGGCCCCAGCATCGTGGGGACCCCTCTGCAGAGGGGAGCTGGGCACCGCCTGGGCTGGTGAGCTGGCCCTGCTGAGCCCAGCAGGGTGAGGAAGAGGAGGAGCTGGAGGGCTGGGGGCACCTACCTTGGGGGCTGGGGCAGTAGGCGAACTGGGGCCCGTGCATCACCCGTCCTCCCCGCACCGGGCAGCGGGGCAGGGCCGGGCTCTCCCTCCGGTAGGGCAGCATCACTTCTGCTGAGGCTGAGCAGAGGTGGCCATGCGTCACTACAGCTGTCCCACACCAGCTGCCACCAGCCCCCAAATCCCTGCGGTGCTGGCACCGCTGAGGAGCACCATCCCATTACCCGGTGGTCCCCTGGCCACTGGCTACTGCTGTGCCACCCCAGCGAGCTCCTGCAAGGGCAGGCAAGGGACACAGAGAGGGGACCCCTCCTGCCCAGGGCCCTGCTCACCTGGGGCTGGCCAGGCACTCACGGCAGCACCATGTCCACATGCCACATCCGTGCGTTCCTCCAGTCAAGTGGCCCGTGGGGCACCACAACCCTTTATATCCACGCCAAGAGCAAAGTCTAAGTAGCCCCATGTTGCCCCTCGCCTCTGCTTGCTGCTCACCTCCTCCCCAGAAATTCCTCCAGTTAATGGGTAACCCTACAGCATCCCGCGTCAGCTGCAGTGCCAGGGTGGGATGGGGCACTCGCCCCCGGGGTACCGCGTTACCGGCACACCCCACCTCACCTGGCCCAGGCTCGCCATCACCCCGGGGTGAGTGGCAGCCAGTGCTGTGGGAAGTGAAGCTGGGGCAGTGCTGGAGCCCAGTGCCTGAGGAGCGATGTTGGAACAGCCTCAGCTCTCCATCACTTGGTGCCAGGTGCTTCATCCCCTGCATGAGTGGAGGAGGAGGAGGAGGAGGAGGAGAAGGGCTCGGTGTTCATGCTGTTGGTGTGTCCCAAACCAGAGGTGGGGCCACATACATATCCACCATCCTTGGACCCATCTGAGCATCAGTCACAATGGATCCCGCTCTGCCCCGGGCACACACTGTCCTTGCCGCCAGGGCATTGGCGGTGGGTTACATCAGCACCAGTGTGGTCCCCGTGTCCTGTCACTGGTGGTGACAGTGGCACATAGCCTTGCTCAACCCGTGCTGGTGGCTCAGTACGGAGCAGCTGGCAGCACTGTGAGGGCTGTGTGGGGCAGAGCCTGCATCTTCCCAGCAGACACGATGCTAGGGTGGGCAGGAGCAGAGCTATGTCAGCATTGCTGTCACCACCTCCTTGGTGCCATTTATCATTACCTGCTGTTTACGCACCTCCTGCCAAGTTTCCATCCACCCACAAGGCACCCACACCGCTCGTGTCCACGTCTGCCTGGGGGAGAGCCAGGGGGCAAAGGCCTTTCCAGCCTTGGTGCCTGTGGGGAGCGGGCACAGAGGGGCTGCACAGCTGCTACATCCCTGTTCCTCCAGGATCGGGCATTCCCAGGACCCATCACCATGGACACACCAGCTGCGATTGTATGGGGGGAGCAAGGGGAGATCCCTCGGATACCCCAGGGTACTTAGGGGCAGCCTGGGGACATCCCTGCCGCTGCTGGAGCATCACCAAGCCTCCACCAAATCACAAACTGATGGAGCTGAATGTGCAAGAGGTGCCACAGCAGCAGACATGTCCTGCCTCTGCAGGGCCTGGAGATGCTTCTGGCTGGGGGGAGCAGACAGTGGCACCTGCAGAGCCCTGTGCCAGGCTGCGGCAGGCAGGAGACCAGTGTCTCTGCTTGTCCCATGCCCGGGGGCTCTTGGCCAGCTGCCCCCACAATCATTAACCCAGTGAGGCCCTGGCAGCTCCAGCTGTCACTCATTTACAGGGTTGGGGCTGAAGTCCTTGGTCATGATGGCCCCACAGCTTCCCCTACACCATCAGCAGTGCTGGGAAAACAAGCTCCTCTCACTGCCCCTTGCTGCCGGGCAGGGTGGCACCAGACCTGAGGGCTGGCTCCAGCCCTGCCCTGGCCGGGGGGGCTGCATGGGGTATAGGGGAGCTGGGGGACACTACTGCCAGCAAAAGCACGGTCTGGCCTCAGTGGCGGAGGAAGGAGAGGGATGCATGTCCAGGCAATGCTCTTTATTTTCCCCAGTTTCACACCACAGACGGTACTGAGCAGCACCACGGAGACACGGGGGGACTCTAAGGCTGTGGGGCTGCAGCTGGCTGCAGCAGCGTGGGGCTGGGTAGCCATGCCCCCGTCCCTGGGTGAGCCCTGGGGCTGCCCTGGGCCACCCCTCTGCCTCTGGCAGGCAGTGGTGACAGAGTGGTGACCGAGGACACAGCCAGGAAGGACCCCAGCACGCACGGGCAAAGCAGAGGTCTCCTGGCTGCTGTCAGGGGGCTGTGTCCATTTCAGACTACTGTGTCTGGGACCTCTGGGGACATGGAGCTGCTGAGGATGGGGACCCACCGGGCACAGCCACGTCTGGCAGAGCCAGGCTCAAGGTTACCACCCAGTACAGCTGCCTGCAGAGGTGACAGGCTGGGCACATGCTGGGTACCCACACACCAGGCTGAGATGCTCAGCACCCAGGGGTGCTGCATTCCTCTGGCACCAGGCAGGTCTGCCCCAAGGGCCACGCACCAGCAGCCCAAGCCAGGCCAGGGCAGGGGACCTACAGTGATTTGCTCCTGCGGGTCGCTTCAGCAGCTGCCCACGCAGGGTCTCCCTGCAGGCAGGAGGAAAGCTTCTTTGGCACAACCTGCTGACTCTGCCTCTGCTTGGGGCAGGAACCAGGTGCCCTGCTCCACAACAGCAGTGCTATCGTGGCAGGATCAGACCCAGCCATGCTCACACAAGGCAGACAGTAACAACCTGCCCCGGACACCGGCCGGCAGGGCCATGCTCACCCTCCCTGGGAAGGGTAGACCTGCACATCAACAACGAGGGAAGCCCTGTTCCAGCAGGGTCAGGGACCAGATCCAGCCCTCAGCTCCGGACACGTGTTCCCCTGACCCTGCCAGCCCACAGCACCGGGGTTCAGAGCTGGAGCCTGCCTTGCCACCCCACTCACCCCTCTATCCTGCACACCCTTCAGCTGGAAGGGTGCTTTCCCCACCTGAACAGTCAGCAGGGCTGTGCCAGCATGGCACAGGCAGGATTTGCTGGATGGGCAGCTCTGCCACAGGCAGAGCAGGCAGAGGCACTGAGCAGGACAGTGCCAGGAATGTGTGGGCTGTTGCAAATTGCTTTGCAACAGGTGTTCAAACTACGTACAGGACTCCCTTAATGTGCACCAGGATGCGACCCCACCAAGGGGCATGGCAGCTGCTCAATCACTCACAGCGACACGACACAACAGTTCAGGACAGGAGGTGGATGAATCTGCGGTCCAGGCAGTGTCAGTGGTGCAAGGCAGGGGCTGGTCAGCCCCACGTTGAACCCCGGCGTGGCCCAGGGGTACCACGCACCGGGTGCAGACGTGCAGCAGGACTCATCGGCGCTCATGGTCAACCGGAGGCTGAGCCGGCGTGGGCTCTGCAGGCTGAGGATGGCCGCTTCCTTCAGAGCCTGGGTAAGAGGTTTGGGGCTGATCCGACTGCTTGCAGGCACTGTCATCCTGTCCAGGCAGCTGGAGAAAGTCAGGCAGGACCAGGTCCTCCTTGGAGAGCAGCCCACGCTGGTCATTGGCCCGACAACTCTGGGCACGGTTCAGCAGCTCCACCAGCCCTGGGGGAAATGCAGGTCATGCACCTGAGCCTGGCACTCACGCTCCTGTACTTATACCTCGGCTGCCCTCTCCAGCTGACGTCACCCTGAGTGTGTCCCAGGCACAGCACTTGCACCTCCCTCGTGCTCCACGCCAGCACCTATGGGACACTGCACCTATCCCCAGCAGACTAGGGGCCCTGCATCCCTCACCCGTTTTGCCCCAGCCCCTCAGGTTTCAGACACGCCAAGTCTCACCTTCCAGGTCATACGTGCGACGGTTCAGGTTTGTGGCAGCTGAAGACCGGGGCCGTGAGAAGGAGGAGGACATCTCCCACAGCGTGCCGGGCTCTGCTCCTGTTGGGCTTCCCTCCTGTCATGAGCAGCCCAGGCATCAGTGATGGGGCAAGGAGGCAGCGCTCCCTCAGACCGTGTCCCCATCGCCCTCCCACAGCCTGGCTCCTGCCTTGGCACCCACTGCCCAGCCTCGTGGCATGTGCTGGGGTCGCAGCAGGTCACACCTTCCCCAGGGACCATGGCAGCAGCCGTGGGGACATCTCTGACTGGGACGGTGGGATCTTGAGCTCACCTCGCTCCGGAGTGGGGAGGGGGCAGCTGCAGCCTCAGCACCGTCTGTCACTCGCATGTCTGCAAGGTAAGGGATGCTCAGCGCCCTGGCCCTGGCCCAGCTGGTGACAGGATGGAGCCCACCCCAGGTAGCAGCTGCCAAGGCCAGCAGAAAGCAGCCTGGCCCTGTGAGCGCTCTGTGGGGCCACATGGCTTGGGGGGGGGGGGGGGGAGCACAGCTCAGGGAGGAGGACACTCTACCTGCTGGTGTTTCCAGGACAAGCTTCTGAGCAGCCACGGTGCTGACCAGCTTCTCCAGGTCCAGGGCAGCTGGCTCGCCTGGCTGTAACGGGAAGAGCCATCTGGTGTCAGGCTTGCTGCAGCACGGCAAAGGCAGCCAGGCTGAGCTCCCTGGCCCAATCCTGCCAGGTCATGGGCTGCACAGCATGGAGCACACCCACCAGCCCCTCACAGCCCACAGTGGGGTGCCACAGCCCACCTCAAATACCGGTGACCCTCCACAAGCCCACAGGCTGCCCCCAGCATGGACTGCTGCTCCCCACCACCTGGTCACTGCCAGCAGCCCTGGGCCCGAGCCCCAAACCCAGGGACACCCACCCACCGAGCCCCAAACCCAGGCCCCACCCCACCACAGCATCCCAGATGCAGGAGAACTGGGGTCGTGCCCGCAGAGGCTGAGCCCTCACCCACCCGCCGCAGCAGCGCCAGCTCCATGCTCACGCCATACTTCCCCAGCACAGGCTGCAGCGCTTCCCGGATGCGCTTGGTTGACTTCGCTGTGATGCGGATGGTCTTATTGAGGGAGGAGATTTCCAGGCTGTGGAGGGGGAGAAGAGGCTGTCAGCAGGCAAACACGGACAGGCAGGACAAGCAGGGGCAGAGCCGGGGTGTTCAGGACTGCCTGGGGTCTTGGGTGGGTGGCCAAGCGCGATGTAGGCTAGACATTGTGGGCAACAGCATCGGTCCCAAAGCTCCCACTCACTCAAAGCTTATCCTGTTCTCCAGCTTCACCTCCTGGTCCGCCAACACAGAGCACTCCTGGTCCAGCACCAGTGCTTTCTGCAAGAGCCGAACCATCAGGAGAGAGCAGGCGGAGCGGCATGTTGTCCCAGACCAGAGACAGTCCGGCTGGCAGGAGCCCCCTCTCCCCCCTGCTGCCCTACCTGCTCGTTCCCCACCAGGTAGACCTTGATGTCGGGGAGGCTGAAGCCGCGCTTCTCGCATATCCCCGCCAGCATGTCACGGATGGAGTGGCCGGGCCGGACAGAGGCCAGCGAGGCTGTGCCATCGGGCAGGTACACGCAGCAGTACTTCATGGGCTTGGCCGGCAGCTCCGCCTCGCTGCCTCCCAGGCTCTTCCGATGGCTCTGCGGGAGAGATGCAGCAGGATGAGCCTGGCCGGTGGCAGCGTGATGCTGTGGGGCCAGTGCAGAGATGACTCACCTCCGTCCAGGGGCTGGCAGCTGTGCTGGCAGAGGACAGAAAGCCCAGGTCCAGGCTGGCCGAAGAGTTGAGTGAGCCCTGGGACTCCCGCCATAGCGTGGCACTTCCACCGCCTTCTCCCCCCTCTGGGACAGACAGGGGGATGGTGGTGGGGATGACGGGCAAACTTCAGGGGTGGGATGGTCCCTCTGCCCGACTCAGCACAGCACCTACCTGCCCAGGAGGGCTCCCGCCGCTCTCCCTTCCTGAAGGACCGGCGGGGGCTGCGGTTGGCACCACTGCCTGCCATCTCCACACCCACAGGCAGGGACTTGCCCAGCTTCAGCTTCGACTTCTGGGGCAAATGGAGAAGCATCTCAGCATGGGGACATCTGAGGCTGCCCCTTCCCTTTCCCTGGTCCCCTGGCTGCTTGTCTATCCTCAGCCTGGGGCTGGGTTTGCTCCAAGCAGCAGGGGAAGGGACACAGCACCATTTTCTCAGGCAAATGGACAGGTCCCCAGCCCCTCCTTCCCACCTTGCTCACCTTGCTGAGGTCAGGTGGGGGGCTGCTGCTGCGGGAGTGGGGCCGCAGGTCGGGCAGGGGCTGCCCCTGGCTCTCTGCCCGCAGGCAGGCCTGGTAGAGCGGGGATTTCACGAAGCGTGTGTAGCTGTCAAATTTCATCAGGTTAAAGATCTGCAAAGGGAGAGAGCGAGTGCTTAGGACCCCTGCCCACCTAGATTGCTCCGGCCACTGTCCCATGGCATGGCCCCATGGCAACAGCAGCAATGCTGGGTGATGTGTGGGGTGGTCCTGTGGACCCCATTTGCAGGTGGGGTGGAGCACAGGTGCTGCTCATACCTGGAGCTGCTGGATGCGAAACATGTCTGGGGATGGGGTGGCCAGCACATCCTCCCCAATCCAGGCCTGCTTGTCGATGTTCACGGGACTGACCGAGTGGCTGGAGAGGAACTCATCATAGATCCGCCGCGCTTCCTGGGCCAGCTGGGGGAGCAAGGGGTCAGGCTGAGACCAGGAGCCCCCTCCTCACTACCACCCTGCAGGAAGCCCCTGGCTCACCCCGTGGAGCCACTTGAGCCCTGAGGGGCCAAGTCGCCCCTGGGATCAGCTCAGTACTGGGGCTTCAGGATGGGCACTGGAGCTGGCCACCCCCACTCAGCGCCAGACTCTGGGTGCAATATGCTGGTTTCTCCACAGAGGTACAGCCTGAGGTAGGAACCGACCCCCCCAGCTGTATGGCTCTGTCCTTCCCAGTCTAGTTCTCTGCCCTTGGTCTCTTTTGTCTTCCCAGCAGCATTCTCCACCCAATGGACGCCTTGGGCTGGAAAAGCATGCTTGCTCTGTGGGGTGGGCGGTCCTGGCTGTGGCTTTTCAGATGCATATCACATCCATCTCCTTATTCCTCCCAGCAAGAGCCTTCAGCCAGCCAGCTCAGACTCCCAGAGCAGGGGTCTGCTGGGACCCTGGGACATGCATGCACGACAGCTGTCTCTACCTGTGCCCATCTCCCTCCCAGCAGCTCTGTGGCCCATGATCAGCTGCGCTGTGGCTGTGCAGTGGACAGTACCTGCTGCGTGTCGCTGGCCGGGATCTGCTGGAAGCGCTCGCATGCCTGCCAGAAGTAGACATTTTCGGCACTGAACTCCTTCTTGAGGAACTCCTGTGGGGCAGAGAGAGCTGTTGGCCTGGCTGGCGCTGCACTGTGGGACAGCTGGTTGCCAGTGGCGGATGGGAGCAGGGACCAAGGTCTGGGTGGCAGCGCTCACAGTGAAGTAGGTGACGGCCACGCGGTCCTGCAGCAGCGTCTCAAAGGATTCGGCCCAGCTGACCACAGATCCCTGTGTGGAGCCGCATGTGGCCGGTGGTCCTGGCAGGCTGTTCACACTGTGGTTGCTGCCACGGGCCCTGGAGGCATTTAACTCTGAGAGAGAAAAACAGTCAGAGGGACGCTGCCTGGGTGTCCCCCAGTGTCACTCCCTGTCACCAGCAGTGCTCTGTATCTGCAGCAAGTTCATCCACCCCATTCTGACCGGAGCTGGTGAGCCCTCAGGTAGGGAACATGAGGGGCATCACAGTGGCATCCTCGGTGGATTGAGTGTCATGATGCCACAGCTGGCACTTTCTGGCATGACAGCCCTCCCTGCCAGCACTGGCTGTCCTTCCCTCCCCAGGGTGTCACTGTGACTCCACCTGTGACTCATCTCCCAGAGGAACAAAGCTGATGAGTGGGGAAGGCACCCAGACAGGGAGGGAAAGCGGGGCGGAAGGGGACACAGGGCTCACACAGCATGGAAGGAAGCTTGGAGGATGGGTAGGCGTGCCTGAACTTACCTCCTCCATTCCTCTGGCCATGGCAAAGAACAAACTCAGTGAGAACAGGGCACAGAAAGTCTCATCCCCTCCTCCGGGGAAACCCAAGGTGACCGTGCATTCAAATGGATTCCCTCCTCTAAAAGGTGGAATTTCCCAGGGGCAACCCCAGCTTTTGAACTGGTTTGGCTGGTGAGCAGCTGGGAGCAGAGGGTCATTTGCAAGAGGAGGTAAGGGTATGGAAGTAGGGCTCTCCCATCAAAGCTGGCAGGCACAGTGGAGGCAGCAGGCAGCTGCTTTGCCAGGCTCCCCACCCTCCTCCTCCTGCCCAAAACACGGGGTAACTGCACCCACCATGTGTGCAGGTGGGAACACCAGCCACTGGCACCCTGCGCTGGAAGGATCCTGCAGCAGGGCTGAGAGAGGTGAGTGGGAACCCGAGATATTCAGTGCACAGTAAGAGACATACAGGCAGGCAGACTCCCTCAGGGAACCCAGGGCTGGCTGGTACCCAGGTTCTACCTGCCCTGGGAACCCCCTCAGGCCCCAGCACCCAAGGCTGCCAGCTGAGCAGCAGAAGGGAGGGACAGGCACAATGAGGCCGTGTGGGAGGGATGGGGGGGTACGGCAAGTCCCTGGCAGAGGGCTCAGCCTGGCATCGCGGGGGCCCAGCCATGCACCCGCCGATGTCACAGACTGTGCTCACACAGGATCTGGCTCTCTGCTGGCTCCTTGCCCCTGGCACCAGGCTGGCTGTGGGCTTCCCCCTCCCCTGGAAATGATGCCAGCCTCCCATCCCAGAGCAAAGAGCAGCCTTACCTCCATCTGACACAGCTGGGCCCTGTGGGGGTGGAGAGAAGAGAGGTGAGAGGGGCCACACGGCATCTGCCAGCCCGGTAGAGCAGTACCCGGGGAGCTGGCAGCATCAAGGCAAGCCCAGTCTGAGCCCAGGAGCAAGGGACGTGGGCTGCCAGCAAACACCGCTCTGGTGTTAGCTGCAACCAGGACCACTGCCCCATGGCAGAAGCGGAACACAGGGCTCCCAACTGTGGGCAGTGAGTAGGGCTGGGGTGTTACACGGGGTGTGCAGCTTTCCTCTCACCTCCCATGCATCTACTACCCTGTGGCCAGGCCAGCTATTGGGAAAGGGCAGATGCTATCAGATGTAACCCCGCCACTGCTTGCTGCCTGCTGCCCGGGGAGGAGAGAAGCAGCCTCCACAGCACAGGAAGAGGAGGGGAGAAGGGGAGGGAAGGAAGGACAACCACAGCCCTAGGCAGGCAAGCTGCCTGCTCCCTTCTTCCTCGGGGCCTGGGGCTACTGGAGGACAGATGCCCAAAACCAGGGACTGGGTGCTGCCAGCCCAGGGTGCAGCAGGACAAGGTGCCCTGCAGCACCTGCTGGGCTGCCCCAGATGCCAGCTGCAGGGATGTGGTACTCCAGGACCCACAGAAAGCAGTGAGATGGGCAGAGCCTTCACAGTCAAAGCCCAGCCAAGCACACCCTGCGTGGCACTGCTTCTCATTGCCTGCCTGGGGCCACACAGAAGTGGTGTCCTTGACCTGGCCAGCCAATGCCCCCACCATGCCAGCCCCACACACCCCAGAGTACTCTGCACAGCTCCAGCCTGTCCCCATCCCAGCCCCACATACCCCAGTCCCACTATCCCACCCCTGCCTGTCTCTGCTACCCCACCCCACAGGCCACTGCCATGCCCCTTACCCCAGCCCCACACATCCCAGCCCTGCCTGCCCATTACCCCAGCCCCACATACAGCTATCCTGCCAGCTCTTTGCTCTTCCCCATCCATCCCTGCTGCCCACACCCACATAGCTCTGCCCTGCCTGTGCCACTCAGCCTCACACATACCAGCACTGCTGACCCCTGTTATCCCATCCCCATATGTCACTGCTTGGCCATTACCCCAGTGCCATACATCCCCACTTATATCACTGTCTCAGCCTCATAAACCCCTGCCTGCTTGTTACCCCAGCCCCATACGTCCTTGCCTGCCTGCTACCGAGCCCCATATACTGCTGCCATCCCTAACACCCCTCTACATGTCTGCCTGCTTTGGATACCCAAGCCCCACTCTTCCCTGCCTGCCCAATACTCAGCCCCACAGCCCCTGCCTGCCTGTTATATACCCCACACCCCTCTGCCTGCCCAGGACCCAGCTGCACAGCACCCTGCCTGCCTGTAATCCAGCCCCACACCTCCTGCCTGCCTGTTATCCTCTCCACATCCCTCTGCCTGCTTGGTACCTGGCCCCATACATCCCTCTGCCTGCCCATTGCCCCCTCCACAACCCCCCGCCTGCCTGCTACCCAGCCCCACAGCCCCTGCCTGCCCAGTACCCGGCCCCACACAGCCCCTACCTGCCTGGTACCCAGCCCCATACATCCCTCTGCCTGCCTGTTATCCCTTCCACAACCCCCTGCCTGCCCAGTACCTGGCCCCACACAGCTCCTGACTGCCTGCTACACAATCCCACAGCCCCTGCCTGCCTGGTACCCAGCCCCATATATCCCTCTGCCTGCCCGTTATCCCCTCCACATCCCCTGCCTGCCCGGTACCCGGCCCCATACATCCCTCTGCCTGCCCGTTATCCCCTCCACATCCCCTGCCTGCCCGGTACCCAGCCCAAAGCCCCTGCCTGCCCGGTACCCGGCCTCGCGCCGTGCCGCCGGGCGGGGCAGCCCCGAGGGATGGAGACCGGCGCCCCGGGCCGGGACTCACCATGCGGCCGTTGTGGACCAGCAGCAGCTTGGCCTTGCCCTGCATGCCTGGCACCGCCCGGCCGAGCGCGCTACCGGCGCGGCCCGCGGCCCCGCAGCATCCCCGGCCGGCGGCGCGGCGCGGCTCTCCCGGCCCGGCCCGGCCCGGCCCGGCGCTCCCCGGCACTACCGCTTTCGGCTGCCACAGGAAGTGTCGCCATGGCAACCGAGACCGCAGCGGGGGGAGCGGAGCCGCCCTCCCGCCCCGCTGCCGCTGCCGCCACCGCCACCGGCCCCGGCACCGCCCCGCTGGGCACTGGCTCCAGCTCCGGGCCAGGAGGCGCCGCGGCCCCGCCGCACCCCGGTCCCCATCCCGGTCTTTGTCTCCATCTGCATCTGCATCCGTGACCCCATCCCCATCGGCATCCCCGTTCCCATCCGCAGCTACATCCCCCTCCGAATCCCCATCCCCATCCCCCTCCGAATCCCCAACCCCATCCCCCTCAGCGCCCATCCAGCACGGCCTGTGCCACCTCGGGGTCACCGCACCATCACCACGGCTCCCGGCAGCCCGGGCAGCCCAGAGGGGCTCCTCCTGGGCGTCACATCACCCCGGGGAGGTGGGATGCAGGGGCAGGTGGGCATCAACACCCCCAACACACCCTGCCACCAGCCTGGTGCTGCTTGCCCTAGTCACACCCGGCCGGGCGCGCAGCTGCCCCCCAGCCCTGCACCACGCAGTGGGTCTGGGGGTGCCCCAGGCGTTTGGGGGGAGCTGCCACAGATGCCGGCGGAGCCTGGCAGGGAGGAGCGGTGGACGTGCAGCTTGGAGTCACCAAACTGATGCCTAAGCAGTTTTGCCCATTTCCTAAGGTTGGGGTTCCATCTTGATCAGCAACCACAAACCAGTTGAGGATATTTTAGGATATTTGTTAGGAAATGTAAGTAACTAACAGTTACAGGATAAACCGCACAGCACCATGGCAACCCACTCATGGAAATGCTAATAACTGGGACGTAAGGTGGGTGATTAACCTATCAAAAGCAGAACCCTAACATTAAGTTGGGTGCAGATCTATGCAGAGAAAAATGAAGTGTTCCCACCGTGAACATGCACAAAAGCGGTGTGGCATTAGCAGCCCTGGCAGGGTCTCAGGGCAGGGGGTAGTGGAGGGTGGCTCCCGCTGCTGCCCCTCTGCCCCCCACTGCAGCACGGAGCAGCAGTGGAGCGGGGGGCAATCGTGTTTCTCCCCTTCCCTTTGTCGGAGCATAGCTGTGTTGTTTGGCTTGGCTTTGCAACAGGAGTTATAAATAAAAATGTCTCACCAAGAGTGCGTGACTCATGGTCCTCACCACAAGGATAACCTCTCTGCTAGGAAACCTGATCCAAGGACTGAACTGCTGCATGCAAGAATCAAAGATTGCTTAATTAATATATTTAATCCAAATGGTGAACAGATGAATCCCTCACCCCACCTGGGCTGGAGTGGGCTGCTGGGGAAGGTGCCTGTGCCCTTCTGGACCCCTGTCCTATGCCATCCCCAACCCCTGGCTGCTGATGGCCCAGTCCTTGACCTGCTCCAGGGCTGGGTGGTTTCCCTCGGATGGCAGCAGGGAGCTGTGGCAGTGGCTGACGTGGCCTCGAGCTGCTCCAGCCTCAGCGTTACCTCCTGCCACCCTCCGAGGGGGCAGCTGGTGGGTGCTGGCGTTGCCTCACCCTGCTTGGGCGGGATGTGGGGATGTGCAGAGGCATGACCTCTTGCTCCGGAGGCTGTGTCAGCCCTGTACACCAGGACACAGCCATGCCTTGGCCTGCCTCCACTGCCTGGGCAGCGTGCAGCGTCCCCCTTTGGAGGCTGCAGTGCCTCTCCCGGGATCACACGCTGGCTGCAGGGCTCCAGCCCACTGCCACGCTGTGCCTGCCATGATGCCAGTGGTGCTCGGGTACCGCAACCTCCTGCAGTACTGCCATCCCCGGGCCGGATCCTGGCCCCATGGGGAGAGCGATGCCCTGTGCCCCAGTGCCCCAGCCAGGTGGAACCCGGTTTATCCTGGGGGTAGGCGATGGCGGGGTGACAGTGGGGTGACAGCTGGCTGGGGGATTTGCCGAGGGCATTATTTAATGCTGTGGGTAAATGGAGAAACAGCAGCTAATTCTGGAGCCCGTAATCCTCTTCCTCCCCCGGGGATGGGGAGTGTGCCAGTCACGCAGCCGCCGGCAGGCCCCGGGGACAAGCCCCTGGCAGCTCCCCAGGTGTGCCGCAGGCTGGAGTGACTCCCCAGACCATGGGTGATGTGCAGAAGGTAAGTGGGGTCTGGTGACATTTTGCCTGTGCCAGGATGGGTGGTGTGCCAGCACCAGCTCCCAAGCTGTGGTGCTGGGCGGGCTGGCAGAGCAGGACCAGGGCTTTACCCTGGGCATGTCCCCACAGAGCGCCCAGGAGCTGGCAGGGCTCCCAGGGCAGGGACAGCACACCTGGGGCGGAGATTGGGGCTGGGCGGATCGGCCGTGGGTCACCCCGACCCTGGACACCTTGGGAACCAAGCCCTGGCGCTCGCTCAGGCCATAGGCACAGGGTACCCATGGCCGACAGTGCACCCAGCTCTCCTCCCCAAAACGATGGTGCTCGGCAGCACCCCAGCACCCCGCACCCCCAGGGGCTGCTCTCCGTCATCCAGAAGTTGAAGGGTTCCCCGGAGCAGGAGCTCCGCATCGTCCTGTTGGGGCTGGACAATGCGGGGAAGACCACGCTGCTGAAACGCCTGGCGTCTGAGGAGGTCAGCACCATCACGCCCACCCAGGTAGGTGCTGCTGGGGGCCACGGGCAGTGGGAGGGCGGCAGGTCCTACCCTTCCCTTGGGTGATGCTGGTGTTTGTGTCCCTGCACAGGGCTTCAATATAAAGAGCGTTCATTCACATGGCTTCAAGCTAAACGTCTGGGACATTGGGGGGCAACGCTCCATCCGCCCATACTGGAGGAAGTATCTGGGCAGCACAGATCTGCTGGTGAGTGGGGCAGCTGCCCCCAGCCCCCCTCAGCCCCATGTGCGGAAAGCTGTGCTCTTTGTGCGGGGCCCTGTACCCCAGCGGACGCATGCGGCCCCTGCAGAAGGCAGGGGGCTGTGCAGCCAGGCGAGGAGGAGCTGCTGACTGTCCCTTTTGTCCCCATGGCAGATTTATGTCATTGACAGCGCAGACCAGAAGCGTTTTGAGGAGACAGGGCAGGTATGAGGGGGCCAGTGGAGGGTGGCTGTGGGGTCCTGGGGCTTGGGTCCATCTGGCACCAGTTCTTTGAGGATAGGGAGCAATGCTGCTGTGGAGGCCAAGCTGTCCCCGGAGCTATGTGGGAAGGGCTCATGATCAGAGTCTTGGCACGCAGAGTCACCCCCCTCTATAGCAATCAGTGCCCAGCAGCTCTCCCCAAGCCGGGTGCCAAGCACCAGGGGTACCCAGCACAGGGGCGACTGTCCTGGTGAGAGCGACCCCTCAGCAGCCAGCCCTCCTGCCACCTCGTCAGCACCAGGTTTGCAATATGACCAAGCTAAGGTTTGCAAGTAGTGAAATCAGAGTTATAAACCCTAGGAATGAAGCTGAAGAGGGGAAAGTGAGACTCCGAGTGCCAGTCTCGGCAGCTGTACCGGCACCAGACGGCGGTGTGGGTGCGCCAGACAGCACAGGGCTAGCAGCAGCCTCCCGTAGCTGCCCTTTGCCCAAGGCTTTCAGTGCTGGGAGCACTTCAGCCCTCAGGTAGTCCTGCGTGTGGCTCCCAGGCTCTCTTCAGGGCACATGTAGCTTCAGGGGTGCATGTCTGTGTCTCAGGATGTTGAGACCTCACAGCCGCTTTGGCTACAGTAAGAGCACCAGAGAGAGGAAAGTGAGGTGCTTTGGGGGACAGAGGTGCACCAGCCTGCCCCGGTCAGCTCAGGCAAGTGGCCCAGCAGCTTGATGGAGGAGCGCAGCAGTGAGCAGCAGCACTGGGAGATGGCTTTCTCTTGGCAGGAGCTGGCAGAGCTCACCGAGGATGAGTCCCTCATGGGGGTCCCGCTGCTGGTGTTTGCCAACAAGCAGGACCTAGTGACTGCAGCACCTGCAGCTGAAATCGCAGAAGGGCTGAGCCTCCACACCTACCGGGACCGGGAATGGCAGATCCAGGCCTGCTCAGCCTTGTCTGGGGAAGGAGTGCAGGTAGAGATGGGGGCCTGCAGGCTCTGCAGAGGTGGGAGAGGAGCTAGGGATCTGTCATGTTCTTGGGGCTATGCTCACGTATCTCCTTTCCCTCCAGGATGGGATGAACTGGATTTCCAGCCAGATCATGAACAGGAAGAAGTGAGAGCTGCAAAGTGCCAGACAGGACTGAGCTGCAGGTCCCTGAGCCATGGCCAACCCCCCTGGTCCCTAGACTCCCCCAAAAGGCTCGGCTAGGCCTTGAGACTCAGACTGCCATGCTCAGGTGGGCTTCCCACCCAGTCTTTCGCTAATCAGACAGCTTCCCCTCTCCCTGCCTCCTGGGCTTCCATGGGCTCCTCACACCCCCTGACCCTCCTGCAGTCCCGGTATTGTTGGAGGGAAGCACATGTCCCACTGTGTCTAGGGCTTGCACATCTCCAAAATGAGAACCTGCTTGGGACTCATCCATCCACCCCGCACGGGACTCATCCATGCTGATACACCCTGCAGAGGCTGCTGCAACAAACACACTGCCCAGGGCACGCTGAGCTCCCCACCACAAGCACCAGCTACACCCTCAGACATGGCACATACAGCCCACTGAATGGTGTGTGTTCCCCTTCGCTCATGTATGATGTGACTGGTGCTGCCCCAGTCATGGCAGATGGCTCAGGAAAGCCTCAGCTCAGCATCTTCCGCTGGCCAGAGGAGCTCCCACGCGTGCACAGGACCCGAACAAGCACAAAGACACAGAGAGGACCCAGCTGGGCAGTCGCCAATCAAGGGGTTTCACTGCCTGGTGCCAGCCCTGGCTGCAGCCACATGCACATGCCTCTGAGAGGGGCTGATCTGCAAGAGCTGCTGGGAAGTGTGTGGCCCACATGCACCGGGGCTGGCGCTCCTATTGCCCTGCTGAAGACGGCCCTTCCGAGGGCTGGAAGATGCAGCTCCCTGGCCATCACAACTGCAGTGCCAGGTGCCCGCGCCGCTGGGGATGGGTGGGAGACAAGCCAGAGCGGGGCGGGGGACCTTCTGCTGGGCCAGGCCCCAAGCCGCAGCCCTGCCTGCCCGTAGGCCGCACTGCCCGCAGACAGGCAGCCCTGCGGCCCACAATAAAGCCGCCCATGACCTCCACGCTGCCTCGGCCAGTCCTTCCCGCGGCGCTGGGACGGCGCTGCCCTCTGTCTCGCCGCGCTGCGGCCCGGCGAGGCCTGCGGGGACCGCGGCCGTGCCCCGACCCCAGCGCCTGGCGCCATCTTGCGTAGCGTTGCCATGGCGACGGGCTGCCGACGCGGGTCACGTGTCCCGTGGACGCCGCCGCGTCGCGCACGTGACCGGCACGGGGCGGGAAAGCGGACTACAGCTCCCGGCGTGCACTGCGCAGGCGCGCGGCACGCAGCATGCCGGGAGGCGCTCTGCCGCACCTCCTCCCTCCCACCCGCCCGCTCAAAGCACGGCGGGAGATGCGCACCGCCCCGGCCCCGCCCCCTCCCCTGCCATAGGCGGGCAGGGTTGACGAGCGCTCGCGGAGGCGGGAACGCGGAGGTGTGGGGGTTTCTGATTGGCGCTGCGGGCGGCCGTTCCTGGGCGGGGCCAGGGGCGGGGGCGGTGCGCCGGAAGGCGGAAGCGGAGGATGGCGGCGGGTGCGGGCGGGCTGCTGGTGGCCGCGGCGCTGCTGCTGTTGGCGGTGGCCGGGCCGCGCCCGGCCCCCGCCGAGCTCACAGATGGCAACAGTGAACATCTGAAACGGGAGCACTCGCTGATGAAGCCGTATCAGGGTAAGCGCGGGGCCGGCCGGGCGGGCGGGCCGGCCGTCCTGCAGCGGCCGGGGTTGAACCGCGCTCTCCCTGCCCCTTCTCAGGCGCGGGCTCCGCCGCGATGCCGCTGTGGGACTTCCAGGGCAGCACCATGGTCACCAGCCAGTACGTCCGCCTGACGCCCGACGAGCGCAGCCGCGAGGGCTCCATCTGGAACCGCGTGGTGAGAGCCTGGGCAGAGGCCAGCGGAGCGGCGGGGGCACGGGGGGAGACCGCCGGGGGCCCGGGGTGGCCCCAGTGCCTCTCTCGGCTCTTGCCCTGACGCTGCTGGGCCGTCTCTCCACACAGCCCTGCTTCCTCAAGGACTGGGAGCTCCACGTCCACTTCAAGATCCACGGAGCCGGCAAGAAGAACCTGCACGGGGACGGCCTGGCGCTATGGTACACGCAGGAGCGCCTGGTGCCAGGTACGGTGCGCAGCCAGGGGCCGCCTGGCCGGGCTGAGGCCTTGTCAGCGCTCACAGGTGCCCTGGGGCAGCCCAGGGAGTTGCCCCTGTCCTGGTTTCTCGCCAGGGAGGGCGTTTGAGCTTGCCTCTGCTGGTTTCACTGGATTGGGGTGGTGTGTCCTGCTTGTTCATCCCAGGGAACAGGTGTCCCTCAGTCATCTGCCTGGCAATAAACGTCTCTTACAGCTCTTTTCAATAGAAGTCTCTGAGCACAAATTCTGTCAGAGAACCTTCTGTTTCCAATGTTCTGCCCTGTTCCAGGTCCTGTCTTTGGCAGCAAGGACAATTTTCATGGACTGGCTATTTTCCTGGATACATATCCCAATGATGAAGCAGCAGAGGTGAGTAGTTCAGGGAGCTCATTCGGTGCCGAGAAGGGTGTTTCTTCACGGCTTCACACTCAAACCAAGGAAAAGTCTCTCTTTACATGGGAGTGCACTGCTCTTCCTGTCGTTGGAGGTGGTAAAGGGAAGAGTTTGTATGTGCATTAATGGAGATAGAATGTCCGTGCTCCATCTTCTGCTGTTGCTGACTACGCAGATGTTTCCCGGGCCTCTTCCCTGCTGCTTAAGAGGGTGGCACAGGCCTGGTGTAAAGTGTGCACCATCTATGAAGTAAAGTTAGAGGAATCAGCCTAAGAGTATATGCATCCTGAGTGTCATTTCCTGAGCTTCTCTGTGTTTTGGTTGCTCTTCCCATGTTGTTTCTGGCCTTATTATCTTTGCAATCTGGGGGTCTCTAGAAGAGAAACTCCTGGGCTGGCTTTTTGTTCCAGAATTCCCTGTGGCCAAAATACAGATCAGTCCCATGGGGGCTGGTGGTCGTTTTCTTCTGTCCTCCTCTGTGTTTGTGGATCTCATTATGGCACAGTCAGCAAACTTCTAGTGAGATCTACTGCATGAGAAACTTGACGCTTAAGTCATAAAGCACCTGGACATGACCCATCTCCCTGTTGTCTTGATGCTGACTGGGAGGTGAATTCTTGCCTCCCAGTTGGCCTCTCCTGGTGTACATAATCTACTGACTACAAAGCCCTGAGTGTGGTTATGCTGCTGTCGTGGTTTTGTCTGGGATAGGGTTAATTTTCTTCCGGCTTAATTGAGATTTCTTCCTGTTCTGGGTCTTGTGCTCTGTTCTTGCACTTACTTGCCTGGGCTTATGAAGGGGGATTGATACAGAAGGTCAGAAGTGGTTGCTCTGCTTTAGCCAGAGCAAGGTCTTGCTCAGTTTAGAAGCAGCTTTATGTAGAAAAGGAGCTTCGATTTCGCTGTTCTGCCCTCCATCCCTGAGCGTGCAGCAAAGCATGTGGCTCTGTTTTCATGCCTTGCTGAGATACTGTTCTTGCTGAGATTTCTGACCAGGCAGGGGAAGGTGGCTCTTGGTCTGCAGCTCAAAGGCGCCTGCAGCCTGAAAGCAACAGCGCTTTCCTCACTGCAGCATGTGTTCCCGTATATCTCTGCAATGGTTAATAATGGCTCCCTGACGTACGACCACAGTAAGGATGGGCGCTGGACGGAGCTGGCGGGGTGCACCGCTGACCTTCGGAACCAGAACCATGACACTTTCCTGGCAATTCGGTACTCCCGAGGTCGCCTGACGGTGAGATATGGTGGACACCTTCTGCAGGATCTCTCATGCACGTTAGATGGGGCAGTGCTGAGGGGTGGGTGTTGCTGTATCAGTCAGTAGGTGACCTGGAGATGGTTTTCCAGGCTTGACCACCTGCCCCTCCTGCATGTCTGGCTCCAAAAGAGCTGCAGGTGAGCAGGTAGTGGCATGGGTTCCTGGCGTGACGCTCCCCTGGTCTTGCAGGTGATGACTGATGTGGAAGACAAGAACGAATGGAAGAACTGCATTGACATTGCAGGGGTGCAGCTGCCAACCGGCTACTTCTTTGGTGCTTCTGCTGGCACTGGAGATTTGTCTGGTGAGAGGGGGCTTTGCTTACAGGAACACATGCTGCTTGAGCCTGGACTGTAACACTGTGGATGCACTGGATGGCTTTGATGGCTTCCTTTTGCCAAATTGTACACCAGGCTCTTGAAACCCTCTTGGGTAGGGACCTGTGGCCTGGGAAAGGAGGCACCTGAAAAGCTAACATCTCAAATTGCAGGTTGATACCTGGGGTGTGAGGGTGGCTTGAGAGGGAGGGAGACCTAGACCTGGCAGAGCACAGTCCTAGACGTGCTCCGAGTGCCTGGACATCTCTCTGAGCTTCTGATGGTGCTTGGTGCTGATGGTTGTTTCCTAGACAATCACGACATTATCTCGATGAAGCTATTCCAGCTCATGGTAGAGCACCCTCTAGAAGATGAGACCGTTGACTGGACCAAGATTGAGCCTAGTGTCAGCCTCCTTAAATCGCCCAAAGGTGAGTCTCTGGGCCTTGGAAACCTTTTGGTGTGGAGAATTGGGATGTCAGGGCTGCCCTCTTAAAGGCCCGCTGAAAGGTGTCAGACACCCTGTGAGACTGCAGGAACTGAGGCTGGGTTGGTCTCTGTAGCTGTTCTTTTCCTTGCAGACAATGTGGATGACCCAACGGGGAATTTCCGAAGTGGGCCTCTGACAGGCTGGAAGGTGTTCCTGCTCCTGCTCTGCGCACTGCTGGGCATCATTGTCTGCGCCGTGGTGGGAGCTGTGGTCTTCCAGAAACGCCAGGAGCGGAACAAACGTTTCTACTAGTGGAAGACCTGGGCTGTGCCCTGTGCCCAAACCCATCTTTTCTATGGGGAGCTGTAAAAACTGTGGTTTCTAAAAGCTGTTTCTGAGAAATATCAGAAGTATTTTCTTATCTGTCTGTTTGGCTGTAACCCCTGCCCGGTCCTTGGTGTCCGGTAGGTTGGACTGCGGTGGGTGATGCCCCCTGGGCCACCCCCCCCCCCCCCCCCCGGGCTGTGGCAAAGGTGTCTGGAGGTTGCTCCCCTCTTTTTCCAGCGCTCCCCCTGCCAGACAGGACCTGCGGGGGGTGAGAAGCGGCGGCTGTGACCGGGAGGGGGCTGCGAGCGGGGCATTAAAGGACTGACACCACCTGCGGCTCTGGCTGTGTTTGTGGGAGGGGGGTTAGGACGGCCCGGGAGGGGGGGCTGAGAGAGAGCTGGGGCGGGGGACGCCCTAGGAGGCGGGGGCTGAGAGAGAGCTGGGGGGTTTGCGGAGGATGCCCCGGGAGGGGGGGGTTGGGGGGGGGGGGGGCGCGACTGAGGATGCCCCGGGAGGGGGGTGGTGGTGGGGGCGTGGGGGGCTGAGGATGCCCCGGGAGGGGGGTGGTGGTGGGGGGCTGAGGATGCCCCGGGAGGGGGGCTGAGAGAGCTGGGGGGTGGTGATGGAGGTAGGACGCCCCGGGAGGGGGGCGCTGAGAGACCGGGAGGGGGTGGGGGCGTAGAGCGCCCCGGGAGGGGGGGTGGGGTGTGTGTCTGAGAGACCTGGGGGGGTTGCCCCCGGGCAGGTCGCAGCTTGGCGGGGGCTGTCGGGCGGTGTGTGTGTGGGGTGTTGCGCCCCCCCCCCCCCCCCCCCCCGGCGGGGGGGGTGTTCGGGAGGGCTGTCCGGGGGCCGCCGGCGGAGCTGGGGCGGGGGGCCGCGGCCGTGCATTGTGTGCCGGGCCCGCCCCCGGCCCGCCCCCTCCCCCCGGCGGAAGGCAGCGGGGCGGACCGGCCGTTTCCGGGGCGGGGGGCAGCGGCGGGGCGCAGCCAGCGTGTCCCCGGCGGCGGCGGGGCCGGCGGAGCGCGGCCATGGGCCCGGCCCGCCGCAGGGCCGCGCTCCGCCTGCGCGGCGGCGGGTGAGCGGGGCGGGGGGGGTCCCGGCGCGGGTGGGGGTGGGGGTGCCGGTGCCGGTGTCGCCCCGCTGACCCCCGCGCTGTGCCGCAGGTCCCCGCCGCTGCTGGGCCTGCTGCCCGGCCGGGGCTCCGTCTTCCCGCTCTTCTTCCTGGCGCTGCTCCTGGGCTTCGCCTCGCTGCTCTGGCTCCAGCTCAGCTGCTCGGGCGAGGGGCCGCTGCCCGGCGAGGGGCAGAGCCGGGGGTCCCCCCGCCAGCCCTGCCCGCCCCAGCCCCCCCCCGCCCCGCCGCCGGAGGACGAGCCGTCGTGGGGTCCCCACCGCCTGGCGCTGCTCGTCCCCTTCCGCGAGCGCTTCGAGGAGCTGCTGGCCTTCGTGCCCTACATGCACCGCTTCCTGAGCAAGAAGAGGATCCGCCATCGCATCTTCATCCTCAACCAGGTGGACCACTTCAGGTAGCGTCTCCCCTCGCCACGGCAAGCGAGGGGACCCGGGGGCCCGTGCCCAAGACCCGGTTCCTGGTGTCAGCACTGGGCAGCCGAGGGTCAGGGCTGGGGCGCAATGCTCCCCCCGGATTTACCCAATTCTAGCGCTTACAGAAGGACAAAGTGGTGTTTCGCTTCTCTTCCTGAGCGAGAAAACTCACATATTTCAGCTTTGTCCCCAGTGTTGCAGGTCTGTGGCAGCAAACATCTGGTGACGCTGAAATCCAAAGAAATTCCATGGGGGGTTTGGAAATGCTGTCGCTTCCCCCCTTGCTCGCTGTCCGGCACCTGCCTGCAGCCCGGCAGGCACTGCAGGGTCCCCAGCCGGCCTCGGGGAGCTGGGAGCCCCTGGGGGTCTGCAGCGGCCGAGCCCCTGCGTGGCGCCCTCCAGCTCAGCGTGTGCTGCCTGTGTAGGGAGAAGCCGGGGTGCAGGTTCAGGATGGACAGCTGTGGCACCCCGCGCTGTGGTGGCAGGGGATGCCATGTCTGTGTGTCCCTACCTGGGGACCGGTCAAACATTTAGCCCTGAGGACCACGGGGGAGGGACGTGAAGGGATGGTGGCAGCTGCGTGGGGTGCTGAGTCCTCGGTCCCGCGGCAGGTTTAACAGGGCATCCCTGATCAATGTGGGCTTTCTGGAAAGCGGCAACGACACCGACTACATTGCAATGCACGACGTCGATCTCCTGCCCCTCAATGAGCAGCTGGACTATGGCTTCCCAGAGGCAGGGCCCTTCCACGTGGCGTCTCCGGAGCTGCACCCGCTCTACCACTATAAGACCTATGTGGGTGGCATCCTGCTGCTCACCAAGCAGCACTATGAGATGGTGAGCGTGTGGATGGGATGGCCTGGCCAGTTTGGGACAGGGGCTATGACGTCTTGGTGACTTGTTGGACATTTTGTGCTCCGTGCTTGGGAAGAGGGGAAAGGAACCAAAATGGTTTGGGGACAGAGCCCGTGGTGGGAGCTGGTGGGAGGTGGGAGAGGGAAGGCTGTGCTGGTGCTCAGGGCTTGTGATGCTGGTCTGCTCCTCTGAGGTGTGTGGAGTTGTGTTGGACCGGACCTTAGCCGGTACGGTGCCCCTCTCATTCCAGTGCAACGGCATGTCCAACCGCTTCTGGGGCTGGGGACGGGAGGACGATGAGTTTTATCGACGTATCAAAGGAGCCGGTCTCCAGGTAAGGAAGGGATGCTCCATGGCCTCCTAGGTTGGAATTGCCCTTCTCCTTGTCTCCCTGCCTGGTCCTGGGCTGTAGCTGCCCAGGCTGGGACCTGGGGAAGGCAGCCCTTCTGTGCTCCCCACTCCAGCACCAGGTGCAACAAGTTTTCCAGTAGCTTTAACAGAAGCTTTGCTCTCCTTCCAGGTTCGCCGTCCCTCTGGAATCACAACTGGATATGAGACTTTCCAGCACCTGCACGACCCAGCCTGGAGAAAGAGAGACCAGAAGCGCATCGCTGCACAGAAGCAGGTGAGACCTCTGTCTGGTCAAGGGAACCACAGGAGATTCAGGTTGTGATCACCACATGCTCTGAGCCGTCCTTGCCTCTGTCCTCCCCTGACACCTCTGCGTTCCCTCCCCGCGCACTGGGTGGGTGCTTCCCCCTCCGCTGGAAGCCAGCGTGGGCTGCATGGTCTTTCTTTTCCTCAGGAACAGTTTAAGGTGGATCGGGAGGGAGGTCTGAACAACGTGAGGTACCGAATCGAGTCACAGACAACTCTGAGTGTGGCAGGAGCCCCTTGCACCGTCCTTAATATCTTGCTGGACTGTGACACAAGTGAGACCCCGTGGTGCACATTTGGCTGAGCCCATCTCCCATGTGCCAGTCGTGTGCGCTGTGCTTGTGCTGAGACACTGGGGCTGCCACCGGGCTGCTTGGAGCGGGCAGGATTTTTGCAGCGGACGAGCATGGCAGTTCTGGTGAGATGCAGAGGAATAGAAAAGGCCAAGAACCAGGTTTTGCTGGGACCAACAGAAGAGGCTGAGAGTGGGACTTGGTGGCGTCGCTGCAGATGCTGGTGCTGCCTCCCAGGGCAGGTGCAGGAGGCAGTTTTCCTGCGCTGGACATGACTGAGCTGCCACTCAGCTCAGAGGACAATAAAGAACTATCAGGGCACCTGTGAGTCGTGAATTCTGTGGGCTGCACTGTGCCACTCCTTTATCCTGCTCCCTTCACCTTACTGACTTCAGTGCACCCGTTTCTGGCTTGGTCCTGGCTACGCTCTGTCTGGACTGGCGAGCTGCTCTGGTTCGGAGGCCAAGCCAGTCTGAAACGGGCTCTGAGTGAGATGGTGCCTGTGTTTCAGCTGCCAGGTACCCCCAGGGCTGTGCTGTGGTTGCCTCATTGCGGGAAGTGGTTGTGGTTGAGCTGTGCCCCGAGCCCCAGCATCAGCAGCTCTGCTGGATGTCAGCAGCTGAGGTAGCCCAGGACTTCTCTCTGTGCAGTAAGGTGTAGAGTTCTGGCTGAGCTGCTCCCTCCCTTGGCTGCCTTCCATGGCACGTGCTGCCTCGGCCTTTTTTGGGGGGGGTTGGAGAACCTGATGTTCCCCTAGAAGTGCTGAGGGGAACTGGGATCTGCTCTGGCCTTGTATGAGGTGATCTGGCAAGGACTGGCCATACCGCGGTGTTGTTGGAGCCAGGGTGATAGTGTGGAGAAGTGCAGGAATTAGGATGGTTGCCCCTAACCCACCTGAGCCGAGAGGAACATGAGCTTCCCTGGGTGAGACAGGGGCTGGGATGCTGCCCTCAGAGGTGGGAACAGGGAGGGGGGGCTGGGTTGGTGAGGGAGAGGCACAGCTGTGTGGGACCCAGGCTGCAGACCTCACCCGCTCACTCTAGCTGCCTGGCCCTGCCTCGTCACCAGGCTGGTTTCTCCCATATTGTGATGGGACAAGTGTCCAGGCTGCCCCTTCCAGCAGGGCAGGGGGGTATTTACTTGCTGAGGGTATCACAGTGCCGGTCCCCCACCGCCGGCCGGGCCTGCGAGGGCTCTGCTGTGGGCTCAACCCCCCCACTGCGGATGTGGCTTGTCTGGGTCAGTGAACGGCTTGGGAAAGGTGCCCAGGCAAGTGGCGCTCTCAGCCTTGGGGTGCTGGTGCCCAGGAGGTACCGGGGCAGGCACACCCTGCAAACGCTGGGTCCCCAGCAGCCCAGCCCGTGCGGTGACTGAGGGACCTGCTGCTGTCAGAGCAAGAGCAGCCGATGGGTGGTGGCAGGAGCACTGATGCTGTGTGGTCGGGAGACAGCAAGGAGGAGGTGAATGATGTCTGGCTACTGGGAACGTGCCTGGGTGCTCTGCAGTGCTGGAGCAAGGAGGTGGGGGAAGCTGGGAAGGTCCCAGCGGATGAGGAAGGACACTGGGCACTGCCGGTTGTTTGGATTTGGTAGGCATCGGCCACATCAGCACCTTTTGCTGGGAAGTGGGATGTGTAGAGCTGGGCCGGAGGGGCAGGGGTGTTGCATGCCCTGCTCCGGACCCAGCTCCGGACCCAGGCAGGAGCAGTGCCTGGTCCATGTCTGCTTGTGTGTGGGGCGAACAGGCGCTGTGACCTCCGGGATGCTGTCGCTCACCCTCATCTGCCAAGGGGTGGGTGGCAGAAATGCCCACCAGCTTTCAAGGGACACCTGTGCCAGTGCCAGGCTCCTTTGCCCACTTGGCCTGCTGGGTGAACTGGTGCAGTGCTGCTCTGGAGCAGGGGGTGCTTGGGCTGGCTCACAGGTTGTGCCATGCGTGGGGCTGCACTGCGCTGGCTCTGGAGTCTTGGCATGTGTTTTGGGTGCTGCTGCCTCCTCAAGCTGGGCAGACCCAGCCGAGCAGCCGGTACCCCTCTGTTCAGCCCTGTCACCAGTGCTGACAGCAGGCCCTTTGCGTTTCCTGGCCCCCTTCTGTCCCTGTCCCCTGCCTGCTGTTTCCCAGAGCGGTCATTTTGCTGGGTGCCTGCAGACGTTCCTAGACAGAAGCTGTCCCCATCTCGGGAAGACGAGCAGCCCTGATGATGTGGCACCTCCGGGGAGGAGCGTGAGGGAGGCAAAAGCATCAGAGCCAAGCGTGGAGGTTGTGTAATGTGTAGGGGCAGCAGGATAGGATGTCTGGAGAGAACTGATGCCATCTTCTCTCTGCTGCTCTGGAGCTGGGTGAGGAGTCCAGAGCCCTGCGGATTGGTATGTGAGGGGGGCTGCCTCCTGAGGAAGGGGTTGAGGTGGTGGTGCGGGGCAGTGAGGATCAGGCCATGCCGCTTTGCATCATTTTGACACAGGAAGGCCAGCTGCGGGGGGCTGTCCTCACCCCAGGGCAACATGGGGGTGCAATGCCCCAGAGCTCCCAGTGGCCTCCCCAGCCCAGCGGCCCCGAAGCAGCACTGCTGTCTGGCATGAAGATTGCAGGGGGGCTTGGATACATGGCGCACTACTCCAGAGGTGTTCCCAGGACCCATCGCATCCCTTGCTGTGGTCGGCTGGAGGGACATTTTGGCCCAGCAGCCCCGCTCCCATCTCCATTGCACAGGTTTTGGGATCAGCCACCTGTACGCCAGCCGCTTACCGGTGCCCGAACCGCAGCCAGGGCTGGCGGAGGGAGATCAAAGTATTGCTCTGCGCTGTTCAAAATAGATGACACAGTTTTGGGCAGGTTTCATGAAGACGTAGATGTGCAGAAACAGAGAGCATATGTGCACCTCGCACTTCGCTCAGCGCTAAAGGCTCCTCTCCCGCTGCCTGGCAGCTATTTCTCAGCTCTGCTCGCAGCCCCCTCATCCTCTGGTTGCTTTTGTGGAAGAGGCGCCGTGCTGGAGACCCAGCTTCCTTTTATAGCCCTGAATGTAACTCGGAGGTCGCTCAGCTCCGTTCTGCCCCCACGCACTTCGTTATTAGCAATGGCCCAGCGGGAGGGGATGAGGTTTTTCCCCCATCGCCTTTCTGCAGATGGATAACACCGTGCCTGCTGTCCCAGGAGCCCTGTGGAGCCAAGCTGGAGGCCTCCCAGCGTTCCCGTGCTCGCAGCAACCCTGAGGAGGGGATCGGGATGCTTGAGGGCAGAGAGAGCCCATGGGGTCCCAGCCCTGCCCCTCTGTGTACCCCCCTTCTGGGGCCCAAATTGCTGTCAGCAAGGCTGTGCGGGGGCTGCTGCGGGAGCAGCGATCGGCTGGCTTTTAGCACTGGGTTGTTTTAAACCAGGTGGCTCCCAGCACGGTGTGCTGGTGACCACATGAAATTGCTGCAGCATCGTGATGTGGGGGGGACTGGGGGGATGAGGTGAGCAGAGAGACGGGGCTGGGGAAAACCGAGGGGAGGCAGGGGCAGGTCTGAGCTCTGGGGCACTGCAGAGGCTGGCACCCCAGGGAGATGTGCTCGGGGGGGCGCAGCCCATGGTGGAGATGTGGCAGCAGGAAACAGGGCAGACGGGGCGGAGGGGTGCAGCTGTGACCAGCATCCATTGAAGTCAGCGTGGCATCACCACAACCCGCCTGGTCCAGGGCCCCGGCAGGATGCTGTTACTGCCTGCCTCTGTGAGCATGCGCCTGCCCCCATGGGGTGCTGGGGGTGCCCCACTTGTGCTGAGCCGACAGGGGGCTGGGGCATCACGGACGCATCCCTGGTGCCAGCCGGATGGGAAATGGCACCGTTACGATGGGTCCCCTGTTCAGAGGCCACACGTCCTGCTGCTGGACGGTGAAAAGGAGCTGCAAGGGAACAGGGAGGCCGGGGATGAAGGGAGCGGTTGTGTGCCTTGGCAGCACGCTGAGGATGTTGCGAACAGGCGAGCCTGGCAAGCAGGAACCGGGGACAGTGTGTGTGTGTGGGTGAGCACTGGCAGCACAGCTTGAGGACTCTGGTGCGCGGCGGGGGGAGCTGGCAGCGAGCAGGGCCCCGCTGTGCGAGCACGCCGGATGCGTGTGTCCCCGAGCCCAGGCTGGGGATGGCGCGGGCACGATCCGGGGACAGGCACCATGTGCTGGCTGCAGGGCTGGAGCCGGGCCGCTGCAGGCATCCTGCTCCCCGAGGAGGCCGGGATGCCCGGTGACCGACCGGGTCTGCCCTGTGCCGGGATCCCCACTCCCCATGTCTGGCACACTGCAGGGGTGGCGAGGGACAAAACCGGCTCCCGGCCAGGACACGGCTGGGCTGGTTCAGAGGGACGAAGTGTGTCGTGTCTCACCGGTGCCAGGCCAGGCGGCAGCCCCACGGGGGTACGCCATGCCCCCGCGGTGTGCCACGGCCCGTGGGGTGAGCTGTGACAGCACGGGCGGCTCCTGCCCACCCGTGGGTGCTGGGGCGGGGGACACGCGGGGCTGAACCGCCGGAGGAGGGCGCAGAGTGTCCCACGGAGCCGAAACCCCGCGCCCCCCCCCTGCAGGGGGCTGGTGCAGCCGACGAGGCTGAGCAAAACGCATCTCCTGCCCCGGGCCGGGGGTGGGCGGTGTGGCCCGCTGCCACCAGACCCCCGCCACCATGACGGCCACCGGGGGCCGGCTGGAGCCGCCGGCGGCGGTCCCGGGGCCGTAGCCCAGGGGATTGCGGGCGCAGGGGGGTATCTCCTCCGCGCTGGGGATTTGCGCAAGGGGCGCTCGGCGCTGCGCGCACCCGGCCCGCCCCGGGCCCCGCCCCGCCCCGCCGGGGGGCACGGCCGGGCCGCCCCCTTCCTGCTCCTCCCCCCGCCCCGCCCCGCCCTCCCCGCGCCGCCGCCGCCGCCCGCCTCCGCGCCGCGATTTGCCGGTGCCGGCTCCGCCCGCTGCCCGCGCCGCCGCGGCCGAGGGGCGCGTTCAAACACGGCGAGGGAAGGAGCGGGGAGAGGAGCCGAGCGGGAGCGCAGCGCCGCCGGCATGGTGAGTGCGGGCCCGGTGCGCCTCCCGGGGAGCCCCGGTGCGTTTCCCGGTGCGCTTCCCGCTGCGCCTCCCGGGGAACTCCGATGCGCCTCCCGGTGCGCCCCGGTGCAGCACTTCCCTCCCCTCCCCGCCCCCGGTGCTCTCCGCCGCGCGGTGCTTTGTCCCGGGCTGCAGCGCGCTCGGCCGGGCCCGGCCCCGGCGACCGACCTCCCCCTCCGCCCGCTCCGCGCCGGAAATTCCGGCCGGGCTCGGTGGGGTGCGCAGGGGGTGCAGGCGGGTCCCCCGCGACCGCCGCCCCCCGGTTCGCGCCCGGGGGGACGGGGCTGGGTCTGTGGCCGTGTCCTGGCCGGGCAGGGCTCGGAGGGGGCACGGCCGGGGCTGGGACCAGATCGCGGCCGCCACCCCGGGAAGGAGCCGGGCTGGCCAGACCGGTGTTTTGCCGCCGCGGGGGTGACACCTCCCCGCCGCAGGCAGGACACCTCCGGGCTCCCGCGGCGTTTCCCAGACCTCCCCCAGCCTGACCTACTTCCTCGGCCGCCAGCGCCGGGAGGAGCCGCTGCGGGGCTCGGCCGAGCTGCTCCCGGCGGACGCCCCGGTACCGGGGGCTGGATGCCGTGAGCTTCCCCCTATGGGGAACATCCGTGTCCCCCATCCCCGCGCGCGCCCGGTGGCACCTCAGGCAGCCCGCACCCTCCCAGAGGGTCCATCCCTGCTGCCCTTCGCGGGGTGCCGATGCCTGGAGCAGGTGCTGGGCTTGCGGAGGGAGGTGACAGCGCAGGCCGGGAGCTGTCAGACAGGTTTGTGCGTGGCAGCAATTAAAAGCGGGTGTTTGTTTACCCGGTGCGTGGTGCTGAGAACCAGGGCAGCTTCCTGGGTGTAACCCGGGCCGGGAGCCGCAGCGGGGGCTCTACCTCCCCCCTGCCACGCTCGCCCTGTCCCCTCCGCCGGAGCGGCCTCTGAAGGTCATCGTCCCCTTCCCCAGCTCTGGGCCGGAGCTGAGGCCGAAGGCATCCATCCTCACACGTCCTTCCTCCCGCAGCCACCTGCGCAGGAAGCTGCATTGTCCCGTCCGCATCCTGCCCCTTCCAGCCATGTCCGGTGACAGCATCCCCCGCACGCACACAGTGGAGGGGCTGCGGCCGCCTCGTCCCTGCCTGGTGCCGGGCTGGGAGCGCCCGCAGAGGGAGCGGGACCGCAGAGGGAGCGGGACCGTGAGGGGGGCTGGGGAGCTCACCCTGCGTGGGGTGGGAGCCTGTGCCATGCGGGAAGCGTCCCCGTGGGGCTGGAGGGGTGCCTGGCCCCTGCGCACCCTGGGGAGGCCGAACCGATGAGCCTGGCGCTGGGCACCCCCAGGGTCGCTTTGGGGAGGTTTCCAGAGGGTGCCCGGAGCCCGAGGTCCCGGCGGGGTGGCTCCGTGCTGCTGGGCCGGGGCTGGCGCCAGGCCTGGGCAGGTGCTGCCGGCTCCCGAACTCGCCCAGCCGGGCGGCAGGTGCCTGTTTCTGTGGTGGCGGCCCCGGCCGCGGGCGGGAGGTGGGGCTGGGTGTGGGAGGGAGCTCTGCCATGGGGGGGGGTGGCAGGGGGGAGCCCCGGCTCGCTTTGCTCCCAAATCCCCTGGGCGGCTGCCTGGGACCTGGCAGGTCTCTCCCGGCGCCACGAGCCCAGGTCAGCCTTCGGGGCTGGCTGGGAAAGGGGGTGCTGGGGTGCTCGAAGTCCCGGCTGCCTGGCGTCGCTGACTTTGTCTCTCCTTCAGCAGTGCTGGTACTGGGCTTTTCTCTAATCCTCCATGGCAGCAGCACAGGGTCCTGTGACCTGTGAGCCTGACACCCGCATCCTCAGCACCTACCTCTCCTCAGAGCCCATCGGCGTTGTTGGCAGCATGGGCAGCGTGGGCAGCCTGGTGGAGAAGCAGGATCTGTCCCCCCTGGAGCTGCGGGCCCCGCTGGGGGGCTCGCGGGGGCTTCGGCAGCCTGACGGTTTGCTGCGCAAGGGGCCGAGCCAGCGGGAGCTCTTTGGCTACCTGCATGGGGCCAAGAAGGAGACGCGGTCGGAGCGGAAGCACCAGGCGTCGGGTGCCTGCTACAAGCGGGACTATGAGAGTGACCGTGAGAACCGGTCCCCTGAGCGCTGCTCCCGGGAGCATCACCGCGGGGCCGACTTCTCCAAGAGCTCTCTGCCCGAGAGGGGCCGCTTCGACAAGGTGAGGCTGTGGGCTCCATGCCGGCCCTGATATACATCCCGCTCTGTGAGAGGGTGGAGCTAGAGCGTAACAGTCTGTGGCCTGGGATGGGATGTGGGGATTTGAGGATGCCCAGGGGTATGGGGCTGGGAGCAAGTGGGTTCTCCCTGGCTCCAGGTGCTGGTGTGTGCTGGTGGGGCTGTTGAGCTCATCCTGACCCTGCTCTTTTCAGTGCCGCATCAGGCCTTCAGCCTTCAAGGCAGTGGCTGGGAAGGGGCTGGTCTCCATGCAGGGCCTGTCCTCCTCCAAGGGGCAGAAGCTGTCCAAGAGCAATGGGAGCCTGCACACGCTGCTGTCACAGAGCAGCACAGCAGCTTCGCAGCATGGCCCACTGCGCACCCACCTGCTCCATGCCATCAGCCTGGATGAGGCCTCCGACTCCAGCCACAACTCCATCCAGAGTTTCCCTTCCTATGGCTCCCGCCTCAAGCCTGCCCAGAGTCAGTTCAGCGCCTCTATGGGCCACATCAACCACATTGGGGGCTCCTTGGATAGGGTTTCCCGGAGCCCCAGGGACACCCTGGCCCCAGAGAAGGTGCCCCTGTCCTGCAAAAGCATGGCCACGCTGAGCCGGCTGCAGAGCCCCGGTGAGCCACCGCCACCCTACGAGTTCACCTACTCACTGGAGGATGCGGTGAAGCAGCTGGAGGACCGGCTGCAGGAGACGGGAGGAGAGCTGCGGCAGCTCAAGAGGAGCCTTAGCGAGACCGAAGACCCCTTCACACAGGTGAGCTGTGGGGCTGGAGCTCTGCTGGGTGCCTCAGGCAAGGGGTGTAGGGCAGCGGTGCCTGGGTGGAAGGAGCAACGAAGGAGGTGGTGTCCTGCTATGGTGGGTGGTGGGCTGGGAATGTCCAAGTGTAGAAGGACTCAACATCATGAGACCTTTTGGGATCCCTCCCTGGGGCTGCCCCGTACAGAGGCAGGCTACAGACCCTCACCAGCGTTCACCTGTGCTGGCAGGCGTTTGAGGACAAGCAGCGGCTATGGCTGGATGAGCTGGAGGATCTGAAGCAGATGTACATGGCCCGGCTGCAGCAGGTGACGCAGCAGGCGCAGCGTGGGCAGCGGGCACTGCAGCTGCAGCTCTACAAGGCGCAGCAGGAGAAGAAGCGGCTGCAGGAGGAGCTGAGCATGCAGCAGTGCCAGTGTGAGGATCCCAAGCTCCGGCAGCCCCAGGGTGAGCGTGTCAGCCCCAAGTTGGAGGACACCAAATGGGAGGTGAGTCCCCTTCCTGCCCTCCCTGTTGCCACCCTCCTGGCCATGAAGCCAGGACCGGGGCAGCGGTTCCCTGCTCTGGTGTCACTTGTGGCCAGAGGACAGGCAGTGGTGACCCAGGTGTGATGCTCATGGTTTCCCCGGGGTGCTGTGGTGACCTTCTGGGGTGCTGCCACCCCTAGGCTCCTGTTCCCCCAGCCCTTCCTCAGTGCTTGCCTGTGCCCTGCAGGTGTGCCAGAAGGCAGCGGAGATCTCCCTGCTGAAGCAGCAGCTCCGGGACACCCAGGAGGAGATGGCTCAGAAGCTGAGTGAGATCTTCAGCCTGAAGACGCAGCTGCGGGAGGCCAAGGCGGAGGTCCAGGCCAGGGACTCCCAGCTGGCACAACTGGCAGACTCCTTCCAGAGTCCCCCGGAGCCTGGTGCCTCGCTGCCGCTGGGCGATGACCCCATGCCGGCATGCCAGGATTTCCCCGGCTGCGAAACTGATGACTCCAAGTGCCGGGGCCTTCACAGTGACACGGCGGAGCCCCTGGAACGGCAGGTGGAGTGGCTGTGGGCAGAGCTGCTGCGGGAGCGGCGCCAGGGCCAGCTGCAGGCTGTGAACTTTGAGCTGGAGAGGAAAACCTGGCAGGAGGAGAAGGAGAAGGTGCTGCGGTATCAGCGGGAGCTCCAGGCCAGCTACATGGAGATGTACCACAGGAGCCAGGCGCTGGAGCGGGAGCTGCGGCAGCTGCGATCAGAGCCCAGGGATGTCGGGGCCGACTCGCCATGGATCGAGCGGGTGGAATCCTCAAAGATCTGACCGGTGGGACTGTGAAGGGGGAAGGTCTCTTGCTGCTGCAACAGGACGATCTCAGGGTCTGCACAAGGACCGGCCGCTCGGCGCTGCCCTGGGGTGAGGGACTGGTTGCGACAAGGGAGCTTTTCCTTCTTGCAGTGTTTCAGGCCCTTCTGGGGGGGGAGAGTGTCCGAGGGGGAGGGTCATCCGTGCCAGGGTCGGGGTCTTGCATGTGCCCTGTGCTCTGACTCCAGGAGCGTTTGCCCTGTGATTCCTTCTCCCTTAGGGGCAGAAACCAAGCGCCCTGTCAGCCATTCCCTGTCCCTCCTGCTCTGCCGCCCTGTTCCCTACAACCAGTAACTTAGTGTCTTGCTAAGGAGAGGCCCAAGCCCTGTCCCCAGCCCCACTGCCTTGCTGGGGAGCTTCCAGCTGCCGCAGTGCCAGCAGGGCCCCAGACCTGCAGTGCCCTGTGCCTGCACTGGTTCGTGTTGGTGCCACTGGGAAGGCAGAGGAGGAAAGCCTGGCAAGTGCTGGGACTGCTGAGGGGAGCAGCTGTCCCAGCACCTCTGGTGGCTTTCTGTGTCACCCACCAGCGCTGGGGCTGTGCTGCAGCAGAGGGCGGTTAACGCAGCTTCCCTGGGGGGAGCGAGTGGGGGGTGAGTGCCTTGTGTGAGGGACGGGAACCTGGTGCCCTGCCATGCTGGGAGGCCTGCGGGGGAGGGGTGAGGTGGGGGCATGCAGGCAGGGATGCTCCCCAGTCTGGGCAGGGGCTGGGGTATCCCCACATGCCCTCTCCTAGGAGGGAGGCCCAGCCCGGCTCTCCGCGGCCTTTCCTGCAATAAACCCGCATTTCGTTCTTCCGGCCTCAGCCTTCGCTTTCCTCCAGCGGGCGGGGGGTGCCGGCGGCCCCCAGCCAGGCCAGGCGGGTGTGCGGGCCCGGCCCGGCGGAACAACCGGCTGGGGCGTTGCAGCGGGCTGAGTCACGGCAGGGCCGGGCCCCGCGGGGGCGGACGGACCGGCTCCTGGGGCGCTGCCGTCGGGATGGGCCGTGGCCCCCCCGCCATGGTTTCACCACGGGAGACACCACCCCCCACCCCCCCCGCCGCGCGTGGTCCGCCCAGCCCCGTCTGTGCACCCCCCCGCGGCGGGAGTGGTCTCTCCCGGCACCCCCCCGCGGCGCAGCGCCCCCTGGCGGCGCGACGTCCCCCCCACCACACAGCACCAGGACCGCGTCTTCAACCCCCACAAACGCCTTTATTCGCCCCACAGCGCCCCCCGCCACCGTCCCGCGGGGCACGGCCCGTTCCCGGCTCTTCACAGCGGCAGGGGAAGGGCCTCCACCTCCTCCAGGCACTCATCGTAGGTCTCCTGGTACTCCTCGTGGGGCTTGATCATGATAACACAGGTTGGGCGCTTCGAGCCAGCTGCGGCTCCCAGGTCCTGTGGGAACAGTCCAAGGCCATGGGGGAGGCTGGGGGATGCCATATCCCCCCCGAGGTGAGAAGCTGGACACTCAGCCAACACACTTCATGCCCTGGCCTCATGCAGGGAAGATGACTGCCAGCCCTTCAAACCCAAGCCCTCCAGATTTATGCTGGATTTAAGAACCGTTCTCCCAGCTCAGCTCCTACATCCCAGAAGCAAAGTGCTGGGGTGGCACATGCCAGGAGGGGCTGGCGCTAGTCTCACACACCATTCTCCTTCCTCAGAGTGGGCAGCCAGGCTCTGCAGAGCCACCCGTGTCTGGGGTTTAGTCCCAAAGACACATCCCTACCCCCAACTTCCAGTCTATGAAGGGGAGTATGCCCCACCAACCCCACACTTTGGCCAGTGTCTCATTGCTGCAAGCAGCCAGGTCCCAATGCAGAGCCAAGGGGGGGGAAACCACACTTTGGTTCTGTCCCAGAGAGCTCCCATCCCCAGGTGTGGCTGGGACTCGATTACAGCAAACAGTTCTGTGGTCCCATAGTGCAACACTCCTACATCTGTGCCATGACCGTTTATCTCTCTCGGGCCCTGGCCACAGACAAGCACCGGGTGCTTTGCTCAGGCACTGGATTTGCACCTCCCCAGGAAGGCTCCAGGCACTACCTGGACCGGGCGCTGCCACCGGGCTCCCACTCACTGGGGCTGGCTCCTCCCGGCTGTGCAGCCGCAGCCCCTTACCGATTTGGAAGGGACGTATGCGTAGGGGATGCTCCTGTCCTCGCACATGATGGGGATGTGGCAGTACACATCGATAGGCAGCGTGTCGCCGGCCAGCACTGTGATCCTGAAGGGGAAAGCCCGTGTCAGCAGCAGGGCCAGGCCGGGCTGAGCTGGGGCAGTGGGGCCAGGGCAGCGCTTACCCCTTCTCGCCCTTGTTGATGAACTTCTGGACCTCCTTCACACCGCGGCGGATCTTCTTGTGCTTGGCCGCTGCAAGAGAACCACACTGTGAGGGGGCTGCTCCGCCGCGGCCCAGCCCCCGCCATGCCCCGGTCCCGCTACCGGCCACACCTTTCCTGATACACTTGTAGAGCTTGCGCGTCAGCTTGCGGGAGGCGAGCGGCCGGGCGATGGGGTTCAGGAAATCCAGCTGCTCCTGGTACGAACGCTCAGGCGTTCTCTCCGCCTCCGCTGCCGCCTCTGGGTGCTTCTCCCGCGCCATGGCCGCGCCGCCACTTCCGTTTCCGGGACATGTGCAGCCCGCCAGGCGGGACTGACAGCTCCCGGCTCTTCGCCAGCCAATCGGCAACGCCCCGGGCGCTGCCGGCCCCCGGCGCCGGCCAATAGCGAGCAGCACACCCCAGCCCTCGGACCGCCCCCGCCCCCTCCGGCCACCGTCACACACGTGGGACAAGGAGCCAGCAGGGGCCGTCGCTGCGGGGCGGGCAGCGGGGTCAGCCGCAGCCTGGGTGCGCACAGCCGGGCTCCGGCTCGCCCCAGCTGGTCACAGACGGCGGCGTTAACCCCTTTCCTTCATCCCAAGGGCCTTCCCGCACGTCAGGGCTGCGCCGCGGCCTTCCCAGGGAAGCGAGGAGGTTTCTCTCCTGGTGGCCCTCCCAGGAACCGCTGTGTTCCTCATCCCATCTGCCTAGCAGGCACCACCGAGGGACAACCAGCTCTGCCAAGGGCCATGGCTGCACTGCCCGCACACCCCCTGCGCCCCAGCAGGCGCCTGAGCCAGGGAGACAACACTGCTCCGAAAGAGCCAGGCCTCAGGTGTGGTGTATTATCTCCTCCCCAGCCCCAGCCTGCCCCTGGAGCACAGGAGGGCTTCACACAACATCTGCAGCTGCTCCAAGACATCTTGCTGCATCTCCACAGCCATGTGGTGCACGTGGTGGTTGAAGCTGTTGTACATCATCGCGTTCTGGAACATGAGCATGAGGTCACGCTGGAACTGGATCACAGACTTAATGTGTCCCTTTGACAGTCTTCTCTTTATGCTGGTTAAATCCATGGGTCTAAAAAAGATGGAAAGGAGGAGAATCAAATTGCAACCCAGGGCCAGGCATTCTTCAGGCTCTGCAGGAATGTGCTTACACTTGTTCCAGCATGGCCCTGAAAGCATAGCTATTTTCAATCAATTTTATTGTTCAGGACAAAGAAGGGGAGTGAGAAATGTTTTTATTCTAAGTCAGACAAAAGTAAGTTTAGCCAATGCAGCACTTGCTATCCAATCAACTTGGCAGGTCATTAGCAGTCACCTCTAAAAGAAATCTGATGTTGAGCTCCAGAGAAGGCAAGCAGAGCAGTTCTAGTTATTCATGAAGTCAGTCCAGGTCTTAGTGGAGAAAGAAAAGTTACTAAAATAGGTATCTATTAAAACCCCTTAAAATCAAATGGTGCCACTAGCAAAAATAGCAGTGCTGATAAGGGGAACATGACGGACAATAAATATTACTTCCCTTATTTTGACAGAATGAGAAAATGAATGGCTGCAGAGAGCACAACTGTGACCAGAATAGAGTATGATTCAGCTCTCAAAAATGCCCTTAATCTCTCTGGGAAATATGACCCACTTCTCCACTGAGAGTAAAACATTTGGGCAGCAAGCGGTGGATGAGGAGAGGGTATCGACTTAGGCACACGCTTCCAAGATGGGGAGAAGAGGCTGTTCAGCTGCAGAAGCTGAATCCGCTGCTCAGACAGGCCTTACAGCTGTGCCTGGAGAAAGTCAGCCATACAATGCTGGCTAAGGGCAGGCACAATTCCCATCAGCTCCAGAGTCAGTGCAAGCTTCCAGGTTCTAATCACCTGGAAGGGAGTTTTAACACATCAACGGGAGATGCTGGTGACAGCCAGACTTGGGAAAAGGAACGAGGAAACCATCCCACTGGTCCTTTGGAAACCAGGGAAGACAGAAAAAATGGAGAGAAATCAGCTAGCAAGTGCTTCCTCCACAAACTCACCTCTTTACCACATCCCTGTATCCAGGGGCCTGTTTCTCTGATACTGCCTTCAGGAATGGGCCACTGTACCTACAGGAACAAGCACAAGGAATGACATCTGTCCACCTCTCCACCAAAGCCAGCACTGCAACATGGAGCAGTGCCTACCTCTCCCCGCTCGCTGAGAGGGCCACGGCTGATTAGCAACAGCCAGTATTTGGTGGCTGGCGTGACTCAGCATGGGAGGGGGCTGAGCCCCTCACTGAAGCTGGCTGTACCGGCTGTGTAGGAAGCAACACTTGGGCTCTGCCATGTTAAGCAGAGGAAAGAAATATGCAGTATTCTCTCCAGCTCTGCAGCGTGCAGCTGTTCTTGCTGCAAGGACAGCCAGAAGCAAAGCCATGGAGAGACAAGCCAGCTTGTGGCAGCTGTTGTGGAGGGGAGGACAAGGCCTCATGACACAGGAGCTGGAACTCCGGGCAATGTGTTCAGGAGCCATGTCAATCCAACACTTTGCCCCCATATACCTGTGACTGGCTATCATCTTCCAAATGGACAGGAAAGTTCTTTTGAAGAGCAAATGCTGCACAGGGTTATCCCAATTCAGCTGCACCCTGTGGAGGGAATATATTGCCAGATCATCACACATGAGACAAAGTGGAGGTGGCAGTGCTGCTGGGATGCAGCAATGCTGGGATGGTGGAAGCTTTCTGCATCTGAATGCACAACTAAACATCCAGAATGCAGGAAGATGCAGGGCAATAGGTAGAAACAAGAGCTGAGCAGCTCTAAAGGGCTGGATCAAATTGGATAGAAAAACTCACGCTACTCTGAAGTTTAGAACTTTACTAAGGTGGTTTTTATTCAGTTTCTCATTCCAAACCCCCACAGTTTTCCTTTGGGAGGCAGCCCAGGTGATCACACATATGGCAGAGGCTGCGTGTGATTGACATGTTTGCATCTGCCTAAAGGGGGCTGGTAATGCCTCTCCTAGGAGCTGGACTGGACATAGCTTGACAAAGCACGATGCCCAGCTCACACAAGGCCTAGCTGCCTTGAGGAAACATGTATTTTCTATTTAATCTCTACTCTTCTCACTTACTAGGATCAATGCCCAAAAATGCTGGCAGATTCACAGAAATAGCACAAATTACCTCCCCCTCTCCTGATCTCCTTGCCTATCTCACCTTCCTGGAAGTGACTTGTGCCATACACTCGTTCTCATGTGAGACAAGGGCAACAACTTTGTTCTGCTGTGCCTGCAAGAGAGTAGAAGGAACTACTTACAGCTGCATGTTGGCAGGGCTTGGAGAGGCCTGCACGGGGGCTGCAGAGGTGCTATCACTGTCATCTTGACCATGGGCCTGATTACTCATCTCCTGTGGATGCAGCTCACCTAAAGCTTGTTCTCTGGGAGTCTCCTGAGTCTTGTCCTGAAGAACACAGAGGAAAAGGAAGATTTGTCTAAAATGGCAGCCCATTGCCTGAATCCTTTATGTAGAAGCCAGCTTGCTGCACATCCCTTCACTGCATCCAGTCTCAGCTGGGAGCTAGCTCGCTCTCTTGTTATTCTGAAGGATGTTGTCTGACCATATTCAGACCTTCGCTGTGCTGCCCACCACTTCGGTAGCAGCTGGCTCTGATCTTTTGGATCATAACCACCTCTGGCTAATACAGACACTGTGGAGCTGGCTGGTGCCCAGTGTTGTGTCTGCTTTTCTGGGAAAAGCCATGGATGTAGAGAGGGCTCAGAGGAGCTGAGATAAGACTGCCTCAGGCTTGTTAAAGCTCAAGACACAGATAGTGGTATTCCCTAGAGTGCAACAAGGTTGTTTCCTTACAAACTCCCACATGATTATGACAAAGAACATACTCAGCCAGGAAGGAGAGTGTTGCTATTGTTGTAGTGATTTGCTAATAAAATGCAGAGTGACAGGTGCAGGGAGAGAGGCTTTCTGGAGTCCAGAAGTGGGATTATGTGCAGAGGCACCTGAGAATCCTCAACAGATCTGAAGCATGGAGCAGACTCCGGAAGAAAGTGGACACTGTGCTGTGTCTTGGCTTTGACCACTCGGAGAACCGCAAGGGAACTGCTGAGAATAACACCATCCTGGCTGAACTGGGGAAATGCAAGAACCCTTAAAGTTATTTCTGTCTCCAGCGTCTAAGTTTGCAAGGGAACAAATGTGAGTGTGGAAAAATGGCACTGTTCTTCCACTGCTGTGTTACCTGCTCCAGCAACACCTTGCAGGCTGGTGGGAACCCACAGCCCCCTAGACACAGAACTGATGCAAACCAGGCTAGACAGTGCCTGCTTCCAAGACGTGATGGTCTCTAGGGCAGATGGTTATTGCTATCACAGCCACGTGGGCCTGAAACCAGCCAAGCTGCGTGCTGTATAACACAGCAATTAGAACAAGGCAAGTATTCCAGTCTTGCCTTAAACCTGAGAGCAGACTGCCAGCTCTCATGAGTCACCTTTACACTGCCAAGGAGCAATTCCTCCAACTCGCAACTGAGGGTTTGATCTGTAACCAGCTTCCTGTTCATAAAGATACATATCCATACATTAAAAAAACATCCTTTGCCTCATACATTTCTTTTGCATTCCCCTCCCAGCTGTCTCCTCCATGTCCCTGTCTCCCCACTCAGAACCTGGGATTTCCCCATCTCTCCTAGATCAGATTTTCTGCATTCTCTTGTCTCTCATCCCAGACCAGAGGCTCTCTTATGACCACCTCTCCCCTACCTCTCTTTCCAGGAAGTGTTCTTTCTCATCTTTTGCCAGGATGTGTAGTTGACTTGCTTTTGCTCCTGTGGCTGATATTCCTGTGGTCTTTTCCTGGCACCTCACATCTTCCCCATCACCCCGCTTCACAGAGCCACAATAATCTCGCGGAGTTTGTGGTGACTCTGTGCTGCTGATGCGGAGAGGTTCCATCATTTGGGTTACCTGCAACACAGAGATTTATTGCTTCGGACTGTGAAGGGAGCAGAAATAAACAGCACAGATGCTATTTTTGCATTCACTCACGAATGCCTTTCCATTTTTAGGAATCCCTGCAAAATCTTCTGATGAAGCCCTGTGTTATTATTACAGTGTCAGTACACTGACATCTCTGTGCTTTAGGGTGAGCTGTGTTTTGGCAAAGCAGCTGCCAGATTGCAATGCCAGCTTTAAATGGGAGGAAGGACTAGGCTTGGGACAGGGAGCAAATGAACTCAAGGCATCTGCTCCTCCCCCAGACTGTGTGTGTGTAGGGATGGTGGAGGCCCTGAAAACCTAATGTTTCGGGAGGGCCTGACCTATGCCACCCACCTTCCTGTCATCCAAACAGCCCTACCTCTGAGAAGAACTGGAGCAGACTGTTGTCTTCACATGGCCTCTCTTCCTTTTGGTAGTCTTCACTATCATCCTCCCGAAGAGGCTCATTGAACTCCAGCTCACAGTCTGCTTCTTGGCCGCTCTCCTCTAGGTTCCCCAGGGCCACCTCTTCAGTATTCCTCCAGCTCCCCAGATCCAGATCCAAGCTTGAATTCCAGCTGAGAAGAGACTGGAAGTCACTGTTCTCTGACTTGCTGGGAGACTCCGTCTCAGGCTCCCACCACACAGAGGCACGGTCCACCTGCAAATAAAGAGAGAGACAGAAATTTCTTTGTACCCTGATCCAGGACTGCAAAGCTCAGCTTGCTTCCTGACATGCTCAGAGAGCAAAAACACGGGAAGACTCTGTGAGGTGAGCAGCCTACACCTGAGCCCACACAGTGTGTGGCAGGGCTGCAGCTTTGCAACACAAACTGCCATTTCAGAGCAACTGAATTTCAGGTTTTCTGGTGCTTTTGCTGTGCTCTCCCCTTGCACAGGGGTTGGTTGGTTACTGTGCTTAGGGGATGCAGAGCTGGTAGGAGCATGTGGCTTTGCCAGCTGCTACATGTTTAAGGAGCCAAAGGCATCCAGCAGCGAGCTCAAACCAAGTCATGCTGGGACTCCTGAGCTGCTGACAGTTATGCATGAGTGACTCCAAGGACAAGTCACTGCAATTCCCTTTGCTGCCCCCTGAGAACTTTTTATACTGTAACTTACTACAAACCTTACAGACATTTTGTTTTGAAAGTGACAGATGTGATTTAGCTGGCTGTATAACCACACACAGTCACACACTGACAGGGGACAGTTCTCCACACTTCAGAAAATGTAAGTTAGCATTCTTGTAAGAAGGAAGAAACCATTCAATTAATCTCTGTTCATTAGTCCATGCCTAAGTGTCTTCTACTGCACAAGTCCACTATGATTTCTCCAAGTCTGGGGAACTGCCTGCAGAGCCACAGCAACAACAGTAAAGGCTGTTAGAAAAATCTATATCTTGCCACTGAACTCAGCTACCTGGATGCTGTACCTATGGAGAATTCTATGCATTAGTTAGCAGTGTCTTTAGAGTTCTCAGTTAATTATGTACAACCTAATTTTTCCAAAGGTTTGAACAAGGACCTTTCTCACTGATCTCCTTTTGCATTCTCAGGACTGCTAGCACAGCTACAAATACAGCTTATGGTGCATAACTGGGAGAAATAATGAATCCATTGGGTTTGGGGTGAGAAAGCTTGTTTGCTTATTTTATGAACTTACAAGCAGAGCTAGGATTCGAAAGGCTGTCCTTCTGAAACCTCTTTCAAAACAGGTAAAATTTGATGAGGTAAAGGGTAACATTACCTGCTCTCAGCTTCCAGCTGAAGGAGCTGGGCAAACTGTGATTTCATCTGCAGAGTAACCCCATGCCATACGCGCTTTCCTGCACCATCAGCAGAGCTGGCTGCAGATGCAGAACCAGCCACCACAGCTCAGCTGAAGACCAGAGAAGCCGTAGCCTAGAGTAATCCAATTACTTGTGATCATCTTTCTGTACTCCAGTTGAGAGGGATAAGCATTTTAAAATCAGGAAGCCCAGGGAACTTGGGCATAAGCATCGATTAAAAAGATCTTCGGCCTTATGTTCGGTTTTATTAAATCTTGGAAGACTCAAGATGCCGGAGAGCAGAACAGCTGCATTAGCGCAAGACAAGTGGGATGAGTGAAATTAGACTGCTTAGTTCCACACCAAATCTGTACAAAAAATAAAGGACAAAATTATACAGACTTCAACTTTTAATTAAGAACTGCCTGACAGTTCTTAATTATGTTGGCTCCATAAGTCACCAGCAAGGAATCATTATCAAATTAGAAAGTTTTAGTTCACTTTGCAGAGATCAGACACTGCGCAACCCTTGCAGGTACCAGAAAAAGCTGTTAGAAATAAAAAAGACAGCCTTTAAAAGGAACTTACATGTCAAAACAAGAAAAATGATAAAAGCCTGAACTCTAGTAAATGAAATGTAGAATCTGCAATAAAGTAGGCAGAAAAAAAAAAAAAGAAGGAAAAATAGAGAACAATTTGCTAAAGACATAAAAGCAAATAACAACAACAAACCTCATCAAAAACATCAGAGAGCTGCCAGATGATCAGTGGGGATGACGCACGATCAGTGCCAAACATTTCAGTGGAAAATAGGGCCAGTTGGAAAACCAAATTAATCATCATTATCAGCAGTTGCCACAGAAATCACACGAGACTTTCTCTTGGGATGGGTCTGAGACTGTTTCTAATTAAAATGTCAACAGGGAAGGTTTTACACCAGTTTGAGAGAGGGAGCAAACCTTAGAACCCGTTGGGATTCACTACTGAATCCTAAATAATCTTACATATAATGTGACCAAACCTAGGCTGTGTAACCTGTCATTTGAGTTAGCCACAGCACAAGCACAGCAAGAGGCGATTGTTATAAAAGAAGGGATGTCAGGAGATGCAGCACACTAAGCCTTAGCTCTGTACTAGACAGATTAAAACAAAGTACTAGGAAGAACAGAATTAGTAGTCAGAGCATAAGCTGATGACCTGGGAAAGAGTCAACGGAGCTCTGTAGAGAAAACTGTAGCTTAGATTTTTAAAGATCTTAAACATCATTAAAGGCTATTAAAGTGTCATGGGACAAGAGGAAAGGCTCATTTAGAGAAAAATACCTGGTTAAGAGAAAAAACCAAGGGTAGCAACAAACAGCGATGCTTTCCATAATGAAAGGAAGTTACTAGTGGGCATAATAAAGGTCTTCCCACGTGCTGCAATGTTGGTTATTCAACATGAACAAAGACAGGGCAGAGGAGACAGAGCCAGACTCTTCTCAGAGGCCAACAGTGAAAGGAGAAGGGGCAGTGATGACAAGTTACACCAAATGAAATTCAGACGGGTATATGTTCACTCCATGAGGGTAGGTAAGCACTGAAACAAGTTGTCCAGAGGTGTTAGGGAATCTCCATCCTTGGAGATTTTTCAAAACTTGACTAGATAAGGCTCCCAGCCACCCAGTCTACTTTGGAAGCTGGCTCTGCTTTGAGCAGCAGGTTGGACTAGATGAACGGACAACTGAGTCATAGAATCACAGAATGATTTGGGTTGGAAGGGACCTTTGAAGGTCATCTAGTCCAACCCCCCTGCAATAAGCAGGGACATCTTTAAGTAGACCAGTTGCTCAGAGCCCTGTCGCACCTAATCTTGGATGTTTCCAGGGATGGGGCATCTACCACCTCTCTGGGCAACCTGTTCCATTGTTTCACCACCCTCATAGTAAAAATGTCTTCCCTATATCTAGTCTGAATCTACCCTACCCTCTTTTAGCTTAGAACAATCATCCCTTGTCCTATCACAACAGGCCCTACTAAAAAGTTTATCCCCAACTTAAATTATTCCATAAAATACATGAAAGCCAAAGAACTTTCTGAAGGATGAAATTAACAACATGTCATCTCTGGAACCTTGAGGACATCAAAATTCAAATCAGGAATCTGTTCCTGGTTTTAGTAGTGAAGGACAGTTAATCAGCAAGCAAACCAAAGGATTCTACATTTCTAGCATCAGTAGAGTGACTCTTGGTGGAAATACACCCCAGCCATACATGGGACTCAACAGCAGGCACAACCAGCTTCAACACAAAGCTTGTGAAAATCAGGAGTTCTGGTCTTAATCCCTCTGGTCTTAATCCCAGTGACTCAGTCTCCTGCAATTTGTGTGTCAGAAAGCTGCACCCTGTACCAGCTGCACAGAAGTGCAAACCACTCCCAGCTACTACAAGCATCAGGAAGGACAGTGGGTTTGGTTGGGTTTTTTTTTTTTTCCCCTGGAAGGTCATAGGGGCAGAAGATAATGCAAGTTTCATCTCACAGGTCATCTGAGCAGAAAATAAGGTGCCTTGAAAATTGTTACAGACAACTTACACCTCAGTTAAGCATCCATGTTGCTCAGGAAAAGACCTGTAATTTCCAGCAGAGAAACAGTTCACAAGCTCAGATGTGACACCAGGTACTGGCATGCCTTACAGCTGCTGGAATCACAGATTTTCACTCAGACTACTGTACCCTTGACAAATCTCTGGGGAAAGAATGTAAAGTACATTTCAATACATCGGTGCCTTAGGAAAAGCTCCAACAAGACAATAATATTTAACTTCTCACAATTAGATCTCCTGTTTCATCACAACAGTGCCACAATCTCACACGCTCAAGCAGGGCATCTTCCCCTCCATCCAAGCACCAGGCAACATTCCCACGATTAATCGATTATCTCTAATGTCAAAGTTCTGCGATGCTTGCCTGCTCTATTGATGACTGGAAGAGAGTTGTATTTGCAGATATTCAAGGCAGGTGTGCACACCTGTGCAAAACCAGGGTTCCTCACTGCCGAGAGCTGTGATGCTCAGGACACTGCACACTGTACGCTGGATTTCTTCCCAGACTTTAATATACATACACATTTACACATCACTAGTAAAAATCTGTACACTTCACATTACAGTACATACAAGCCACCAGTTGCTAGCTAACACCAGAACACTGATGAAGCCCAAGACGACTGCCCTAAAACAGGCAGGGGGGCTAGTCTTCCCCTCCGAGGAAGTTTCTTTGGGTTACACATTCCAACAAGACACTGCTTTCTGGAAGGGCAAGCGGAGAAGGTGGGCCAGTCCCAGAAATGGACCTGCACCTTTTCTTCCTCCTCCAACAGCGGTTAACAGCATCTTGCTCACGCTCCAGCTCTGGATGCCAGGTGCTGGGATTTTCTTTCTGCCTGCAGCATCATTTCTTCATCTTCATGTCCGCCTCGATGGCACAGCGACGCCCTCTGGTGCCTCCATCCTAGTCGCAAGGCAAACAGAAAGGGAGTTACGCAACCCTGAACACAAAATGCTTCCTCCAGCACTCGGAGGTGAGGAGTTGTGCATCTGGTAACAACTTTTCCTGCCTTCCAAACAGGAGAAAGGGAAGGTGCCCTACAAAGGCTTGGGAAGGCCTGCAGACCTACCTAAAATTCACTCTGGGCACAGCACAGGTGCTGGGATTTGCAGCATCTCTGCGCACTGCTGGCAGCCAGGGCAGAGAGAGGCAACAAGGCTCTCGCCCAGGCAGATGCTTCTGGAGCCTGACAGGGCAGGCTTTTCCTAAGCGGCAGATTCTAGCTTGGCTCTTAAGATGGGAAGAGGAAACTGCTGACTAACCTACCTTATCAGCTGCTGATCCCTACGGGAAGTGCTCCTCCAGTTGAGTGACCCTGGCACTAGCTCCCTAGTTTCTCCGCACAGCTCCTTTCCATGAGCAGAAGGCGAGCTGAGAGTTTCCTTTGATCCGCTGCCCTCTCCCTCTGGCTGACATGCTGACTCTCCCGGAGTACTCCTCTGTCTTTAGATATATGTGAGAGAAAAAAACAACTCTCCATCTTCCTCCCCTCTCTCCTCCCCACAACTCAGAGACTTGCGGTTTCCCAGAGGGAATATTTTTCCAAACACTTTCAGATCAACACAGGCACAGAGCAAGATATTTCTGCGGAGTATCTTATTTGCTTTCTGGACCATGAGTGATAAAGGAGCACACAGCTGACTCCTCACTTTCCCAAGACCTTTTTGAACTGTCTTGAACGTGTGCAAGGGGCAGCTGTATAAGCATGTAGGATAAGATGTACGAACTACAGCACTGCACCGCTTGGTCTGTCTTCCCACTTACATGGAAAGAAAGCAGGAGAGAAGTTGTGGAAAAAAGCAAAGGCAGATGACAAAATGAGAACACTTGGAACCAGAAGAAAAGACTGAAGCCCCTCCCACTCACCCACACTGAGAATAAGGGACTGAGATGTTTCTTCTCTAATGATCATTGTTGCATAGCCCCTAAGTTAAACACACACCACTGCAATGCTGAGGATGCTGTGACAGTGCAGTGATCACCCAGACAAGAGGCAGAGCACACTGCCAGCAGTACTGCAGTACCGGCTGGAGCCTTTCAATACTTACAAAGAGAGAGAGAAGGAAGGCAGGAGAGCCCATTGGGACACTGTCCTGTTAAAAGGCCAAACAGAAGGACTTATCAGGTATCAGATACGGAAATGCACACACCACACAGAAGCACTGAGTCCACACACGAGCATAGAGAAACATGTGCCCCACTCCCCTTCCCGCGTGGCATCAGTCTTACGCAGCAGGAACATAAAAACGGACAAAAGAGGGATACTGCGAGAGTCAGAATGCTAGGAAAGCGATACTCTCTCCTCAGCCATGGCAAGGTCTGTTCTACCAAACAATTTCTGCACTGTGCAGTTGCCACCAGAACTAAGCAGGCAGTCCTTGCTGTCACAATGTTGTGTGCATCAGCTGAGAACACTTGAGACCACAATCAAGTCTGGATGTGTTTTTACAGAACAAAACCCCCAAGCAAACCTACACTGCTATTAGTGTAATGAGTGCAGAAGTCAAAGGTTCTCTGGTGTGTTTTACACAGCAGACCAGACTGGAGTGATGCCCTGGTTCTAAAAATGTGACTAGGAAGTGAAGGACACAGCAGGGGCTAGTCTTCCAATTCTCTACACCTTCACCTTCCTGCCACATCATGCCTCTTCTAATACTCTCTTCATTTTCCTACATTTTTCATCACCTGTTTTTAAAAACAGGGAATAGAACAATTGGGATTACAGCAAACACTCAGAAGACCTGCCTCTGGGATGATGTACAGCTCCAGAGCTGACATTTAATCAATAGATACATTTAAAGAAAAAATTGTTCACATGAAGATGCTGGAGCCCTTGCAACGTGAAAAAAAAATATCTTTTTGATCTGAGAACTTCATGCAATATCTGGGATTCTTCAAAAGGTATGAAGTGCCCTTCCACAGGGTGCAGCATTCTCACCTTCTCCGAAGCATCTTGCTTGCGAGTGGAGTCTCGCCCACGCAGGCTCTTTGCACTGATCCCTGACTCTGATGTTTGCATGATCAGTTGTGTGGCCAGAAATTGCTGCAAGAAAACCACACTCTGTTAAGATTCTCATGCAAAACAAGCCCAATTAGTATGTGTCAGTTAACTATCACAAACCACAGGTTGGGAATGATTGGGTCAGAGGCAGTTTCAGTTCCTTGTCTGCTGCTCAGAATAAGTTCCCACGTTTTACCTCAGAAGCCACAAGTCCTGAGGAACTGTAAAACCCCAGTTCAAACTCTGTTAGACCTGCCAGTTGGGATATTCACATGACATTTTAAATGTTCACAGGACACAGTTTCATGTACAATTTATACGAGCATAAACCAGCAGAGCCACCAAAATAAGCAACTGCGTCCCATGTCATTCAACATGCTTGTTGCTTGTTTCTGCTCCTGAACCACACCCTGGTTCTTGCTGGCCTAAGCATTTCCCTGAAGGAAATTAAATTTGAAATTGGTCTGGGCTGAACCTGAGAATTTTTTTCCTGTGTTGGTTTTAACTTATCCACAATCTAATTCACCACAAACACCTGAGCTAGTACAAGAGAGACGCAGGGAAAGGTGGAACTGCTTCATGCAAAGACACTGTGAATGAAACTGTTGTCTTTCCCATAGCCATGGACCAAGGCAGATGCTCTGTCCTGCACTGGCCTCAGCTCAGTACTTTACCTGGATCTGCTCCAGGACATCTCGCTGCATCTCCACAGCCATGTGGTACACATCATGGTCAGAGCTGTTGTACATAACTGCATTTTGAAACATCAGCATAATATCACGCTGGAACTCAGCTGTGGTTCGTATCAGCCCATTCTCAATGTTCTTTTTGATGGTAGATAAATCCATTGGCCTATGAAAGAAGTGCGGTCAAAATAGCAACAGAAATATTCAATTCTTTCTCCACTCTTTTGCATACAGCCCTGGGTCTGTAACATATCTAGTTAGACCACCTATTTCATTTAGCCCAATAGGCTCTCCCCCACACAGGCTGTGCCCCTAGTACCAAGGCCGCAGGCTGGAAGACACAAGCTTTTTACCATGTTATGGTAAAGCATGTTACCATGCAGTTACCATGAATGGTACCAGTGGCATGACAGATGCCTCAGAAGAAGAATTTGTCTTTTCCAGGCATCACTGAAGGAGACAATAAAGAGCTAGACCTGCAGCCACTGCACTGTTTAGGAGAGATTTTGGGGGCTAGCAGGGGATTCTGGTAGTTTTTCCAGAAGAGTCCACCATCTGGGACAGTAAAAGATGCTGACTGAAGACGACAGGTCTTTGGAATGTCAAAGATTACACCCTACGCTTGGACAGAAACTGGGAGAAGCAGATCAGTCACATACCACCTTATTGATAAAAAAAAAAAGTGTTCTGTATAAGTCAGCATACTTCATTCAAAGACAGGGCTGTGTAAGGACATATATCTATTACTGAAGACAATCCTTTTCTTGGAGAAACCTGTTTCTGACTGAATCATGGCAGAAAAAAAAAATAATTTTCCAAGTTTTGCAGTCTGCATGGTAGCCAAAAACTACACTGTTCCTGCCAGAAATCCCTACACCAATGTGCAAATTATACAGAGCTCTAATGACAGAAGACTGCCGAGACTCACCTCTGCACAATACTGTGGTAGCCTGGTGCTATATCATCAGTTACAGGCTGGAGGAAGACATTAGCGTACCTGCAGAAAGAAAGAGTCCACTTAGTGTCCCGTCCTTGCTGGTAAATATTTTGTATCATGCTCTCACGTTTATTTGTCTGCTACCAGTAACAGTATGATTCATCACCTCCCAGTACCAAGGCAGATGAGCCTCTGAGATGGGACAGCGGAGACTTCCCTAGGATTAGTCACTTCTCAAGAAACCAAACTCACCGGTGATTAGCTGCTGCTCTCCAAACTAGCATGATGGCTTTCTTCCAGATCTTCTGAGCCTGTATCGCTTCCTGATCCTCACTGCACACTGAGCTGGGAAGAAAAGAGTGGGACTTCCTTCAGGAGCCTGCATACTGCCTCAGAGCAGAAACTTTATGGTTTATTTTGCCTTTGACATGCCTATGCTAATCCATGCCAAAGACAGTAAGAAAAAAATGGGACCTGGTACTATGGCGCTATCTGCGCATGTGCACTCGTAAGCAAGGGGAACCAGACAAATCATCAACAAATTCCCACTTTGGACCCACTCAGTCAGCAAAACAGAAATGAGAATCCTACACTCCCTCCACAAAATAACATGGATTTGCACCCCCATGCCCAAGAGTTTCACTGATACTCACAACTGTGAGGAGGCTGGGCTGCTGGGAATGGAGTCAGCTAGTGTGTGAGACTGTAAAGGTGCATTATGGACACTGAAGCCATCATCGCTCTCGCTAACGGGGGGTTCGTTATCCATCTCTGATAGATATCCCTCACCCTGATCTTCTTCTTTGGGTTCCTCCAAACTGGCAGCCTCACTGGCACCATCCTCATCATCCTCTTCCCCCTGCCCATCCTGAAACACAGAGTTTGTGAGTCCGCGCAGCCACCTAGAGCAGCACATCAGAGCCTCCAAAGCAACTACGGTTCAGCAAGCAAGGCAATTTTCTTGCCACACTGCTGACAACTGTACAGGCACTTTCACAAAATTCCAGTCACTCTATCCTGCCCTGCCTCCCCCTGCAGACACAGAAACATACAGACATACACAGCTTTATAGTGCCTGAAGCAATCTCCCCTTTAGCTCCGACTGCGGGCTGCCCACTTCTCAGTGCAGAAAGCCGAGTGCAAGCTTTGCTCCTCAGCAGGTGGGAGCCAGGAAGCAGCAGCAGCGAGATGTTACTAATAAACTCAAGATGACTACAACTAACTGAGAATTACCTTCATCTGACTCCTAAACAGGGCTTGGGCCTCCTCCTTCATTGACTCTGCAAAAAAGAAAAGCAGAAAGGTTGATTCTCCAAAGCAGTCTTTCCTGCAAAAGCTCCTGCACCAATGCCTACTGCCCTGCAGTAATTACGACTGTTCCTACACGTATCTTTTCTCCCTCCTCCCCAAAAAACCTGAACCAGATCACTGACAACTATCCAGCTAATAATGTTGCACGTAAAAGATTTCCTAGCTGAATTAAGTTACCTGACAGCTCAAATTTGTGCTGAACATCAGCCTGTGAGGAGTCTTCACTCACATTTGGGACTTGTGGAGGGGATGAATCATCATCAGGTGGGGTCTGGAGGGAAGAGAAATGCACAAATCTAGATGTTTGTGTCAGCTTACTTCAGTGAAGGTGTGGGCACATCTCACTCACCCTAACCTAACTCAAGGCAATGAAGTTCACTGAGCACCTTCCCGACAGCAATTCTGCACATGGGCTGGGGGAGGTAACACAAAGGTACTGCCTAAAGCAGAGAGCTTCTCTGCAGATCTAACAGATCAGCAGTGTGACTACCAAGAAAACAGTCAATCACATTCATTGAAGGGTCACCTTCAACCCAGCAGTCATCCTTCCTCTAAACTTCTCTCCTACCTGCCACAACTGCTCCTTTCCTTCCCCACACCAGTTCCAGATAGTCTCTCTGCTCACATACCTCTGTCTTCACTGTATTGTGCACTGTGTCTTCTCCCTTGGCCGATTCTATCTCGATTTCAGAAGTCTCTCCTGCTGTTACAGTTGCTCTTTGATCCTCTTCTATCTCTTGACTTCTGAGCTCTGGTGTTTCCGTCACTCTTGCAGTTACTGGTATGGTTTCCTCAGGGCCCAGCGGATTCTGCTCCTGCTCTGCAGGTTCTGTCTTTATTTCTGATCCCAGCTCACCAATGCCCATTAGGTCTCGAATTCCCTTTGCCTCTGGTTCTTCACACTCCAGTCTCTCCTGCTTTACAGTCACAGACACTTGGGGTATCTGGGCCTGTTTCTCATGCTCCTGACGAATTGAGTGTTCCCATGGGCCAGGCAGGGTCTGAGGGTCATCAGTATCTTCGCAGAAAGAAGACAGAGCAGCTTCAACAACTGCTGCATCCAGGACTTCAGGGTGGTCATCTACCTTTATTGCCAAAACAAACACACAGCAGTGCAGGCCAAGGTCAGAAAGAGGGATTAAAGAGAAGTTCATGTTATTTGGTAATGAGACAATTGTGGAAAACCTGGTGTACTGGGTTTACAAAGTTGCCTTTCACAGCCAGACCTGTATCACTCCCTGCAGTCTCCCATAGAGCTTCAATTTCAGAAATACAGCATTCCTTGAAAGCATGCTCCAAGCAGCGCTCATTTGCTGGCTAGAGGTGTGACCCAAACCCTACCCAACACAAGGAAGAAAGAAATTTCTTTCTGCACTCTGAAGAGGAGCACCAGGCTAAACGTGGCAGACTAGCCGCAGTGGTGTCATGAGGCCATTTCCTATTGGTCTGGACAATGATGGTGAGAATGTGCATTTTGGAATAGTCAGCAATCATTTGAGATTAACCTGACTGGATGTGGAGCAAAAGGCATTGGTACTCTGCTTTGCCCATTTACCTTGTCCTCAATGATGGCTATAATATTTCCAACAGTATCGAAGTCCAGCTCTTCCCCCGTATAGGACACTGCGATATCCATTTTCTCAGCCAAATCCAGGTCTTCTTTCCCATCCATGCAGTGATCTTTGGAAGACCCTGCAGCGCTGCCAGCCCCAGAACCCAGGCACTCTTTCTTGATGGAATCAATGATCATGGATATTTCACTGCTGTCCATGGACACTGTCACGGTATGGGAATCAGACACTGCCTCCATGGAAACACAGGCTTCTGGCTGGCTCACTGCGCAAGGATGAGAGCGACAATCAGAGACCAATCCGGAGAAGTCAAGCCCACATAAATAACTACCGCAGTGGGTAAGACCAAGCACCAACCACAAGCATCCCCAGGTCCACCCACAAGAGCACAACTTTGAAAAATAAAGGACAAATGTAGGTTTGGTTTCCCACAGTAAAGACAAAGTGAGATTCCAGCCCTTGAACCACAATCCAGCAACAGACCATTAGCACCCCCACCCAGTAAACCATGTTTAAAACGTTTTATTCCAGAATTCAGCCATCACCATCCTTTCAGCAAGGATGGTGAGTCTGAGGTGATAGAAAGCCAGCTGAGAGCTTGCTGGGTGCTGATCCCGAAGGAAGTTCTGCTTTCCAGCAGTGCATGACCTACGACTGTGTAGTTCAGGAACGCACCTGTGGCTACACTTTCTGGAGCTGCAGCTGGTGGCACAACGGATGGTGCTGACAGCGTGGGCATCATGACAATGGTTGCCTGGGACACAGGCTCTACGGGGGTTGGCAGGAGCTTAGCTGGAGGTTCACTGGCAACAGCGGAGAAGGAAGCAAGAGGTGAGGTGAACTGTGCAGGACCAGCTTCTAGAAGCCGGGAAAGCGTAGGAGCACCTAACAGAGAGTAGAAGGGAAAAGCACATGAGCAAGAAGCAGCCACCACTGAAGTCCACAAAGCCACCACTGGGGTCTTCACTGTCTGGTGGCTTCTTCTGGGAAAAAGACACTGCGAGGTACCTACAAACAGTCCCAAAAGCTGTATGGAGAACCTGCACCAAAAATGCACGACTATTCTGTGTGTGTGCAGTCTGAAACAGGATCATGCAGACTATGGGATACTGTGATCAATGTAAGGGCTGACAGGCTAAGCCACACAAGCAGAGAGATGCCCTTCCACATACCAATACAATTACAGGAAATCTGAAAAACAGTGCTGAGCGCCACACAAGGTAAGCCAAGACAGTCACCACAGGAGCTGGAAGGGAGCAGAGGGGATCTCTTTGCAGGTCTTTCCTGAAGAATTCCTCTTCTATCAAAGGTTGTTACTCATACTATCTGTAACTTCCAGTTTGAATTTACTGAATTATCTGGACCAAATTAACAGGTCTTAAAGAACAGATGTAGATAAGGAAAGTGAGATTATTCATATGGAACTATATATGAAAGAATGGCATAAATCCTCAGTTGCAGACAGTGTGATTAAGCCACTGGTTATCATGAGCTAAGAAGAAACTTCACTTTAAGCAGGTTGTTCTGAAAAGGGCCAATGCAAAGAATTGCACTGTCCCTCTCACCCCCCCCCTCTGTCAAAATTGCTCTGGAGCTCACAGACCGCTGTGGGCTAATCCTCAACAGACCTCTAAGCTTCCAGATTCACAGTGAGCTGCAGTTTGACACATCGGCAATCAGATACTAAGACCATTTTTCCCCCCCAACTCCCTGTCAACTAACCCTTTCTTTCTACACTGAAATGCCTGGTATTAGCCAGTGTCTAGTGACCTAGACTGCATGGACCAGGATTGAATCAAGTCTAATTGTTTCAGTCACTTTAGACCAAGGCACTCCTTTTTTCTGTAAGGATCAGTCTTAAAAAAGGTAAGGATGAGAGGGACAGGGGTACAGAAATAGGAAAACAACTCATAAAGAAGCCCCCAAACCAGCCAGGCTAAATGCCCTTCATTTCCAAAAAGAATTCACAGAACAGTCTGAAGGTGCATCTGAAAGGAGAACTGTATAGGGAGAATCCCAAGTTACCTGAGGCAGCAGGAGATGCAGGGACAGCACCAGGTGCCGACTGCATTTCCCCACTGTGCAGCACTGGAAGGACGCTTCCTACCTCCAGCAGGACTCCTGAGCTGTTCATGTGACCAGAAGCCACTGCCATTTCGTTTTCACCAACCTGCCGAAGGGGGACACAACTGAAGTTCCTGGAGATACCATGACATCAGTGGTTTTTTGCCAGATATGCACCTCCATGAATATGTCAATTGTTTTCTGTCTCAGCATTTCTTCTGCACTTTTTGTCCAGTCTAGTCCCTGCCTGAGGCCCCTTACACAAGTGCACAACATGACAGTTAGAAAGTACTTGTTCTTCAGCTACAATACAGCTGCAGTGCCACCTTCCTTTGAAGTCAGGCCAAATAAATCATTTGCTCCACTTTACTTCCTCTGTTCAAGGACCTCACAATCATTTACAGATACCAGTCTCTCTACCCCAAGATGGCACGGAATTATCCCCAATTTTGAGTTGAGGCAAACTGAAGCACCAAGATGGAAAGTAACTCTTACCAAGGTCACACAGTAAACCTAAGACGGACCTTGACGCTGATGTAGAACAGCCCTATTGATACTAAGAAAACCCAGTCTTCCACTGCCATTACCCTTCCTTTCTCCACCCTATGTTACACTGCATCCTGCAAACAGACCCTGTGGGACATTTACACAAGCTAACAAATAGAAAAGACCCCAAATCTAACAACTAAAAAAAAAGAAAGTCAACAGCAATACACCTGCTCCATCACACAAGCCCTAACACAGGGAATCTGTGCCATATGCAGGCTTACAGCTACTATGTTCAGACTGGGCTCTGAACAGTGTCAGCAACGGTCGCCCTCCTCAGACTTCCAGAGTCACCAACACCAGAAGTGGGCTGTCATCACAGTGATCTTACTGTCTGTCTATAATTAATGGAAAACTGAAGCACTTCAATACTGCTCATAAAGGACTAGCTACCCCTGTGCTAAGATCCATTACAAATTGAAACTCGACTTCCTACCAAGATGTAAAAAACTGTGAGCCCAAAGTAGAAGTCATCAGGAACAGCTCCACAGAGGCTGACTGGGATGGTGCTGACTAGCACACTCCCTTCCCCTGGGGAAAACTATTTTCTCTAGTAAGCCTGCAACTCCAACTCCTTAACGACTGAGAGGAGATAGCCAGTCCTACGGGCCTGAATGATTCCTGCAGTCCTGCACCCACAGTACTGCCAGGAAAAGGTCCCACCTCTGTGCCTCACAGGGGTAATTACATCTCTCAGAATTACTTCTGTTGGGACTCGCACAAAAACTACATTTTTAAAAAGCTTTTGCAGCTCCCCCTTTTTCAGTGGGGAGTCTGGAGCAAATTGTTTGTGTGCTTGCATATATGAGCAGAGAGCTCCATACCAGCCTGGGGCTTGTGGGCAGGAGACTGCCCTTCTTCAGCAGCTCTGAGAGCAGAGGGGAAGGAGGCGGAGTTGCTTTTTGTCCTAGCATCTTTTTCTGGGGTGAATCATCAGTGACTGGGGTCATGGGGGCATCCAGGGGAGCAGAGCCTGGAGGGGTGTCAGGGATTCCAATGAAGGAGGCAACTGGGGTGCTGGGCAATGTCCCTGGAGTGACCTGAGAAAGAGAAAAACCACACTGTTCAAAGCCACACTCCACCACACGGACTAGCCCCACTTGCTCCTTCCCCCAAGAGCACTGATCCAGCACACCACAGACACCTACTCCATTCACTCGCTACACCTACTCCAGGCATATGCTTTCATCCTTTCCCTGTCCTGTAGTGCCACTTCCCAGGCACACACAGCAGACTGCCTGGCCAACCCACTGATGCCCCTACGTAGCCTTTGATCCAGGCACCTGATCACCACAGACATGGAAGAGGACATGTATCTTGAGCAGCACTGTACATCAACCACACTACAACACTACCACAGCAAAAAGTCTGCAAAACAAGGCAAGGGCTTCTCCCCAGGCTCCTTTTCCATGATGGACGCAGAGCCCCATGTCCCAGGCTGGTCCTTTCCTCTTACCATGAGAAGGATCCTTACCCCTGGACTGGCCTCATCCACAGCAGGCTGAGACAGATCTCCCAGAGCATAGTCTCCCCCTGGGGAGGTTGAGCCTGCAGGGGAGCGAACCATCACACCCGTTAATCGTCGTGGTGGATTCTTAATGGCCTGACGAGCTGGAAGAAAACAGGGAAAAAAAAAGGGGAGATTCTATGACTCCATCTTCAACAGTCCCTGAGAGTCACCTCTGACTTTTACCCTAAAGAACCATAAGAAAACAATTTAAATTGTAGGAATTTCCTGGACCACACTAGGCTAAGTTCACAAATACTACTAGCATTGGGTAACGCACTTTAATTGCAGATTTCCCAAGCAGTTGGCTATTCATAACCTATGACCACTGACAGGTTAGTTCACTGAATTGCCCCAAGAATTATAAATTAATGAAACATTCAGAACAAGTCTCTCTCCCTTGTATCTTCAGACAATAGTAAAACTATAGGGAAAACTAAAGTGGTGACATTCTAATAGAGCTCCTTGCTAATCCTGCTTCCTCTTAGATATATCTTTTCTACAGAATTTGCTCCTTTCTCAGAAGTCTTTGCATTTTGCCCAGTTACAAATATAGTGCTGCAAAGAGAATACAACCATTCTCTCCAACTCTAGGGTCAAGGAATTCCTCCTGAACAGGTAGGTGTTAAGAAGACTTACATATTTTCCAAATGTTCTTATTAATATATGCCCCTCTCTACAGGGACAAGTAAGGAAGCTCATTTCCAGCTTACCCTGATAAGCAGCATCTGTAGCCTTCCTCTTGACTTCTGCCTCCTCCTCCTCCATTTTTTTCTTTCTGTATACAGAACCAAAACCTACTGTCACAGAATGTCCCATTTCCTCTTAGTTCCTCCTCCACAATCAGTTTACTGACCCCAAAGCCCATTATCTCCAGACAACAATTAACTGCCTCTGCAGACGCAGGCTCAATACCTCAGAGGAGGGAAGCAAAGCCAGAAGCCAGTCAGAGAACAACACACTTCGCAGGAAATTTCACTTCCAGATGATTATCAAAACGCATGACACAAGCATGATATTGCGAGCCATCACGAAGCTCTTTACTGAGAAACTCTAAACAATGCTGCACACAAACTGGTGTCCACCAACCTAAACTTAGTCCACCCTCAGAGGCCAAAGCATCTGTCTAGCTGCCTCATTTTTCTTATCCCTGTACATGGAGCAAGAGATGTCTGACAAACACTGAGTGTCAGGGAACTACAATCGCAGAAGCAAGCATGACATGGATATAATGAAGTGAAATAACCCACATCATAATCTCATTGCACAGCTCCTCCAGTCTGTTATCCATGTGTCCAGCCTGGATCAGCTCCACATCCTTCTTGAGTTGCCTGTAATCAGAAAATCTTCTTATCACTGAACAATACACCCTAAGTAGCATTTTCACCCCAAGCACTATCCCACTTAGCTGACTTTTCCAAGACAGAGTTCTCGGGTGCACTACAGCTTAATAGCTCTGCTATATACCTGTATTTTTCCTGCGTTTCTTTAATAATTTTCTTCAACTCCTCAACTCGTTCTGCAGTCAGTTTCCGCACAATAACATCTTCCACAGTTTCCACAACTTCTCCCTTCTCACCACGTTTTCTCCTATAGAATAAGAGAGAACCAAAACCAGTTCAGACATAAAATGCAGAAAACCCCTGTTCTTCTCTCACATATGGCTGCCGTCTGTCATTCCTGACACACACATGCCCCCCAAAAAATCAACCTCTTCCAATTTCCCTTAAATGATATTGGACAGAACAACGTTCAAACAATCTCTTCTGAAAAATTTATTAAATTCTTAAATGCATCCAGTGTTAAAGACTTCAGGAGTAGATCAAAGATGCAAGCCCACTGCAAATTCTCACCCTGAGAAAAATCAGTCATTCCACTTCAGAGAAGATTCTTACCATCCAAGAATAAACATCTATTTTTTTCCCCTCAGTAACTTTACTAAGTCTTCTGTCTTTGCAACTCTAGAGCTGAAGATCATTTAGCACTATCACAAACAAATACTTTTCAACATCCTGCCTTTAATTTAATTTTTTTAACCCCCAATTTAATGTTTAATTAAAAAATTAATTTTTAATTTAACCCCCAATTTAATGGGATGTGAAGTCCCAAAACAAACTGCTTGGAGTTAGGAGTGAGAAATATCCGAGACCACAAAGCTGTAGCAATAGCATTGATACGAAAACAGTAAGAAACCACTGCAAAATAGAGAAAAATATAAAAACGTTTCCCGTTCTCACTTCTGCTGTCTTTTCTACCCCTATTCTGAATCATAATTTTATGTGTAAAGCTTCTGATTAGTAATACTAACATGTGGTGTTTTATTCCAGCCAAATATGTTTCTTTTTGCTGCATTAAGTCTCCAAATGCACGCTGCAACTCTTACAAATGGAGCTGTGGCAAGGAGGCACCACCTACCCTGCCATGTATTGTAACAACAGTAGGGGCATATGGAAAACACTAACAAGTACACAATCAATGACCAGTTTTCAAACCATGTAATACCAAAATACTTCAGTCTTCTGAAAAAAAAAAAAAAAAAAAAGGAGACAAGAACAAGAAATATGGGAAGCATGTTCTAAGTTATACCTTGGGCTTGCCAGTCTCCCCCACCTGCCATACCCCGATGTCTCTGTCCACTCACGCCAGCTATCACAACTGAATTTCCTCATTCCAGTACGCTCCTTCTGGGAGGAGCACTATCAAATGCTTCACTGTAAGAACTGACAAATCCACCCCAAACTGCTGCAGACTGCACTCGCGTCTGACTTTGTACTCACTTAGGAGTCTCTGTAGTCTCCAGGAGCTCCGAATACTGAGAAGCACAGTGCTAAGAAGAAACAAAGAAAGTCAGAGCACACCAAAGAGTCAGCTTTGGCAAACACCTACCAACAAAGCTTACAGGGCACTTACTCCTACTTTTTCAGAGGTCTTAACACTTCATGAACATATCTGACAGTCTTCTCCAGTTTTCCCCATGGCTGTAATTTAGTGTAACTCAAAGCAAGGAGCCATATTAACTTTTTTACTACAGCACAGCCTAGGCTGATCTTCAAAACAAAGCTAAATAACAGACACTCTCAACTAACCATTCAGAAATCAAAGTAAGCAAGCATTATTAGGAAAACTGTAGCTGTAACGTCTCTGCCTGTGAACATGAACCAAAAATATTTCAATGGAGAAGGCAAAATAGCATTATATGAAGGGCAGTTTTGTAGCTGAACAGAAAGAGCAAAGCAACATAAACCCCTCAACTTCTCCTCCTTTAATTATCTTAATCTCTTTCTGTCCCTTATGCAACAAAAATCTCAGGTGCCTGCCCAAACAGTAGGACATAAAAAATACAGGGGCAACCACAAATTCCTGGGGTAAGGAATTCCACAGCTCAATTACATGCCTGGTGAGGAACAATCTCTTTAGTTTGCTTTGAACTTGCCTCCTGTTAGTCTTACTTAATAGCCTCTAAACGTTGTACTGGACAAAGCAATGAACAATTAATCCTTATTCATCCTCAACCGTGCTGACATCTGTTGTATTCCTGTTATCTCTTCTTTATGTTATGGGTTTTACCTGACTTAGCCGTCCCTTACAAGTAAGCTGTTACATGTCTTTTATCGTTCTTGTCTTTTCCATAACTTTATCCAACTGCACTGTAAGCTCACATTTAATTTCAGAAACAGGAAGAATTATATCTGACTTAAATAAAATTGATTTTTAAAAAATAAATGTTGCTATCATTTTAAAAATCAAGAAATAAATTCTTTTAGGCAGCTGTCTTACATATACCACACAGAACTCATTTTTTCCAAGATTCAAGTATCAGTATCTCACCTTTTGGGAAAACCAGTCAGGTGGGCGTCCCGGCTCTGCAAAAGGTTTGATAGCTCTGCTGACTGAGACCCTACAGGAGAGAAATGGGAAGTCACTGCCAACTTACTCCCTTCCACAACCCACATGCAGAGAAAAGGTGCTGATCTGTCTCGAAGTTCAGCACTGAATAGCCCCCATGAACACAACGAACTTGCCAAGGAGTTCTTATGTTTGGAAATTACTCAAATACAGCCTTTGACCTCAAAAATATTTGTCTGCTTCTCACATACAACAGCTTTACTCCGTTGATTTGAAAACCAAATTTCTAGCTTCTGATGACACCATTACATTTCCACAAAAGCTCTAATTTGGTGAGAGGAAAAAGGGAGCAAAACAGACTCAAGTTCAGAAGCAGCGCACAGCAATCTGTTATCAAACACCTTTCCTGACCACAACGCACCCCTTCCCATTCACCAACGTGTCATTCTTTGATCTGATTAACACGCTTCTGTTTTTACACAGCAGTTCCAAAACAAACAAAAAGGCCTTTAACACCTCCATCTTCGTTTTGAACAAAAAGCTGAAGGGTTGATGCCTAGCTGCTGCACAAGTGGCACGGCAGAAGGCCGTACCCCAGGCCACGCACAGCCGCAGGGCAGCCGGTGCCTGAAGGACAGAGAGGCCCGGCCCGCTCCCTTACCAGTTCTGGTCTCCGCTCCGCATGACGGACGAGGCCAGGCAGAGCTTCTCGCGAATGGACCACGGCTCCGTAGGGCCGGCGCTCAGCAGCTTGTGCTCTGCAGGCACAGAGGAAGGAGGTGCGCGGCGCCGCCCGGGCCCAGCCCCGGCCCCACCCCGCCCCGGCCCGCTGGGCCCGCCCCCCTCACACCACACCCGCCCTTCAGAACCGCTCGATTCTCCCCGGGCCTTTCCCCCACCGCTATCCCACGCCAGCCCCGCCACCCGTGGGCCACCGCCGCCTCCCCCGTCCGCCGCCGCTCCCAACAGGCCCCGCACTCACTGCCCGTCCCCGCCGCCATCTTCCCCGCCAGGCCCGAGGGAGGGGGGGCGGAGCCACGCGCAAAGCCCGCCGGGAGGGAGGCAGGCGCACGCGCACCGCACCGCACCACCCCAACCGCCGTCCACCGCGGGCACGTGCAGCCCAGCCTTCTATTCCCGCCCCCGATGCCCCACGGCGGGCGCTGATTGGTGGCCGCGCGGACGCGGGTCCCCATTGGCTGAGGGAGAGGGGGCGACGTTTGAAACCCAACAGTAGGTGCGCGCGGCCGTCGAGTAGCAACGCCAAAACCGGAGCTGGAGTTGGGCGGTGCGGTGCGCTCGGGAGAGGCGGCGTCGGCGTGAGAGGTGGGCGCCGGTGCGGGGCGGGCGACGGGGGTGGGGGGCCGCGGTTGCGGGCGACGGGGGTGGGGGGCCGCGGTTGCGGGCGACGGGGGTGGGGGGCCGCGGTTGCGGGCGACGGGGGTGGGGGGCCGCGGTTGCGGGCGACGGGGGTGGGGGGCCGCGGTTGCGGGCGACGGGGGTGGGGGGCCGCGGTTGCGGGCGACGGGGGTGGGGGGCCGCGGTTGCGGGCGACGGGGGTGGGGGGCCGCGGTTGCGGGCGACGGGGGTGGGGGGCCGCGGTTGCGGGCGACGGGGGTGGGGGGCCGCGGTTGCGGGCGACGGGGGTGGGGGGCCGCGGTTGCGGGCGACGGGGGTGGGGGGCCGCGGTTGCGGGCGACGGGGGTGGGGGGCCGCGGTTGCGGGCGACGGGGGTGGGGGGCCGCGGTTGCGGGCGACGGGGGTGGGGGGGCCGCGGTTGCGGGCGACGGGGGTGGGGGGCCGCGGTTGCGGGCGACGGGGGTGGGGGGCCGCGGTTGCGGGCGACGGGGGTGGGGGGCCGCGGTTGCGGGCGACGGGGGTGGGGGGCCGCGGTTGCGGGCGACGGGGGTGGGGGGGCCGCGGTTGCGGGCGACGGGGGTGGGGGGCCGCGGTTGCGGGCGACGGGGGTGGGGGGGCCGCGGTTGCGGGCGACGGGGGTGGGGGGCCGCGGTTGCGGGCGACGGGGGTGGGGGGCCGCGGTTGCGGGCGACGGGGGTGGGGGGCCGCGGTTGCGGGCGACGGGGGTGGGGGGCCGCGGTTGCGGGCGACGGGGGTGGGGGGCCGCGGTTGCGGGCGACGGGGGTGGGGGGCCGCGGTTGCGGGCGACGGGGGTGGGGGGGCCCGGTGTGCCCTGTCCCGGGCCCTGCCTGGTGACCGGGCGCAGCACCGTGTGTCCGTGCCGAGGGAGGGTTCTGTGCGGCAGCTGTGGCTGTGGGGAGTGGGTGGATGCGGCAGTGGTGGGACGTTACCTTGTAGCGGGGTGTACCTGCAGGGAGCGAACGCTGGGCTCCCAGAAGGCTGCTGCAACATCACCTTATACCCTCCCTGTGCCCCTTTTTCTCCAGGAGCAATGGAGCAATCAGCTGCCTCCCCTCGGCTGTTCTCTGATGATGACGGTGTTGCAGCCTCCCCTGTTCTTGAATCTACAGCGACAGGGTTTGCGACTGATGTGCACAGGAACCTGCTGTCGGAGTTCTCTGCCATCTCGCCAAATCTGGAGGGTTCCCAGCAGGTGAGGCTGGAGCTCTGTTGTTACAAACAGGGCAGTGTTTTGACTTGTAGCTGCTGCATCTCTGTACAAAGGCGTTGGTGGTGCAGGGCTAACAGAGACCCTTCAGAAAGGGCTAGACCAAAATGTTGTATTGCAGGGGGCAGTTCCTCTTATGAACGGTACAGCCAGCAAGTGTTCTTTAAACACGATGGCTCTTAGTGTGGTGTTTGGTCTGAATTACTAGATAAGCAAAAGAAAAACAAAAAAAAAAAGAAAAAAAAGGACGCTGTGCCTGGAAATGCCTAAGAAAGGTTCTGGCCTTGCTGGGGGTTTTGGGACCAAAGAAGTCTCCATTAGCTACTGAGTACTAGTTGGGGTAGCCACACGTGTTCCATGCTGTGGCTTCTGTTAGTGTTCTGATGGATGGTTGTGTATTGCCTCTCTGGCTACCATGTTTAATCTGCTGACTTTTGCAGGCTGTAACAGAAGACAGTAATGAAAAATTAAAGGTCTATCTGAGAGTTCGACCTCTGAAACCTATAGAGGTGGAAAAAAGAGAAGACCAGGTGAGACACTGGGTGAAGCAATCTCTGAGCTGGTTGCCCGTGTGCCTGCTGGGAGATGATATTATCCTTTGCTGTCTATGCTATGGCCTCTTGTGAGCTGTTGTGATGACGGAGGTTTATGTGTTCTTTAGGGCTGTGTCTGCATTGAGAATTCGGAGACACTTTTTCTAAAAGCCCCTAAAGACTCCTTCAACATGCGGAGCACAGAACGTGGAATAGGACAAGCGATGCACAGATTCTCTTTCACCAAGGTAGGTAATTGGGACAAACAATTCATCTGGAAGGTTTTTTTGAGCTTAAACCCACCTTACCACTTGAAAAGCTGGCTTACTAATGCTACTGCATCCAATGCACCGTGTGAACTATGCAGTCTTATACAAATGTCTTGTCCTGGTTTCAGCTGGGATGAGTTCACTTTCTTCCTAGTAGCTAGCACGGTGCTGTGTTTTGGCTATGATGTGAGAACAATGTTGATAACAGCACTGATGTTGTTGCTGGGTACTGTTTATACGAAGTCAATGACTTTTTGGTTTCTTGGGCCCTGCCAGCCAGGGGGCTGGAGGGGCACAAAAGACTGGGAAGGGACACAGCCAGGTCAGCTGACTTGAACCAGCTGAAGAGGTATCCCATACTATGGGATGTCATGCTTGGTATATAAACTTGGAGGGTTAGCTGAGGCGGTTTGTTGCTCAGGGACTGGCTGGGCATCAGTCAGCAGGTGGTGAGCAGTTGTATGTGCATCACTTGTTTTTCCTTTTCCTTCAGATTTTATCCTTTTTCCCCACCTTTCCATCATAATTATTATTATTCATGTTCTTACCTCTTTATTCTGTTTAAATTATTAAATTGTTTGTATCTCAACTCTCAAGTTTTACATTTCTTTCTGATTCTGCCCCCCATCCCTCCAGGTAGGGGGGAGTGAGCAATTGGCTGTGTGGTGCTTGGTTGCTGGCTGGGGTTAAACCACAACACGCCTCTACTTAAGTTTGTTTCTGTTGCTGCTGCTTTAGTTTTTCTCTTTTTAAGCTGATCCTGACAACTTTTTTGGCAGCAAATGCTGAACTCTTGTTCATGAGGCTGTAGTGATATTAGATGTTCCTGGATTAAGCAAGTGATCAGTTTATTTATGTAGGGGGCTTGGACTGGAATTACTGGTGGGTCTGTTGCTCATGATGTGGGGTTAGTGGAGGGAACAAGGGACTACGTAAAATCACTTGAACAACCATCAGCAGTCAAAAGATTGGACAGATCTACATGAAGCCATTTTTCATATGTTTTGTTTGCAGATCTTTGGACCAGATGTGGGGCAGAAATTGTTCTTTGATGCGACAATGAAGCAGATCATAAAGGATGTCCTGAATGGGCAGAACTGGCTGGTTTACACCTATGGCATCACCAATTCAGGGAAGACTCACACTATTCAGGGTAAGGAAAACACCAGGTGTTAGTAGCCTGTTGAGGGAGTTGTCTGCTGCTACATGTGAATCCTCAGCTTGCTGCTATTCTTGCTTCAGGCACCAACAAAGATGGGGGGATTCTGCCTCGCTCCTTAGCGGTCATCTTCAACAGTGTGGGGGACCAGCTGTACCAAGCCATGGATGTGAAGCCTTCCCTCTCCAATGAGGTGATCTTGCTGAACAGCACGCAGGTGCGGCAGGAGGAGAACAAGAAGCAGACCGTGCTGCGGGGGGGTCTGCGTGAGGTAAGTGTGTGGCTTCTAGGAGGTTTAACAGGGAAAGGATGGTGTCACACTACATACGTGCTCATGTTCTCTGTTTCCTTCCAGGAGGAGCTGTTAATGTCACAGAAGAGGCGTCCCACTACTGAATCTCGGCTCCAGGCCACCACTGGTTGCAGTTTTGACAGTGGAGTTGCTGGCCTCTCTTCATCTAGCCAACTCGCCAACCATTCGGACACCAGCCAGCAAGAAGGTATGTCTGGAAGCCTGTTGCATACTACCTGCTACTTGTTGTTGGAGAACGGAGGAAGAAAAGGTGATGGTTATTTGGATGCTCTGTTGTGGCTAACGGAGCAAAGGTGCTGTAGTTTCACAAATTCTCCCTTTTGAAAAATAAGGACGTCAGGGCTGAAGAACTTTGTATGTGCATCTTGCCAACATGTGAATTCACCACTGCGTAATAACCAAGCCTTGTGATTTGAAGTTACTGGAGAGACACTTCAGGGAATATTGTTGGTTATTAAGCAGCTGAATGCAAGATTATGGGGATAGCCAGAAAGTAGGGTGCTAAAGTGACATGTTGCACTGAGCACTTGTGCTCAGACTTTTGAGGAGGAACTACTAGCTGGTATGGTGTCCAGAAGCATGGAGTGATTGAGGTAACAAAGAATAAAACTTGACGTATACTGGGAAGTGTTATGTTTGAAATGTCCTATCCTTCTGGCGTCAAGATCAAGGATATAAAAAGTCCTTACACAGAATGGAGGACACTTTAGGCTGTCTCACCGGGGACAGGCATTAAAGTAGATCCAAATAGGAGGAGGTATATAGAATAATTTGTGGGGTAGTTTCTGCTGAAGAAAGATATCTCACTCTAGCTAAACAGTTTAGGTCGGACCTGTGAAAAAAACGTGGTCATGATTTTTTTTATTTTCCTCCCCTCCCCAGAACCAGGCCCTCGCTGGGCTGACTCGGATTGTGTTTCACTCACCGACGCAGGAGATGTGCAGTTCTCCATCTGGGTCTCCTTTTTTGAGATTTACAATGAGTTAATCTATGACTTGTTAGAACCGGCTTTACCTAGCCGGACCCGCAAGAGGCAGACACTGCGGCTCTGTGAAGACCAGACTGGCAGCCCCTATGTGAAAGGTAGATTTACCTGAAAGATATTTTTATTGGCCTGCTAGGGAGACTTGAGGACTGATTGGGTGGCTTAGCAATGATGTGTTGGGAGCACAATGTCATCTGCGGCCCCTCAGAGCTCTCTGCTTTTGGATTATGGAACTGTTAAGTTTGTTAATGTCGAGGAGATGCAATGGTGAAGTTGGGGCTGAGATAATTAAGTTTTCTGTAAGTCTCCTAACTGGCTTGCCCAATGCATGCCTGCTTTTCCAGATCTGAACTGGATCAATGTCCAGGATGCTGATGAGGCCTGGAAGCTCCTGAAACTGGGTCGGAAAAACCAGAGTTTTGCTAGCACCCACATGAACCACAACTCCAGTCGCAGGTCTGAAGGGAGAGGGAGGTCATTTAGGTAGAAATACAATTTTGTATTTCTATATGGGCTTCTAAAGGTTGCATTTCCTTTCTAAAAATCTGCATGTTTCTTTGCAGTCACAGTGTCTTCTCCATTCGGATTCTACACTTGCAAAGAGGTGGCACTGGAATTGTTAAAATCAGCGAGTAAGTTTCATACTCTCTAGGATCTGGGGGTGTTCCCTGGAGACTCAACTTCTCTGTGTCTCTTGTTGTGGATCTGGGGTATGGGAAGTATCTTGAGGAAGGTCTTGGTGAAAGTACTTAGAAGGAGTAAATGTTCCCACTCTTAAGACTTGGAACTGACTGAAGAGTTTGTGAGGAGTACTGCAAAGTGCAACTTGAGGTAATTCTCAGGCTTTCTGAATGTAGGTAAATGTGAGTAACCTTGGTCTTGCAGCAGGGGCTGACCAGAGTGCTGCTTGATGCCTGTTCTGGGATGTAGTTATCTGGAAATGGGTTGTCGCAGTACCTGGGAAGTGGCTGTCCTGAGAACTGGCAAAGGGTCTTTGAACTTGATGCTGTAAGGCTCATGTTGCTGTTACCTTGTGCAACCCCTACACTTGGGGGTTTCGGTCCAGCAATAGCCCGTACATCCCAAAAGAGCTTTCTGTGCCCTTATGGCGAAGGTGAGCAGGGTAGGTGATCGCAGGAGGTCTCAATTCTAAACCAGCACAGAATAGGACAAACCTAGTAAGTCGCGTGAATATCGCCTGTGTTTTCTTCAGGTTATCCTTGTGTGACCTTGCGGGGTCAGAACGCTGCAAAGACCTGAAAAGCGGGGACCGAATGAAAGAGGCAAACAACATCAATACCTCCCTCCACACGCTGGGTCGCTGCATTGCTGCCCTCCGCCAGAACCAGCAGTCCAAGTGAGTATCCCGAACTCCAGAGGGAGACTATGGGGAGGCTGTTCTGCTTTCCCATGGGCTCACTCTTTTCTCTCCCCACAGAATGAAGCACACCGTGGTTCCCTTCCGGGACAGCAAGCTAACCCGTGTGTTCCAAGGTTTCTTCACTGGACGTGGGCACTCTTGTATGATTGTTAACATTAATCAGTGTGCATCTACATATGATGAAACGCTCCATGTAGCCAAGTTCTCAGCCATTGCCAGCCAGGTAAGTAGCATGCACCAGCATCACGGCATGGTCAGGATACAGCCTGCTTCTGTGGGAATGGGCTCCTTTCTACCACAAGGCAGGGGCAACGCTTGCAAGTCTTCCCTGTGCTTCTCCAGTGGATTACTACCTTTATAGTATTTCCAGACTTTGCTAAATGCAAAGGGTTGCAGAGAAATGCCATGTTTAAAGACTATAAAGCTTCCAGGCTTTATGGACTAGTAATAATGGCCTCTTCCCCTTCAGCTTGTTCAGACACCTCCCACGAAGCTGGGCATTCCATCCATCCAGTCAATCATGAAAGAGCACAAGAGGCGAACCAGCCAGGGTTCAGAGGCAACAGCAGCAGCAGCAGAAGTGGTATCGGAAGGAGGCAGTGATGATGAAGCAGATGCCTCCATGTATGACAAAGAGGTGAGTTGTGATTTGTTTTACAGCCTTTATGGATAGAGGAGCAAGAACATGACTGTTAGCTTTGGCCTGGGAGGTAGGGCTGAAGCTTGGCCCTACACCAAAACATGTCAGAGAACCTCAGAAGGATATAGGATGCAGGAAACTGGGAATCAATGAGGAAAACATTCCACAGTTGGTCTAAATCTGAAGCCCATGGTTAATCTGGAAATGCTTTGTCAGCTATGGAATAGGGACAGTAAGAGCTCAGTTGCTGACCTACAATCCCTGCTCTGCAAGGGAAATCTAGAGATCAAAAAACATGCAAAACAGATGGCTAAACTGAGGAAAAATTATCAAACTTCCTCGATAATCAAAGCAGGCAGCTGGAATAGCTGAAAGATCAAGATGGAAGTCGTGTACCTACAGAGACTTGGGTTGTAGCGTGTCAAGGTAGCAAATGCAGGTGCAGCCCTGGGTGGTGCTGTAGGGGAAGCTGCTGTGGAGATTGCTCCACCTGCAGTGCGGTGTTTAAGCCATCTCATGGGAGAGGAATGAAGAGCAAACCTGGTAACCTCTCTTCCCAAGTGACTAAAAGAATCTTAAACCTAGATCGCTCCAGCCTACAGATAGGGGATCACCTAATCTATATAAGGTCTTAATTGTGTTGTGCAGTGTGGGCAATGGAGTTTGTGTCGTTCTTGCAGCACTTGTTGCATGTAGCAGAAGCTGTACGATTACTGCTGGTGCAAGAGCGGTACGAGAAGCTGCAACTAGAAGCGCGCCTCCGTGAGGAGATCTGCGATGAGATGCTGGAGCGCATGCAAAAGAAGGAGCAATGGTGGAGGTACAGCTTATGCTGTCTCCCTCCCTTTGTTCAAGGTGTGCTACAGTACTAAGAATTGCCAGACCCTGACATGTTGTTTGTTCTCTTTGTAGCGAACATATGGATACTCAGATTGAGCTGCTGGAGGAACTGTATGAGGATAAACTGAGTACCCTGAAGGAGTCGCTGAGTGACTATTACCAGGAGAAGATCCAGGTTTGTTCAGGGCAGTGAAATGACATCAGGAAAGTGGCAGTGGGTTGAGAGGGGACTAGAGGTATTTGAGTCCAGTATGGTGACTTATGCAAACCTGAAAGGAAAGATTTTGGTTTTTGAGGCATTTTTTGTAATATTATTTGATAGCTTTATACACAATTTTTGCTTTTTATATACTACTTTATGTAGCTCGCTAGGTTTTCTAATTTTCAGCCTTTAATCTGGAAGCTAATGGGTAACCATTCTGACTCCTCTATTTGTTCGTGAGCAGAGCTCTCCTCCCTTATTCTTTTTGCTAGTGGTTTACTTGCACTTTTCAGGTTAACACAAGTTAGTTAGTTTTCTTCTTATTCCTAGCTGTGATGATGAGTATGGGCCTGTCTGTATTTTTCATGCCATGGCATTTGAGTGGCCTCTGGGTCTTGCTGCAGACATCTCTGGAGATGCCAACTCTCAAAAAGTACCTTCAGAGGCTGTAAAAAAGGGGCTTAAACTCCCAGGAAATGGGTTCACTGTTTTCACTTAAAGGACATTAAAGGCTGGGTCCAACATGTGAAGTGTATGTGATTGAGAGAGTCCCTTGGAAGAAAGACATTGAAAGCTTCATAGAAGCTGTGTCAAGAAAATCTTGCTAAATGTTTGAACAAACTTGCTTCCTAAGGAACGTGATGAGAAGATTGAGGAGCTCCAAGCTGCTCTGCAGGAGGCAAAACAAAAATTGGAAAGCTTGAATACTAAGCAAAAGAACTCGGGGCAAGGCTTGCGTCGATCAAAGCGAGTGGCTACCTCATGCGCTCTGCAACAGGAGCTGGAAGATACTAAGGCTAGACACGAGCAATGCCAAATGGAGTTAAATGCTGTAAGAGCAGGTAAGGCAGTGATGCTGCACTGGTTCTGAACTATGCCTGAGCAATCCTTGTAGAAGGTTACAGATACTTTTTTGAGTAGGGTACATTAGTGGTTTCAGGATGTCTGAATCCAATCTGAGTTGTACATGATGGGAATAATGCACTGGACAGACAAGGTTTCACTTTTTGACATGATCCTCCCTTAAAGTCCATTTTCAGCTCCCTGTTCAAATTCTAAAGTCCCTTGTGTAATTGAAAGGGAGAAGTCTGGAATGTCTGCACAAATACAAAGCTTTTCTCAGCTTGCCTGTGGTAGCTTATCTCAAGGGAAGTCTTGACTTCAGAAAAACTGAAAGCTTATGAATGTACTGTTGCTCACTACTTTTTGTCTGTTTATAGAGTTGTGCAAGTACCAGAAATTAATGCAGCCACCTCCCTCTGCCAGACCCATTACCGTGGATGTAGACAGGAAGCTGGAGGATGGACAGAAGGTAACTCTGTGTTACAGAAAGGAATGCTTGGAGGCAAGGTGGTTGCCAGTTTAAACTGTGTTTGGAGTTGCCATTTTCAGGTTTTTAAACAAATAGTTGAAGGTGAACTGGGTCTGTTGAAAACAAATCCTTGAGATGTGGAAGGCTGTGGTATCTGTGATCCCAGTGTACCTCACTCAGACAGGATCTTCCCTCAGTGTTCTGTGTCTGAATTACGCTGGAGCAGCTTTGCTTGCAGAGCAATGTCAAAGTTAGCTATTGTATTAAATCTTTCTTCTGCAGAACATCAGACTGCTGCGTTCAGAATTACAAAAACTTGGAGTGTGTCTTCAGTCTGCAGGGAGAGCATGCTGCCACACTACAAGTGCAGGGAAACTTCGAGAAGCCCTTTGTATGTGTGATGACATTCTGGCTAAACAGGTAACGTGTCTGTTTTATTGTGGCTTGCATGGGGTGGGATTTAGTCTATGCACTTTCCCGTCATCAACAGAATAAAGTTCTTGCAGCAGATAAAAATAACTTATTCTCTAGACACTATTACATTAAGTACAAGCTCTATTACTAATTTTTTCAATGGCCAAGTCAGACTGTATAGTTGACTCTCCAAAGGAGACCCAAATTGTTCCTGTTCAGTTAATGGGCAGCCTGCACTTAAGAGAATTCAGAGTTCTCACTTCTGTATCCACTTCACTCTGTCACAGTTGCTACGGCAGCATGTTGCAGCAGGATGGATTTGGCTTTTTCCTAGCCTTACTGCCCCTATTTTGTTACTGAACTGCTACGCTGTTGACAGCAGAAGCTTTATGCATGGCCTTATTTAGCACTCCAGTTAATGAGTTTTGGCAAAAAAAAATAGAAAATTATCCTCTTCAGTTCATAGTAACCAGAAAGCTAGGCAATTTGTCATATCTTTACATATCCTGCCTTCCATTTCTCAGGACCAGACACTGGCAGAACTGCACAACAACATGATGCTGGTAAAACTAGACCTGCGGAAGAAAACAACTTGCATTGCTGAACAGTACCACACTGTGCAGAAGCTCCAGGCTCCTACACCATCTAGCATAAAGAAACGTTTCTGTACCAACAGGGAAAACCTACAACCTCCTACCAAAAAGCCCTTCCTCTACAACCTTATGTCACGTTCAGCTACTAGTCCTGTTGCTGGCAGAGGGTGGCAACTTCGTTCAGTTGCTCAATGACTTTTCACAAAGGGATCCCTGCCCTGCTATTACTGGCACAGGTGGCAAATCCAATATAATAGCATCTTTTTTTTTGTCTGTACTTGTTTATTGTTATTGTAGCTTCTTGAGTTTATGTAAACATTTTTAGATATGTATGTTTATAAACTTTTAATCGATACCAAAGTGGACAAAATGGCCTTCTGCAATTTAAACACTACAACAAGGAAAGTCTTTTAAATATAAAAGAATGTGGATGACCAAAGTTTTTTTAACAAAAAGACAAGTTAAAAGTGAGTTCTTATCTTCAACTTTGTTGGTACATAATTAAAAAATAAGTTCACAAGATCCTCCTTGAAATATATTTTCCCTTCCTTGAATTATAATCCTTTATTAAAGTACACACGTTCTAGTTCAGGGTTGTTCTCTTGGATCTTGGCTTGCAATTCTGGCTCCAAGCGTGTTACAGACATAGAACTATGCAAAAGAAACAGTAAAATGGTTATATATGATAAACACCTGAATGTAAAATACTGTAAGGATAGTAATCTACCTAGTTGCTTGAGGTTTGTTGCTAGCTTTAGGAAAGTAAGTTTCTATTGTTGTTATTATTAAATACAATGTATTTGCATATTTAACTGTCTGTTTTTATTCAACTGAATAAAAGGTTTATTTTTATAAAAATAAATCTCATAGTAAAGTGAATAAACTTGCTGGGTCATCTATAACAGCTGTGACTTCTTAAATATAGTTTAAGGTCTGATCTTCCTCGAAATGGAATGCTCTGGTTAAAATTAAGAAGTGTACCACACTTGCTATGCTTGTTTTTAAAGGCATCTCCAGGAAGCCAAGTGATACTTAACTACCACAACTCTGCTATGCCAGGCAGGGAAACATCCTATCAGACAGCTTTGTTATACTCAATTACATCAGAGGAGAAGTTTCTGGAAGTCAAAAGCTACTTTAGTTGCTCAATATTTTAACAGATTTGACTGCAGCCTGCATTGTTTAAGCTACATTTGGCAGCTTGTCAAGTTTAGGCAGCCACTAATGGTAGGAGAGGGATGGCTTGGCTGAATTCAAGACCCTATTCGTATTACATATGGCCAATTACATTATTTGTGGGTAACCCATTCAGGTTTCATTATGATTTCAGCTATGATGACTATTGTTTCTAAGACAGTATTTCAGTACTGAGCTATTTGTGTATTCATGAAAAAGCCTTTCTGGGAAAATATTAATCCAATTACAAATAAGCATGTATAGTCAAGTGCTGCTCTGTATAACCAGAGGAGTTCCCAGCTGAAAACAAAATGGGCTCTGACTATATTTAAGGAAGCCATAACCTTACAGAACATGAATGCATTGTTTGGGCCACATTAGCCTTTTTTATGAATCATTTCAGTGATTCTTAACTTTGTATTATTAAGCTCAAACTTCTCAGCTTGAAATAGTATGGTTAAATTACTCACCCAAACCTCTCATTCACTATTATTGGTAGCTGCATCTCAAGCTTAATTCAACCTTTATATATTACTGATGAGTAACACAGTTATTTTTCTGAATATTCTCATGTTTATCACACTTGTTATATGGGAATTAAGACTGTATGCTCTAGGAGGCAATGACCACTTGTTTCTGTCTCTGCAGTACATTGCATCTGGAAGTGTAACAGTAAAGTAAGAATAATGTATCAGGAATACATACCTTTTTTGAGGAAATAGCGCACAACACAGGGGTGTTGCAAACACAAGACTGCAGGAGACAAAAAAATGGGTTTACAATATTTAGGGTGCTAAAAGAGAATTCAAAACCCTTAAGACTGGTCTTCTAGGCAGAAAGCTGTAGAGGAATGAAGCTGGGTTAATTAACAATATACAGCTGTCGGCTGGCTTCCAGGGGCCGTGGGTTGGCTGATGTGCATAAGGTGCAGCTGGGGCTGGTTCCTGCTAAGTAGTTAAATAGCTCTAAGGGGTATAGAAGAGGAGCAGCCAATCAAAGACCTGGAAGAAGCAGAGGGAGGAGGAGGAGCAGCTGCCCTGGATGTAGGAGAGGCAAGAAGCAGGGTGGACTGGCCTGAAGAGGATGAAGAAACAGCATGAACAGTAGATGAACCTTTGAAACCTTGTGGGGGATTGGTGGCTGTGCTGGGGCAAGGTGTGACAAGTACTTACTGAATACAGTAGTAAGACTACTGACAACTTACTACAGTAACAAAAAACCCGATGATTTGATGTCCTTCCGCTGTTTTGCATTTGTGTGTATGCCAACTTTATGCTAGACAACAGCAAATGAAAACTTTCCATTAACCAAATGTTTCAAGAATGCAGCCTCTACAGGAGGTAACAGCCAAAGCATCTTTTCGAATCGAGCTGCTACATGCCTTTTTACCATTCCCTTTCTTTCTCCCTCCCTCTGTGTTTTCTTGGCTGCTTCTTCATTACTAATGACTTTTTTTACATGTATCATCAATTACCTCCATATCAGTATCCTCATCCAGTCTCTCAACTTTTTATTCTTTGAACAAATCAGAAATATTGTTACTTTCTCCAAAAAAACCCTACAAGTCTCTCTTAATAGCATGCACAAGCCAAAGAAGTCACTTACCAGAATCCAACTAATCCAACTTGAATAGGAGCACTCATCCAAGGAAACCTCTGTTGAAAACAAACCACACACAGTGAGCATGGTGTCTTTTCTTTACTGCTTGTATTGTAAGAGACATTGCACCTAAAGATTCCTGGACATGATGAAGGCAAAACAATTACCAGCACACCTTAATGCTGAGCTCCAATCTGAGAGCTCAAGCTCTTTGAAAAGTAATAATTCCCAGTGATCTCAATGTTATCCTGAGTAAGTGTCCCTTAAACACTACACTAGGTTGTTGACTGATTTACTTACAACCTGATCCTGAGTACACGGGCCATTTCTTTGAGTCACACAAGCCCACGGTAGCTACCAACACAGGCAAAGGTTGGAGCGGTGCTGCAAGTGCAAGATGCTGCCACACTTCTAAGGGCACAGTGACTTTTGCAAGAGCAAGATCTGGTTACAGCTCCAACTGTCTATTTGGCAACATGAAATGGTTTTAACTTCCAGCTGGAGATTTACTTTGTGAGCAACAGCATGTGCAGCCACTAACCATAAATGAGAGGTGTAAAGGGAACACGTAAGTCTGCCTCACTTAGCCCATTTTCCTGTCTTATGAGTTGCTCTGACATGCAGGAACTTGCCCCTGTAGCACAGTCTGACACGCTCCAGCTCTGCAAGAGTTCACCTTTCGCTAAAGGAAAAAAGGGGAGAAGAACTGGGGAAACACCTGAGGAAGCAACGCATAACCTACAAATGCATTTTTAACATATTCCTCATTACTGCAACTTTTGCAGAACTTGAACATATGGCAAGAAATATGGTAAATTTTCTTGTAGGCCTTTAAATGATTTAGGAATCCACTTCCCTCCCATGTTAGAATTTTAGTTGTAATTAATTACTAAAAATAAACCCAGACCTGTTTAAATAACACTGCTGCAACGGCGTTCTGTTGCTGCAATAAAATCAGTGTCTGCAGTAAGTAGGACATACACAACTGCTGTGATAACAGGAAGTTGATTTGAAAACAAAACACCTAATGAGTTAAAAATCACGTTAAAGTAGATTATGCTTTCAACAAAGATGGTGGTTTTTTTCTGCAAGAAGCATTTCTCAAGATATAGCAGTTAGAGGGGAAACTGGTGAACAAAAGGTGGTTCTATTTGAGACTAGAAACAGAAAAAAGAAATTCAGGAAGCTCAGCAGGACAAATCTTCGTTCTAAGGAAGGTCACAGCAGTGTAAGAGGCATGGAAAACAAGCCTGTGTGGATTGAATTTTCTACAGAACCTGAGGGAGAAGAAATTATGTAGAAGATTGTTTATCTTTTTTTTTCTCCCCCCCACCCTGCCCCGAGTCAACCTGTAATCCAGAAATGAGTGCAGGAAGAACCGTGCAATTCAGCAATAACCTGCAACAACAGATAAATGGAAAAAGACAGCAACAGCAAGAAGGATAAAGGGTGAATGCAGCAGTGCTCTGCTGTTCTGGCATTCCACTAAACACACTTTCATTTGACTCTCAGATGAGATAAATTCATTCAAAGTACTTTATATTTTATATGCTGGGAGAGCTCATGACAAGAGACGGTGTGACTGACAGTGAAAGGAATGTAGGACTGTGGCACTGGTTGAATATTACATGTATCTGGGAACACGTCAAACTCCGTACTGCAAATGATTTCAGTCTCTGAGGAGATTTAAGGGAGAGGGTTGTTGCATGTTGCAGTATGAGTGTGGGACCCAAGATACTTCCAAACATGATTTTGTAACTGAAGAGACTGTTAGAGGTTATCATAAGAGTAATAGATGTTTTCATGCCTTTATCAGAGCGTGTCATTAATCTGAGAGAGAGTGAGAGGTGTTTACTAGTAAAGACAATACAAACAACATCTATTTCATGTGCTGGAACATTTTTTGCCAAGGAGGTACTTGATCTGAGTTACAGCCTTTATTTTTTAAGAATGTTACCACGCTGAATTAATCAAGAAAGATGATGAGGTAAACTTCTAACAGTGGGAGGTCAATATTAAGAATTGGAGTTGTCCAGGAAACAATGTAAAACAATAAAGCAAAACTCAGATGCAGGCTGTACATCCCTACAAAGAGAGAAAATGGAGAAAGTACAAGACAGCAGAAGAATCTACTGTGTTAGAGAACTATCATTTCACTCTGGAAGAAGGCAGTTCCCAATGAATTAGGATTTAATTTCCAGATGTCTTTATGGCATCTTTAGTGGTTACCGCAAAGAGAGAAAATAGAGAAACGATAAGCAAACAAAATCCGTATTTTTTCTAACTGCTTCCTTTCATTGTTGGAACTCAAAATCTGTCAGTTTTCCTAGGCTAGCTATGCCTGCTTTAAAAAAAAACCAAACAAACAGAATAACTGAAATGACAGTTAAATTAGGAATGCAAGGAGGACTCTAAGGCATCAGACATTCAAGAATGATGCTTACAAAAAAAAAAAAAAGGCTCTCTGTTCTAGTTTTGAATACAGATTTTAGTTGCAGACTAAGAGACCCCAAGGTCACAGTCTTTGAGGCTGAGGGGGAGGAACAGGTGAGCATGAATGGTCATGATGGTACCAAAGACCACTGAGTAGTCACTGAAGAAATCGCTCATTTTTGCTGATCTGAAAAATTCACAACACCCTTATGTTGATTACACCACACAAAACCAACAGATACTTGTCTCCAAGGAGGTTGTTTTAAGGATATATAAGGAAATCTCTGTAATCAACCTGAATGTTAATACAGTGTGTAGAACAGGAGAGAAACAGTAGCTGAACCTGTAAGAGTAGTAATATAAATTAAAACTTCAGTGTTGATGAGAATTTTCAGAAGTTTCTATGAAAAAATAATTTCTTTCCTTAGGAGAAAGGTTACCTGTAATTAAAATAAATTATAAAATGCTGTGCCTCAGAGCAAGGTTGTTTATGGATCCTGCTGCAGCAGATGAAGTAACTTGGTTGTGTGAAGAGCTAGTCAAGTGTATGTTGGAAGGGATAATGAACACAGACATTATACAGCCTAATGAAGAACTTCTACACTGCATAATCGCATAAATGGCAGCCAAAGCCACTGCTAAAGCCTATAGCAAGAGCACATATATATAAAAAATATTTTTTCAAGTCAAGAAACACTCTTTTTCAGGCATGTGCTTGTGTTTTAAAAAAAACCTCTTGAGTCATTTTCTAGCAGTAACTTTTGGGAATATTGTTAATTCATACTAAATATTACCATCAAAATGTCCTTGTGGAAAACAATATTGGAATATGGAGGATGAATACATTACTAATACATAACCTACATCTTATTTCAAATATCAGAACATGATAACCTGCTATCGCTGAGACCAGCATTCCAGAAGCATTTCTTTCTCTCTTACTGCAGAACACCATTTTATTTTCTTCATTATTTCATAACCATTTGCCCGTTTTCTGGCCTTGTGTGTTAATAGGCTTTGACAAGCATACAAGAATTATTTTCAAGAGTGATGGTATGCGAAGCAAAGGCTAAGAATAATGAGTTAGTAAAGATGTGGATGGTGTTGGAGTAGTTCAAATGGGATGGTGCTTCTGAAACCTCAAGAAGACATGCAGAAGCTGCTTGTTAAAAATGCAGCTTATTGGTTTTAATACTATTCTCTACCAAGTGTTACCACTGACTACCTGCAGAGCAGTGTTTCACCTGAACTCACAGTCTTTGAGGCTGAGGGGGAAGAACAGGTGAGCATAAATGGTCATGATGGTACCAAAGACCACTGAGTAGTCACTGAAGAAATCGCTCATTTTTGCTGATCTGAAAAATTCACAACACCCTTATGTTGATTACACCACACAAAAACAATAGATATTTATCTCCAGACCCTGAGGATTGCTGCAATTTCTTCACAAATGTCATGAATCTGCCAGTTGATCTGATAGTGTTTGTGATATTTCTCTCATGTCAAATACATTTAATTTTTGCTTGAAATTTATGATTTTTTTTTTTTTTAAACAACGGATAATGTTCTGGGTAACACATTCTCATGAACATAACAGTATCACAAGCTGCTTAAAGCTACTCTGCAAACAGGGTATGGGTCAAAAGAAATAAGCAATTAAGAATTAGCCAAATCAGCATAGGACTCGTTATGCTGCAGACAAATAGTGTGTTTGGATGTGCTGCAGTCTCATTTCTTTCAGGAGATAAAAGCAGCACACACTGACTTTCCCTCCAAAAGTCCAGCATTTCCTGTTTTTATATTCTGAGCACTAGTGTTTTTTGTTAACAAGGGAGAAGCGAAGCATTTCACGGAAAAACAGTTTTTAAAATTGGAAGACACTTGGGACCTCTTCCCAATGCCTCATTTATATATACAGAAGCACTTTCAAATGGTGTATGTAACTGGGTAATTAACTCTGCACAAGAAAAAAGAAAGGCAGAAATAATAAGAAATAGAATCTTAATATTTTAGAAAACTTTATCTTAGGCAAACAAATTCAGGCAACCTCCCTTGCTCGCCCTCCCAGTCCCTACCCAAACCACTTCTCCAAGGGAGGGTCTGGAGACTCAGACCATGTTTTCTTTTGGCTAGGTTTTTCTATGAGGAAGGAGACAGACTGCCTCCGGGTACCCGTGGGAACCCCAGGCTGAGACTGCCCAGAGCTACTTGGTAAGTAAATCAGTGATACCAGCTGGTGAAGATGAAACTCCCTTTACTGGTAAAGAATTATAGACTTCCTCATCTCAATATTATTCCTCTTGTGTTAGACAACCCTATAATTAATTTCATTATTGTTCTTTACCCTCTCATGTGCACACAGTGCATAATGTCGATTTAGTTTATATATTTACTAACACCAGGTGTTTGACTTCACACTACATTAGCATCAACAGAATACGGGACATAAGTAATCTTTGACAAAGTATGCTCATTCTATGCCTACTCTGCACTTGCTCATCCAGTAAATTTTAAAGGACCATTTTCAAAAGAGATTTTTACTATCATTATTGTTTCCAAAGTCAAACTGCTACTACAGCAGCTAAGCAAAGCCTCCTTATTGCTATCTTGAAAAAAAAATAATTAAAATTTTCAATATTTTTTTCTTATCAACTGTATTCCAAGTCTCAGTACAAGGAAGGTTTATTTACTAGGAGGACTTCTGCATTTTAAGAACAATTATAAAAATAACAAAAAAGTTTATATTTTCTTAAAGTTATTTTACACTGTGATATAAAGAACCAAGCTATCCCTCTCTAAGAAAGGCATAAAGAAAGCAACAGCTATGAATCACACTCTGCAGTGACGTCTTCCTAAGAGTGTTTGGGAGCCAAATATGAAGACTCAAAGTATTTCAAATTCATGAAAATACTAACTGAGTATATTAAATACATATACAAAGATTATCTAAGACTAACCTTTAAAAAGGCTCTCTTTTCCAATGTATTCATTATGAAGGGAGGAATTGCTGCAAATGAGAAAAAAAATTAACCTTGGAGGAAAAGACACTTTGTTTTAATTTTCTGTTAAGATTTACCAATACAATTTTCACATCCTTTTCTCATTCACTGAGCTTTCCTTTCACATTGCCAATTCAAGATACTGGATTGGTATTTTACAGAGCTAAACTCTCCCAATTTCACATGTAACTAAACCTGAGCTCAGTACCCTGGCACTGGTTAAGGCACCTACTCTTCACTAAAACAATGCCACTCAAGCAGAATTTGCTACCATTCCTTTGCTACCTGTATCTTTTCTGCAAAAGCATCCCAGGTGCTTTTCTGCTGCACCTCAGTGTAACACTGTGGATGTTTTCACAGTAAGAAATGTACATTTCTCTGTGGAACTTCTTAACAGAAACGTAAAAGCTGCCTGCATAACTGTAAGACAATTTGGCCTCTGAGAAAAATCACTTATACAGAATTTAATCTCTCCCTCACATTACAAACTGATAACCAGGAGCTGCACATGACAGCAGCTATTCTTACCCATGCCAGGAGCAGCCATAAGAATCCTTGATATAACCACCTGGGTAATTGCCTGCTGAGCTGCTTTTGTTGATTCACCCAGTCTGTTTCCATTCTCATCCGTGATGGGGATTCCAAACTTGAGTTCCCTGTTGAACAGGGGGCAAAAATAAATCAGTGACTGACATGCATTTATTCACCTTTCCTGTCACCTCATCTTTGTCTCCTTAAAATTCTCAATTATAAGAATTATGGGTTTTCTTTTATTTCCCAAGGTAGCTTGTTTGTAACACTCCTTGGCACAAAAATTTCAAAGGGCAGAGAAAAGATCTGGGGTAAAATACTCTGAAAAGCAAACAGCTGAGTATCTGTAACAGCAATTGCTGTTTAAGCCTGGTCATGTGCATTCCAAGCAGGAAGAAAGGAGATGCGTTATTTCTGTAGTTCACAGAAGAGAGAGGTTCCTTCAAAAAGCAATTCAGAAAAGAGGAATTTTCTGGACTTCTTGGGAAGTAGTTTGTCCTTTCTGACAGACAACACCACAGGGAATATGGGAAGACTAGTTTCACTGAACTGAACCAGAAACCTTTGTGGAAATTCCCCTCTGGCATTCCAGTTTGAGTTTTCATTGCAACCACTAAGAACATATTTGAAAGTATAAATGGACACAGAAAACAAACTAAATTTCTGTAACTATTACTTTCTATTAGATCCTTTGCTGAAGTGCAGTGTTAGGTGTTACACTCACATACTAGGGAGAACTTCTAGGGGAAAGAGAAGCAGACAGAAAGGCAGATATACTGAGGACTGCCTTTATTCTTCTCATCATCTTTTATAAGAGGTAAAATACTACTATGGCTTGAATTTTATTGTTAATACAAACTTTAAATATTCCCTTTTCTGCCCATAACCTTGTGTTTATAAGGGGATGCTTTCCATTTGTTTTTCTCCACTTCTATTCTTAGTCCTAGTCAAAGCAGAATACACATGGAATCTTGTTTTTCAGAAAGTGCGTATTTTTGTAATGTCAGATGATTTCACAGAACCGCGCAGCCTGACTTCTGTGACTACCTTCTGCATGTGGGATCTGAAGCTGCATTTTTGAAATGGCTGTATTTTTCCAAAGCGGAGTTTGTACTAAAGGGTCCATGTGATCAAGTTTCTGAGATGAGACTGAAGAATTCTATGGATATTTATCTGAAGAGAATGAGGATGTTCTATTTTATACCTGTCACAATCAATCAATCAACCAATCAAAACAAGATCATGCATGAGGTTTTTCCAATGTCCTGACACAAGCTAAAGATATATAGTGTGCATTGTTTAGTAACATGCTGATCTAAAAACTCGGTAACATCCTTTCTTCTAGAATGAGTGATCTTTGTTCTTTTACCTACCTTTGTCTCATTAGTGGAATATTAATGCAGTTAGCAGCAGCAACAGCAGCAAAAGGAACAAACCGCCCTATAAGAGGTGAGACATGCTGTAAAACACAAAGAGAGGGGAAAAAAAAAAGAAAAAAGAAAAAAGAAAAAAATTTACACAATCATTTTCTTTCCTAATGGTCGTATTAAAATGCTTCTTGTGCTAACGATAGACATGACTTATTTCCTTTAAATTAAATTAAATTTAATTAATGCAGAATTAATTAAATTCCTTTAAATTAAAATTCAGTGCAAACTCACTGGTGGGGCAGAGGTAAAACAACAAACAAACAAGACAAAAGTCATAAATACTTCTCTCAGAGTGAGCAGTGGCAGGAGACCGGAAAAAACAATCTTAATTTAGTAGCATCACTGCAGAGAAGTGCCACCTCCTGATCATGCCCGTCAGCCCAACAGCAACATTAAACAAGCCTCAACTTTACTGTCTCTGCTGGCAAGGTCACAGCCAGCAACATCCATACCAGCTGCTTTGCATCTACAGGCACTGACTATGGAGGCTATGCATCTAGTGGCTTGTATAGTCTGAATTACTCTGCTTAGAATAGTCTCTCAAATAACTTCTCAATGCTATACCATTCCCAGTAGGCTAAAGCCGAAGCAGTGGGGTACAAAACACGTTCTTGTTGGTCTTTTTTTTCTTGACTGTGTTGTGCACTTGTTTAAATAATTTGAGTTTTCCGCATGTAGAGAGAGACACCTCTTTACAAGTTCTTCAGCCAGTGTAATGTCCACGTTTGCAGAAGCGATACTGCACCTTAAAGACACACCTATACAGTTCACGGGATAATGAGTCTATGTTGCTCTAATTACATACCCACCCCAATTAACTTTCAAATACTATTAGATACTTTGACATATAAAAAAGAAACTGCAAAAAAGGTACCTTATTAGTTGCAGTTTGTATTAACAAAACACAAGGCTGTTTGATACATATATGAGGAGGATAGGCTGCTTGAAATACATTTAAAACCATCTACATGGGGCAAAAATAAGGTTGAGATCTAAAGAAGGGAGCTGCACAGGGCCATTGCAACTCCATGCTAGGAGCTGTGCACAACACGACACAAGATACACAGAAGAAGTGAGCTGTTAGCATCTCGACAGAACACCGAAGTCTAGTTAAGAATGGAAAAAAAAATAATCAGCGATACCTTTGTCAGTGCATTAAGTCCTAAAGCTGTGGCGACAGCACCTGTGGTAGCAGAAACATAGGCTGTTCCCAGCTGGCTGAAACAAAAATAAAAACGTTTGTGCATGCACAACTACATTTATCTCACTTTCAAAAAAACTTATGTTTTACACATGTAGTTATGCCCCCCCAAGAAATTAAGAAGTAGACCTTTCTGTGATACTGCAATAACATGTGGATGGAAGATTCAAATGGGACACTAAATTAAACACTTTTCTTTCACAGCAGTAAAAATCACATGCAAGCAACATCTTAACGTTGAATCAGGTTGTGCTGGTTCTGCATTGCTATCTGTTCAGCGTTTTCTCATGTGTCTGACTGAGCACCTTGAGGATTTAGTTCTGTATTTAATTTCTTAATTGCTTAAACTAATAAAATCAGTTTGGATTTCTAAGGCCATGTCTACAATCAACTGTACCAAAACGCACACAGGCAGACCAGCTATGCTGCAAACACCCAAATCCAACCCAATCTGCCCTGAAACATACTTCACATACTTCCCAGCTAGGATGCGCCTGTATATCCTTGAATCCACTATTTTCTCCCAGACATCTATAAGCAAGTCAGCTTCAAAACCAGAAAGTCAAGCACTGCAATCACATTTTCCTAGTCATGATTTCCAGCTTTCTGCACCTATTTAGACTCTCTCTTTGCCTTCAAGTAGAACTGAATACTGTGCAGATCAGTTCCTTGAAGGGTCGGTCCTCTTTTTTGTAAATAAGCACAGAGTGTGGTGGGCTGTACTGCAGGGCACGGATAGGATGGCACAGAGACACCTGAAGGTCCACATGAAATACCAGCTTAGAAATATCCAGGTATAACACCAAACCTCTGAGGTACTTTCAAATGGTTGACTGAGCCATGCAACACAGACTCCTATTAAATCCTACGCTTATGATCAAGGTGCTTAGGCTTATCTTTAATGACAGAAATGGAGTTCTCGCCTCTATCATTCCCAGGCTTCTCATCTGTGCATATCAAATAATTAGCATAGATGAAAAAACTTATCCCTCTACCATCTCCAACTTTAAAGCCCAACCATGTCCCAGTACATCAGAGAACAACTTATAAAGTCATCAGAAGTGGTTCAGTGTCTGACCTGACAGTAATCGGGGCATCACCGCTCCTGTTTGTGTAATTGACTATGGCATTGAAGGACTGGTTAATCCACTGCCAGAAAACCACCGCTGGTGTCGTTCTTGAAAAGAGAAACTATTATTATTATTTTTAGAAACACAGTTGAAAATGATGGCAAATGAAGAAAAGCCAGTGCAAGCAGTAATCGTGTCTTGATAATGAAAGTACTCTTAAGAATAGAACTCAAAAGCATGTAATTCAAAAGCAAAGTTCACTTGGGGTGAAGGGTTGTTGTAATAACAAAAGCATTAGGGCAAGCCTCTCTAAAAAACACACAGAGAAATATGAAACACTAATTTCTAGAATATATTTCCAGGGTTATTATAGCTTTACAGTCTGCTAGTTCTCTTTGGAAGCTCCATAAGTGACTGAGAGGCAGATTTTAGGAGACAGGGTTTATCCTCTCAGTCTTCAGAAAGCTAATATGATGCCATTGCTTTAATAAATCCCTGTGACATTAAAACATTCAGTCATATGTAGAACTCTATTAAAAGACAATTAATTACAAAATGAAAAATTATTTTCATGAAAACATCTGTATGTTTAACAAGCACATGTACAGCACAGAAGTTAATCTGGTTCAGTACAGCATGAACCATATGATCAGTCATCAATTTAAAAAAAAAAAAAAAAAAAAAAAAAAAAAGAGAGCTCCAAGGAATCCTCATAAATTATGCCATGGCCAGTATGCAGACATTTTGTCTTTAGGACAAAGAGGTACTAACTTGTAAGCATGGGTGGTGGGCAGCGAAAAAATATATTCTGCTCAAGTTGCAGAGTTCCCATTTAACAAGCTAATGTGGTCCCTGTCAATATATAATCATAATAATTTTACAAATGGCTATGCTGGTAAGTAACAAATGCCAGTCAACTTGTTTCACAGTGTACAGGGCTGTCCTGTGGAGAGATGAATGCTTTTTCTCTCAAACTAGTAGTGTATCTAAATAAGGGGATGAACTTATGAAAAAGAAATCCACAAAGGACTATTAAATAAAACCCTACCTCTGGATCAGAAAGCTCCTGATCCACAAATACTTGGAGGCTAGGAGAATGTACCAGGGAAAAAGTGTTTGTGTACTCGGACCACAAACTGCCCCCAGTGCAAACACCGCTGAAGATTCTGCTCCTCCAGAATTTCAGTCAGGGGAACCATGCCCCCCAAAATAACAGCTGCTACTGAAAACTATTTCCCGCTAAGTAAAATAACTTTCCATAGGACTTTAATGCTTATACTTAAGTCAATTATTAAATAACACAGACAGCAACAAATTATTTAGTAACACAAGCAGTAACTGTAACAGGAATGTGGTTCTCACTGGAGGGCTGAGATGGAAACTAAAAGTGCTAAAGAAGAAACGGTAGTTGTACCAATGAAGGCAAAGAGGAGATGCTAGAGCAGAAGGTGGGTGTCTATCATGAGGCTTTGGTACTGATATGGGAAGATACATTATTTCTTTGCAAAATTGCAAAAAATTGATTTGAAAGCGTGTCCTTACTCCCTCTGGTTTCCAGTATCTGAATGAGAGGCCAAAGTAACAGTGATAAACTGGCGGGATTTTTTTCTGTCACTATTGCTGTTCTTCCTCCTCCTTTCTTCCTGTGCACGTACAACTCTTCTCCTGACTCATCTCCTGTTCCCTTGCTACCAGTGTGCAGAGGATGTTAGGCCTGCTATAAAGCTTAGGCATGACTCACACTGCCTTACCTGTGAGGGCTCTGGGGTGTGCAGTATGACAAGGAATTTGCTTCTTCCAGTGTCCAGCAATAACCAGAACACAGTGATGTGCAGTAAGATGGAAGCTACAGTGCATCATCTAAGGACATCTACACAATCCTGTCTGCACTGCTGAGGGTTTGGTCCAAAGAAACCAACATCTTCAAGGCTAATACACAACCTAGGTTGTGTGACTACCAATAATGCAAATGTGCCCTAAGTATTATAGATAATAACAGGACATGCATAAAAGAGTAAGAAGTGCTTGTGAACGGGCAGCTGTACCGATGGTTTTATTCATATTCTTGACTGTTTTTTAAAACACACATGTATATATGCACCATTCAAAATAGCTGTGCCCTTCTGGAGCGCGAGTCAAAAATTTGTAACATCTCAGCATCAAAACCACTACTGTTGTTTCCTCTGAACCTCCCACCACTTCTTGCTAACAAAACATTGTGTCAGGAAAATATTTCTAATGTGGAGTCTACTAACAGATGATAGTGGATTCTGCTGTGGACTTCCCTGGACTGGTGATTCAAGAACTATGCAAGAAATGGAAAGATCAAACAGGAGCTGGAGAAACTTGATGACTGATGGACTGAAGCATATTGAGTACTCACTTGGCAGACAGAACATCCTACATGCCAGATCTTTAAGGTTAGAAATTCCCAGGTATCTCCTCCTCTTTGTCCTCCACACAGCACTCCTACACAGATGGGATTTTGGAACGTTCAACCTTCCCAGTTTGAGGAAAAGTGGGATGGTGATGGAGAGGGGCTAAGGGCTTATCTCACAACTACTTCTAGAGGAAACCATTAATAGTGTGAGAGAATGCAGAGAGAAAAGAGAAAAGGAAGCAAAATTTTACATTTTAAAATAATTATTATAAATCTTCTAAAATGCTCTTTGGACAGTAACATTGATTTTCACTTATCTAATTTGTAGACAAATGTTTTATGTGTTATACTGCCATCACTTACCTATAAAAGGTCATCATACAACCTGTGATAGTCATGTTCATGGGTACCTGAGCTGACATTCGGCCAATCAAGACCATTTTTTCACCAGTGTCTGGGTGAAAGGCTGAATCATAGATATATTTTGCTCTCCACAAGTCATCTTCTGTCAAGCCAGGTGCCACAATACCTTGTCTTGGGACAAGTTAAAAAACAAAACAAGACAACAGCAAAAAACACAACTGTTATAAAACACTGCAACCTCCAGTGACACATAGGGCATCAGAGGATTTTGGGATGTTCATACTAAGTTAATCTAGCTTCATAATAAGCTTGTGGATTTTCAGCTTTTAAATGGACCGGTGAAATAAAAGGAATCAAAACTCCTGGCAGTGGTTATAGTGGCTGAGTCAATATATCCAGCACCACACTTACTCAAACCTGTACCAGATTTTACACCTAAAATGTAGAGCTAAAATCTCTGGAGTCATTAGCATGAAACTTTGAAAATTTACTTTGCAAGTATTTAAGAAACTTTTTTTCTCCCAAAAACATAACACCTAAGAGGCAGTTTTAAACTCTATTGTCATTATTACCTATTTTCAGAATTAGACAATTCTGTATTTCAGAATACTTAATAGGCGTTCTCAGATGACATAATTTCCCCATTCATTAGCAAATTTGTTTGTTTTTTTAAAAAAAAGTGTTTCAAGCTCCGTAATAAGAAGAAAGAGTGGTGCAATGAATAGAGAGTTTTAAATATTTCCTTTTAAATATATAAGCATGGACTCATCATTGAATGGACTTTTTGGGGCCAGCAGTGGAAGTGATCAATGCCATACCTGTAATCGTGCACTATTTTTCTTGCATTTTCCAGCTGGGCATCAGATAACAAAATATTCCGGGGGTCTGTTACAGTAAAGAAGTGACTGGCTCGTCCAACAAAAGTGCTTTGATCCCATCGGGGCTCCTTGATATTAATGTTTAATGGTATATCTGCTGACATCTTCAAAACCTCTGCAAAGAAAACATGAAAATTTGCAATTCAGAATTCCATTTATTTCATGATGTATCTGTAACCTGCAAGATGAAAAGCAATTATACTTAAGAGTAAAAAACCAGAGAACAAACACCAAACAACTTGCAGAATGGAGGTTTAAAGGGGCAAGTATACATCCAGGAAGCAGACAATGTCAGATACCATCGTGGGTTTTAATGAGGTTGTTATCGATAGAAGTAATAAAGCAAGAACCTATTAGTTAAATGTTTATTGAAATGTTTCTGTGCCTGTTTCTCCAAGACATTTATATATTTCATTTTTGTAAGAGTATGAGCATCTGATTCTGAGGCAGTGGTACATCACATACATGTACAAATATCTGAGGATGAAGCAGATGTGAAGGAAGTATAGAAATTTATTAATAAATAGCTGTAGTAAAAACCAATCTACTAATCAGAAGTGTGCTTTATTTCAGTGATGAATTAGTATTTGCTGAAAATATTGTCTTGAAGGGAAGGAGAAATTAAATATTTCAAGAGATGCCTGAAGAGCTGCTATAAAGTGCAGTGACAGAAGACGTATTTAATAAAAAACAGTTAAATTCTCTGGCATAGCAAAACAAAACAAAAATTAGGAAAACAAACCCGACAATTTATTTTTATAAATGTTGTTTCTCTAAATCCATGTTTTAACAAAACAGAGATTATATAATACAACAATTTCCTACATTATGAACATACAACCAGATCTCCTAATGATACTTCAAAGGTGGTTCAAGAACTACAATGAAGGGCACTGAACTAACATTTATGGGGCTTAAAGCCCAGAAAATTAGTAATTACTTCAGGATAACTAAGTTTACTTCAACATCTAATGACAGAAGGACAGTCTCCGCATAGCACGAGCTATATGAACTTTAACTTTAAGAGAAATTTCTGCAACATATTCAATAGCCAGTTAATTAAAAAAAAAAAAGCCGCCCTCCAAATAATGTTTATAATTCAAATGGCTGAAATAAATTTGATCTATAAAAACACAGATTATATTTTTTATATGCTTAGGTAATAGCATTTCTATGCTTAGGTAATAGCATTTCATCCGTTTTAATAGGAAAAACATCATCATTATGAGGACAACTGATACATGATGGTGTAAGTTGCCGCTGAAGTGTATTTTCATCCTAACTCAAGAACACCATAAAGTGTTTTTTGACATTTTGGTCAGTTTAATGAAACTTACATGATGTAGAACAGGAAAACAAAAATGACAAAAAGAAAATAACTAATTGTGTAAAGTGTCCCATCATAAAAAAAAAAAAAAAAAGTGACCTTCATGGGGAAAAAAAGGAGAGATCATTCATGAAATCTGAAGAAGCTATTGCCCCTCTCTCAAATGTAATTATGATCCTTCTCTACCTCAAGTCCAAAAACTTAGAAGTCTTTGGAAAAGTAGACTTCTACAGAAATAAATGCGTAAGTTTTCCCATCTATAATAACCAATCCTAAGCAACAGGAAGGAGAAGGAAACTAATAAATATTTAAAAGACACTAATAAATATTTAAAAGGCATTTCTAGTAAAAAAACCCCTATGTCCCAAACCCCACCAAAGTCTGTTCTTGAAAATAAGCTAAATCAGCTCATAGTTGTACAAGATTATATATCTTTGTAACATCTCTCACATGAAGTCAATTTCTTAACCAGTTGAGGACTCCATAAAAATTATTCTGCCTCAAACCACTTATTAGTCAGAACTGCTCTTAGAATGGGAATTATTCAGTGAAAAGACTGTCTTCCCTGCATTTAACCAGACTTAGTATTTTTATGCTTAGGTAATAGCACAAGCATGAGTCTTATTTAGGATGCCTGTGGTTTTTGTTACTTTAAGACAGTGAAAACCTAGTGGCCACGTACTATATTATGGTGTACCGTACAAACCTTACAGGAAATATTTGATTTTCTGATATATCATCTGCCAGGAAGAACCGCCAATAACATTCAGCTCAAATTCTTCCCAATGTTACATGTGCTCGTGAAGTCAACAGAAATTGTGCAGGCATAAGCATGATGGCACTGAGCACCAGACACAGCTGTAAAGCTGCAAAAATACGGTTGCAAAAACTCAGAGTAACTGCACTATACATGAAGATAAGCAATGTTTAAAGAGGATTTGGCAAGTACATTCTACTCAGCACTGCTGAATGTTCGTGGCAAAGTCCCACATGTGGTAATGAAAAAAGAACAGTAACCTACTGCAAGGACACCAAATTTTGAGAACCCAGAATGGATTAAACAATAATGAAAGCTTGTCCTTCACAAACACAGCACGATTAACAGCTGAATTATCACAATGTCATATTTCAGCTAGTATTATTAAATAAGTTTGTTAAAACTTATTAGAAAACCCTAATTTGGTACCACTCAATAAAAATGTCCTTTTGTACATTCACTGGTAACTAAAGTTTCTTTAAGTTAAATCAGCTTCTATTAAAACCCCAAGGAGTTTGTTTTCATCAAATGAAAAACCAAAAGCAAAGCATTTAGGAAGTTTACGTATTATTTTTATGCTTAGCTTGTATTATTTATGATAGAATAGTGAAAGAACAAAAGCATTAAATAAGAAAGATCTTTGCTTTCCACCAGACTCAAGCTTGAACAAATAATCTTCAATTCTACAGAACAGATTATTGAATTTTACACAAGCTAAGTCAATTTGGTAAAAAAATCGCACAAGAATTATAACTACACAGTTATTTCTTTGTCCTGCTCTCTAAAAGTTCCTAACATCAGGAGAAACTCAGAGGTGCACTGGCAAAGATAAGCTGTTTGCAGTGTAGAGGGCAATAGCATAAAACCAAGCTGTGTTTCTACAGATACTGCTGAATTCTGGATAATTATGAACTGACAGCACAGGCTGCAGGCAGGATACTAGTAGGATTGCTTTTGCTTTTTCCTGATAAACTGTATTAAGAGCTTAAATGCTCAATTAATCCTTTCCAGACAAATTTTAAATTCCCAGTTTCTACTCCAAGTCATCACGTGCAAGGTCGTTTCAAAGACTCCTAAATCAGTATAAACTCTCACAGCTTTTATTGCAGTTAATACCCACCAGCTATTTGAAAAAAGCATAAATCATTTGAATGCTTGGATAAAGGAAAATATACTGAAGCACCCCAAGAAAGGGCACTGTTAAAAACATGTGATCATCTGAAATAACAAGGCCAGGGTTTTCTGTACCTCTCTCCATCCAATGCAGCGTTCTTTCTGTATTAATATGTGAATTCAGAACAAATGACAGCACAAAGCCAGCTTCCACTAACAAAAACGAAGGAATTTTATGACCAGCACCGATCTTACCGAGAACTATGCACACCGAGCTGGATTTACCCTTTTCTCACGAGTTAAAAAACTCTGTTCACTTGGCACTGACCCCAACCAGCAGCTCTGAACCCCCAGGTGCAAGGAAGGCTCCCATAGCGCGGCACCTTCTCTCCCATCAGGTATGTACCACATGGGATATGAGCTATGTGCTGCAGTGAAGTTATTGCCTAATTTTGGCTTAATACATTAAAATGGTACCATGAGGTGCCACAGAAGAATATGCTGATTGTATTTGGTGAATGTTATGAATATTTAAAAGCTATTAGCTCTGTAGTGGTTTACCTGTTAAGGAGGCGACCCACTACTGCATAGAAATAGCTGCCAAATGTGTGCTTCAATGATTACAATGAACATTGATAGATTTGTTTAATATGATTAGATCCGACCCACTGAATACACTTTCTTGCTCTTTCATTACATCATTTTTCCCTAGTGGCCCTCAGTTTTTCTTTGGTACAAGAGACGTCAAGAAAAACATACTGTTCCAAAGGCCTGTTCATGTATTAAAATTTGCAGTCATTGTCTCAAGTAAGTAAGCATAAAGCAAGTACATAAGGAGCATCAGCACCTGCTGCTCCAACTTACCGTAAATCTAGTCATGATTCAACCATCCTCAGATCTTAAAGTTTCACCATCAAGTTAGGGAAGGTCCTAAGGCTTACCCAGAATACTAGAAGGGTAATAAATGTAGTACGGTAGGGGAAAATAATATTTTCCTGCTCCCACCACTCCCATTTCCCTCACTGTTAAGTTTGTTATTGTACAGCACTTTCTATTAAGGTCTTTATTATATGCTGAGACAGGATTTCCCTACAGTGAAACAATAAATCTTAAAAACTTCAAGAAAATAAGGTGCCATAGCAATATTTCATTTACTAAGATAACCTTGAAGCATGAAGGCTTTTGTATCAGAATTATAAATAACTGACATTTGACCAGTAAAATCTAACTCTACTTCTTTTTGCAGCTTATTTCAAAGACAATTAGAGGTGTTACCAGCTTTTCAGAACTGCTAAGAGCATCCTTCTCCCCACATACAGATAAAAGAAACAGACAATTAAATAAATAGTTTTACTTGGCTTGAGACCACAGGTCAAATCACAAATGACAGCAGAACTTAGACCTCCTGCCCTGTGCTCTAGGTACTGCTGATACGGCAAGATGCAAGTTATTATTTCACAAAAGTAATGTTGAGAGATGGAAAGGTGCTGGGTACAAAGCAGAGTATTCATCCCTTGGTTCCAGCTAAACATTCCTGTCTTTCTATTCCATGTTCCTGTTTGCTGTAAGTACTTCCACAGTTATGAAAGTTTAAAACACCACAATGTGGAGACTCCTGTGGATTAGTAGGATTATTTTCAAGTGACACATTTCTCAACCAGCCATGCTGCAGAATGAACACAATCATGGAAATAAAGACGGACTCTGGACAGATTTGGAGAACAGAGTTCTCATGCAGAGTGTCTGAACAGAAGATGCTCCTTAGGTTTCTTTTCCCTTTCTTAGTACTATACCATTAAAGAAACCCTCCCATGAACAGGGATATAGTGTGAAAAAAACATCTTCTGGTCTAAAATGGTAACTGCTGGTTTTGCATAGCAGTACCCTATGAAAGCAGGGTGAACTCACTTACTAAAAAAATATTTTCCACTAAAAAAAAAAATAGATCTGTACATTAGAGCTGTTAAGTTGTTCTATGAATGCTTCCCCATTGGTATATTATTTGTAGGAAAGTCTAAGTTTAAATATTTTTACAATTAAATTTTTGGTTTCATTAAGGAAGATTAAAAAACTGGTTAGGATAGTTTATGTTAATCTGTTTAAAGCTGTATAATGAATGCTTAACAAAGTAGACCATAAATAGAAGCTCGTTTCTTTCTTTTCACTCTGATCAGCATATATACTACTGGGTTGGCTGTGAATTGTTTTTACATACTTATGATACCTCTGTCCACAAAACCAAGTTCTTTAGCAATATGACATCTAAACATCAAGGATCTGCCTTCATTGCAGATGGTTCATGGTTCAATTCAGGATCGTTTTACTTCATTTCATTTAGCCTACCCTGGCAAAGGTGGATCTACAGGAAACCGAAGACTTACCACTTTCACATCCTACCTTTATCCCCTCTCCACTTGATCTACTGTGTCTGTGTCTGCTCTGATGCTCCTTGAACCATGTGTGCTGATAAAACTTACTACCCTAGCAGAAAACTAATGCAGCAGAAAGAAAAGAGAGGCCAGCTCAGTCTCCTGGATTAGTATGTTGAACAGGCACAGCCGAAGGTCTGGGAGCATAAAAAGTCTGCACTGCTGTGCTCCTTCAACAGACTAACCAGTGACCACCTTGGGTTACCATTTCACTCAAGTTCAGGATCTGCAGGTGCAGGAGGAGCCAGGTGTAATGCAAATCTTGATGCCTAGCCTTATATCTGTAGGGAAGACAACAAACAAGAAACATAAAGCACAGATAATTTTAAATGTTTCACCTTGCCAGGGTCATGAGACTGAAGGTTTGCATTACAGACAAAGAAAACTGCAAGGTGGGTGCAAGAGAGACCTAACTTGTTGTAAACTGGAAAAACTCCCAGTCCTTGTGTGTCTACATAGCGAAAAAAAGGTATGATGGTAGGATGAGCCAGTATGATCTAAGTAGTAGGGGTAAGAGTAGCCTGGGTGGCTGTCACACATGCTAGCAGAGTAAAAGTACCCCCAAAGCAACACAGAACCACTCTGGTTGCCAGCACAAGGTAACACTCCTGTTTCCTTGCCTTTCTCGCTGCTGTTACCCATGCTAGCCAGGCCAAGCCAGCAGAACCATGTCAGCACATGCTTTGGTCTCTTCCTCCTTGTAAATCTACCAAAAAAGGGTTAGTGCTTTAGCAGCAAAAAGCAACCTAGCAGGAAAATGGAAAACATACATTAATGGAGGATCCTTGGCACGTGCTTCGATTAAATTATTTCATGCTTGAAATAATTGTGTTTAGAAATACAGCAACAGAAAACATTGACTTCAATATTACTAATCTTTAAATAAAGGACAGTATACAGCCTCCAATCCTGCATAGGGTGGGTGGGTGGGACAGGTGTCCACCCTGCAAAAGATTAGATCTCATGCAAAAAAGGATTAAAACTTTAGGTGACAGCTATTTAAGTACACAAAAACATTTTCTTCTAAACAATGCAACTGACATAATTGACTTGCACTTTAAGAATATACATAGGAACAATGCTGTTCTAAGTAAGTTTAAAATCAAAACCAAAAAGACTGTGGGCAGGGATAGACCACTAATGCCCCTAGAGAAGGAACAGATGTCATACAAACAAGAGAGTTCAGATGCTGGAATAAATAAAAAAAAAATCAGACTTGCAGTGAAGTAAAAAAGGATGCTGAGTTTGCCAGTCTTGGGACTCTGAGCCATCGATGTCTTCCTGTAGTGCCTGTCTAAGGGAACCAGTGAATTTCTATCTTGAAAACTTACAAGTTTAAATAAAAGCCCCACCTCTTGTATTGAAGAGACTGTATGATGCTACTCATGACTTACCAGCCCTATTAGTAAGTGCTGAAAAGGGAAATAAATCCCATAAAGCAAAAACATAAGCCAATAAAATGCCTATGTACTTCAAAGGGATCCTCTTATAAAACAAAATGCCCAACTATAAAGTAAAAATGGTGACTGTGCACAAAATCAGTTTCATCAATATTTTATCCAACAGCCAACAGCCATGCAGTCATCATCATAAACGGTACAGCTTTTTAAAAATATTATTTTGATTTAAGCAGTGAGACTGTAAACTGCAAGAAACAGGTACAACACCCTCACAATTTAACTTGCTGCAACAGTATTTTACCTAGCTGTCACCTGAATTTTCAGATACAATTTCAGAGGGGTGTTGCTGTTCACATAATCCATTCAAATACTCATTAACAAAAGCACTGTAATAAAGCTATTTAAGATTTCATTATTATTTTTAACTACAATGCTTTCTCACATTCAAGATCAGGTTGGACGGGGCTCTGAGCAACCTCATCTAGTTGAACATGTCTCTGTTGATTGCAGGGGGTTGGACCAGATGACCTTTAAAAGTCCTTTCCAACCCAAACTACTCTGATTCTGCACCTTCAGTGATACAAATCTCGATATACATTAAGCATGCCCAACATTTAATTTGTCATTATCCACAATAGAATTGTGTAAACAAAAAATAAAGTTAAATCAATCATAAAATTTGAGTTAAATCAAATAAAAAATAAATTCACCTGAACCCTGAGATAAGTAGAAAGTTTGCAAAGGGACTGGAAAGTAAATGCACAAATCCTCTCGAACAAAGATAAGAATATTTGCTTTGTTACAGTCAACTAATGAAGGCAAACTTCAACAACTACCTAACACTTAATTGCCTATTTATCAAACATCCAAATTTATTGTTCCCACACCTGTTGCTATTCAGTAAGTACCAACAGAGGGGAGACCATCAGTGAAATAGGACAAACCTTTGAATCAACAGCACCTAAAATTTTTAGGTGGAAAGGTAAGCAGCAAAACTACCCTATCTGATCCTGAAATAGCTCCCTTCCCCAAACAACTCCATTAACAGAGCATTTGGGAAACAACATTAATTTTAGAGAGCCTTAAGTTACTGTAATAATCCACACTGAAATGTCACTTTGAGGTCATGTTCACATGGGAGGCTCGGCAGTAACGTGAAGGATAAGAGACAACATCATAACACAGTCAAACAGCTAACAACTATCACGGAAAATATGCAGTAAGGAAGGAAATAGTATAAATATTTGGTGTTTCAAACAACAGATCAGTTAGAAAGGTATTTAATAGAACCACTTGTACCTGCAAACCCTGAAGCTGGTAACAGTCCACACTAGTAAATTAAACCAGCAATACAGAAGGGACTATGCTCTCTGGCACATTCATATTATCAAACCCTTTCAGCTTCCAGACTAGCGCGGCTGTGTCCAAACCGCCCATGGAGAACGGTAGCTAAATCCTCCCTTGTGCTGCCGGATTGTCTGGGTAAGCATCAGCTGTCCTGCGCAAAACCGCTCCATGCTGCGCTCCAGCAAGTTCACAATACGGGGGACTGCGTTCCTGTGACTGGGAACATATTTTGCCATTTGTTTAGCTCCTCAGCACTGACACAGAGGTTTGACTATCCATGTGTTTCACACTGTGGCTCTTCCTATGTACCAAGGCATATTTTCAGAACCATAACTGCGATCATGTGTTCATAAAGTTTTTCATAAACATATGACCGTCAAGCTAAAAAGAAATGGCCATGGCTTGCCATGTACTTGGCACCAAAAGTTGAGCTGCAGACATGGTTGTGTAGACCGGAGGCAATTAGATGTGATGATACAGATGGCAGATCACAAGAGTGGACACCGCTGTGTCAAACTGCACTTCCCAAGTGCTTTAAAGCAAATCTCACCGCCAGCCCCTCCTCTACCGCTCTCTCACCAAATCCCCCTGCTGCTGCCTCCACATCTCTCTCCCCAGTGCCCTCCCAGCCCTAGCCATCAGAAAATAACAAACTAAAAAGCAAGGCAGAACTCACTAAGGTCTTTGTTTATCTGAAGAAAAACTCTCAACTCCCAATTTTTAATAACCACCTACAAAAGTTTTTATTTTAAATCTGTAATTCTTTGACTAACTTTTTCATCTTGTGTACTTTCAGTTCAAAAGTGATATCGAACTCAGCTGGAAGCCCCAGTACCAAGCACACTGAAATTTCTTGCCCTCTCTGATAAGATGGAATCATCTGCCAGTCCATGACCTCTAGTCTTTAATACTAACATTAACCGGAAGGAAAAAAGAGGGCTTAAGAACAAGCAAGAGTGGCCTCTTAAAAAATAGCTACATAAAAACCAGCACAAAGTCTGATCAACAGTTTTAGTGCAAAGGCTACCTTTAGATTTGCCATAGAATCAGCAATAGCAGAAGACCTTAAACCTTGTTCAAAGGTCAACAACAGCAGTTGCAGCAATTCTACAAAATGCAGATTCAGGAGTTGTCAGGAGTTCAACTCTGCTGTTTCTTTTCAAAGTTCATGTTTTAAACATCACATTGAAGGTCATATAACCACTTTTCAAACCAAAGCAGTAGCCAAAAGAGCGGCAATGACTGTTTAATTTATTTCAGACAGTAATGTACCATGCAATTTTGAACAACCCAGATCACTTATTTTAAATGCTGTTGCATGACTGAATTATCCAGATAAGCACATGATCTGGGAAATCCTGGGCAACTTAAACCCATGCCACAGTGCACGAATGATGAAAAGCAGCTTTGCTACCTTCCTTGGAACCATTTATATTTTCTTACATTACTGACAACTTATGTTTTAACCCAAGTCTTGAAAAAAATCCACCCCACCACTAAGAAACTTAATCAGGTATGTCATTAATTTTCCCAGTATCTTAAGCTAAAACTGGGAACAAAGCAACAGAAAAAGAAATTTCTTGATGGTGTTAATTGTGAACCCAATCCTCTATGTCTGATCTCAATACACATGTTTAAAGCTAGTCGCTGTTCTGCATCAAGAAGCACCCCAAATGGCAAAGCGTCCATTTCCTCAAGAGATATTTAGGTTGCCAGGAGTGAGACATTATCAGAGAAAGTATTTGTGAAAGAAATTTGTCTGAGAACTCCCTGAGAAGCAGGCTTTCCTCAACAGATACAAACACCTAAGTTCTCTGGAGTGAGGATCCTTCGGCAAACTTCCTTAGACTGGGTGCCAGATAGGGTATCGCCTAACCCTCTATACAGAATTTTCTGTTGCTTTTTGGTTTTATAGGGGCTGGAGTCCAGATTATAGCCTCTTGCACCTTCCCCTACCAAAGTGGACTCTATTAATGAGAAGCAATCTTTCACCTCTCTTGCATGCAATTTCAGAAGGTCAGCAAGAACTGAGCTGGGGGAGGGAGAAGTCTGAAGAGCAGTCCATGTTCAAAAGCAGTGCAGACATAATTGTGATAATGAACATTACAACACCTCACTTCTTGGCGCCCAATTTCCAAACCACAACCTCCAGTCCTCCGTGACAAAGCATGGGCCACACTGGGTACTCAAGGTTAAGAGGGAATTCAAATCAGCCTGCATACAGGAGCTCTAAAATGCTCAAAGAAAGGTGTAACCTGTACAGTGTCTTTTACCAGAGCTTAGATCCCCAACTTCAGGTGATGTAAAGGTGCTCAGGTCAGATCATGATTCACAAAATCTCCTAGAGACAACTAAAAGTTACTTTTTTGAAAAATGAGAGCCAGCCTTTCCTCTGAAAGCCCAGCAAAAATAGAAGGTAACAGCAGTACCTCTTTCTTACCAGAATCCTAAGAATAGGAATAGTTCAAAAGTTAGAGCCAGGTGCTGCTGAGAACCTTTCATGTGCAGATCCACTGGGAGAGAGAAAAAGATTTGACACACCTGGGCCCCCAGATCTCCATTCTTCACAGCAGCCCCCTAACAGCCTGATGTCCAGCTGTCAGTGCCCTGTTCTGGGAAAAGAGAGATGCAGGCTGGAAAATCCTGAGGCTGGGAAAAGTACCTGCTGCTTTAAGACGGGGGAGAAGAACAGTTTCTCTTCTTCCTCTGACATGTTTATAAACCAAGGCTACTTATTTGTTTTTACAGAGCTGAGTTCTTTTGAAGCACTTCCCAAGCTGCTTTGAAAGAGACATGCTTAGGGATCCTGGTAGGTCTCTTTATTCTCAAATAGCACACTGGCCCTTTTTGGAGCTCCTTTGCCTGAACGAACTCAGATTTTTCTTTTCCACAAGCAATGCCCACGACAGCAGCTGCTCTGCTGGCTTAGGAGAAAAGACAGGAAATCAATTATGCTCTGATTAGTAAAAGGTTACCTATTGTACTTTATAATTACAACATGTTGGCAAAGCAAGAACAGAAAGGCGAAGCCAGCAACTACCCATATTTTAATTGCTCTGGCAAAGACAAGAACACAATACTTCAGGGATGTCAATCATGGCAGTATAATTAATTCAAATGAGAAGCACTGATAGTTTTTTACAGGAAGAAAGCATTTTTGTGTGATGGCAGAAGAGCACATATCAGACCCACCGGGGTCAGTAAGCAATGGTATTCCTCTATCTGCACTACATTTGCTATCACAGTTTGAAAGAAGCAGCCCAGCTGATGACTGGGAGAAGTATGATGCAATGTAGCAAATGTTAACGAAGCCACTTGCCAAGTTTTCTTTCCCAAAAGCAGCTTCTACCAGCAAATATCTATTTAAATCACAAAGAAAAAAATAATCTTTGTCTGCACTATGATTTTTCCTATATGCAATCATAAAAAGAAACTGAATGCTGGAAAAGGCAAATCGTGGCAACACTACATGATATACTTGATACTTTTTTTTTTTTTTTTTGCTTATAAATGTACGTCCCACTTGTAGCCTAGCAACAACAGCAGCAGTCTGTGTCCAAGGGATAGAGCCTGCTGCTGGGGCTCTCTCCTCAGCACCGCAGCCATCTTTGGCGTGTCACTTGGCCAGGGATTTCACCATTCCCCACCAACGCTACCTCCAGATGTTCGCTACCTCCAGATGTTCAAGGTTGCTGCAGCCAGCTCAGCCATGTCACCTTCCCAACCACCACCTCTTGTCCCATCGCACGAGGTGTATATCACAGACACACGTCACCTGTTCACTTTGTCCCTTCATTAAGGAAAATAAAGCCACTTTGCTAAAAAGGGTTAGTGCGCGCCCATGTTTTATTTCAGTCCTGACTGCTGCAAGCTTGTCTCTGCTCCTTATTTTTTAACTCTCCCTTGGTAAACTGAAGTATCTGGCTCTTCCCAGGCATGTCCATGGCCCTCCTCTGTAGTTTCTCAGTATTCCCTATATCTTTTCCTGACAGGATGCATACCGGTGATTTTTTAATTGCACATCGGTACAAAGCCAGCCTTCCGCCCCCTCACCCGCTCTCCTAACACCCATTGCAATCACAATAAATCATTCGCAATGCGATGAATTAAAATCAATAATCAACACTCACAACAATTCCAACCCCTGCCTCTGGCTACCAGGTGCCTGCCCCCGCGGCACCCGGGGTGCTCCCCCCGGGGCTGGGCGGCGGGGCCTGGCACTGCCGGTGTCCGGGCGAGGGGACACCCGCTGGGAGCTGGGGGGACACAGGGGCTGGGGCGCCGCGGAGGGGCCGGGGGACACGCGGGTCAGGGCCTCTGCGGGGGGACAGGTGGCAGAGGGCTGCGGGCCCCTGCCGAGGGGCCGGGGTGACCCGCGGGGCGGGCCTGCGGGGGTCGGCGGGAGGTGACCCGCGGGGCTAGGCCGCTACGGCGCCGGCGGTGACACGGGAGCTGGCTCCCCCGCCCGCTCCCCAGCCCCGCGGGGACCCCGGCCGCGACCCCGGTACTCACCGCGCCGCCGGCTCCGCCGCCCCTGGCCCCGCTGCCCGGAAGAGGCTCGCTCGGCGCCGCGGGCGAGGGGCCGGGGCAGGCGCTCGGGCCGCCCCGCTCCGCTTCGCTCCGCCCCGGCGGGGCAGGGCCGGGCCGCCCAGCGGGGGGCCCCGGTGCCGCTGGAGCCGGCCGGGGGCCGCCTGCCGCCCCCCGGCCCCCCGAGGCCCTGAAGGGCGCCCGGTGTGACCCGGCAGCCCCACAGCCCGGGCCCTCTCCCCGCCCCGGCGCGGCGGTGCCTGCGCCGAGCGCCCCGGGCAGCGCGGGCGCGGTTCGAGCCCTGGAATTACTTTTCTAGTTAATGGAAGAAAATCTGTCGGGAAGATCCCCGGGTGGGGGGGGGGGGCTGGGGCTGGGGGCAGCGGGGGGGGGGAGCGGCCCCGGCAGCCCGGGCGGGTCGCTGCTGGCTCCCCCGTTACCGCCCCCGCCGCCCCCCCCAGGGCAGGGACAGCCGGCGGCCTTCCCTGGGAAACCACAGGGAAAGGGCCCTTAGAAAAATAACCGACTCTTAGGACCTAATCCTGAAAAGGGAATAAAAGTAATAAAGCGATGCATTCCTCTGAAGTCCTTTCCAGCTAAGTAGAACTTGCTTGTGCACGGTGCCTTTAAAAATGTCAAATAAACACGGGTCCTTGCTGTTGGAAGGCTGCGAACGGCTTGCTTTCGGAGCATTTCCTTCCTTCTAGTAATTATGGCCAACCTACGTGTTAGAGCATCCAGTAGCTTCTGCGTTTGGGATTACTTGTGCAGTCATTTGAGATTTAATAAAAATAGTATGGGTCCTCAGTGGCACTGTTTCTATTCTTTCTGCAGCCCAGCAGATCCCTGCAGGTTCCAGAGTCAGCACCTTAATGTCTAAGCCTGGTAGTGTTACAAGGCAGCCGCACACGAGCTGCTCTTATCCCATAACTGATGCTGAATCATCTGGGAATGGGGGAAAACATGTCCGGATATGGCAGTACTGCATCCCATTTACAGCCTGCGGACAGTCCCAGTTTATCTCTTTTGTGGACCAGAATAACAAGCCAACACACAGAGGCCAATTGCAATTACCATTGTGTATATAAATATATATCCAGCCCAGCTCCTCGAAGGTCTTCTGTTAAAATTCCCTTTGTAACAACACCGCTCTGCCCACAGGTCTCCCCCCTGAAGGGGCGGCATGCTCTTATTAATAAAACACTTTGAATACGGGGCTGGTGAGCTTTGACCTCCCTATCACTGCTTGTTGCAGGATGCTAAATGGCAATTTTATATTAAAAGGCCAGAACTCTCCCCAGGTATTAAATTTGTGAGGAAACACTTACTGGTGAAATCTTCACTGTTAAGACTCAACTTCTATTAAAAATTGGATCCCTCCCCCAAAAAACATAAATGAGTAGGCTGGCGTTTGTTTTCAGCTTTTACCTAGCCTACTCAGTTTATGATTTTCAAGGAAAAGTTACGATTCAACTTTCATTCTGACAGAGACACACCAAATCTCAGATGTTCACCTATCTGTTTCCCCTGTGGCTCCACAACTTAGGTCTTACATATATATATGTGTATATACATATATGTGTGTGTGACAGTTGCAAGTGTAAATATACCAGGTGAGATTCCATCATGAAAGAGTAAAAACTGGAACTGATACTCCTGCGTTGCATTTTTCTTGTGCAACAAAATTTGTTCACAATTTATGTACGTTATTAGTGTCTTTAGTTCTTTCTAATCTTGTCAGGCAGATCCCAGTCTCCATAACCACTGACAAATTCAACACTGAATATATCTTTCATGGCACCTGGCCCTATCACTTGTTGCTAAACCCATTGCAATGACTAAGCAGGAAAGACGTCTCATTCAGAAAATGGAGACAGCTGGATGTCGTGCAGAGAAAGAAATTAGTTATACTGGGGTATATGGTTTGCATTCTGAGGACTAATGCCTGCTTCCAATAATTTTCTTACATGCAAAAGATGCTAACTAGTTAGTCTGCTTAAAAACCACACATGGTCTTTTCTGCATAATAGAAACTCTGCTTGCAGACTCTTTAATGTAAATACCTAAATTCTTTCTGTGAGTCACTACATGGAAAGCTACATTCGTTCCTCAAGTTAATCATTTGCTCTATACTCGGTGCAGATGGTTTTGAACAGCTACTTAACTTCTCTTTCACTAGACTAGTCATTTCTCCCATTGCTGAGAAACAAATCTGATTTTTTGCTGTGAATCCTGAAGAGTCTTGAGATGGCTCTGCCTAACCAACAACAATTGCTCATGAGCCACAAAACTGGAAGGCCAATGGGCAAATATGGGTAGTCACAAAGAACATCTAGCCCCTGGCTACATGTGTTTCTTTGTCTGCGCTAACTTTCTTATTGAAATGTTTTTGGCCGTATTACAAAAATGCAGGATCCAGGAGGATGTGCCAGCTCCCAGATCCCGATGTGTGTTTTGGCCTGATCCTGCTTCCATTCTGAGGGACCTGGTGTACCGATCCCGTCGGTGCCATCTGTGAGCAGGAAGGTCAGGGGGGTGGGCTGGAGGGGCTGCCATGGTTTCCAGCCAACTTTCTGCCTTGGAGGATCGGGAGAGACTGACCCCAGAACGTGGCTTTGAGCATATTGATCTGCAGCTGAATATTGCAGATTTGTGCTTCAAAAGTCCTGGTCCCTCGAAAAGACTCCTCCACAGACAGTCCCATGCGATCAGTCCATGTAGCTTGGTCAGTGCCCCATTTGTAAGCTCAAGCGTGTGTTTTCTTACAGGTTCATGCAAGAGTGTAGTATCTTGCTGGTTAAATTACAGTGGAAATACTAAGGGTACATACAGAAAGCATATGCCTAGAGACAACAACCTGATTAATTAAGTAAGCCCTACCTCAGCTCCTGTTGAAACATTCCTTTCAGTTGAAATTCCTTTCTCAAGGAATATATTAATAAGACTCCTACAAACCTCCAGAGGTATATTCAGTCCTTTGCATTTGTTGAACTAGGGATGAATTTAACCCTGTGTGTTTCCATCTGGAAGAATTCCTGGACTATTACAGGACAAATTCTTCCCTATGCTGAGCAGAAAAGGACGATTTCTGTTCCTCTACACTTACTGCCTCATCTAAAAAATAAGCTTCATTGTATTTGCTTTCCTCAAGCTTTCCTGTATTTATAATATTTACATTGGGCATTAGATTTTGGTGCTTTTTCCCATTTCAAATCAGCTGAGAAAAACAGGGAGCTGCCGCACATCGCTTTTGTTAACGTGGATACCCAGTAAGTGGCACTGCAGGACAAGGTTTTCTGCAGCCCTGGCTCACCACAGTGCTGTCAACGAGTGTAAAGGCAAGCGTGGGATATGGCAAGACTTTTCTGCTCCATGAAAAAAGCGGCTGTGGAGCAGGTGGGGAATGATGTGCGGTGACAGTGCAAGGAGCTGGATGGAGTGTGTTCAGCTGCTGGTGCTGGAAGATGGTGTTAGGAACTGGCCTTGGCACCAAGCTGGCTGTTATCAGGCCTTTGCCAGAAGAAACTAGCAACGTTTCTGGGAACTATTAATTAGCACTCGATGGCAGGTGCCTGTGAAGGCTTTGCACTGGGGTTTGCTACCAGGAGTGGAACACCGGGCCAGATGAACCACAGATATACAGCTTTTCCTATGGTCTACTGACTTACTGTACTTTAATTTTATGTAAAAAATCCAAACCCCAGAGTGGAAGGTACGTCAGTGCAGTCTGAGTGCCGATAAATTCAAAGACTGTTTCTGTAAATGAGCTAGGGGTTTCTGTGAGTCTGTGCTAGTATATCAAAACCCACCATCCTGTTTTCCCAGTCTGAGCTGATAATGAATAAACTATTATCTAGGGAAATCTGGTCAAACAGACAAGTAATGCTACACTTTTTGGCAGTACAAATTGTAATGAAACCCTTACATAAGCTGATAAAGGATTACTTACAAAATCAGTTAAAGGTTTTGGCTCGTATCTGCAATATTAGAACCCAGTTTTAGGTTACTCACGCTATACTGTGCCAAGCTAAACTGATGCATACCCAAGTTTCCTATTTATCTAGATGCATTGTTATGTCAGATAAGATGGGAAGGGAATGAGGAGGAAAAGCCAATCTGTGTTTAGAGGGGACACAGAGCTACGTTTAAAGGGATAAACCATTCTTTCAAGGGAATTAGGAAGCTATATCCTCCATGACGTGGCTATTTTAAAAACATCTCTTCTGGAATTGTTCAGACTGTGAAGCATCTATGCCAGCTGCTGTCAGCAACAAGACACTTGGCCAGGCAGGCTGGTCTGGGATGTCAATATACAGCTGTGGATGCAGTATGGGAACAAGAGGAGGTGCAGCACCATCCCGTAGGGCACAGGGAACATCCACAGGATCTCACAACTGCTTCAGCCAGGCCTGACAAATTTTTTTCATCATCCTCTAGGGACCAGATATTGCTGATTCCTAATACTTTCATTTCCTGAGTCTTTCCAATGGCTTCCGAAAACAGCAATTAAAAATATGCACGCTCAAATGTTTATTCCTGTAGCGACATAGGATGGCACTCGATAACCTCTGACAGCACACAGAAGCAGATGACACACAAGAACATGCCACAGCAACATGGGAAGGCAGGCAGCAACATGAGCGAACTGGTGAGAACAAGACGTGGCAGCACAACATATGACAAAATAAGACACCACAGGACAACTCAGAATAGCATACAACATGTCACAGCATGAAATAGCACGCAACAGCACAAACAGTGTGGAACAACACTTGACACCATGCCACAGTATGATAGATATACCTGGAAAGCTGATAGAAATGCCTAGAGAGCAGTGAGAGATTCATAGCAGCAGGAAATTCCTAGGAAGTTATGGAAAAGGTATAGAAAACTATGGGAAATTCCTAAAAAGCTACAGGGAACGCCTGGAAAATTATGGAGAATTCTTAGAAAGCAGATCTGAATTCCTAGAAAGCTGGGGGGGGGGGGGGGGGGACGACTCCAGGAAAGCAAAATGTGAATTCCGAGAAAGTTGGCTACAAATTCCTAGAAAGCTAGAAGGAATTTCTTATGAAGTACAGAAGAATTGCTATAAAGTAATGGAGGAACCCTAGAAAGCAAGGCACAGTTCCTGGAAAGCTGTGGGAAATTTCTAAAGAGCAGAAGGGAACTCCTGGAAAGCAGAAAGGAATTTCTAAAAATAGTCCACAACTACTAGAAAGCATCAGGGAAATTTCTAGAAAAGCATTAGGGATTTCTTGAAAACAGCTGGAAAGCTCTGCTGGAGGTTCCCCCAGTTTGGGAAGCCCCCTGTGCACTGCGCTGGAGTGCTCCGCTGCTGATCCTGCCAGTGCTGGATGCAGAAAAATGCAGGAAAGCAATGGAAAAATCATGGCCAGCCTGTACATCCTGTAGTTCCTAAAGACCTGGGGGAAACTCTCAGAAAGTGATGCTGAGAAAAGCCCAGAAGAAAATCAAACCCTGTAAAGAGTGGGGAAAAAAGTGAAACCAGAAAGTAGATAGGATTAGATGATTAGATCCCATCGCCTTTCCTGAAATGTAACCTAGAAGACATCCCTATTTTAACCTCTTTTGAGTGGAGAGGACTGGTTTGATGGGCTGAAGAAGGGACATAGAATGGTGGTGCTGGTGGAGCTGAGCCCTAACATGTGCTAAGGCCAGCCCTGAGCGTCTGACCTCTGCGGGGGGAGGGGAGCAGGGGCATCTTACTGACTTGGAAGGCCCCTGACCTCGAGACAGATTTTGACAAATGAATGATGAAACTCGGGGAACATGTCCAGCCTGGGAAAGTACTGTCTGTTAAAGACTGTCATAGCAACAACTTTTTGCAACACAGGGCAGGGAAAAGCCAAGGGCATTGAGGCATGCTGCAAAGAGGGAGACATCGCCTGTATTGCTGGGATGAAACGGTCCTGCCTGATGTGGTGGGACAGGCACAAAGGCTGGAACAGAAAAACAGATCCAGATGAGCTAGGGTAAAAGTGGATTTGGGGTTATTTTATAGCTGAGGCAATCCAGTCAGGTCACTGGTTTTTCAAGAGTTTGAATGAAGATTATGGTAGGAGGAGTGAAGCAGCCCAAAGTTTAGACCTTTGTGTGGATTCTTGTTTGGAATATTATTCTAATGTTTTATTGAACTTGGTGGAACTTTTCTGACTGCCATCAAGCCCAGACTGTGTGATTTGGTAAGGACTTTGACAACCAACATCTTGCCTCCAAGAACAATTTAATCCCAGAATCTGAAGGTGGGACCCTGGGTTGGTGCAGCTGCAACATCGCAACAACAGCAGCATTGTCTGGGGGGCTGCAGAAGGGAAAATGCTGTCTGAGACATCAGAGCTCCAGGACTGGGACATTTGGGGTGGTCTGGTCATTGCTGGGCTGCTGATTGACCCTGTCTGCTGCAGCTGGACCTGCCGCTCTCCTGTGTGGGCACGGTGGGGCTGCCCTCCTAGCAAAGAGCCCTGGCTGGGTGTCCCTGGCAGGAGCTGCCTCCTCCTGCCACTCCCTGTGGTGCAGGTGCAAAATGCTTCTCTTGGTCTTCACTGCGAGCAAGAAGTGATGCTCTGTGCAGTATTGGCTCCTATTTTTTTTCGGTAAGTATTAGTTTAATTATCTTTAATTCATAGATTTGTAGCCTGCCAATGGAAAGGGCTGTGGAGCCTGACCATACTGGATGTGCAATAATGTGGACTTAATTATCAACTGCAGTGAAAACTATTGCACTACACTCCTATTATTGCTCCACTAACCTTTAGAGGCAATGGGCTCCTGTAGGTCCCAAGCACATTCTTCGTCATCACACGTCCTGCACCAGAAAACCACAACAGTGTGCTGGTAGAACTTAAACAGTTCTTCTCCATCCAGTCAGGGACTGAGCTGGAACGTGGGGAAGGATCCATTTTAAGCTAGTGCAAAGCTCAAGAGTAAATCTGTATCACCAGTTTAGGAGGGGAGAGTGCCACCTACCAAGCCATCTGCTAAGAGAATTGTATTATCTGCAGTCTCATCCACTGCTGCTAGAAATCACTGTCACACTCATTTGTGAAGTTTTGCTGCTAATATATCTATTTATATTCTTTTTATCGATCCAGTCAGAATTAATTATTTCTCAGATTAATTTCATTCTAATGAATCATTCTGTATCACTGGCTTTATTCAATTTCTGAAATACTAATTAATATGTCAAAGCCATCTTTAACATTAAAAGTGCTGTCATTTTTTCTGTGACATTTCTTTTGATTCATATATTCAACTTCAATTTTTCTGAGAGCCTAAAATGTCTGTCCAGTGTGGAGTGAAAGAAAAAATGCAAGCTATACAGTATTGGAAGAAATATGAATATGCAAATAAAGAATAAATTGGGAGTCAATGGCCCAGTCTGTATTTTTGTACTTCTTACTATTTTACATGGTACTTCCTATAGCAGGTCCTCAGCAATCAGCTGTGTAGGGGTTTTATATGCATGGATGAGAATATAAAATTCAGCAGTACATCAAGTGTCTATATTCACTGGTGAAATGGTCAGGAATTTTGAGATATTTTGTGTTTGTTGGTTTAGATTAGGTTTTGAAGAAGGGGTCTTAGTGGTTTGCTGTGGATTTCCTGGCACTGTCCTGCCTTGCTGCAGGGCCCAGGCAGCCAGAGGAAGCATTTTTCTTTCCTTAGAGCTCTCCTCTCCTCTTCTCTCAGCTATAATTTATTCTCAGCATCCTCTGCAGTTTGGCTCTCTACCCACTCCGGAGAGAAGTGTTGGCAGGGCAGTAATCCCTCTCCTACCCGTATCTGTGGCAGATGGAAATCCCAGAATGAGAAGGGGGGAAATATTAGGCTTCCCTGTTTGAGCCATTTCCAGGGTGATTGAAGATCCAGTAATGGCCTTTGGTTTGATGGAGCCAGTCAAATTGCGAGAGGAATGGTCACTCCAAGTGTTCATTGTAGAAAACATTTCTGTCTCTGGTCCTGTGGGAGTGAGTGGGTGGAACTGGAAAAAACCCATAAAAAGTCACTGCATAAGCTCTGCTGATTAAATAACACCGTTATTGGCAGCATCGCACTGAGCTTAAATTACACGTGGCTCCTGCGTGGCAGGAGGCTGGGGACTGTTTAGATGACAGCTTCTGCTCAGATCCCTGGTCGCGGGTTTATATTTCTCTTTCTTTCTTTGTCTTCCACCTCTTTCCAAAAAGAGAGGTTTTGTTATAAAATCTGGGGTGTTACAGCTGAAACCAACCAGCTTTGCTCTGGGCTTGCACTGCAAATGTAGGGAGGGATTACCGGGGAGGGAGAGAAAGGGGAGCAGAGCTGGAACGGGCTCGGAGTAGGAGCAGGGACGGGAGGGGAACACCACTCCTTTCCCTTTACAAACGACCAGATTATAGTTTTCCACCACTCCTAAAGCTCACGTGTGCAGAGCCCTGCAGACTCAAGGCTGCTTTTTGAGAGTCTGGTGCATGAGCTCCAGATCCCTGGAACCAGTAGCACTGCCCAACAAATCCTTCCCATTTATACCCTCCTTGCATTACCCCTTGTGTCCAGCTCTGCCACTGCCTGGATTAGCTGTCTCAACAAGTCATTTAAATCCAGATTTCCACACAGGGTGTTTCTGCTTGGGCTTTTTTCATTTTCCTTTTCCCTGTCAGTGTCCGGACTTTTGCACATACTTCACCAGTGACCTGGTACCCAGGGATGGTTTGTGCGCTGGTTGCCACTGGAAATAGTTCAAAAGCCAACATTCACAAGGGCACTGATGTGCTTTTTGAGATCAGTCCTACTGAATCCCCCAGACTCTAAGGTGCAGCCTTGCCTATAATCTACAGTAAAAAAAAAAAAAAAAAAAAAAAAAAAAAAAAGTCTATACTCAATACTGAATATTTAAGCCTCGTCGTCAGTGTTTGGGGGCTAGAAATCATTTCTCTTGCTGATCCTTTCTCCCTGCTGGTGGATCTTTGTCATTCAAGAATGAGCTCGAGATCCTTGGAGACAGTTATATTTTTTTATAGCAGCAAAGTAATAGGTTTTTTCTGCTGCTACTCTTCGCTCTGTGCTTTTGTACTCACTACTGTGGTTTTCCCTGTGGAATGCCCAACACGATAATATCAATTTAACCAGTGTGCTTCACTGATCTTTAAGAGAGTTCATAGCTGCTGTTCGATTTCTAGGAACCCTTGATTTTTCTGAGAAGGTTACATTGAGGCTAAAGTTATCTTGGCTTATTAGTATAACCCATTCATTTAGAGACCTGACAGTTCCTTTGGACATTATTTCTGCTAACATGCCTCAGCTGATTTCGTGTTTCATAAATCCCATGCATGCAGACTCAAAAAGTCATCCTCAGAGTGATGTGAGTACAATGTGTTTCCACATACCGTAGTATTATTTTGTAAATTAAGCTGCCTTTCTCCAGCTCTAGCATGTGCGCTGTTTTGCAGATGAAAGCATGTTTATCTCTGAATGCAAAAGCTGGACTTTGTTCAAGTCTGACTTGGTCTTCCAGTAGCTAATTACTGTTTGGATGAAGATTATTTGGATCAAGGTGCTACTCAGTATTTATATTTTTTATATCTTCATATGGACCAAATAGGACTTTCTCCAACCACAGTCTTCTGGGAGAAGCAGGTGCCTCACAGGGTGGTAACAGATACAAAAGCTTTCCTTTGCTGGGCATTGCTTTGATTCTAGCATCAGTCAGTAGTGATTGAAAAGCATTAAATAAAATTAAGTGGCTGTTTTATGTGGGTACCCAGGGAAAATTAAACAGGCTGTGTGCTTGTTTCTGAATTTCCGAGAAACACCTGCACCGTTGTTCTGTTGCTGGCAGTTTTAGGCAACTCCTGACCTGGATAAGAGCTGATCCTTCTTGCGCTGGCTGGAAGCAGGTTAGGCAGGGAGCAGCAAAAGGAAAATTCACCCCACACTTTAAACTGGCTCCCAGAGTCCTGTCAATTGGCTGCCTAATCCCACCACTAAATTTACCTAAATAATAAAGCGGTTTAATGGATTTCACTTCTGCTCCTCACCTGGGTATGACTACTAAGTCACGAAAGTTTTAAAAAGCTTACAAATTAGCTGAAAAGACGAATGAGTACAGCAGGGTGCCCTGCGTGAAATGCTGTTGTTTGAAACCTGCGTAGGCACCGAAGGGGCTTCACTGCGTTTGTACAGGCTTGGCTGAGCCAGACCCCGTATCTGTCCCTGAGCTGGTCACACCGACACCCGGCAGGAGGGAGGCTCGGACTTCTGCAACAGATGTTGAATTGCCAAACAAGTAAGGACCGTGAGGTTCTTATAGGCTGCTGAGTAGGAAGCAAAAAGGCTAGTTTTTTAATGTCAGGTTAAAATGAAAGTTGTAAACCCTCACTCATATGAACAGCGTTAGGGTCTTCCAACGCTGAATTCAGCCTCTTCCCCAGAAAAGGCTGCTCCCTAGCAAAAATGAACTGAAAAGAAGAGGTTTGCTTGATGAGCTGGTAAGGAAATGATCAAGAGCAGACTGCTCCCTCCTGTGCAGCATGTACCTCAGCATTTTTCTCCAGTGTGCCTTGAAAATTGTGCTGTTTGTATACTTTGGAGTTGTGATTTCTCCTGGAATAATCCAGGACAGCTGTGGTAGAAAGCCATCCTGGGGGAGCCTCTGGAAGTTGTTACAAATAAAACCAAATGTGCTCAGTGCACGCAAAGTTTCCCTCAGCCTAGGGTTTCTACTGAAAAACGTTTTCAGAAAATAGGTATCACGCAGTAAACCTCACCTGTGTTGTGCTCTAAGAACAGGAGAAAAAAAGGAAAACAATCTTGAAAAAAGAAAACTCACAGTGAGTTTCATTAGAGATCTCTATTACCAAACAGCACAGGATTAATTTTCTTGTCTTTTTTCATCCTCCTCTGAGGATGAATGATGATTAAAGGGCAAGATAGTAAGAAGGGGGAATGAGAACTTGCTGAGAAGCAGTTATAAGAGAAAAAAAGAAAGAGAGGGGGAAAGGAAAACAAGTGTTTAGTTAGCTTGTCAAGGTCAGCTTAGCACTGTATCTGCTTTAACTGACATGATGAAAAATTACAGCTGGCACAAAAGCAACTTCGCTAATACTGTACCCCACAAAATTTATCTTGACAACTTAGTGCGCTTACTTGTTCTTCTAGGGGGGGTTTAACCTCCCTGGGATGCCTTTTATCTTCGTTCTCCGATTTTTTTTGGACTTAAGATTCCTGTGCAAAGGTAGCAACTTGCAAATCAGCATGTTCATCTTCCGCTGGCTGTTGCGGCTAAGGTAAGAAAGGAAAAATCCTTTTGGAAGCAAGAAGGGGTTTGAGACATAACTGCCGTGTTTTGGTGCTCTCTGCCGAGCCGGAAGGATTTTTTGCAAAGGAGAAAACACGGTGTGAAGAGCGCGGCAGGACGGCAGCTCACGGCACCGGCTCTCTTTGCGGACACGAGCTCCGCATCTGCCGTCGGGGGGGGGCCGCTCTGCGGCGCGGGGGGGCCGAGAGCCGCAGCCCCGTGTGGCGCCGCCGTCCCCTGCCTCACCTCGGAGGGGGTGGTCGGGAGCGGGTCCTCGGGCAGCCGCACGCCCCTGGAACCCGGGCTGGGGGTGTCCCGCCCCCGCGCAGGGACAGCGATGCCCTTCGCCCGCCTTACTTGCCCAGGGCTGGCGCTCGCCCGCCGGCGGCTGGGGCTGGCCGGGGCGGGGGGGGCGCGGAGCAGCCCGGCCCCTCGGGGCTGCCCTGAGGCCCGGCTGGGCTGGCGGCCGCCTCCGCGGGGCGGCGCGGCTGGGCGCGGGGCCGCGGCCGCCCAGGAGAGGGAGCCCGGCGGCCGCGGCTGCGCCGGGAGCGGCGGGGGCGAGGGGCTGCGCCAGGCGGCGGAGGCGGCGCGGAGCCGAGCGGTGACCCGGTGCCGCCCGCCGCCGGCCCGGCCGCTGGGTACCGCCGCGCTTGCCGCCCCGGCCCCGCTGTGTCGGGAGGGCGTCCCGGCCGCCCGCCCCCCTCCGCCGGCGGTCGGGGGAGCCGCGGGTGCCTCCGCAGCGTCGCCAGCCCCGAGCCGGGCGCCGGTACTTACTTTCCGCACCAGTTCATCGCGCTCAGCCGGCACCCCGGGCGGCCGCAGCTCGGGACGGGGCAAAGTAATTTCGCCGCTCCAGGAGCCCGGCTTTGCCGCTCGCCCCGGCAGCCTGCCGGGCCGTCATTCCCCAGGAAGGCGTTAAAACCGGGGAGAGGCTGCCCAGAAGAAGCTGCGCCCGACCGAAGATGTTAGAGGAGGCGAAGAGGGGTTGCTTTTTGCCTGCTGCGTGCCTCCATGCCTGTCTTTCCCTTGTCTTAATCCTTTAGGAAGGAGACGCCGAGCAGGCAGAGCTTTCCTGGAGGGGCGATGCTGCCGAGCCCTGCCCCGGGCAGGAGGAAGCCCTCGCCGCCGGGACCCCCCGGCACCGGAGATGCGCGGCCCGGGGCGGGCTGCGGGAGAGCGTGAGGAGCTGCCTCCGCCGGCGCTTTCCTGAGAGGGAAAAAGCATGGTGAAAGCTGGGCCCGATCCCTGGAGCGCAGCCCCGCTGAGCGGGAGGTGGGATTATTCCGGGGCAGTTATGAGGAGCTATAACCTGGCAGCGCAGCGTTAAAGCGACTTGGCCCCGCTGGACGAGGAACCCGCCGCGGGCACCGCAGCCGCGCCCTGGCCGAGGTGGGGTGGCTCAGCATCCCCCCCCCTCCTCCTCCTCTCGCCCCTCTTTCTCCTAAGAGTGAACGACAGAAGAAAGAACCGGTGCTCGGCTCTTGCCAGTGTTGGGAATACCGTGCCTTTTGACTGGGATGACCTACCCTGATGTGCCGCTTCGACGGGATGTACAAAGTGAGGCTGGGACTGCTCCGGCCAACAAAGTTTGTGGAATGATGGGCAGGGGCTGTGGGATGGAGGCAGCTGGGCACACGCCGGTGGGGTCCGTCACATGCAGGCCGACAGCACCGATCTGCTGCTCCCCTGAAAACTAATTCCTGATGGTCAAACTCTCCTGGTTTTTACTTCTCCCCTGCCAATTTGCACTTTCAGGGAAAACACACACACACCTGATGCAATGCAGTGTTTCAGTGTTGGTTTTGTATGTAAGATTTGCTATGCAATTCCAAAACTAAAAGAGGAGGAGAGACGGCCCTGCATCCCAGAGCAAACAGAGAATCAGAGGTGAAAGGTAGGAGCCAGCATTTCTCATTTAAATAAAGCTAAATAACCTGAGCTACTTCTTACTGAAAACCTTTAAAACACACTTACTGTATGTGTATTTTCTTTGTCTTGGAAGTGTAAATCAGTTTGAAACGAAGTGAAGATTTGCTTTCTGACGCTGCCCGGAAACAGAGAACTGATGCATTTTGTAACAGGAGTGTACCGAGGAGGAAGGATGGAGTGTTTCATCAGTGAGACATTTAGGAAACTAGAGGAAAAGCCCCTCGTATAGCATGCTTCAGTAAATATGAAGGGCTAGTGCAGTGGACGCTGGAAACACTCGATCAATAGCCTATTTAAGTGGGAATATATGCAAGCATGGAAAAGTGATTGCTTCCCTGTCTGTGGGGTATATTTGCAGAGGACAGCAGCAGAACATTTGCAGGTGAGCTGTCTGAATTAGGCTACTTCATGCTGGGGTGGTGCAGTGTGTTTCTGAAGGGATTGCTTAAAAAACAGTCTGTAGGGTAGACTGGATTAGTGCATTTTCAGTTCTTGCTCGTAGAGCTTTCAGTGTTGTTCAGGATGATTCAAAGTTGGTGAAGTCCTTCTGGGGGCGAAGGGACTGTAAGAAAGGACCTTTTGGTCTATTTGGTGATGAGTAATTAATGGACGTCTGATGTCTGTGATCTCTGCAAGGAAAGGAGCTGATGTCATCATGAAAATCATGATATGATTTTCCCTCAGGAGAAACTATGACTTGGAACGACACCACTATGGATGGGGAAGGGTTGCTGGTGGAAAGGGACTCTTCCTTTCGGATCCTCACAGGCTGCTTCCTCTCGCTCCTCATCCTTTCCACGCTGCTGGGAAACACGCTGGTCTGTGCAGCTGTCATTAGGTTTCGCCACCTCAGGTCCAAGGTGACCAACTTCTTTGTCATCTCCTTGGCCGTGTCAGATCTCTTAGTGGCAGTTTTGGTCATGCCTTGGAAAGCCGTGGCTGAGATCGCTGGTTTCTGGCCTTTTGGTTCATTTTGCAACATCTGGGTGGCCTTTGATATTATGTGCTCAACAGCTTCCATCCTAAACCTCTGCGTCATTAGTGTGGACAGATACTGGGCCATCTCCAGCCCGTTTAGGTATGAGAGGAAGATGACCCCAAAGGCAGCCTTCATCATGATCAGCGTGGCGTGGACTTTGTCTGTGTTGATTTCCTTCATCCCTGTGCAGCTGAACTGGCACAAGGCTACAACCACAAGCTTTTTGGACCTAAATGCCAGTTTACAAGGTATAAGCATGGACAACTGTGATTCTAGCCTAAACAGGATGTATGCCATCTCCTCTTCTCTAATTAGCTTCTATATACCTGTGGCCATCATGATAGTAACTTACACGAGGATATACCGGATTGCTCAGAAGCAAATACGACGCATCTCAGCTTTGGAGAGAGCAGCAGTGCATGCCAAGAACTGCCAGAACACGAGTGGCAACAGAAGCAGTATGGACTGCCAGCAACCAGAGAGCAACTTCAAAATGTCCTTCAAGAGGGAAACGAAGGTTTTAAAGACTTTGTCGGTGATCATGGGGGTGTTTGTGTGCTGCTGGTTGCCATTTTTTGTATTGAACTGCATGATTCCCTTTTGCGAGCCTACCCAGCCATCCAAGGGAGCAGAAGCTTTCTGCATTAATTCCACCACCTTTGATGTTTTTGTTTGGTTTGGATGGGCTAATTCTTCCCTCAACCCCATCATTTATGCCTTCAATGCTGATTTCCGCAAGGCATTTTCAACCCTGCTGGGATGCTACAGGCTCTGCCCTATGTCCGGCAATGCTATAGAGACTGTTAGTATTAACAATAACGGAGCAGTTGTTTTTTCGAGCCAACATGAGCCCAAAGGGTCCAGCCCCAAAGAGTCTAATCTGGTTTATCTGATTCCACATGCAATTATCTGTCCAGAAGAAGAACCTCTCAAAAAGGAAGAAGAGGGGGAGCTATCTAAGACCTTGGAGAAAATGTCTCCAGCACTGTCGGGTATCTTGGATTATGAAGCTGATGTTTCTTTGGAAAAGATCAACCCCATTACACAAAATGGGCAGCATAAAACCTGAACAGTAAGGTTTACTCAGCAAGACCCAATAGTGTGTATTGTAATAGTCTTTAAAAAAAAAAAAAGATACACAAGATTTTTTTTTTGGTAAGAAACTAAGCTCTAGGGAGAAATACACATTTACACCAAGCCCAGAATTAATTTTCCCGGCATTCAAAGCAAATTTAATATTTTAAACAATAAACAGAAAAGATACTGAAAATTGGTTAAAAAAAAGGATATTAAACTGTACTGTTCATACTGAGGAAAATATACAAATTTAGATACAGTGCAGTGACAAAATACTGCTTCTTTACACAGAGAAACCAATTTCTAGCTGAAAATGAGGCAAAAGATAAATGTTAAGTATTTAAAGATTAATGTTTACTAGAAGTTAAAAGATTGCTGTGTCTTGTGGTAGTGGGTGTTAACAGGTCCTAATTAAAGACTGAGGGATTGTAAAGGTAGGTAGATGCCTTCTTAAAATTATTTCTGACAAATAATTGAGCCTTATAATGAGAATGGTTATTTTTAAAGCTTTGGGAGGTAATATGTTGATACTGGTTTTATTTCTTTATTGTTTTAAATTGATATTTTTCATATGTTATAACAGATCTAGCTTTATTTATATTATTTAAGATGTTTAAATAATGGGATATTTTTGGAGTGTCATAACTGCATTTTGACCAGTCAACCAGTCAGCACTTTATTACAAGCTCTGATAGTCTGGAGAGCTGGTGAGGGGAGTGAAGGAATGTTAAGAAGCTCAGCAAGAAATGAAGGAATCTACAAACCTGATGCTGTGTGGAGTTCATTTGCTTGTGGGCTTTTTTTTTTTTTTAAAGTGGGATTTCTTTCAAAAGATAGGACCAGCGTTGACTGAGTTGTGAATTATCTTCCCTTATAGAAATAAAAGAAATTGCTGCTATTTATTTTTAAAAAGTTTCATGTTACAAAGACTTTGCTAGAATGTCAAGTTTGTGGGTCTGTAAATACCTTAAATATGACTACAACCTTAAGAAGACTCCAATTTGAGAAGAAAAGCTTCTTAGATAACAGTTCTTAGTAGATAACGTTTTGTATTTATGTAAGATAAACAGCTTTCTCAGACTTTTCTTATTTCAAGTCTTGGATATCTTTTCTGAACAAACACAATTGGTTATAATGGTAGTAAACATGCCAAACCTCGTTACCGTCTGTATTATTGCAGTACCACCAGGATCATGCTGTCTGTCTGCTGCTGTATCACAGTCAGAATTAAAAAGTGAGGTACCTAGTGCTTTACTTTGGAAACTGGGAGAACGTTACATTTTAGTAATTGCCATGTCGATAGTCCATTCAAATAAGGAATAGTGCCTCATTACCATTTTGGATTAAGACATTTCTAAATATGGATGGAACTGCAGCCCCCACATCAGAAACTTCCTGTGAGCTCCAAAAAAAGTTGCCAATGTTTAATTAAAAAAACCTGCTACTTTTCCGTTGTCCTTCCCTGCTGCTTTCCCTTTGTCATGCTAAAGCAATCAGTGAACATTAGCAACAGGAACATTGGGTGTTGATACTCAGCAGCATTCAAAGAAAGCTTTTTGTTTTCTGAGCGGCAGAAAATACCCTTTGGAGCAACTTTTTTCATAACGTATATCAACAAAATGTGTTGTCAGGAAAAGAGAACTGAGAGGAAAAAAATTTTAAAGTCTTATGAACTATATACATCCTGCATCAGGTCTGTGTATTTATGTATTGTGAATGTTTTCATAATTTTATTGCCTGTATGCTGCTTTCATACATATAATAAAATTATTTTGTGAACAGGAGGTCAAATGAAGCAATCTACATTGCATTTATTAAATACACGCTGGGTTTTGGCAGTTGTATCGTGTGTTAAAGGCGAGGACGTTTCCTCTTTTTCCATTTGCCCTCATTTGGGATCACACCTGTGAGGCAGATGGGAATTTTTATTACAAGCAGGAGAAAGCCCTCTCTGCTGAGAGACCTCTGAACCTTTGCTCTAAACTAGGATCTGAAAGCAGTAAAAACGGTTTGGAAACAACCACATTCTGTTTTAATGTAACTAGTTAAAATGTGTAAAGCTCAATCTGCTGGTAACTCTTACTTAAATGATTTTTCTTTTTTTTTTGCCTTGGTGTATGAGTAGTGAGTTTGGTTTATTGCATGCTTTTATTGTTGCTTTTTTTTTTTTCTTCTTTTTTTTCCCCCCAAGTTGGGCACTGCTTTTCAGAGCCTGGTACAGCCCTGCTGCTAGCGTCTGTGTTTTGGAACAAGAAGAGTCATTTCAGAAGCGAGGCGATGGTGGGTACAGCTGAAGCACAGCACTGTCCCTCTGGTTGTGGCAGCCCTCGACTTTGTTTCTGCCTCTGTCAGCAGATTCGTTTTGAAATGAAGGAATGAACAACCATGGTCACTTCTGCCTCAAGGATTACTGGAGTGACCCATGCGTTCAGCAGCTGGGATCTGAGCTGGCGTAGGAGCTGTGGAGGTGTCCAGCTCCCCTTGGTGCCGGCTTCCCTGGGGCACTGACGGCAGCAGGGAGGCACGCCTGCCCCCAGGCTTCCTTAGCTCCTTGGGTAAAATTTCCTGGCATGGGTGCTGATGCCCAATTTTTTTTTTTTTTTTTTTTTTTTACTTTTGAGGAATTCTTAAAAATTATACAGGCCAAAGATGAAGTTCTGTGGTTGCTTAGTTAAATACATGTGCCTTCAAAAGCTTTTATTCTCAAAACTCCCAGCAGTCTGATATAATAGCAAAATACAAAATACCATTGAAGGAGATCATGTAAAGCAAGATGCTGTTTTTGTACTAATTTATATGGGGATGATTTGTGTTCTGAAACAAATGGTTGCTCTAGTGTGACCAGGAGCCATCCCAGGACCTCCCTCCTTGTGGATGGACCGGAGTTTCTGAGGGGCTCTGCAGAGGTCAGTGGAGAAGTGCGACCTGTTCCTGCTGCTGGGTGCTTCCCTGTGGGGGGACAGGCGCCCTGCTAAAGGCAGGGCAGGGGAGTCCATCTGCCGAGTTGATTTAATTGTTTTATCTCTTGTCCTATTTAAACTGTTTTTTGCTTCTACCCCTTTCCCTTACATTCATCTTAGAATACCATGAATTCGCCTTGATCCGCATTTACCAACGTACCCCATTTACCCCTTTATTTTCCAGCCTTCCCAATGTGGGTTTCTTTACCTCTCCTCCTTTCCTCCCACCGCTGCCAGAGCCATTCTGTCACCCTGTTTGGCTTTATCAGCCCCAGTAACCCTTTACTTGAGAGAAAGTCCAAATTAAAATCCTACCCTCCAGCATAGCCAAGAGTCCCAGCCTGCACCCAGAAATGCCTCTCTTACCTGTTGCAGAGCCTGGAGACCAGTGTCAGGGGTGACTAGAAGGGACAACAGCATGTACCTGCTAACTGCTACTCTATTTATGTGCTGAGTTAATTGCTCGGGAGCTGTATTACCTGTTCTGTGCCTGCTGCCCAGCTGCTTGAAACCAGTGGTCTGCGGAAACTGCTGGTCACACCAATGTCACAGTGCACCCCAGGGGCTGGAGACATGCCAGAGCTGATAGTAGGGAATTAACAGATACGGTTTGGCCATAGTAACCCTGCGAGCAGCCTGTGAGGAGGGCTTACTGTTCCCTGCTAGCAGGCAGCCGCAGCCTCTGCTGTTCTGGAGGACAGAGCAGCAGAAGTTCATTTGCAATAACGTCACCTTTGGGATAACAGCCACTTAAGTGAAATGCTTCCCCAGGAATATTTTTCCCACCATGTGTTGCAATATGTGGCTGGGCAGAAGCAGAGCCACCGAGAAGCAGGGAGGTGCCAGGACACCAGGATGTCACTGTCACTGCTCCCACCAGGATGGCCACCTTGTCTACCCCATGAGCATCAGGTACTTTTCTCCCTGCCTTCCCCCCACCCCACCCCCCCACCCCCCCCCCCCAGCCCCAGCAGTATTTTCCCCTGCAGAGTGAGTCCTGCTGTGTACCTTTCTGATGTGCCTGCAAATAACCTGGGAAACCTGGAAACCTTTTTTTCTGCATTGCTTCCTTGTGACTGAAGGTATTCTTCTGTTTGTGGATGGAAGAGTTTAATCATTCACCTGATGGCCTTGTTGAAGGAGCTGTTTGCAACAAATGAACCATAATCACTAGATTAAATCTGAATGTATTTCTCCCTTCTCTTGGCAAGCATTTTATGCTGATTTGGGTTTCTAACTTAACAAAGCGGACAAAAGATAGAAGATGAAAGAGGAAATGCTTTTTGCTGATGTAGTTTTAATAACAGTTATTGGGAGCCAGTCCTGGATATTTTGAAATCAATAGTTTTCAGAAGCACCCAAATCTGACTGAAATCTCAAAAACCTGCTTTGATTAGTACCTTGAGAGACAGATTATTCCAGTAAATATTTTTGGGTTTTGATATAATGATAGTAGAATAAGTTGTAGTGATACCACTTATGTAGCCACACAATGAATGTGACTGAAAGAATAAAGAAAACAGTGCTACCTATTTTGCAGCTTTTAAAAGACTGAAACACATAGCCAAAATGTTCTTGCAGTGTGCTGTTGCAGTACAGGTGGGCTGTGCGCTGAGCTGAGCTTTGGGCTCCAGCCACGAGCCTCGGATCAGGTGGGTGGTGATGCCCCTTTGCGAGTGGGTCCGGGCTGTCCGACTGCCTCCTGGAGCCCGTGGCCGGCTGCGGGGTTTGCACGGTGCTGACCTTTCCAGGCCCAGATCCCAAAGCTGGGGATGCGCTTGTGAGCTCCCACCTCCCCAGCCAGGCACAGGTTTTTCCAGAGCACCGTTGGAAGCATGTTTCTACACATGCAGTTTTGAGGCTGAACATGTAAATTGAGTATACGATGGCTATTTTCATGTGAGCTGTCTTTACAGTTATGGTCGGAATGAAATGACAATTTGCTGTCATGCCTGTTTTTATTCTATTTCTATAAAAAAACTCTGGACAATGATACAGGAGAAGGCTGTTGGCCTTGCTGTGCTGGTGGCCATTGCTTTTCTAATTTGACTGCGTTTCCCTTTCGGTCCCACCAGGCTGTTCCTTCCCCTTTCCAGGAGGGACGTTCTTGGCTGTTCTTTGGTGAAGGAGTTTCCTCAGGCCTGTGTGGGCAGTGGTGATGGATGGTGCTGGCAGCGTGGTGCAAATCCTGTTACCAGTCACGAGGAGCAGCAACAACAGTCCCGGGCTCCAGGTTCTGCACTGAAATAACAGGATTTGTGTCAACAGAATTGCTTTAGTTTCTGTCCCTCTGGATGGGCTGGTTTCACCCAGGAAGGCAACATGGGGATTAGAGGGATATCCTGGCCCTTGTTCATCATCGCCCTGTGGATATGGTGGGATGGATGATTTGGAGTACAAGAGGCACAAAAGAGCAAGTGGCAAAGGGCTCCAGGGCTGGCTGCAGGGGAGCAGTTCTGGGGATGATGGCACTGGGGGAACCCTGTGCTCCAGTTCCTGCGCCGCGATCCCAGGCAGCCGGAGGGCATGGGTGAAGGAAAGGCTCAGGTCCAGCTCTGTCCCAGGTCCAGCTCTGTCCCAGCCAGCCCCAAGGAGCAAACCACCTGCCAGTCCCTGCAACACCACGGGGCTGGCTCCGCGGGGAATGTGGCTTTGCTTTGGGGCCAGGTGGGTACAGCCTGCACTGCCCCGACACCAGCTGGGCTCAGTCCAGCCTGAGAGCGCTCAGCGCTGCGGTGGGATGCTTGGCACTGCTGTGGGATGCTCAGCACTGTGGGGGGATGCACAGCACTCTGGTGGGATGCTCAGCATTGTGGTGGGATGCTCGGTACTGCCATGGGGTGCTCAGTACCGCTGTGGGATGCTCAGCAGAGGATCTAGTCCGGGATCAGGTCTGGCTTCAGGCTGTGATTTGACTCAAAAAGAAATTAAATTTGTAATTATGTCTGCAGTAGGGGATTTGTACAGCTAACTTACACTTTGCTTTGCTCCAGGTAACTCATATGTTTGTTTTTCTTGGATGTCCTGTATTTGTTATGTCAGTAGTTTCCCTTTAAATCAGTTGGATTTTTTCCTGTTTGAATAGTTTCCACCCAACAGAACAAAAACTGATTGTGGGATATTTCAAATAACAAAACAAAATAAAACAGTGTTGTTTGAATATATCATTGGAGGATGTTCTGGTATTTTCAGAATTAATTTCTGTATTTTTAATTTACTTAAGTTGTCAGTTTGCAGTGTTAGATTTTTAAAACTCAGATCAGATCTCTGGTTTGAAAATACTGACAAAGAAGTTAAATATTAAAAATAAAATGAAATAGTTTAATGTGGCTTCCATTAAACAATTTGATTGTTCTAAACTTTTACCTGCTCCCATCCCTTGATTTTCAGATGATTAAATTATTATTTTCACATTTTTCTAAGACAAGGAGATGTTTTGAAATCTTGAAAGTAGACACAGAATGAGAGAAATATTTGCTTCCTAGATTTTCGTTCCACTGATGTGAGAAGCCAAAGGTTTCACTGAACTAAACTACCATTGCAAAGTTTCTTAATTTCAGAGAAAGAATTACAGATTGTTTTTATTTTGTTTCTCTGTTAATAAAGGAGTTTCTGATGGTGCTACTTTTCCTAATCATTTGGATGCCATTCTGTGCCAGTAACAATAATTTTTCTTCCATGTGCATGCACGTACACATATACAGCTCTCAATTAGCAGATTCACAGAGTGTGTGGAAGTGATGAGAAGTGAATTTAAATTAATATATTTCTTTGCTACAGAAGCAGACCACAGGAGATGAAGCAGGCCTGTATCGCCTGTGTTAAAAGGACAGACCTGTCAGGACTCATCGATCGTTACTGCCAGCAGTCCTTTGTGCGTGACCTTGTGCTTGGAAGCACGTTTCAGCCACACAGCACTGGGACCGGGCTGAGGCTGGGAGTCGGCACTTCGTGATGTGCAGGTGGAGCTGGTCGTGCTCTGCCTGTTCAGGAGCATGTGTGTGCCCAGGAGATGAAATGTTTGGGAAACTGTTAAAACATACACTTTGAAATTACTCTGTAAAAGGTGTGTTAAATTAGGAAAAAAAAAAAAAAAGACTTAATGATGCTGTTATGTTCCATTTCACTTTCTGGTTTTCTAAGGCTTTTGTAACTATTTCCATAATTGTGAAGTTGTAAATGGCACCATCTAATTTAATCCTCTTTGCTCTTCTGTAGTTGTATTAGACTTTGATATTGATTTGTGTTTTCAGCTGAACAAACTCTGCTCCAGCAGCTCCTCTGTCCTGCTGATGCCTGCTGAAACCCTGGATCCCACCAGGTCCATTGGGATGTGGGACAACAGCAAAAGGAGCCCCTGGAAATGGCTACTTTTGAACAGTGGGAAATTATTTTTGAGCAAAAAATTCACTTTTCAACTTGGTGTCTATTTTGTAGGTCCTAAACCTAATCCAATTTCATATTTTTCATGGTTTATTTGCAAACAGTTTGAGCTAATTTTCTCAAAAGCAAGACTTGCATCTTAGAGAGCACCAGTACTTTCTAAGTGAGAAAGATATTAACATTAACATTTCAGAAATATTTTGATTAAGTAACATTACAATCCTTATAAGGTAGAGCATTTTCAATGCATTTTGTTCACCTGTAACATTCTTCAAATTAAAAATATCAGGTTCTGATGAGAATAGTTTAATGCAGAAACTTCCAGTCATATTTCTCTCTTGCTTGAAAGGATGGAATATTGGGATAGGGGTAGCTTGGTGATAGCGTGTAGCATTAGCGAAAACATTTCCTAGCCAAGTGTAAACAGGAACATTTCGACATTTAGTAATTCCACTTGTGCTATTTAATCCCCCTCATTGTACAATATTGATTATATTTAAACAAAAAAAAAAGTATGTGAAGGTAACTTCCATCACAATAAGCATCATTAATTGGCCTTTTGCTGGGACTTTCAGTAGACCATGCAAGGATGGAGTCCTGGCCTGGACTTAAAGGGATTTTTACCTCTCTATGTGGCATTTTCATGCTTGGGCTGTAGCATATGAATTCCTGCTCTCTGTGTCCATCTTGCTGCCTTTCGGCAGAAGCAAACCTCTTCTTCTCTCTTCCCCATCTTTTATGCATGTTCTCTCCATTGTGACTCTTTTTCCTTTACTTGTTAGGATAAAGTAAATTGTAGGAATGTGATTTGAACGGATACGGTAAACATGTTTTTACTATAACAGCACAAGATCCTGTCTGTGACTCAGCCAGTCCTGGTGTAAGGCAGCCGTGGTCTAAGCTTTATTTATCCTGATCCTTTTGACATCCCCTGCACAGACGCACATGCACAGATGCAGTGTCCCAGGGAGCCTGGTTGTCAGGATCTCCACGCTCACAGCCCTGAGGTGAGTGATGCACATCACGAAGTGGGAAGGGGAGAGTCCCAGTCAGCGTATTGACTGAGGCATTCTCAAAGAAAGGATAAAAAATCAATGAGCTCATACCCTTTTGTCAGGACAGTACACTGAACCCCTGAAACAGTGCTCTTCCAGTGTTGCCAAGCATCTGCCCTTCTCATCTCAAAAAACATTTTCAGCGACTGATCTTATTTTGCAGTATTTACTCAGCTCTAATGCGCAAACACACCTATCTCCTACATGTAATTTAAGTAAAGACCCAGCTGCCCGATAAAAGCAAATAGAATATAAAGTATAGCTATCAATCCTGACACCCAGGAAAAAACACCCATCAGCGAAGGGTGGTTTTTTCCCCACCCTTGACATGGGTGTAAATCAGGGCAACCGCATCAAAACTGTGCCGACCTGACACGGTGCCTGCAAGGAGCCTGAGTGGGGTCCCACCCTGCGAGGGTGCTGCGGTCTGGTCCATGGTCCCCGTGCATTTCCCCTCCCAAACCAACACAATAAAGGAAACGCTTTACATGTCACCGGCTGCAATCAATGGGGTGTTCAATATTTCAGTCACTTTCTTTTTGCAAAAGGACTGGTGATTCCTCTCCACCCCTATTTGCTCGCCATGCTCAAAATTCAACGTAGGGAAGATTCATCGGTAAAAGCCTCTGGGGTTTATAGAACAGCCGCACTGCTGCAGAGGGGGATGTGTGGGGTGGGATGGCTGAGGAGAAAACACACTCTTCCTTAAAATGGAAGGGCTTCTGTGCTATTTTATTCTATTTATTTTATTTTACCTCTTTCCCTTGCCCATGACTGGCAGAAAATCGTTCCTGAATGCTACTTTCCCATGCGCTTTATGTAATATTTTAAACTTGTAACAAAGGCATCAGCTTGCTTGTTATGCTCTGCTCCAGGTGGTCCAGAAATGGTGTCCTAGAAATGCCATGAACAAACCTGGAGACACTGAGCTGAAGAGGAGGGTGCTGGTAGGAAGGAGGACCTTCCTTGCCGATAAGCGCTTTCTGGCGTCTGAAGTGAGAATATCACTTCCTTGGGCTGAAGGACTCATTTATTGTGAAGGAATCCCTTATTTGCAGCATATAGCTGGGTTTTCCCCCTCCATACTCAACCAGCTGGAACTGGGAAATTTAGCATTGTCTCGTAATGTTGCTTCTTTTGATAGCAGCAAGCTGATGTTTAGTTGTGTCCATAACCCAGGCGCACTAAACAGACTGCAATTGTTTCAACAAAGTCAATCAAAATGCCCCTTATATTTGCATTCCTTAGGGAAAATAAAGGAATGACATGTAACGCTGCCAAGTAGTTTCTCAATCTTGAAGTTCTCTCTCAGGCATGTGAGCTACAGTCTGCAATGATGCACCGTCACAGCATGGGCTGTCACTTGTTTGCACAGTGCATGGAAAAACTGTACAGGAAAAATGGACAAATTATTAGGCCACGTGGTGCACAGGCCTGTTCACCACATATCTGGGGATATTCGCAGTAGTAAGACATTTAACTATTATGATTTCTGTGGCTGTTACTCAAGCCAGCATCCTGTGATGAATATATCATCTTTCACTTTGGATGTCAGGGACGACACATTTACTGTTTGTTACCACAGGCTCAGGGTGTAACGCCATTCCATACTTTAATTCCAGCTTGTTCCAATCCATCACTTCTGTCTCAGTGGGAAGCTGAGATGGGAGAAACATGCAGGAGGAGGTTTTAGTGCTACTTTTGTGTCATTATCCTTTGTCAGTCTTGGAGGAACCGTTGCTCCTGTTACCAATGCAGTCTTGAGCATGGGGGTTCAGGGGACGCTGCTGTTAGATTTGCTACAAGGGCATTGTTGTAATGCTCCGTGACATTACAGCTGTCACATTGTGCCCCATGCTGGCATCCCAAAGGACTTGCGCTTCCTCTGTTCCTTTTTGACATCAGCCTCTCCCATGAAAAAAAAAAAAAAAAAGAATCACCTGTACAGTCCCTTAACAAGCAGTTTTTGGGGGCAGGGTCAGCTAACTCCGAACGCTCCATTTCAAGGAGATGGAGACATCCCCACCCATGCAGCTGGCACGTGATGACTGACAGTGTGGGTGCTACCAAAGCAACTGCTCTGTGGTCCTGGGGTGCCTGCCATCAGCGGAGCTCAAGGGGCATCTTTCCATCATTGGCAAGAAATCACTGCTGTGACCGCTGCTGCTGCGTTATTGGGGCTACCCAGGAAAGCAAGTGCTTCTCTGGCAGGCGGAGACAGCCTGGGCTGGCTGGGGTGGTTTTGCTTTAGAAAAACATGGCAATTTCAGGAGACAAATGTTTACTGATCCAATCCCTCAGACTCACTGCAACAGGACATGGAGCCCTTGGGATGCTCAGCAAGTGCTGGTGAAGCACGGTGTGTTCCGTGTGGATGATGGAGGGGACACCTGCAGCCCGGGCTCCCCAAAGGCTGCTTAGGTTGCCTCCCTGTGTTATCTCCCTGTCTGCAGCACGGGAGCTACAGCAGGAGCTGATGCTGGAATTCCAGTGGAAGCCTTGATTTTATTCATTCTGCAGCCAAAATTAGGCCACCAGTGCTGCCAAGAGGCACACTTTTTTGGTTTGATACGTGGAGAATGCATTTTTAATGCTGTAAGTGCTGTTCTCTACCATTGGACTCCCATGTGATGCACAAATTCCGTTAGTGCCTTGCAGTAAAACAACATTTGCTTCCAAGGAGGACAGAGAAAAATACAACAAATAATATTTTTTCATTAAAACTTAAAAATATTACTTTTAACTGGCCAGCCTCTGACCTTTCTCCGATCTCAGCTCCCAAGTAGTAATTCTATCTTGTGAAGCTAGAACTGGAGCAAAAAATCAAACCCGATGTTTACTACTGCAGGAAAATGTATGTGTCTCGACACGGGCACCAACCTTCAGCTAAAGTTGAGAAACATTTAGAATAATTTTTCTTTTTTCTTTCATCCTGGTCATGCTGTGAACTTCTGCCTAATTGCAGAAAAGATTTTTGATTAAATGAGTAGGCTTCATGAATCTGAATTCTCATCTGCGCAGAACAGATTTAATACTGAAAACTACCCCCAAAAAAATCCCAAACATCCTCCCCATGAATAAAGAACTTGCTGTGTGGTGGAAAGAATCACATTTCATTCTTGGGCATCTGTGATTCCTTTCAGTCATCCCTATGAAGATAAAAGAATAATTGAAAAAAAGTTGCAAAAGAGGATTAAAGATGATTTTCCTGCAGGAATATCCACTGTGCTCTAGATGGGAGAGAAATTCTTGCCTTGGGTTACCCCACAAAATAAACCTTTCTGGGTTATGGGCAGTTGCCAGCCCTTATGCAGAGTCATTAGGAAGCATGTGGAGTGTTTTACTTACCTTTGCTTTCTCTGCATGAACTGGGAGCAGGGATCAAAGGTGGTGGGGTGTTTGCATGAGAAGGGAGAGCAAAAACGTGGTGGTGATGTTAGGTCCTGGTCAGCAGCTCCCGGTGCAGCCTGCTGCTTTGCACTCAGTCTGGGTGGCAGTTTCTCACCAAGTCACCCTGGTGAGAAAGGTTTCCTGACCCACAGATTTTCCAATTGCAAAAGCTACCTGGCCAACACGCAGAAAGTTGAGTCATTGCAAGGAATTCGCGAGTCACCTGAACTACAGTCACATATGATGATGTTTACTGGAAAACAATGAGTTAAGCAAAATCTGAGCGATCAAGTGTTCACTGTATTGCTCCTGCTGTTCTCTTCAGCCAAGTGCAGCAGGAGGGAGCCAGACCCCTCGTGTCAGTGTCACCACGTGCACTGAAGCTGTTATCTCGCTCCTGTTTCACTGCGAGGGCTGGGAGCAGCTCTGCCGTGTGGGATCTGTGCGGAGTGCATCTGGTTAACTTGACTATCTGTGTCATTTGGAACAAGATTAGAAACAAGGCTCAGGCAATCCCCGCTCTGCCTGGGAGCACTTTCTAATCAGCACGTTTAGGGAAAGAGACGGTGCCAGATGAGCAGCTACTTAATATCTGATGCATCCTAAAGCACGCAGAAAGCAGGGTACGTGCTTACAAGGAACTGGACAACTGGTCTCTTTCTGGATTAATGTGAAAGGTGTTTTCAGGAGAGATATGCAGAGGTATAAATCCTCTTGAGCTTTGAGGAATTTCTGTTTCAGATCTTCAGAATCTTGAGTTTATCGCTTTTTTCCATGTGGGGGCATGGTTACATATCTGCAGTCATTTGGCACAGGAGGCCCTGTCTTAGAGCAGCTGTGTACTTTAAATTCTCCCATCGAGCAAAATGCGATTGGTTTCTTGCTCTGTTTCCTGCTTAGCGGAAGAAACGTTCCCTCCTGTGGGGATGCATTAGCAGGGAAGAGACTTCAACACACAGGGAAGAAATGCTGGAGTCACTCATGGACAAATGTTTATCTATTACGGCTGAATGAAATCACAGTGATATAATTTATTCCCTGGGATTTGCATTAGATTTATCCTGGCATATATGAGATCACAAAGTTCTGCATGCACAGGTCCCCTGTTGATTAGCACAATGCGATTCCGATGGAATTCCAGACCACCTTAAGACTGCCTGATGTTTCCCTCAGAAGACCCTTTCTCAGTTGTTGCTTATCCCTTTGCTGAGCCTCAGCCGTTTGGATAGAGATTTTTCTATGCTGGATACGTGCCTCAGGCAAATCTACAAACTTTAAAGTGTCAGTCACAACAGTGAAGTCAATACAGCATAAGAGAATAGGGGAAACAGAAAGCTGCATTTCCCACATGAAAATTTATGGCTGTTGTGAGGAGAAGCTCAAAGGCTGCTGTGCTTTGGAGCGAGGGCAGACAGTTCTGCGGGTGGCTGGTGCTGGCAGCACCTTCTGCTGGATTCTGCTATTCCACCCAGGAAAAATACACCTGAACTTCAGCAGTTTAGGTGTTTCTGGAACCACCTAACTTTGCTGCGCTTGGGAGTGTGTTGAGCACCTCTGATGATACATCCCCACCAAGCACGCTCCTCCTCCTTGCCCCTGGAACTGGGCTCACCTCCACCGAGGTTTTGAACATGACCTAAGACAAGGCCTGCAGAGGCAGAGGATTTTCCCTGCCTTGACTATGGTGGTATCACAGGTGAGAGGAGCAGCAGTGTCCATCCTGTGCCTTCAAAAAACCATTTTGATGCTCCCAGGGAGGTCTGCACCTGCCGATCTGAGACATTTCAGTTTAAACATGAGAGACGAAAAGTGCTGCTCCTGCAGCAGCATCACCTTGCTGCATGAGTAGTTTAACAGAAATGAGTTAAGGTGTTTTTCAGTTGTTACCAGAAAAAGGTGGAAGAACAGGGCTAAGAAGGCTCCTGCCCAGGGGAGGCTGTTCAACTAGACAAGGGACCTCCTGGTGAATGGTACAGAAAAGCTACAGGCAGGTGGGGACCAGTGGTGAGGGTGGAAGCTGGGAATCCAGGACCCTCCACTTCCAGCCCCACTGTGTTGGCTGCAGAGCTGGGTTTTCCCCTCCAATATTAAGGATCTGTTATTAAACAAGAACAAAGAGGGAGAGGTTTTATTTGCATTTTTTTTTGTCTTTAATAAAAGGATACACCAGAGTGTCAGAATGGGAAGATACTGCTGATCTCTCGCTTCTATGCGTGTGTTGTGTGCCCAGGGTGGTTCCAGCATCGCCATCCAGGAAATGAAACCAGCAAAAGTCTTTCCTATTAAAGCTGACACAGCTTGAGAGGACTTAAAAAACAAAACTAAAAAGGAAAATGAACGTCTGGAGCTTCCATTCACATTGAGGCAAAAGATGGTAGAGAAACTTGAAAGATTTGGTGAATCTGAGAAAGAGGAGTAGTGTCCCACTCACATGCTGCTGGCAGCAAAGATCAGTGCTTGCGAGTCGCTGCTCCCAGCCGTGATGCCCAAACCTAACTCCAGAAGGCTTCTTTGGGCAGAAGCTTTGGGGGAAACAGCCTGACAAGGCTGTCAGCCTGCATTGCAGGAATTCACACCAATTTTGCCTTATACTAACAACATATCCAATTGGTGTTTGCAGCCCACCATGCAGAGAGTTTCTGTGGTCTGGCTTCAGGCATCACATCTTCGAAGCAGGAATTGCTTGCAGCAGCTTTGCAGGGTTGCATTTGCTTGCAAAATGTTGTACATTTAAAATAATCTATGATATTAAAAAGCCCCCATCCTCTGTATGTTACTAGTCTCTCTGAACAGAAGTTTTGATGCTAAGGAGTGTATGAAGTGGTCTGAAATAAAAGCAAGCTGCATTCTGGCTTTGTGTTCCAAATGTGGCCTTTTTGAGGTATTAAAATGAGTCCAGAGAGGGGGAATAATTGTTTAAATTTTAATTTTTATGCCTATAGGCATCATAGTTACTTTTTTTCTTAGCTGACTGAAAAAACTACTTAATGACCCTGTTTTCTTGGTGCTCCCACCAACTTTCTGAACACAAGCTTAAGAAAAGCAACTAAATGGCTGATATTTATCTGAGCCTAAAGAAGCAGAATCCCTCACAATTCTTGCGTCATGGGAATTGAGAGGCAGCAAGAACATGGCAGGTCCGTAATTTGGTTTTACTGACACGCTCAGGCAACGAGTGTGACATCTTACGGGATACTTACAGGATCAAAGGAAGATTTTTATTACCAGAACTGAAGGATAAATCCAGAGTTCCTTTGCATGATTTATTTCCATTTCAAGTATCCAGGTCTTCTGATTGGAAGGGAGCAGGACAAGAATTGCTTAGATAGAGGATCTGAGTTTGTCTGAAAGAATTCAGCAATGAATCAAGCTACAGTTTTCATTTTCTGGAGCATCTCAGGTGGGCCAGACATCTCAATGCTTTTGTCTCTAGCTCCTAAAAGTATTTATTTTATTTCATTGACATCCTCACTGTTTTCCAGACCAGTTTCTCCAGTGTTTGAAGATTTCTAGAGGGGAGAAAGCCTGAAAAATCTCCACTGCCACATGTCACAGGGTGACCTCGCATAATGGTCCCACCACCCCATACATTATTTCTTCTTTAGGCACTCAGAAAGCATTCCTTGGTGCTGGGCTCCAAGACTACGCCCCCAGCCCACTACTAACAACTGCAGCAACCAGCTCCTCCTTGCCTGGGCTAATGGCTAGTGTTGGTTTGCTTGTTTTCCCCTAAAGCTCATGGAAAGCTTGGGCAAAGAGAAAGAAACCATCTAGGCTGATGGAAAAGCTGCAGTCTCAAAGGGAGAGAGGAAAAGGAGGAAGAGGACAAAACCAGCCTTCATTTTCCTCCAGGTCTCATCCCCTCACTCATTTTCAGCACCTACATTATTTCTTTCTGCTCTGAACCACCCACTCACCTGGTTCCCTAATACGGACCGGGAATATTCCCTGTCAGCCAGAGCAAGCAGAGCCCTGGCCGTTTCCTGCAGGGAGCAATGGGATGCGTTCATTTACGTATGGGTGGCCTCATACTTAATCAAAAACAGCATTTCCCATCGGCTTGAGTGAATGGCCAAGTCCCAGCCTGACCTGCGGGCAGCTGAGCAAGGCTGCGACAGCTACAGAAGATTCTGCTTCTGGGTAACATGGGTAAAACACAAAACCTTCAGCCTCTCCCTGGTCCCTGCCTCAGTGGGCACAGCGTTGGGGTTGTTTGTGCCTTCCTGTCCTCCCTGTGTTGGTGCATGCGACTTTACATACCTCGGGCAGAGCTGACAGGCTCCAGATGGTTGGCATGGTACCTTACAGAAGAGTCAAATTATAATTAAAAAAAGCCACATGAGTGATTTTGAAAGTAATAAGATAATGCTGCTGTAACATGAGGGACCTGGGATCAGAAAAGCAATCAATTTTGGGTAAGTCATTCAGCCATTTAGCCTTCTTAGCATCTGAGAAATCCCCTATAATGGACTCGTGGTTATATAGCACCACCCCGTCTGTCAAGCAGACACTAATGTCATTGTTTTATCCCTCTTCATTCTGCTGTCAGTTAACCACTGTTTTCTCTGTGAGATAATAATAAAGCTGATGTGCATTTTACTGTGTCCAGATACATTGCTCTCTAAATGAGAGGAAATAATTTCAGTTTAATGTCAGGCTCCAGTGAAGGAAGAAATGAACATGAAAAGCAAGTACCCCCTTGAAATAATAGTTGCAAAAGCAGAATTTATTAGTGCATACTGCATGCCCATTTTTCACCAGTGTTTTGTACAGTCACAGTGAATTAAGTATAAATTGTCACAGCTCCACCAGCTTTAATAGCACTGCACTTACAACTAGCACCTCATACTGGAACTCTTCGGAATGAATGATGGGTATGACTATTGAGAACTTGCAAAATTGAAACTTTTTGCTGAGGCCCATGAATATTGGCCTGCTACCACATCTCCTGTCACTCTTCACTTATTTTCCTAAAAAAGGGAAGATCTGCCGAGGGCTTGCTCCATTGCCCAGACAGCGTTATCTTCTCTTCCATATTGTATTATCCATCATCTGATTTTATTGTCTTTTATCCTTTTAACAGCATTGCTACAGCGTGTGGTGCAAATGAGGAGAAGGTGCCAGCTTAGATCTCAGAAACTGGCTCTGCTACCTCTGTGCAGGAGCTGCCATAGCTCTGCTGCTCTCCTGTTTCTGCCCTGGCCCAGGGGATGCTCAGGAGGAATATCAGACCATCAGGGAGAGAACAGGTTTCATCCTGCAGGGTCATGAGTGGTTGTCTAATGCCTGTCTGTGCTCAGTATCTTGCTTCCAGCATGAAGCAGCACCTCTCTCTGCACTTGTTTTCAGGGAGAAGGTAATGTGAAGGGTTGTTCTCGCTTACTCCAGCAAGGTTGCATGGGCAGCACTGTATTCAGAATTTCAGTCTCTCTTTTTCACTTTCCTTGTTATACTTTTGCATGCCCAAGTTCCCTAAGCTTGCCTAACAAGATGTTGTGTGCACCTCTGAATTTAGTTTGAACTATCTTTCACCTTACCATGTTTATCCAGATAGCAATAGATAACCCTTCAGAAGCTTTAAAAAAAATGAAGAAAAACAAATTGTCTGATTGGAATCTGTTGCTTGTTGTTTGTTTTCTTCAAGAAAATTCAGATTTGAAATATAAATGTGATTGTAGCATAAGTAGACTATGGTAAACATCTAAAGAAAAAGGTGAGCAGTTTGTGGTTAAGCACAAGCAATAAAACAAATTTCAAGTTTAGCACCCTATTTCCTCTGATGCACTTCTGCCCTTCACACACACTGTAATTCAACCTGGGGGTTGGGTAAGGCATTGGCTGAATGCTCAAATAACCACAGAAAGGAATATTCCAACATGGGATAGTCCAGGATCTCTACTCTAAGATGTATTTAACACAGCCCGCCAGGAGATGAGGAGCTCAGGCAGGGCCATGGGCTTATTTTTTCACAGGACACTCTCTTCTGAAGCCTTTTCCTCAGCTGGTGAGGCAGGCACGTCTGACGGATGACTGTCTTCAGACAGGACCAAGAGCTTGAAAAGCTAAATAGGATGTCTGCTGGAAAATATGCCCAACAAAAGCAGCAATTTGTCCCTGGAATGATTTACTATTTGCAGTGAAGTCCACTTTATCCTGGAAAGCAGGCTAAAAGAGAGGAAAGCTTAAATAATACCTGAGAGATGCCTTTCACGTATGTAGACGTATGATGGGGCTCAGACTGTGTGCTTAAGGTGCAGGAAAGAGCAACATACAGTGAAGGCATTCAGCAGAAAGAGAGAAGTGGATTAAGACAAAAATATAAATGCATTTTCAAAAAAGGGTCATGGACAGTGTATCTTTACAGTATTGTGGAGAGAAATTAGGAAGTGTCCTGAATGCAAAGGAGACCGAGACTGTAACGCGTGAGTCACAGGAACTCAGTTGCAAGCCCGAGAGGTAGAAAGTGAGCTCAGATTTTCAGTCATCCTCTCCAGGCGGGAATGAGTCAGGCAAACAGACATTTGATGATGCTCATTCCAGAGAGGAACTGGAAAATTTGCAGCGGGAGAAGAGAGCCAGCAGGCGAGCTGGGCGGCTGTGTGGAGCACTGGAGACCTCAGCCCAGGGCTGCTAGCCAGGGGGAGTGTGGAGGGGTGCCTGAGGGTAGATTTCTAACTGCTCCAGCCCCCACCATGTTCTCATTAGGAGGGCTGAGATAAAATTCTCATCCAGATGTAAGGCTGGTTGCTCTGGCCTTACTACAGTGTAATTTAGTCTAGCTTGTAAATAAAAAACCCCAGAGCATTCTTGTATTCTTTTATTACTTGACCCATGCTGGCTTTGCTCCGGATCTTTTACATTGACTTCAGAGCTGATTTACTTTGTGGCTTGTTCAGATTTGGCACTGGGGATGTCACAATCCTGCGCTCCAGGCAGGAGGGACTGGCTGTGAGGTGACACAACGGGAGAAATTTCCCGAGCAGCATCCCGGGGCAGCGGCAGCAAGGCTCTCGCAGCCTTCACCTCCCAGCAGGCCGGACACCTCTCTGCGCACATGGGGACGGGGTTACAAGGAGGGCTCCAGCGGAAAGGAGCCAGGCCTGTGGCTCCCCAGGAAGGTTTAGAAATGTCCCCTGCTATTTCGAGGGGACAAAGTCTTTAACGCAGTGCACCGGGGTGCAGCAGGGAACGTGCCTCTCTCCCTGGCTGTATTAGACCTCCCATACTGGGAGGCTGAACAGAGAGAACTCTGCAAGGGCTTTAAATGAAATGAAGGTCTCTGTTCCAGCCTACCCTTTGCTCCGGGAGCTCAGTGCTGGTGGTCCAGGGAAGCCCTGGCAGGTTCTGTGCTTGCCGGCCCACAAGAGGTCCAGCCGCGCTGCTGAGGGCAGCAACTTGCTCTTCCCCTTCTCCAGAGGCATTAGGTCCAAGCAAAATCACCGCCATCTTAACCCCGACCCACAGAGAAGACTTGTTAACGTGAAGCAAATGCTTCAACCCTAACCCCTTTCAAAATTCCCCCCCAGTATCAAAGGCCTTTTAAAGTAAAAGTTTCCCCCTCTTTTTCTCTTTTTTGTTTTTGTTTTGTTCTTTTCTCTGAGTGTTTCAAAGAGAATATGCTATGTTACATAACTCCTGCTATTTTTTCAAATATTAAAAGCCACCAGGCAAAGCTATGCTGGTGAGCTGGGGCTGGGTAGAGGTGGCTCTGAATCAGGCGATCCCTGGGCTGGGAAGTAGATGTGGCCCTGAAATCTAGGCTACTAATAGTGATAGGTGCTCTCTCTTGGGCTCTGAACCCCAAACCCCTGGCGCTGTAGGAGTTGAAGCATTTTCTGCTCCTTCCACATCTGCTCCTTCCTTCTGTCAAAGTCCCCTCTAATAAGGATGCATTAAACACAGCTGGATGGGCTAGGGGTGGTCTCAGCCATTGACGTTTTTCCTCCTATACATGCAAAACCACCATAAAAAGCATCATTTCCTATGTATGCTGCCCTTACTTCTTTGGAAATTTTTATGAGATTCCAGGCTCTGAGTCTGGATGAAGAAGTTCTCCTCCCACAGAAAATACAAAGATAAATCATTTGGTTATAAAAGCACGAGTTCTTATTTAGTGTGACTATTGTCCTGAAATAGAAAAGAGAATTTTAAAACCTTTTGTCTTACAAAATGAAGGTCTCTCACAAAAAGAAGACAGAGCATTAACTCATTCAAAAGGTTCAGGAGTATCTTTTAAGTGTGTCATGGAAAACATGTGGAATGCATGCAGCAAAATACAAAATACCTGAAATCTGAGTATTTTTGAATGTCCCTGAAAATATAGAGTGGGGCTGGTTTTCTGAGATGTTCAGCTGGAAGGTGATATTCTCCAAACAATGTTTTCACAGGACATTTTCTGACCTGTTTAAGTGTCAGCATCGTTATTTGCCCCAAGTGCAAATTCAAAGCTGTATCAAGCAAAAGTAAAACCTCCATAAATTTAATATATATTTAAAAATAAAGGGAAAGAGCCAAAATTGAAAAGTAAAAGAAAGAAAATTTTGCAGTTTCAGAGTAACATAAGATTAAAGTGAGCTATCACTTTAGATAATATCTACGTTATGAATACATCAGATATGAAAAGTGGGCTATTTTAGAGGTAACCTGAAGGCTTGTTAGTGAGGGTTTTGTTCAGTCCGGTCCTGACTAACAGCATTTCCCCAGTTCAGCTCCTTTGCTTATGTTGCCCGACTGCATCAAGGTTTATCAGCCAGATGAAGGAGGGTCCACAGAGCTTGCAAAGACCACCTTTGCTTTTCTCTCCCCAAAGCTCTGTTCCTCATCAGCTGCTCTTCCTCTGCTGTGCATGCACGGAGCTCCCCCCCTCCTCCCCCCTCCCCTGCAACGGAGACTTAAAACATCTGTATGTTCCGTTACCACAAGGCAGCTCTGCTGTTGTGCTCAGTGTGCTAACAGGGGCAGTTTGCCCTGACATTTGCCCTGGAAATTCCCGTTGTCAGCTGTAGCTATCACAGAGGATCACTCCCTCTCTGGGACTGAGCAGCTGCTGTTGAACTCGGGGTCCTCTGCAGCAACTGGGCTCAGCGTGCATGCATCTCTGACCTCTCCCCACACACCGATATCACCCACTAAATTAATGCCCAGGTTTTGCTTTAATCATGTTAGCAAGCCCATAGAGTGGCCAGAACAGTGTGATGGGCTGCTCGGTTCAGTGAGGATACAGAACAGCATCCAGTCACATCCCCATCACTTCTTGGTTTATATTCCCAGGTTGATTAAAGTATTTCTTGAGGACGATTCAGCTCAGACAAAGAACAGGGCTTTTAGCAGCATAGATCACTAAAATCTGGGCAAGATACAGCCCTGTCAGGGCTAATTCATTTCTAACAAAAATCAGTTGCAGTGATTCCTGAATATATCGAGTGCGATTTTGTCCATTTTAACTGAACAACAACATACGCAAAACCTAGTTTTTATCAGAACTCAGAACATCTTGAGGACAAATTTCTTTGTAACATACCTTTTTTATTGTCCTTTTCAGCACAGTTTTCTAAGGAAATGTCTAAAAATTTATCCTTTCATCCACCAGCTCCCCTCAGCCCCTCCTGGGCTGAAATAACAGTCTTTTTACAATGTACATCATTCAGTGCAAACCAGCTTAAGGCAAGAAAAAGGAGAAAATATTCTGTATCTGTTACCTTTGAAGGAGAATTTGAGGTAGAAGGCAGTTAACTGCTCATACAGAAATTCAGCAGAACGGGAGAAATCCTCCATACTAATTGGATCTTTGCTAAGCAATGAAAGCCGGATCTTTGCTTTTCTATTTTGCTTATATAAAGAAACCTAACAAAATTTGCCACTAAGATAAAGTACATGATTGCCACTGATTTAAGCAGTGAGCTGACAGCAGACAATTTACCCTTTTCAAACTGCAACTACATGAGTTTTCTTTAAAGGTCTAGGATCCATGACAGGTCGAGAAGGATCTTGCTTAAGCTGTGACAATACCAAGACATCAGAGCCTGCTGGTAGGCCTACATGTATGTGTGAGGTTGTAATCAAATATTCAAAGCTGCCAATAATGAGTGATGACAATGATGGAATGATGTGACTGAAGTGACAGTGTAGAAATGCGTCCTGCGATCTTACACATACAAATTAAAGCTAAGCTGCATCCTAACAACTTTCATGAAGTTGCTTTGATGCATATTTTATTTTTTCCACCAAATAAAATAACATGTACTCTCTTGCCTGCAGTCCCCTAGCTCTTCCTGTGAAGTCTTTCAGGATGTCATTTCTCAGAAAGTTCTCTTAAGTCAACACACAAATGAAACCATGAATTAATATGTCAACAGGCATGTCGGGACAGGTGCTTTGCAGGGAAATAACAGTTCAGTAACAGAGTCATCATGTAGAACGACGCCATCCCATAAGCATTTCGTGTCTGATGATTGCCAACAGCACACTTGTGACAGAGCCATGAGATGGATGACTGGTGTGCCTCATCCCCAGGCAGTGGTCCACACGCTGAAGGCATCTTGGCTACACAGGACTGCCCAGATAGTCATGAATTGCCACTTTCCTGTTACTAGCCTGACATGCTTGGTCATTCTCTGAATTTATATTGCAAGGTTGATTCACCTCTGCTTTACACCACTGTGTCGCTGGAAGTCTGCTAATGATTTCCTTGCCCTGAAACAGAAATCTTCTGCTTTGCATACCTCTTCTAACATTAGCTGACAGAGGGGGCCTCATACTCACTACCTGCAGCTCCACAGAAGATGTATTTGCAAAGGCATTGAGTGCACCCATTTCTTTGCAGAAACTTGCTTACCATGTGTCCCACATGAATTAAGGAGAAAACTTGCTCGTGTTCCTTTATCTCACCTTGTATCGATGGCTATGGCACTGCTTCTAGAGATAGGTGGTATAATTGCCATAAGTGGTTGTGTTAATAACCAGGCTGCCCTGTGCGGAGGGATGCTGTCAGATTTCAATATTGCAACACAGATTGATTTTGTACATTTTATTTTTAAGGCAAAGTGTAGCCAAAAATGTTTCAAGAATGAAATGTTTCTGCTACAAAGGATCCAGCTGGCTGGGGCAAAGCAGCTCCTGGGAGCTGCTCTGGGGTAAGTGCTCGTGGTGATGCTCAACAGTGCAGTCAGGGTGCTGTGGGCTGCAGGACAAGGGAATCATCATGTTGCTCTACAGTCCCTTCCAGCCAGGGCCATGAGGATGCCAGCAGGCGCTGGTGCCCTGGGCAGCCCCAGCTGGGCCCCCATCCACATGCCCTGTGCTGGCCACAGAGCTCGTTTTGGCTCAGCCCCTCGGTCTTTGCCTGTGCTGTGCTGCAGGGGTCTTATACCCAAACCTGTCCCTTGACTTTATGGCTTGATTTGCAGTTGCCCCATCACTATGCACTTGCCCGGGGCTCTGGACTGTGGCTGACCCTGGCTGTGGCCGCTTGGACCCGCTCAGCTCTTGCCCAGGTACTGGGGGGCTGCATCCCTAGCTGGGGGTGTTGCCCTGCTGTTATTGTCACAGGCTGCTTGGTCCCCTCCTTGACCCTGCAGCCAGTGCAGTGATGAGCCAAGCCCTTGGATCCTGAGCCAAGAAGCAGGGAATAATGCAAGTTGTTTTCCAAATGCATAGTTTCTCTTAAGTGCAGCTTTTCCTTCTGCACATACGGCTGGAAGAGATGGCTACAGAAATCTGTGAGAAAGCACAGGTTAGAAATGTGTTGGTCCTGAAACATGTTAGTCAGTTTATAGCCAGGAAGAAGGAAATCTCCAGCCCTTGTCTCAGTGACAATGTTCTTGGCAAGAAAAAAAATGCAAATCAAACCACTATTTTTAAAATCTGGCCCTGTGAAGGAGAAAGGAAAGAGAGATGCGAGAAAGCACACAGCTACAAGACTGGGAAAATGTGATTTCCTGGGCTTTGAGAAACTTAGCACCTTGTCCAAAGCATTTGGATGTCCCTGTCTCATCCAAAGCATGTTACATGGCTGGGTGATCCAGCAGCACAGAAATGTGCTGTCAGTGATATGGAAGCATTGCCTGAGACAGCAGAAGGTGCTTACAGTGTGTCCATGAGCAATAAATCCGGAGGATACACTCAGGTAACAGCACAGGTCAGACTGCGGGGTCTGGAGGCTGTTCCCCTAGAGCTGCTTGAACTGTGGTTGGAGAAGCCAACAAGGCAGGAGAAAGGATGCTTTGGACTGTGATTTCCTATGATGTGCACCTTTGGGAGAAATAAAAATAACCTGCTTTACCAGCAGGCAAGAGAGGAGAGGTGTTTTAGTACAAGATGAGAACATGAAGATGAGATGAGGAAATGGAGAGTGGTGAAATGTGAGGAGAGGGAAGAGGGCATTGATGCAATGAGTTTTGGTTGGAGATGGAGGAAAATGTCTAGTGGAAGATTGCTCCAGATAAAAAAGCTGTCATCTTCTGCATCAGCAGTACTGAGTGAGTCTCTGACTGCTTTGGAGACACCAAAATAGGTTTCTTTGCCTATTTCTTCTCCTTTGACATGCCAGCCAAGTGGTTAGAAGGTTTTCATAAAGGCCTTTGCTCCTGGTGAGGCTGGCAGGCGCCTACGAGGCTGGCTGCTGGGGGCTGATGGCAGACCCTCCTCCTCCTCCCTCGCACCCCGCTGCAGCATTCCTCCACCCACCCTGCTCCCGCTGCCAGCTCCTCTGCCTCCCCAGGGCTTGTCAGCTCCCCTCCTTCCCCACCGGCAGAGTGTGAGATTGAGAAGAGCCTTCCAGGCAAGCAGCCCAGGAAACATCATAGAAGAACACCAACAGTTTTTCCAACAGAACTGAACATTTCAGGCAACGTTGCCAAAAAATCTCCCAAACCCAACATGCCGGGAAGCTTACCAGAGTGACTTGCTCCAAAGGGATAATTCTTGACCCAGTGAAAACTGTCAGGTGAGATGGTTTGAGGGGGTGGGAGGCCAGCTGGGAGAGGTGCAGAGAAGGTCCACCAGGTTGGTCAAGAGAGAAGAGCAAGCCTGCTGAAAGCCAGTGTGCTTCCACTCCCCCATGAGTGCTGAGGGGAGGTGGGATAGATGTCTACACACGCATTAAGGGATGCATTAACCTGGAGAGGGGGTAGGGGGGGAAGCAGTTTATTTGAAAAGAGCAGCTCATGAAGAAGCTGGTACACAGAGGTCATGGATGTGAGAAGTTCAGCAGGACATTACAGGTCTCACCCTCGGGATGGTGTGGCTCTGGGAGAGCTCATCTGCTCCTGAGGTGTGATGTGGGTGAGATGCACATGAGAGCTCTGAGTGCATCTCAGCAGCTCTATCAGGTCCTGGAAGTGGCTGCATGATGCTTCTGCCTGCAGCAGCAGCTGGGCTCCACCACTCTGGAGGTCCCTTTTAATGCCATGTCCCCATATCTGTGCATCTTTCACGTTTTTTCGCTAGTGCCTATCTGTCAGTTTCTTCAGGCAGTGAAAATCATTACCTTGGGTGAAACTTGCTAATGGCAAGAAGAAAAAGAGAAAACAATGCAGGAAAAATACTGACACCATCACTGTCAGAAATGTTTCACTTTTTTCCCCAAAGCCACCACAAATTCACTCCAAGATTATTTTACATTCGCTTTTGAAACATCTGCATTCAGAAACTGCTTCAGCTCAGCTCTGTCATCTCGTCTATTATGTGCAAATCATTTACTTGCTTAAAATGTTAACATAAAATAACTTTGTTTCATCAGAGTTAGAACTCTTTTCCCGGAATTTATATATGGATTCTTTATTTTGGGAAGAAATTAACATGATGGAAAGGAACCAAGCAACACCTGATCAGTGAGCAGTGGATTGGAAACTTCTCAGTGTGTCGTGCTACATGAACAGAGGGATGCTGTAGGTGGGAAGCTGCTGGCAGTAGGGAATAATTTCCCAAAAGATTCCCTTAAGCAACTGTCATCGAGAACAAGAATTTTGGCAAGAATTCCAAAGGAATTTGGGGTTTATAGGAATACCAAGAATATTCCGTTTTCATTAATGATTATAATTAGAATTTTGGTAAAGTTGTTCAGCTGTATGCATTTAATTGCTTATGACCTAGCTAATGGTTCTCAAATACTAAGCCACTGCCTTAGTCATAAATTGACACTAAACCCAGGTAAGTGCTGTCTGAAAGCCCTTTTTGTTTAAATTGCTGATTAACGGTCACTTCAGTAGATCAGCGCTTTCATTTCTGTCCTCAGTGGTCACATCTGGATGTGGAAGGAAACCCGCTCCATAGCTGCCCACCCAGCTGGTAGCTCGGGTGAGAAGGGGATCTGCTGGGCAGGTTGTGGAGATGGAACTTTATTGTCCCCAAAACAGAAACACAGAGGTAGAGTTGCTAGGGAGGTGCGTGAGACCTTGCCCTCCTGTGTCTGTGATGTTGCCATCTTGAAGAAGAAGGATGGATCTTCTGTCTCATTATGAAAAGGGAAAAAATTATTAGCATTATCCCTAAAGCTCATTCATAGGTTTAAATTCTCACACTCAATTTTCTGCTGTCAATCTACTTCTGTCTCTCGCTGAGGAAGAATTAAGGACCCAAGCACTCCTCAAATAACACTGGGATGTGCCTCAAATAATAAAGGGACAGAGGAAGAGCAAGGGCAAACTGTACCATGGAGACAGGGCTGGCTAAAATGCAAAATGTCCTGAAGAAAAGAAGTGCTGAAATTTTGTGGTGTGTTATTGTGCACTTTGGAATGAAAACAATTTTTTTTTGGTGGGGGGATAAACAGAAAATATGAAAAGTGTGTTCTGTAAACATTTTTTGTTCAAGAATTGTGCTTCAGGTCTGGTTAGAGTTGTCTGTAGTTCTCTATTTTTGTATTGGTCTCATTACATTGTTCCCACTGTTTCAGTGACGAAGTATGACTTGAAGAAGTGTTAACATTGTTAAAGTGACCTTACAAATCCAGCATGAAACACAATACTAATCCAAACTGTCCATAATGATGACATTTTAGTGTTTATACCATCTCCTTCTTGAATACCTAGTGGAAGCATTTTTAATTCCTTCAATTCTCAAATAATTTTGAAATAATTTTTTCAAACACTAAATAAACACAATTAAGATATGCTGAACACTTTCTCCACTTACACTCACAGGTGATGGTCCTCACTTCCAGTCGCTACACCTCCTAAGTGTTCTAACTGACCCTGGTGAATAACCAGGAGAAAAAAAATTAACAGTAAGCTTCTGGAAATACTTGAAATATTGGATCAGGAGGTACTCTGGGCATCCCAGCCTGCTTTTACTGTCACCAGAGCTAAACCACAAGGAACTGGAGTCCTGGCCTTGGCTTGGAGGGTGGATCCTCCTGTGTCCCTACCAGCACGGGTCCTTGCATATTTGAAACCTTATATCTCATTAAAGTAGCAGCAAACTTGTAATGAAAACTTGGGTGGCATAAATACACTTTTTTTTTTTATAGCTGAAACTTGATTATTGCTTGTTACAAACAAGCCCACAGCTTGATGATATACCTAATGTAAGTGAAAATGAAACCATCTGTTGAATGGCTTCCCACTATGGAATAGCAGATGCATAAAATGTGCCATAAACAGTGCTGGTGGCTTTGAACCTACTGTGGGAGGCCAGATTGTTTTCAATCTTCTCCTACAGTGATTGATTACCCTGTGGGTATTGCTCAAGTGGCGTGTTCCACTTTTTTCCTACCATGAGGCAAAACTGAGTAAACCGATCGTTATTATACAGACTTAAGACAGAGTTCAGCACCCACTTGGTCTTCCTCGCTAACACAGCACGCTGAGCTGCACACAGTGGTTTCTAAATCTATGTTTTTTCAGATTGAAGAGTTTGAGAACTCCTGACAGTTTTGCAGTAGAACTATTAACTCTTGTGTTTCTGATTTGAAATGTACACACCACATACTGTCGAAGTTACTTCTTGCATGCATTTCACAACAGTTGTGCAAGTGATAGGTTGAAAAGCCAGAGTGAAACTACGTTTTGGACTGAAATACATGCTAGGATTCCTATGCTTCAGGAGAGAAATGTTTGTCTTTGCACACACGAAGGATATGGAAAAGATACCAGAAAATATTTGAGCTGTTCCTTGAGGGGTCTGGAAAAGCTGTTGCTGCTGGTGACCCTGTAATGGGGAAGGTCTTTGTCTTGGGACCTTTGTGTTGGCTTTTGCTGGTGATGGGCAGTGTGTGGATCAGGATAACCCAGGTTCTGTGTGGCGACAGTTCTGATGATAAGCACACACAAAATACAGGAAGGATAATCTTATAATGTGTGTTTTTTGGTTTGTTTTTTTTTTTTTTTTGTTATAGCTAAACCCATACTTTGATTTTGTCTCCTACACTTCTGACTTTGTCCTGGAATCGTTCCATTTGACACCTGCCATTTTTTAAAGAGCTTTTTTTTCTCCTGCTTTCAGCAGGCTGGAAATGCACTAAGCGAAATGCCCATCAGATAATTCACCTTCGGAGGTGTGAGTACAACCACAATGTTTCAGGGTTGTTGTAACAGTTCTGCTTGGCCTTTCCCTTTATTGATGACATATGATAGATAGGATAGAGAACACCCAGCCTCTGATTTGTCTCAGTGGAGTCTTAGTTCTCTCATTATCTTGCACAATCAACCCTTGAACAAATCTAGTTTAATAACATTTTGTGTTGGGATAGACAAGTATTTCTTAAGAGTTCCATAATAAGATTTCTTTGAACATATATCACTACTTCAGTCTCCCCATCCTTTCTTCTGCTCCTTTGTTCTTCAGTGGAAGTACTATTTGCTGTAAAACATTTATTTTCACTAGCTACAGACATTCAGAAATACATATAATATTTCTTTTAAAGAAAGTCCTAGGGTTTTTTAAATATATGAATACATCTAAGCTAGTTCTTTGAAGATCATTTTTGGTCTGCTGAGACTCATAACAATCACTGAATATTTATAACAACCACCTCAAAAAAAGGAAAGAAGAAAGATACAGAGTATAGACTAGATAAAGTGCTTTAAAAAGATCATCTCTTTGGGAAATGACTTGGAATGCAGTTGTCAAAGAAGCCTCAGGGAATTAGGTGCCCAGATTCCATTAAACTTCATAATCATCTCATCACCTTGGTCTCCTAAGTAGATCCAAGCTATGTTCTGAATATTGTTACAGAAAGAAGTGTTTAGAAATTAATGTTTTGCATCTCTTAAGAATACAGGATCATTTGATTTCCTCCTCATTGGGAAGATCAATTGTACTTCTGGTTTCCAGTGAAGGGCTTCATGAAACATGGCAGGGCAACACCGCCTCTGTTCCTGACTGCAAATTCTGTTTAGGAAGAATTTATGGTTTTTTACATTTGTCCAGGATTTCTCAATGGACCTGAAGCTCAGCTGAAATGCAGAGGGGCTGCAGTGGGTCCAGGGTCCAACATAGATCTGAGCTGCTTGGCTTGCGAAATAGGTGAGGGAATGACATGTGGGCAACCAGCTGGTAAAAAAGAAGTTCTGCAAGAAGGGTGATGACAAGCAATGGATCTGGTGAAAGCCAACCACAGGTCAGGTCATCACACCAATACAAAAATCTGTTCTTGTATAGGCATAAAATTGGCAGAATCATGCCTACAGTTTGCTCCTGAGCCTGAACTTGCCAAAAGAAATGAACTGGCTTTCCGAATGGAGCTTGCCACTGTGCTGGCTCATCAGCCTGGTTAAATTCATTCATTAATTATGTTACAAATACGATTTGGATGGAAGAAAAACCAAATAAAAATTAGGTTTGGATTGAAAAATTGCATTCCTTTTGACCCTTTAGCAATGCACTCATGCATTTGCTTCATTTCGGGATGATTCCTTCCTTTAAAAATGTGTTTAAGTTAATCTCTAAATGCAATGTTTTTCACAGAAAAAAACCTCTGGGATTTTCATTAGGAAAATGTCAGAAACATTTATTTCCCTAGTTTTAAAATTTCTGTTTCTGGCTTTCTTAGCCAAACCAAGTAAATGAGTTTGCCTGTCATACTTTTGAATGGTTTTGGTTGATGTAAATGGTGGATTTTTTCTTTGACTTGCTGTAATGCTGAGCGCAAATCTTGCACAACGTGGTCTTCATCTGCTGGGTTAGGCCATTAGTTACTAGTTCATTAGTACATACTTTCACCTTCCAAGTTCCCACATGTAATTTCCTCTAAAGAACACTAGTAAGTTTTGAGGTAATTTGGAAAGTCTTTGCAAGTCAACTTTTGTTGTAACCCCACCTAAGAAGCATAAAGGACTTTGAATTTGTGCTAGCAGAATTTTAAACTTCATTTGGACAGCAAATAAGTGATGGAATAAAGGAAAAATGAGAGGGAACCCAAGACCTACTTCAATATTTTTAATGAAAAAGATACTTCACTGAGAAACCAAACTCTAAAGGTTTATTTGTCTGTGCCAGAATGACTTGACAGAAGCCACATATTAAATCCTGCAAAGTGGAAAGCCAAGGATCTTGTATGGCAGTGAAACATTTACGGTGTCCCCGAGCTTGACCACCTCCCATTAACTGCTGATATATGAACTAAATATAGTTCATACATGGCCTTGGCTTTTCCTGGTACCTGCAAGGGGCGTAAGTCCAAGCAGGCTGTAGTGAATGCCAGTCACGCTACAGAACATGCCTGAAATTTTTCACTTCATGCTGTAGCAAGCTCAAGGTCCAACATCATCACGCTGTCTCCAAAATGATACTGAGGTCCACAACATCTACTGCACTTTCCCAAATATTACTATCTTTTTCTTAAACACAGTAGCAAAAGTGCTGCATGATTTTAGATTTTGGTTTTCAATTTTATCACCTTTTTTTTTTTTTTTGGTGACAAATTACATGATGCCAGGCATTTCTTTCACAGCTCAGTACTTTCAATCATGTGAATGGATCAGTTTTGGCTTCCTAATAATACTCTGACCTTCATGGCTGCATAGAATAAACAAACAAGACGTCCAAAAGATCAGGATCATATAAATATAAAATATATATGTATAGATGATAACGGTACAATTCTATTGATCTGTTTTGGACTTGCAGAAGGCTGGTATTAGACCTCTCAACAATGGTGTCCGTTTGTAAAGTTTCAAACCATGATTTAAGTGCTTTTGGTGATCAGCTTTGTACCATATATTCAAAGAGTATATATCCTTTCCCATTAAAGTTAAGGGAAGCTTTGGAAACTAATTTAGTGGAAGTTTTTAACTTTTGATTAAGACATTTAACATTCAAAAAATGTATTCTCTGAAAGATTGTTCCTTGAGTTAGGGAGCAGGAGCAATCTCCTTTTTACCCTTCTGAGTAGGTCTGTCCCCATGTAACAGGAATTATTCTTTTCACAGTTTCAAATTATTTCTTTTTCATTCTTTCCTCTTCATCCCTGTCACTGAATTCATTATTCATTTTACTGACACATCTACTAAGTGATCTAAGCCCTATTATGATTAGCTTCAAAATATGCTAATCAAAAAGCCTACAGTATAAATATTTAAATTTCAGATTTTAGTAAATCTACCTTATCAAAAGTAAAAGGAAAGAAAATGAAGCAACAGAGCACATGTATTATGTATACTGTTATTATAGGAATGTATGAGAATGCCTCCACAGAAAAGCCTCAATTTTTTAATTGTTTTTTTTTTTTAAATAAGGGTCCTGTTGAGAAATGTTATTGCAGTGAGTAGGTAGGCAGCCTGTACCTACGCAGCGATGGTAATTAGAGTGGTGCCTCGTCGTTCTGACAGGCAGCATTGCTATCGATGGATACATCTGATCAGCTGGATTCAACCCAGCAATGCTTTCACACTGAACAGTCAATTTTTAAAGAAGTATTTAATCATATCTGCATTTAGGTGACTCCTACCATACTTTTGGTCAATTCAACAAGAACCAGTTCCCACGAGCCACATCAGAGTGTGCTGCCCTCTCCTGATGGGTGGTTATGGACAGAGGGGGGGACTGCCAGCAGCATGTGCAGACCTACAGAGGTACCACCATGCATCATGTGGGTCAGAGGGTGGAAGGGCTAAAACCAGCCAGAGAGCCAGAGAGAAGAGTTGTCAGAAGGGGAAGAGAAACAACAGTTTCCTGAAACAGTCACAGTATCACAGACTGGTTGGGGTTGGAAAGGACCTCTGGAGGTCATCCAGTCCAACCCCCTGCTCAAGCAGGGTCACCTAGGGCAGGCTGCACAGGGTTGTGTCCAGGTGGGTTTTGAATGTCTCCGGAGAAGAAGACCCCACAGCCTCCCTGGGCAGCCTGTTCCTGTGCTCTGTCACCCTCAAGGTAAAGAAGTTCTTTCTCACATTCAGATGGAACTTGTTGTGTTTCAGTTTGTGCCCATTGCCCCTGGTCCTGTCACTGGGCACCACTGAAAAGAGTCTGTCCCCATCCTCTTGACACTTGCCCTTAAGGTATTTGCATGCATTGATAAGGTCCCCTCTTGGTCTTCTCTACTCCAGGCTACACAGGCCCAGCTCTCCCAGCCTTTCCCCACAAGGGAGATGCTCCAGTCCCCTGATCATCCTTGTAGCCTCCGCTGGCCCCTCTCCAGCAGTTCCCTGTCTCTGGAACTGGGGAGCCCAGCACTGGACACAGCACTCCAGACGTGGCCTCACCAGGGCAGAGCAGAGGGGGAGGATCACCTCCCTGCCCCTGCCGGCCTCGCTGCTCCTAACGACCCCGGGACACCACTGGCCTTGGCCACCCAGGCACACGGCTGGCTCACGGGCAACTGGCTGCCCACCAGACCTCCCAGGTCCTTCTCCGCAGAGCTGCCCCCCAGCAGGTCACCAGTCTGTGCTGGTGCCTGGGGCTGTTCCTCCCTGGGCGCAGGACCCTACACTTGCCCTTATTGAATTTCATTAGGTCCTTCTCCACCCAACTCCCCACCCTGCCCAGGTCTCGCTGAATGGCAGCACAGCCTCCTGGGGTATCAGCTGCTCCTCCCAGTTTGTATCATCTGCAGATGTGCTGAGGGGATGTGCAGTGCCTTCATCCAGGACATTGATGAATGAGTTGAACAGGTCTGGACCCAGTACTGACCCTTGGGGAGCATCGCGAGCTACGGACCCCCAGCCAGGCTCCGTGCTGCTGATCACAGCCTCCAAGCCCTGCCATTCTGCCAGTTCTCCATCCACCTCACTGTCTGTTTGTCCAACCCGTGCTTCCTGAGCTTGCCTACGAGTATGTCAGGGGAGACAGTCCTAAAGGTGCTTATCTTGGCCTTCATGAATTGATGTGCCCAGCATTGTGCTGGAAGGAAACGCTGCTCTCCCAGCTGTGTGTGCGTACTTTATGAAATACTGAACAGAGAAAAATCTCTGTTAAAAAGATGCAGTCTTTGGTGGATTTTTTATTTTTATGTTTGTGACCTACAGCTTTTGTTTATAAGATATTTCCTGAGTTGCCCAGTTCCTTATCTTTTGCGCATCAGCAATAAACACAAATTCCCTTGATCTATAAGTGAGAAGAAACTAACTTCTGAACCTGTGTTTAATCTCACCTTTTGCTGCTCTGAAGGGTTTGGGACCCTGATGTGTTGCCAGTGAATGGACAGAAAGGAAGAATAAGAGGCTGTCACATCACTGGAGTATTTACCCTAAGTCTAAAAGAGAAAATTTCTATAGGAAAAGGAGTCCTGTCCCTTGCTGGATGAACAGATGGAAAATGTAGCTAGTAGAGAAAATTCATTTGTATCACGTTACTTCCTTGATAGCCCTTGGGAATGACCGTTACTGTGCACACATTCGTAACTGATTAATGGGACAGTTTTTAATACTCTGTTGGTCTCATGTATCTGCAAAAGCCCAAGATATATGAATTCATGCAAGGCCAAATTCTCAGCCTTTTCCAGGATGGTTTCACTTAAGTGTAGAAACATCAGCTTCCTGCAGCTGTCCCAGGGTATCCAAACACAGAGGTTTATCCCATTTTGAAAACCCAAAGGTTGGCATGAATCTTTTCCAGGATATATTCTATACCTTATACTGTACCTGTATCTTCCACTGAACAATTATTTTATAACACCGCAAGATTTTGCAAGAATAAAGAACTATGTGTCTCATGCTGTGTATTTTTTATATGTGACATTAAAGATTTTTACATAACTATCTGAAATCATCAGAAGCATTAAAAGGAAACAAAAATAAACTCCAAATTTGTTTATCATAAGTATCTCTATAATCAAGAACTACATTTGAAAAGCCAGTACCTAGATCAAAGCAGAAACATGATACAGAGTGCTGTTCCTGTTAACTTTGCTTTTTCCAATAATAGTAATTCTTATCAGTAGAAATCTTTTCAGACCACACGAGAGAACACAGAATCCCACATCCCTCCCAACCTGAAATAAAAGTATGCACAGTGTGAAAATATCAGCAATCAATAATTCCCAAACTGGCTTCCATCAGCAGCTATCCAAACTTACCATTCTGCCTGAGGACAATTTCCTGCTGAAAACCCAGTCTGAAACAAGCGATTAAGTGAACGAGTGATGATAATGTGCTTTGAAAGTTAAGCCAGGGGTGATTAAATGTCTGTGGGTAATAAACAGAATTATAAGTATTTAGGAAACAAAGCACAACTCTGAACACAACCAGAGCACAGTATATCATGAGCTGTTGTAAGCAAAAGACGTTCATTTGCGGGACAAGATAATTGTTGGATGTGAGAAACTGACTGTTCCATTAAGTGCTGTTTTCTCCACTCTTTAAAGTGCCTCCCTGTAAGCTAAGTGCTGCGTTATAAGCATTTAATGTTCTTGATGATACATTTATACATTTCATAATTCAAAGTTGCTTCCATGCCCTCAAAAATCTCTTTAACAAATGCTATTTTGGAAGGGATAGCTTAACAAGAAGAAAATTTGGCTCTTTTAAAAACAAGCTTACTCCTATGCCACATGGATCATGGGGAAATTTGACTGGGAGAAGCCCTTGGGAGTTGAACTAGAACATGTCAGCTCACATTTTGAGTCATTCTCTTGCATCGTATTTTCAGACCATAAAGGGTAACAATTCAAGTTTTAAACTTTGATGGCTTCAATTGCTTAGCAACAGATTCAGCGAACTCCGATTCTTTCAACTATGAAATTGAAAGAGCTATTGGGATCTGGAAAACAAATGTTTTATTAATCTAGCTAATTTCATTATTTCTTTTGCCTTAATTGCAGGATAGCAGATTAGGTAAAATCCAAGCAAGTCATTGTAGGCTGAAAAAGCAAAGTGATTTGGCTTTTAAGGAAGCTGTTAGCAAACGTTTCTGTTTTGGCATATACAGGCAATAGCACAGAGTTATCAGGGAATAAACTTCAGAGCCTGGTGCAGCTCTGCAGAGCACAAGGTTTGAATCAACAGGCTCTCATTGTTGTCAGACAGATTTCCTGATTAGTGCTAAAAAAAAAATAAAAACCTATTTTGTGCCATTAGATAAGAGTCAGTTGAAGCCTGGGGATACACCCCCGCAATCACTGTTCTGACTCATTCACGTTCTCTTTCCTGTTCCCCTCTGCGGCTTCAGTTTTCACGCTGATGTTACACATCTTACTCACCAAGTGGTGGAGTCGCTTCCTTCAGCACAACTTTAAAAGGCTTCCTTTCAAATCTTTGGGGAGAAAGCACAGTCTGACAGATCACCTTTTATTTATCTTGTCTCCTTAGGAAGCCATCTGCCTAGGGAGCAAGGCTAGTGTTGAGACAGCACCTCTGCTTCAAGCCTAGGGAGGAGCTCCCCCCATCCTAACATGGGGTCTGGTTGCCACTGGGCAAGTTGTAAGCGTTTTCCTTCCTCCTGTTCCTCCGGTTCCTCTGCAGCCTTGTGCAAGCGCTGTGGAACAGCCGAATGGAGAGGTTTCCGCGTGGCAGTTTGCCTCTTTTCCCCTCTCTTAAACAGGTTGCTTTAAAAAGACCCAAAAGCAAATCCCAAAGCCATGAGAGATTTCCTACCGGTGTTGGATCAGGATAAAACACTGTCAAAAACACATCTTTAAAGGTGGGTACAGTGACCCTGCTTGGGAATAAAGCATGAACCAGTTGAAGTGTGCAAAGCACGGGAAAGTATGACCAACTCTTTGGGTAAAGGGTTGCGTGGCTTTCCCAGGATTTTGTGGCTGATCTCCAGCTACGTTTGGAGGTTTGTGAAACCAATGTCCATTCACTTTTCCAACTTTAAATTTAAGCCTGCAGGTTTTCAAGGTGCTTCAGCTAAAATCATGGTTATGCAGGAGAGATGAATTACTGATCTTGGCTTTCTGCCTTCTTTCAAGTCTGATTCCAGGTTTGCTGAGGTGACTTCTTTCACTTCAGTGGTTTTAGAACTGGGTTCTTCAACTGTTTTCAACCATGATAATACTATCACCTTGCATCTAGAAATACTTCATTAATAGTGTTTTTTGGTGGACCTTCTTCAAGGAAACCACAGATGCACTCTATCATCTATTTTTTTCCTTTTATTCATTAACCAGGTAACATCACTGAATTGAACAGGAAATGTTCTCCTGTAAATAGCTATTCAGTTTTGTTCGTAACTCATTGTGTTTTTTTCCTAGTTCTATTATTTTATCTTTTTGTATTTTCAATCAATTTCCATTTAAACTAAGTCAAAATCATTACTTAAAAATTTCTGTAATCAAAGCCTTGCCCTTCAGAAGAAGGCTCCAGATCTCAAGTACAAGTTTTCAGTTTCAGCATTTTTATTGACATTGTTATTAACTCCTTTTCAAGATCCTTCAGATGTCCTGCATGAATAATCTCTGATCTAACAACCACTGTTGGTCTTTAACCAACTTATGTTAGCCACTGCCCCAGGCCTTTTCCATTTGTTACCTCGCTTCAATTTGTAAATTAAAGGACAGCCTTGTCTCAATTTGTCTGCTCTTGAAATGTAAAAATATTTTAAAAACAAAGCAAAAGCCTCTCCAAAATGAGATGTAAGATATTCAGAGCTGACAATTGAATCAACTGTTCACGGTCTTGCAAGCATGCAAAGTTCTTCTCCCATAAATGTTGCTGTAGAGATGAAATCGCAGGTCTATGTAGGCTGTGCTGGTCCAGGCTTGAGAAACTTTTCAGTCTTACCTGAATATTTCCCCTTGATCCCTGGCTTCAAGTGAATTGACGACAAACCTGTTGCTCTGTTACATAGTACTCCTGCCCCACGCTAATTGCTTTATCATTAATTGTACTACTGTTGCACCCTCACTCTCCAGTCCTGTGCATTAAATGGCAGTAACCTGATTTCTACACCTTTCTACTTCTAGCCTGGAGACAGCCCAACCCAGACTGTTTTGATGGGTGTTATGCTGGAAAAATAGTCCTGAGCCTCTCCGTTACATTCCCCACCCTCTTCATATTGTTGGCTGCTCGTTGGTTGATCACCCTTGGGTTGCAAGCACCCAAACGTGCAGGGTGATGGCATCTGCCCCAGTTTGGCTGGTGGCTGGCAGCCGTCATCACCTCTTCTGGGCATCTCTGCAGGGAGAGCAGGAGACCCAACGTCCGCGGGTCCCCGAGGGATGCCAGGCAGGCAAGACAGAGAGGGGGCAGTGCATGAAGGAAACAAGAGGGCACCTGGGCAGGAGCCTGCCCTGCTCCTGCCCTTGCTCTCCTTGCTCCTTGGCTATAAATAGAGACGTCAGTCTCCAGAGCTGTCAATCCAGCATCCTCCACCCTCATGAAAGTAACTTTTAAAAAGTGACATGGATCGAACATGTAAAATGCTTTTTAATTTTCATGTAAATTCCATCTTTGCTCTCCTGAGTCTGGAGGTGTCCAAAATTTGAGAAGCAGAAAATAGAAGACTTTAAAAGAAACATTAAGCTATTTGCTAGCTGCTCTGTATAAAAAGCATTTAAATGTGCAGTGTTCTGAGTCTTTAAATACCATGAATTGGGTTTTATATTCTCATTTTTTTAAACTTTGCCCATGATTCGTATGTCAATAAGTTGAGCTGTGTTTGTTGTTTGCACACTCTTACTTTCAGTTCTCCAGAGTGAATGTCATCTTTGTAACAGGCAGCTCTACCATTTCCCGGTGTTTCCCAACTGATCAGTTAATTACTGGTCCTGGCCCTTAGCACACTGGGTTATGCCACCCAGCTGAGTTTGAGCTCGAAGATTTGCTAAAATATCGTTTTAATGTGTTTATTTCACTGTGTTTTAAGAGAACAGGAACTGGGCACTGTAGGACATGAAGATGAAAATTATTGATGTCCCTTTTTCTTCTGTCCATGTAGCAGTTCAGCTGCTGTGAAGTCCTCTCCCTGTCTGACCCCTACCATTGCTGCAGCAAAACCGCTGTTCCCACAGGGATGACAGGGATGTAGGAGTCCTCAGCGATTCTTAGCATTGCTTCACATATTTCTGGTTAGAAAACAATTAATTGCACTGGAGAGCTAAAAGCCTCTATAGAGCAAGGCAGAGCCAGGCAGTAGAAGCGTGTGTGCCTGCAGGCACAGCAGCAAAGTCTTGCCACGCTTATTAGAGGTCCCTCTCAGATCCCTATTTTCCAGGTTTCCAAAAATGTAGATGAAAATCCAGCCTTTTATCATGTCTAGAAAATTTTCCTTTATCCTTAAGGATACCCTGCTGTGCAAACACATCCGCTTTGCTTTCCATTGGGAAACTGAGTTACGAATGCAGTGCCCCTAACCATACTTAGTTCTTAGTCCTGGCTTAGAGATATATAGAAATACAATCAATGTTGCTTCCAGTCAGCTGAGCATCTCTTTTATACAATGCAATTGTTGAATAATATTGAGCGGGTGAAACTGTTTACATGTGCTCAGAAGACTGAAACAAAGACGTGGAGTTGACTAGCCCTTGTGTTTTATTATGGGATAAACTAGGGAACAGTGAGCTAAACAAAAGGAGTGTGCAGGCTGACAGGTGAATTGCTTTATCATGGGGAATGTCCCATGGATGTTTCTGTTGACAGGTGTCAACCAATATGTTGTAATGTTTTGGAACTTTTCCTCCTGTTCTCCAACCACTGACTACAGAAGGAATTTTCTCTTAGAAATTTATTCCCATTTTTTCAGTGAGCATGGGTCCACAGGGAAGATGTGGGAATTTTGACGTGATAGTTCAGCTTTGGGGCTATTACAGTGTTAGAATGAGGCAGGTGAATTGATTCAGAGAGATTACTCCACCCTTTTCCACCGTGACAGCTGATGTACAGCTTGTTTTCTACCTCATTCTGAATACTGGGGGTCTCCTCTGAGGTTTTCAAGTTATCTAAGGAGTCTTTGAAAAGAAAAGGTATTTCAGTGATTTTTGTCTTTTAGTAGCTGCAAACTGCCAACCAGATCACCCCAGATCTGTGGGTGTTTGCTCTTTGACTACACTAATCGAATGATTTCTGTGTATAGTGCTTGCTTTGTGACATGCTATAAGTAGTTAATAATCCTTAAGTGATGTATGGTATCAGGTGGCAAAACATTACTCCTTTTATTGCACATTATAGTAATATAGTATATTTTTCTTATTTGAATGGATTTATAAACATGCAGAAAAGCTTTCCCAAGGAATATCATACCATCCTAATTTTACTTTTGTTGAATGATGTCCAATCTCTGCTTAAAATTCCCTGTTCTGATGGGTATTCCAGCTGGCAAACTAGAACAGTCACAGTAAATTCATTTCAAAAAGCAAATTAATATTTGCCAAGATGCACTCACTCTCCTTGCAGCATTCAATCAGCCAGGGCATAATGGCTGAAAAGGGTGAAATGGATGAGATACCTATTGCAGTTCACATTAATGTTACTAATGGGAGTTCTAAATGAGAATTGGATCAGGCACTAGGTGAATTAATATATCTCTCTAGTACTTAATTAATCAGTCAGTTTATCAGTAATTATGAATACAGCACTTCTGATCTTCAGGAAAAGCTCATCTTCCTCCTAGAAACCATGCACATATCTGATTATCATGACTGAGAAGGGACATTTATGAATTACTCACTACAATTCTGGTTTGTTTGTTTTCTGGGTTTCTTTTCTTTCTTTTTTTTTCCCTTTTCTTATTTTTTTTTTAAATTGAAAAGTTTCTTGCTTTTCCTGTTTTAATTAAATGGTCATTTTTACAGAAAGCACATGCTCCCACTGGAGAATTTATGTGAAAACAACCTTTTAATCACCTTTTATCAGAACTGTTTTAAACATTCTCCAACCAGTTGCACAGTTTTCACATGCTGAGTGTCCCCAGAAACTTGGGTTGTTCTAATAGAGTAGGTAGGACCATTTTTATGTAGTATAGATGTTTTTATTGCATCTTACAGAACCACTAGAAGTGTTTGTGCCCAGATGTTTTGAGATTGTATTCATTTATGATATTTAGGACTGATTTTTATACTGGTATTTTACCAAATAGATACAGCTTTAGTGGGAGATTTAAAAATTAATGATAGATCCACTACAAAGAAGTTACTTGTTTTGTGGTTTGAAGGCAACAACCATAAAGACAGAACAAACTTCATCTGGTTTGCTGGATGAAGAAGAGAGAGAATTTCACAGTCGAACATCTTCAGATCCTGACACGTTTCCCATTTCAGATGCTTAGTTGAGCTGGGGCTCACCTGGAGAAAGAATGGTCCAAACCACTGGTGTTCTGAATTAACCTTGACGAGGCAAAGACACCGCAGGAAGCTATTAGATGTCAGTACTGTGGGGGTGAGACCTGCAAAAAGGTGATGTTGGTAACCAGGGCAGAAGGCAGACATCTGGGTTTAAGGCTCGGGGGAACTGCTGGCACACTTCGGTCCCATCGATGGCCATCCCAGTTGGATGGGTGAACTGCAGGTCTGGGGGATTTGTAATGAGCTGAGGGACCTTGGGCTTGAAGCGTTGGCAGCAAAGTTTGTATCCCAGTGCTCAGGCTTTCCAGGCTGTGGGAATTGTACTGGGATTCCTGAAGGAAGTGGGAATGAGGAGGGTGGGCAACTCGGAATTGCTTCTTTTTATTGGACAGAGGTTTGGAATGGAGCAAATGAGTTTGAACACAAGATTTTAAAAAAAGTATCTGTGGAACCAATGGTCTTCTCAGCTAGCAGCTTCTCTGGCTGAGTCTTCTCGTGTGTGTTTTCACCAATACAGCGTGGCAGTTATGAGGCCAAGATAATTCATTTTAAGGTTTCTGCTTCTTCTGGAGGTTGAGATCAGTGGGGTATTTTTTAACAATGGTCTGACCTTGGTTGATTTATTCTGCAGATCTCCTGTGTCAGTCCTTGTTGCAGTGGGGTGTAAGTCAGGACTAAGACATCTAGGAAGGAGTGGATTACAGTGTACTAGATTAAACTCAGGGGTTATCATCAGTAAATCTCTCTTTTGCGGATAATTAATGGGAGAATCAAATCAGACATTTTAGTCCCTCCATGTGGATAATCTACATATCCATACTAGGAGCTGGCAAACTGACTTTTTTGATTTAGCAATATTTTTACCTTTCATTTTGTTCTCTCTTTTCTAAGCTTAGTATGTATTTTTCAGTTACAAAAATGGCTATATTTTCAATAGAAAAGACTTGTTTTCTAAAAAAGGGAAATTAACTCAAATATTGTTTCATTTGAAAACTGGCATATTAGCTGTTTTTTCCTGAACTTTCCGTAAAGTTTCCAACTTTCCAATTTGGGTAGCTGTGAAACATTTTATAGAACTAGAATTTAAGGAAGCTAGCAGGTTTTTTTTTTTTTTAAAGTCAATCTCTCCCTCTATTTCCATCTGTATTGAATGTAAAGTGGGCTTGCATTAGGTAGCAAATTTTCACACACCAGTAACCTGCCTTATGGGCCATTCTTTTTCTATAAATATTGAAGTTTATATTGGGTTTATACTGATGAGCAGAAAGCTTTCCAAAGGTGATAACACTGGGCCCTTGATTTGCTCTGTGCATCGATTGTGTGAAGATGTGAGGGCACTAAAGTATTCTGCTAAAGCGATCTTATTCAAGCTGAAAACATGCTAGTCAGAGTTTTCTTTCCTTTTTCTCCTCTTTCTTCACAGCCTTGATGGCCTTCCGTGGTTGTAGTGACATGAAGTAAATCAGCCCCCTCAGCCTGATGAGCAGCAGAGATTCCTGTGGTTGATACACCCCCGACCAGGTATCACTGAGGCAGAGTGCTGGGTTTCAGGACATGAATCATCTCTATATATATTTCTGTTCTTCTTCATGTTGTTGTGACATAGAACGTGCATCACAATGAAGTAAGGTCTCCAGCAGCTGAGACTGAGGGTGCAGTCATAGCCATATCAGAGGTGACTTGTCACTGCCTTGCTACCAGCTGACCCTGAACTGGACCGAAGGCTTAACATGGCTCAGAGGGAGCACCCAGCACCCTGGTGGTCGAGGGTCTAGTTCACCAGGTGGGACCTGGTATGGAGAAGATGTGTTCATAGTCACACCGGTTGGTCCGGAGAGCTTGAGCACTGGCTGGTGTTGAACAGTCCCAAGCTGGATGTGTGTGAACCATCTCTGTGCTCAGCTAATATTGGAAAGGTTTAATTGGTATTTTTCCAATGACATTTTGAATTTCAGTGGGTTGGTGAATCAAAGTGTGGGAAATGTATCTTGTACCGCTTCTGATCTTGGTGGATCTTTCACTTGTGAGCTGCGAACAGCTATTTGATGACCGAGCAGCTTTGATGTCCTGCTAACACGCCTGCCTTTGCTCCCTTTAGTAGTTTTTTTCCAGCTCCCTAAGCTTGTTCACTCTCTGGTCAACCCAATAGCTTTGCTGTTTTAATGAGAAAGGAATGGCTTGAGCATAAAAATATTTATTTGCATTGTACATGCAGGCTGGAAGGAAATACTTTAATTAAAGACCTGAGAGGTCAGAGAAAATATATGGGATGAATGACCTCAATTCATTTATCAGTTTATGTACAATATGCACAGATTCAATGAACAGTAAGCGTGTTGAATGTAATGTTGAGCAGTGAGAATGAAAGCACAGTAAGTTTAATTCATGCAGTGAAAATTTATAACATGGAAAGGAAAATCCAGCAAGGCTTCTCTGCCTAAATAATCAAAGTGGGAACAGAGCATAGATCAATTTAAAAAGCACACATATGGCCAGACTTCTCTGGCCTCCAGAATCACTGTTTACTTGACAAATAGAATTGTACTATTTGTTTCTCTTTGAGTAAGTGTTTAAATATTTTTAGAATATTTTTACTATGTATGTTAAATACAATAAATAAAAGGAAGAGGAGGAAGACATGTAGTTATAGAAATAATTGCTAGGTCTGTCCTCTGATAATACAAGGCCGTATTCATGAACGAATGATTTTGGTATTTGTGATTTCAGAACCATCAAACCTGTACCGGATTTCAGTGGTGAGGTATTCAGCATGTCATAGAGTGTGGTGGTGTCTGTGATGGAATGACACAATGAAATGAACAATTTTTGTTTGAAAAAAGCAATCCAATATAAGAAAGAATAGGCAATTTTAGTAAAGTTAAATAAAAATGTGTCTAATATATAGTTTAATAATTTTTTAGGGTTTTAATAAATCTTGTCTCTATAATGGAAACATCAGGTTGCTCCAGTTCACCAGTTACAGACATCAAGGGCCACACAGTTCATCAAGGTAACGAACATCTAATTCTAGTAGAAAAGCTGTAATGTGGATGGAGAAACTCCAGTGCAGCAGTGGAAGAGCAGAGCTGCCCTGAAGCCTCCCTGCAGTGAGGATTTCAGCCTGGGGATAACTGAGCATCTGTCTCCAAACATCCATGGGATTCACTCAGAGATAAAGCAATGGAAATTCTGGCTGCAGGGAATCACCAGTCTCCTGTTAAGCAAATAACAGTGTGATGAGGAGCAGAAGACTGCTTTTTGGAGTGTAATCTGGATATTGCCATCTTTTGAATAGTTCTGCTTTTGGTTGTCTCTGCTTAAGGAAGACTGTGCTTGGTGATAGAACTTCCAGAATTCCCCCTGTTATTCAGATAATCTGTGTTATTCCCTTGATACTATGACTTCTCATTCCCACACATTTATTTTCCTGCCATTTTGGGTCCAGATCTATTGTTGTGCTGATGATGTTGTTCGATACAATCACCACTGTACTGATGTCTGGATCAACAGAAATTTGACGCATCAGGTACCACTGCCTGATGAAAGTACCTTCAGCTTCTTTACATCCCTTCAAAAATACAAAGTGGGTTCTTTATGTCCAGCCCCATTTCTTGCCTTTGGTGGATATGTGCCATGACTCGGGCAGCCTTTCCCTGGGGGCTCTGGAAGCCCCCTTTCCCAGGCGCTTGGAGCATCCCCCTCTGCAGAGGCTGAGCCCACTGGTCTCACGCTCACTTGGGGACACGCTGTGCCTCCTGCTTCCTTTTGTTCATTTATTCACATGGAATTAAAAGTACTTTGCATCAAAAATAATGAGTAAGTAGGGCAGGGTAGTGAGTTAAAAATAAGCTGTGGCACGCTTCAAGCGTTCCTTCATGTCCGGTTACATCTGATTGCCGTACTACTCGCAAGGACCACTGTCACAACCATTTCCCTGGCGCGGTGACAATAGCTAATGCAGCAGCTTCCCTACCGCTGGGCTTCAGGACTAGAACTCCAGAGGAAAATGCAAAGCTGCACTATCCTAACCATAGCACACGATGAGAAACGATCTCTGTTGGCAAATCCAGCTTTAAAGCACTGTACTGAAAATATTACTCCATTATTTAGGAGGAGTGGGTGGAGCAGGCCTGTTACCAGCCACTGCTATTACTCTATTACTGATGCTCTAAAAGTTTTGGAAGAAGACAAGCTGAAGTTGTTCAGTTATTAATAGAGATGTTATATTTTATTCATTTCAGATGAAAAAAACATAAGGTATGATATAAAATTCCCTGAAGTTGAAGGAAGACATGTTTTCAGTACATTGAATCGTTGAAAAGAGGAAGCCAAGTGAAGTGACGTGAACCTCGCATCTTACGGATGTTTTTTCTACACATCTCTTTAAGTCGTCTCCTTGCTCCATCCATCCAGCCGCGATAGCTACCTCTCTTCTCCACGGGGGACTCTTGTGAGCGTTCCCGTAGCACATTTACTGTGCAAACTAAACTGTGCTACGGCAGGTGGCTGTGCACTACAGAAAGAGAGCTACACCGCTGTGTTTAATTTCCTGCGTGTTGCCAAGCTGTACCAGAGGCTGGCTGGAAAACTGGGGGCTGTGGTTTGGGGCATGCCTTTTGCCTTTGGCTTAGAGCAAGGTCCTGAACACTCTGCTGGTGCTGGGTGGTAGAGGAGAGCACCTGAGGGGTAGCACAGACATTGAATTCTTGTGTGAGCTGTAGCATAGGGTACGTTGGATGGTGCTGATGTGGGGGCAGAATCCTTTTGGTGTGGTCATAAGTTTGCCCTTGCTCACCAGTGTGGATAACTCAGCTGCTGGGTAACAGCATTAGTTTTACTGGGTAAAGTTTGCTCACGACTGACAGCTTTGATGGACCAGATTCTTGCAGCAATAGGCCGAACGCTCAGTTTGTATTAATGCTCAGAGGCTGTGACAACTGTAGTGCACTTTGGGGTTGACACCTGTTCAGTGCTGGTTAATCCTGAATTTGCCCCATTAAAATACAATCATGCTGTCATTTCAAATGTGGCTGTTTTCTGTACAGACATGCACAGAACTGAAAAAGCTTTTTTATTCCACTCCAGCTGCCTGGAGGAGATAAGTCCTATCTATATCTCAGTTCTGTGCTTTATATCTACCAGAGGCAGGAATCCAATACACAGATATTATTGAGGCATCACTGTGTTAAAGAGTGGATGGATATAAATATGGGACTATGGACAGAAGCATATTTTGTAATTCCTCTTTATTGATTTTGTTAAGGTGAGTTTGCAGGATTCCTCCTCTGCCATTTTTTTAACAATCAGTGTTTTCACTGTGCATCTGCATTTGCAGCCTAGCAGAATTTGGTCCAGTTTCTTATTTACTGGTACCTGAGGATTAATCCAGTACAAACATTTTTCCTAAGTGCAAAAGGCAACTTGTATCTTGCAGGAAGAGTAAAAAGCATCACCAGGTAAGATGTTGATACCAAAAATAGCATGACAAATAAACTGAGAGCTAAGAAATACTGTCAGTTAACCAGATGGAAAGGTTCTGCTGGTGACATCAATAACCACCTAGAAAAAGCCCAGTGTAACATGAATGTAGGGGTTACAACTGTATTGAATGCATAAGCAAAAATGGTTCCCATTTTATTTAAGTGGGATAAACTTTTGAGGAAGCAACGACTATTCCTTTATCATTCTTTTCCATTTCACTATTCTGTTTGTCAGCCTTTTGATTGCAAAATACTTAGTATGTCAGCAAATGACATAGACTGTAGGATAGTGATAGTAGTCCACTGAAGAACCAAAAAAGGAGTTACTTCTGACCCAGAAGGTTTCTGTTTGCTGAAGCTATTATTTGAGATCTCAGTTTTTGGTCCCATTTCATATCCCGTGGCTCTTTTGGGCGGCAGACACGATTAGAAATGCTGAAGTAGGAACACAATGTTGGTGTTAATATAGCTTAGCTCACGCAAAAATCACAGTGTGCTTTGGAGGCTGCTTAAATGGATCCTCTCTGTCCTGCCTGTGGAAGCTGTGAGCCTCTCATTTTACTCCCGGGTAAAAGGCTGTGCAGAAAGAGTAAGTGCTTCTGCTGGGGAAGCTGTGCCATTTACTTTTTGTGCCACAGTCATGCTCCAAACCAGATTGCCTTCACTTATTAAATTAGTACCTGTATGTCAACTCAAAACCATACATACCAGTGAGGTGAGATGCTAGGATGGAGGTGAACAGTAGAAACTCCCACTGAGACAAGCCTTGAGGACTACATTAAATGATACTTCATCATTTGTGACAGCAAAAATAAAGAGCACAGAGAAACTTTTCAAAGTATAAGCAGAAGATAAACAGCTACCCACAACTGAACATCAGTGGGGGTCACCTGCTATCAGTAGGTCAAAATCAAAGTGGAATAGTCTGGCTAAATTTAACTTCCTACCTGTGTGTTAATGTAGAAGATTTGCTATGGGATTATTTAGAAGTGATAAACAGGAAAGGAAATGCCAGAACCCAAAAAGTTACAGATGATCCATCTTTTAAATTCATGGGGAGTTCAGAAAATTAGAATGAAACTCAACCTTTTCTAAAGACCTGCTTTAGGTCCTGGCTAATTGTTAATGAAAGTTTACTGGTGGTGTTTGGCTCCTGTTCTCCCAGCCATATGCAGACTCATGCAAAGAGACATTAAAACTGGTACCATCTGTGGCTGATAGTTTACAAGCCTTAATTAGTCAAAGTTTATCCTTACACTGAACACAACCAGTGTGTTTAGCAGACAGTAGTCCCACACATGTCAGCAAGAAGATTTCCTCTAGATATGCCATCATCCATGTCAGAAGCGTGGGAGGGGAGCTTTAAGGAGGTGGCTACAAATGACTGCAAGGAGAGACTTTTCCCTGTGGTATTCCAAGGACAAGGTTAACACAATTATTTTCATGTATCCCATGGAAGATATCGACTTTGTAACTTTTAACTCTGTAACAGGTAGCTGAACACTTGCATTTGAAACTCTTGTAATACCTCAACTAAAATGGGTAGTTGGTGTGAACACACCTTGATGACATCTGTCGTCTCCAGCACTGTCATAGAAGGACTCTAAGGTCTAGAAAATCAGTCTTTTAACTCCTTCAGCCTGCTTTGAATTGTGATCAAGATCTATCTTGGTCTGGGATTCATATAATCTGATTTTAGCCAGGCTTGACAGCCAGTTTAGCATGATTGTCAGTGGTTCACCCCATCCTAAGGTAAGATAAGCCATAAGAATTGTCTCTCTTCTCTGACTAGATGACTAATTTTGATTAAACCTTCCCTTTTCAAGCTTAGCTGAGAGGAATCCTTCGGTGTAGAAGCACGTTGCAATATTGTCTATCACTTACACCCTAACTCTGTCAGGTTTTAGTTCCAGGTGTCTGGAATCAAAAGTCCAGTCCTTAATGTCACACATCCAGTTAATACCTTTTTCTTGCATTGGTTCCATCGAGCTCTGGTCCATGAATATCAGCAAAGCTAGGCCAGTGGTTTGCTCCAAGCAGCTCTGTTAAGAAAAGGAGATAGCAGAGCTTTTAGCTTGAAGGCTAATCCTTTTGAAAGCTGGGAGGTCATCACAATGATTCTCATCTAAGAGGGCATGAACTATCTCACTGCTTCATGTTACTGACTGAAAACTGGAGCAGAGCTGGCTGTAGTTTTGGAGGCAGGTGCAAAACAATTCTTCCAGATGGAAGCCAGAGTGAAGCAGGCAAGATGCCATCTGGAAAGAGAGGGACCTTGCTGTGCAAATGCACATTACAAAAATGATAGAAATATAAAATTGGAAAAAAGCATATATGGTGAATGGGATAGTTCACTAAGCATCTTGCTGCTGACTCCTGCCTTTTCAAAGAATGCATTGTGCATGGCAGCATATAGCCTTGTAATAAAGCTCTGAGTAAGAATCTATTTCCATCTTTCTGGATTTAGCTGTTGGGTGTTGTTGTTTTTTTTATTATTATTTTTTGGTTTTTTGAGTCACTGTTTATTTTGCAGCATGGGGTTTAGCCAGATTTTGCACCCCATCTGAGTGTTGTATTTCCAAGAGATATTACAAATGGTGAGAGGTTTGGGCTCTTGCAATATACAGCTCCATGCACGCCACTGTATTTTGTCCAGGAACTGAAATGACAGGCAGGAGTCTTTGTGCAGTGAATAGGGGAAATTTCACCATGGATTTAAAGAATGTGTTTCTTAGAAAGTACCTTTCAGTTTGATATGGGACATGTTGCTTCACAGGAATCTTAAGGAGTCAGAAACAAACAATGGGCAAGAAGGAGAACGTGAGAGAAAAAGGATGCTCTGCCTGGTGAACATGGGAATCCCAAAAAACAGATCTCTTCCTCTGCCTATCAAAGTTACCTTCCAGGCTATTCCTATACTGATAATTACAATTGATCTTAGGTTCAGGCAAAGCTCATGCCACTGGCTTTGTGTAGTAGACCTCTCAGCTCAGCCTCTGGCAGTAGTCTGTCCCAATCTTGGCGGCTGTTGAATTACCAGTTGCCTGACCGTTCCTCTCTGGAGTGTGATGGGAACTTATCTGTACATCATAGCCCTTTAGTTTGCCTTGCCAGGCAGATGGCTTGTGATTTATCTTCTAACAGCATCATTTATAGAATATTAATTCATAACAATCTGAGGATTACTGGATGTGAATTCATTACAGACTGAGAAGGACAGTTTTCTGAGGCAGCTCTTCAGTGCAATCCTGTCTGGAGATTCGTGAATACGTTTGTGTTCAAGAGCTATCAAATCTCAGACAGACTACATCTGCCACATCATTTTTTAAAGATTTTTTGTCATGGGAACAAACACGACAGAAGTCTGTGAGAAGGAGAAATAACGATGATCCATTTCAACTACTCTACAAATGAGACCACACATGGATGGAGTCAGAACTGTTTGGTTCTGTGTCAGTCCATGCTGTCCTCACCTCTGCTGAGGACTTAATTTTAAGACCTTTGTTCCTTGACATGGTAGACCCCTGCTGTCTGGGAGCCAGCAAGTGTAGAGGAATTGCTCAACAGTGCCTGTGACTGTACAGCAACAAATGCTTGACAAATGTGTGTGTCTTGTAACACAAATTCAGTGACTTACTATCAAACTCCAACAGTCCACAAAAAAATGCTCTTCCACATAGCTCTCCAGCTGCTAGGACAGCACAAGGTAGGTGAGGCTGGGATAATGGCCTGAGTGGTTATGAGAAAGCTCTCAAATTGGATTTTGTGTTACAGGGGAACTGGCACACACGTATTTCTGATGGGTGTACTGGGGCTTTGGGGTTGCCTTCATTTTTCAAAGACAACTGTGGCAATGCAGAGCTGACAGCACTTCTCATCTACTTTCTGGGCTCTCAGGCATGAAGCCTCAGGAGCTTCAGGCTCTTATCTCCTCTGGGATAGAAAATCCAATGGTTCTCCCATTCTTATCCCAGAAAATTATACTGCAGACACTGTGCTTCAGGCAATTTTGCTGCAGCTGGGCTTACTGGACTTAAGAGATATAACTCTGTTGTAACAGCTCATTGCCAGTAGTAAATAACCAGATGTAGAAATTTTAACAGAAGTTAATTGAGATTCATACTCCTGGAGGATGGCTTTTGACTGTTTAGAAAACCCATTAAAACCTATACAAATCCCTGGAAAAGCACACAGGTTTTTCTTGCTTAAAGAAAGCCAAGCTGAAGCGTCGATGGAATGAAAACAACTCAAAGAAATTGTGAGAAAGATGTGATGCATCAGAAATCAGAATAAGAGTGCTAGAGGAAGAGATCTTTGGCTCAAGCCTTGATGAATCTTAATGTGAAGCTATGATACAAATGCTGTTTATTCATGCCAATCAAAATAGCTGCCCCTGTTTTTCATGTATAGCCCTAGAAACCTGCTGTTGTTTGAGACTAAATGTTTGCACTTCTAGGTAAGCCACTGCAGACAACACATACACTAATAAAAAGCAAAATTGGAATGAGAAAATATCACAATCAGAGAGTACTTAAAGCAGGCAGATAATTGCAGCAGGGCTCTGAACCCAGGGGAGCTGGGAGCTTGGAGATCTCACTGAGCAGCTGAGCGACGTGTTCCTGCTCCCACAGCACTGCAGGTTCGCAGCAGTCCCTGTGCCTTACTGTCTGCAGGAAAGCTGGATTCTTTCTTCTGGGTGAGATGGTGCCAAAGGGCTCCTGCTGGGCTCCTGCAAGGACTGAACAGAGGGCTAAAAGCAGCCGGCCACATGGCCAGGCCATCAGCTGGCCAGCCACACATGTGGGGCTTGGTTTGCCAGCCAGCCACATCCCCAAAGCCCAGGGTGAGTCACGGACAGTGGGGACAGTCACTGGGCAGCTGTCCCTTGGCAGTGCCCTACCCCGTGGAAGGCACTGTCTCCTGATGCAGCTTTGCGGGTGATTAGAAGGCAGCTGCCCACCTAAAAGCTGCTTATGGTCCCTGACTTTGCACTCTGAGCACTGGACTCCAGGTATAGCCAGAGGCACCACTTTGCTGATAAGACTGTGAGGTTTTGTTCAGACTAACCAATGAAAAAATCATACTGGAAAAGATGAGAGCAAGGAGTTTGGAAGCAAAGCAGCTTTTCAAAGTGTTGCTCCTAACAGTGTTTGTAGGCTGGAACAGAGAAGCTGAGAGCAGCAATTCACATTTTCAGCTTCTCTACTACAGCAGTATTAATTAGCTTCTAATGTCAATTGACTGCACTGTGCTTTGAATCAGACTGTTAGTGCTGGACTGACACCTGACAAACTGGAAAAAATGAGCAGCTTTGCAAATCTATTCTTTATATACTGGCAAAGATGAATAAATCAGTCAGGAATAAGATGGAAACTGCAATATAGAACTGAAAGCTGTCACAATACTGGCCAGATGTACATAAGAATAAACAAATCATTAAGTGAAACAGTTTCCTTCTGGTACCATTACTTATCTGAAGAATTGAAAAAGTGCAGCCAGTCATTTAATGATTTGAAATTTTTTGTGGCCATATTGGTCTGAATGTCCCATTTCCAAATACAAGCAATAGTGTAAGAAGTGGAGGAAATGTCCTGCTGGACGAGACCAATAGCCCAGGACTTTCTACCTGTCAGAGGCAGCAGGAGCTGCTGTTTTGGAGGAACACAGAAAAATGGCCACATGCTCCGGTCCATTCCCCCTGTATCCCCGGCACTCCCAGTTGCTGTATTTAGGGTAGGGCATGTCCCTACCTAGTCCTCCAGGTATCCATTCAGACACTTGCTGTGCAGGAATTTGTCTTACCCCTTTATCATCCTGCTAGTGCAGGTCGTGTTTAGTGCCTGTGGCAGCCAGTTCAAGTTGTTTGTTGCTGTGTAACTCCTTTGATTTAGTGCTGCAGCTCTGTATTCGCTTTACTCACCCTCTTCATGAATTTTGTCTGCCTCAGTTGCCTTCTTTCAAAACTGAAGACATTTTATTGTAATCTTCTATAAACAACTTCTTCCCTGTGATCATTTTAACTGTCCTTTTTCTCTTCCCTGCCTCCACTACTTCCTTCTTGAGCTGTGGAAACTGGGACATCCACAGTACCCAGACATGAGCATGATGAACTTTTATATAGCTGCAAAATGATACTGTCTTGGCTCCTGCTGCACAATGTCCTGATGATTTCTGAGAACTGTCACTGATGACTCCAAGTTCTCTTTATAATTATTTATCTTTCCATAGGTGTCTGTGCCTGTTTTGTGTTCAGCCTCATCCTAGATGTATCACCTAAAATGTATCTGTCTTGATGTCCACCCTCCGCTTTTGTGCCCACCTTTTGGTTTTGTGAAGTCTTCTGAATCTGCATAATTTTGCTTCGTTTGCTAGCTGTCAGAAAGCCTGGCTCAGTTGGAGGAGGCTTCTGATGCATGGGCTTCCATCAACTTGGCCTTAATATAGCAGGGAGCCAGTGGCAAAATTCTGTACTGGAAACACCCGACTCTCTCTGTCTTCTGGAAAAGCAGTCAGATATGTTCTAGCTCCAGTTCCTAAGGTGATGTAGCACTGTGCCTAATTTTACACATATCAGAAATCACAGGCAATGGTTGCATACACCTGAAGTCAATACCTCAACACCTTCCTAAACCAAAAGCTTTATCTAAAAAATTGCATAGGTTACTCAAGCCCTTGATTCTTTCATACACACAGATTTTACTGATTGGAAGAAGACTTCTCCAAGAGCTGCAAGGGGTCTTCATCTCTGCAACACGCTGTATAAACTGTCATCTTCAAAGATGATGACAAGCTGACAGCTTCCTAGTGAGACCCTAACATATTAGCACTGCTGCCCCAAGGCAGGCAGAGAGCTCTTTTGCAAGTGCTGCGAATTAAAACTAGTGTGTCTTTATAATGTGAGATAGTGATATGCTGGGAAGGAGGTACCTGGCATTGACAACAGATGATGTTCAGTTCAGTGGGAAAAGTGGATGCTGATTAGAAATGTACATTGAGCTCTTTCTGTGTGCTATGAAGCATATGTATCAAATCTCCACCTTGCTTTTTTCTGTGACATAAATGAGATCTTGGCCCCTGGGAAGCTGATTTTTAGTGGTAAAAAACCAGATTCCTTTGTTTAGTTAGTAAGGCAGCAGGTGGTGTTTAGCAGAGTCTGTGTTTTGAGAGGCATCAGAAGTCATCTGACTGGGAGTTTGTACACAGCTTCAGCTTCCATGTTTGTGTCCGTCTACTTACACCAGCATTTTGAGATACCCAGCTGTGCCTCCACAGCTCCTTCGTAGCGCCTTCCTGTAGTACAGAGAGAAGAAGTACCAGAGTGTTGATTTGCTTCGCTTTCCCAAAACAACCTTGAATTAATTACTGTCTGTGGGGATGAGATGCAAAACACAGCATAAAGATAAAACTACTTGCAAATATGCCTGCTGGCTGCCGAATAACAGTAGTCGTTCCCTCATCTTGTGATCAATAACAGCTTATTGACAGTTCATTAAAAAATGCTTCCCTGTGGTTTTATCTAATTTTTTATTAGTAGACTAACATCTTTTACTGTCTAGTGCCTAACCACACATGTTGGTTCTGCCACAGCTTGCATGTTCACATGAGGACAAGCAGTTCAGAGCAGAAAAATCCATATTCTGTCAACAGTCCTTATAATTTTACCAGCTCCCCTTCACAAATCCCTCTACAGACACTGTGAAAATTACTTTCTGAAAGTCCTTTATTGGGCTGTTGGGTTTGTATGCTCTTCCTTAGCAAAGGATGTGTGGAGCTTTCTACTGATAGATCTTAAAAATGTTTGTCATATCATGTCAACCGCTTCAAGACGGGAGCTGGTGCAGAGCCTAAAAATAGTGACTGGAATATGATTGGACTGGCCTAAAGCCAGGCTGGGATCGAGGAGGAATAAATGCGACTGAAATTCACTTTTGCTCACCCGGGCCCTACATTCTGACTGAAGACTGGATGAAATGAATTCAAATGTATGTCTGTGTATAAAAAAGAGTGAGAATGAGAGTGAAATTTTTACTCCCGTCCCGCTGTTGATTTCGTCGCTGACTACAGTAGCACGTTGGCCACATTTTAGGCACTGCAGGGTGTGTAAAACAAAGCAGTTGGCAGTCATTGAAGAAATCAGTGGAAGGTTGTTTCCCCAAATGGTGAGTAAGAGAAGGAGGTGGAGAGGGAGCTGCCTACCTCCTTCCCAAACTGCAGCTTAGTACAATATCTTTTCTGCAGTTGAACCCTTCTTCAAAGATAGCACGGCATGTTCCTGAGCTAATTGGACATCTGAGTCACATGAACCATTGGAATCACCATAACGATAACAAACACATCATTTGAAAAAAAATGATTGACCCGTTTAAGGATGGACCACCAGTTCCACCTCCAAATAGATGCTTGCTTAACATTTGGGATTTGGAAATCTCCATGCATAGCAACTCTGATGAATGAAATGCCAAGTAATACCATCTCCTTGTGTGGCTGGCTTTGACATTTCCAAGCAGAGCCTCTCTCCTGGGCCATCATTTTGCACCCACACTTGTCTGACAACTTACCGCAGAAATGCATCCAAACAGACAATGAAATGCCTGGATGATTTATGCAGGAGGGAAGTAAACAAAATATCACTGAGAATAAAACCTTTTCAAATGCAACTATAAAAAGCAGTATCAGACAGTTCCAAGTGCTGGAAAATTGCTTTTCTCACTGCTGCTTGGCTCATTTCAATTCACTCTTTTGGCATAAGATTTTTCTTAATGAGGTTTGACCGGACTTTGATTTAAACATCTGAAGGTTCCACAATAATTGTTGCTAGGCATTTGGTGCTGTTCGTGTTTGGACAGTAAACTCATAACCATGGCACAGAGAGAGTGATTTTCTTAAAAATCTGCTGAGAATAAAGACATTCAGTAAAGCAATAGGGCAGGAACTATGAAAGTGTCAGGTTCTCTGTCCTGTTCTATTGTTCAGTTTCCATAAAGGATGGTTACATTAGCGCATCTTACAGCTAGAATTTTTTTTTGCCTAAGAAATTCTCCATACTTCAATTTTCACTTGGACTCATTGCCTTATCTTCTTTCAAATAAATAATTGGTTCCCAGTGTTAATCTTTGTATTTATCTCCTTTTGCCTTTTCCTGTCATCCCCATGTTATCTCTCTCTCCATGACAAAATACAAGAAAGAAATGCAAATGGTGATTTTCTCCATTTTACCCAGACAGTATTCCACGCTGTGCTGTTCAAACAAATGACACATTCATTAGGTTCAGTTGAGCATTGGAGGAATATTGAAGATGATGGGCAAACCGTAAACAGGTCACCTTCTTTGAGATAAAGTGGGTTATTTCAATGCAAGACATAATTAAATGCAATTTCTTTGAACTCTCTTTTTTTGTGGTCTAATGTATACTTATTTGGGAAAACAAGATTATTTTTTAGCAATTCTGACTTTCCTACTTGTAGATGCATTTGTTCTAAATTCCTTTTTGGCTTCCAGGGAGCTTATAATTTAAAGATCAGGATTTTTCTATGTGACATAGAATGACATCCTTGTTTGAACAGATCTCCTGTTTCAAATGAAAAGATTAAAATACAGAGGGGTGCATCTCCCACTTGTGAAATGCAGATGAATGTACTGATTTCTCCACTGTGCGAGAAACTGGTAATACACTACTGGTAAAACTGTTTAAGTACTTTTCAAAGCTGTTTTTTTCCAGAAAATTCTATCTCTATAGAATAGTTTCATTCTGCCTAGCATTGGGCCAAAGCAAGGGAAATAACTTTAAATGTGGACATCTCCAAAACACTTTTCTGGTAAAAATGTAATTGTTTTGTTTTGAAAGTGTCTAGCCTAATGATCCAAAAATTGGGTGGATAATTTTCAAAGTTTTCAGATCTGTAGATGCTGACAGAGGAAATTTAAAAGAGTACAGAAACTTTGTTTTTATTATTTCCTTTGTCAGACTCTAAAACAGACTGCTGCCTGAAAACCATTAGTCATTAGACAAGCACAGGGTGAGGGATAATGCCCTAGAGAGCTTTCCCTCTAGACAGGCGAGACATGGCACAGAAAAGCAGAGGACAAGAGACATTTGAGTTAGACGCATCTTAGGCAACCAAAACTTCTCAGGGAATGATGCAGGGTCAGCCCTCCCTTTGCCCAAAGGAATTGAATCCAGCCCCCAATTTCCAGGCTCTGGGTTACTCAGGACAAGGTGCATTTGAGAGCAGGCAGTGGAGGACGAAGGTGTTTTCCACCTGTGCTGGAAAGCTGCACTGCATGTGTAAAGAGTTAAAGATTCACAGCAGTGCTCTGCCTGGTGGCCAGGGCACTTTGCTAAGAAAATAAGTCCTGAATTTTGTATCAGTCTGCATCAAGGAGGAATTCCTGCTGATGGAGGAGGGATGGAGTGTACCACCCCACTCCTTTGGTGCTGCTTCTAGCCACTGGGTATTGTGTAAGGCAGGATTACTGTCAACTTCTCGTTCTGCAGTGACTGCATTTCAGTCAGTCCCTGTGAAAGGAAGAAAATTATCTCAGATTAATCCCTGTTCCTTGAATTTCCCTGTTGACAGCACTAGGCTGATGCTGACTGCTTGTTGTTGAACCATACATTCCCTATACACCATGTGCCTATTACCCCTAGGGTACCTAACATTTAAGCAGTAAACCATCTACATTTATTTACTGGATCTGGCCAGTATCATTCTGCATATCATTTCAGATCATTCTGCATATCAGCAGAAGAAACAGGACAAAACTTTATTGAATACCGACTGCAACTAATAACCAGATAAAAGTAGCTAAAAGCTTGCAGGAGTGCTGTGAACCTAGGAAAGCACCTCTTTGTCCTTACTGCCCTCCATCCTCTCCCCTTGCAAAAGCCCTGCTTTGTCTGTAAAGGGGGAGAACAGGCAAGAGCAGCACAATGTTGGTCCTCCTAGTCTTTGCCGTGAAGAAGTCAGCAGGTTTTCTGACACGGGAGTAATGCATCCTCATGATGTCTTCTGACTCCAGGCTGGAAAGGAACCATCTGTTTGTTATACCACACACTGAGCTTGTGCTGTTGGCAATCTTCTGGTCTCTGATGAAGCCAGCTAAGCTTTGCTCTGGGGACCGCATACAGTGGGGCATAAGGCTAATTCTCATATTGAAAGCTGGTGGAAACAGGTCCAGAGAAGCTATGCAAAACAAATATGTATTGAAAACAATCCTATTGCTGCATAGAAACTAAGACAGTAGCTTGAGGAGCAGCACAGGGGAAAAAGTGATATTATGTGATATTCACAGTGCATGGAGGCTCTAGGGAAGAAGTACGTCGAGAGGATGCTAAGTGAGAGCACGCACTGTGCAAAGACTTGGGAGAAGGAATCCCTTCTTTTTGAATACTGGTAGTTTTCAAGTAACAGCACTGAAGTTGGGTTCCTAATTAGGGTGCTCACACAGTTGTAATGATTTAATTTCAAAATTTCAATGATATTGTAACTGAGCTAACATTTTAATAAATAGCAAGACAGGTCTGAGAGAGCAGGTTTATCTGCAATCTGGTATTAAATACCTGCATGTGTGCTGGATTCAAGGAACATCTCTGGCTTTAATACAGACATATAAAAAGAAGATTGTGTTTCTAAAGATCTGAAGAAATGCTGAAGGTCAGATGAAAAGTTGAGAAAACAGGCACTCTTAAAATTATCCTCTGATCTTGTTCAAATATTGGGCTTTTTTCTTCAGAATCTCTACTTAATCTTTTAAATTAACCTCACAATAATGAAGATGTGAGAGTACAGAAATGCTAAAATGTAAGGGGAAAGATATTAGCTTTTTAATTAACCACCTGCATGCTTATTTTGCTAAAGATTACAGTCTGTCTCATGAACACAGGTACACCTAGAAATCAAGAGATTGAGTACTTGTGCTGTAAATTAACAGAAAATGTGAGCTCTGTTTTGAGCTCTGCTATTGATCTGCTGCTTGATCTTGGGCAAGTCATTCCACCTTTCTTTGCCACTACCGGCTGCTGGCTTTTTTCCTATTCTTCTGCCTCATCCAGCTATGCTGAATATTCTTTTGAACAATTTTTCCTGGTGTGAATGGCTGGTGCTAAGCAGCATGAAGCTCTGGTCATGGCTACTGTGCTAAAAAATGTGCTTGACCCTTTAAACTCGGAGCTACTTCTGAGGGCAGCTTGAGGCCAGTATTGGCATCAACTGGGAGGGATGCTCCCTGGAAAGGTGCTGCCCGGCGGCTCAGGGTTCCTGGCTCTCCTTGGCTCAAGTCTTCATCGCAGGGACAAGGGCGATGCAGACGAGTGCGTGATTGTCAAACAGAGAATTTCATCCTTGCCAGTGGCAAGGGAATGCAGAGCAACACAAAGTGCTCGTTTTATTTCAGAGCAAATGTCTTGATTAAAATACTTCCGCAAAATAAAAGGCTTGTGGTCTCTAACTATTACAGATTTAATCGCAAAAGTGCACCCCAACATGAGAGCAATCGCCTTGCATTGCCAAAGGGGATCAATGCATGGAGAGCAGCCTGCACTGAGAAGCCATCCTGGCATACCTGTGTGAGAGCCGTGTTCCTCACCCCAGCTGCAGCAGAGACACGGGAAGACATCTACTGGCTTGCACACCTAACGCATTACCACCTGCCTGCTGACCCCAGAGTCATCTGTGCTCAAAGCCTGCGGTGAATGGGAGGCAGTTTGATTTGGTTTAGCAATGAAAGATGGATAAGCTCAGATCAGATTGCTGTAGCTGGGGGCTAATAGCTTGCACATAAATGACTCCCGTGACTAAGCCCACGTGCAGTGATTTGCTAAAGCTACTGAAACTTGAGTGTGCCTCTATGCCAAATACTGCTTTGTATGTGCAAAGCTGGGTCAAGATTTACGAAATCCAGTGCCACAACTGTGTGTTTGCATCAGTTATATCTACCCATTTTCTCAGGAATGCTAAGGCTCTAGCAATGACCCCCAGTTTTACCACAACCAAATGACTAGGTGAAGCTGCAGTGGAAGCAGCTAAGATTTCGGTGTTTTTCAAATCAGGCCAATATTATTTATAAATCCACTGGATTGAACTGTGTCTGTATAATTGCACATTTTCATAAAACTGAGGTGCACAGAGATAGCACTAGTTTTAACTTAGCTTTTCTTTCCAAATATATCACTAACACGAGTATATACTGGAGGTAATTGAATCTTGGAAGTTGTAAGGTTGTGTGGGGCTTAAAAGTCAATAAAGTGCACTGAAGATCCCGCTTAAAAGAACAACTGTTTTTCAGTCTGGATGCCTGTCTTCCACTGCACTTCAGAAATTTTTAACACAGTTCACACAGGTCAAGTCTATTGAGCGTTAAAGTTATTTCATAAGTGAAAAAACCCCGGTGTGAATGGATGACAAGGACTGCAGTCTCTGCACTTGTATTAGCAGGGAATTTTTATTTTGGGGAGATGCTTGAAATCTTTCCTTCTAATTTGGTGACCCAGACTTGCAGAGCTGAGCCATGCTTTTCCTTATTGCCACTGATAATAAAGGTTGGATTATTCTCCTGGCTTCTGAGGGAAATGTTATTACTGGGCAGCTGTCACGGAGGGACAGTTTACATTCAATTTGATAGATTATGCAATTGTCCTGGTTCTGACATAACTGCAGCATCATCTCAGCAACTGTAAGGAAACACAGCTGCAGGAAACATGCGCTGGGGAGACAAAGGAAGAGAAATCACTTTTTCAAGGGAAAAAATGAAATCTAGTTCAAACCTCATGAAATCAGACTGTATTCGGTTTTAAAGCATTGTTGGCTTGGTCTTGTAACTTCTTTTCCTGTTCATTGCTGGCATTTATTGATTCTTAAAGCCAGAATCTCTTGTTGACATGCTGAACAGACACATAGAAGGAAAGCTTTATAGATGAAATGGAGCTGCGTTTGTGTTAGTAATCCCACAGCAAAACCTAAGATTCTCAGCTGAAAATGCACGCACTCATTAATGACAAGGTTCACCCCCCTATTATTTTGTTTTCTTTATTACAGATCCTTAACATTATTACCATACAAAAGGCTAATCAGGTATGGCCAAACAGCAAGCAGCTGGGAAGTGAGTTCTGCTTTCCCAACATTTATCCTCCTCAGGCCAGCAAGAATATAGGGAAGAGACAGAGTTCCTTGCCCCAGAGAATACAAGTGAAAGAAGCGAGTGATCTGCAGGGGGAAGGTGAAAGATGAAAAACTGCTTAAAATACTAATTTACCTAAACAGTGGCTACAAGACCGTGGTCTTCGTCTCTTGTCACTTCTGGCTAAAGAAGACAGGATGGTCACGCACAGGTGTTATCATAATGTCTCTCTCTAGGTGATGATGAATCATTAAGGCCTTCACCTCCTGAAATATACCAGAGAGATTGTGAGAAATAGTGAATATAAAAGGAATCACAGATCTGTAAACAGCAAAAGAATAACATGCTGTCAAATCAAAGTCTCTGACCCCTGATGCTAACAAAGGAGATTGGGCCTTAAATTGAGTTTACAGCACTGTAAGGCACTGATTTGTCATACTCTGTATAATATCTTGTCCCACAGAGATCTGCCCATGAACCTTCTACCTGATTTATAGCAACCCCAGATCGCTCTATTTCCTGAACTGAAGCACTCACACATATACCATAAAGCTATAATGCTGCTGAGGTGTACTTACAGCAAAGGTGAAGACCCAGCTGAGAACTGAAGAGGAATATGAGAAACACTCCATGAGTAGATATTAAATAAATAGCCTTTTAATGTCCGGGCTGGGGCTCCTTGCTGCTCAGACTGCTGTACATCAAAGAGCAGCTCCACTGACAACAGTGCAACTACTGCAAGAAGAGCTTAACTGGGAGAAAAAGGAAGTGTTTATGGATTTCTATTCCTGGTAGTTTTTACTCTGAAATGGGATTGAAACAAGGAAGAATTGCTTCTTTCTACCTTCTGTTCTTCCCGAAAGCAGTGTAGCATAACATATAATAGGAGTAAGATAAAATCACTCAGTCAAAACAACTAATGTCCATTTGAAAAGGGAATAGCACTTATTGTTTTTTATAATATCCCAGATGAGATGAAGAAAAAGATACACTACATAAATATACTCTGTATTATGTTAAAGAACCAAGAGATTAAAGGTTGACTGGGATCTCGTTTGCCCAAGATTTAAACTGATGACTCTCACAGATATCAATGGCCTTAACCTGTATTTACAATGGCTGAGAGGACTATTTGGTCATAAAATCTCCTATCTGACATGTCAAAGAGAAAAACTGAAAGCCTTCAATATTCTGCAACATGACAGTCTTTCCATTTGATCTTGACAAGTTATGCGATTACTTGGTGCCTCAATTTTCCCAGGAGTAAACTGGAGATAAGACTTTTGTGAGTGCCACATTGCCACCAAGAAACTCAATACCCTTGAAATGATTTATGTCCAGATGATAGGCACTAAAAATAGATTTTTTTTGTTGACATTCTCTGCATGCAACATCATGATACCAAAGTTTTCCCTCCCTGTGCTAGTTAAACAGAAATATTTGAAAATCTTTCCCCACTTAAGAGAAGTGCATTTATTGCTCCCTGAAGGGTCCCACTATCTCCAGCGACCAACTGAAATTACATGGAGTTGCTCAGTGGCATTTCCAGTTTAACTAGTGAAAATCAATTGTTGAATTTAGCTACAACAGTGTCAGTAAATAGACATTCTGATCCAATTTCAAGGTCAATGCACATCAAGTTTAATTAAAATGGCATGGTGTGTTACCCGTTGTTATTGAACTGCCTAAAAGATTCAAGAGGACTCTGGGGACTCCAGCATGCACTGGAGCTATAGAAAAACACAGGAAGAAACTTCTTTACTACTACTTTGACATCTATGAGGAAAGATTAAGAGAACCGAGAGAACTCTTATTACTGCTTCCATTTCTACTATTCATAAGCTATCAGAAATAATTTCCCCAGGGATTTTCTTGATTAGGTTAAACTGGACAAAAGCAGCACTGTCACTGAAGGAAGGGTCCACTTTCCTCCAGCACCTGGCCCGCTGTGCCCTCTAACCTGCCTCCTGCAAGTGTGAGACCCGTGTGCTGAACCTTACGGCAGCCTGGCCTAAGCTAAAACAAAATGAGAAACAACATAATTCCTACGCTTCGACTTTGTTTTGAGTGTATAACTGCTTGAACTTTCTTCAAAATACCAAGATTAATTTTCATCTCTTGCATACTTTTAAGCCATGCAAAATCATTAAATTTTGTAAAAACTGCTTTCTTTTCATTGCTAGAAGAGAGACCAGCATCTGCAGCCACTGTGTAATTTAATTATAGGAGAACTAAGATTTTTTTTTTCAGATGTTCTATAAAATGACCTCCTGAAGCACATAATAAAGGAAGTACCAGGAAGGTATAAATTAAGGTGAAAGACACAGTGGGAGTCGATTCTCTTCTCCCGCCTCCCCAGTTACACCCACTGAATGCAATACTAATATGAGTCTCACTACTCTCCCCTTGCTCCCACTGCCTTCGGTGAGATCTGAGTTTGGTTTATTATCTGACTCATTTGTATTGGATGTGATATGACATCATTTAAGTAATTGTTTGGCCCAATGGGACTCACTTTTTCCACCCACAGCTTTGTACGCAAGGGCAGAATTAAACCCACTGCACTGACTTTCAAAAAGCATTCAGAGAGCAACATTATTCTTTTTCTTAATTAATGAGACTATGAGCAACTCTCCCTTTGTGAAATAGTCATAGAAAATTTTCTTATAAATATTCATAAGTGTTAACAAATAAATTTTATCCTTACGTACAACAGTGACACTTAAGGAAATGAGAATACAGGCATGCACACACAGAGCGCTACGTTGTATTACAAACCGCTGCTATTATGACATGCTCCAAATAAGATTTATTTCAGAAGTCTTGAGCGCAGATCACACCAGTAAGATGTCTCCTTTAGACACATCAATGGTTGTTTGTGGCATAATAGCTCTAGCATGTTTTAATAATTTAACTGTTCCCAGTGTAAGCCCTTGAACTATGTTTATTTCCTCAGCGTTTACATTACAGCAGTGATGTATCACACATCCTTAACAGCAGATGAAGTGCTTGCGACGACATTCCTAATGCTGGAAATCAGAGCATTTAAGCCAGTGGTAGATTCAAAATTGTCTCCATTTTCCACAGCATCTTAGTACTATAACAGACTTTCACTGGAGAAAAAAAAAAAAAAAGTTTTTATTTTAAGTGGTAGCTGCATGAGATGCTAACTGAAACTATGAAGAGTTCAGATTATTTTTCTTGCTGTCCTACCTAATACAGAGCTATGAGAGGGTGACAGCTCGCTCTGAGGCTCTCACACAGCGGATTTCTGGGCTGGCCAGTCACCAAACGCAGCCCTTCTTTGCTGCCCCGAATTTGGGGGATTCACCCCGGTCCTCGGTTCAGCCAGCGGCTGGCTCCCCTGCCTCTCCTGGGTCAGACACAGACATTCTCCTCTTTCTACCTCTTCAAACAGTTCCTACCATGACCCTGGGGTGGGCTGTTCCTTTGGCAACATGGCTGAGTGCTCCACAAAGCTGGATGGTTCCTCAGCCATGGGGGTGGCGCGGGGGGCAGTCTGAAGCTGAAGGCAAGGATGAGTCCCTCAGGCCCTGGTTTCTCTGTCTTGAAAATGAATGTATAACCTTTTGTATCTCCTTGGATGACTCATCTGAGATTTCAAAGGATACACAAAAGTGTCAGACACCCATGTGCTGCCGATGCTTACAGGGTGCTGAGTGCCATGGATCGGTCCTGGTCCTGGCAGATGGAGGCTGTTACAAAGCAAGGGGCCCTTGCTTTCCCCCTTCCCATCGCCAGCACTTTCCCAAAAGTGCTTCAGAGCTGCAGAAGTCAGAGAAATTGTTTTTCATATTCATCAACCAGCTTTACCAGGGAGAGAGAAGAAATACCTGGATTTTAACTTGGTACCCTATGAGCACACCAAAGGCTGTCAGGCACCTACATGAGTGGTCCTGATGGGCACCTGCGTGTAAGCAAGCAATCACCAATGTAAAAGTTTTTGCTGTGGGGTTTTATTATCTCAGCAGAGCAATTTTTAGTGTCTGACAAATGAATCATCAGATAAAACCTTGGCAGGCAGCTATCTCCCACACCTTTGGCTTGCTGACATCCTCTGTAGGGTCATTTCTGAGCTATGGAGGTATGCTCCCCTCGCTGCTGCCACCACTGCAGACACTGCCCACCCGATCCACAGCTGAAAATCAGCATGGCAAAGGATTTGCCACTACAGGAGGTCTGAAATCACCACCTGCAGAGTCTTTCTCAGAAAATCAGCCACAAAAGGCAAAAAATCACTGTCAAGTGAATTGCTGCAGAGGGGAGCCATGTATGTAGCTATAATTGAGATCTTCACTGTGATCTATAAGCCCTAATTTAGGCTCAGTGTGTAACAGTGATGAAGATGCTCATACTGATTGATCTGCAGGCTAAGCTTTGCCAAAATATATCACAGAAACGAAACAACACCAAATTCACAGAGTGGTATTATGAAGACTGGAATTCATCACAGCGTATTGGGGATGGGGCCATGCTCTCTGCTGGTTTTTCCTTCTGCTTATGTAGCATTTCTTCCCCCTCCTCGTGTCCCCATGCACACCCTGTGAGACAACAGACATAAAGCAGCATGTTTGCTGCAATAGTGTATAATTTCTTTGAGTTCAGCTGAGAATTTCCTTGCCAAAGGATGTGAATGGAGGGGTAGGAACATGTCCTTATAGATGTTTTCTGTGCAATTGTGCACGCCCCGACTCTTCTTGGGCACTGGTGGTTGCAGTTGTGAACCTTGAGAGCGACATGTATGAGCTGCAGGGAAGGAAAGACCCAAGGATAAAGTCTAGCTTCTGTTGATAGCAGAAAATAATCACATTACAGGGGAAAGAAGAAAAGAAGGAGAAGCAGTTAAAAATTGCAGCCTGACTTCTCTCTTGTTCAGTGTCCTTACCTTTGCTGAGGTGATGATTTTGAGCTCTTAGATGGGACAGTATCTCTCTCAGTTAAACTCCCACACCAAACTGCACCAGGCAGGTAGCATAAAATAAAATACAAAACCCCACTGAAAGATTTTTGAAGTCATCAGCAGTTTACCACAGTCCTTGAATAAACTGCTGTGAAAACTTCAGGCTCTGCCCCTCTGTGCTTCTTTCAAGTTCATGGATGGAGGTTGCAAAGAACATTGTGTGTCTGTGTGGAGTCTTCCCTGTCCAGATTTGGAGGCAGAAGATGATGAAGCTGGTCCTAATCACAAAATCTAGACATGCCATCACTTCTTCAGCCACCACCAAAAAAGCAGGGGGTCTGTTTTTTAACCAGCTGCACAGACACAGCCTGAAATAGGGTTACTTGCTAGGGAAGAACCATTAGGCAGCGACAGACTTGTGGTTCAAAGCTGGGGAGGGATCTGTACAAGGATTTGTGCCAAAGGGCCACATAGTTGGACTGGAAACCCCAATCCCAGCGGTGGGAAGACGTGACTTTTCCCAGACTGCCATGGAGATATATATATAATGAGTCCCACACTGTAATTCCTGTTCTGAAGGCCAGCAGCCCTGTGTAAACATTCATGAGCTAAAAGAAATAAGGCAGGTATCATCAAACAGGGAAACCTCACTTTAAAGACAGCTGTTGAGTCAATAAACCTATTCCCCTCACCCCCCTGCTTCCCATGTACTTAGCCAACACCAGCTGCGGCCCAATTAAATTCAACTGCTTACAGAAATGGATCTGTTACAAACAAGTACACAATGGATTATGATTGTAATCACTTAAGAGGTCACAGCAGCTCAGTGCTTGTGCTTCCTGATTTCTGATGAGATGTAGGACCAAAGTTCTGACCCACTTTGAGGAGCTACAGACCCTCCAGCCCCTTGTTGTTTGTTAGGATGTGAGAATACAGCTCACTTGTGGTGTCAGCGAGCAACATGGCACTCTTCCTCCATGTTTTGAATCTCTTAAAGTAGTGCAAAAGGTAGATACTGCCATCAGATTAAGGAGGTGTGCACAAAAGCAGTAGACAATGAGATTCCTATTTGCAATATCAATATGGTCATAAATCCAGGCTACTAACACAAGTGAACTAAGCCATGAAACAGTGGAAAAAAACTCGGTCCTGGTGCAGTTGGGAAAAGAACCTGCAGACCCAAAGACCCTACAAGATAAAATGCTCGTGATGGTTTTCCTTGTGCAGCTTAAATCCGTGTCTCCCGCGGCGAGGTCAGAAGCGTGCCTCAGCTGCCCTGCTGTGACCAGCACCCCATGGTGAGCATGCTGCCTCCTCCATGGGGATACTGCTTGCTTTCAGAAATGGCTCAGGAACTTCAGGCTTTACATCCTGGGGGAATACATTCTCCTGGCGTGCAAGGTGGTTTACAATGGCATTTAATATTTTGCTGTTTGAGACATGTAATCATTTTCTGTTGTGACTCTATCAATCCTGCCAGCTACGACAGGTATTACAGACAGTGGGTGCAGCCTTTTTTCTTCTTTTGAATTCTTTTTTGAAGATCTTTCTTTATTGGGTCTCCTTCAAAGCATTAGCCTATAATCTCTAATGCCATCTGCTTTCTGGGCTATAAGCCAGGTCACTTTATTAAATCAGCGTGGAATAATTTACAGCATTGTTTTTGCCGAGTGACAGAACTGTATCGGGGAAGCAGAGACAAAGATGCTTTTGTGCTAGAGCAGAATAGCACATGCAGTTCAGTTCTCATCTATTTCAGCAACAAAATGGGAAAAAATGGGGTTCCCCTGCTCTTGGAGTATTTTTCATTTCTGTTTGGTTTCTGAATGAAATTGTGATCTGCAAAATTGCTGCTGAATGAGAAGCACTGTGGCAGGGCTAGATTTTGTAAGTGAAAAGACTAGTGGCATTTTTAGGATGTAGGACTGAGGTGAGGATGAGGATGTGAGAAGCTACAGCACGAAAGAGGAGGAGACATTCAGTAAGTGTAAGAACCAGATAAAATCTCTCTTTTATATAGAAACTTATTTGAAGCAGAAATTTGCTTCTCCTGTGTGCCTGGTCCTTTTAGCTGAACTTACTTGTGGCTGATGATACTTTGTCTGAAAAAGAAAATCTGAAGTGACTGCTAGAGAGCCACAGTTTATATTAGACAGATGTACTCGAAGCTGTCTTGCTCAGCTGTCTTGCAGGCTGTGAGAAAATAACTGCATGATGTAGCAGTCCCAGTTCTTGCTTTACACACATATAATAGTAAAAAACAAATATTATCTCCCAGTTGGAAGCACAGCTAACGCCTTCATGATAAAAAAAAAAAACACCTGAAAGGGTTGAAAATTGCTGCCAAAATCTTGTAACGGTTTAATTAAATATTTTGTTGTTTTCCACCCTCTGGTCTAGATTTTGCTCATTTGCACAATGGACAGAGACTATTTTAAAATTCTTTTTATTAAATTAATCTCAATCAATATTTACTAGGGCTCTGGGCATACAGAGGCTGGGATATATAATTGTACTTGGTAGTGGCATGAATATTGAGCATTAAAAAGAAAGTAAGTGATGTTAAAACAAGTGATACAAGATAAAATATAATCCATCAAATGAAAACAACAAGACTAAATAATACTAATACTAATTAGTAATAGTAATATTAATAGTAATAATAATAATAATAATAGCCAATAGGATGCCTGCAGGCTGTCAGTTATTGTATCTCAGAACAGAGTTGGAAAAGTACGTTAATTTAACCAAATATTTTTTCATGTCAATCTATATTATTGAGTACAATATACACTAAACTACCTGCAATCCATTTAAGGAAAGTCCAGGTAACACCTCTCTGAATCTCTAAGATTCATGATGAGTGATCAGATGAAAAAAATCCAACCAGCAAGAACCAGGCCAGCGTTTACAACCAATGAATATGTTGTAAGCAGCCTACTGATTGCAAAGTATCTTTAACAACACACTGTAAGAAGCCCCAGGGTTACAGGCAGCTTTACAACATAAAGATAGCAATAAAACACTTTTCATACTCTTATGATGGACACAGGTCATGAATGCATGTTAACCAGGTCACGAATGTACTAAAAGTAGTCTGGCACTCACCAAAATACACAGATTATTCCAGGGAATTTTAATCCTGCAAGAGTAGATTTCATTGTCTGATGAGATTAAAAAAATGAAAACCAGTACTAACAAAACCAAAGGAAGTGCTGGAGAACCTCCCTTGGCACGACCTAATGTAATTCTACTGGAATTATAGTCTAATGGAATCTGGTTTTGCAGTTTTCCCTAATTTACCTTGGAATGGTTAGGTTCATTGGCTTGGAAAACTCAGGAAAACTGTCATCTTTTGGGAAAACTCCAATCTTACCTCTTCAAATGGACCAGAAGTTACCGGAGAGGATCATTTGCCATTGCTTTTATGTGTAGCTGATTCTGAATAGGAAGTTGCAGGCTTCTGAGTCATAGCAATTTTCTATTTCTCTCTTTTGTTCTTTTAATTTTTAAAGGAGCTCGTTGGAACATTTTTAGTTCATAGGCTAGTGTTGTAACACATTCAGAGCCTCAGGACATCAGGACCTTGAGAATTAAGGGTGAGGAGAGGCGTATCCAAAAGCCGGTTTTGTTTTCCACGCATCTGAGACCTTGTGAAAACAACACTTCTTAATGTAGCTTTGCTCAAAATAATGTCAATATTGTTAGATTAAGTATCATGTTCAAATATCCACCATATTTTTGTTAAAAGCTAACAGAAACAGCTTGGATACATGTGTCAATAGCATTATGCGGCAATCTGATCACCTACTGTCATTAATTATGAAAGCAATTCGTCGACTCCAACTGAACCTGCAGCCAGTCTGAACAGTCTCTTACTGCATTTTTTAATATTCCATCACTCTGGCAGGGTAAATAAAAGGCAAATTGCTGTATTAAGGGCAGCAATGAAAAATGAAAATGAACACTGTTAAGTGATATTAAAGTAAATTTTTAAATTTTTCGGATCTGTTGACGTCAGGGGTTTTCCACCATCTTCCAAGTAAGTGATATTCAATGAATTAAGTCTCTAAAGGTTAAATGAACAAAGGGAAACAGATGAGATCGCCCTGGAATTTTGGAAGCAGAGTCTAAGAGATTTCATTAAAGAAGTTAGAAAAGGAAAAAGGATGGGAAGAACTCTTCTTCTAGGATAATGGAATACAATATAATATAATAATTATTATATATATATATCAGAATTATTTTCCTAAGTATTTGCTTGTAATGGAATCTGAGGTTTCAGGGCTACAATAAGAATTGTGTTTTGCCCAGAGCAGAGTTCATTCTCTTTTGAAGGCTAAAATCATACAGATGCACCCATCAGTTATTTTACTGAGAGAATGTGATAACAGGATACATCTTAAGTAAAGGAAAAGCCAAAGGATGGCAAAGAGAGGTAGGATTAGTATAAATTATGATACTTATTTGTCTGCATGAGGGACATTCACTGAGTTTTACGATTTTTAAAATAAATTGATCTCCGTGTCTGAGGTCTCTGTATAATCCTTATCTTCAGGTGCTCTTACAGAAGGTGGAGAAGCAGTTCCCTATGGTTGCTTATCTTGTGGAAGCTCCCCTATACAATAAGCAATGCCTCTATTACTGATGGCACTTGGCAGTGTTTTCCCAAGGCTATCTTAATTCCAGTTATTGAGTATCTTATTATTTTCCCATTTTTTTTTTCCTCTATAAGAATTCAAAACCTCATTGCTCAGGATTAAAATAGTGATAGATCAGAGTCTTTTCAGAAAAGGAGATTTCCATCTGCTTCCTTGAACTAGAAATCCATATTTCTAAAGTTATAATTGTGTCAGTGAAGGTTTTGGATTGAAAGAGTCAAGAGTATCAAAGCTGCAAATGAAAAGTGGTCTCAATGGCAAAAAGGCTGATGAAAAATTGTCTGATAGGGTGGAGTAATTATCTGGATAAAATACAGAGTAAAATCATTACCCTCAAAAAGATTGCTTGCAGCAGATTAAGGCCACCGAGTCACTGCATTGAGAGGCTTCTCACAGCCTTCTCATGAAAGGTTTCTGACTTGCAAAAGGGTCACAGTCTTTAATGGAAATGTGAAGAAATCAAAAGGGAAAGTCCTGTCCAAGAATAGTGATAGGTTAGGTGTTTGGCCAAACCTGGTCAGGGATGATTTTGACTGTTGGTTGGACAGTAGAGTGCAACTGGTAAAAGACATTTACCTATACATTTTACTAACAACATTTTTTAAAAAAATGTACTTCTAATGTGATTTTACTTACGGTAAGCTTGAATTTCAGTAAGAATGCTTTCTTTCAGTAGCTATTTTTTAATTTGCATAGCACTAAGAACACTGGGGAAACACCCCGTAGCACCTTGGAAGTAGATTTGCAGAAATTACGTTTAAAGAGAGGGAAGATAAAAAGCACTTTATTTGTCCATGAAAAAAAATCTTGCATCTGTAATATCAGAAAAGCTCATTTAATTCAAAGAAAAACACTCATATATGAAACAAATCTGTTCTGACTGGAGGAGAGATGCCCCTGAGCGATCAAATAGCTTCTTAGGCTTCCATAGCTCAAAGAGTTCTGTTCTTTCCAAGGAAGAGGAACCCCAGGAAGACGGCAGCTGCAATGGCTATTTCACAATGTGCCTAAAACACCCAGATACCCTCCTGAACAGATTCCCTGGGGGGTGAGAGCTCAGTGTTTCACAGCACCCTTAACCTCCCTGCTGGGATCATCTCAGGTGGCCTCTTGCACTGGTTCCTCGCTGTGGTGCTGAGCGGTGCTGATCCAGAGGACAGACCTTATGACACCCCTCTTTGCCTGTGTACCCATGAATTCCTGATGCCTTCACATCCAGGCAGATGCAACACTGTCTCCTGTCTGCTTTTGGCTGGTGGGAAAACAATACAAATCGAAAATTGAAATATAACAGGGTGGGGGCAATATTAGCTGATGATGCAGGCTGGGTGGGAAGAGTCAATCTCCCTTTGTAGGGTGGGAAAGGGGAAGAGATGCCTTCATTGGAAGCTGTTCAAACACAGCAACAAAATTTAACAGTATATAGCCTCTTCCAGGGGCACAACGTTGAACTGCAGGATATTTGATATGAACAAGCCTCTGAACAAGCTGTGATGTTCTAGCTGGGCAAAGCCTGGTAGAAATGTTCTTCAGCATTCCTGGCTTTCAGCTCTTGTAACCTGTTGAGTTTCACTCATGTTTTTTTGCCTGGATGGGGGTGAGTGTGATAGTACAGAAGATGAGAGAGCACAGGTTTATAGAGCTCTTTGGAGTGCTTTGTGGTCTGAGTTTGTGGCTGAAAACATGAAAAAGTACAGAAGAGGGCTTAGAAGGAATATATGGAGCTCTGGGAAATGCACCGTGTAGTAAGAGACTGAGGGCATATCTACTCGGTTATGCAGATGGTGACAAAAAAGGGAGTAGATGACTGTACAGCCTGTTTGGGAAAGATAATTCTTACAGTAAATAACACTTTAATTTAGCAGGAGAAAAATCGATAGTTGAATGCTTTAAAGTAATAAAGCATTGGAACAATGTAGCCAGGGATACAGAGAGATCCTCTTCATGTAAAACACCTCATAAAACTATGCCTTAGATGAATCAGAATTCATTGTGCAAAGCTGAAATTACCAGGAAAGATGTTTTACCTGTGCTATGCAGAAACTTGAAATAGATGGTCATAATAGTGACTTCTACTCTTAAAACCTGTATTTCTATCTTTGTTGGTTTGGGTTTTTTTCGGGTTTTTTTTGTTAAGTGAAGAAGACTATCTGGCAAGGAGAACCTGGGAATTATACAAGTGCATTCAGTCATCTAAAAATGATTGCAAGATCTGCAGCTGCAAAGACATGGCTAAATGCTGAATGTTAGAGTAGCAAAGGAAAGCATAACTTTTTTTTAAATTTCTATACAGAGCTCAGGCACAGCTAATTGTTGATACAGTCATTCTCTTTCTCATTTTTCTTCATGACTGTTGGGGAAGGTGCCCAAAGATAAAAGCACTTTTAAAATGGCTTGTTTGAGCACAAACTGATCTTGTGACTTGTGTTAGATCATACAGGAATTTATCCTGGCTTCTCCCAGTCTGAATTTAGTGCCTGAACCAGAAGTCCAAACTTTCTCCCTGCTTAATGGCATCATGCAGTCCTTTCTCTTTGCCATTAAAGGAAATAGGAATATGAACAATTTATTTACTCAGCTTGAGCCCATCTGAGTTTAAATATCAAACACTGAGTACCTGGATGGTACTTGGAACAAAAGGGAAATAAAATCCACCTTGTGCAAGGCGCATGAGGAAAAAAGAGCATTTACCTCGCAGTGTGTTCAACAAATGATGAACAGTGGTGCTGTGGTTTCACAGTTTTATGGTGAAATGTGCATTAACAGTGACATTTCAAGGAGTGGAACACAAACTACATGATATTTACATCCTAGGTTTTTCTGGCAGTATAACCCCTAATGGCATGACAATTCTTTGCAGCCAAGAGAGAGGATTCAGTAATGGCAGGAGAATGTGCTCCTGCTGCGAACGAGGAAGCAAACAGATAGCCAGCCATTTGTCAGTCATGTATTGAAGGATTTCTATGAAAGCTATGAAGCTCGATAGCTTTACGCTACCTGGGCTGCATCAGTGCAAGCAGTACTTTGCTCCCATCCTGAACATCTCCTGGGCTTGAGTTTTTACATTTTTGTAATCTGTGAAATGTCCTGCTACCACTCATGTGGAAAGGCTACGTCATACTGAGCAGTCTGGAGTGGTAAACATGCCCAATGCCCTCTTCATTCCACAGACACAGACAGAAACAGAGGGGGAGGGAAGAGGCAGATGCTTGCAGCTCTTTGACAGCCAGTCCCTTGGAAGATGCCTTGTTCTATATATAGTACCTGCATACAGTTTTCAGCTGCTCACACCTTGCAGCAGCAAAGGGAAGGAGAAGCGTTGGATTCAATTCAGCTGCAGCTCTTTGAGAATAAAAAAGGGGAGGGAGTTTTGTTTCTGAAGAACACAGTTTCCTCAAGCACCACTGACTGGGGGCATTGTCTGGAGCAGGGACAGTTGCAGGGCACCACAAGACATAGGTGATTTCTTCACCCAGTAGTGCCTTCTGTGGAACTGGGCCAGCCGACACCAGCTTCTCTGAATTATTATTTTTAGACAAACACTGAAAAGATGCCAAAACATCACTGCTTTGGCTCAGGGGCTATGCAAATCACAAAGGACATAGCTTATTTTAAGCTTTCCCATAATGTAAATCATCCTGTGATGGGTTCTCTTTCTGGAGAGCCATATCCCAATATATTTTCCTTCCCATCCATGGACACTTCTGCCTAGCCCCAGCCCTGTGCACTCCAGACAACTCACCCAGAGATTTGGTTGTCAGGCCTTATCATAAAGCAAGCTTCACTGACCTCCCTAGCTCTTCCCTTAGCAAGGCTCTTGTAGGAATGGGAAAACAAAAAACATTGTGCAAAAGCAGGGTCTGCTTCTGTGCTAGAGACCCTCACAGACTGACACACGCAAGGAACACAGGAACTTTTACCTTCTGAACTTTTAAAATATGAAAACCTTCAGAGGTTGATCCATAAATAGCCCCTTGTCAGTCTGTCAGCTGTACATACTTCTGCTGTTATTATACAGAACTTGCAAGCTCAAGTCAGTGGCTAAAAAAATACTAAGCACAATGACTTTTATTCCATTGTTATTCGATACACATCTCAGGAGAGGTGACTAAGAGGTGAATGAGAGATTTCAAAGTATCTTAACTCTAATTTTGCACACAAAAAATAGCTTCAGTGCAGAACATAATTTAAGATCTGCCTGAAACTCTTATAAGGAATAATTCTCTAATAAGCTTGGCCTTTTTTCCTCCTAGGTTGAATTTATGAAAAAAACCCAGCAAACCAATAAAGATGTTTGTTAGCTGCAACTACGCTAACCCTAAGCAAACACATTTCAGTTTATGCATTCCTGAGTTATTTATTATGCGGAATAACACTGCTCAGTCAATACACAACCTGTAGAGCAGTGGGAAGCTGATGGATTTTTTGTTGCCCCTCACTGAGTGACTAGTTTTGATTGTTAACACAGATTAAAAAATTCATATACAAGTAAACACATCAGTACAGGTAAGCAAGCGTTTTCTCCAAACGTTTACAAATAAGTTTAATTCATTAGTATTATCTGAAGGACATACTGACATAATATATTTCTGTTCTAGGTAAAAATATGTAAAGTACTTTGGGATCTAAAGGATTTAGAAGGTTATTTTGCCATGTTGATTTTCATAATAGCCTGTCTTTATGTCAAAACCAGTGCACTCAGCTCAGACATTTCTATATACTATACAATGTGGTCATGAATGCTGATTCTCCATGTGTTTGTCAATGTTTAAGTATTTTTGACTAGGATGCATTGTTACCATAAGTAGACGATAATTTAATTTAGTCTGCAGTGCTGTCAGAGATTTCATCCCTCTGTGACAAAAGAAGGACATAAATCACTGTACCAGTGTCCATAGAAGAATAATACCCTACCAAATGCACAAATATTAATTCTTTTAACCCCTCCTGTAGGCCACCTTCTTCTTCCAGGTTATTTTCTGCGTGTAAGAGCATACTTCATTTTGCAAGCTTTCAGCTGAAATCAACACAGCATTTTCTTGTGAATATTTACGCTTGGGTATCTTATTGAATACCTTTGATGGGTAGACTCAATTTTGAGACATTAGGTTTAAAGAACACAAAAATTATGCACTTACTGCATTAATAAATCCCTATTCATTTTCTCAGATCTCTGTTTTTAAGCCATCAACACCAACATTTTTATATTCATCATGGAACTCACAAGTGTCTCCTTCTCCTCTCCCCTCCCCTCTCCTCTCCAGGAGTGATATTAGGATGTATATGTCCTGTCATTAATATATTTAGTAATACTCAATTTTTATCCTCAATGAGCCAAAGACAGATTTAACTGGCAGGGTTTGGTGGTGTTAGTGCTGTAAGCAGCATGTGTGTGACCAGAGCAAATGTGTTTCTGGGTCAGTGACACTTCAGCACTTTCACAGTGCAAAATTAGGAGCTCAACCTGAGAAGGGGCTTCAGGGTCTCCGCAAGCACTCCCACATGTCAATGTGAGCTGAAAAATGTTTATTTTGTAGCAGAAGGCATGGAAGAAGCTCAAATATCTCAGCATGGGTGCTTAGGACCATTACTCCACAAGAGGTGACCCTCTGCCTTGCACTTACACTGCTCACCCTCAGGCTCTCTCCACCTGAAAATTCTGGATATACTGGTGTTCATCCCAGTTACTCACACTGCAGGATCCCACCAGGATCCTAGCCTAAAAATCTTCTCTCACTTTTGGGAGTATAACAGTGGGATAGCCCTTGCTATGGACATTCTAGGTCCTGCAGCGTTCACCTAAATCAAAGGCAAAATTTCACCCACCACCCTCCCTGGGAACATGTAACCCAGGGTGGCAGTTTGCCAGGTCTGACCACGTGAGAGGAAACTGGGATGGGTGATGGGTTTCCAACAGTGCAATGAAAAGTCTATCAGATACAATCAGTCAAAGCATCGTAAGCAGCAGGATAATTTTAACGGGTACTAAAATGAAGTTGCTGATGTGAATTGTTGGCAGCTCCTCTTGTGCTGGCCTGGCCACGTGCCTTGCACAGAGCAGGTGCTGCAGACCTGGTCGTGTGGTCATGGACAGACACAAAGGACACGTGGACGCTGAGCCATAATGTGCTCCGAGCGATGTGCAGTGTGGATACTACAGACACATCACCCCAGGGGTGCCAAGCCTGGGCAGCATTGAGGAGACCCACTGGTGCACGCTAGCGGAGCCAGGAGCCACGACTTGCTCCCCACACTGCTGGGCAGGCTGCGACCAGGGAAAATCTGTCTCTCACCGACTTTAGTGCAAGCCCAGTGTCAATGACAGTCCTTCATGGCTACTGCTTAGGTGCCAAAAGATGAATTGTCAGCAATTTCACTCAGGAATATTATACAGCTGTGGCATTTTATTTCCCGGTAATACATATGGACACGCAGTTTATTGCTCCTTCCTTTCATATTTTTTCCCTTTTTTTTTCATCCCTAAAGTTTTTAATGAATAGTTTCTCTTTCAGAATTATTTTTCCCTGAAGGCTTAATACTGTGCTGTTCATAGGATTAGGAAGAAGGTGATCTTAATTTGGGACTCCCATTTCATTACTACAATTCTACTGTATTTATTAATGGTGGGGGATGGAGGGAAGCAGCTTGAACATTATAAATAGCATCTTAAAGGATTATTTTGCTCACCTTGGTGTACAATACAACTTTAATGGCAGTGAATTTTTTTCTCCCTAGCTTCCAGCTTTTCACATAATTTAGGGAATGAGTTTTTCTTCCTTTTCTGACACATGCTGTGTTCTCAGAAAGCTATAGGTAAGATTATTATGGATAATAGGTGTCCTCAAGAACCCATCACAGGAAAATGCTTCAGGAACTGAAAAGCCAACTATGATGATGACCTTCATTTTGATAGTGTTTGGTGGTAACACTTAGGCTTTTGGTACAATTCGGATATATTTTTCATTGCAATATAGATCTCTCTTTGCTTGCCTGTTGTTAATCTAAGTCTTTTACTTTTCATCAAGGCAGTTCATCCTTACAACGTGGTGTTTATATCCACTCAAGCTGAGCTCCTGTGGTTACAAATCTTTTTAGGATGGCAGAAAGTAGCCAGACTGGGAAAAGTGGCTTCTAAATATGAAGTTACATGAGAGAGAATGAAGCTTGCTTTAACAAGCAACAAATTATTTTCTTTTCAAAATTCCACCACCCCCCCCCAAAAAAAAAAAAAAAGGCTTTGTATTGCTAAATATATATTTTTATTTTCCATTGATTTAGTTGGTTTTGGAAAGTGAACCTAACAAACAGAGGCACTGTTGGAAATAAAAGGTAGTGATTTGTCACTGACAGCTCATCATTAATTAACATCTTATTTGGTCTGAAAGATTGAGGGGAGAGTAATCAGAGAAGACTGAAATGAAAAACCCAAAGTGAACGTAGCAAAATATATCACAACACCCACGCGCAGCCGAGATAGCGGTAGGCAAGCAGCATCCTGCGATTACGCAGGCGAGGAGCATGCAGCCAGTGACCACACAGACAGATGCAGACAGACAAGTCTATTTTAGGCCTGAGCTCTGGAAATTCGGGGTAACAGGTCTGCCTTTGCCTGCCACCTCCTGCACCACATCGCTGTTGTGAATGGGACAGCCCCAGGGAATACAGCCATGCAGAGGTTCCTGAGCCAGAATAAAGCCATGCTTTGTCAACTGCTTCTTACGCATCTTCACGAGGAGATGGAGAAAAGAAAAACAAAGGCAATCTCCACCACCAAACCTGAGTATTTGATGACTTGTTAGCTGAAAGTGATTTGTTTTGTAAGAAAGGGTGCATTTTGTAAGCAGGGTTTGGCCAAGGTTATGAGGGTTACCAGTCTATGGTTATTTTACATCGAGAATAATATCATTATACATAGTGCTTGCAGTTGAGTGAATGTAGCTTTAAATGGAGGAGACAGGCAACGGGTTTGCAAAACTGAGATAAGGTGTGTGTTGTACTGTCTGCTGCTCCTGGGCAGCAGGGTAACCTCCTCACCAAACCCAAACATGCCCGGGAGACTGGTGAGCAAAGTATTACCTACATTAGTGGTAAGACAGCTCCACTCCTCAACGATATACAGCAACAGGAGTTCAGGGAAAACACGAGAGAATTGGCCCTACTTCACAAATGGATAACTGGGAGCAAAGTCAAGCATCTTGACCAGATTCAACACTTGAACACGGCCCATATGTTCACCAGGAATCAGACTTGCCTTTGCCTTCATATGTCTACAGCCCTGGGAAGGTGCTTTTAGGTGCTTGTATGAGTGGGAGCTAATGCAGTGTTAAGGAGGAGACATACTGTTCTGTCTCCCAGGGAGATTCGTTTTTCTCATGCTAGTTTTTCTATTAAGATGGAAGAAAAGTCACTTGTTAATGAAGTCATATGGTTCTTGTTTGTATGCAGAAAGACAATAAAAGAGGCCACAGCAAATGCTATGAACCGAAGTGGAAGCCTACAGGTAATCTAATTATTCAAGGTTTGGCCAAATACTAGATCAGTGAAGATGGAATTTAGTAGATTCTGAGTTATCGGTTGAAGAGCAGCTAGAAAAATAGTATGACACCCTGTCTTGTTGTCTATGATTAGCTATTACACTGAAATATCAGAAATAAGGTCATCATGGAAAGTTAAACTCAGAGCCTCTCAAAGCTAAACAAGTTTGATCAGAGTATCTGTTTGAGAATAATAAACCCCAAGGTATGCAAAGTCACTTGTTGCCCAGTTTTTGAATTACAAGTGCATTTTGAGCTAAATGCATGTGTTTCCCCTTGTGCATGTCTCTAGAACGGAATAGTAAAAATTTAGCCCTCACTAAAGGAGTCAGAGGTCATGAAGCTGGGACAAGGTAGGGGCCCCCAGTCTAATGCAATAAATGCTTCTCATACACACTGACACGATCAGGCTCTTCACAGAAGTAGTTAGAGTGGAAAAGAAGGCTGAAAGGGATGTAATAACAGGTCCTCTTGGTCATCTCTTTGGAAAATAAAAATTATGGCAGGACAAAGCTTACATACACCATCTCAAAAAGGCGATGGTGTAATCTGTCCTTTAAAGTCCCATAATCTCTCAGAAAAAACTACCCTGGTGTTTTATGACCCTGCTTTCTTTTAAGAACGTGTGCACTCCAGAGCCGCTGTTCTAGGTACTACAGTGGAGTACTTACATGGGAGATGGGGCTCCCCAGAAGGTTGGTGCACTCCTCAGCTTGGGGAAATTCAAACGCTTGTCGTGTATCATGACAGGAGTGGGCGTGCTGCTAGGGCAGAAAAAGACAGGCAGAGAGAGAAGGGGAAGGTCATGGGGAAAGGTGAAGGCATCATGGGGCAGAGGGAGTCTTTCATGTAACTCTGCTTTTGAATTACTTAGCTGCTTTTTTCCTTTTTCCTTTTTTTTTTTTTTTAATTTCTTTTTTTTCCGTTGTTTTGGTTTTTAATCTCAACATTTAAATTGCATAAACTGTTCCAGAATAGGGCAATTTCTGGGTAGGGGCACCTGAACCAACAATAATCCACTCAACCCAAACACTGTTGGAGCAGAGCCTGTTACAGGAGCTCCATAACCAGACAGTATCTAGCTATCTAGTTTCTTCCTGACCACAGCAAGCTGAAAAGTTCATTAAACTTACATCTTCTGAATATCCTGCAAAGAGTGCTCAAATCAGTCTCTAACCCAACGTCCCACACAGTGACTGCATCAAAATTGGGAGCCGGCTCTCCAAGGCCTTAATCAAGCATCTTAACCACAAAAAAAATCTTCCTTCTGGTGCAAGAATAAACATTTGTCTTTATACAGAGGTATATTTAAGAATCACCAGGGTGACTCTATAGTACTAACAAAGTTGCTATGGTAATTTCATAACTAAAATCAATGTAAATTGCCAGCCATGATCTTCACACAAATGAATACTTTTTGGAAGAGCGTTTTCATTTTGGCAGGCTTTAATTTATGCTTTAGCCTTATTGCTCCTGCTGTAAGAAGGATTTACATGCCACACAGAGTGAACTATTACTGCAGGTACCTGCCTCACTCCTGATGAATGAATGACACCGGGGTCCCTGGATCTGTCACAGCAGGAAAGTGCATGGTACAGTGCTCTGGGTGTGGGGATCGTGGTGTGACTGGGAAGTCTCCATTCTTGTTCAAAAGCAGAGTTAGCCACCTACCTCCTTTTCAATGCTGCTGCTGAGCACCCTGACTAGGTAACTAGAAAATCACATGCATCCACAGTCTGGGAGGCTCCAGCATGTTGCACCTGCACCTCATGGACCTGGATGACTCCGCTTCAACATTCAGTATTTTTCAAATGCAACCATTTGCTCGGGGACCTAAGCTCTGACAGGCAGATCTCTGACTAGTTGCACTAAGCAGACAAAACAATGAAACCCCCTGAACTCCTTTCAATGGTTTTGATGATTGCTGCTTTGCTTCTCTTACATCCCACCACCCTTAACTGGTATCAGTCTTGAGTAAGTTGCCTTCATTTTCACATTTCTTATCCCCTCTTTGTCTTTCATTTGTCGTTTCAACCAGAAATCAGCTCCTGCTGTCCCTCAGGCTGCAGTGTCTGTCTCACTAGATCACATCAGATTTTCAGTCAAGTACTTCCCTGTTCCCTCCCATGTGGCTCTTCATGCTTCGGAAGAGTTCACCAACTTCTACACAACTTCATCACTGTTTCAAAGTCCTTCAGTTGCTGGGATATTCTAAAAGAATTTACTAAATTAGCTGCCAAAATGACTGTATGCCCCACAGATGGCTATTGGCTTCACCGTCTCCTTGCACCACCTTAACTGGGCCCGTTATCTATTCAGAGAAGGGAGCAGCGTTTTGTCCTGTTTCTACTACAGCCAGGGTAAAGGGTCTGACCCTTGCTGCAGTTGCACACCTCTGGCTCATAGTTCAGACACTGGGTAGATCCACATGCAGCAGATCCCTTAGACCCAGTCCAACTCTGATTTCTGGTCCGTGGTGATGCTGCTTACTGTAGCCACTTCTGGCTCTCAGGACACATTACCTCTCTGAAAACTCTGGATATAAAGCCTGCTGTTTTCCGTGCTTTGTTGTTGCAGCCGCAAATGCTCTCATAAATAAGAGCAGTCTTTCCGAGCCAGAAACTCAAGAATCTGCACAAAGGGAAGAGAGATTTTTCCACTAGAGAAGTTACAAAAGGTGTAAGAAGAAAGCAGTTTTGCATGAACTGACTTCTAAAGGAATGTCTCACAAATTATGAATAAATGAGTTTCTGAATGGATGAGCTTATGGAAAACCTAAAACTACCATCCATCTCCGCACATAGCACAAAAAAACTACTTAAAATGCAAACAATTTGGCTTTGCATTGTAAGCCAAAAAAAAAAAAAGGGAATGTTTTCTTCTGTTTTAATAAACTATTTTATATTACCACTGTTTATTGCTACTGTTGTTTACTGTCCTGTATGTGTTGCAGCACTTAAAACTCTTCCGAAAACCTCATGTACTTTTTAATAAGAGATTAGCTGGAGCCATGAGACCTTCAATAACCTCCCTGCGTGGTTGTAGGATTTCAGCTTAGGCTTTTTGTTCACTCCACAAGGAAATGTAGTCAGAAATGCTGTCTTGTTGAGTTTCAAATTGAAGTTTGCCTTTCTTCTTCCATCACACTCTCAGTCAGGAGTATTTAAAACCAGTATGAGCAGAACTGCCTCCAAATACAAGCAGGCTGAGTAGGGAGACGGTTTGAGCACACAGTAATATTCAGTGTTATCCAATGCAACCTGTTACATACAATTCTGCTTATAAAGGCAATGTGAAAGTGAAATCAGAGCAGATGAAACTGCATGTTGATCACTCATGCTGAGATCCCAAGTCATACAAGAACTGTGAAATTCAGCTGCTTACCTTTGACTCCCTAATACCAAACCAAGAAAACTTCTTCAGTATATTAAGAAAGCATCATTAGTTTCAAAACTGACAAATGTAGCTTCAACATTATACTGTATAGCTACGCAATGTAAATGTGTACTATATACAGACTTTGCAGTATTTGAATGCTCGAGTCCCACATCCTATCCTCTTCATTAGTGATAATAGGTAAGTAAATCAGAACTGCTTGGGGGAGACTTTGGAGAACTGTAGCAATCAACTAACCTTTCCTTAAGAAAAAAGGATGCAAAAGCTCTGTCTCTTTTCTGTATGTGTAATATGACATACGAATATGTATGTCTAGAAGTACACTTCCTTAATACTTATAGCATAACATATACATATATGGTACTTCTGCCATGGCTTATACCTATCAGCTCCAGGGTACCCATTGAGATGGCACATGCAGCAGCATGTTTCCATTGAAACTCTGATATAATTGTAAAAATATTATGACAAAACCCTGCTCTAGTGCAGGTCGAACTTTTTCCCTTCAGGAGTATCAAACTTACTTCTACATGACCTGAGGAAAAGGGGCAAAAGATCTCATCTCTCCCTTTAGCTACATGACATAATTGTGCTGGTAGTCACTGAGTTATGCAAAAGTCCTTGAGTTTATCTCCCAAAGTACTGCTTAGTAACCTAGGTTCATTTCACTGTTCACTTGTATAAAAGGCTGGGAGAGGAGGATCAAGCTGAATAGGTTCTTTAGGTAGAAGAGCATAAATATTCCTGAACAGCAATATTTGGCACTGGACCTGCTGACTAGACACAATCCAGCTCATACAGCTGTGCTGGGGCTCCCCTTTCCCATCATCTGGGTTTCTGTCTTGCCGGCACCCTGGGGAACCCGCAGTTGACCCAAGGAATGCATTTTGCATCCAGCCCTGGGTTGGCTGCACATCATCGGCATCGGCGTCGGCAGGACAGGACTTCAGACACTGTGAATAAAGGATGGAGAACACCTTGGGTGGCTGCTTTAGAGCAGCAGCCTGCACTGCTGTTGACAGCCACAGGCAGTTTAAAATATACAACTCCCAAACAGACAAATGGATAACATTTACAGCATTTCTGATTAAGTCAGTGATGGAATTAAAAGTTGCCCTAAAGTTTGTTTCATAATAACTCTCCAGCTGTCAGCACTGCACCTTCCTAAATTTTCTATCACCTGAAAAAAGGAATAGTTGGTAGAGGAATAGCATGACCTTCAAATATTTTCAGTAACATACAATCACGTAATAGAAGTATGCAAGGGTTAAGCAAATTTGATCCTGCCTGTCTCCTGCTGTGATGCGGTTTCTCTAATCAAGTATAATTAAAAAAGAAAAAAAGAAACAGCAATACAATACTGTACACATAGAAGCAGTAATCACAGTGGCAGCAAAGTCACTTTTATGCAGTAGCGTATATCACATGCAGCACTAAATGCTCACAAGCTGTTGCTCACATGAGTAACGTTGCTCATGGAAGCAATCCAGTTTTTTCTGGGGCTACCTGCCTGTGAAAGGGTTTGCGGAATCAAGCCTGAACATCGACAGACATCTGGGTCTGTCACAAATGTAATTTTCACATTGTGATTATTATGTTAGACCAAGTGACATTAAGATTTTAATTTATTTGCTTCTTTTTAATTAGGTGACATTTGCCAGATGAGCTGCAGAAAAACCTGTGATTGTTGGTAATAGTTGGTTCTGGTTCCAGATGAATTCACATACAGGCAAAAAAAAGAAGAACTCTGATGAACACAAATGCAACTGAGTATTTCTGGTATAATTTATTTTTCTTCAGATTTGCTAATAATACCTAATTATAATAATAAATATTTTAATTTAGTCGTGGCATTAATCATCACCTTCATTCTCATCTCACGTCAGCTGTGACATTCAAATAATGCTCATGACTTCAGTGGAACAATTCCAGAACTACACTGACACTCCCAAGTAACACAGCTCTACTTTAATAAGACCGTAAAATACAATTCTCTTTCCCAGTTAAGCCCCACTGGATGGGGTCCTTAAGAAGGGAAAATTAAATTGGTTTCAGGGCATATAATTTCTGAAACTTTCTCTTGTTTCCCAGCTATGTGTGCCACCCAAAAATCTCAGTGCTCAGTAAAGTTGCTTTACTAATAATGAATTCTTTGTTTCACAGGTTAGATTGTAAGGCTGCTTTTTCTTTTTATTATGGTTGACCACAGAAATTGTCATGCAGAAAGTGAACTGTTAAAAATAAAGGATAACAAAGCAAAAAATGAAGATTTCTAGAACTGTATTTCAAATTAAGGTTTCTAGAACTATATTTCTGTTTAATAGAATGGGAAAACTGCCTGCTATGTATTTAATTTTTTCAATCAGAGTAGCTGTTTTGCTCCTTAAAAGAAATGAGAGAAATTAACCAGTTTTAATTAAGCTCATCTCGTTTTCATATTCCTGCTTCTCACCCACACTATGATGGAAGGTCTGAAAAGTAATTGCAGAGGACCACTGCACTGAAAGAACAAATTCTAATTATTGCAAAGGAAAGTTAAAATATTTTATTTTCAAATATACTTATTTTTTTTTTCCTTTCTGTTGAATATTGAGAGTAATTTCTTGCTGTTGTTCATCTCTGTTTTTCCCCTGAGGCAGCTTATGCTAGAGAAATGTTGATAGATGGCACATAGGGGATGATAATAGCAAAACAAAAACAAATGCTGGGGAGCTGACAAATACAGCATTATCAATATTGATAGAGAGATTGCTCCTAGTACTAACAGTCTCATTCTTCACAGGTTGGAGGACACATTACCCAGCCATCTCCTGGGGCTGAACAGGGCTGTTTGTATAGCCAGGGTCTGCCCCTGCTCGCCTGTTGCTCAGAGATGGGCAGCCTTGAAATCGCACTATTTACACCATTTCCACACCCCTGTGGGTGGATGTATGGATACGGCTTTCTGCAGGGAACCCTTCCTGTTGGAGGGGATGGAGTTGGGACTGTGGCTGTGCTGGAGAGGGAGGAGGGATGGGGTGAGACTGGACATGCTGCTTCTACCCCAGCAGGGAAGCAGCTGGGGAGGATGGCAGAGAAGGAGAGCGGCTGGTACCCAGGGCTGGCAGTGGCTCAGCTGCCATCTATGCCCCATCACAGCCTCTGCTGCACCGAGCCCAGCACATGCCTGCTCCCTGGCTCCTGTCCTTTCTCCGCCATTGTTCCCAAAGCAAAGCTTCCCAGAGTGTCAGCCGTCCCAGGCCCTGTGCATGGTCACCCTGCACACTGTTAATGGTAGCTCTTCATCCAAAGTCTCTCTTCTGGAATGCCATACAGTGCTGCAGAAATCAAAGCCCCTCAGATGTATGGTTTGCTACTGGCATCTCACAGGCATTTAGCTCCAGGGATAAATGCATATAAATTAATCTGACTTTCATTTAATTTTTGCTTTATTTACGATCTACTTTATAATAAGGTTGTATTCTTACAAAATGTTATTACAAATAATCTTTATTATTACTACAGCCTGTAAATAAGGCTGGCTGTACTAATATTTCATTTCATAGCTCCCATAATAGTGTGAAATAGCAACTAAAATCGTGATACGTGATCACCGGTGACTGACAGCTTTGGTTTTTAATGGAGCTATCAAAGGAGAAGGGCAGTATCTATCAGTCTGCTTATAAAGTAAAGGAAACTAATAGGGGAACTCAAATATCTTCTCTGTTCTTTCCAAGATACTTGGAAAGCTGACAGAATCAAGACACGGCCTCTTATAGGTCATGGTGCTGAACAAATCATTCCTTTGTTTTGCCCCATATACCCCTTGGCTAATCTTTTGGTTTTGGTTTTTTTTCATGTAAGACTGTGCTTTTGTGGAGAACTCCTCCCAGATAGATATTCAGACTTTTAATTGAGTAGGTTTTTGCAGAAGGGTTGGAAAAAACTGCCAATGAATAATGGCAAAGAACTTGAGGTGATGTACCTTTTTGTAATGATGAAAAAATTGTGCGTAAAAACATCAGTGAATCTACGTAGACAACAGCATAGCAGTTGCCAAGAGTTCAGTGGGAGCAACGTAAATAGCAAGCGATACCAGTCATCAGCTCTGCAAAAGCATTCAGCACCTGTAAGAGGTCTGCAGATCTCTCCCTTTGAGACTTGTGTTGTTCTCTATTGCACTCACTTTGACTCAGCTTTTCCTCTTTCATTAGCATTATTTCCTGCTCAGATAATGTCACTGCCATGCACGTTTGGCAATGCATTGAAAAAGGATGCCCTCTCACATCACTAAAATAAATAGCTCCATGAACATGCCAGAGAAGTTTTATCTTCTTGTCAGGAGAAACTCCACAGCTTGCAAAGGTCACTGCACTTATCTGCCCTTCTTCCCTTTTATCAAGAAGTGAGGAATTTTTATTTTTTATGTCTCTACATGTAGAAGACTTTTAAAAGTCTACTACGCAAACATCAGCTAGATAAAACCCACACAAAATAGGCAAAAGCCCCCTGCTTTGGTGCTGTTTACTCTCCGAGGCAAAGCATTTGAGGTAAAATAACTGTTCTGCGTGCTAGGAGCATCTTCATTTGCACCTGCAGCAGAGAGCATGCTGCGAGCATGTCTCAAGATCAGTGTCTGTTGGACTTGGTCCTTCTGGTTAGATCAATAGTTCAAGGAAAATCTGAAACCAGAAGGAGCAGTGGTCCCGTACAGCCCCATGCAGAGCTGAACTCGGTAATGTAAAAGGACGACTGCATACCTCAAGACCATTGAGCAGTTTGCAAAATTAAGACAGACATTCCAGCCGTCCCTCTGCAGTCAGGTCTTTTCAAATCTCTTTTTCTTGAGCTCAGGAAAGAGCACAAGCCTCAACTGGTTTGTCAGTTTGTGTCACAACAATGCAATTTACTTGATGAGGCATCCGGGGCTTTAATACATACTTGACTGGCAGTTTCAATCACAACGTTTCTCTACTGGCCAGCGAGCAGAAATCGGATGGTGTAAGAAGCCCAGAGTGTTGGCAAGTTTTGCAGCAAGCTGTGTTTGCATTGACGAGTGTAAACAGGTCTCTGGGAGGAGGCATCAGACATCATGCTTGCATTTTTTTTTTCCTATGTGCTTGCAATTAGCTGGGAGGGGAGCACAGATGTTTTGCAAAGAACTCCTACAAATTTAAAGATGAAAAAAAAAATCTAATTAATTTGCTGCATCACTTTAAATGACATCTTTATATTGTAGCACTGTGCAGGATGTTCTGAAGTGACTGGACCAAAATTGCCCACTGACTTTTGCTGCATGAAATGAATTTGGCCTGTGCTGATGAGCGTGTGCACTGAGGACATAATTTTATTGAGTCCCCAGATAAAAAAATATTTTCCAGAAAACATTACTGGGAAGTCTGGTGTGTTTCTATTGTTCATTGCTGTTGTAATTTGTCCTAATTTATTCTCATTGTGCTAGTGGAAGACAATATTTTCACAGGCCCTGGAGTGTTTACAGAAATGTATTAGCCGAATCCAATCTGCTTGGCCAGAACGAACTAGAAAAGAAGTGGTTTAATGTCACTTTAGCCTGATGCATGGTTTGGACTGGTGGGTGACTCTGGAGGCGGCGTGCCTCGGTGTGCGTGGCTGGCACGAGCTGGGCTCAGCTCCTCATCAGGACGTGCCTGAGAAACTGCATCCCATGGCGACTCGCTGCTTCAGGCAGCCCCGCCAGGGCTGTAGGTACTGCTCACACGGCCTGACCCACAGCAGCATTACAAACATCCCCGTTCAGTCTGCACATGGGAAGTGCACCAGCAGAGAACAGCAGCACCTTGCATTTAGAGCACGTAGGAAGCCCTAAACTGAGAAGCAGTCACCCATGAGGAGCTTATGGTAAACCCTCCTCCTGGCAGTATCGTCAGTTTGGAATGACAGAAAAACAACCAAGGAAGTTTTAAGCCCATGTTCCTAGCAAGGGCTAGCTAGAGGAAGTAATTACTTTGCATGATTAAGAAAAAATGATTATGTTGATCTACAAGTGTGTTTTTCCCTCTTAATAACCTGGCTGGTTACTGAAGTGATCCTTTATATGTTGGAGCATTTAGGTTGTATTGAAACAGCATCTTGACAGGCAAACCTGATGCTAAGGTTGTAATAATTTATATTGTGCCAGGAACAGTACAATAATTGTTAGACTTACTTAAATGTGAAATGTGGTTAGCTTATTACAGGGTTTTTAACTGGCAGCTTGCAGTCCCATGGGAGTCTGTGGACTACTTTTAGGACATCAGGAAGTATTAAGTAAAGAAAACAAGCTGTACACTAAAATTTGCTGGGCCAGATTTCACATCTTTAGAGGTCCAGGATGCTGTGGCTTACAAGAGTAAGATTTCACACTATAATAAGGGATTCACATTTTTCAGAAGTGTTTAGGAAAATATATCCATAAAGTTGGTAAAGTAATTACAGACTGTTTACATATTTTTAGTTGCACTCCAGGCATTTATAAATCGGGTTTTGTAGTTATTCTGTTATTCGATATACAAAGGGTGCTGTATCCATCCTGAAAGACAGTGTGATAACCCTTTCTGAAGCAAGCTCCCACAGTGTAATTCAAACATGACTAAGCAACATCTTTTTGCTATAAAGCAGGAGGAGGAGGCGAGAGTGAGATGCGGATACCCTCACACTCTTGGCAATCTCGTTTTTAACCCAAACAGAAATCCAGGGGTTAATGGAGGAGGTTTATATAAATAGCACAGATAAATGCTCTTGTTCTTAAAATGCCACAAAGTTTCACTTGAGGTGATCCTTGAAAATCAAGAGAAAAATAGCAGCGGCTGTTTCGCCTGGAGCTGGAAAGTCAGTGTTCCGAAAAAAAGTGTCAGGGAAAATGAGGGGGGAAAAAAGAGGGAGGTGGAGGGAGGAAAAACTGCAGTCCAACTGCTTTGGAGCCTGCAGTGCAAATCCTCCCAAAGCCAGCACTGTGTGTGGCTACCAAAAAAAACTTTGCAGTAGAGCGTTAGCAGAATGTATTTTGGTGAGCGTGGATGCAAGCAGGAAGTTATTTGCTGCCGCTGCGAAGGCGAACAAGCCCGGGGGGGCCTCCGGAGCAGCTTGGAGCAGCCATGCTTCACTGCTTTGCAAGTTCATTAGGTAAAGGATGCTGCGAGAATAGCCAATGCAAAGACCCTTGCAGCTGAGGTCTGCTTTGAGCCAAATGCGTTGCTAAGAATGCCAAATGTAGGTTCTCGAATGGAGGAGAAAACTGGGCGTGAGGATTGCTCTGTGTGGGTCACTGCTCTGCGGGTGCCATGTGGTCTGAGCAGCAAATGGCAGAACAACCTGCTGTACTCGCGTTTTGAACCACTGGGGCGAGACAGAAGAGTTAGCAGGGACTGACAGTGCTGAGGTTAAACTGTGCTGCAGTCATGCATTAGCTTGTGCCACTTGTCACGGGGGGAGAGGCAGTGAAGACACCAAGCAGACAGTGCTGCAAGAGGTCTTGGCCACTCCTCTGCTTAAGGGTTTGGTGAAGAGGGTACAAGGTTTTCTTCCAAGGCGAGAGGAAGCTATTAAGCCTTAATTATTATGGGGGAAGGAAGATATTTATCACCATCTTTTTATCTCTTCATTTCATCAAAATAAGGTGAAATTTCTGTTTTTGCCAAAGATTAGGATGACCACACTCTGAGGATGAAAAATCTGCTCACCAGTTATTAGCATATTGACAAAAAGAATGCAAGGCTGAAAGCTTTTGCAGCAGAACTCTTTGCAGCAGCTTTTTGTTTTCAAGCCAATTTATGCTAAAGACCTGGAAGAAAAGAAGCCAGGCTGCAGTGCTCACTTTCCAGTGCACTAGAGTTAAATCAGCAAGTTGCTTTTTCAGCCAGTCCTTGCTTTACCTTTCAGCGTGGAACCAGCACTCCCTAAGCCCCAATGTCTGCTGAGCAGCACTGTCAGCTTTACCGTTAGAAAACACCCTTTGCGATCCGGTTTCTTTAAAAGAAGAAATGACAGCATAGCAAGTTAGGAATACTTGCTCAGGAATGCAGGAATATGGACCGTGAAAGCCTGTAAATTGGGGCCCATGAGAACAGAGCGCGGCATTTGCCCTCAGCCTCAGTACACATTGAAATGCCCAAAGATGGACTTTTGGAGGACACTTTCCTAGCAACTTCTAGGAATTACTGCTGGACCTGAACTTTTCTGAGTTAAGGGAACAATAGTCAGCTTCACCGAAAAAGGAATAGACACGAACCACCAGGAAGAAGAAGACTGCATGATTTTAGCCTTTTTCCCTTTAGTTGATCGAGTGGGATTGATACTGGGAAATGTGCAGTAAGTGTCTGTAACACTAGGGCAATAAATCTGTGCTCAGAGACATCCTGGAAGGTCCCATAAAAATCGCCATGACATAAAAATGGCACCATGATTTTGAGAAGCATTCCCTGGCCAGCCAGCCAAAACCCTGGCTTGAATCTGCAGGGTAGCATTTCACTTGATCACTGCTGTTTGCACAGATGTAACCATGTATTCCAGCAGACAGCACAGCTGGATTGTCTCCTAACCCCAAAGCTTCTCTTCAAACTTGTCCTACTCCACAGTATCCTTAAAATGCACCTTGGGACTTTGGAAGTCTGCACTGACAGGTACGCACAATCTATGTCATTAGTAAAAAATTATGGCAGTATGCATAGGTCTCTGGAAAAACCCTTGGAGCTCTTGGACTTTCAACCTGAAATCAGATTTATGTTTTGTATCAGATTTGCAGTTGTAAATATATTTTTTTTGGCCAGACCGTGTAAGGCTACGTTCCATGATTCTGAGATCTGGCTTTACACTTTCAGTAGCATGAACAACTGCACAAACCAGCCTGGGACAAAGGTTCAAGAGAAACATCATAGCTGACAAGCACAATGTGGGAAGAGTCCAGAATGACTAAAGAGTGCTGTGCCAATGCATCGCTGGTTTCCATGAATGCCCCAAACCAGAAGAATCCCAAATGACGGCTGTGAGTACAATCATTTGACCCAGCCCACAGACACAGATGGGTATTCAGAAACACATGCCAAACTGTTCAGAAGGCAGATGGAGATGAAATTAAATGATACCAGCTAACTCACTCCGAACACAGTTGCTGAAAGTTAGCTTTGCATATCCTCAGATTCAGACCGATGTACTCTCTGTCTTTGTAGACATTTGTATAATGAAATGCTGAGAAATTAAGATTAAAAAATCATTTTTACAGGTAACTGTAGCGACATTACTTGTACACTAATGGCTTTGGGTGCTTTCCCAGAGTTTCTTGCCTTAGCTAGGAGTTGCACAGTGAAGTATCATCACAGTGGTTGTTCTGTTGCTTAGTGCCGTAGTGGCAACAATAACTGCTAAAATCAAGTGGTTTAGTTAAGAAAAAATGGTACGGAAAAAAACTAGTCTAAAATGTAAAGCGTGTATTGTTTGCACTTCAGAGACAATTTAGGCCCATTTATGTGCGCTACAGGATCATATGTTGTATCTCCCCCCCCCAGCATCTCTTAGATGAAGTCTCATGGTAAAAGTCTCAGCCCCTCTTTTTGCTTTGTTCAAGATACTCTTAATGCAAATGAATGTCCCATTTTCAGGACTAACTCAATTTTTTTAATTATTTTTATTATTTTTTAAAACAATATTTACTGGACTGCCTGAAAAAGAGAGGATGGGAGTTTGGTTATCAGCAGCTTAAATGCCCTAATACTAATGTCATCCCTCTCTTGCTCCATGGGAGGTGGCAGTCTGTGGAGAAGGCTGTTTTCTCGGACAAGCACCCGCTGCCCTGGCAGTGACGAAGGTCTCTGACAACTGGCCACACTCATTTGATCTCTACAGCACTGTGCAGACATCCCAGCCGAAAAGGAGTTGAACAGATTAAGAACAGTATATGAAGAAATACCAGGGAGAAGCTGTTGAGTGAAGCAAACCACCTTGAGATCTAGAGGAGACAGAATTAGAAATTATTTTTCCCTAGAAATGCCCCTTTCTGAAGCATGCTCCTCCCTGCTAGAGGTTTTAACTTCTGAGACAACCATGATCCCCTGCATGATATAGACATCAAATGTCAAATGCTCTTCTGGAGTTTCTTGAAAGGGTTAGGTTTTTTCCATTTATAACGGTTTCTGCTCCTCCCCCTCAACCGCTTCCATACCCCTTTCCTGAAATGGCTTATGACTTAGAGAAAACCTTGCACACGTTTGGAATTTCTGGAGCTGACTGGTGGAATTAAGGCAGCACATTGTAGCTTCTATTGGATCCACAGTGTGGGAACAACAGGTCACTTTCTTTTAATCTGGGGGTGCAGCTTTACTTGCTCACACGCTTTTGCCCGTGAAGGCAGATTTTTCCAATACAAACCAATGGGGCTTTGTATCAGGGTGACACTCTTAATCTGCACAGGTACAAATGCCTCTTTCTGGAACCAGTGAGCGTCCGTAACAAATAAAAAGAGAAAGAAAGAGGGGGAGATTGCAAGAGAATTTGAGAAGATTTTTTTTCTCTGCAGTGGTCCATATCATCATCATCAATTTTATTTCATTTGTTCCTCAACCAAAAGACTTCAAAGTATGTCTTCTCCATCCTGTTCTTGTTTTTAAGGTGTGGAGACCCAAATGTATCTCTGTTGACCGCTGTATGTACAGAAAGGATGCATTTGGCCCATTACATGTATTTACAATGAGAAAAAAAACCAACTCTTAACCCTGCAGATTCATGAAGCAGAGACAGAAAAGGGGTAAGGGGCTGCTTACATTTCTGTCTTGTACCTTTCCGTGCTGGGACACATGAACCTTCCCCATGCGCTTATGATATATGGGCATGTACTTCAGTGCTGAGTGGGAAATTCCTCACTGATGGCTGCTTTTATCTTTTTTCCCTGACTGCCACTCTCCTCCTCTTAGGCTATTAGGAGCACCAGAGCTGTCAGATGCCTCTCGTGGAGCAGGGTTAGCTCTTCGTGTCCGAGCAGGCTGAGCTGTAAGTGCAAGGTCTGATTCAGTGGCTTATCGGTGACTAGCCTGAATCTGCAGCTCTGCCTGTGGGGCAGAGAGCTCCGGCTTGGGCACCGAGCCCGGCACTCCTCCGCTGCGGATTTATTCAGCCTGGATGCAAACAAATTCTAGCTGTTTTCATGTGCCAGTTACATATGAGTTTATTTACCCGGTTTGCTTTACACCTTTGCCATTTCAGCATCTCAGCTCTGAAGCTTGTGCAACTTCCATTAAAAGTATGAAGGAGCTCTCAGAAACACTGTAAATCAGAGTTTTAATCTCAAATGATTACAAGCCAGAAAGAGTAAATCCATCACAGTTAGAGACTTACCTGGTTTTGTGTAATATTTACCTTGGAATAAATGCTTCTACTCTGACATTGGTATATTGCTTTGAATTAATTTTGGTTATAAAGCTGTGCAGTAATGAAGAGGTCTAATGGGTATAGCACCTTGATTATTTTTTTCCTGGAGATTTATTCATTCCCTTCCTTTACTCATACTCCTCAAGATCTGGATGGACTTTGAATAATTTGTATTCATTATGATGCAATGGTGTAGGATCAGTAGGGAACATCAAGAAAAATCATTGACTGGAATTTTCAGCATTTTTAATAAATGTTCAATGTATTTTTCTTAGTTTTTTTAAAAAAAGTATAACTATGTCAGAACTTGCGCTTTTGTAAAAGAATTAGGAGAGTGGAGAGTGGAAAAGGGAAAAGAGATTTTTTTCCCTCTGTGTATTTCTGTCTAGCAGCTATTCAATTTTATTTTCTTCTTTTCTGCTTGGGACCCAAGGTATGCACTGGTACTTTTAAACAGAACCTTGCTCCTAATCTCTAGACAGAGAGCTGGCAGGATTAATTCAGGTAAAGCCCCTGAGAAAGAATTGCAGAATTTGAAATCTTAAAAAATCTATACCTAATTATACACCATTTGTGGTTTCCTTTTTTAAATACATCAAGGGTCAAGAACCATATTGCCATAAAATATGGAGACACGAGTAATTCTTCATATTTACTTTTCTTTGCAGTGGGCTTCCTAATCTGTACAGAACTATCAGTGAGAAATTCATTTCACTGAGCAGCACAATAAATTGGCAGGAGAGAAGGAAATGATGTTCATCAAATCATCTCCAGTGTGCACATGGACACAGCACAGAATTTTACACCGGGGCCATGCACTTCATGTTTGCTGAAAAATCTTTTCTCTGATAAAAACGGATCTAAGTTAAATGCTAGTGCAGGGTTCAGGATCGGATGCAACGTTGGAGAAAGACGTAGTGCAAGCCTGGCTTCCACTAAGGAGATTTCCACCGGCTTTTTGTGCCTGCTCCTCCGCGTGCAGTGGCCCGGCCACACTGCTTAGAGGGCATCCTCCGAGGGGGAGGTGGGACCTGGAGAAAAATGAAGGCAGCAAAGGATTTTAAGCAAAACACCTTTCCTTCTCCGGCTCTCTCAAAACCTGCCCCTCATCCTGATGAGTGTGAAGCAGCTCACCCTGTAGTCCCAGCCAAAATCTGTTGCAATATGTATGGAAACCATAAGTACTCTGAGCTATGCCCTGGGCTCAGAAAAAATGCACAGCCCGAACAGGCAATTTTTTCTCTAGTTTTATTCTTTTTGCACTGTTTCCATGACCTTTATTTCAGAACTACTCTTTTCCTGCTTTAACAGCGGACATGTGAAAGGCAGTTTCATGCCAGCTAGAGTGTGAAAGGGCCAAAGCAAGCGACATATCGGCATCTTCACCGAAGGAAGCTGTAACCACAGTTTCCAAGGGCTTCTGTGTAGCTTTTTCTATGTTTATTTCTTATATTATGCCATTCTTAAGGAGGACAAAGCCATTTCAGTTGTTAATAATTATTTTAATCAAAAGATGGTATATAAAAATACAAACTGTGTTGCGACTACCTTCATAATTTTTCAAATAAACTCACTTTGAAATAGGCAGCATTGTGAATGTCAAATATTTTCTGGATCGTAATAAAGGTCTAGAACAAAATGATAAAAAATTTCAAAAAGATTACTGAAAAAAATATCAGTTTTACAGGGGCTTTACCTACTCAGCTGCACAAGTACTCAGACATTTTCTCTGCAGCACCCTCCGATGCTTTAACTTGGAGCACCAGTGAACAAAGCATTTCAGATCAGGCAAACTTGGAGCTCCTTTTTGAGGCCAGTTGTCACTGTTTAGTGATGCTAACTGACATCTAACAGCCTCCTAAGACTGTGGCTGGATATTAATATACTAATCCCATGCAATTTCAAATTTTCATACATTACATTTAATATTTCAGTGCTTCAAATTTTTATTTTCTTATATTACTTCTTTTAAAATAGTCATAGCAAAACAAAAACAAACAAAACCAGTATCTCAGTAACTAGATCATGCAAAAACACTCAACAAAGTCTGTCAGTATAAAATTACAGAAAAATGTAATGCAGCTCATTTTTGTTAGCTGTGATTTATGGGATGTACCTAAGCTCTAGTCTATACAGCAGGTTTTATCACGAGCCCTGTGCTACCTCAGCGCACAGCATTCGGAGAGCTGGGCTAAGCCAAACCTATTGGTAATCTAATAGGAATAAAGAGGATACACTAATCAGCTAAATTTCACCCAAGTATCACTCTTCTACACACAAAATTCAAAGACTCTGCTGTGACACTGTATAAACTATAATAAGAAGAGGAAAAAGAGGAGTGCTGGAGACTATTGGTGCTGCTGCTGCTAGCTTTGTGTGGTGTATTTACATGTATTGTCAATATTTATTTACTTACATGTATTTTCAATATTTGTTTTCACTGAAGTATTTTAATGAACTATGGCAAGGTTAAAAAATTCAGTCGTACCAATAAAGGCAATGTCAGAGTGGTAGTGTCCACCATTGTAGGGTAACGTATGTGCACCGTGTTTTACACAACACAGCTCTTGTTCGTTCTCTCTCAGCCATTATCTAGGGCAATAACTCTAGAGCTGGAAGACCTCACTGATTAATCTAAAAATAGGGTATCCGCGATGTCAATGCAATTATCGGGTGTTTCAACATGCAGAACTCTACCCTAACCTTACAGCCAGGAGCTTTGTTGAAACACATGAGCCTGTGAGCACACACAATGCCATTACCAGCTCCCATTCAGCTGGGGTGGTCACCCATCGACGCGTGGAACTTGCTAATGGGGTTTTTACCCAGGGTCCGGTCGTCGATAATTGCAGCCTTTTGACCAACATGGATTAAGTGGATTATGCTGTTAAATACTCGCTCCCAAGTGTCCTGGGGGAAAATGGTATTTGCCTTTTGCAGCTGAACAGTACAAAAAACTATAAAAAAATTGTCATCATTGGGAGCTGTAGCCACAGAAATTCAAATCGTGTGCAAGCTGATCTAACGCGGATCATGCCATTCTGGATTATTCTCTTTGTCCATAGACTGCGCTGGTCTATTTAAATTTCATCATCGCCACCACTTTTGTGTACATGATCAAAATCCCTCCCCACCGCCCCCCGACAGCACACGGATGGCAGCCCCAGTCTGACCCTGCTGGGAAGTTACTTTCCAGAAGCCCATCGACCAAAGCAGCTCTTAAAAAAGTGTGTGAACCTGGGGATTCAGACTGACACTGGAGCTGGGGAGGATGGCAGATAGAAGAGCAATTGCCCTAGGACTGAAACAGACTGCGTTAAATGGGAGACGCTCAGCAAAAAGCAGGATGCGACTCAGGAGGGAGCAGTGCAAGGCTCTACACACAGGCATGAGCAGCAAAATGATGTGTGTGATCTATAGGGCTGTTCTTCAGAAAGGGATCTTGGGTATTAATCACAGGCTATACTGGAGTGAATAATATTGTTTGGCTGTGAAAAAAGCTCAGCACCACCCTGAGACCTTTGAACTGAAGTAATTCTGCACAGGTGGAGTGTTCGGTTCGGGGCGTGATGTTTCACTAATACACATCCACTGGAGAGGATCCAGGAAAGATGACATGGAGTGAATAAAAGACATGACCCAGGAGGAAAGACCAAAACATGTTGTAGCAGATTTGGGGTCGGTTCTGTCAGCACAATGAGACCCCAGGACCCTGTCTCTGGCTGTTCTACCCCCAGCCTTTGCCATTCCCATCACCTATTGTAAGACCTTTTATACATGAGACAAGGAGGAGTGGAATGAATTATAGTCCTTAATTTCTGCAGGCGATTTAAGAAGTAATGGGCTTATGTCACAGGAAGGAAGACGAAGGACAGGCATTACACAGTCTTTCTAAACAGAAGGATGGTGAAGTTTGCCTGGGAGACAGGTTTTTACAAAAGATACCGAGATTACTCTATTTCAGTATATAAATATTGATACTTCCTTGCATATTTATATTTTACCCTTAAAAATATATACCTTATATTTTTACGTGATAAACTGAATCAAGGTTGATACATTTATATTTATACTTACATTTATAAAATATAAATAATCAACGGTAAAGAGGGTACTCGCTACTCTGGCACAGCAAGATGAGCTCTTTTGTATCCTTTCAGACCTATTTTTCTCTGATTTTTCTATGATTTTTGTGATGTAGTCTCTCTGGTAGCTATCTTAACATGATGTGTATGTTATGCTTCACTGATATTTTCCTCAGTTTCTGTGATGTGCATCTAACTTGCCGTTGTTAACATCTGATAGAAATCTTTGTTTGCTCAAAGGAATTCAGGCAAGTTGCTTAAAGCAAGCAGATTTAAATGGTGCCTGCAGCAGTTGGGGCAGTTTATGAAGAATTTATAAATTAGTCTTATATGACCCCTCACTGACTGTAGAAACATCTTGACTTTGTCCTTACGACTTAGTCCAGATCTTCTAAAGCACATTAAATCCAGCAAGTCTTGACATCAGTCATGATTATTTCTAAACCTCATAATTTAAAATTTTGTTAGCATAGAAAATACAAATCAGTAGAACAACATTTTTATTAAGGTTGTTGTCTACATCTGAGTATGTCACTGCACTTAGATCAACTGAATGATACAGAAATACTTTTATTTTATTCCAACAAACATGGGAGAAGTTGAGTTGACTAAATGTAATTTTCTCTTTGGTTTCGCCTCCCTACACATCTCAGGCCCAAGCGGTTTCCAGGTACTCTTACAGATCAAGAGTAGCACGGCTTACTTACATGCAGTCATACCCGTGCAAAAGATTCAAGAACTAGGTCAAGAGAATTTAGAAATTTTTCACAAGTGCTTTCAAGACATAGCATGTGTAATGGGGCAGGGAGCCTGCCTCTATAGCTTCCCTGCTGTACCTCCTGCCTGATAGTATTTAGGTATGCCAGCAATCCTTTTTTCATGAAAAGAAATAGGATGACAAAAATAAAGGTGAAGCCAAATAGCACTGCTGCTGGCTTCTGTTGTTAACAGAGCAGCTATCTCATTGACTTGCAGTATATTGAAAAATCATGTGTAGCCTGAAACCTACAATATTATACATGCTGGAAAGCACATTTCCAATACAAATGCCGTGTTACAGACATTGTAGAATTAACATATGCAGCCTGTTGGAATGCTTTATTATAAATACTATACCTAAATACAGGTAAGACTTCATGTGTATTTATTTTATATATAGAAGGCCTGATTTTTTTACTATAGGGAACTATATCTGACTGAGATATCATTTCTTTATAATTCAGTAAGGGTGTACATAAATTGGGTCTAATGAATTTGAAGTTATATGGTGCTTTAAGATCTCGGGTAAGAAAATGCAGTACTGCTTTTTGCATAACTTCTCATTACAAGCATGTTCTCTCAGTCATCACACTTCAGACAGCCTTGTACCTTATTCTAAACATGCAAATCAGGATTCCTGCCAATCTCAATTCATTTATCGTCTGAGACTAAATGTAAAATAACACCAACAGTACTAAAACAATTTTTGATGCCAGGGTACAGTAAGTGCATCCATTACTGGTCCTACAGAGAGCTGTATGAATATAAAACAGACTCATAACACACTCATCTTCTGCATCCCAGGGATAACGAAAATAGATGTTTTGTTCTTAAAAGTGCATCCAAGGCCCATTTCATACACTTGCTGTCCTCTTCTTGCCACCTAAAATCCTGAACATCCAGTGTGACTATTTTATCAAAACTCTCTTACACTGATGCACATTTCTCTCTGGACAGAACTTCAGGATATTGGGGATGAACACCAGGCAGGGCCAGGGGAGGGTTTTGGGAACGGCTGAGGTGTGGGAGGGGAGCTGGGAGGGCTGGGGGTGTTTGGAATATTCCCAGGGGTGCAAGTGGTACCCAGGATTTATCTTACTCCTGCAAATGACCTTAAACTCATGCAGTCTGATCTCAGAGCACTGGTTCCCTCTAATTTCTTCTCAGCCATTAGGATGTGCCCCCTGTCTCCATCGGGATGGGGGTTTCCCCAACATTTTACACTGGAATGGGACATGGTCACTGTGCAACGTTGGAAAGATGAATGAGTTTCAAACACATTGCTTTGATCATTCCTTTATGAAGTTGGCCCCATGTCTGGACACAATTTAAACACAGTCTTCGAGCTACATCAGAAGATAGTTTATATTAAATTTTAGCTTTAATTTTTATTGATATTAAAAACAGCACTGTAGAAAATGAGTCAGATTCTTGATGCCTCAAATAACATCAGGGCTGAAGCTTCCATGAAAATCATGGATGCTTCACTGCAGGGGGGTGCAGGGGAAAATGTCACCCGAGGAAAACACATTTGAAAACATAGACTGACTTTTATGTTTTATAATATGCTGATTATCTGACACATGAAGCAAAGTATCTGAGAGGTAACAACCAGGATATTAATGTTTTTGAGAGTCTAATTTAGTGGGCTTTAATCTGTGCTACTGGCAGCACTGATGAAACAGCACTGAAATTTCTGACTCTACAAACTACTTGGTGCTTCAGAGCTCTGAAAATGTGTTTTCCTGAAGGAATTTAATTAGGAATTAAAGAACTGGAACAGCAAAAGAAAGAACCACTCCCGCAGCAGTCTGTCCATTAAAAATTCACCTTAAAATATCTGGTTATTAAAACCACTCAAGATTACTCAGAACTCTTACTGTATTTGTCATCTTTGTCAGCTATGTAAAGCTGATCTTGCCTTCTTAACAGCTTAAACCTTGGCAAAAATCCTTCCCAATATAACTGTGTGCAATGGTAAAAAATAGAAAATTGCTGACTTTCGCCACAGGGTGATGAGAGGCAGGAGGTATGTGGAGGAAAAAGCAGTTTGGGTGCTGTGCTGGAAAACCTGGGTGCTGGCGATGGTCTGTCAGGGGCTGCTTCGCAGGCAGCCTGCACGAGGGGCGCAGCGGCTGCCTTATGTGCGGTTTATTAACTTGCCTGGAGATGTCAGACCTAAAAACACAGGCTGTCACACCTCCTGCTTTGTTGATCACACATCCTGCAATCGAGATGAGGTGTATAAAAAAGCAAAAGGCCCTGCCTGGCAGCATGCAGTGTTTGTCATCTTCCTTGTACCCGGGTGGAGCTCTGAACTGATGCTGCGATGAGAAGCTGAAAACCACCCATCTCTGCAGTGATCCACTCCCAAATCATTACAGTTCCCCTGCCTAAGGGAGGGTGCCGGGGTGGATATTCACTCTTAACATAAAAGAGCATTTAACTTTCAGTTTACATTGAATAGAATTGGATTAGTGAGTCAGGCAAGCAGGGTCTGGCTGATGTTGAAGGTTTGCTGTTGCTGCTGGCTCATGAACTTGGTCTCTTTGAAGAGAGATGGAGCTTCGCAGCAGTTTGCTGTTTTAATCCTCACAATTTGTCTGGTGACTACCTGGTTTTAGTTATGGATTTGGTACAGGTGTTAAAAGCTTTCAACTAATAAAAGGAAGATTATTATTGGAACAAGTTGTTCCACCTTTAAGAAAAACTCTTGGAAAAACTCATTTGTTCGTGGAACACACAGAAGATAAGTTTTTCACAGTTGATGCTGGCAGTGATTAAGTATCTCCAGGCTTTACGGAGGTCAAGGGTCTTGTTTACTAGTGAATCACTGCTATCTGTCTGTAAAGAATATAGCATGTATGATGATATGTGTATCTTACACATACATACTGCGTAAGCTTCTGGTGAGCTTGGCATAAGTTCTCTATCTCAGTGGATGGGCGAAATTTATCTCTGGATAGCTGGTGATTTGGACTAAAATTGTTATTCTATTTGTATCATTTATATTTCTAGTAAAAGATGTCCCACTCTTCAGTCAGGAGACGAGCACCTTTTCATTTTGTGCTTTACAAACACCCGTTCAGTGGTGCGGTGCTCCATTCCCCAGAGAGCGTACAGCCTCTGACTGGGCTCCTGCAAAGACTTGCACCCTGCTTTTCTTTACATGTGCCGAATAGTCCCATTAAGCCTAACAAGATACTCAAGATTTTGTAAACGGGAGGCAAATAATATATACGCTTAATGTATGTGTGCATAGACATCCATACACATGGACATCAATTTAGATTAGCAAGTGAATGCATACAGGCAGTTGTTTTCTGATAACGTAGTTGTTGAATTTCTGAGGTTTGTCCCTGCCCCAGCTTTCCTTTCCCCTCAGCAGCACATCTCTGGTCAGCCTGGAGGGGGGTGAGAAGGGGGGGTATTCAGAGAAGTTATGGACAAGTTGAACAAGAGCAGGTCTGTAAGGAAAGATACATAAGATGTGCTATGTCAATTTTTATGATACATGCCTAGAGGTGGCCTCTGGCTATAATAACCTGTGGCTTCAGAGGTGCCAATCACAGGTGTCTTTTAAAAATGAGTTTGTAGTTTTATTTTTATAAAATCCTATCTAGCCAATCTCATCTGGACTCATTCCAGTAGCATGACAACAACTTTCAATATTCCTGCAAACGCCCCTATAAATGTCTTTTACCAGCCATCCACAGGTCTCTTCAAAAATACTGGAAACAAGCAGTTTCCGAGAGAGTAGTGACACAGGCATCACTTTGGTTTTCATGTCATATTCGCCTCACACAAGTTTTAAAAGATGTACTTTGTTTAACATTACAAAAAGATTTTCATAATGCCCCAAGTGTGGAGTTTATTTCTGAAAAAGCAGAATTATATTTGTCCTTTTAAATTATTTTAGGTTTGCTTAACCTTGGCAGGAAGGTGAAAGGAGAAGGGAATGTTATTCATGCTTAGCTACACTGATAGTCAGGTAAATAAAATTTATAGGCTTTCTCCCCATTTAAGATTTCCCCAGCTGCCTCCATCAACTCTCCCTCATTATTTTTTTCATATTTGATCCTTAGTGTTAAATCTTATTCCGAATGACAACATTAACTTTCTAAACTACTCAGCAGTATCAGTTTTCCCCCCAAAGACTTCCCTGAGGCTGATTTGTATAGGCTGCAGTTGTCTCTCTCCATTTTTTTTTCCTCTTTTAATGACTTACATTGAACAATATCCTCACTAATGACATTTCCCCAGCAATGATGCACCAGGGAAAAGCATGGAACGAGAAGTAGGGATGATGAATACAGACTAAATGAATGGAGGAGGAAGTGCCACGATTTGCTCCTGTATCAATCCATAAAAACTACAACTCTTGTCTCTTTCCATCTACCATAATGATGGAGCACCGCGCTGTGATATTCTTAGACAGATATATCAAGCGCGCTACTGCATAATACATTTTTGCATCCTTACAAAGATGATACGTGCCTAAGCTTGCAGTATGTGTTCTGTGTCTGTCTAGAGAGCCTGATAGAAAAGCCTCAGCTAAAAGAAAAGACTGAAATGAAAATGCAATAAATATCTTCCTGCAATGTGAGCAGGTGATAGGCAGGGTCATTCCAGTTTGGCAAAACCAGTCATTAAAAACCATCTCCAGCAAGCTATAACCCAAACTCTTTCTCCTCTCCTCCCAGAGCTGCACCTGGCAGTAGCTTTACTTTGGTGGATTATTTCTTTGTCTCTGCCTGTTTACTCAAGAATAAACCCTGAAGTCCCAGTTCTTTATAAAAGCAACAAGAAGGGCACGGCTCCTTACCAAAACCTGGTCTCTATACAGCTCTAAGGAGCACATTTTCCTTGACTGCTGTTGGTATTTGTTTTATAGCCTAGCCAGCAGATTTATGCTCTCTCCTGTCCCCTTGCCACTTACCAGGATATAATAACCACCACTTGCACCTGCCCACAATCAACAGATAAAGCTGCAGTTGATGTATCAGCAGAATGAACTTCAGCTCAAGCTGTGAGTATTTTGGAGCATACATGGCCAGCTATGACTTGTAGTTTTAAACTTTTTCCTAAGGAAGCTGCTAGGAAACTGTTTCTATCAAGTTCTCTGAAAGGTGATGCACAAAGTTGTCTCCTTCCTTGTTTGCAGTCAGGCTGCAGAGCTCCTTGGGATAGAAAGCACAGCAGATGCTGACAGCCAGGGACTGAGCAAGAGGTGTAAACAATCTATTTTCTGTTTACTTGTAATATCTACTTGTTGTAGCTGGAATTTAATGCATTTGAATTCAATGACAGCAGGAATTACGCTGAACTATCACACACTTGCACTGGAGAATTTCTGGGTTACTTAGCAATGTCACATAAGATAATAGAAAGTGTCATTTTTACTCAGTCATCACAAGGTGCTTTATAGAGTCTGTTATTATTGCCTTTTTATCTTCACTTCTCAAATGTGTATCTATCAAAGCTATGAAATCCTGTTTAGGATCCACCTAACCCAGAAAAGTAACAGGCAAACTTGAGAGGGAACCAGTCAGGATCCTTGAGGTTCCCATCTGAGAACTGGAGACTGCCTGGGCTGCTCAGGCACGGGGGAAATAACTGAATGGATCATTTGCTTGGCATCAGAATGAGGTCTGAATCCAGGAATTAATCCCCCAGTCCTCAAAGTTTAGAGTATGGTTTACTTCTGGATTTGCCTTCTTTTTGTCCATGGTCAATAGACGTTAAAAGGAATTGTGTCACAGAGGGAAAGGACAAGTGAATGAAGTAAGAGGAATGTCTCTGATGCGATCAGGATGCTTTCCAAGGCACAAAGACCAGAGGATCAGCCTTCAATAAGAATTGTAGCTTGAATTTGAGTACCAGTAACTGAAGAGGATGAAGAAGCAACTTCGCATTTGCATTTCACAGGCTTCCTTTTCTAAATGAGGTGTTGAAAACATGAATTTCACAAGGACATTAAGGTAGTGAAACATCAACACACTCCAGGGTGAAAGTTATTTCCCTGGAGGGTTTCAAGATTTTGGAAACAATCCTAAGATTTGTCTGAAATTAGTTTTCCTAGGATTTCCCTGGAAAGCAACAATACAGAGGCTTGATTTTCAAATTTGGAGCATCTAACAACCTCTGCCCTGTTCTTTTAACTCGGTTCTGACAGATCTAAAGAAATTAATCAGCTTTTGGTTTGAAAAGGATGTAAGCATGGGATACTAAGTTTGCAGTTAATGAAACTAAAGAGAAAACAGAAAAATAAAACTTCTTTTTACAACAGGTTGCTCTGTAGAGTTATAAACAATAAATGGTTTCTACTTATGACTTCTCATTCACTTAATCTCAAAGAGTGTTATGGAGAGGTCTGTGTGATTATCACTCTGAAACAGTGTGATGACTGAGGCACAAGGACGTAAAGTGGCTCCTGGGGACTGTGCAGAGTCAGCCCAGGAACAAGGCTAAACCGCATCCTTCGTGGTGACCAACGCGTGGGCAACAAGTCTGCACTCTCTTCAGAGCAACTGCCCAGGTGAGAAACTCTCCTTCCTGCCAGACCACAGACTGGACCAAAAAAACCCAACAACAACCAGCCCAACAGAGCTCAACCATCATAAACCAAGCCCCACAGCTTTTTGTTTAAATGGCTGCAAGATTACATCCTATGCAGTCGTGGCCACCAGCTATAATACACCCTTCCTGCCCATGGAGAGGCTCGTTTTGGGGACAGAGTGATTCTACATGAATCATTTTCTTAAGTCTTAATGATAATCAGGCTCACTTCAGTTTCATTAACTGTCTCCATCTGTTGATCCGGAGACTGGCTCTCCCCTCTCCTGCAGCCTGTCTTTCACGTTTGCAGCCATCCTTTACAAAGCTCAGAATTAATTATGCTGATATTGTGTTAGTGAGCACTGGGCTGAAAACCCTGTGACGCTGGCAGGTCAATATCGGTTGATTCTACTGGAGAATCTATTTCAGGGACTCATTGAGCTGTTTTGGGACTGCATCACATGCCCAGCTAAAATTTACAGCAGCACACAGCAGTCAGAAAGCATTTCTAAATATTTATGCAATACACTGGGACAAGCAAACACACACATAATCAAGCCTGCAGCTTCCTGCTGTGCAACTGATGTTCTTTAAAAGGATAGCTAGGATCAGAGTAGGAATGGCCCCTCTTCACATAATGCCTTCCTTTGCCTATTTGTGCCTTGGGTTGACAGAACGTAGATGGTTGTGACCTTGATACAGTTGCTGTCACGTTTTGACCCGGCAAAGCTGGACACTGCACCTGAGAGCACTGACAGAACCTGCAACACCTTCCCTCATGCACATAGCCCACGTTTCCAACCATTAAAGACACTTTTGGAATATAAAATCAGTTGGGAACATTTTTACTCTTTTTTTTTTTTTTTTTTTCCACTCTTCAACAGAGGACTCTTTGAAGTTAACAGGCATTGCATTCAGCCCCAAGATTCAGTCAAAACATCAAAGCTGCGTACCCCCGGCACACTGCAGAAGTGGTTTAACAACTGAAGGGGTCTTTAAATGCAGCTGGGCTACTTGCTTTGTCTGTCTTTACTTACCTAATAATTAAAACACCTGGGCACTAAGTGAAAGTAAAGCTCTGTCTGTAAGAAGGAGGACTTAAAGGAGACCTCTCCTCTAATAAATTCAGTGTTCTGAAGCGTATGGAAGTGATTTCTGTGCTTGCTCTTACTTAAGAATATACTTTTTTTGGCTTCAGAAACTCGATTGCCTAATGAGCAGTAACAGCAAGCTGAATGAGATGGGCGTATAGGAGAGATGATCGTTAATCAGGTCAGTTATGTTATAAACCTGAATCATTTCTCTAACCTCTTTCTAAACGTTTCAGTTTGCTTGCAAGTAAATATCCCATGTGTGCTTTTTTTTTCTTGAATAGCAAACAAATGTCAAACCTCAGAAGCTATCTGGAAGTGTTGGTTTGGTTGAAGCCTTAACTAGTTTTGTGTTATTGGAGGTAAGAGAAAGGAATTATTAATTTTGGTGTGATCATAGAAAGCCTTTGGCTCTGCTCTCTGAGGTATGAGCTCTTACAGATGAGGAAAGCTGCTCTTCCTACCTAGGCAGAAGCATTCACAGCAGTCTATGAGCTGACCTGCTGTAGAGAGATTCTGGTTCACTTAAATTGTATATTCTAATACTAAACTCGAGTTATTTCAGAGTGGGTATTTTAATTTTCTCTATTGGTCCTTAACTTATTAGCTCTGAGCATTGCAACTAGTCTACCTGTCCATACAAATGTAAACAGAAGACATAAAGCAAAGTAAGATGGAAAGAATAGGCATGGCATTATAGTCTATCATTTTCTTGCTGCCTGTTTCTTTTCTCGATTCCTAAAATAATTTCTCTCTTCAGCCCAGGATTTTAACAAGAAAATGACTGTAATTTACATTAAATGGTTTTAGTACAGTCTTTTTAAGACCTTTTAAAGAAATACAGGTTTACTGGAGACAGTATTAACGATGGGCACATGTAAGCAGTTAAAACCTTGATTTAAATGCTTCCCAGAAGTTTTCTCGAAATAACGTGGGGAAGGAAAGAAATATAGGGAAGAAACTAAAACATAAAATAGCTCATTTGAACAAGCATATGGAAAAATTGAGGGTTTTTTCTGTGGTGTTGGTTGGTTGGTGTTTAATGGAGAAAAGGGAGTTAAGTTAAAAAAAACAAGATATACTGAGATTCCCCCCCCCCAGTATTTTAATGTTGGTTATTTATGTACTGCCTTTTCATTTATTATCACTATTTATTTTTTTTTTAACCTTGAGAGTAAAGTGCTGTAGTTAAGATAATATGGATTAAAAGTGGCCTTGTGGTGGATGTGGGGGGTATGGGCAGGGAGGGAGCAGCTGTGTACCCCAGCAGCATCCTAAGGGACAAATTGCAGGGAGTACTTGCCTGCGGGGCAGCTTCAGCCCCTGGGAGAACAGTCAGGGCCCTCTTCCAACCGGTAATCACCATGATGCAACTACAGTTAGATAATCTGTAAATGCAAAAATCTGCAATCAAAAAAATTAACATAAGCTCCATGCCAAGTCATAATTAATGATAATAACAAAAAAACAGGCATCAGCTTGGAAATGCAAGTGCTTAATGCTTCCAGCAAAGGTTAGTGGAAGAGAAATAGTCAGTTTTAGGGATTCCTGGTCACAACCATCAGAATTTGGAAATGTGAGTGTGAAAGGTGTGTAAAGCAGTTCCTGTGTATCGGCTCACATAGCTCTGAACCTTCTTCTGTTTCTCCTGTGTTCCTTTCCACTGTTTGAAAGGGTGCCAATGCTAAACTGGTAGAGTTACTCCAGACTTCTGGTTTAACTGGGACCAGAAAAGCCTGTTTCTAATGACTTACTGAATAGATCTGAACTTACTTCTTCCTACAAGCTTGTGTGGTTTCAACTCCCCGCTACATTTTATTCCCCCCCCTCCGCATTCCCAAACTGAGCCTCTGAGGGCTTCTTGCTGGTGCACTGTGGTGGGAGGTTGTTTTGAAGCTGGGCTGTACAGGAGCTTCATATTCTGAAATCCTGCTTTCTCATTACAAAATATCTTCATCTTTTTCACAGAGTAGCTGAAAAGAAAGTAAAAATGAGCTGGCAATGAAAATTGGCATAAAGATATACTTTGAACTATTATGGCATAAACACTGAGACTAGTTATGTCTAATGGAAGCCAGAAGCTACAGCTTGGTGCACTAGCCAGAATTTTGAGTGTGTATTAATGGTTAAAAAAAAAAAAATAAGGAAAAAAAAATCCTTTACCCATTCAGGGAGTAGCCGATGAACTGGACTGTGAGGACCAAGAGTCATTGTATCTTAATCTTGGCTATTATGATTGATGGTACTATTCTTAGTCATAGAAATGTGTCATCCTATTTTAAGCCTAAGTAAGCTGTGTGCCTCCATAGCAGCTTGCAATTGTGAGTTCCAAAGAGCAATTGCTGAAACATGCCTCTACTGTTATTATTTTATAATATTGAAATAGCAGATGCTGCAAACAGAATAGATAGATTGGCTAGACATTTTGGTACCTTCCTGCTCATCATTTAATGACTTTAATAAATATCAAGTGTATGCTAAGGACACTAGTCTTCGTATTTTCAATTAATGTAAAACAGCAGCAAGATTTTAAGGAAAGGATTTGAAGAAAACCCTGAAGCAGGGAGGATTAGATCTGCAAGACAGAACTTGATGCAACCCCCTTGCAAAAGTCCAGTCCTGTAAACTGATGTGTACGTGGGACACTTTATTCACTCAAGAAGCTAAGACTGCACACTGTTTGCACTCCTCTCTGTAGATCATCACACTGTTCTCAGCTGTGCTTTGACTTTGAAGTCATCACTATGCCAGAGGACATGACAGTTAGGTAGGAAGGTGGCTGATCAAGTGTCAGCAAACTTTCTTTCAGTCTTCTGATGTATCTGCGGGAAGGCTAGTAAATGAACCCATGCAACTGAGGGAAGACAAGAGAACAGTAATAAACTATTTAAAAAGGAAAGATTCATGTTTGGAGAAGTGCTGGCTTCTGAATTAGATGTGATGTGATACTACCATTTATTTATCTCTGCCCAGTATAGATGGGAATAGTTGAGGTGTCATAGCAGTGTAGCACAGAGAGAGCAAGAGGAGCTGCCACCCCCCTGCTGACTGCCCCCCCCACCCCCCCAAGTGCAGATGGCTGTAACGTCCCTGATGTTACGATGGATGACATGCTCTTCTCTTCTTCCATCCACTTTAGTCTTCTAATTTGTGGTTAGCGATAGTGGAAGACTAACAGCACAAGAACAAGAAATCTGTTTAATTACAGGAAGTTTACAGGCTGAAAAGCAGCGTTTCAAACTGTCCTTCGGATCCAGCCCTTGAGACCACCCTGGGGGTAATGATGTGTTTAGGGGCCAGATTGTAGCTGGCTGCTGGAAAGCACAGGTGTGAGGTAGGGAAGGGTGATGTAAGGGAAGATTTCTAACAAGTGCCTGACAGATGATTTGGAAAGTACTCTTAGAAATATCCCAGAGCAGCTCCCTGATCTTGCAGCCGTGGACCCATTAGTCTGTTAACAGGGAACATGCCAAGCAAACCTCAGAGGCTTTGCTCCGTGTCCCAGGATTCATGCGCTCACTTTGAGAAGCAGGGAATGCTGCTAGCTTGAGCTCAGATCTATAAACTTCAAATGCTTTGGGGCTTCTGCACTGATTTCCTTAATGAACTCTCCCTGTGGTAGCTCCACAGCACCTCCACCACAAGCAAGCGAAGACATCGACTTGTATTTTTCCAGTAGTAGCTGGTCTTTGTTGTTTCCAGCAGGTGAACTGGGGCTGCTATGCAAACTCTGGGAACTAGTCCTGACCTGTTCATTTCATATGGCATACAGAAATAAGTTATCAGGTAGACTGAAGCAGGAACAGACTACAGAGGTGGAGTGTTCTGGTTGTGTAACTAGCTCTTGGTCGTCCCCCTGCAATAAATATCATGGCATACTCTACTAACCAAGCAGCAGGACAGGTACTTGTAAGGGTACAACTAAAGGTACAGTAAGGGACAAGCCTATATGCATCCAAATAAAGTTTTCAGATTGAAAGTCTTTAATATTTTTGGCATGTCTAACGATAAAGAGTGGAAGTTCATAGCTCTTGGGGCTGTGCTTGCAGGAGTAACTGCATTGCTGTGTGTGTGAAAACATGTATTCTGCTTTGGAAAGTCAAAGATGCTCCCTGCCAGCTTTCAAGTCCCACTGCGCAGCTGGAATTAGCAGCTCCACAGCTGTTTGATAGACACTCCAGCAATATTCCTTTTATAATGCTGCTCCTGTCTCTTAGAACTAGAATGGCATAGGAGGTAAGGAATCTTCCCCTTACATGCTCAGAAAAGCAGCAAGTTCTTTGAGAATTATTTTCAGCATAAGAAGAGCCTTTCATGTTTTAAAAAGCAATCCCAAGTAGCTGGGTCAAATTTATACAAGCAATGAGGTAGCCAACACTGCTGACAGCTGCCTAGTGTATTAGAATCAATGTGAGCAATCGGGAAACCTCTGCCTGCACCTTTAGGCACCTAGTGGTTGTAAGTGCATAAATTCATCCCTAATGGGTATATTATAAAGACAGTTTTCTTGAAGGCTCCAAGGTTATATGCATTTCTCATAGAACCTCAAACTCTTCAGCTCCTAATGAGAGATCTATAAACACAAGAAATGTCTCATTATAGCAAACCAAGTATCTCTTATAAATAGAAAAATAACTTCAGCTGGGACTGAAATTGAAGGAAATAACCATGCTGTTTCTAACAACCTTTACTACTATTACTAGCTTATAGCTTCACAAGTACTTCTTTTACCTTCTGCTGCTCTGGGAGCACATAATTGTCATTGCTTTTTCAATTGTTCCTGCTTCAGCTGTATGATTTTCCACGAGTTATATTTCTTTCTCTACTAGATTGGTGGCTCAGAATATTCCAGATCTCAGTTTAGTATCTGCTTTCTCTGACTACCTACTTTTCTCCACAAACCCCATTTTAGCCCTTCTGCTAGATGATACTTGTGTCCGGTGGGAGCCCAAATAGATTACGCTTCGCTGTCCAAAATGAGACAGAAGTGTATACTTCCATGATCTTTCTCAAATACGTTGTTGTAAGTGTGTTTTCCCTCCATCTGTCAATTGATTGCCTTTTGTGGTAATTATTTTAACCACCTGATTCCTTTTTGTTTATCCTAATAGGATGCAGGCTTTTTAAAGGTAACTCCCAGTTCGATGATGGATAATGGCTAAACTGGTTATTACAAAAATTACTTAATAGATATTGCCCATTTCTTTCTCTCATGGTTTTTCTACACAGGAATGCTATTGCACAGCAAGCTAGAACAATGAATTTAAAGCTAAGTGACTATTTCACATTAGCTTCCCACGAGGATGCTGTCATCCTGCACGCAGGTTTCACTTAATCCACTTCAAAAACTGGCTAAGAAAATGTGCATAAATGTATTCTTGCTGTGAAATGTTGTCCACGTTGAGAATTAGGTAAGAGATAGCTTTTCAAGCTCCTTTCCATAACGGCAAGAACATGTGTACTTTTCTGGTCCCCTCTGCAGCACTACTAGAGTGCCTCTGGGTTTATAATGTATTTATACTCCTAAGAGGAAGGGGATCTCTTGGTGGCTTTCCCAAGGCTCTGCAAGAGGGCTGGAGTAGAGCAGAGAGATGTGTTCCATTTTCCCAAGTCCAAAGACGGCTTCGTCACTGCTGGGTCATCCTTTTATCTGTGAAAAGCCTGTAGCTCCTAATCCTGTCTGCTAAATCATAATTCCATTTATCCTCCAGACAGGTGTGACTCAGCTGCACAACACCACTGATGGTCTTCTAAAGTTGTTATTTCCTGACAGTGACTGGCCGTGGGGTTTTGACGTTTATATTAATTCATGTTCTCATTCAGTGAAGTTAGAGAAAAGCTCAGTGATGTATTTTGATTTGGATTCTTAGAGGTTTGATGTACTTGGGTACGTATGTCCCATGGACTTTAAATAACTTTGAGAATCTTATTTAAACAACTTTTTGTGATTGCTGTTTTAGGAAAATATTGAACAGCCTGTTTTAAATCAGCTTCTGTTCCCTGTGCTTTCTCCTTCTAAGAGGAGTTGTGTTTGCATAGAAAGAGGATTCTTCAAATAAAGGCACAAAGTCTGTTTTCTGAATAGAGATAAAACTGACTGCCAAAACCCGTATTGAGATTAAACGCTGCCCTTCCAACTCAATAATGGATGAAGTCAAAACTCTATAGCATTTCACTGATAATTAGAATTAGATGGAGTTGTAATTATATGTTGATTCATCTATCTATTTGCCTTACTTTAAGCAAGCAGAGGGTTCAAGACTCTTTTCGTCTTGCTGTCCAGGATCTGATCTCTAGAGCAAAGGTGTCCTGTTTTGCTGCATCTTCCAGAGGGCTGACAGCCCCTTAAGCAAAGGTGAGGGTAGGGGTTGAATGTCAGTTCACCAAACTGAATTTTCAAAATGCCACTGCATTTTGTAAACTCTGAAGGCTTCTCTTAATACTTCTGGTTTAATGCAGTGAAAAGGTGAGTCTCAAGTAATCTCTTTTATTTGAAACCAAGGTTGCTTTACCTTGTTTCTGCTCAGAATTTCTTCCATGTCTTGGTTATGATTTAATGTTTCCTGGCTTAGGGTCCATAATGTGTATAAAACATGTGAGTAAAAGCCTTCCTGTCACAGGCCAGTTGTCAGAGGAAGGCAAAGGCTGACTACATCAAGAGGGGTTTCCCCACAGTTGTTGGTTGGTGTTTTTTTGGTGGTGTATTTTGGTTTTTTCCCCTTTACCTTTCCATAGTTACTGTGAGCATTTTGGTTAGCAGTATATTCTTTTGCGTAGAGACTGTCCTGCTTGCAGGCAAGACGCTTTAAAACCCCTCAAAACTTTTTCAGCTTGATATGTTACTAATGGTTATCCCTATTATTCCTTTAAAATATTGCCATTAATGTGCAATTCTGTTTTGCGTATCAGCATTAGCGATATTAGCAGTTGCCAGATCCTGGAGGCTTCATGCAATGCCTGAGCTGCACAAAATGTGGAGGCAGTTACCGCCTGGTCGAAACTTCCCGTGCACCAGGCATCCTGTGGATGGAGATGCAAACTCCTGCCCACCTGGAGGGTGCCTGGGCTGCCAGCAGCACCTCCCTTCCTCTCTCCTGCTTTCTGGGTGGGAAATACTGCTCGGGGGAGACCTCACCATTTTGTCACCCACCCCAGCGTGCTGCTGGTCTCACCTGGTCCCTGCAGTGCCGTGCACCCCTTCCCAGTGCCAAGAGGTGGTTCTCAGTTTGTTTTTTTTTATTTAATTGGCTCACAAACAGTCACAACTAACCGCAGCTCTCGCCTCCTACCACCAGATTGGTTGGGGTTTTGTTTGTTTTTTCTAATACCTGAAGTCTCTAACTTCAGGTAATTAAAAATCCTGGGTTATTTTATTATAACGCTGGAAGAAAGGGTTCAATCTGTTTGTGATAATAGCGCTGACTGACATTGTTTCAAAGCAGATCTGGAGATAAGTTTGGTCCTGACATTTAGTCAGCAGGTGGGTGTTGTTTATTGCCTAGCAATTAGAACTTATATTAACATAATATCTCCTCAACTTCAAAAATTTCTGAGAGCTCTCCGTGAACAGATTCCCAAGAGCTCTCCCCTGCTCTCTTCCCTTTGTCTTTTCGCTTTCCCACCTCCACACCCATCCACCCACTTGCCTTTAAATGTGCTGTTTCAAATTTAGAGTTCAAGAAACTTTGTTTAAGTCTAAATCATGAAAGATATTTTCTTCTAGGGCAGAAGCAGCCCACAGCCCCTTTATTTTAAACCAAGTTAAAACAGTGCTTTTCAGTCTTCAGAAACTTTTTTCACTTTTCATATTTGTGTGAGCACTGCAGAAAATGAGTGTTGAGGAGGATGGGGCTGGTTTCCCATCTCAGAATGGTCCAGGTGCAGCAAGTGTTTTCCTCACCACCCGCACCATCAGGGCTCCCTTTTCTCTCGTTATTTTCTCTGGTGGTGTTATCAGTTTATTATGGAGACACATTAATTAGTTTTATATTACATCTGCTTTTTATGAGATTGTCATGCTCATTTTGACTTCTGTGCTAATGGGTTGTCTGCAGGAGAATGTGAAAATGAGCTAGCTTGAGCTAAAGAGATAACTAAGACAAACAAATATGAAAAGTCAAATGAATAGAAAATCTAATCCAACAGTATTGCTTTACAAATAATTTAATTGATTTCAAACTCAAGTCAAAAGACCCAAAATCCAAACACAAGATTTTCTCACAAAGTTGTATTAGCAAAACTGTAAGGATTTCTAGTGAAATTGAACAAAAATAGGTGTCATTCTTGTGCATTTTCACCTGTGTATATCCACAGGTGTGCACACATTCTTAGAGCAAACTTTCATCCCTCCTTTCAACTTCTAAATTTTTTTAAAATAAAAAAACTGGGGTTTTAAGCTCCTTTTATTATTTATTTATATATTTTTTTAAGCTTGAGCTCCATCATTTCAATATTAAGGAGCAGCACTTGGTGACACAACTCTGTTTCTTTCCCCAGCCCCTCAGAGTGTACTTTTTTCATCAAAGGAGACACCTTCCTCTCTTGTCTGGGAGGAGATAATTACAGGAGATAAGGACTGATCTTTCTTTTCAAACAACCATAATTAACACCAGAACAAATCAGCTTTGGGGAGCAATCCGTGCCTTGCTCTGATCCTGGGGCAAACCCTGCAGGATTCCCTGCCTTGCAGCCATCACCATAACGCAGTCGCGTGTGCCTGGTTTGATAAATACTGCCATCCTAACCCTCTGTGCAGTCACTTTGCTGATGAGCGTGAACAAGCTTGTTTACTATCAGATGCAAAATTGCTGTTCAGACTCTGACCATTAAGAGGCTAATTGGATGGGAAAGTGATGAGGAAGAGCTCAAAATCTAAAATCAAGTCTAAAATCCTAAAATCCAATGAGACTGTTCTGTCATATTAGTACCTTTTCCCCCTCTCTGGCAACAAAATTAAAGTAGCTTATCCTGGAAGAGGGCAGCTAAGTTGATGTGAAGGCTGCCAGTGTAAGCGGCTGCAGTGCTGCTTTGCATTAGGAGACTGACAGCAAAAGGAGAGCCAGCGTGGTGGCTGGTCCCTGGCCAAAACCCTGGGAACAGGGATGGCAGCGTCACCTCTGGTTCCCCGGCTAGATTACAGCGGAGGGAGTGAACGCTCAAGCCGCTGTGTGTGGTAAGGGCTAGGAGTGATGGCTTTTTCTGTGGTGAATGGGAAAATGATCAGTTGAAACGTGTACAGGCTTTTTTCAGCCTCAGCTGGAAATGAGGAAAGTGGCTTCTCTGCTCATTAAATAAACCGGCTCCCTTGAGATCAGAGCGATGCCAGATTACTGTAACCAAAGCTCTTGTATAAAGAGTTGACAGCAGCCTTTATCCCCCAGATAACAAGCTTGACAAGTACCTTTGCCATTTGGGCACACTGCATTCTCAGGAGAGCTTCACATGAATAAATCATTACCTCTTTAGCGACTATCCAGAATTAATGATCCCCCACCTTTTTTGACAAGCACTTCTTTTGCTGTAGGTTGTGACTTGCGGCTCCTTAGAGGATGGTGACAACTGAAGAGTCCTGGAGGTTTTTCTTTTCTCTTTCTTGGATATTCCAATAACTTTTCCTGTGACTGAATAGCTGAAAAAATATCTATAATTATTACAGAGCCTAGCATTTTCAGAATAACAGCATAGAGCTGGGAGAAGAAATTCCAAATGAAGGGAAACCCACTGTCTTAGAACAAAGTCAAAATCAAAATGAAGGCAAAACTTCCTGGAGGTTGAAAACCAGGATTAATTACTGTGCATATTGGGGCATTTCTTGCTTCTAGTCTTAATTGGGAACACATGACAGTCTGAGGAAACACCTTTGTTTAGATATGTCCATCATAAAATGAAAGTTATGAATGTTTTCCACATACGTAGTCTTGTACAGTTTTCCATACAATTTTGCTGTCTTGGGAGGTGCAAGGAGTTGGGGAAAAGCCCTGTATATTGTTGCATGGTTGGAACATCAAATGAACGTGACCCTCTAATCCCTGCTTTTGTACTTCCATCAGTGTGATGAGCAATTTGAATGTTGGACTGAACTGCACCACAATTTTCTTATGTTTGTATCTCATCTAAGATCGTTTTTATAACTTAAATTGGAAAAGTAAGGGACTGGCTTCAGGGAAAAACTTTAAGTTCAAATACGAACTTTCCCAAAATTCAGGGTATTTGGATCTTTGGTACTGTGAGAGTTATTTCTGTCACAAAGCGTGACTGTGCCTTCTCTGAAATGACTTGATAGGTCATTAACATATCTTCAGTCTTGCTTGACTACTGCAATTCTTAAAACTTCAGTGCAAGTTCCAATGAGTAGCCACCTCTCTGTTCTTTGGGGGGGGTGGGGTGGGGGGTGTGTGTGTGTGTGAGAAAACAGCCATTCTAGTAAAGAAGAAAAAATGGAAAATACGACCTGAGACCTCACCACACTGGAAAAAAAAAAAAAAAAAAAAAAAAAAGAGAAATAGAAAGAATCCCAAAGTCCATAACTTTTAAGACATTCACTTTGGAGGGGAGTAGGAGAAGGGGGACGTTTGGTTAGCTTTTTAGCAGTCCCAGTGCTGAAAAAAGACTAAAGATAAAGCTGCCCTGAGAGTCAGTGGGTCCAGAGGAGTTACTAAGTCTGCTAATTAAGGTAATTCTTAGACATACAAAGGTAGAGGTTCAGTGTGTGCAGCAAAACCTTTAACATTTACAGTTGTGAAACTAAAATGCCTGCCACCTTTAGAAGCATTCCGCTAGAGTAGTGGGATGAACTTTCACCTGAGTATATTCTTCCCCAAGAGTTTTAAGCTGTTGTTACTGGGCAATCTGTATAACGTGAGATTAAAATCTGTGCTTTACAGCCAAGTTTTACCAAGGAGGAAGATGGAGAAAAGGGGAAATTAAGAACTTTATTAAACGTTGGTACATAGAGGCTGTTTTTAATTAACTGTTTCTAAAGTATCCAGCAAAGAGACAAGACAGCAGAAGCAAAATATTCAGGATAACTACTTCCATGACTGATATGGAACAGCTTAGTGTCAAATGTATTCTCTCACAGATCAATACGCTTGTTTTACAAATCTGGACCTAGGTCAGAGTTTCAATTCTATAGTCTTTATCTTTGAGTCGTAAAATCTAGCTTTACATTTAGTCATGAAGTTCTACAATTGTTTTTAACTTTAGACTTGGTTAAGATGTTCTATTGATCTATGTCAGGAACGAAATTAACATATCTTAAAATTAATTTGCATAACCTGAAAAAAAGGTTTGCACAGCCTAATATAAATTTACATTCCTAATAAAGTATTAACATATCCAAAAATGGATTTCAAATAGTATCACTAGGTTTTAAATCCTTCCTGTACATTCCTAACAAACAGCTTTGATTTGCATGTCCTGACATTGCTATGTAACATAGAATTAATAATTGACTGGTTTATAAATCAGCCTTTTGATGCTCTGCTGCTGCCACCTTTGTTCATACCAGATGAGAATTAACAGTGCAAAAAGGCAACCATAAGCTTTGCTTGTTGCACATAGTAGAATTGAAGCCACAACCAGAGTTTGCAGTAGGAGGATGTTTCAGGAGATGCAGCTGAGTTTAGTAAAGCAAACTTGGGTGCAAAGCTTGGACCAGTCTTTATGCATTCAAAGTCTGACCCTCAAACCCAGAACACTTATTTCTCGCTTACTAGACAAAATCGGAGTGGGGACTTTTTGCTGCCCCTTAAGTGACTATGCTAGGTTCCACTCCTTGTGAATAAAAGATGTGTGTTATTCTGCAGGGTAAGTTTTTTGCTGATGCCTGGAGAAATTTCTAGGGAGAGCTTAGTAGCAGCCTGATAGGACCAAGAACTCGGTAAAGGGTGTGATGGACTTACCAGTGGGGGAGGTCCTGACATCTGAAAGCCAGCAGCTCGCCGCAGATGATGTTTGAATATCGGTACTTGAGTCTGTAGCCACTGATGCATAAAGGCTCTGATTCAACAAGGTACTTAAGCTTTAGGAGTCCTACTGAAATCAACTGAATGATACATGTGTTTAAAGTTATGCACATAAAATCTTACTGTAATGGGGCCAAGAGCAATTCCCGTTGAAATGTGCCATCGAGTTTACTCTTGCTGCAGCTAAAACACTAGCTTTGTGTTATAAAAACAGGAGTGAGAGCGAGCAGCGAGGTGTCGCCTTCAGCTGTTACAGTTTCCTAGAAGAGATGGTACAAGGTGACAGTGAAACGAGACAGTGAGGCAAGGGGAGACACAACTCTCATTCTCGCTGTGGTTTTCCCCAAACCCTTTCCAGGTGTTTTAATGGCCTCTTTTGGTTCAGGTCTGTGCTGGCAGCTACAATATTGCTGGGAGACCCAGAGCACTAAACCAAACTCCATGGCCAGGTAGGTAAAGCTGTTTCTGTGGCTGAAGGTGGGTTGGGAGGCTCTTAAAATGATGACTCCGGGGCAGAAAAGTAAAAACCGGTGTATAGTTTAGTTTAGCAAATTCCATCCATTGCCCTCACCAAGTTGTGCTAAAGTGGGTGGATGGCTTTAACCTCAAACCTGCAAGGGGACGTCAGGCAGCTTGAACCAGGAGTTTGTAATATGTGGGGGGCCAAGGGGACTCCTAGTGTCTGCCTTTACAGCTGTCTGACTGTGCCAACCTGATTTCAGCTATCACAAAAAGATCCTTTTTAGCATGGTGCATGCATGGATAATGCACATAAGAAAATAAAAATTCTGAGCCAGGTCTTCAGTGGCTGCAAGCCAGCGATGCACTGAAACCCACTGAAGGGACTAATACCAAATGCACCAAGCAAGAGCCTGGTTCATAGTTTTAGATGCCAACCTGTGATTTTCCTCAGCGAGGTGGCCCCATGGTAGGAGCTTGCTTGGTCTGCTTAACCCTTCTGTTGCCTTTATCTCCTTTGCTTTTCTCATGAATCCAGTCAGCCAAACTGCCAGCTAAAGCTCTGACTACTGTACTGCTACTTTTGCTGATGATAGTCCAATCAGGAAAATATAGCTTGTTTATTTCTTCTATTTATTTATTTATTTGTCCCTAAGTGAGTTTGTTCTGCAAGCAGTTAAGCAAAATTCCCTTCCGACTGGTAAACTGTGTGGAAATACTGTGTGTAAATATTGTGTGGACACCACTGAAACAGAGTAAATATAGAATCTACATGATGTTATTTATAGCAGTTTAGGTTTTGGAGCATAATATCAGGTCTTTCTAAAGACCTTTGTTTGTCCATATTACATAATGCTACTGCCCTCTCCATATGGTGGGTTTTGCCTGTGGTTAAGAGCCAATAAAGCCTCCTTTGGAGATGAGTCCACAGGAAAAAGGACAGTACATAATGAGATGATAAATATTCAGTAGATTATTACCTGTGTTATTCCTGACATGCCCTCCCTTTTAAAACTCCTGCAATAAAACTCAGGGGTCTCATTTGGAAGGGATTTAGCCTCCAGCTCTGAAAATTAGGGCCAGCCACTCTGAAGTGAATCTGCCCAGACAGATGGGTTGCACTGGTACCTCATTGCTGGAGGCCAGGCAGGATTTCTTGTGTTTTAAAAGAAAACACATCTAGTTTAAAAGCAAACACATCTAGTTGCAGATATCCTTGCTCATTGCAGGGACAAATGGACTAGATGATCTTTAAAGGTCCCTTCCAGCCTAAGTTGTTGTATGATTTTATAAAAACCCAAAGTGTTCTCCTATAGATGGTGTCATTAATGATGCCTTATAGTCCAGATGTTCCTTTGCATTCATATTGTCACAAACGCAGGAAAAAGAGCAAATTGAAGGGACAGTGTTTCCAGCACTCTGTGGGGTAATGCACATTTGACCTAGTTGGGAATATACTTCATGCATATTGCCTATTCCAGAATACAGCCAGCCCTGTAAGAACTATCGAACATACTGAAAGATGCAATGATGCTAGTGAAAAATCATACCTTAGTAAGGTATGGACAATGGTATCGGCTTCTTCAAAGCTTTAGGTAGAATAGGTACAGGACATTAATTTAAATTTATTTTTTGCTAAAATATATAGTCATAAACCAAACCGTCTGAATCATTAATCAAAGTTGTTGTATCAGACTTATTGGACTGGATCATTTTATACATGTTATACTTAAATATGTACCCTTAAGGAATGCAAGCTTATTTCTGCAGTTGGGAGAGCCAAATCAATCAATCTCAATTCCCTCTGTTTAGTTTACTCTGGGAATTAAGCTGAACTCTCTGTTCCTTAAACAGAAGAAGGAAAGCAAACTGATGAATGAGAATGACAAGTGCTTAGGTAAACACAGTTTAATCAAAGTCAGATCCAGAACATAAAATAAAGAAGATGGAGAAAAGATGTTCACGAAGCTATAGAAAACGATTATACCCACTATATCTAGTAGAAGAAAAAACCTCCCACTTTTTTCCTCACTTGAAAGTAGATGCATTCTTTTAATTGCATCTAGATCTTATCTCTTATAACATCTCTTTTGTTATTTCATCATAGTAATATTTGCACATTCCTGACTTAATGATTTTTCACCTCCAGTTTTAAAACTTTGTAGAAGCACTCTGCTGTATGTCCCAAACCAAACCACACTGTGTAGTTCATGACCAGTTACGCTAACAGCAGATATAACCGCAACACTCTAGCTCAGTAGATCGGTTATTTCCATAAGTAAAGGCTATAATGATCTGTCAGAGGAAAGCATGGCCTCTAACTTCATGTCAGCTGCTCTGTGAGGCACCACGTGACTGAGAAAAATCAATAATTATCAAGATTCAGCTTGTTTTCCAGTTGCTCCTCAACTTTCCCAAATACTGGGCTGTGCTTTGGTCTTGGCTCTGGTGTGATTCTTGTGTGTGTCACTGATATAACAAAAGCCAAGCCCCCGTGATAGCTGCCCCATGACAACTCTCAAGAAAGTCTCTCCACCATCCTTGCCTCTCCCATAAGACTGTGTTAGGCATCAAGCCTATCATTTTGGCTAGGTATGATAAAAGTTGCTAGCAGGTGCCTTTATATGTATATATATATATTCAGAACACAGCAAAAAAGATTATGTGAGAAACTTTACTATCTTTAAATTCAAAACTGTCAATTTATTTCTCTAGCAGACAATATAACTATTCCAGAAGAGCTAGGAAGCGTTTACACAATGGGTGCCTATGTTAAAAAATAATAAGAACTTGCAGAATGTATAAAACATGAGAAGGGTTTATACACAGAAATCACAATTGAATACATTAAAATCAAAGACAGGCAGAGAATGAATTAATTTGTCTCAAATGGTAGTTATATAGTTTACTCAAGTTCTATAATTTAATTTTAGTGATCCTAGTACTTCCTAATTATCTGTACACCAGCAGATCCATAAATAAAAAATGGATTTTTCTTTCTTGTATACCAAGTGTTTGTAAACAAAAAATCTGCCAAACACAACATTTTGGTAGCTACAATGTAAATAAGCCAGCTATAAAGCAGTGGTTGCAGACAATAACAACTTCATGTGAACAAAAACATTCTCATGGAGTTTTAAAGCATCTGATGATGAACAATAAATTCTTACAGTGCCTCTGTAAAGATCACTCAGTTCATGAAAGAAAACTGGAGTTACATGGAGAGGTGCCTTCTTGTGAGGCAAGGATTGTATTTCAATTTTTTTGGTGGAATTGTGTTTACTGGGACAAAGTGGGATACGTAAATAATTCCTCATTTTGTGGCTGAGCCACAAGGCTTGTAGCTTAGACAATCCCTACCAAAAAACCAAGAAAATATTAATTAAACTACAGCTACTTGTCTGGGCAAGTCTGAGCCAGCGGAGAGGCCAGTCTGAAATAAAAGTAGTGTCTGTTCACCTCCTCCGGTAGCATCGCAGTAGGAGTTAGAACCCGCTTTGATTTCTAGGTGCCGTTTTGTTTGTATTTTGATTTCGTGCTGGGAGTGTCAGGAAGTCAGTTTAGGAAAAAGCAAGCTATTCTTGCCTTTCTGGAGTTCAACAGGCAGTTTTAAAAGCAGTTGGAATTCCAGGAGGGATCTGAAGACACAAAGACTGCCAGAAAGCACGACCGGAGAAGTACAGGTGACTGATTCACTGGAAATAGCATTTTCTAACATGCTAAAAAATTGTCAGGACATTTTTTTTGGTATTCTTAAGAACTGTCAGGAAGTAAACAACGTGGTTAGAAGTCTGGCAAATGGGGAAAAGCAAGCCCAGAAACAGAAGGAATATTGACTTAAAAGAATTCATATAAATCACATAAACTTGATTGAAAAAGTTATATATATATCTATATGTATGTACTTATAAACTCCCTTTCTAGGGGACACAGGCTTCAAGGTTTCTGCACAGGCAGATCTGTAATGGGAAGTGAAGTCTTTATTCCACACCATTACATTATTTTAGTAAGCTCTCCTTACTTCTCAAACCTTAACTCATGACGGTTCCTATCTAGCTCAGGGTAAGAACCATGAGTCAAGCTGTTATTTCTTCCAGCTGCTGTACTGGACAGACTGGGACAGGGATCTCTTTTTGTCTGTACAGCACTTGGCACGGTGTGGTCCCAGTCTGTGCACAGAGCACCTGTCTTATTTTGTGCTCTACTAGTATGGATAGATCTTACAATTCCTTACTTTAAACCAGAGAGCCACTTTACATATGTTACAAGCCCTCAAATTTGCTGCAAAACCAGCAGATGCCACTACTGTGGTGCTGTGGTCTCGCTTTTGCAGCCTTTCCCAATACTGGAGAATCTTTTCCCACACTGTGTAAGCATCTACAGAAGATGAATGGACTAGAACTTGACAGGACGTGTCCTTAATAACAAGTGTTCATCATAAGCGTGTACTAAGCGAAGGACCCTGATTGACTAAGGTCTTTCTTCCTCCTCTAGAAAAGTGAAATCACACAGAAGGGAATGGAGACAATTTTTGTTCTGCATTTGCACTCTGGTTTGTAGTATTCCACTCCAGTTATAGCACAGATCACTGTGATTAAATCGGTCAGCAGTAGCTCAAAGCCACCACTGGTTATCTTTCTGCCCTGATAAGCAAAGATCTCTAAGTATACAGGCTTTGGAAAAAACTCGCCTTGGGTCACTTGCTTTGCTAGCAAGGACATTGCAGTATTTTTAACAATATGTTTTACTTTGAGAGGTCAATGACTTTTGCCTGAATATTTTTTGTTCTAAATATAGCATTTATCTAAATCTTTGGCATAATCAAAAACATCAGAGTTGTTGTTACGCAGCATTTCAGGCAACAATTTCCTTAGTGTGTCCTAAATGCGCTGTAATTTGCATGGAAGAAACAAAATCAAAGTCAAGCAATTTTTTACTGTGCAGATAATCTTTTTGTAAGTCTGTTCTTATTTTATTATTTTTAAAGTACCCTTAGAGACACATGTTTTTGGGTAGATTTTCATGAAAGACTGTCCATCTAGATCACTGGTTAATAGCTCTCAGGAGACAAAGTGCACAATGCTGAGCTGTTTGTGGTTTGTCATGTGAACTGTACGGCCCCGGTTATGTGTCTAGAGCCATTATGCACAATTCAGTACCCCTCTACCAAAAGAGACAAAGGTTGGGGGGAATTCTGTTACTGCAATTAAAGTAGGTCTCAATCAGAATCATACCCAAGCATTCAGAATCACCCAAAGGAAGTATTCTTTTATCATCTTCTCTAAAACGTTACTTGAAGAGAGCGCAGTATCTCTCCCTGTTTGACTCAAGCAAGTAGAAGTGCTCTGCAATGCGATGAACTGTGCAGAGCTCTTTTCTCTGAAAACCTGATACTAACATACCCCTACAACAGTCCAGCTCGCTGAATAATTAATAACAGAGAACTTTCTTCAATGACTTTTATTTGCTTCATTTCATGGGGAAAAAAATAGGTTTCTTCCCAAATGTACATACTACTTGAAATTGCTGAATAATTTTAGCAAGCAGCCCTGCATTTTCTATTTGTGAATGTGTGCATATTTAGAATTCAAAGTTGAAGTAGTTTTGTCCTCAGATGTAGAATTTGGTTGCAGACTGGCCGCTTCACATCTACGCAGCTTTGCTTTCTGATTCTGCAATGCCAGACAGCTCTCTCCCTTCCATCTCCACTTTTAGCACAAATGTCAGACAGACGTGAGGCTTATATTACACTGAAATTTCAAGAGTCATTTCCAAAATCACTGCTCTGGTTTTGCACACACAGATGAGATTCTTTTCACATAATGTGTCGTAATCATCAGATTATTGTTTAGATGGATACACAGCATTATAAATATAACTGTGATTATACTTTCACCCAACAGCTTTCACTCATAAGCAGGTGATGAAAGGCAGCAACAGTGTGAGAAATAGATCTGTGTACTTCAGCAGCCTTAAAGGTGTGTTTTTCTTAAAACATAGAAGTAGTGTGGGGACTTTCTGAAGCTTCTGTACATGTTATTTATCCTGAAGCATGTACGCATCCCATCCAATTTTTTTATAACGTATTCCCATGACAGAACTAGGGTGAGATTCTCAAATGCAACCAGTGAACTAGTGCTGACTCAGGGGTTGGATCGTGATGAAGAGATCCTGCAAAGGATCTGCAGAATCTCCAGCCTCCATGCTTGATGAAAATGAGGACATTATTTTTAAGAGGAAGAAAATGAGGCCCTAAGAGCCACTGACCATGGGTTTAGATATTTTGACCGTAGCGAGGCAGTGTTTCTGTAGGGGTCTGTGTGTGACAATGGTCCCACATGAAGGGGGTCCCACACGAATGTGGTCTTGATGGTTATTGGCCCTTTGCAAACGGGAGCTTGATGTTACAGGTCCCAGCTGACCCACTGGTCTCAATGTACAAGCTCATAGTAAAGTGTCTTGAATTTCTGTGACTTGTGGACACCAATATTTGGGGGGGTTGTTGGTGGAGATGTGCCTCCTTCTTGCAGTTTCATATACCTGGATAAATAAGTTGCTTTAATATGTCATATTGGGCATCATTTGTGGAGCATTAGAGATGTTTAACGAGGAATAATTCTGTAATGTTAGATAGCCCTGTATGGCAAAGTCTTTTGTACTATATTAGTACAGAATATACAGTATTTGTCAGCACTTGGCTTTTTTTAGGCTGTCAAGTTTCAGTAATGGAGCTACAGCAAATGATAAAGGCTTCGTGGTCCATATATGCTTCTTCCTCCCAATTTTGTATCCTCTTGAAAAAATAATAGCTAGCCACAACGTTTTGATCTGGTTAAATGCTTTTATGTCTAGGGATGGTTGCAGCAACAATTTACAACAAAAACTCAATTAGCTGTCAGTCGTTTAGCTCGATTTTCTGGGTGGGCTTTTTTGATAGCCTTCACCTCTTGTTTTCACTGTGAGGATTTCTTTAGCTGAAAGACACTAATCCCATGGTGATAAGGATAATATTGTTAACGCTTCCAAGTGCCAGCTTTACAAGCCTTTCTTCAGGATAATCAGATATTAGACTACTTCGATTTCTAAACTTCTATTTAATTTCTCTTGAGAATGACTTCCTGAAACAGAAACTTGAAGAAACAAAAATGAACAGAGTGAATGCATCTGAGATCATCATTATGAACATTATGTATCCACGATCCATTGTTAACAACCCTAGACTAATTTCTGTCATAATCATGTAAGTACCATCATTCTCCAAAATTTCAAGGTAAAGGTCAAAAAAAGTCTCCACAAACTGATTAAAAAGCTTTTAAAATGTGGCCTTCAAATGTCAATGTTTTTATCCTCGGATGGGTGTCTTTATGAGCTTACCAGCTATGCTTAGGCTCAGAGGTAGCTCTACAGCATTGAATTGGTTAGGGCAGTGTTTAGAGTGTTTAATTAATTAATTGCAGTTTTACTATAGTTAGCTTGCATCTTAAAATGGTGATATGTGCTCAACTATATGAAGATCTGTATTTAAAAGAAAAACAGTGGGAACTTTGCTGGAACTGGTGCTTTCTCATTGTTTGGGTCAGTTTCAAGGACACAATTTATTGCTGCTTTTTTTATTATTTTTTTTAATTAATTGTGAAAATGCTCTAAAATACTTGGAACGACTGGTGTTTACTTGAAAAAACAAAATGTGAGCAGAGAGAAGGATATTGTTTGGTTTTCTGCTTGCTAGGACCAGAGTGTTTAAACTGGGGGGAATAAAAGAGAAATCTTTTTTCCCATTCTTTGCTGCCTTGGGAGAAGGAGCTGGTGGTGATTCTAGTGGCTGTGCCCAGCCTGGCGTGGGGCTGAGCGCATGGCCATGGGTCTGAGGCCATAAGTTTCTTCTCTGCCCTGTTAGAGCTGGGCAGCAGTGGGCTGATCTGGTCTGGGGTGTCTCTTGCACAGCCCACACTGCCCCAGGTGAGGCTACAGGAGCAATGTGGGAAGGAGTTTTGCTTTTATCCAGATGAGACCCTGCAGCTGATGGAAAACGCTCCTGATGGAGTTCAGCGCTCATTCCCAGGGACCAGGCCCAGGTACAAAGTCCCTCTGGATCTTACGGTCGGGCAGAGGGGGAGATCTGACTGTCTGTGCAGCTGGTGGTGGCTGTATTGAGATGTCTCTGGCTTCCCACTCAGATATTGCAGCTTTTTGAGGGTTTCAGGCAGGACAATTTGTGGGTGAGCTGGGTGGTAGTAAATGCTGCTGCTTGAATGAGTGAAATATACGAGGAACATAAATCATATTTTAAAAATACAGTTTAAAATCTATTCCTCGCCATGTACAAGGAAATTTTCTTCTTGATCAAATGAGAGAGCTTCATAGAAGTACAGTCGTTTAATTAAATATAGTTAAGAACTGGAAACCATTTAATTTCTGGAGAAATGGAACTGTAAGGTATTTTTCATTAATTGCGATGTCATTAACTTACCATGCTACTGCACCAATTGAATGTAGAATCTAAGTAAATTCAAATGTGTTGTCAGATTCAAGGCTCTTCCAAATGGATTAGGAAAGAATGAAGTGTTATACTGAGATGACAAGTATAAGGCTTAAAATCTTTTCTTTTTAAGTGCACAATTTGCACGTCAAATAGATGGATGTTCACAGAATCAATTTATTTCTCAGACCTTTGATCAAAGTTTTAGGGGGAGCCATAATGAGCAATTCTCTTGAAAATGTTTGCTGCTTTCTAATGAGAACTGGCACCATTTGGGTACATAGATGAAAGCACACCTAATCTTTTTTTACTCCTCCTTCTTAATAATACCCTTGGATTCAGAAATTAGGCACAGCAGGAAGAAAGATCCTGTACAGCACATCCCCACACTAATAAAGCAAGCTGTTGAACTCCTGCAATAAGTAGATATTTCTCATATAGGAAGTCGCTTGCCTATGGGGAAATGGGATGAGAAGGCAGCTCGGTTAATTTTCACACAAAATTGAGGAATAGGGATTTGGAACTGTGCCCATGAGGGCTGGAATAACTTCCATAAAAACAGCTGCAAGCAATTTGACTCCGCTGCATGAGGAAAGGTCACGCTAGCAGATCCTTTGTTAGGGTTAGCAGAAAGAAGCAGAAAATGGAGCCAAGATTTCATTTGCTCTTCCCCTCTTCCCAGGGTGATGCAGGACAGAAAAATCATAAGGAGATGAGCGAAGCAGGGGAAATGATGGAGCTGGGAGCAAACACTCCCCGTGCCCAGGTGCCCTCGTTCCCTGAGATCAGAGCTGAGACTCGTAACCCTGAGAAGGTCTCACAGCATTTCAGCTCTGAGTTCAATAGAATCATGCCCAGAAGGCATTCTTCAATGGACAGGAATAGTATTTTATTTCTTACAAATATTTCCTTCTCATTCTCACACTGGTATGCAATGCACTTTCCAGAAAACTATTCCCTTAGTAAAATGGGGAGAGGGGGATTTTTCTATTCCCTTTGCAGGGGAACTCTACACCCTGATTCAGCCTTACGCCTATAAGATACATTTTATGGCCCTGAGCTCTGCTTTGTACAAAGCTGTAGTTGCATGCTCTGGGATTCCTGTCTGGGCATCTATATCGATGTAGCATGTCACTTGTCCCTTCTGCCAGCGCCTGCCCTCTACCCTCTATGGACAGGGTGTTCCAGGGAGTGAGTTTTCTCTGTTTATTTTCACTACAAGTTGTATTTGGGGAAAAAAATATTGTCTCTGTCTGGGAACAGATGAGGTTTGGCCATGATAGGATTGAAAGAAGATTTTTTTTAAAAAATACATAATAAAATGGAGACACTAAAATTAAACAGATCCTTTCATATATGGTAGTATTTCATGTTAATGTAGCTGACTTTTTGCTTCCTCTTTTCTAGGAAGCTTTTAGCTTCTATTATTCTTTTAACTGCATCAGATTACCCAGTAATACCCACTGCTGTGAACTACATGGCCTCAGAAGTTTTGCAAGTTGTACTGAAGTAAGAAAGTTAAGATGAATGAATGCAGGGCAAATCTTGAAATGAAACCACTTGACCCTTATTAAAATTTGCTGCTAACACTGTTTGGAGTTGTGCTTAACGTTTCAAATTGCTATATCATCTAAATTGACACTGTGAAGTGGAACAGTTGCTTTAAGACATCATTTTCAAAAATGAAGGTTACCACGCCATTTGCTGCAAAGCCATGAATCCCGGGAGAACTGAGTTGTTCCTCCAGGTTAAATTAAAAGGCATTAATCTTTTTAGAGGCAGTATCCCAGATACAAATTCTTGCTCTGTAAAACTAGAAAAGTCTCTCGGTCCTAGGCTTGTCAAGACAGTAAAAAAAAAAAAAACCCCAACCCCCACAAATATTTATTTTAAATAAAATCTAAATAAATTTTGGAAAATAAATAAAGCTGTACTGTACGCCAGGAAGAAAAGATATGGGACGCGTTTCTAGTTCAACCAATAAATCCTTCTCTATAGAGTACTGTATGCTTCTAAAAACTGGGCAATAGCTCAGCCTTCCAGTGACAGGAGTCCTGTTATTCCTCGCCTGACCAAAACTGTTCCCTGCATACGGGGGCTGATGGGCATCACACTCTGCCTTTGGGGCGATATCTATAAATAGGATGCCTGCTCTGCTGTTTTCAAGATTCAGACTTGGAAAACTTCCTTGTGTTGCCTCTTACAGGACCTGATGTAAAAAGGGACTGTATAAAAAAACATAGATTGACTTGGTCCAAGTCTGATGGTGCAAGCAGATATTGCCAGCAAGTTCTCCTCCTTATTCGACTTGGCTTTCCGTCAGGTTTGTGGTACTTCACAGTTGTCCTTCTCTGTAAATTATCATCTTGTTCAGAACAGTCTATTGGTGTTGAGTCTAAAGCAAAATACCAATGGAGATATGGCTTTGTGCTCCATCACATTTTGCCTCATCTTTCTCCTTTTTGGTACCAGTTTTGATTTTTATCTGCACTTTACATGTTTGTGAGGGCGTTGAAACAAAAGAAAGAAAAGGTTTACGTTGTGTTTGTTGGTAAAATGAATGCACACTAAATTCAGCTTGATGTTTTTCTGCATGATACCCCTTTTCTTTTGTTGATACAGTATCTAGCTTGAAATTTAGTACAGCAGTAATGATTGCATTGCAGCCTGGGGCACTGTACTGAGGAAACAACAAACTGCAGCGCCGAATCAAGTCAATTCCTTCAAATCCAAGAGTAGCTATATGGACCTTCGTTATCATTAAATGAACTTCAGGGAGTTGTCAGGGAGTTGGTGAAGATATGCAGAGACAAGCTTTTTGAGGCTTCTTGTATTTCATGTGAAAGGAGGATCCATCTCATCCTAGCTGTGTGTGGAGCAAGAGACTGTAGCGTGCATCCAGTTCTGCTAAATATTCAGCATAAAATGGAGACAACTGAATTTAGGCATCTCCATGTAGGTTTATCATGTGAACAGGATGTGTAAGTTCCTATTTTAGTCTATGAATGGAAATCTCTCGATACAGCCCATGAAAGGGGAGGGTGGGAGATTTCTTCTCACCCTAAAAATCTTGGAGACACCTCTGTTTCCAAGGGGTGATGTGAATCTTCCCTCTCCTTTTTGTCTGTGGGGAGACCTGACAGCAAATGTGTTCTGAAATGGCTAAGTACATTAAACTAAATACAATATGTGGTAAGTTAACGAGTGCTAATCAAGATTAAAATGCTGAAATCATTGAGATTCATCTTTTCAAAAGGAGGATAAGTCAGAGGGAAATTAAGCTGCATATGTCTGATAGCTGCATAAAATTGCTCCAGATGATTTAATGGGTCATTTTTATTATTTATGCCCTATGCATTCCAATTCAGTAAGAAAAACACTTGCCAGCATGAAATTAAATGAGGGATTGTTGTGTCGACTAATATCTGAAACTGGATCTAAATACTTTTGAATTCACTAAATGTATGAAATACTTAGAATCTGGGGATATGGGGTCCTGAGAGCAATGTGCACCCACTGGCGCACAGACAAATGTAAACCCAGCTCTGCATAAAACCAGAGGATCTCTTTTTTTTTTTTTTTCTATTTTTATCCCCCTTATTCTCAGATATAACCTATATTTAGGAAATACTCTCCGTCTTGTATTAGTTTACATACTGTGCACATAAATATCTGTGGACACTGAAGTATTATATCTAAGGATTCGCTGGAGGAGGTAAGAAACTTGTAGGATGTAGTTGTGTTAAAGGAGGAGCATCCAACAGTGATTTAAACACAGTGGGACAGCGCGTGAGAGGTGCAAGGCAATAAGTGATAGGTCTGCTCAGATGTCTCAGCAGCAAAAGAAATAGGAAAGTAGAAGATGATGATGGGGTCAGAGAGAATTATGGAAATACAGTATTGTAGGGAAAGAAAAGAAGTTAAGAGCTGTATAACTTATGACAGTTTTTTTTGTCATAGTATTTATCTCCTACTGCAGGAGTTGCACACACTGTTCATTTTATATTTGTTTCATATGCATGGAATCTGAAAGGAGGAAAATCTTTTGTTATTTAAAGAGCTTGTACAAGACCACTTTTATTGCTGAGACCTAATACCTCAGTTCAGCTCTTTTTCAATGCAAATAATTCTAGGTGCTCATTTTTTGAGAAACTGACAGTGAAATGCTACCTCTATGCAATCAAATATATTCAGCAAGACATAACTGGTAATCTTCTCTATGCCTATCACACCTGGTTGGGTATTTTTCTGAAATTTATTTCAGCAGAAAATGTTGACGTATCCATATTTGTAATTATATTCATCAAAAGAAATCATTGGTTTAGACAATATTCTTCACTCTTAATTTCTATAAAACTTCAAATTTTAAATCTTCAAAGATTTTCTTAAATGAGGAAGTATGTTTTTCAATTTTTGAATCACTTCCATTTCTAAATGTAAGCTATTTATAAGGAAATATGTTTTAAAAAGGAAGATGTGTTGAAATCAAAATGAAAGCTTGACCCGAATCTATTTATTTTTCTGCTCAAATTTTCAATTTGCAACAGCTTTTTTACTATTACATTTTTTTTCTGCTTCAAAAATTTTATGAAGTATGAGGGAAGCAGTTCTGATTGCGTGACACCTCATGCTTTAAAGAGGAGACCCGTATCTGGACTCCTCAGATGTGACAGGCTTAGAGTAGATGAGTTTGCCACAGAATAGGTAATATTTTGAGGTATCTTTTTACTTCTCTTCTTGTTTGTAAGCCATTAGGACACTTCAGATTTTAAAAAAAAAATAAAAAAAAATTATATATATTCAGGAAGCTGAAGAGGGTTGGTTTGTTGGGATTTTTTTAACAGTTGCTGAACCTTTCTAATGGCCCTTTGTTTTCTGGAGTTTTAATCAAGAAGAAAAGCCCCAAATATTATGAAACCTACCATAGGAATGCAGGTGCATGCCTCATTCTCTCCGTCTGCCCTTTTGATAAAAGTTACATGTTTCCATGGAGAAAATGTTCTGATGTACTGTGAATGAATTTTCCAGGTTTTTTTCATTTCCAGTAGGTCACCCCCCTACCATGATGACTTAGGGGAGAGCATCTGACACTGCCACCCAGATGACCTGGCCATGTGGGCAGGTATCGGAATGGAGCAGCTGCTGGAGCTGGCGTCAGTTGCAGAGCTGCTTCTTTTCTCTTCACAGACTCTTGCTTAACTCATTTTTCATTCTGTAGCTTGGCTTCCTGGCCCTGGCTATCTCCAGGCAGCTGAAGTTTCATGATAAAAGCAACAAAATCCCCCTACTAGGCTCCAAATTGGACTTTGCTGACAAGAGACACCAGTGCTATCATTCAGGTGCCAGTCCCTGCCTCAAGTCTTTTGACTTTAGCAGACTTCAGCCCTCACCGCTTTGGCAGAGCCACGATGCTGTGCATTCTTGTAGGCAGGATTTACATGGGCTCTGCTAGTTAAAAACAATCATTGGAAAGAAAATGCCAGAGATGCTTGCTTGTGGGTGCTTCTGTGTAAAGATACAGCTCACGTTGAACATGATGCTTTTTCAAAGGCTTCTACGTCTACTTGAGATTTCATTCGAGTTATCTCAAGATGAGACGCATCTAATGGTTAAATAAATATTTAGACAGCATGTTTCCTATTCCCTCTGCTATTACAGATCATTTTGTTAACATGGGTAGAACCAGTGGCTTCCACATCTAACATCAGTGCCTGGAGAATTTTCATCGCTCAAGTTGGATGTAGTTGAAATGCAAATTTCTGTGACTCGGGTCTCCCAAAGTCTTCACTCCCCTGTGCTTCTCTGCCTGGACGCTCTGATTTCCTGGTCTGTGACAATCATATAGATTATATTATAACTATAGATAACCAAGATGAAATCTTTGCCTGACTTTTGGATATGTACCAGTAAATACAGAAGTCTACATTTATACTATTCGAAAATTAGCCATACTTCAGACAAGAAGCACAGAGCTAGCTGAAAAAAGCACAAATCAAATCCAAACAAAACTGTCATTCCAGGCTTTACATTATCTGCTTGTAGTATTACACTGAAAATCTAATTAGAGTAGTGGGGACAACAACTTTCTCATTATTTTCCAGAGCTTTCCGTTGCTTGATAATAGCATACCAATGGCTGTTTCCATAAAAAAATCACTCATATCAAAGCTCACTTTTGTGGGAATAAAAAGAGCAGGGCAATAATATTGATAAACGATAAAAATACACACACCTATGGAGTTTTTCCTTGGTAGATCCCCACGCACTCAAAAGGAGGAGGCTATTCGTCACTATCCTTGTTTTCTGCAGGTAAGGACACAAAGGACATGCCTATGCTGTAATCACTGTGCATAGCTAAGCTCACCTCACATGAACTTATCCTGAGGGTAAATACTGTAAATCATTAGATCACACATGTCTCTGCAACTGGACTGTTACCAGCAGCTGAGCTATAGACAGCTGAAAATAATCCTACCTTTGGATAATTCTATGCTATGTTGCAACCAAAGCAGTGATGTAGTGGTGGCATATGCAAGGCGATGATCTGGAGCAAGAGGTGCCCAGCATCAGTTTGATCTTGGTTCTTAAAGACCCACAGATGGAGGCAGCAAAACTTGCGGGCACTAGTGAAAATTTTGTCCAAGCTTGGTCGGCCACAGTCATGCAGTGAGTCTGTGGCAGCTCTGAACATGCAGAAGATAGCAGTTCTGCTTTCTGACAGCTTTTTGGTCCTGAAATATGCTCTTTTTCCAGGTGGAATCGTGACTTTTTTTTCCCCAGAAAAATGGAGTAGTGTCAAAACATGCTCAGGCGTTTTTAGGTGATCTAATTTAGCTAGTTCTTTCCCTGGAAATAACCTCAGAAAATTTCCTGTTGGAAACACCAGTGATACTAAATAGCATATCTAGTGAATATATCTTTGGTGAAAGAGCAAGTGAATTTTCCTTCCAAAATGCACATACACAAAATTCACAATGGGAATGCTTTATCAGGCTTGAAGTAACAGTAGTCTGACCTTTCTTTAACCTATCCTCTAGGCTGTTAAACTGTTTAAATACTGATACTATATCCCCAGTAATGCCTATTTGGTCAGAACATCCTTGGGCAAAATGTGGAACCTGGACTAAATTGAGCCTTCTCACAGTCACAGAGTATAGGGTTATTCCTAATATTCCCATATAGGAATAGAATATGATACAATAGATGTTGTTATCAATTCCCAGGAAAGAGTGGGAAGAGGGAAATTGTCATTTATGGAACATAATTATTACGGTCTTCTTGTGTGGCATTTGGCTCCCTGGTTTACCTCACTCCTTTCTCCCCACACAGGAGAGAGGTGGTGCCAAGGTGCTGTTTGCTCTTCTCCCACCTCACCTCTGCACAGAGATGGACCCGGGGCAGCCAGGCTGTTTGGGAATTATGCTGGAGCTACTTGGAATTAAGACTTTTTTTTGAGATATCACATCACATATCCCATCAAATGTATCTCCAGTCGTACTGGGACATCTCAGCCTTATAACCAAAGGCAGTCTAGTTCTAGTCTGTTATTTAAAATAAAGGCATAAATAGCTGCACTCGCAGTCACCCCAATGTGCACAGTCCAGTACAGGCCATATGAAAATACATTGCAACAGGGTAAAGATCCTAGAGTGTTTGTTGTTACAGGGAAGATATTGAAGAGAACAACAGCAAACCAAAGGAACATTCAGTAATTTTAGACTTACAGCTTTCAGCAGCAGCCCGAAGGTCTGTCTCATTACAGCAGAGTTTTATACATTCGTGTCAACAGCAACTCTTCTTCCCTTATACTTTGATTTTTCCTTACTTTTTGGATATAACATTTCTGTTTCATAGAGCTTGTTACCCTCTTTTTGGAGTGCCAGGCATTGTGGGGTTTCCCCTGTGACCATCTTTTTACTGCATCCTAGAGGTAGGTCGGTGCTTTGATTAACTTTCACATATATATAATTTAGTGGTTTCAGGGACCAAGTTTTTCCAAGACTAAAACAAGGGTGGGTGGCTGTATGTGTGTGTTAGCTCTTCTTCGTGTAACTGTTGCCACAATCTAATGGGACTAAATTTGGTTTCCTTCTAAATAAGTCTCACTGTCATTTAGCGAGACTGCAAAATTAACTAGATGCAGCAGTTCTGTGCTCCATAGCAGGAAGCCAAAAGCAAAGATATTTTAGATTAACAAATGAGGTGGAAATGACTTTCCCCCCAAGGACTTATTTCCAATGGGAAAACTAGTTTCTCAGAAAAAAAGGGGCTCTAAAAATAGATTGCGTCAGAGTTCTGAGCCAGCCTGCTTCTTCCTCATCCTTCATGGAAAAGCACAACACGCACGCGTGCTGCGATCTCCAGCAAGGCTCAGGCAACTCAGAGACATTTTAACAGCATCAGTGCAGAGGAGCAGACACATAGGGATGTGAAAGTAATGCAGGTGTGTGATTAACTGGAGTGTTAATTAGGTTGAGCAATTATAAAGGGTAGATAAATTCAGCTGGTGGAAAAAGCATTTTGTTGCTAGCAAAAGGACAGTGCAAATACTTTGCTCATCTATGGAGAATATAATGAGTGTTCTGTCCTTGCATTGCTGTGGCAGAGCTAGGAAAAGTAAGGTAAGATCTAATTAATGGAAACATGATAGATTTTATCCACAGTTGACAAACATGAAAGCTGCATCTTTTCAGTATTTTAGTTCTTATCTAAATGGACACTTATTGATGCCCAGAACCTGCATACCCTACCCTACCTCCCACTGCTGTATATCTTCAGGCCTTATCGAAGTGACTCCAGTCCTGCTGTTCAGGTTGGCGTTAGAGGCAAACAGAGGTGTTTGACCTCACAGAGCGGTGAGGGCTTCTGCTAAGCCACTTGGGATCCAAAGATACCCAGTAAAGCGCTTTGTATCTTGCGAGCTGCAGCCTGCTTGCACTGAGAGGTGTGCGGAATGGGGAGGAAAACCACCAGGCTCAGAGTGGGGGCTGATACCAAGGCAAATACACGAGAAAGTGGTATAAAGGCCTCCAGACTTGTACTCCTGAGGACATGGCTGCAAACAGCAGAGAATGACTGAGGTGAACTGAAGTCATGATATTGTTGTCACTGGAAAGGGAAAAAATATCTCATGCTTTTATATAACTTTTGCTGTGCTGGGTGATGTCTGAAATAGGCTTATATTTGTCACCAATGACTATTTATCCAGAGCGCTGGGCAGGTGAGTCAGTGTTTACTGTTAAAATGCAGAAAACTTCCTTATTCACTGCATTGTTGACAAAGTCCTTCCTATGGGCAAAGCAGTTGAAAGAGGAAATTCACATCTGATATTTTAGCTTCACACTCTCTGTATTTACAGTTCACCTAATGCTTATGAACATGCAGGTACTAGCTGTCATCTAACAACTTCCTTCGGTAGTCTTTACACAGTCTGAAAACAATCCTGGAATTAAATAATTCAATTGTATTGTTAAAAATTACTTTTCTCCTTGCAAAACCTGGGAACTAGGGTAATAAAAATACTATTTTAATAGTATTATCAATTAACATAGATGGAAATTTTCTAAGATACAGATTTTTTGAAAAAGTTTACATCTTAAATTATAGCGAGATGAAGTGCTAAATGGTTAATCTACACAAAATTTTCAGAGGAAAGACTGTTTGAACTAGTAGTAGCATTATTTTGCAGGGAAACAAACAGGCAAAGATAAGCTGGAGAAAGATATCCTGACATATATGCATACTGCTACCCAAAGCCTGATAAGATTCCTGGTGAAGTGATGAAGACCCAGAGTATTTTTGGTACCAAGGAAGGCTGTGATAACACAGCCTGTCATGTAGATAGAAGAACGTCCCATGTTGACTTCCTTAGCTGAACAAAAGTTCCCTGAATTTTTGCTAGAACAGCGTTCATCCTCTTGGATCAGGAAAGTCTTTCCTTCATAATAAATCTCTTATCACTCCAGTCTGTTGCCTCCGCAGGATTCCAGCACACTGCCGGGAGGCAGCGTGTCTATCCCTGGAAGTGGAATTAATGCAGTCTTTCTATTTGCAAGATATTTTTCTAGTACATGGCCTCAGATATAGTAACAGTCATTACTTTAAGGGTATTGAACTATTGTAAATATCTCAGCAGTTGAGTATACACCCTAGGAAAGGCTAATGTAGGCCACTGAGCACAAGATGTATGTTTTGAGAGGTGAATTACAGCAAAAAATAACTGTGAGAATCATAGTATATTAATGATTAAAAATCATAGAAAAATTATGTCATTAAATTGATCTTTTTAGCGATACTTAGAATTAACAGCAATATCCATGTAACTGAGACATTTATTAAAAGATCAAGTGCCTTTCTGAAATTTGCTCTCTCCTCTCCAGTGCATAATTCAAGAAGAACCCAATGGAGACAGCACACAAGAACAGACCCCTGGGTCCTCTTCATATTGCAAGTATGTACTAATGCATTTTTTGGCAAAGTGACAGAATCAAAGAGAGAAAAGCTAGAGATGAGTGTTGTGGGTGAGAACACTTTTATGGACAAAAATACCATTAATGTCAGAAAATGGGACATCCGAGATAGAATTTATATCAAAATTCTATCAAAAGGCACTGAGAAATAAACAAACAAACATGGCAATCAAAAAGAAGAAAACCCATTCACCTCCACCCTCAAAATCTTAGTCATTGCCCTGCAGGTTCAGTTTGTCTTCTGATGTTGATCTATTCTGTAATAAATACAGAAAATTCAAGATGTGCATCTTGAATGTAGTACTATAGTTACTATGCTTGAACATAATAATATAAGCTACAACAGTCATGGAGGAGACTTATAGACCCACCATGAAGAGTGTGGCTTAAGCTATGGTTAAGAAAAAACCTCAGATCTGAATTAACCTGATAGCCACATACATTTGGCTTTGGATCAAAATTTTCGGCTGGCCCTAAAAAGGGTTATGGAATAGAGATGAACATATTCTCTGAGCTTTGTGAAATTCTGGAGATGAATGATGATGTTCAGAGTTATGTCTATGGCTTAGAAATGGAATTGGAAAGAGAGGGGTAAGGAAATAATAGAGGAAAAAACCCTTTTTTACATAAATAACAACATTTTCTGGTGTCTAGTACATGAGTACCAAAAAGACTGAAGGTGAAACATAAAGATGATCTGGGCAATGGATTTAATCCTAGAAAACTTGGCCCTTCTGTGCCATTTTGGGCACTATTAAAGTAAGAACACATGTCCCTGCCTCAGTGTTGCAGTCTCCAAGGTATTTTGGAAAGTAAACAATGAGCCTATGGAGGCGCAATACCCGATAAAAACACAGTCCATCAGCAAGCGAGCACTTCTCACCTTGCCATTTAGTCCTGATGTATATGGCCCCCAGGTGAGTGAGGGAAGTAATTGTCTGCTTTTGTCATCTGCAGATGACGCCTGTACATCATCACAAATACCTCTTTGCTTTGGTCCCTTGGTAAGGAAGATGCCACTGCCACCTTTCTACAGCGGTATCTCAAGGTGAGCAGTCAGCATGCAAGGCGCAATGGTTTCTGCACGATTTTAAGCTGCATGTTGCAAGGGTTAGAAATCAAAGCATCATCTTTTTCTTGGCAAAAGCACCATCTTTTTCTTCTTTCTTTCTAATTCTTTCCAGATGTTATTAATGAATGAGAAGGCTGGTGGATATTATCCAGGATGTCCCATACTTATTTCTCAAACACAATTCTTTTAGGCTATGGTCTTCTTGAGGAACAGAATGGCAGGAGAACTAAAGGATGTGCCTCCTGTTACTTACTGGACTGTTTCATATGATATTGTGTATGATAGGGTAAAAAAAACTTCTTCAAAGCATTCTGAAAGGGAAAACTGATTTATTCTGAGAGTTGAAGAAAAGTTTCTTCTATTTGTTTCGTTTATAGAACACTAAGAAATCTGCAGTATTTCCTCAGATACTCTGGATCCCCACTGACACAAATAATTCCAGCTGTGATCAAGGCATGCAACAAGGTACCTTCTTAGCTTAAACAACTGTGCTGAATTCCTGTGCAAATTAGGGAGCTGTCTATGCTAATTACCAGCTCTGATCGTTTGTTATCAAACTCACACTATTTGTGCACACAGATGAGTCTAATGTGTGCGGATCTGGGACAGATGCTTGCAAATGCTCTGTGAATGTGTAATCATCTTGCTAGTTCCTTCAAGAGAAGTAGAACTTCTACCTGAAAGACAAACCATGGTAAATACAACAACTGGGTGAATATATATTTGATGTTAGCTCTTAAAATTGTATTTTCTTTCAGATAAAATTATTTTATCATACCATTTCAATTTTGTCCGTAAAGCAAGTTTTAAAAAAATGTTGCTTTGTGCAGCCATAAATCTTGTTATTGCATTATCCCATAAACTCATATAATTGAAAAAGTTATTGGGTCATTCTGGGAAATGAGCTGAAAACCTTAAAAATAAGTTTTAGCTGGTATACTTAAGAGTATCTGGCATTCAGGCCCCCTATATATTTAAATACAGCCATTGTTATTCACGTGCTATTTGTACTGAAGTAGTTCCTGGGCTTCTAGTCACGGAGAAAGGGTATCACTTTGGTTCCACCTTAAGAATCAACGAGTGATTTTTGTTTGTCTATATAACATTCACCGTACATTAGTATGCACCAAGTCTGGGTATCTTTGAATAAAAAAGCAGTTACATACATAGATATTGGTATGACAGGTAATTTTTGCCTAAAAGAAAAGAAAACCTCAACTCTTTAAATACTGCATACATTCTGCTACCTTCCTATCTCTAATACGTATTTACTTTGATCAGATTTCTTCTCCAGTCATGTTACTTGATTGTCAGTTCATTTTTATTTCAGTTGCTGACTACTGTGAAAGCTGATGAGAGTAGTCATCGCCACTACAGAGAGCTCTGAGAGGTGGCACTAGATTCACCAGTGGATAAAACAGAGAGGCTAGTATGAGGCTAGTATGAGGACTTGCGTGTTTCTGCTAGGCTGCTTGTTTTATTGACAAGAAACTTCAAGATACCCATCGTATATGACAGTAAAATCAAGCCTTAAATCTTCTTTTGGCTGAAGGCTGCAGAATGAACTTAGGTGACTTTCCATCCCTCAAATTCTCACTGTCAAGACTCATTGCATATTTCTTTGAATCACGTTCACTACTTTGATGGTAATATGGATTTTTTTCCCCTATGGTGAAGGTTCATTTAGTGAGTCATTTTGCTCTCCTACGTAAAATAGCTTCTACATCTTTTTTTTTTTTTTTTTTAAATGCATAGCTGATTAAATCATAAGTAATTGCTCCTCAGAAAGAACAGTATTTTAAATCTCTTAGACTTTCTGCCTTTCAAATCAAAGAGTTCAGTGAATCATTAGGTGTTCCAATGTATTAACAATTTCAGTGGTTTGAAGAAAAAAACCCACCCCTCTTATTTCCTACTCTGTTAAAGTTACTTTTGTTCTTACTTATTACCTGCTCAACAAAATTAGTGTTTCTAGCTCTCCCAGTGCGGCACGTATCTATGGCTGCATGTTCAGTATTCAAAATATAGCGGTGACTTCCATTTGTTACTGCTATGAGTAAGTCCTTGAGCTCTGTATGTGAAGCTGACCCTCAGCTGCTGACCTGTGGAAAGCTGCACCACAAAGAATTGCATCTTACTTTATTTAAAACACCCACAGGGGTGGCAATAACAGTATACGATAGCAATGAAAGTTTCAGTTTTTAATATATATGCCCTGAGCCTACACACACAAGCATACACTGGCTGAATTGCTAATTAGAAAATAAAAACTGCTGCCAAGGGACTGATTTATTGAAGTGTTATACTAGTGAGAAAAAAAAAGAAAAACCCACAAAAAGCCCACAACTTGACTAAGAGAGTCTTTATTGTGATGTATCTTCAAATTAAATGGCTTTTATTTTAAGCCAAGCTGCTCACTTTGCCTAAAATGCCCTCCGGGATTGTTTGCATGAATCGAGGAAGTGAACTGCTGACAGGTCCTATGGATTGCACCAGCTGAACGTCCTCACCCTTCTAAAGTAAAATCTTGGATTTGATCAAACCTGCTGACTCACCTTAAATCCAGCTATATTCATATCTTTACACTTAAAAAAACGATAATCAAATTTCTTCCATGAGTAGAACATCCTATCCTGTGAGATGCAGAGTGCATGGTGCAACGTGCTTAACATTCTTCATTGCCTTCAGGAAGTACAGTGGTCCCCAGACCTTCCAGGGGCTAGAGAAGGTTCAGTCTCAGCCCAGAAATCCGGCATCTTTCATACCTTATTCAAGAAGTGGAGCTGCTCTTGGGAGTGTTCGCAGCTGCCTGCTGTGATCATTCCTTTGCCTGATACACTATTTCAGCTGAAAAAGCTGTTTAATGCATTGATAGTGATTTGTTCAGCTGGAAATGTGTGTGCAGTGCTTTATACTTCATGGCAAGGAGCTGGCATTTTTTTTCATTAGCCACACACCATGTTGTTATGCGAGGCAATTGTACACAGTAAATTTACGTAATGCTTCCCCTCAACTGGTGGGCTGCAGATGATGTCCCTGGCAATTGATATTGACATTAAAACCAGTTATTTTCCTGTGATAGTTTTATCTACATTTCACATAAAAGAAATGAAGGAGAAAATTATCAAACAGTTTTTGCATGAAAGAAATGTCCTTGATTCAGTAGATGCCAAATGGAAGTTATGTCCCAGTATCCTTATAAATGAAATTATTTTCTACTAATACAAGAAACTCAATCAGTAAAAGGACAAGATATTCCACATATTCCAGAACTGAGCAGTATTGTAATCACTGAGTACATGCATACTTGTTTTTGTCTTTTAGGGGATACCTGCGGACCAGGAGGATGTGGACCTGGAAGACTGGGCCAAGATGCTGTGTGGTGTGTGGAAGGATCTACACTTATCAGCATATTCACTAGCTTGGCATGAGATTAGCACAGTCCTGAGGGACTGAGAATGTCACTAGAAAAGTTCAGGTCAGTTACTGCAAGCTCCTACGGTTATTTATGTGGACAGCCTTTGAGACTCAGGCATAGGTGGGAGGCATGCTTGGAGCATGGTGTCTTGTGGCTCTGCCTGAGTTGGTCACTGAAAACGGATGAGATATAGTCCTTGTTTTCAAAGGAAACACTGAGGAGCTGGATGTGTCTCAGCAGGATTACAACTAGTTCTCATTACTTCATTGTTCTAGTCTGATACTACTGAATAACACGTGGTAAGACAAAGTACAGAAGAAACACCAGGAACTCGGCAGCCAGCCTGAACGGGTTGTTCCTCAGCTTAGCCAGGAGTGTATGTGCTCCTACATGTGGGTTTCTACAGCATGCGCTCTAATCTCTGTGGATGGTCATCATAAAGGACTTAGTTCTCTGCTCTTATTCAACAAGTCTCAACTCCAGGCTGTTTGGTTTTGCTACTTCAGCTGCCAGTCAGTGCTCATGAAGCCCACACTCAGCAGCACGCCTTGGAAGTTCTACTCAGCATCACACAACTGTCAGTGTTCGAATCAGGGATACAGTTCTGCTTCTGAAAGCCAGAACTAAAATCAGGATAACATCCATTATAAACAGCTACCAGTTTTGTTTTACTTCACTGTGGTCTCTGGCTATTGAGCTCATTCCACATCTGCTTTCCAGCAGTTCTATACCTCTGGATTACTTCTAGTTCAGCTGGAAGGTAAGCTGACATAGATCGCAAAGAAAAGGGGTAACTGCATAGGCAGTGTCCTTGCCATACAACAGTAATTATTTTTCCTTGTTGCAGTTTTGTAATATCAGAAATTTTTTGGTCCTTACTAGCTCGTTCTTTTCTTTTTCTTTGTCTTTTTCTATTCTTCCAAATCTTAAGATTTGTTTCTCCCCTCTGTACATTGCTCTGCCTACAGTTGCCCACCCACTGTTCCTCCCTCAGAAGAAAAACTGGTGCTAAACTAATTAGCACTGCTGTGCAATACATGCAGAAGTACCAGGGTGTTGGTATGCGTTTTTCAGTGTTGTTTAGAGGCAGAAAGATGGCCAGATGACTTCCTCTGGGAGTTCAGTGCTTTACACCCGATGGCTTTGTTGCTAGGGCCCCTTTCAGGTTGTTCCACTGACGCTCTCTTGGCTTCTTGCTGTAATATTTGTGATGTGATAGGAAAAGATCTTAGCAACGCTTTGACACCAAGTGGTCTGTGAATCTGTACTTTTTTTTTCTGAAATGAGGTGAGACTGTAGAGCTGGCAAACTGGTGATAGAAATATCATTAATAGAAAATATTATTTCTTGGCCACTGATGAAAAGGAGTGTAGTTAGGCAATGGCAGAGCTGACACCTTCATGGTGTCATGATCAAATCAAACCAAACCAAATCAAAATATGATTTGGCCAGTCTGATAATAGTAACTACCCCTTCAAAATTAATTTCCTAATTGTACGGTAGGGGAGCAACTCAGATGTTGTGTATGCTGTAAAGTACCTTACCTTGCCTCCTGCTGATGCTTCAGAAACCTCACTAGGCCTTAGATCATATCTACCAGTCCTGAGCTGAGATCTTGAACACACCAGTGTATCCAAAGTGGTGCTGGGTGCCCTTGTTTGAGACTCTCCCGAATTACTGCCTCACTTTCTATCATGCGACAGTATCACTGCCTGTTTCTAGACCTTTATTTCTATTTGGTTTTAAAGTCTCTGTAAGCCCAAAATGTATTATCAGCTATGGAACTGAAACCATCTCAGGTTTTTTAAGCTTTTCTTGCCTTACCTGTAGTGCTTGGATGCATTATAGGGCATGCTACAATGGTGTTCTGTTCATCCAGGATATGCCCACTAATTGAAGTCTCTGTTTTATCCATTTCACAGCCTACTCATCCGGAGGACTTCACCCAGCTGACAGCCTTTTGCTAGAAGAGATGGGGGTCACCACTTTGCACCCTTCGTGCTGTGAGCACCCACTGCCTGGCCTAGGGAGATCCCCACTGCTGGGCACAGGGGCATTGCAGAGCTGCTGCCCTGGGGAGATGGGAGACTCAGCAGACAGGGAACCAAACTTCAGCTGGTTTTGACGAGCATGTTGAAATCACAGTAAATGAGGGTATAACTCACGGAGACTTACCTTTGGTATTCAGCAAAGTGTAAGGATGTATTTCAAAGTGGCTTAGTTGTAATTAAAATATTTAATAGCAAGATGCTGTTAAATAAGGGTTGAAATGAAAAGCCTAACTCACTTCAGGTTTAGTTACCCAGGTCTCATTACTGCAGGGTGAACACCAAGTGTAGCTGAAGTCTGCTGGGGCAACTGATGTTGATTCCAAGGAAGAGGGGATTCATCAGCTTGGCTTTTCCTCCTGCTGATGGTTGCACCTCCGTTCATCAAGCGAACAACATTGTGAAGATAAAAGTAGTGACATTCTTTGCTGCCAGGATCCTTGGCCAGATTTTCATACTTCAGGTGTTTCTTTTAGGAATGACATCTACTTGCCAACGTTCCTTCCCCGGTGAGTTCACTCCTGGTGGCTCCATTGTCAAAAATGTCTTCTTCATAGACACTTTGGTTCTGCTTTCTAAGTTTGCTTTAATCTTCTCAGTTTGAATCAGCCCCTTTTAGCCATCTGGGGAGTCTTTAATCAGATTTTCCAAACTGCTACTCCAGAGCCATCTCTGGGTGGCTTTTTAACAGCAGTGTGACTTTTATTATGTCTTCAATAGTAAATTCAGGACATCTGCACTTGGATTACACATTTTGCTCCCCCTTTGAAAAAAAGCCTTTAACAAATCAACCCCCACCCCAAAAGACCCTTTTGTGCTCCTCTCTGCAAGGAAACTACAGCAGCAGCAATACACACAAATGACTAAATAGTTATGGACTTGACAGCTGATGACAAATTAAGTGCCATTATTTGGCATTCATCTTGTCTTTCTAATTTTCTTGAGCCTGAAGGCTGGCAGAGGTGTGTGAAGGAATAAATACCCTATACTTAGTAGTGGTAATTAGCCTATGACCGCACTTGGTTGCTGACTCACCTGAGGCAAACAGTGAAAATGACTGGCCTGATTCTGTTCTTCCTTGGATGTCTGTGAGTTAAGAGCAAGCCTCACCATAGTTTGTTAGTGGATGCTCATTGGGTTGAGGAAAGCCTCTCTAAAATGGAGCTACTGGAGTCTTCAAGCTGAACCCAAGTGTCAATTTTCCTATGACAAGTTGGGGATCTAGCCCTTGTTTAATGCATCAGAAGAGAACCTCCTTCCTTCTTCCTAGAGACAATTGTAGCTTCTCCTGTCTCACTGCAGCGTAACTAAAATGTTCCTTTTGTGACAGTGAAAAAAGAAGAGTTCTCTGCAAGCTGATGCAGAGCCAAGAAAGATCAAAAGCCCAGAGAAAGAAAAGATAAACCAGTCACTTTAGAAAAAAGGTTTTGAGGAATTTAGTTTATTGTGGCTTTGGGGGAGGCTGGTCCTTCTTTCATTATTCAGAAGGGAATGGACAGAGAAAGCAGGAAAGTGCCAGTCCCCCTGGTGGGGGCAGGAATGGAAGAGTCCAGTGTCAGGGGATTCCTGACACTTCATCCAGGGATTAAGAAATCCCTGGTGAGATGAGGAAGGACAATCACCTCCATCTACCATAGACATGAGGCATGCCTGGATGCAGACCTGCTTGGCAGCGTGGCACCCTCATGACTCTTGGAGCACGCAGAAAGGTACCAGGAGGGCTCTCTAATGACCCCATTGGCTGTGAAAAAGAAAAGCAGGCAGACCTTGCGCAGCTCACGGGCTAGGCACGTGGAGCCAGTGTAAATCTATGCATTAGCTTCCCTGGGTGATGTTTCTTTGTCTTTTCCTTACAGCAGTACCTGCAGTGTATGTTGGTAGCCTAATTGCCCCCTGTGCGTTGTTGTTTTGTTCATTATTTTGCACTGTGCCCATTTAAACTGCAATCCAGGCAAGAGTTATGAGGTGCTCCCAATAGAGAGTACAAATGTGGGGCTGGGAGTTAGGCAGTCACTTAACTAGCAAACATCTACGCCAGTTAAGAGAATTTTGCAGCATGGACTGTTCAGCTCGTGTCAATGCTCTAAAAGAAGCAGATGCACAAGACAGCACTATTTATTTTAATCCCATGTATACAGACTGTTCTTTCTTTCTTTCTACAGAGCAGCTGGTTTTTCAGACAAGCAGTTCTACTCCTGTATAATCTTTTTCTTTTTAATACGGGACAGAAATATATGCCAAATTTATACTATGTTGACATCTATGGCTTCAGTGGTGATTGTGTCTGTGTAAGAGTGATGTTAAAATTGATTGAAGAAGTCACAATTTGTTTTATGTTTGTCTTTTTCACAGAACCCCACAATGTTGTGGCAACGTTGTTCTTGCAAAAGCAAAGAACATTGCTTTTCTTGATTTTGTTACCCCCTTCTTGAATTCATCCTTTCTGTTGACAGCCCAGTTTGTTCGAAATGCTGTTGCTTCCCTCCTGTCATTTTGCGAATGTCAGTCTTTGAATGTTCCTACACAAGTGTTACATTCCTTGCTCTGATGCTGCTGTTGCAGTCTGACTCCAGCCTGTTTCCTCCCCATTCTTGCTCTCATTTTCCCTCTCTAAGCAGTCTCTCCTTAGATGATCTCCCTCTCAAGTAGCTCCATAAGACAAATTTATCTGTGAAACTTTCTGAAGCTGTCATCTAACAAAGCACTTGACTTCTATGGGGCTGCTGACCTGCTTAAAGCAGCACAAGTGCTTTGCCTGGAAGCAGCGGCTCTTTGTCTGTATTTTCTGCTTCTGAACTGCATCTTAGAGCAGATCTGTAAGCACCTCTGAGTGCACTGCACTTTCTTTTCTGTTTCTGCCGTAGCAGCAATTGTGTCACAACATAAGCTGTGGCTCCAGAAACCAATGCAAGGTCATAAATGGAGAACAATTAGATGCAGATGGCAGATAAAGGAGAAAGGCAGGTTTGTTCTGAAAATATGAACTCAAGCTTTTATATGGGTCCTTCTGAACTGTGACAAAAACATTCAAATACTCAGGAGGAGTGAAAAAAAGCAAGGCTGCTATCAAACAGAATGCTTTTTAGCATCTCCCGTGAAGCTCCAACCCATACTTAATGTTTCAGAAACTACAAATCCTATAAAGCAACTCAGAAGAAACACAGAGCACTTTGTGTCCCTAATGTCTCTTACAGTTGCAGTTACGTAGCTTCTTGAGCAAGGCTTCCTACTGAACACACAGAGAAACTCATTAAAAGAAGTATATTACTTTAACCCACTCTGCTAAAAGCTGGTCCTATGAAGCTGAGGTGTGATAGCTCTGATGATAGCCTACTTTCCATAGCCTGTTTCAATTTGTAATTGTGGCATTTCCCAGCTACCACAAGCTAGAAGAAAGAAATAAAAATGAGCAGGAAACAACAGTTTTTAATATCTTTGTCATTCACCATTTTTTCTTAAATTAGAAGCAAAATAGAAAAATATTTTACTGCATATACTTTCAGCTACTTCCCTTAAAAGGGAAGCAATGTGAATGCTGCTGTTACAGCTATATAGATGACAAGTCTCCTTTCTCTCTCAGTCCTCTACCAGCTGCAGTAAAAAGACGAGTTAGCCAGGATCTTGCCCTGCACTGCATAAAACTTCTAAGAACCATATGGGAAGGAAGATGATGGAAATGGATAAGCTCAGACTTAAGGCTAACTGGTTGCAAAATCTTGCTGGCTTTGATGACAGGCACGTAAGCACTACGCCCAACCTATCCGCATTCTTGGAACACTAAACACCCTTAAAAACCTGCTCATAGGAATATGACTACTGCTGAACTACGCTCTTAGGTACAGATACAGGAGCTATAGGCAAACTAGCTTTGGGGCCAGATGCAACCTGGCTCTGTTGTGCTCAGCCCCAGCTAATTCTTCTTGCTGCTCAGAAAAATCAGAAGCAAAGAGCAGTTGCTCATGTGGAAATCCAGACAACACGCACCAAGATATCTGAAAGGCCTTTCATGGGGAAAACACTAGATGAAGGAGACAAGAGTGCACTAGCTGAGATTTGCCTTCCACAAATACCTCAAAAACAGGCACTGGGCTCACAGTCAAAGAAAAATCTCAGCCTGCTGGGGTCAATATCATAGACTGGGCAGAAAAAAGAAAAAAAAAGAAGCCGGTTCACACACTGCCTTCATCTTTCTATCAAACAGTTTCCCCAATGCTCTCTGTACACCTCCAGAGCCAGAAAAAGCTTTGTTTAAGGTGTAATGAACGTGCAGCCTTGTGCAACCTGCCTTAAATCATGCCAGGCAGATGACACTGCAGCCACTGGGTGATAACTAGAGTAATAGCACAGCTGACAGGACAGCTACCAGCAAAGCCAGGCAGGGATCCAGCCTCTGAACCAGATGATGCTCTCGGTAGAAACAAACCCTTGTGTAATAGCAGAGTCCAGATGGCTCCAGTGGCTAATGAAGCTACTCCTTGTGGCGCTGGATGAAAGGACAACTGAGGAGTTAGGACCAAACATACCAAGAAGAATTTGGCTTGCTTATGAGAAATAAGCAGCAACTGACTGAGAATTCTAATAGTGGGCCAATAGGCAAAAATAATTGCTGGGCAAGTAGGATTTATGAGGTACATAAGTCTAGTGATGGTTTACACTTACATGCTGTAAATCCCAACAAGCACATCTCACCCATTTTTTCTGCTGTCAAAAGCAAATGCTGACTTAAAGAACACAGCATATAAAATACATTTCCAGGTAATGTCTGATTAATTCCAGCTGCATTGCATTATCTGTAGTGATGGACAATATGCACTTACTCCTGCCTGCTTCTTTCACTCCTCCAGGATGAATTCACTGAGTTTTCTTCTGAAATGCTGCAGCTGTTTGGGTAGGTCCTGCTGAACATACACAAGGCACAACCTATAGAATAGAATAGTATAGCATACTTATTCTTAATTTCTTTCAGTTTTCCTTAGACAATAGAAAGCAATAAAATGAACCAGAAAGGGGTAACATAGCATGCGTCAGTCAGCAGAAGCAGCAAACCACCTCTCTTAAAAGATAAACAAAGTCATTGCATTCACAGAAGTGTAGAAATTTTCCTACCCAGTTCATCCTCTTCTTGCAGGCACTGCCTGACCCTGAAATGCACAATAATATTAATATATATTAAAAAAATTCCATTTCATCAGAATGCAAAGTTTTAAGCCATACAAGACTGCAGAATTACAGCCACGCAAGACCAGATCCCCATTCTCTTCTGTCCTCATACAAATGTACACAGAGAAAGAACACAACTCCCAGCCTTCTAAGAAAATCAAACCTTCTCATTCAGAAGCCTCAGAGCTTCAAAACCCACAAATTGTTATGCATATTTCTGGGTAGAGACCTAATTTCATAGGGACGAATGCTAATAAACATGCTGACGAGTATTTATCTCCCTACTTTGATGTCGTCTTTACCACTGTCACCTCTTAGTTGATGATATTGTCGGAACCCAGTCGTCAGAGCTGGTCACTGGCTATGTGACAGATAACAGCCGTATCTATCCTCTTGAGAGGTTTAACACAGCGGAAACTGAAAAGTCTTATGTGGACAAGCTTGACAAAACTGCTGTTTTCTACCTGAATTACCTGCCACTCAGTGAGTATCCAGTGCTACTATTATGCCATGCAGAGGAATCTTCCAAAGAAGGTGGGTGTGCTGGGACCTCAGCTTCCACCAAAACAGGGCTGGAAAGTGGGGTGCAACAGACGTTTCTCTTGCACTCCACTGCCACCCATAAAGTAAGCAGACAATAAGGCCCAGTGGAAGAGTGGCAAAGGGATCTTAAGAATGATTTGGTGACTACAAAACTACACTCTTGCTTTAGGTAACAGCTGACTGTGTAAGCATCTCAGCAAAAAAAATGAGGCTGGAAGATCATAGGTACGTCTAAAGTATGTTAGGCACTGGAGGTGGGAAAAACCTGAAGCCATCTTTACACTGAAAAATAAGAATATTTTTTACAATAGAACTCTAAATCGTCCTGATTTCATAGCATCTCCATGGAAAACCTAATCAAAAGACCAAGGAGTGAAGAAAATTTCTGAAGCCATTAGATCCACTTACAAAGTATAACTATCATCAAAACTTTAGTTACTAAGTCTACATCCACACTAGCATGTCCATTGCACACCATGCAAAGAGCATTGCCCATTCCATCTAGATCAAAGCCCACCACAAACACGTGAACCTGGTGACCATCGGTGGAAGGAGTGGGAGGAAAACTGGACATCAGTAGTGGTAGACACAGTGTGATGAAATGGCAGACTCAGTATCAGTGCTCTCAAAAGACAGAAAATCTCCTCTGGAGCTAGCCGAAGGCTTCAAACGTTCCTCTGAGGGAGAGCTTAATTTCCTTGCTCTCCTTTGCTTAATTTCACATAAATTGCCTAGAGTTTGTTAGCGCTGTCCTTGAGAACTGTTTGATTTTAGCTTGTCTGAGCTGTTCCTGGTAGCAGTTTAAATCTCATTTGCTGTCCAGCCTCTCTGACCTTGAGTCAATTCATGTCAAAATGCTAATAAACAAATACATTTCATCTAGATTTGTATTTGTGACATGCAGAAAAAATGGGTACAGTATTATACACACAATACTAATGATGTTTTATAGAACACTATCATTATTTTTATAATTATCTTAGAAAAGTGTGCCTAGAAGATGAATTAAGCTTCTACTCTTGAAATTCTCCCAGTGTCAGTATAATAAACTGTCAAACCCATGCTGCATGCCTCCAAGGAGCAAAGGTTATCCTTCTGTATAGATCTTAATGTTTGACTGGTAGCTCAGTTGCTAGTACAAAGAAGAACAAGCAAAGATATTGTTCAAAATTTTCAATCTTTAGCAAGATATGACCAAAATCCCCAGTTCAAACACCTCATATTCTTTGATTTGTTAGAAATTTGTACCTTTTGGAGATAGGTGATGTATGGAAGAAAGTTCTGCATACGTTTTATGAAAGCCTGAACAAAAATCATGAATGCAAACAAAAACCTTGGACCTCCCCTGATGCCTGCAATGTGGTTCTCTCTTGCCTTTAATATATTGTTGCGATCATGAAGTCTACACACTTGTGATTCCTGTACAACAAATTTTCAGCCTGAGGAATAGCAGAATTCAGACATATTACTGGCAGTAAAAATTATAACAGTAATATTACTTCAGAAGCTTGGGGAAAAAAAGCGCCTTCTCAAAATGTACATTTCAAATAACCCCCAAAACCCTTTCTTCATAGGGTTGTGGAGGTTTTTTTTGTTGAAATCATATGCTTTAAGAGCAACTCACAATAGAAATTAGATGTTGAAATGTCATCTTGATATCTCTGTGTCAGAAAATTTTGAAAACTCATATCATATCTTCACATTTTCTTTAAGTTTATTTAACAGGATTTTAATTTTATAAACTGTTCTAAATTTTAAATTGCTACATGTCATAGTAATAGCATACAAAGAACAGTGAAGTGTAGTGTCAAGTTAGGTAATTATGTAGGTATGTATGTATTTCTATCACCATACAGAATATGATAGCTACTGAAATATTCTGGGTTTTTTTCTTTTTTTAATTAATTAATGTTAGTTTTTACTTAGTGTGATGCAGGGATCTTTTCTAGATCAAACTGTCTTCTACAAAGACATGTGAAACACGCCTCAGGGATGCTCCTACTGCCTGTTTGTAAGTCAGAGATCAATGGCAGAAACTTGAAATTCCTTAAAAATAGAATGGAGAGAGGGAGGCTGACTGCAGCGGGCATTCAAAGCAGCAGTGAGGACGCCCAAGATGTCAGAATTGGATCAGTCTCCTCATCCTTCCACCACAGACAGATCATGAAGCAGGTCTTGATCTGCCACACTTTGTGGTCTAAGTTTTTCAGTTAAACCAGCATCAGTTTTGGTCTACCTCAACCTCCTAGTGACTAATTTTTCTAGCTGTGTCCCACACAGACATGCAGATGTAAAGTGCTGCTTTTATGTCTATGTCACAGTAGCTGTTTTGCCACCACTTCTGCAATCCACTTCACACAGAAGTAAAGGCAGTTTTACTCTGCAACCTGCACTTTGTACACTCCTGGGACTAAAAAAAATTCATCTTTATGTTTTCCTGTATTAAAAGGCACAGGTAAAGGAAAATCCCTACATATACTATCCAGGATTACTGATTATAGTTCTCCAGTATTTCACTGTCTCACATCACAGCCAGCTCTTCTTGGAAATGAGATGATTTATGTTCTCAGATAAATTGTATAGGTAAGTTATAACAGCTACATAAAGACACGTATAGTCATGTGTGGAGAGAAACAGAGGGTGAACGACTGTTTTCTCAAGACTCAGAAGTTGTTCTCTCTCTCTTTGTGATAACAAGAAAACTTTCTTTCTGTGACTTTAACTATGACCTTTGAAAGACAAAAAAAGAAATGTATAATTATTGCCACTTATTTCTATAATGTTCCCCTATTATGCTATTACTAAAGACAACCTACAATGTTCTTTGCAGTGGTACCGTGAAGTTTCACCTTTCAATGTGGTTGTAGCTGGAAGACAGGGGTTGAAAGGCAGTTTAAGAGTTGCCTCCTATGTATTTGTAATAATGGATTTCTTCATAGCAGAATGGTTTTATTAAAAAGAAGTGTCTAGTTTGACTTGCCTAGAAATCTACACACAAAGCCACATGCAAAAGATGCAGATCTGAATTACTCTCATTCTCATAAAAGGACTTTCCACTTCAAAATCTATTGACAGTGTTTTGTCTGGTCATTTAGATGAAATATCCTGTCCACAACGTGGTTTGGCTTCAAATAAAACACCTTCACTGATTCAGCTTGTTTCCTCTTTGCTGAATTTTTCTCAGGTGTCATTTATATTATTAATCTTAGATAGTCATATTTAAAAGACAGCCTGCCTCCTAACTGGAAAAAATAAACTAAGAAAATCTGATTAGAAAAGTGCTTCTTCAGTTCCCATATTCCACTTACACCTTCTTCTAGCACTTTTACAATTTTCCACACGATGTTCTAAGTCAGTGGTTGAGACTTTTGTAGTGAGAAACAACTTTGCTGCCATTGCTGAAGTTAATAGCACAGAACCTGCAATACCTTTACCAGTCACTGTACTGGCCAGGGTTATAATTGCAAATTCCCCTTGGATAATGGTTGCACAGTGTTATCACCGTGGAATTGCATTTGAAAAAAAAAAACCTCTCTTAAATGCACACTGATTTTTTATATCTTCCCTCCTTTGGCAGTGCCTGAGGCGTATCGAACCTGGTTTATATAGTCCTGTGGCACAATCCCAAAAGGATGCAGGTCCTCTACCCCTGAGTTAATTATGGGTAAAAACATTTAAAGCCATGGGAGGAGAAGGAGTCCAGCTGCACAGAAGCTCACCTTGCTGTCCTCATTAGTGAATAGTTTCCAGCTAATTCCTTTCCTGGCAGGTCCCACTCAAATGTTGTCAAAATGCTTGATAGATAGGAGGATGGATGGAGAGCATCTGTGTATGCTTCCTGCATCATCATAGGCATTTCTTTAGTTTCTTGGAGGAAGTCATGAAATAAATACAAGTGCCTCCATGGGGAACCTGTGATAATGATGCGGGACAACCATGTAACAATGCATAGAGGGATTCAGAGATGGTAAAAAATGTGGATTTAACAGAGGCCAAAAAGGTGTGTCAGCTTGAACAAGTCTACATGGAGTTTTCAAATCCAGTAGAAAAATTAGAAATTTATTTAGGCAGTAAAAGAAGAGATTATGGAGTGGAAAATTAACCTTTATCATTCTAGTATTAGCTGCATAATTCCCTAGCTCAGCTCCCCATTTATCCCAGCTTCTCCATATGAATTGCATTCAGATTGCTCTTTGCTTAAATAATGCTCTCTAATATAGGGTTTACACTCCTTAAGAATGATAGTTCTTACAGGAACTTTAGAAAACTTAGTTTTCAATAAAAGCCTGCATAAAAGGAAAAGCATTTTAATGTATTTTGTTCTGATAGGCTTTGCACTGGCACGAAGACCTGCTGGGGCTTGGTTACATGCTGCTGCCTGGTTTATAGTGGCATGAAAAAGATACTCAGAACGCAGGTAAAAAACCCCTTGAATTCATCGAGTTTTTTGGGGATATATGCAAATTTCAAGGAAACATTGTTCTCCCTCTCTCAGCTCCGGTTAGAATTCATCCACGGCTGATTGCTTTCTTTGCTCCTAGGCTGGCTGAACTCCTTTTGTTTCCTCTGTGCTTGCAAGCTGAACGCTGTACATTGATAAATCCTACATCCAGCTGCTCCTGGACTAGCAAACCTTTTCCTATTTAATTTCACATGAGAAAGTCTGGTCCCTCAGACACTTGTGAGTAACCTTTTCAAAACTGTGCAGCATTATCAGAGGTCCCAAGCAGTCCTTGGTCCTCCTTGCAAACAGACTAGCTACTATGTAAACCTAGCATAATTCTGCATGGCCTTTAGTTGTTAAGTATGGAGTCTGTAACAGGTGGCATTCTATACATTAGTCCTCGTGATATGCTGGATGTTCCCTCTCTTTTATCACATAGCACCCTCCTTTTTTTCCCCTCCTGCACTGTGAATTGGTTGCTGGATATTTCTGAAGTACCATTATGAAACTTTCTGATACTTCAAGGTTATTTTTTTTCTTTTAGTTTTTCTTCAGCTGTGGAGGATGTTTTTGTAAAGCCACGGGAACAGAAATAAAATGAATAAATTATAAATCTTTCTGCCTTTTGACACTTTTAAAGAGTAATCATTTTTTCAATTTAAGGTAACTGAAGGAAGAAACATAAATGAGTGAATGCTTATCCTCTTAGAAAGTGTGATTATCATCACCTTCAGCAGCAGACACCTGTTCACCTATTCTCCCTTAAAGGATGAAGCATAAAGCTTTCATCAGCAAATGAAGCAGGCTTTTATTGCAGTTGATGAAAAGTTAAATTAATCCTTTTGCAAACTTCCAATAACCTAAATCATTTTGCATTGATCTTTGTGCCCATATTGTAAAAAGGTATCTGCCTTTACACACAGATGTGACAGATATATGCACTTGCCAGAGAGAGAAAGATAAAATCAGGCAGGTAATGTGTTTTACTATGCTTTCCTACACCCGTGACAATTATTTTAGGTGGTTCGAGTACAACATGGTGAGACCTGTAATATCTACACCAGGGAAAAAGCAGACGTTTTTCAAGTTTGCCCTGCCACAGGTTGCTATAGAACAGAATCTTGTCATTTGGGCTTCAGGCACAAAACAGTTGGCCACCTAAATGCCTTCCTCCACTACAAGCCTGCATTCAGAGACATCAAAGAAGGATTCCAGTGGAAACTGAAGTGTTTGTGCATCGCTTGATTTCTCACCAGCACGTGGCTGCTTTTATTTTCTGGTGCAAAGAACTACTAAGTCAGACAGATACAGTGTCCTGAAGATCCTTGAGGCACAGTGATTGACTCTCTTCCCCTACTTTTCCTGCACTCCAAAGCATGTTTCCAGAGAAGACACCATGCTGTAGTGTTTGTGACCAGATGTGTCACTGTGAGATGATATGATATAGAGTAGCCTGAGATGTACCTGAACACTCTGGAAATTATGCCATGAACCAAACTGTCCCTGGAAGTGCCCTGGGTTTCAGGGAACTCAGAGGTGATTTAAAGCCACGTCTATTTGTATCTGATCCCACTGTAAAATAAAGCACTGATCTAAACTGACAATCCCAAACTCGCTAGTGGAGATAGACATACTGAGGAAGAGGAAAATAATTGCCAAGACATGCAGCACTATAGAATTCTGAATCCATTTCTATCTTCCTTTACTGTCAGCTCTGCCACAGCCATAAGAATTTAGTTTCAGAGGAGGCAGTCAACATCTAGAAGTGCATAGTGAAACTGGCATGTAAAGGTGAAGGGCAGGATTTACTTATCTGGAAAAAGGCAACTATCCCATTGCTATGTTTTCTAGATTTCATCTATATTTATATTCTTTTAACGTGCACAGGGAGACAGAATTGGCTACTGGATGTGAAAAGAAACATTAAGCTACAGACCTCGAGCCAGTCTTGGGAAGCACAAATTGTTTCAGTTCGTATAAATAACCCACGTCATCACGGTGCTCCTTTTGTACACCGTCATTGGCTTTTGTTTGAGAAACGGGTCTTATGCTCTCTAATAACTTCTCAAGAGGCCAAAACTCCAGCTACTGTTCAACAACCATTCCTTCAGGAAGGTAAGCACCGTGACACTGTATCCCTAGAAGAAAGCTCTCACTGAAATCAGTGAGAACACACAAGACTCGCTATGAACAGTGCTAATGAACAAGGAACATAACAAACCTAAAAAGTAACATTTTAAAAGTCAGAGAAAATCTCCATGATTCCCAGATTTCCATGGGAGTCTGGGTGTGCATGATCTGCAATTGCCCAAAAGGCTGAGATGCAGAGTGAAGAAAGAAGGAAAAACCAAAAGTGCAAAGCCCAAATACAGAAAGAAATGATGAGCTGGCTGAACCGTTGTAGGCAGCCACCAGTTTGCTCCAGTCTAGCTAGCTAGCTGTAAGCTTCTCACCCTCAGCACACAGTTTAAAAGCAGCTGGATGGCTTTTTAGAAAAAACTACACAGATTCTAAACCAGGACAGGGAAAGGCAGCACCAGAAAAACCTTTTCCCATTAGCCCTGTGGGAAAGGGATCCTACAGCTGACCTACATTTGCTCAGAAACCACTGCAAGGAAAAGCTTTTAAACATGGAATTTTTTTTTCCCTTCTTCTCCCTTCTTTGCCTGCCCCCTCTCTGCTCCCAAAGCTGAAGGTATGGTATTCTGCTAAAGAAAATCCTCCGACAGCCATCTCTGCCTGCGCTAACAGACTGTGAAAGATTTAGTCCAAACTTCTGTTCTGATCATGTCATGTCAGTTCTCTCCTGGCGTGAGGGGGCACAGACCAAGTAAGACAGATGCTTCAATCTTCCAAATAGTTGTCACTTCCCATCACTGTCACTTCTCAGAATTGTGACTTTCTAATATAGCAAACCCTGTAGGGAGGGGAAAAAATAACTCCCTCATCTCATTCCTGACCGGTTTATGGCTTTTTAACTCTTCCCCCATGAATGAACCTATCAAGCCAACAACAACCGAATGAGGGGTGCTGATTGTGCTGCCACAGGACAGTGGCAAGAATAGGTTTAAAGTTCTTACTCAGCTGGTCTATGATCTCACTGCTGTCCCATTTCTGTGAGCAAGAAGCACAGTCAACCCAAAGCGCCTGCAGGAAGGTGGGTACCTCTGGAGGGACAGGCAAGAGCCACAGGAGAGATGCTGTAAGCACAGTTCCCCCCTTTGTGTTCACCTGTAGGGGTGGAAGGATAGCTCTTTGATGGATCTTTGCCTTGTTTAACACAAAACAAATTTCTGCGTCTGCAAGTGGAGATGAATGTTGTGCAGGCTTTTGGTACACGCGTGCGCACACACGACGAGGCGTTTCCTTGGCGACAGAAATGCCATAAAAGCTATCTGAAGAATTCCTTAGGGCTGTGCAACAAATAGAAACATTAACATGCTGAAAGCTAAATATAGCTGCATTTTAGTGCTGTTCACCCAAGTCTTTACTTAGCATCAGCTTGTATCTGAAACAAATGCAGTCAACAAGACATACAAGGATGTTTTCAATATTTTACAGTGTTTTGCTTTTAAATAGTGCAAGAAGGGAGATGGGGATGGGTAGGGGGTTATAGATGGTATCAGCCTACACTTTACTGCAGAATTACAGCCTTGCCTGACTTTGCTTTGAAGGTGCCCTTGATTTCGCACTGAAGGTGCCTCACTTCTGGGAGCAGCACAGGTTGAACCGATGCAGGGAACAGCTGAGTTCTGCTCACTGACCTCCAGAGCAGTAAGAAACCATCACTGACACCACTAACACTATGCAAAAAAAGTATATGCAAAATGTACACGAAGAGGCTTTGGCTGAGAGTAGTTCATGGCTTTTTTCACTGCTGGATTATAGCTGGGACTTCTTTCACTCAGCTTTGGAGTCCATCTACTTATTTAGCCATTTTTGTCTGGTGATGCTGCAAATATAGCATCTAGACTACGAAATAAATAAGCAAAAAAGTTTGGACTGCAAATCAAAAAGGCAGAAAATTAACATTCAGTGACTTACCAAATGACCAAAAGACAGACATAGGCTCCCTGGATGTGAGGCCTTTGGATCCCTAAAACTGGATCTGGGCACACTCAAAAGTTTCTTGAATTAAACAAAAAGTTGTCAGAGATTGGTTCCCATTACAGATTTCTAATAAATCTAAAATCACGTCATCGCTGACCCTCATGAGCTTTCCTCGGTCTGTTTTGTATGCTTTTTGCGATGGGTAGGATACAGGCTCATCACTTTTAGAGCAGATTGTCCTTCACAAGCTGAGCCACAGGGCTGGAATGCAAAGGGGAGGTTGTCTCCGGTGCTGTTCCCTGGCTCATCTGTGACTCTCCCTCCTGTGAGCCAGCCTTCCCACCTGCACAACTGCAGCAGCAAAACTTATCTTGGAAAAGTACAAATGCTTTATGCATTTATGAAAAAAAAAAATGCTTTGTGTGAGCTAAGTGATATGTAAAAAATGGTGAAGCTGATGCTGGATGACCAGCACACGGTTCTTCACACAGGCTCCATTGCATCCTCTTTGATTTCACCATGTAATTCAAGAGGAGGAGGATGAAGGCAGGAGAATCAGCAGGAAGATTTATTTAATAATATATTCCCATGACCATTCCTGTGTAAGAACTAGCGCGATGTATTCAGGGGAGAGGCAAAGAAGGAAGTGACCTGAACGCATATCTATAAGGAAAAGTTTTGATGGATAAATGTCTTATAACAGAAGTAGTGTCTGGACACGGGAATTTTACAGACCAACCCTCAGAGAAACTGAAACAGACCTTATAACTTTATCCTAATAAAAACATATGACAGAGTTTTCCTCTACAGCAAAATCATTCTACATTTCTTATGAGGAAGCTGATAAGTTTTATGGGTGATTTCAAAGCTCAGAACCTGTGCTAACAGCATGTCTGCAAGAAAGTTCTCCAGACAAATGAGGCTGAAGTAGCTTTCACTGAAAACTAATATACACAGAATTCTGGAGTCATGGGAAGGCTGGGCTGGAAAAGGTCATCTAACCCTGGTGGTGCTCAGCCACCTTGGAGACCATAAAACTTCAGACACTTTCCCAAGGCGGCTATTTACCAATGTCTCGGACACAGAGTGCTACGTAGAATCCATACATACTTTTCCTGATCATCTTCTGTGAAACCTTTGAGAATACCCAAAGCCTTCCCAAGTCCACAGAACAGAGCATGGAGTCCACAAAGCAACCCTCACTCTGAAGCAAGATTCCAAACATATTTTCTCCATCTCTAACAGAAATTATTCTCATCTATTCTGAAAATGACACAGGGATTGATGTTCCTTCAGTGATTCGTGTTAAAAATGTTTTGAAAAAAGCATACAGCAAAATTGACTCAAAATTTCAGTGGGAACTTGAACCTTTTGTGATATGAGATAATTCCTTTAATTATGTTTGCCTGAAGCTTTACAAGTGTTAGAAGTTCAGTGCGAATCACTGAGTAACAAAGAGTTTCAGAGTGCAAAGAAAAAAATCTGTAACCAGCCACCTCTGTTTTATGTGGTTTTGCCTTTGCTACCTTTAATATTAAAAGGTCAAATATTCCTAAAGCAAACTTCTTTATCTAGAAAGTACTTAAGTACCCACTTAGCTGCCTTCATGAGCAAAGATGGGGTAAGTACACATAAAGGTTGTCCTGAACTGAAGTCACAAGGACCCCTGACTCCCAGGGACACCAGGGCATGTCGCCGGCAGGTGCTCAGATGCACATGCGCAGCTCTCACCCGAGATAAAGCTTGCCGAGGGTTATTAGCTTGGAATCTACAATATTGAAGTGTCTGTTCAATGTACAAGGTTGACCCAGAGTCAGATCCAGCTCAGGACCCTCTGAACCGGCGTCTGTGGTGCTGTGGGGTTTTCTTGCCCAGAGCTAGTTAAAGTGTCTCCAAACCCAGAAGGTCCAGGTTGCAATAAGGGCTGATGTCCCATCAGGTACAGGCTGGATACAGGCAGAGTGAAAGGCTGTGAATTTACAGATGCTGCAGTCTAGAGCTGGCAAAGGCTCACGCTTAATTTCACATGCTTTGACTTTGATTTATGCACTTCAGCTGGAGCTGAGGCCCCAGATCTAAGAGCATCCTATTGACTTCAGCGCTCTACTCCCAGAACACACTGTCAGGTGATGCGCAAGCTGGGATGGATGGCCTGAGCAAAGACCAAAGCCTCAGCAACAAAGAATAATGGAACAGCCAGAAAAAGCAGTAAAAATATGTGTCATAATAAAAGCAAAGAGCAAATAACTCACCGGGTAAACAAAGTCTCATTCCAGAACTTGGTGCGATGTGACTCCCTCACAGCTGCAAGCAGGCTGCGCCGAGGAGCCCAGAATCTAGAGTATGAAGAACATCATCCGAGCGTTAGCCTTGATTCACTTAGGACTAAAGATACCTTGACTATAATTGGTACTATATTAGCAAGCAAATATTAATTTAATATAAATGAAACAGTCTACAATAATTTGGCTTAATTATTCAGAGCGAAGTCTAGCATGAGGGTAAATAGCTTTAAAATTGCTAAATAATTTGACTCCCCATATAATTGCTTGTGTAATTTGTGTTAATTGCATGTCAAATAGAGGTTTTCAAATATTAATCAATGTTTATTTATGTTATTAATTAACATTCTTACATTACATTTAAATAATCTTGCAATGGCACAGTTTCCAAAGGACAATTTTCTATTCCAGGGTTTTTCTCTCCTCATTTGCAAAATCTCTTTCAATCCCACTAGTGAGTCACATCCCCTTAATACGATCTAGATGATTTCACTTAATACTCTCCCTTTCACTAAGATTTGCCACTGTGACCTCTCTATTAGATATCAATTTCTGTGTGAAAAAAAACTGGGCAAGACTCCACATGAAACTGCTTTCTGTTATAAGGAAGGGAGCAGGGGTGAAATGATGCAAAGCTTTCACATCTATCCACTTTCAGCTTTTCATAGCATGCCTCCCGGAGCTACCCGTTGGCCTGTACAGCTGGGGAAGTACAAGTCAATAATAAGACACAGTCAGACCTCTATCTGTTGCTGGAGAACACAGTATTACTGAAGATGTTTCAAATAAAATAAAAAATTTGAACTACACAATAGCATCCTCATAAATAAGGATACAGACCACAGTGCTTTGTACAGGGATAAAAACGTTGAGTTGTTTATGATATTGCAAAATGCTGGGAAAAAACTCACCTTTATTTCTATTATTATTTTAAAGACCACCACCACCCCGCACACAGTTTTTGCAAATTGTGTTGCTTGAATTCCTCTCAGAGCTCTGTAGCTTATCAAAAAAGCTGAGAAAAATCAATGGATAATTATCAGATTAAAGTAGCAAAACCGACACCTGTGGGGTGGCTCTAAGCAGACCTCTTTTCTTTCAAATGCAGGGGTGTATAGGCTATTATTTTTTGTCACTTTATGGGTGTAGAAGGGGCTCCCTCACTGCCTACATGACCCTAGGGTGATCTTTCAATCCCTTGCAGAATTAAGAAATCCTGTTTGCTATATTTGTCAAGGCTCTGTTGCTCTCAACAGCTGGAGAGCTTCTTTTCATATTCAACTTTTTTTTTTTTGTTCATTTCTTTTTAGCTTTTCCAGTGCAGCAGGGAGGATTTTCTATTTAAGTATGTCACTTAAACTTTTTGCAACAGATTAACCTCCCAAAAGTATTTAGAAATAAAATGCTGCAGGGTCTTAAAATAGAGGGAGTAAAAGGAAATGGACTAATGGATTGAATTCTGAATGTAACATAACTGGCACATCAATGCTATTTTTTAAAAGTAGTAGGGTTATTTTATAACAAATATAGTACCTTCACTGCCAAGGTTGAAATTTGTACAAATGCATAAGGAATGGAGCTTCTTATTTTTTTCAAAGATGAAAAAAACCAGTCTAACGTAGCTCTCATTATTAGAAAATAACTGTGCAAAGCCATTAAGAATATTAATCAATTGTAATTAGTTACAACCAAGAGTTTGCATCCTTCTTGCAGAAAATTAAAAGCTTTATTATTTCTTGGACATTATGGTTTGAAATATTCTGGCATTTCTGATATCTTAGATCCTCATTTATTATGGAAATTAATTGTTTCATTTTATTTAGTTTTGCCTAAATAGGCGTTACGTTATTTGGATGGCAAGTTACAGAAAGCTACCTGCTGTTAATGTAGATGATGTCAAGATGCCCAGATTGCAGTCCGGTATAGAGCATGACTGAATTACTTTCAGTGCCATTGAAATAAAATTTTGTCGGCAATCACACTCCGCTGCTAAGCCCTAGCAAGATTTCATTGATTTCTCTGTAGTTACTGCTCTTCTTCACTGGTGTCAGATCAGACTCAATCTACTTTACACAATCCTGCCTTCAGAACCACAATCGTGTCAATAGTTCGAAGAGTATTCTGTTTAGTCATCTCAGATGGGTTGTCGATATGCCGTGAAGGACTGGTGTAAAGAAGAATGTTGCACATGCCACCGCTGTGTGCTGAATCTGAGACAAAAACATTGGATTTGCACCATTTCTACTGGCATGTACACTTTAAATAGTCATTTATCGCACAGGTCAATGAGTAAACACACTGGGATATGCCACCTCCTCTCGTCTAATTGCATACTTTAAATATGCATTACACGTGTCTCTTCTTGTTCATAACAACCCATTTCAAATGAAGCAATTTAATCACAGCCAAAACCCACTAAGTATCTTACAAGGGAGAAAAAGAGCCATTCTTGGTTGTGTGTTGAAAACACTCTCCTCAAAAATTTCCCTCCGAACAACAAATAAATCAGAAAGGTACATATTTGGAAATTAAAAAAAAAAAAAAAAGTGTGTGGTGTGTGGCTTAAACTTGCTGAAGATCATAATCTAAATTCCCTGCTTCTGCTACGAGTTCTAAAAACACTTGCACATGAACTACTGATAAACGAATGCCTATTGTAGATTTGAAAGGATGAACAGCTGGGTGACTCCTATATATCCTATGTCTATATGCTGCAGTAATGAAAGACCTGTTGTGTCGTGATCGAACGCTGTTAAGTTGCTTGGTCAGTAAAGTAAAGAGACTCTGTAAGTATGAGGGACTAGAAATGTTTCCTGCATGAATATATTGATCTATTTCAAGGTATTCCTTCTAGCAAAGAGGTGATACCTTCTCATAGGACAAGGAGAGAGAGTTTCTTAACACAGCAGAGGTAGAAATCAAAGATTGCTAACCAGTGCTTGGTGAAGGGCAATGCTCACAGGCCATTTCTACTCTGAAATAAGAGGTTTGGTCCAAAGTTTGCTGAAACCTTTAGAAATCATAGGCAGAAATATTTATGGTTGAAGCTGTAAACAAGAAAGATCAAAGGCCAAAACGAACTTCTTTGAAAAATGTTTGAGCACTTGAAAAAGTAAGAGAACTGGCTGACCTACACTCTGTCTTCAAACTAATGGTCACTCCCGTGATATCTACAGTGCATATATAAAAGCCATTTAGAGAGAATCGAACAAAGATGAACCCTATAGCTGGAGTATGGAATTACTTCTTGAAAATAATGAGAGTCATTTTGCAGAAGTACAAGCCTGTACTAGAGATTTATGATAATATTTTTTCCCAGATTACAGTAAAGCGTTGGGACCAATGAATGCAGAAATGCATTTTAAAGATCCAAAAGCTTTAGCAGAATTGAGACACCTGTGCAGATGTCAAATGTTATTTCTGCTTAATTCACAGATTGACTTTAAATGCACAAAAGGCAGCGTGTAATTCCATTATAAAAAACAATGAAACCAATACTTTTTCAGACAGCAATATTGTTTAGGAAGAAATCTCACTTGGCTAGCTGAAGAACAGATTAAATTAGTTGGAAAAATAGCTAAGAAATGGAGAAGATCATTCTCCTGTGCTAGTTTTATATAGGAGTGTCACACATAAAAGATTGCCTTCTTCCCAAAGAACAAAATGCAAATAATATTCCCAGAGACACGCAAAATATCTGGCTTCTCTTAACTATATTTTACCAACCCTGACACTTCTTCAATTATTTGCATTTCTGTAGTGTCTCCTCTATATTTCCCGAATCCATCAAAGACTGGAAATAAAATATCCAAGAACAGAGGAGAAAAGAGGAAAAAAACAGGAAAAAAACCCTCATGATAAATCATCTTTAAGGACATCAAAGCAAACTTGAAAAACCCAGAAGCTTCAGATGATTCATATAATGGACAAATAAAACATTTGTTGGCAAACTCTGTTTTCTAAAAAGCCAGTGCCAACATAAAAACTGCTCTGTTTTTATTAATTGATTGAGTCCATGTTTCTGTTAGAACTGAAATCCAAATTTAACTGCTGTTTTGGAGCTAGGAACATCTGAAATCAAGTCTTTTCTTCTGCTGCTGACATAGGCCAGACTCATCTCTTTATAACACCAGCAGTTGTTATAAACACCAGAGATTTATAACTCTTTATAAATCCAGAATAACCCCAGAAGGCTACTGAAGCAAATTTCACTCAGCCGCATCACAAACCTCTGGAAAGATACGAAGAGCAATAAACATTGAAATTACCAACTGGGACTGCTGTCCATCCCTCTAGAGAAAATTGTTTTCTAGTCCCTGCTCAAGCAGATACTTCTGCCTTGGAAGCCCTCTCTGAAGCAGCATACATCTTCCTGAGTGCACGGAGAATTTAGGAATGTCATTTGGTTTCCAGCTTCCCTCCCATTCTCCTGCAAAAGGCAGTTCAGGTAGCAGCTGTAAGCACTTTGGAATTTCCTCAAGTCACCCGCGGAGCCGCTCTTTGGAAAGCGCACACCAACACCAACAGTGTCTGCTGATGCACAACAAAGGGACACCTTTGCTCCAGGTTGCCAATGCTGTTTGGCCTGAGAAAGCTTTCTTGCCTCAGTGTGGGAGGCAATGCACATGCAACCAAATTCCACATTGCTATAAACCCGGTGTAGCTGCCCGACACAAATGGAAAGGGGTTGAAACACGAGGCAAATCCCCTACACCCTATAGCTTTACATAAACATTCATAGAAACTGCAGCACAAGACTGTCTCCCTGCTCAGCCAAAAAAGCTCTTCAATCAGCTGCACGGTAAGGCTGAGCTCTTTTAGGTGATTCTCTTTGTGCTTAAACAGGGCTGAACGTCTGCCACGCAACGTGTCTTCTAGTAGCAGCTACTGTGTAGATATTTCCTAAGCTGTGTCCTTACCCATTGCAGAGCGGATACGATCGGACGTGTTTGCTGAGCAGAAGAGATCAGGACACATAAAGGAACCAGTTATAGAAAATGCAAATGCTAGGGAACAAAAATACCTCCCAAATGACTCACCACTAACCAAAAGCACTGCTGAGAGATCAGAGGATATCTAAGAAAGTAAGTCACGGAGGCGAGAGCTTTGCCATGCCTGCACACAGCAGAGCTGGAGAAGGGAATTTGTGTTGATACCATGCTGCTGGGCTTTGGGACAGCTGGTTTGGTAGCGGGTGTGCTGTGGATGTCGCTGGCTCACAGTGGTCCAAGTGAAGTTTGCTCCGCTGATGGCATTCTGTCTGGGGCCAGCCACCACTCAGCTGTGCAAACGGACATGAGCAGGGAGGGCTGGTGGTGGCTGTGACACAGGAGGATTTCTGTCCTCCTGAAACCTGCCAAGAACTTGGGGCCACTTATTGGTACTGGGAATTTCATACCGGGTTGAAAGCTTCCCCTTACCACTGACTTTTCAACAGATTTTGGCAAGCTGATCTCTTAAATTCTGTCAGAAACCTAAGTGCTAGCCAGTGTCTGAACCCACGGGTGTGACCTGGTTCCCTTTAAATCCAGCCTGCCCAGTCTGGGTAAAACAAGGTCTCAGACAGATTGCCACGAATGACAAACAAAATTATTGCAACTCCATTTTAAGGATGCCCAGATGCCATAGCATCATAGAGCCTCTCATTTTTTGACACTGGCTCCATTCAGAAGGAAGATATTTAAAAAGCTTTAAGCCACTTTTTCCATTTGTTACCAGCACTGGTTTGTTTCCTGCAGTGTGTGCTCAGAGGCACCAGTTCAGAAGACTGAAGCGTCTGTCTTTAAGCCAGCGCCATCACTTCTCACATTTCACAGTCTAACAAAACTCAGTATTAGAAACTCGGCAGATCTTGGGGGAAGACAAGCTGATTTATTTTTCAGCCTGACAAAAGTGAGGCTGTGGTGTGAAAATGCCAGTTGGGATACTCAGCTGTGCTACCCCTGCACTGAGAGGTGCACAAACCTGCTACACTCGGGACTTCACATCTCGTACAAACGGATGTCTCCTGACTGTGCTGCCCCAGAAATGGCTGCAGTCTGGGTTGAGATTGGATGGCAGTTTTGTGCATTGCTCCTGAGTCCCATAGGCTAATTTTAGAGCCTTTAAGTACTATTATAGACCACCCCCTTCCAGGGCTATAAAACCAGTTGACACTATTTTCTTCCATAGGGATCTGAAGATCCTGCCTGTTCGCCTCTCAGGCTCAAACTCCAGGAGCTTAAACCTCCACGTTCCTGGCTGCAAGCTGCATGCAAGCACCTTTACACTGCAATGGCAATATAAAGTAGCTTTAAATAAGGTGGGAGTACAACCACATTATTACTGCCCCTATACCAGGCTGCCAGAAAGCAAGGTGTCAGGCACTGGAACTGAACAGTCAGTTGTTCCTTGGCACCGTGGGTTTTTTTCTGCCTAGAAAGGGAGCTGTGGGATTGGCAGCATCCTTCGAGCAGCTGTCAGCGCCAGCAGGAGCCTGGGGTGAGCTGTGCCCAAGGACCTTCCCTCTTCACTGCAACCTGTCCCGGCATGCTGGGCACCTGAGTGGGACAGATGAGCCCCCAGCCACCGAGCTGATACGTAGCTTGCTTTCCCTCTGTCCTACTCAACACCAGCTTCACATCTTCATTTTTAGAAAACAGATTTGCCCAGGCAGATACATTCCCCCAGCCCAAAGAAGCTCTTTACTGTTAAACCAAGACAAATAAGGGCAAACTCTACCTGTAGGCCTGTTTTCAAAATCAAGAATAAAATCAATAGTTGAAGAAGCGGAGAGAGAAAAGACCCTTTCCCCAGTTCTTAACGTTTCCAGTTTAGTGTTTGCCTCCTGTTTTATTGTGCTCAAAAAGCAGCAGAGCCCTGCTGGTCCTTTCACCCCCCAGAGCCATGCAGTTTTCTTCTTGAAATAATGGCTGCCCAACAGCCCTGTAATTTCTAGAACTTTCCTTTTGCACACAGGCTCTACCCTGGAAGTGTTGGGGCCTTTTCTTATTTCTCATAATTAACAGCACTGAGCCACAATGTTAAGAGGTTAGGATTTACTAATTGGCTCTTTTGCCCAAGGACAAGAAGGCTGAAAAGAATGAGCTTTTATTTTTATTTTTTCTAAACAGGAGAAACAACCTGCAATTAAGGTATGAATATCAGCTCAATGTGTTATCTAATTACTTGTTACAATGTATAATGAGGGGGTAAAATGTAGAAACCCGTGCTCACATTTGTTAGGTATTAAGCCCCAAGCATCTGTTTCTGTTGAAAGATATTTCTATCTCCCAGTTCCCTCCAAGATGTGGGTACTGAGGGAGAGGAGAACTTTTCCCAGGCTGAAAAAGAGGATGCAGTCTGCTCAGATACGAGCCCAACAAATTACCCTTGACATTCATGAGGCAACAGTTGGTATCAGCCCCCTCCACATAAATCAGCCAGAGGCTCTGCCATGAGAACAAACTCAAGCAAATGGTGTTCTGTGCTCAAATGTTGCCTCTTTTTTTTTTTTTTTTTTGGTACACACTGCCCTGGGCTTATCTCCTTAGAAGGAATAAGAAGAAAGTTTGAAGAGTGACAAAAAACCAAGGGTCCTAGTTGCATCACACGGAGTGAAATACTTGCCACATCTCTCCAGTCTTTACTTTAAAATACTTCCACCACTGTAAAACATACTACTGCTAGCACTGTGGTGGCTGTACTCTCTGGCTGGGACATAAGGGAACAAGGCTGCCACGTGCCTGAAGCACGGACCCTGCTGCAGCGGCACTGCACGGGGCTGCCTGTGGAGCTACGGCAGCAGCAGGATTGCAGCCATGCCCCCCAGAAGGGAAGCCAACCAGTTCTCTGATGTTCCTCCACCTCTCCCGGATCTTACAAACTTGTTGCATGGAAGAAAAAAATTGTATCTTTAATTTCAAGTTAAAAACCCTCAAATCAAAGCTGATGCAGACTGCTGGAAATCAACACAACCTCTCAGGCTTAGAGCAACATGCTTGCAGGTATTGAACTCTAGTGGCAGCTCCAGCCTTGATTAAACGGGTCTAATACAAAATTTGTTAAAGAGCAGAAACATGTTTTGTTGCCAGATAGTGAGGAAGAAAAGGAATCCCTTCTTTTGCCCTTTCCATCTTTCCTTTCAAACCCACACCAGTGACTGCACACCTGCAGAACATATTTTGAAGTTCCTACTAGCTCTTAAAATGGGGTTATGGATAATCCACTGATTTTTACTGCTTAGATACTCAGTTTTTACAGAACCACTTTCCACTGCCTCTGTATGTGTTCTTCAATCATCCGTTCATACCTTTCAGATATTTTTTTCTCTCCGAATAAAAATCCTTTTTTTCCTATTGAAATAAAAATCATCAGTGTTCAGTCTTCATGAGTTACTGCATTCACAAACTTCTGTTGACAACTAGTTTTCAGCAAGAGTGCTGCAACAGCTACCTGGTGGGTGATCATGGAGTGAAGATTCATACAAGGTGGATAGAAACTTTCAGTTGCAAACTAATGGTTTAATAATACCACCTCTATAGAAAAAGAGATTAAAACCCTGGATTAACTTGTTTTGGCATGGAAGAGGGGAGATCTGCTGAGACCAAGACAGGGCATCTGCCGTACATCTTGTAAAGACATCTGATGCCCTATGGAGAACTTTGAAAACAAAACACACTTGCAAAAGCCTTCAATTGTCTCCAAACTATATTGGTCTTTATCTTCTGGGGAGGGCGTGTGAGTGTGCGTGTGTGAGATCAAGAAAATAGGACATCAAGCTGCACAATGTCAATATATGCATCAGGTATCATGAAAAGATTTATGACAACATCATGAATGGAGACATCCATGGAGTTCTCTGTATCTGACACATACATCAACATCATTCTGCTGATGCAATAAACCAACCCCCCCCTAACAGACTATTCAGTATTACTGCTATTTTCAAAAATGAAAAAGTCAGATGGGAATGTCACCTGGCCAAACTGAACACGTTATGAATACTTCCTTTTCCCCTGTTATTAAGAAAACTATTACTTACACAGTTAATAATTACATGTCATTAATAATAGGTACTCAAGAGAAGCAGAGTGGCATTACAGTGCTATGGAAGTGCTGATTTCCCATAGCAAGTTCCTTTTAAATATGGGCTTTAACACGCTCTGTGGTTGTTTTGCAACCATGGTACCTGCTGGCAATGGCTATGCATTTGGGGAGTCGAGGCAGAGGACTGTTTGGTGCCGGAGCCTTCTTCCATAATGTTGGTGGGTGGCAACCTGTGTACACCCACACCCATTCCACAATTCACGCAAAAGTAGAACTGCTGTGGATGGTTACCCCTGCTATAGATCAGATCTAAGATTCCGGGCACGGTTCTGGAATGCTTCCCCAAACACAGATGGAGCTTTTTGGAAGTGCTTGGACCTGAAAAGTCACGTCAGTGGCAATCGCAGGAATGTGATTTTTCTCAATTCTTGTTTCTGACTTACATCTTGGGCAGTTTGGAAGAGTAGCGTGGCCTGGCTTGAACAAGTAATGAAAAAGCTGCACATCAAGAGCGGCATTTCCAAGGTTAGATGCACATTGCTGCCTGCCTGAGTTTGCAGTTGCAGAAGGGATTGGGTGCAGCACAGCCTGGCATTTACTGAGCAGCTGTGCACAAACACCTGGAGATCCACATGCATCTCTACAAGGAATCGGACAGCCATGGCTGCTTGTGCTGGGACTCCAAATGCGACACAAATGAAACTAAATGTCCAGATATAAAACTCCAGATGTTTCTGATTCAGTTCTAATCTCATTCAAACAGAAGCAAAAGCTGTTGAAAAATCAGACTTTGAAAGGAGGGAATTTAGACACTCCCCCAACAACCAATAAACTAGTACAAGTTGGTCATTATTATTGTATTAAAATAAATACTGCCTCTATAGACTAGGCACTTTCATATTGTTGTTTCCTTTTGGTTCAGTGGGCTTATTCTCTCATCGTCTTGCATTTATAACTAATGCACTTGGATTAAAGAATTAGCCAGGAATTTATATTTTAATCCCCAGGGTCCCTTCCTGCCCTTTGGGGACATGGTGGTTGTTGGAAGGGAAACATTTCAGACATTTTATTAGACTAAACCTGGAGAATTCTACAACCTTAGCTGAGATTTCTGCAGCAAGCAGTGACCCAGCTTCCCTTCAGGCTGCGTCTATTTAACTCCTTTAGTTCTTATTTGTTTTCTAGAAGCACCTTCTTTGTGAACGTATGACAAGAAGGTAAACACAAGTGAACTTTAAAACCATTAGCAATCTGTCACGTCTTTTAGAAAAATGGAAAATGCTGCTTATAAAAAGAACATCTACTGCAAGTATGAATCCAATTGGATTCATACTTGCAATCTGAAGCCTCAAACAACCAATAAAGACAGCTTTACCATCAGCAAATTTAAAAAGGCAAATTGCTGAACGCAGGCTGTAAAATGGTGAATTCAGCTCTATTTTGGCTGGGTTATATATAGCAGGCTGCTTTCCAGAGCATTATCATCTTATGCTGGGTCAAGCGTGTGCTTTTAAATTCCAGATCACATGCGCACTATGCAGGTGCATTTTACACACTTAAAAGTACAGACGCAGCTTTCAGCATGGTTTGCATTGTTATTAGTTCACTAATGATACCAAGATAACCTGAAATCCAGTCACCCTGAAACGGGCCTGCAGTGTCTGATCCAAATTCTGGGAGGTGATTAATATTTTCAATGCTCTTAGATGCTTTTCATGCCGGGACCCTTGTGTTTACCCCCCAGCAAGCCAATTTTAAACAAATGTGTCCTGAGCCTACTCTACCACTTACAAAACTCCAGCCTCACATTCCATGCCCCATACAGAACATTTACCTTTTTTTTTTTTTTTTTGCTGGAAGTTTCTGTCTGCAGGTAGCAGTTTCTCCTTTCAGTGTAAAGCCCCACTCAGCGCACCAGGCTAGCGTGCTAGCTGAACCAGCCCCAGCCGAGTTATGGCTGCTAAGAAGCAACAATTAACATTAGGGGCTGATGTTGCTGCCTTTTAAAGCTCGTTAGTGGTGCTGGCCCCAGCTGCAGCTGGACCACCTCCCCAGCACCTTACTGGGGTGAATAGCCGCACTTACATCCTTTCTAGCACCAAACAGCTGAGATAAGGGCTTGATATTTATTGTGAACAGCCCTTGGTAATTACTGTACCCACCAGTTTGGGTGGTAATACCCACAGCTGTGTGCCTTAATACTGCACCTAAACACCTTCCTCAGGGTGGGGGGTGTGGACATTCTTTCCTTCTCCTTGCTGTGAAACCAGAGTAGAGGCACAGAAATGAAGCAAAACGTAGGGCTGGGGTTTGCCAGTGAAGGTTTGATGTAATTTCATTTTTCTAGGCTTGGTTTCTTGCAGATTCTTGCTGAGATGCATGTATTATAGGCTGCAGAAGCAGCAAACTTCTCTGGCAGGCCATGAGAGCACAACAGTTCATCTTACAGAACCTCTTTTTTATTTGCTTGTGTCATTTATTTTTTGTTGAGTACAATGAGAAAGTTTCTTTTAATTAAGATGATGGTAGCCCTGCTGTGTTTAATTAGATGACCATAAAGCTCAATAGTCTGTTCTCAAATTTGAATTATAATCTACATGACTTGTTTTGATTTGTCTAGCTGCCATCCTAAAATGGATTCAATGATGAGTCAGTCTCTGGTCAGGCCACCCAGAGACATCATTAAGAAGTTAATACATGGAGTGATGTATACACCACCTCCTGCTGCACACCTCTGGACATGCCAATTAGAAAAGGAGCAGCAGTTATAGACATCTGGAACTTGCCTCATATCTATATACTTAGAGAATACAGCTCCTCATTAAAATAACGAACACTTTGTTCCTTCTACCGTGGGGGAAAAATGTCTGAGATACAGATCTAGCCCTCCCTTTCATGTCAGATGTTATTAAGACATTGACCCATTTCTGTTCTAAGTCTTAGTGATGCCCTGAGTCTACAGACTCAGGTGATCATCAATTATGTGGGGCACTTATCACCACCACCTTTAGGTAAGCACAAGATGGACTTTCCTACCTGAATTAGTGAGGTGAGGCTCTCCATACAGTTACAGTGAGAAGACAGACAATTTTAGATTAAATGTCAGCAGTCAATTTTCATTACCTGCTTTAAGACATGATAAATTGCCATCCAGATGGCAATGGCTCTTCTGCCCAAAAAGACCTGCAGGTGAATAGCTCAGGCAAAGCTGTTTGCATTTTGGACGCTGTTCTTAGGGAAATTGCACCATAGATGTTTATCTGGCATAACACAGAGAGACTGAGTCGATGGAAAGCTTTGTAAGAAGTAAACTGAACCCAGTCTTTCCTTTAAACCATCCTCAAAGACTTGTGAAGAATGGTTTTGAGCAGAAAAATGTTAGATGTCCCCAAAGACATGCTGTACGCTACGGCAAGTTCCTGTATGAGCTACAGCTGTAACTGTAATCAAAACTGTGTGATACTCTGGCATCCAGGTGTTGGATAAAGAAAGGGCAATTGTTTCTTTTGACTATATTTAAATAAAATTGCAGTGGCTAAGGCCCTTCAGCAGGACTCACTACAGGTTGGCTCCATCCCAGAACCCCACCAGAGAGTTCTTCTGCGATGCTGGGTAAGTCAGGCAGCAACCTGGAACAGGTGAAAACTAGATTTGATGCTTTCCTAAAGGAACCAAGCATGTAAAGCTATTCAAAGGGTGACAGTCCCTGCCATTTTTCAAAGAAAAAAAATGACCAGAATCATGATCTTTTATCTAGTCTTTAACACACTTCACAAATCCAGAAGCCGTGACAAATTTCAGCCCAGTTAGTTAAAGTCTGGCAAAATAACCTTAATCAGAAGCTTTAAACAAATTAAACCCAGATAAAAGTAGCAACATTTTCTAATCAAATAACACGATTTGCTGTAAAATAAATGCAGACTTATAAAGATGCTGAAAAAGAACATGTATTAGTGTTTTACCACCACTTGATAACAGAGTTAACAAGTGACAAAAGTTCAGCTAAAATAGTGCTTTTTAAATATTCTTGCAAGATACTCCTTCATTTTGCTTTTATGTACTTACAAAAACAATCCCCCACAAAAGCGGCAGTTATTTCTGCAGATTTCAGCGTGTACTCTGCAAACAAGAAGTAATTATAGCTGAGCACTGGAAGAGCTGTGGTTTTTAGTCACCCATTTTTCACATCACATTTGGTTCTTGTTCCACCCTGTGCTAACATGCAATACTGACATACTCTGGCAGATCGCATCCTCTGAAGGCATCAAACTTGCAACATGTGCATAAAGAATCCTTTTCCTTTGAACAACGTTAACCGTAGCTGCATAATAGCAGGAGCTACGCGAGTTACCTTGTGCAATCTTAGTCCATGGTTAGCATTCATTCCCTTTATGTCTCCGTTGCACTGTTACAAATCTGCCAGTTAAACTCTATGCAACTCCAAAACGCATTGTCTGGAATGAAACAACCAATTATTTCTTCAGGTTTTGTGGCATAATATCCTAGGAAACCAGCAATTACAGAATCAAAGTGGCATCAAATGGCGTAGAAAGGAGTTAGCATGTATTATTCTTTAAATAGCAGTTACATGAACTCATAATAAATGGGTATTAAGTGCTAAATGTATGATAAGTAATTCTTGACAATGCAATTATCCAAACAATACAGGAAAAAGCTCCAAGATGGCATTGTCAGATTCGCTTGTGCAAATGCTACTGTGTGAAATAACGATATCCAAGACTGGGTTCTGTTCATGAACACCCTGGAAATAAAATAGTGCAAGTACACGTGTGCAAGCCAAGCAGCACATTGTTCTGGATTCCCAGCAACTCTCGGCTGGTAAATGTCACCCACTGGTTTGATCTTTCCTAAGGTTAAGACTTTAATTTGCTCATAGTAAGCAGAAGGGAGCGGGATACTGTTTAAGCTCTGAACATGTTATCTATAGTATCTTTCAAAGGAAGCACAGAATGAAGATGGATGAATTGCATAAAATGGGGTGGACTTAAAGAAATACTGGTTAGAAGTTTTCAGTTTCACTGGCAAGGTTACATAGTTGTTATAGCAACAGCCTTGAAACTTGAGGAATTTCCAGAGGCGGCACATCCAAATGTGAAATAATGTGATGCTGTTGATAGGATAACATATTTAGTTTCTTTAGAATCTTTGTCTCAAGAAGAGCTTGACAACTAGCTTGGCTGGGCAACGAATACAGTCATCACCACCACAAGAAACTTTGTCATAACAAGAGTCTCAACCTCCATCTGAGGTGAAACAGAGGAATTTTCTTTGGACCAGAGAGACTTTCCCTGGAACAGAGACCTTTAAAGTTGACTTAACTTGATAAGCTGGGAGCCAAAAGGTAGTATCATGCCTATGCTGTCTTCTAAGAAACCCCCTAGAATGTAGGCTTAATGTTGCTGGTAATCCTTTGCTCCCCAGTCTGGCTTCAACTCCCAGCTACATCATTTCTCTCTGCTTCCCTGCTGCCTCCTCTTAGGTGGGTAACTGCACCAAATGTGAGCCTGCGTGCCTGCAATGGCCTGAGAACAAGCAGGCAGTGAATCCTGAGTAGCACAACCAGTTGAAACTTAATGTCCCCCCCTAGCTTGCTAGAGGAATAGAAAAGCAGCTGGACAAAAAAAAAAATAAAAAAAAAACATTAAAAAAAAGTGTTTTCTAAGTAGGGAAAGAACGCTGTTTCCAAGTGAAGCTATGTAGGTCATGAGCCATATGCTCTGCCAGTGCTCCTCCAGCATGTGGACTGTAAAGAACAGAGGCACAGCGCTACGTTCATATCTGTAATCCAGCGAGCCCCTCAGCTTGTGAGCATTTGTCTGGATTTTAATTCAGTTCTAGTGTAGAGGTATGCCTGCTCTGCCAAGGGGAGGAGTGCTGGTCTCCATAAGCTTGTTAAGGATCTCAATGTACCAACACACTTTACGCAGGGAGGGCTAGGACAGTCAGAGGGGATGCTACAAAAACTGCAAACAGAACAAAACTCGTTACAGAATGAAGTCTAGGTCTTTACTGTGCACACTGTTTATTATTCATTAAGAGATGTAACAAAACTCTAACTATATTTCAGGAACATTTTCTTGGTTTGCACCTGTTCAAGTCAAATGTTGCTGTTGCCAAATTTGTTGCAAAAATTGAATGAGAAACAAGTTTTAGCTTTGAGCAGATATCTCATTTGGGCTTATTCCAAGAAACCAAGTAATAAGAAGTCTCTTCTATTCTACATGTCATAATTTCCAGCTGTGGAACCATGCAGTTCATAAATCCAGATCAGAATATTTTCCTCCTCTTTCAGAGAAGATTGACAGCTTTAGCTTGGACAGGGAGTCTCTTCAAAGCACACTCTTTAAAAAAAATTGAAAATTATTGTCTAAGTTAATTAAATGTTCAGAAGACTAACATATTTGGAGAGATAGCAGATAGTTTCAGTTCAGTTCCTTTTTTTCCCCCTGTAATAACATCTGGCACCATATGTTAAAACAGTTGCTCTTGTTAGTCAAGAATTACATTTTATAATTAACTTTCAGATTCACAGAACTGAAGGATCTGAATAACGAGCTTCCCACAGTTTCCCTCCATCTCCAGACCTTCACACACATGTTCAGATCCTGGTCTGCCTCACCTGCTGCAGGTCCAGTTCCAACTGTTCTCTCTGTCCTGCTCATAAGTAGTCCCAGTCCTGACTTGCTTATCTAAATCTCAAGGGAAAACTTGCCTATTTGTGCACCTGGCAATATAGTCCCTGTGCCCATCCGGAAAACTAAATCAAGAACTGCAATGAAATTACATAAAAACATGTGTATTATTAATCTGATTCCCTGCCTTGAAATGTAGGCATATGGATGTGCTTTGTTTTGAGCATTTGTCCATGTTTGCAGTGGAAGCTGCTCAGTGTCAGAAAGTCCAACAAGCGCTCCAACAAAGACTGCAAGAGGTCTGCAAGGAATGAGCTCTTCGGAGAAGATGCTCGTTGGTAGCATACTTTGGGGTGAAGCTTACAAACTGGTATCTGTCAGTGCCAGGAACACTGACGATGCGCTAAGAAGGCCAGTATCACACCCACCCACCCAAATACATATGTGTACATATTCTGAGATTTATACACCATAAGAAAAAGATCACTGAAGGATTTAATTCTCTGAAAGGTCAATGTTAATATAATACAATCAAGATGTAGATGTCCTGGGGGTTCAAATATAAAAGCAGCTAGCCCATTACATAGTTTCATGCCATGCTAAAAAACATCAGTAGTCCAAGGAAAGATCTGAGAAGTACTCCTTGTGCACCCGCTCACATGTAAACGGAAAAAATATTTTTAACTAAGAAATTATGCTAATTGTGATACCTACCGAATAAAATTTATTTCAAGGTTTTGTTTCCAGATTTAGAACGTGATCATTCTGTAATGAGATTAAAGTTCATCCAAATGAAATCTAGAAAGCTGATATTATGAAATCAAGCAGCACGAACACATAATGAACTTAAGGTTGAGGAGAGGAAACATCCCGTAGCTTTATACCTTAAAAAATTTCATTGTGTCCTTCTGCGGAGGAGTAAATGTCAAAGGAGTACACATTTATTTTGAGGCAGGGCATCTAATACCAAGAACTGTACAGATCAAAATCCAAAAAAGCCAGACTTCCACTCCCTGCTCAGATAAAATTTGACCATGGGCAGATCACTTTAATATTAATTTCACTAAATTTTAGCCTAGTATCTACTTTAATGTTGCTCAAGGGGACCATTCATTGCATCATAGCAAGTTTGTCTGCCTTAGATGAGATGTATTGCCCCTCAACATGGATAGTTAGGAAAGATTAGTTTCATCTTAAGTGGAAATAATTTTCAAAAGGACCTGTGAGACATGAGAACATAAATTCTAATGAAATTAATTCAGATTTTCTGTTTTGAAAAACCTCATTAGTTCTCTCTCACGTTCTTGTACTCTACCTAGCTGTGTTGGAAGGACTGCTGTTCTTCATTTGGAGAGCTTTTTCATGAAATGCCGGTGGAAGTGCATTAACTCCCAGGAACTGGGAGGAGAACCAGCTGGAATACACTGAACAGCTGAGCCACACCTTTGGCTGAGGTTGACTGAAGCAGGATTTGGCATCCTACAAGGTGTCATCTAGGCTGGGTCCCAACTGTCCCTCATGTAATTTGCAATTCTTTCATGTAATTTGCAATTCTTTCATCTTTTGTTCTTGGCAGGTTGGTTTTGTTGCTTTACACAATAGGTGGAGCTGTACCCTTACATTTGACCAGTACACACGAGACTCACATGGGGCTGTTGTGGGTTGTGGATGGGAGAGAATTGTTTGCGGCATCAAGAGATGTGTGTGGGAAGCTTGTGCTGTACTTAGGTCAGCTCAGGAGAACTGTCTCCTCTCTTTCCTATGGTTTTAAGACATTCTGGTATTTAAGCTAGACCTGGGTAATCTCTTTGGCTGCTCTGTCACCTGCAGAGGCAGAGTAAGAACGGGGGAAAATGTCAGGCGTCAGTCACCTGACTGAGATTCATAAGAGATTCAAGAGCTTTTCCTCTGGTGGGAGGCTGCAGTACCGCCGCTGATCAGATGGTTTCTGTATTGCCTGATGATCTACAACAGTTTCTCCCAAACACAGAAAGCACGAGCACATTTGGAGTAGATGCTGTATGATGCAACTGGTCTTTGTGCAAGAATGGAATGTGGGAATGCAGAAAGCTAGTGTAAGCAGAAATTTCCAGTGTGTATAACCACAAATAACTGGAAAAATATAAAACTGAATGATGTGCATAGCTTTGTGACTGAGGAAAGACAGAGGCTCCACCTTCACTAACCTTTGGGATGAGAGGTTTCATTTTCTCTCTCCTTGCCTAGCCAAAGCAGCCCTTTGAGCAAGGAGGGGTGACTCCTCCTGGGACGCCAGAGGAGGCAGGAGCTGAGCCTCCAGCTGCTCTCACCACAGATGCTGTGTACCATTCCTACATGCCTACACAAACCAGCCCCAAGGGGCAGCCAGTACTTTCTGATCAAGCGCTCATGAGACCCCTGAGGAGGAAAGAGAGGTCTCCTTCCCCCAGCACCGGCTTTTCAGGAGGAACTTCTGCAGACCGTGTTTTACAAATGGCTAAAACACAGCATCTTCCTCGCTGGGATATGTCATGTGGCGCAGCCTCCTGGGAAGCCTTTGGATGACAATAGGTATCCACATGTCTGCTGCAGGCTGAAATGACACAGCAGCAGGAGGCCACATCTTGCATAATTTCAGTCTGTTTTCCTCACCCCTAAAGTGACTGGCACTTCCGACAGCACAGCCCTCGGACCAAACAGATGTACCATGGAGTTCTCAGTGGAAATCCTCGGAGCTGTCAGTGTACGTGTTCATTATGGATGTCAAGAACAACAAACAAATCAGAGTGATTGTAGGTAACTAATGTAATTAATTATCCACACGGCAGGCAATTTCTGTGGCAAATTCTATTACCCTACCTCTTGAAAGAAATACAGGTAAGTATTCTTTGTCTATATTTCTTGCTGATGTAAAAGAGAAAAAAAGAGATGTTTGCAGCAGGTGTCCTGAACTAAAAAAAGGTAGAAAACACAAGACATCTGGGCGCAAAGGAAAGCTTCAAACATTACAGAACTGTGTATATTTGCGCTGTTTTAATGTGATATTATAAACTTCTCAGGACACTTCTAACCAATACATAAACATGCCACCGTGGCTCAACTGTTATTAAGCTTTCAGTGACAACAGCGTGAACCTTACAAGCTGAAAATATGACAAAGAACAGATTTCACTGCACATCATGTCTGCATCTTAATCAGGGAACTCTTGTCCCAGATTGCCTTTAACATGAGAGCAGCTTTCCCCCGTTATTTGTCAAGTATTTACAGCTTTTGAAGACAACCCCTGCTCCCCAGGGAAGGAAGGTATCTTTCCCAGAGCATTACGCCAAAACATTGAATGAAAATATGTAGCTTTACACCTGCGAGTTTTGTTTCAGCAGGTTTACAGTGTGCATTCACAATAATGATCTATCACATATATTCAGCTAGAAGGGAGTAACTTCTAATCACTAAAAGAGGGAAGAGGGTCCTGTCTAACCATTGCATCAGTGTTGAGCCACTTTTTCACCTTACAAATGCAAGCAACTGCCAATACTTATTTGGCAAAGGTTATTGTAGTCATTCATGAATTGACCATCGAGTATTTTTCTATAGAATAAAAAATTGTTGACAATTTTCTACCTTTAGGCTCAGTGCTTACATTGTTGTAAATGGCAAAATATGCATAAAAGCTCTATTAACACTAACAGAAGGCTTAAGTTTTATATATTTCCACATGCATATTCAGACATGCAATTCGTTATGTTTAGATGCCTCAATAAAATAAGCTACTTGTAAAATTATAGCAGTCTTTTTTTGTGGTGCTGCATCTATGTAAGTGGAGAATGCGGAGATATGTGCTGAACAAATGAACTCTTTGGATCAGAGCTGCTGTTTAATTGCAGATTAAATCCTTTGTAAATACTGCCTACAAACCAAATATTATTAGTTTTGTTCACCTAGGACAGGAGGGTGATAGAATATGGAATAAAATAAACCTCAGCTATACAGCTAAGTATTTGAGAATCAGTTTTTATCATTTTTTTCCAAAATTATTCCCACGGGATTGGTCGAGAAACTGGGTGCTTTGGTAAACACCTGCTTGGCTCTTGGATAGTTCCAAAGTTTTCAATGATTTAATTGGAACTTTCCCTAAAACTTCCATCAAAGATTGCTCTGTAAAGTAGGAAAGCTAATTTGTTTTTCTTAAACTGAGCTTTTGCAAAGAAAAGATTTAGACTGCTCCTTCCCAGACCCTGGGAGGAATGCTTTTTTCTTACATTTAGTATAAAATCAATACAAGCCTCATTCAAAAGCCATTACAGTCATTGAGGAGACTTCCTTCACACTGGGGTTTGGATCAAGGCTGTGTTTGTGTTACACAGTTCAGGGTACTTCTTTGTGTTCATCTCCTTGCTAATAAAATCCTCCTTCAACTTGTGTTTTGGAATACAATACAGGCACAATATTTGTTTAATAATTTTTAGCATTAAGTTACTCAACTGCATTTATTGGAGCTAACAACATCAACAACGTTTATCTCAAGTGATTACACTGAATCTAAATATTCTGTAAACTGTGGGCTGAACAGTGGTTAAGTGCAAAGTAGCTGAATTATTTCAGTACTTACAAATTATTTCCTACTTTTAAGAGTCAAACCAGAGCACTGCATAAACAAACATGCTACCATATTGCTACAGAAATTAAACATTTCAGAGTAACCTTTATAAATGTGTATAAAAAAAAAGAGCTATTGTCTGGAAAGCACAGTTCTCAATTCCTTTTGCCACATTTTACGGTTTTTATTTTGATTCTTAATTCCTTATTATTGCACCCTTTATCTGAATAACTAATTATTATTCTTACCATTTATTCTAGCACTGCTCTGAACTATTCTAATGCAGCTCCACATTTATCATGCAATCATTTACGTATCCAGAGCAGATCATCTAAGTAACAGCATCCATATTTGTATCACAGTTAGTTTCCCAAGTACTTCTTTTTTCACTTTTTTTATTTAGTTTCCAGTGGGGTTCAGAGACACAGCAGCACAGCAGAAGGCCACCACAGCCAGACAAGCCAGGTCCAGTTTTGGACCCCATGACATTATTTTCTACTACTATTCTGTACTACTTCTATATGTATGGCCAATTTATCTCCAGAGGAGAGCCATTATTTTAGGCAAAGTGTTGACTTTCCAAGCATCTGTTTTGTTAATACCCTGGTGTTGGGCATTGTCTTCTGTCATATGTTTTTTTAGCAGTAGGAACCATGATTTAATTTTGAAGCAGCATATGTTTGAGTACACAGTGTTTTCATAACTTCTTTGACTAGTGTTGATTGACTTATTTGCTGTTGGTACCCAGTGTATTAGCTTGATTCCTAATGGATGCTCTGATTTGAATATGACAGCAATCTGTGGTGCAGAACCGTATCTCCATAACTAATCTCACATTCCCATTATAGCTTTCAAACCTTTGTTGCTTTACTGAAGCATAAACATCATTTGAATTTTCCTGTGTCCTCCTACTAGCTATTCATCAAGCTATGCCAAAATGATAAACCCAATTATGATAGCAATATAAAAAGCCCATTTCTTGGTAGACCTTGGTCTGTGTTAGATGTTTGGTTTCATTGCCCATGAACAGCCTAACAAAGTAATTTCACCTCATTAATGACACAAAGTGAAATGCATCAACATTTAGTTTTCAGTGGACCTTTTTTTCTGAGTTGTTTATTAAAATGCAATAGAAAGGGTGAGATGCTCATTTCATTCTTGCTGGGATAAATTGCAAAAACCTCTAGAGAGTTCAGGGAACTTATCACACGTGTAAATGAAATCGGTCTGGCTCAAAAGATAGCAATAATTCCAAGAAAGTATTTCACCAGAGTCTGTCAGCCAAGACTGACATTCAATTGTAACTGAACCAGCTTTATATAAATGGCAATGTTATGTTTACTAAATAACTTATCCTCAAGCAGAATGTAAAGGGAACTGTCTAGCTGCAAGGTACTGCTCGAATCCCAGCAGACAGTACTTTCTATTTGTATTCATAGACAGAAACTTCAGCAGTAATGGCTTAGCTTGGAGAATGAATCCTTTATGTGGATGTTATGGATTGTGTTCTATCTGAAAAATTAGACAGCTGAGAGACCTGTAATAATGCAGCAAAGATTAATAAGGGTCAGTCAGTCACATCTCTACCAGTGATCTCCATTCAATCTTTTTCATGTCAGAAGAAATAAGTAACAGAGGACATGAGGCAGAACTTTTTAAAGAACTGTCTTGAGACGTTCTTTTCCCATCTTGTCTTCTGTTTGCAGCCTGTGGGTTGCATTCTTTAAAATAAAAAGGAGCTTTAGTCATAGCTCAAGCTGCCTTAAAATACTGCTTCTGACTCCACAGATCAGAATCTGAAGAAAATTAACAGCACCTTCAAGGCGTAAGTTTTCAAGAGAATAGTCCCTTGGTGACCAACAGAGAGTGAGTGCTGATGTTTAATGTTTTGTTGTTATTTGGCACCTTCTGAATTTCTAAGCCATTTTACTGTGGCACTGCTGGCTCTTGGCACATCAGCCTGTTACTCTGTGGAAATTGTAACTCCAAAAGAGAAAAGTTTGCCTTACTGACACCAAAGGCTCTGTACACATCAAGTAAGCCCTCAGAGGTTAATTTAGATGACAATTTCCCCTTCCATAAGTCAAAGGTTTAGCATTGTCAAATCATCTTTCATGCCGTGATGTTCAAGTTGTCATCATGAGACCGTTTTGAGAAAGGGAGATTAGGCAAAAACCAACACTCGCGGTGATGGATATGCCCAGCTCTAGCCAGGCATCCCAAACCAGAAGCATTTCAAACCACTCAGCAGGACCCAGAAAACTTTGTAATGGAAGGATTGACTCCAAAATGGGATCCTTGTTTCCTCGTCATCATTAATACGATACATGAAAGTAACAGGTAAACAAACAAAAGACGAAGGGCCTTAGCTGAGTCCCACGTTGAGTCTACTGACTTATCTGTACCAGGCATTTGTAATCAGAAGAAAACGCTCCAGTGTCCTCTCCAGTTTCAGATTCAGGTCCTGTAACTCCATCTTGCAGAGGAGTTTGAATTCAGGCAAGCACCCTTTACTCACATGAGAATACCTGAAGCAAAATTTTCATTCTCAAAAATTTCATTCAATGCCAAAATTGCACCTGAAAGCAGTTATCGTTTGAATAATTAGTTGCACTTCTTTATCAGGTGATTTTTTTAGAGCAAAATTGTTGCTCCTACATTCTGTGGCTGCTAATTACTGTATTTTCACTTCAAAAGTTCGTTCCTTAGAGCCCCTTATATCCCCTTTTTCTTGAAAACTGAAATCCTCAGGTAGCTTGTGAAAAATCAGAGGCAAAGAAGTTTTTGACAGAGGGGAAACTGGAAAAGAAGAGCTCCTGGGGTTGAAAAAAAAATCTGAAATATTAGCTGCAGATGTGTTTGTCTCACCATTTTGTGTTTTTAACAGACTTGGTTTATATTTGCAAAAATACAAAGCTGCTCCTGCTTTGAAGCTGTAGGGTCTTTGACCTTTCCTTCTTTTCCTCTGACACGCTACGTTAAAGGTCTTAGATTTATTAAAAGATATTGAGAGGTGATTTTGGGCCCTGGCACAGGCTGGGGGTGTGGTGTGAGTGGTGTGTGGACCCATCTGGATGAACTGTCATTACCTGGCTGGCTGGAACCACCGGTTCCCACAGCCCAAGAGCTCCCTTTCAGGGACAGTGTGTGAAAGAGCACTGCCTGACTTAATTTGTGTCAGTTGTCCTACCAACACCTCTTGGTTCCAGGGAAATTCTCAGGAAACATCACCAAGTGACAGCAGACTGGTCCTGGAGCAGATACAGAACTGGTTGAACAAAGGAAATATGATGTGAGTATTCATGTGGAAGATTGCTGGATCAAACTGAAAACTGTCTCATTTGTTCTTCTGAAGCTCCAGATCTCTCTCTTTTTGCAGATGAATTATATTTACATGGCATGGCACAGCTTCGTGCAGGGCTGCTGGGAATGGAGTCCTCAGCAGTGCAAGGCTGACACACCAGGTCAGTTCCTCTGCACCACCATGGGCATGCTCCACACGCTGAACAGATCTGGTGAAGATCATCCACAACTCCCTCTTCTCCTGCTTTGTTAGACTCAGTCTTCTTCAGATCCCAAAATGTGTGATAGTAGAGGTGGGAGCAGATAGGAGCACAGGAAGAGCGAAATTCTGGTATGTTATTTTTGTTGTCTTCTGAGAGATGTGTAAGGTCTTCGTGTGAGGGAGTCCTTTTTTAAAGAGCCAGCTTTGCAGCACACAGCATTCAGCACACGATTTATTACGTACTGAACAGATTTTATAAATAAATTCAATGAAAAGATGCATTCATCATTATAAACACACTGATTACCAGGCCCAGTATAAACAGCAGAGAGTGGGAAGGAGGACTGTGTCTCAGCCTGACTTTGTACGTAGGCTTTCCAATGACAGGCTCTTGCTGGTTATTTGACAGAAGCCATCAACAGGCATCCTTGGAGGTGAACTTTTAATGTAGGATTCATTTCAGCATTTGATTCAGTGGCAATTACTCTTCCAACATTAGCAGTGAAATGACACTAATGCACTCCGCGTTTTGCTGTTATCAGAGAATACGCCTGGCTCACACAACCACTGAAAAGGGAGAAAGGAAGCACTGGAACACGAGTAACCAATAATCTGTATAGTTAAAATTTATTTATAGTCTGGTATTTCTGAAACAGGCTTCTCTCTTTTTCCCTCAGTGGATACACTTCTACAGATATTTATCCCTCACTTGGACCTTCGTACTTGTGAACTGTGGTCTACCCTGTGCCTGGAAATTTGCCTTCTGAACGTACCAGAGTTGATAGAAGCAAACTGAATACACCAAAGTGTCATCTACCTTGTGCCACTGAACCTACGAACATGCATAACTACATATTCTCCCTAGAAATATGATAATTATATCGAGTCAAATTCTTTTATATTTCTGGCTGGATTTATCCCCACAGAGCACCATACGGAATCTAACAAAAAAGAGCCACTGAATTTGTAACCAAATCTTTAGGTATATTGATAAAAAAGTAGAATATGTGAAAACTTGTTGGAAGACTCATAGAAAGAAAAGGAAAGTGTGGCGATGCTGGATGTAGAAAAGATGTGAATGGAGGAGCACAGGCTACCTTTGAAATTACTTTTGTCAGCTGAGAAGGTGGGCAGAGTAGCTGAATTTTCCAGTCTGTTTCGAGCCAGTTCCTCCTCTTGTAGGCTACATCTGCTTCAGGTTTGCTCGTGCATCATGAACAGGGTGCATTTCTCAAAAGAGCAAAGTTGGGCATAAGCTTGGAATTTTGGAGGTTGCCATGGTTTCAATATTTTTATCTTCTCTGCAAGTCATTGAGATTGCATTGACATCTTCAGAGCAATTACACCTGAAAAGCAGGACTTTCTTGCTTACTGAAATCAGTGATTTAAGACACACACATAAAAACAAGGGAACTGTGCAAATATTGTGGCCCAGAGCAAAACTGGTTATCAAACAGGCAAATAATGACAATTCTGAGCCAAAGATGCATATTTCTTAAAGGGCCCATGAGTCAATATGCAAATTATTACACATTTATAATGTAGGGAAAATGTGGTGTATTAGTGAACTTTTCAAAGCAAGAGCTTGAGTAGGGAAAACCACTGAAAAAATTATTCCAATTAGTAAACCATTTGCCATGAACAGAAAATGACTCAAAGAGAATGTCAGTGGGTTCAGCAGTGAGCTAGCCTCTCTCTTTGAAGAAAGACAGCCCAACTTTCTGGATGCTGATCTGGCTCATCCAGAGTGAGCATCTTTGCTGAAACACGTCTTTAAGGTCCAACTGTTCCAAGAACAACTAAGTTTTACTCTTGCAGCATTAAATTCAAGATACACGGCGAAGCACACACTGTTCTCTCCAGTCAGAGCCAGCTCTGGTCATATCCATTTAAAGAGTTTGGAATTAATCGGATAGTCTCTCCAGACACAAGTCATGATTTATCTGCTTGGGTGAAGTTTTGTTTATCCCATAAATTAAAATCTTCAAGTGAAAAATCCAAGCTGCTTCTTGGCTTGCAGAGGACAGAAGAGAAGGAAACTGGGGTTGTGTGGAGGAGGCTACGTAATGCCAAGCAGGCAGGAGCTGTGACAGCTTTTAGTGAGATGCTCCTCCTTGGCCTGTAGTAACACAGTCTGTGCCCTGAGCAGGATGGAGACCCTCCTGGGGCCTCTGTAAAGAGAAAAAAAATTGTTTTCAGAACTGTCTGGTATAGGCAACCCCTTCCCATTTGTGCAGACTCCTCACTTGTTTTCTGTGTCTTGTGCTACATAGATGTTTTCACTTATCAGGGAGGAGTATTCATGTCTGAGAGTTTTTTGCCAAAAGAAGTTGTGGGAGCTGTGATTAAGACAGAGTAACTAGAAAAACATGGGAAATTGGAAGGGACTGGACTAGTTCTTCTAACATGGCAACGGGAAGCCAACACACTCTGGCTGCAGCGCTGAACATTGACAGTGCCTCCCTTTATGGGGAGGAATTAAAAACCATATATTTTCTGGAGCAGAGGAATCACAAACACACACATGCTTTTACACCGGGATGTATTCATAAAATCATAGAACGGTTTGGGTTGGGAGGGACCTTAACGATCATCCAGCTCCAACCCCCGGCCACAGGCAGGGACACCTTCCACCAGGGCAGGGTGCTCAGAGCCCCATCCAGCCTGGCCTTGAGCATCCCAGGGATGGGGCATCCACAGCTGCTCTGGGCAACCTGCTCCAGGGCCTCACTGCTCTCACAGTAAAGAATTTCTTCTTGATATCTAATCTAAATCTACCCTCTTTGAGTTTAAAACCATTACCCCTCATCCTATAACCACAGGCTCTACTAAAAAGCCTGTCCCCATCTTTCTTATAAGCCCCCTTCAGGCATAAGGCTGCTGTAAGGTCTCCCTGGATCCTTCTCTTCTCCAGGCTGAACGACCCCAACTCTCCCAGCCTGTCTGCACAGGAGAGGTGCTCCGGTCCTCTGAGCATCCTCCTGGCCTCCTCCAGACTTGCTCCAACAGGTCCATGTCCTTGTGCTGGGGTCCCAGAGCTGCACACAGCACTGCAGGTCGGGTCTAACGAGAGCAGAGTAGGGGGAGAATCCCCTCCCTCGCCCTGCTGGCCTAGCTGCTTTCCATGCAGCCCAGGATACGGTTGGCTTGCTGGGCTGCAAACGCACATTGCTGGGTCATGTTGAGCTTCTCTTCCACCAGCACTCCCAGCTCTTTCTCCTCAGGGCTGCTCTCAATCCATTCTCAACCCAGCTTGTATTGATACTGGGCGTTGCTGAAGCTGTGGGTATTTGTACCTTGAATCCAGATTTGTGCTCTTATTAAAATTAAGAGTACTATAAATGTCTTTTTAAATAGTCTCTTTGATCAGCTCTCCATTCAAGCAAGATCTGTGAAGCTGAGATGTAAGTCCTTTGTGCCAGGGACTTTTGCAGATAACTATTTAACTACTGTTACATTTCTGGCTTTCTTGTCTCTCTTCTTTTTGTAATTTTTCCAGAAGTCCAGTTATTCAGCAGTTAAAGTAATCCTGTTTGTTTAGCCATTAAACATCCCATAGCCTTCTCACTGCAGTTTTAAAATGAGAGTTTACACCCACAACTCAATGAAATAGAGCCACACATCACCTTCTAAACAGAAAAAAAACCCCAACCTTCCAAATCACAGCTCCATACATTTTCAAAACCTCACTGCTTTAGGAGCTGAACACCTTCCAGAAAACCTACTCAGAGCTAAAGTGTTTCCTTTTGAATCTCCACGAAGATACAGGCAGCATTTCGTGTGTTGTTTAGCCACAAGAAAGCTATGCTGCAAAGCTTATATTTATACCCCTCCTAGAAAATAAGTCAGTCTCTAGCACCAGGAGCAAGCACGAGCTCTGCAGGCAGCCACCTGGTGCCAGAGACCAAGCTCATGGCTTCTGCCAGCTCCTGCGCTTTGTTGACTGATCCCTGTTCCTGCAGAGCACACATCATCTTGAATCAACATCTCAGAGAGAAAGGAGGTCTCAGGGTTAAGTAAGGTCCCGGTGAACTGAAGACGTTAAAAATGCAAGATCTGGAGCTTTGGTCTCAACTGATGTTTCAAAAGGGAAGCAAATGTCACAACTCAGAATTTAGGATGAAACAAGAGGATTTTATTTTTTTTGCCAATCAGGCCAAAAGCTTTATCCTTTCTCAGAAACTCTCAGTTCATCCTCAGTGTACAGTGTTCCACAGCTAGTAAATTAAGTGGCTACAAATATGTGAACTATTGTGGTGAGGTCTACACATGACAGAGAGGGAAAGCCCCCTTTCAGGGAGAGAGGGGAGAAGGGTTTCTAAAAGCTGTTTGAATGCAGGGTCCTCAAGAACATTATTACAACAACTCGGAAATACAGAGACAGATTCCTTCAGTCACAGTGCAAATGTTATGTAGGAAACCAATTTCTATGTCTCCCATTAATATAACCTTCATTTAACTTCAGGGAGCGAGCTTCCTTCAGCCACTGATCTCTCTCAGATTACAGGTTCTCCAGTGAAACACTGTTTATCATGGCTATGAAAGATATTCGCTGCTAGATATCATCCATATACAAGTGACATAACTTCATGCTGTGCCATCAGCTGCTCTACTGGCTGCAGATGTTTAGTCAGGGAGAGGGTACCAAAATGTGCAAATAGAAGCATTCTGGAGGCATGCATCTTAAATCCATCAGCAGACAGATCAGCAGGTGTCTAACGTGTCCTGGACTTAATCTTATCGCTGTAATTTCCTCCAAATTTGAGGCACACCAAAAAAAAACAAACCACCCAAACAACCAAACCAACAACAAAGAATGAAAGACTTGCCACAGTGAGATTCCTGTTCCTTGCACTGAAATGGGACAGTCATCAAGCACTGAAATGGAATAAAGCACTGGGTGACTCACATCACATTGTGACCATACCCTCCACTGCCCTTATTCCAGCAGAGGGAAAGTGAGCAGAGATACAATTTGTGGCATGACTGATCTATTTCAGTGTGAACCAGATACATACGTCCTTTCCCAAACAATTCATTAGTGCCCAACCTCCAAAAAAGGAGCTGACAAGATATATCAAGATTATTTCTTGATGTAGCATTTCTCCTGTCCATTTTACTAAACAGCACAATTGTCACTATTAGCAACGTTCGCACATCTCCATCTCAGAGAGACAAGCATTTGTAGACTGCTGAAGGTGCCATTTCATGAAGGATTTGATAAGAGATAAAAGGTTTATTCCAGTCTTTGAATGTCCTGAGCAAACCTCCAACTGCACTTGCTGAACTGGATCACCAGATTCCTTGACAATTTCCCACTATGGTATAATGGGATGTTACAAATTTAGAGGAGGTAAAAGCCACCTGAGAACTCCAAATACGTGTCAAAAAGCCTGGTCTGCACAACAGTAGAGCAGTGTCTGGGTATTGCTACTCTTCATGACATTGGCACGAGGCTTATGGATGGACACAGGACAGAGGGGACGTTCAACACACACCAGGATCCTGGGCAACGAAGACTCCCCATGGGAAAACACACCAGCCCTGTAGTGAAGATAACAAGTAACTGCGTTAGGCAGCTGAGCAAATTAATCTCTGCTCTGTAAGGCTGCCAGTCACAAAACCATAGCTAAAATAATCCAATGCGTCTTCAGTAACACCTTAAGCTAATTTGGCTGGAGTCTCCAGTGTGTGGCGGCACTCTGGGGCGGTTCAGGTCATCTGTATCTTCACCAGTCACTCCCTACCTTAGAACATTTCAACTGAAGTGTAGCTTCATTTCTGACTTTGCTAGGTATGTGGTGTTTGGTGTGGTGTTTTAACTTAAAGGTACTGCCACAAATACTGTAATGATACGTGACCTTGATTTTGGCTCACAGCAATATAACCAAACCCCAACAATATTTTTCAGGCTTACAGGCAGTTAGATGAAGTGCAATGTAAACATGCTGAAACTAACTTTAACCAGCTATCCTGGGAACAAGTAGTAAAATCTAGTGGCTTCTATGCAGGGCTTAATGAGGACTAATTTACTTAAATTTGCATAACTGTGGTTCTCCACAGAAGTTCGTGACACAAAATTAATATAATAATGAAGGGGAAAAAAAAGGAACAAAAAATGCGTCAGACCAAAGGAGAAAAAACACAGCTGCATCTCTCTCCTAGTTACAGTTAAACATTTAACTCCTTGTAAGTATCATCTAACGAAGCAAGGAGGAAAAAATTGGAAGATGAGGGCCTCCTCATCTGGGGAGTTAGAGAAGGAAGAGCCCATGTAAAAGGCTGCAGGATCTGAAGTTCATAGGTGAACAGTGACACCGTTCAGTTCAGCAGGTTTATGAAATCATGATTTTTAATAAATTATTCCTCCAAAAGGACTGTAATTTAAAAAGGAAAAATTTCAACTGGAGAAATAACAATGTGGGAATTATGTACGTTCGTTTCTAATCCAAGATAAGCATTAGGTGAATGTTGAACAGTTTTAGAGGGGTTTATGGCAATACACAAGGTTGATATGTCCCAACTTCTGTAATAAATAGATCTCAAACTTGCAACAGGAAGATTACAGCATCCCATTGCTGCCACCTCTCAATTCAAAAGCAGCCCAGGGCCAAATAAATGATAGCAATGACTTAGCCTTGACATTTTTCTTTTCATTTTACAACAATGACACATAAGAATGTTTCCACTATAACATTTAAGTCAAGTGAAAAGCACATTCTAAATGTCTGATATATATATTTTTTTAATAAAGATATGATTGATAATTTTTTTAAAGAGCAGCTTTTCCTAAGCAAACACTTGCAGTCATGAAACAGAAATCGGGGAAAATGTCAGCAGTTCAGATCTGCAATGTGGGATCTCAGCTTCCCTCGTCACCTGCCCATTTGCAATTCCAGCACCGAGCCCTTGTTAGGAGGCCGACATAAACCTTATTCTTCTTTCCTCTAACACCGTGTTGCACTATTATTGCTCCATTAACACCACTTTTGATCCATGCCCATGTAAACAGAACACATTTACCATGGCGTAACAATAAACAGATTTGTGGTCATGCAGGAAACCCTTCCATGACATGACCCCATCTAAGAGGAAAGGGCATCGAACCATTCCATTGCATCGGGGTGTGAAAAGGGAGCATGTGGCCAGGCTGATGCCACAAAGCTTGATCTGCAGCATCCAGCAGATCCCTAAATCTATGTACTTTCAACAGCACTTGAGCTTGAAAGTATTTGTCAAAGATGCTACATAGCAACCTGCCTTTTAAGAGAGGTTAGACAGACAGAAAAACAGCCAAAGGCTTGGACACCCAGGTGCTGCCACGGATCTCAACTCACCTGCACAGAGCCATTCCCTCTTCATTTTCCAGCCCTGCAGATCCGCTCTGAAGCGGCCAGGTCAGTATGGGTCTGGTTTTAGCACCACTAGTGTTGTTTTGCTGGTGTGGGTTACACCCTGCTGGCACCCCGTGCCCTGGTAGACACTCATACACCTCCTGTGCTTTATGCTGCCCTGAATACACTGGTCTGGAGGAATCCCACTTGCCACCAGCATTCCGTTTCAAGTCCCATTTGTACAACCAGAGCAGTCCAAAGAAGACTAAATGGTGCTGGTATGCTTTCTTCAGAGCTGAAATATCTGATGCCAGTAGATGAATTTGAGCTGCTGGGCCTTAATGGTCCCAGAAATAAGTTATGCTCTCAAGCCGTGACATGACTCCAGAGAAGCCATCTCGACATGGCTTTTTGTACCTCTGAGAACAACTTGGCAGATAGAGGCCACAAAACGACAGGTAAGAATCAAGGATAAATACATGCAATAAAGTATAATTGCCCTAAATCACTTGCCTGGAGTTACTGAAAAGGAAAATAGAGCAAACAGCAGTAAAACCAGTAATTTAAAGTCCACAGTTTGTCACCTGAGGGAAATAGTTAACTAGAACAGGCAAGACTGTTAAAGTAGTTATACATTATTCCTGGCTCGGTTTTTACAAAGGCAAAACTCACCGTCAGCTCTGCTGGACTCATTATGGCTTTAGTTTCTCCAGAGGAGGTGTTGGGGGGAGTGAGGATGATAAATAGTTGGAAACACCTGAAGACAGTTTTCTGTAGCCATTCAGGCATCCCTTTCCTTCAATTAGCTACTGGGCATACAGGTGGTGTGTACCTCCAGCCGCCCCTGTAACCATCGGCTGGCTGGGGGTAGGGCTTGGGTGGCTTCAGAGGACTCTCAGGGAATCTAGTTTTGTGGAGGGTGGTTTTTTTTGGTTGGGTTTTGGTTTTGTGGTTTGTTTTTTTGGGTTTTTGTTTTTTTTTCAGAAGGAAACAACTGCAGCTTATCTGGGAGGTGGAATTTATTCTTAGGAAGTAATTTGTCTTTCTAAAATTTTTAATTAAATAATTACGCATCCACTTATTATTCTAACTCAGTGGGATTGCTGACAACCAATTCCCTAGATGTCAAATTCTCAGCCCTGTGCTAAGAAAGTGCACAAGTGTGAGCATTTTAAGTAGTCGCAACGTGAGATTTAAATAAAGGGTAAGACCTGTGTTGGCCTTATGCACAGAGGTAAAATTTCAACAGATGACTCTTGCACTGAATTCATTAGCCATTGCTCAGGATCTGTCATTCCCCATCAGTCACACGGGATTTCTGTTTTGTATAGACTCACACAGACATTCCAAGATGGTTGCAAACAAAAGCACCTTCACTTTGCTGTAAAAAAACCTTGAGCAAATAATTTTGTATTTATGAAATGTTTCTGCAAACAAGATCTAACATCTCAGTTCTTCTCTCCTTGCCAAAACCCAGATGTTATTAAAGGAAGCTTGCAAGTTTTTAATTGGAAGAAATAAAGGTTCTTTATGTTCCAGCGGTGCCTGAGGACAACAATCGTGTACCATGACCTCTTTTGTCTATATGCTCCTCAAGTTTTTAGAATTCTATCAGTACACTGGTGATAATGGTGCTAAATAAAATACTTTTCTCTCCACTCCTGTAGGCCAAGTGCTCAGTGTAGTGTAACAGCTGAGCCTGTCTAAGAGACTGCCCCGTGCGTCCTGACTGCTCTCTGCCCTTCTCTGTGCAGCCCCAGCCTCTCTGGCACGCATGCCGAGGCTTGGCTGACCTCCTGGTGAGTTACTTCAGAGTTAAAGCAGTGGAAAATTATCCTCCTTCTCAAAGAAAGAGATCAGTGTTCTGCCATTTTATGTCCCTAATTAATGTCCTAAATTTATGTCCCTTTACCAATGTAAAAGAAAGGGTGGAAGTGTGTATATGGGATGGGAAGTGTAAGAGGAAAATCACAGAACAGAATCACAGAGCGGTTTGGGTTGGAAGGAACCTTAAAGATCATCTAGTTCCAACCTCCCTGCCATGGGCAGGGACACCTTCCACCAGGGCAGGGTGCTCCGAGCCTCATCCAGCCTGGCCTTGAATACCTCTAGGGATGGGGAAAATACCACTTCCAAGAGCAGCTGGAAATTATATTTGCTTAACTGCAATTTTAAATCTTCTTTAACAGTTTGTATTAATAATAATAGTATTCAATATTAAAAGATTTTACATTTTTGTCTCATCCATGAGACCTAGATCCATGTGAACTAAAATTCCCAGATGGATTCTTGTCCAAATATTTGGTCATGTCCAACTCTTCTGGGTGTCAGACAACAGACAAGATCGGGTGAATTAATCCCCTGTCCTGGCTTCAGCTGGGATAGTTATTTTTCTTCCTAGTAGGTGGTACAGTGTTGTGTTTTGGATTTAGTATGACAAGAATGTTGATGGCCCATTAATGTTTGTAGTTGTTACTATGTCGTGTTTACACTGAGTCAAGGACTTCAGCTTCTTGTGCCTTGCCAGGAGGAAGGGTGTAGGGGCAGAAGCAGCTGGGAGGGGACACAGCCAGGACAGCTGGCCTGAACGGACCAAAGGGGGATTCCATACCGTGTGATGACACACTCAGTATATAAACTGGTGGAAAAGCCAGCTGGGGGCTGCTGCTTGGGAATTGACTGGGCATTGGTTAACCAGTGGTGAGCAACTGCATTGGGCATCACTTGTTTTGTATATTTTAATTATTATATTATTATTATTATCATTATAATTTTTCCCCCTTTCTGTCCAATTAAACTGTCTTTATCTCAACGCATGAGGTTTCTCACTTTTACTTTTCCGATTCTCTCCCCCATCCCGCTGGGGCAGGGAGTGAGTGAGCGGCTGTGTGGGGCTTAGCTGCCGCTGGGGTTAAACCACAACATCCCCCCATCCTATATTAATTGTCACACCTAGTGCAGTCCTCTCAGCTTGCACAACCATCGATGGAACACAAAAATAAGGGCTGTCCCTCCTGCAAAGAATATAGAAGATATAGACACCACATCCTCTCAGTTGCAGTTTATAAATACAGAAGAGGGAAATCAAACATAGAGGGGACAATGTGGAAGGCAGAGAAATGAATTATGATACTGGCATCTGATGGAAGAGCTGTCTGAAAAAAAATGGGCCAAAAAAGAGAAATGTGTACAAATCAGTGATAAGTTTTTAGAGCCATTTTCACAGTCAGTATTGTCTTCAACCTACAGAGCCCTGCTTAGCTCCACCAGGATAGCTTTTGATGTAAGGCATTGTGTGTCCGAACACTGATGTATGCTTATAAATGAATAGAAATACAAGTATATACATTTCTCTGCAGAAGTGCAGGAGCATTCAGGGAAGACTAGTTAAGTAGATCTTAATTTAGAGACTACCTTCACCAGTCTGGAATCTAGCTCTAATTGTGGTGAGTAACAATTCAATTGAAATTTAATCAGCAGAATGAGCATTGGTAACATTTGAGAGTTAATTAGGGTAATAATTACTGAAGAAACAGATTTGCTGCATCAAGGAGAAGTTGCTATGGTATTCTCATATATATTTGAGAAGGCAATTTAAAAAATCCTCTGGTGTAGGCAGAATAGCCACAGATAAGTGAAAAGTTAAATGGGCAATGCATCAGCATGTCGGGGCAATCCAGTGCCACCCCAGTTCAACTGTTTCTTCCTTCCCAAGGTCTTTTTCTCTTCAAATCAGTCCCAGATGCTAATGAGGCTTCAGGCTGCCTGAAGGTACCACACACAGAGACCCAAGGGTGAAGGATGCTGGTATCCTCTGTTCATAGGTTGATCGGAGGGGATGATTTTGACTGTCAGGAAGATGCCAGGACTGGGGATGAGAAGCATTTGGTAGGGAGAAAGAAAAAAGTCTTTAGAAGGAAGTAGCAGCACCAAAGTCTGGTCTCACTCACTTGAGTAGGAGAAAGTTCAAAAGAGACTGTGGAGAACCTGATTGACAGGCTGGATAACTTCTTTCACTTGTGACAAGAAAAAACATCTAGAATTTATTTTTGACCAGGATAGGTTTTAAATAGAAATTAACAATATGAGGAGATCTCTGAGACAAAGGCTGACATCTAGGACAGGTGCAGAGAGACAGATTTGAAATTAGAAAGAGAAAAAAACCTTGGATTCAAAGCCAGTAGCTGAACAGAACAGAATGGATCGACATGGACTGGGGAGTAGGGAGAGGGAAAGAGCAGGAAAGCCACAGAAGGATGCAATTCCAACAAAAAGCATGCAGTCGGTAAATTTAAGAGCACTGAGAAGCCAAAGAGGATTTAAACGGAGGAGGTTTAGCCAGGTAAACGCTGCAGTGATCTTGTAAGACTAGCTGTTTAAGAGCCAGATGGCAGCCAGCTCGGGTTAACCTTGGCACAGAGACAGGAAGGCAAGTCTGCAGGCAGCTTGTTTGTTGCACGCAGAAGATGGAAGGAGAGGCTGGCAGGATCAAGGGCTTCTTACTTATATTTAGTTGCGCTAAGACATAAGAGGCTAAGTAAGGTGACTAAGCGATGGCCATGCCTAGTGACAGTGGTAGTGGTGTTCCCCATGTGGACAGACCCCACATAAACACACTTCTAGCAGAGCTGGATCTAATTCACCTTCAACATAATCCTGTTGTTAGAAACAGGGAGATTATGCAGGAACATTACTGTTAGAACACTACTTCAGCTCACATCTGTCTCTCCAGGTATCTCCATTCTGTGCCTAAAATTGCTGCAAGAGAAGTAAGAAGCTGTAACAAAACTTATAATTACTTTTCCCTCCACAATTGCACATCCCAGCTTCTACACTCAAAGCAAGAGAAAAAGAACAGAAAATTTGGAAGATGAGGGTGAGATACATCTCTGCTTGTTAGGATGTTTTTTCTGCTCTGCCTGGTTTTGTTATTGTGACATTAGCGAAGAAAGGGTCTCCTCACAGAACTGTGACCCAAATTTCCTGTGCAGTTTTTCCAATGCATTTCAAGACAGAAACGTGAAAGCCTATGATTTGTGCATCTGAAAATTTTAAGAGCAAAATATTGATACTAAGCAAGACAAAAGGCCTGATTCATACCCCAGCATCTCAGTATCTAACTTTTAGGATTTTTCTCTGCAGACAGTGAGCCACTATAGCTAATAGTTGCAGATAATCAAGAGGAAAAGATATAAACCACCTTCAAGATAATCAGCCACTATCTAATCACAACATGCCTTCAAAAGGCCGAGAAGCCACAAAATCTCCCACTTCATTAATGAAATACTGTCCTGCATAACTTGAAAATGTTCATATTTGTAAACACTTGTAGTGGGTGCGAGATAAGCAATCATTTCTAGCCATGTATTGTGGAATATTTCAATAAACTTACTCACCACTGCAAACACTAATTCACTCAACAAAAATCCTTGCTGTGTTAAGGCTGAAAAGGTGGTACAGGGTCCTGCTTCCCACTGCATGCAAGCACACAGCAGCCACAGTGCAAGTCAACAAAGGAAAATCTGTGCAGTGAAGCAAGAATCCTGCAGGACCGCAAAGGGAAAATCAGATCCTGCACCACCCACGTTCAGCCCATGGATCGCTACTGGCAGAGATCTGCATGTGAGCGGCTTTTACATGCACTAAAAAGAAAAAGAGATGATGGAGCAAGCTCTAACCTGTATTTTTCACCTATTTGTTCTGGATAGTAGAGATTGTCAGAGGGGGCTTCAGTTTATTTGAAAGCTGCTTCCAAAATGTTGTAAGTGACCAGCAGCAGGCTTGGCTGTAGGATGTGATATTCAGTGCTTACGTAGCATAGCCTGCTGGATGCATATTTGATACAAATATTTTTTTTGTATGTCCTTTATATACTAGAACTTCAGATACTATACACAGTAGAGATGCAGAAATGCATAACGCAGTCCTCTTTCAGTGGCAGCAAATCGGGTGGAAAAAGGGTTGGTGCTATCAGATCTCTCGGTAATGTGTAGAAGAATGAACTATACTTTAACAAAATGAAGAACTTAGGTAAAATGATATTTTGTGGTTTTATCCTAAATGTGAAACAAAGTGCGAGAACTTCATGAAACTTTCATGAAGCTCCTTTTCTCAGGAGCTGTGTTCACAAACTCAAATGACAGTTCAGTTCAAGCTTAAACTTTCTAAATATTGCTTTCATTTGTATAAGTAAAAAATCTCAGTGGAAACCTAACATCGTGCAGATTTCTTTTAATGCCCTTGATAAAAGTGGGGAGCCTTTTTGTTGTTGTTGTTGTTGTTTTAACCTAATCTAAATAATAATTAAATAATTATTCGTATCTATTTCTGGCAGCGTTTCAGTGCTGACATTACCAATTATTCTAAAAAAAAAAAAAAAAAAAAAAAAAAAAAAAAGACACAGAAGCCCTAAAACAAAGCAGATGGTAAACTGAAAGGAAAAAAAAAATTATGCATAAGATCAGGACAACAGTTGACAAACCCTGGTGGGATGAATTGCTTTTCCCCTAATAAACTAGGTAGTTAGAGAAATAATATACAGAATTAGTTTTCCCATTTATCTTTTAATTCCCCGTTTTCCCCACCTGGAATATAGGAAAAATCTGTGTTTCAGTGGTGCTCTGTGTACCCAGCCCCAGCCAACTGCGGTGCGCTCCCCCTGCGGCTGCCGGCAGGAAGATGAGCATCCCGCAAAGCAGCGGCACCCCCGGCCCCAGCATCCCGCAAAACAGCGGCACCCCCGGCTCCAGCATCCCGCAAAGCAGCGGTACCCTCGGCCCCAGCATCCCGCAAAACAGCGGCACCCCCGGCTCCAGCATCCCTCAAAGCAGCGGTACCCTCGGCCCCAGCATCCCTCAAAGCAGCGGTACCCCCGGCCCCAGCATCCCGCCAGCTCCCAAAGCAGCAGCACCCCCGCAGTGCCCCGGGGTGTCACCCTGCTCGGGGAACTCTCCCATCCCATCCCATCCCATCCCATCCCATCCCATCCCATCCCATCCCATCCCATCCCATCCCATCCCATCCCATCCCATCCCACCCCATCCCATCCCATCCCATCCCATCCCATCCCATCCCATCCCATCCCATCCCATCCCATTTAAGCTCTGCAACGCCACCATCTAGTGGAAGGCCAGGTATTTTCTGTCCCCAAATACATCTCCGCTACGGAGGAATTTTATACTTGTGGCAATGGGGGAGTGGCAGTTTTAGGGGGGAGAATAAAGTACAGAGAATCACTGTGGCTTAATCTGTGTTACTTGGTTCGTTTCCCAGGCTGTGGTGATTTGAGGTATTTGCTGAGAGTGTGAAACGGAAGTGAAAATATAGGAAGAATGCAGTGTCTGTGAGATAATATAAAAAGAAGGTATGAATTGAAACACAGAGCATGACAGTATTGCTTGTTAAACCCAAATTAAAGTCCCAGGTGGATTTCCTAAATGAGAATCCCTAATCAGCAAAGGGATCAGCAAAGGACCTGGAAACCCTTCATGCTTTTAGGATCAGGGCAAGTCTTCCCCTGCTTTCCTCCTCTTTTTGGTGGCAGGGTCCAGCATCAGCCAGGTAACAGCACTGAAGCTTTTGTCTCCCTGGGCTCTCCTCAGCAGTAGCTGTACCAAGAGCTACTGAGTAAATCCATGTGGTCCAAATCCAGGGCTCAATGCAAACCCCACCATCTGAATTTGTAGGGAGAACGATGTAAAAGAAGAGTTGCTTGTGGATTTGAGGCTTTCTTTAATCCTAGGTGTTTTTCATAGATTGCTACAGCTAAACTAGGGTACTTTTTTGCACAGAACATCTTCTTCCACTTACTTTCCCTTTGGCTGTTTTGCAAAAGACGCAAAATTGCAAATGAACAGACTCCTGGAGAATTGAGAATACATTAAAATAAACTTTTAAAATGAATGCTTCATTTTATAGTCATACATAGATGTATGACTGCTTTCTGTTATATCTTTACATACATATTCTTTCCTCAGTTGTTTTCTGGTTTGGTTTTCTTGAATGTGTTTTTCTGATCACATTACACGATGTTGGTGTCCCTCTGATGGAATACTTTGGGAACCTGTTACTTTTAGATCTGCTCGGTAGTAAGGGAGCAGCAGCTATATAAAGGAGCTTTGTACCTGCGCTCTCCTTAAAAATGGCTTTTGCTGTTGTTTGGAGTTTGTATGTTTGTGATTTAAAAGTGCTTGCAGTGCCTTTTGCAAGTCTGCTTAGCCCACAGACTGAATGACTTTGCTTCAAGTGCTGATAAACTGTCAATGTTTAGGTGAAAAGAACCAAAATTGCTAGACCAAGCTTTAGCAATTCAAAGGTATCAGAATTTAAAAGACGTGTTTCCTTAAGGAGAAATGTAATAACCAAGTACAACACTCTCTCTTCCTCCCTTTGAACTGAAGCCTGCGCAGCTGGATGATTGCTGCCATCCCTCTTCTGGGGCAGTGGCAAAGGACCACTCATGTCTTCTCACACTCAGCTGCTACCTCGGCCCCCAGGGAAACTGTGCGGTTCCCGGGGAAGATGGGCTGGGAGCTGAGGTGGAAGCTGGCTAGATGGCAGCAAAGCCCCAGGCAGCGGCAGCAGCGGTTGCATGGCAAGCATCTACCTGGGGAGGCGATTCCCGAGGGACACACAATTCAGCTGCAAGAGGGAGAAATGGCAGAAAAACTGAACTGTCTGAAATTGGATAAATTTGGGAATGCTAAATACAGGGACCAAGAATATGATTTCTGTTCCAGTTCAGTATAAATTCCCAGCTGTCACCAGGTTATTGCTGACCGCAAAGTTGAAGTTGCATGCTAGCAAAGGAAGGAAAACAAACAGAAAGTCTGTTCATATCAGAAAATATGTTTTGTTTGTACTTCTACAAGATTAATCCCATTTAAATTTTTCATGGGCCTTTATGGAAAAGTAGATTAATGGACTATACCCTTGGACTGACACAGCCAGGCAAAATAAACCAAACTCTCCCGGTTTAGCCCCAGCCAGCAGCTAAGCCCCACCAGTCGCTTGCTCACTCCCCCCTGGTGGGATGGGGGAGAGAATTGGAAGGTTAAAGGTGAGAAAACTTGTGGGTCGAGATAAAGACAGTTAAATATGTAAGGCAAAAGCCGTGCACTCAAGCAAAGCAAAACAAGGATTCAATTCACCACTTCCCATCGGGAAGCAGGTGCTCAGCCATCCCCAGGAAAGCAGGGCTCCATTGCGGGGTGACTTGGGAAGGCAGACACCATCACTCCAGACGTGTGAGTGTGTCCCTGCCCTTCTTCTTCCCCAGCTCTTTATTGCCGAGCATGATGCCATGTGGTGTGGAATAGCCCTTTGGTCAGTTGGGGTCAGCTGTCCCAGCTGTGTCCCCTCGCAACTCCTTGTGCCCCCCCAGCCTCCTCGCTGGTGGTGGCGGAGCGGGGGGGAGGCAGCAAAGCCCTTGGCTCCGGGTAAGCGCTGCTTAGCGGTGACTAAAATGTCCCTGTGTTATCAGCACTGGTTTCTGTACAACTCCAAAACATAGCCCCATACCAGCTACTATGAAGAAAACTAACTCTCTTCCAACCAAAACCTGCACACAAACCCATCTGGGATTCTCTGCGTGACTCTGCCCTGGGGTCTTTATGGAAACATGGAAAGATCCTGGTTCTCTTCCCTTCCCAGCTTTCACCTGTAGTTCCCAGCTCTTTGCCAAGTGCTTTGACATGCCAAGTTACTGGCATTACACAAAGTGACAGTGAGTAATTGCAATAGACTTGATGGTCTTTAATGAGGCATAATCTGTTCAACAGTGAAAATGAACCAACCAAATCTAAAATTTCAACTTTAATCATCTCTAGAACCAGGTTAGCCCAGCCAATCAGTTCTGATCCACTCTTGTTTGTTCCTATGGTGAGTAAATCACTTGATAAAGGTCTGTATAAATTAAAAAAGAAAAGAGGGCATTTCACGTAGCAGTATAAGAAAGACTTCACTGAATATCGTTACACAGAAGAATCAGAGATCACATGAAGTTTCTACTTGGACATGGCCATAAAATCCCTAACCATTTTTCACGAAAAGATTTTTGCTGAAATTTCCGAAATCTCAAAATTACTGAATAAACATCTGGGAAAGGAAAATAGATGAGATTCTGAGTGTTAAACTAAGCGCTCTGTTGTCAGCTGCATACAGATTACATAGACACCAACAGGTGTTTAAAACTTATGGTGGTGTCATAAGTTTTAATAAAAGGCTGAGGAACACTGTTTAAGAACAAAATTGATTTTTAACCTGTGGAATAAGCTTATATATTTTTATGATCCTGTTATTATGTAAGTTGTAGTTGTTTTGATGAAGGCATGAAAATGTAAGGATAAAACAGAAGTATGATTTGCAGGGAGAAACCTCTTTTTTTAGAGCAAACAGGTAAGTTTTCATGTACAACAGCTCTTTTTGAAATACGTAGTTCTTGTTGGCTCTTAACTATTGCAGTGTGGTATGCTAGCATTACCAGCTGTTTCCCCATGTATAACCTCAAAACACCCAGTTGTGTCTCTCCACCTCCCCTGTGTCCGCTATGTCTATGATACACAGATGCACTGGCAGCTAGAAAAGGAGAAAGATTCCTAGTGAATAAACTCGGCTGCCCATGAATATTCACACATGTGCCACTGCCTTTAATGGAAACACCATTTTAAAAACACCTTTGCTCTTCTTTAGCTACTTTACATGTTGAGATGTGTTTCTAGATGCAGGTGCCAAAGTATTTAAAGGAAAAACGCAAAGAGAGACTTACTGACTGATCTTTGGTCAGTAAGCACAGAAGGATGACAGGTCTGGTCAAGCAAACCAGAAAAGCCACCCATGACAACGTCTCTCAGCTCCCACAGATCTCAGGTTCATTTAGGATCATGCAGCATTTCCGACAAGTGAAAAAGCTAGAGCATTTGTGCGATTGAGGATTCTTGTAACAACCAGCTACGAAATATGTAAGGCTACTGATGACTTCACTTATGCCTACCAAACCCGTCAGGGTATAAAAGTCAAGGAGCCTTGAGAACTGACTGAGATTTAGCTGCCATCAGTACAGACAGGATCGAGACCTGTAGGCACTGGGCTTTGTACTGGATTGCTAGTTACTGACTTCCTGACAACAAAATTGCTTAGCTATTTATAAAAAAGCCTGTATTTTGCCAACTGCTTAATCTATTAAATGCTGATTTTCTCCTTGTTGAACTTTAAATACTGAGAGTTTTCTTAAAGATGAGTTCAGTAAAGGTATGCTTTAAACTTAGGTTTTAAATATATGAAAACACATAGGTATTCCTTACCTGGCATTCTTATTGGGTATAGAGTTTATATGTCACTGAAAATAATCAAACTGTATTGTTTTAATCAAAGAATAGGAACAGATGATATAACAAAAAAACCCACAAGAGCCAAACCTTTTCTTAAGTCAAGGGACTGAGATTCGGCTCAGTATTCTCAGACCAAGTCGATGGGGATGCATTTGCCAATGTTTTCGAACAACCCAGTAAGCTCTAATTTAATATGAATAAAGCCACTGGGATCAAAAGTGATGAAGGAGAGGTTAAATATTTTGAACAGACCTTGCTACACTGAGAACAACTGCCCATTCATTTAAAATCAGTATAAAAACAGTGGGTTCAGTTGTAATTTTGTTTGCTTTGGATTAACTGTGGAATAACCCCACAGAGTTCAACGGAATGATACCGGTATTAAAAAAAGGACTAGAGATCAGGATCACATTGAGCTATGTTCTGTTTGAAACACTTTTCTACCATCAGTAAGCAGAATAATCTGTGGTTTTTTGTAAAGGCATTTACAATGTTTTAAAGGTTTTGTATACCATTAAGCATGAAGATAATAAAACAATGTTAAACAATACTGATCTTGCAGATTGGGGTAACTTTAAGCCATGTACAGGGGGAATAGTACTTTCTCCTTAGAATAATTTTGACAATTTAGACAAGGTGTTTCTAGCGTAGAAGTTTTATTTTATTTTATTTTATTTTATTATATGTAAAAATAACATTATTTTGCCTTCAGATGACATCCCTATATTTTCACAGAATGATTGCCCTTCTGAAGCGACCATTAAATCAGTCAACCCATGCAAACAAGCAACAACCTGCTTCTGAATTTTACACTTTGTCTAGGTGTTGGTGGCTACATTCACAGAGGCTGGCAAAAGGATGCTAGAACAGCTTGATTTCTAACAGAGCTTAATGATCACTTCCTACAGAACTAATGGCAGCAAGGGGGTGATTTGTTAGAGATAAACCCACCAAAGTACTCGCCAAACATTTGAAATCTTTAGGATGAAGTAAGTTTATCTGAAGAGCAAAGTCTGATTTGCCTCAACATCTAACAGAAACACAATCAAGGTAGCAGTAGGGAAAAGTGGACTCAAGCCCTCTTGTAAAAAGGCGCTGATCATCAGCAGTAATCTGTGGTATGAATAAATCACAGATTCACAGGATTTTTGCATTAAAAATAAGTTCGCTACCTCTCTTCTTCCCTCTCCAAGGCTGTCCTGTATTCCTTTCGTTATCCTCTCTGAAAACTGCCGAGCTCACTCAAGTGAGCCTGACAATGACATCCCAGAAAGGCAATCAGCAGTATTCGGGAAGACGAAGTGGCAGACAAACCTCAGTGCTATTACACAGCTTGGAATTGGCCACTGAGTGTTATGCTACACAGAGGATAAAGCCAATTGTAAAGCCTAAGTCAGCATCCAAAAGGTCAGGAAGAAATCATTCTTGTGCTAACTAGTGTGAAATTGTTGAGATGTTTGATGACCATTGGAATCCTCCAGAGCTAGAAAATGTAACACAGAAAAATCTCTGATAGATTCATATGCCAGAGCAATTTTTTATCTCTACATTAAAAAGTATAATACCACTTTGCAACATCGTATAAATATTTACTTGGTTCTTAGAGTCAGCCCTTGATTAGTATGCATATAGTCCCTTAACATAAGTGATGAATTTAACTCTCTATGTAGTTCATTGGCAACAAAAACAATCTTTGAAATATCCTCAGATGCAGAAAAATACTTTTAAAATGCAACTAGAAAATTACTGTAAGGAGCAGCAGGACTAGAGATAAGGCTTCAAAATTATACTGCTCAGCCTGATTTCCTTTTCACAGCACACACATAGAATTTATAATTCACACAGTAACCATAAGAGAAAGAAATTTCATTTTAAAAGCTGTTTTCTATCATTAGCATTTTCATGTATAAAATAACTGATATTATGGAAGAACATTGCATTTAAGAAGGTTGGATTCTACTACCAAGATACCTCAAGATTTATGAGAACTGTCATAAGAAAGAAATTTTGTACAGGTCCCACCTTTGGTAGTGATTTTATTTGGTGCTCCGATGAATTTTTGAAAAATATCGTTCTGATCACAAAGTTTAGGTTTCTCTTTTCCATGCCTCATTTAAAGAACATACTTAAAACCAGGACTTCTCTGAGGAAATCAATTGCAACTCTGTCTAGTCAATGAAAATCCTTCCATCCTCTTTTAATCGATACACAGCAAGAGGAAATAACAATTTGTTTGGATGCCACCGAACCACAAAATCTATTTTCCCAGCAAGTGTTTTGCTGCGAGTGAAATGCATGTGTCAGAGGTCAGCTTCTTCAAAAACAGTTTACTTTCTTTCTTTCTTTCTTTCTGTCCGTAGGTGGAATAGCATTTATTCTGATCACTAGGGCAATCTACAAATGAAACAGGAGGAATTATTCCTCTGACTGCAAACCACATGGCTGTTAATGCCAGTCTTTCTGTCTGAGTTCAGTCCTGTGACTACACCGACCACTCCTGCACTGAGGATCCCATTGACTCAGGGTCATATTCAGCACCCACTTTTCTTCCACCATGTAAGCGGGTGTAAAGAAGAGGAAGGGACATCTGTGTGTGGAGAAGACTCAGCCTGAAGAAGTTTGTCTTCATCACTTCAATGTGAAGGGGAGAAAAAGGCTAAATAAAAGTAAGTCAGGCTCTCAGCTGCATCTCTGATTTAGTCTGATTGCATTGACCTCAAAAGACACGTACACATTTACTCCATCTGAGGCTCTAGCTTGTGATTTATAAGCAGAAACAAAATTGTCCCAACAGCCTTTTATTCAAAATTGTAGATTGTGCAACTCAGTTCTGCAAACACCCTAATGAACAACACTATCCCTGAAGAATACATTTATGAATTCGCTGTCTTTGCTAAAAAGTGACTAATTTTTCATCCTGTAAACTGACCAGATGTTTTGGTCCAGCTGCACAACCCCTCAATTTGGAAACAGGCTGCCATCAGCCTTTTGATCATTTCCCTGAGAAAACCATCTGCTCTCTGTTTCCCCCTTTTTCTGCTCTTTGTCTCTACAGGCTTCCCTGAAGGCTTCCCTCCGTGAGGTGTTATTTTGAGCCTTGAGTCTAAGGAGGATACATGGTAATTTCATCTACTTTCAAAAACTGGTCAGGCAGGATCTGTTTTCCCTGATGTAACTTCATAAAAGCCACAGGGATGTCTTCCCAAAGAGCCACGCAGACATCTGTGTTTTCTACCCTTCTTTTCCTACTTCCATGCCTCGGATTTGTGCACGCATCTATACCCACAGGACCCCCAGAGACATGCGACGAGAACCGGCACGTTATGGTCTCTGCTAAACTCAACACCACCAAAGGGGCCACCCCAGTGTTACCCATCAGTTAACAAAATTAGAATCTGCTGAGTTACTAGAGCTGAAATCACTCTGATTTTGTCTCTCCAGAGACAGATGGCTGTGGAAACACACTCTTGAGGAGCCCCCTCCTGTCAGAATTTGTTTTATACTCATCTGAAAAAGCCTCAATGAGCTTGCAAGACAAATTTCAGTGAATAAACTGCAAGGTCCACTCAGGTCCCGAAGGATACCTAAATGGAAGAGAGTTGGGAAATCATTTAGCAGGGGAGGTTTCGGCAATACTTGAAATGCAATTGCTTGTTTGTGTTACACTGCCACTTCTGTATTTCAATAAGTAATCTGCATGCTTCTGAGGTGTGCAAGGAATGTACACATATATGCACATTTATATATAAAGATTGGTAATTAGCATTCTGAAGAAAGCTCACACAAAAGACGCCCAAACTGTTCACACAAAACCTCTCCCTGCTATTTGTAAACATCTTTATTGTGTCCATAATTTTTACTCTGGATGAAGTAAAACAGATGAAGATAAACAGAGTATTTTTTATTCTAACAGAAAGCAGGAGGAAAGCAGCGTGACTGCTGAAATTGCTGAGCCGGCTTCTGGGACGATGATGAGGAAGTGTTGGTAGTCAGACCACCCTAAACTCTGCCAGGAGCCCTGTACAAGTTCATAGTGGCACTTCTGCACCGAGATCCTGATGCCACCAGCAGCAATGGGAATCTTGCCACTAACTTCAGAGGAAGCAACTATGACATGAGGGTCTGTGTAAATTAGATGCATTCAGGAAGGCTCCTTCTCACTTAACAAGTCTTAGTGCCTTGATTTAAGAAGTTTGTTTTTAAATCAAAGGCACAATAATCATCACCATGTACAGAAACAAATTTTATCAAAGGGGTCATCTGGAAAAAATATGAAAGGCAGAGAAGTCCGAAAAATACCCAGCTGAAATTCCAAAGATCTCACTAGCAAAAGTCCCAGCTTCTGCCTTCTGCGTAACTCTCGGTTTCTTTTCAACCCCCCGCCCATCTACCTCATCCTTGAGAACCGTCATCAGCCTTTTGGCCACAGCTCAGTCTTTTAATGCCATTGTTGACACTGCTACACCCATATTGATTGTTGCTTTTAATTAGCCTGGAGTGCACGGGGAGGAATGAAATTAGTTTGTTCGGTTTCATTACACTCACAGCATTATGTGATCCAAGTGTCAATAAATTATCATTCTTTTTATTAAACAACAACAACTCTCTTTATTATCTAAATTACAAAAGGCTGCATCATTTGGTTGCAAAAGAGAAATTGCACATTAATAAAGGGATGTAGCAGCAATCTCTCAGCAAGGTTGAATAGGAAAATGTTAATCATCTCCTCATAAAGCATTAATCTTGGCATGTTTTATTTCAGTCTCGGAATGAGCTATTCACATTTGACCTCCTCGACAACATAAGTTTAAAGAACTGATAATGCCATGTGACAGAGCAATCCATTTATAAATAGTTTATTAAAATCATGTAGGTATATACTAATTAAAAGTTACGCAGAGTGACTGTCTATGACTGCCTAAGACATATGAATTTGGAAAAAAAAGACTCGTCAAGACATTGTGTTTTATGGATAATTTTGCCTGCTGCAGTGGTGCCCAGATTTGACTTGTGGTAAACATCGTTAACTCTGGCATTCCAATATCAACTGAAAGACAGCTACAAAATACCAGCCAGTAATTCCTTCTCCAAGGTCTTCCTCCTTGCTCCCACTAAAATTCCAGGTGAGTTCTGGGGAAGACAGACTGTCTTGAAAGAGTAGGATCCATACCTGCGAGCAGGTGTTGGTCCATGCCCTGGGACAGGGCACGGGCTCGGCGCTCACAGGGGAAGGGGCTTCGAACTGAGGAAGCAGAAGAGGCAGGGGGGCAGTGAAAAGAGAGCGGGTGGGAACCGTTAGCAAGTCTCAAAGAGAGAACCTTAAGAACTGGGTCTTTACACATGTCAGCATTAACCTAAGCCACTAGATGGTTTTCTTTCTGGAGGCGCAGTACTGGATGTTTTTAGACCATATGATGCCGAGCCAGTTCTGTCCGTTTTAAATGAGGACACCACTACTGATAACTACCTGTGAAACAATCCTGCAGAAAACACTTTTGGTTTTCTTACCAGAAAAGACAACCTCTTTGCTGCACAAAATATGCAGCCAAAGTGATTCTGTAAGTCCCTTCTGGGGGCCAGCGTACATAACGTCTGTTGCCCGAGATTCAGAGTACCGTGGTGCCATTTCATAAACGAGCAATCCTCTTTCTGTACTAGCTAAATAAATAGTTTCCTATATAATTCTTTTTATTATTAGCTTCATCTTTGTTTAGAAGATGGTTCAAAGGTCAATATACTTCTAAAAATAAAATGTACACATTACTTGCTGCAATATAACAAACCAAAGGTCAACTAACATTCGCATATTTATATTGCTTTGGAAAAATCTCTATTTTCAGTATCAGTATGGAAATAATATACTTCTAAATGAGTTTACATATTCCTTTTCTTTAAAGAACTGTGTTAAATTAATTGTGTTTCATGTAAACAACATTTTTTAAATTAATTATAAATAAGATGGAAGAGAAATAGAATTAACCAGCTCATTGGGAGTGGAATTGTCCCTGGAGTAGGGCTTTAAGAAATCCAAAATGACACAATAGATTAATAATGCCTGTTATAAATGAGTTTCCATTTTCTCAGTAACATATGATTAATCAACATAATTGCAAGTCATACTGTGAGTAATGTAGAAGTTTAATTTGTATAAGCTTGGTAATGAAGTAAGTTAAAGGAGTCTTTCACCTTTGTTCAGAGCCTTTGTTTCAGACACAGGGTTAAATATGATTGTCTCATCCTATTCTCTCTTGGGGTAAATAAAAAAAAAACCAAAAAACAACCACAAAATCTAGAAAAGTTACTGGTACCTGCTCAGGAGAAGTACTCAGTGAGACAGATGGTCAGGGGGAGCATGGGAACATTGTAAAATACCAGGTAGGACTGCTGCTGGCATTCATTTGTTGGTCTAAAATACATAAGTAAAAATTAAAAAATGTTTCAGAGTATATCAATAATCAGAGAATAAATATTGAAAGATTTATTTTTTTAAAAATAAAACAAACATCATCAAGCAGACTATCCAGAAATCTGTCTGTGAGAGTATTGCCCTGGAGTGGAGTAGAACTGCACATCCTAACGACAAACACCACCATATAGGAACAGAATTATTCCAAAAATACACCTAGGGCATCACCAATGTTATTGCAGCCATTCAGGAGTCATAAGGCGTTTCCTATAGTTTCACCAAAATTTTAAATCCATGTGGAAGACAGGACTATATTGCTCACTCCATTTGGAAATGTAGTATCCAAAAAGATACTCCGGGAAGAGTTTGTTACAGATATTGCAGAAATTGCGGTTTTGTTCAACAGAGAAACATAGAAATGTTATAAATAGAAGGCAAATGTTTATTCTGTAAGTATCAATGTCCAAACATTAATGCAGGTGATTATCCTTCATCTAGAACTGTAGCTTTCAAAAATTAACAGGTATTAGTGGATAGTGGATTCAGCTTCAAAGCTTGTGAGCTGCCTCATGAGGCTGGATGAAGCTTCCTTCCCACCTAGCACTGACATATTTAAAACCAGACTGCATTCAGTACAGCTCATTTTCTTCAGGAAAAAAAGCTACCTCGGCAGGAGCAGGGACGGAGCAATCTCGCAGTGCTTCGCCTTCTGAGTGCCTGCTGTGTGTGTCCGTTGGTGCCATTGGCACCAGAGGCAGGAAAGCACATGTGGATGTATGTGGAGACACACACACACACATATGTATTGGAAGTGACCTGCATGGAAAATTATTAGGAAGGAAAAAATTCAAAGGCAATGTTTTCTGCCAAGGCTAGGAAAGCCCCCTGCGCAGCAGGCAGCCGTACCTTTAGCCGCCCGTGGTGCTCAGCAGCTTGCTTCCATGGAGCAGGAGAGTGAGGATGTGGAGCAGATGCATGACGGCTCTTGTCAGGCAGCAAAACAGCATTACCAGCTGACGTTTCATTACTGTTTTCCTTTTCTGAGGAAAATCTGTTTTGGGGGAACACTGAAGGGAAGAGAGCAGAAAGAAACCCCAAAGCGGAAATATTTCAGGGGAAAATAATTTGCTGAACAATAACTTCCTACATAAAAGCTGATATTTTTCGACCACTCCAGCTGTATCTGGTGGTGAGTGAGTTTGTAACGCTCATCCAGCCATGCAGTCAGGAGCTGCATGATCAGAACGGCAGCTAGTGTGGGCTCATACTCAGCATGGACAGTAACAAAATGCAGAAACTGTGATGGTCCATTGCAACAGAACAAGTCCCATGGTGTCATCCTTTGAAAACAAGATGTATCTCTCATCTCAAAACTTTATTTAATTTAGTATACAGCGATATACATCAGACGCAGATTTATAAAAAGACAACCAGCTCCCTGAGGATTAAGATAGATTCAACTAAGAGAATAAATTAATTTTTTTCATCTTCAGGCACAAAATCTGATAAAAGTTCAGGCTTTACAGATTTGTAATTGGTTGAGAAAACATCTGTAGAGAAGCCATGCTGTTCGCATCCAAAGGAAGACAGTTAACTACTGAAATACATTCAGCAACTTGACTAGATTAAAGCACTACCAGATCTGTTGTAATTAATTTTTCTTGTCATTTAATAAGGAAAACAAAGCTATATTAAAATAAGTTTCATCAAAGTTGATGAATTAAAATGCTGTGCATTCTAAACAGTCTGTGGTTTGAGATCTTTCTGTAATAAATAACAAAGAATGTGCTTGCACTTACGGTGTTTGGGCCAGCATAATTGCTATAAAAATAATTACCAGCAATTTTCCTCTCGCATTAGATCAGTTGATGAAGAGGAATAACAAAAACCTTTTCTTCTCTTTGTAGTTCAACACATGCAAAACAATAGCACTGAAATTTAAATCATATGGGCAGATACAACCTCTATGGGAGGATCAACAGATGACACACGATATTTTTTTAAATAACCGTAGTAAGTGTTTATGGCAGATTGAAGTTCAGTGGGACTGGAAAGGTATATAAATGTTTATTTCTAGCTCCTGTCTACATTTTGATTTTACAGGGATTTCAGAGATCGAGCAGAGAGAAACATTTGTCCTAGTTAGTTCCTTCTTCAGACCGGTGGAGTATGGATTCACATTGCTGCTATTTGACGTCTATTCCCAGGAGGAAAAAAGTTTCACATTAAACTCCAGACCGACTCGCTGGCATGTTCTCACGCCATGTGTGTTAAAACTTAGCAAGGAAAAAACTAAACCTATAGTGCAAATACTGCTACTTGGCAGGCAGTGGGAGGCAGATGGCTGTAGTGGGGAAGGGGTATTCTAGTAGCAAGGAGTATTACCTGGACTCCAAACACTAGAAACTTTCCAAGCTGGGATATTATGAGAAACCAAATAACCTTTTGGAAAGAGCCTTCAATGGGTCCCATTACACTTATTGCTCGTGCTCTGAATCAGTAGTGCTGAGCACTCGGAGCATCCAGCTTCCCAGGGAGCTGCTTGGCAGAGGAAATCCCTCTTTAGAGGTATTACTATAAAAATCTGTGATGTCTTCAAAGGGAAACACTTCTTCAGAAAAACATTTCTGTATACAAAGGCTTCACACTGGCATTTGAGGAACCCACGCTTGTCTTTGAAGAGCCCAAAGCACCAGTGGGGATCAATAAGCCTTTTCTAATGGGGACTGGTTCCTGAACTAAAACCAGCTCGGATGGATGGAGTGATGTCAGCAAATACCAGACCAGACCTACAGGGTTCAGGTACCAGTTCCTCACAGATGGGAAGGACTGATTTGAATACAGTTGCAAGCAGTTGTCAAGGAGTACAACCACCGGGAAGGTGGGGAAGGGAGGCTATTTTCGCTCTATTTTAGTTACGTGGGCACAAGTAGCACAGAAAGGGCCAAGAACTTCTCGCCTGGCAGTTATGCCCGTGCAGCACAGAGGATCTCGCCTGACCTGGCTTTAGACGTGCTGTTTCAGAGATTCTGAAATACGGGGCTGGGGCCACACAGGTTTCAGGTTTGCTCAGGATCCCCAGCTGCTCATCATCGCGGCATACACAGTTGCTGCATTTCACTCTGTTGATTCCAGGTGACATGGGTAAGCACCAAGGGCAGGCAAAAAGGCAGGTCGTAGCTGCTGGTGTTTTCAATCTACATCACAGGCTGTGTGTCTTGGCCCATATTTGCATAGCAAACCAGCAATCACTTTGGTTGTTTCCTTCCAATACCTTGCAACATTTAGAAATGCTGTCATTCCCAGGAATAAGCTATAGCATTGACTGGGCACCTGAGCTCCCTACTGTGGAGGGAAATATCCGCTTTATAAAAGTTGCTGATGGTTCAAAATCTCTCCTTGTCAGATCTGCAGCCAGGAGTGTATCCGAGCCATTTTGCTCCAGGGAAAGAACAGATTTTTATAGAAATATTCTTCCTCATCCAAATACTGAGAGGGGGAAAAAAAAATCCAAAAACCAACAGATGGAAAAGTACAAGTATTGGATAATTAGGAGTCACAGGGCAAGAGAAAGCCAAAACAATTTCTCCTGTTTCTATCAAGTGGATAACATCCACATGTAACAAGGGACGTAAAACAAAAGAAACAGAAAGCTATTTCAAGTAATAACCTAAAAAGAAAAAAAATGTATATATTATATCACATGTGACTCATAGAAGCAATGACGATATTCATGGAAAATGTATAAAATCTTGAATCTCATATTAAATACACTTTCTAGATACATGTGCAAACCTTTCAGAAATGTAAGCTATATTTAATTGACCTCCAACCTGCAACTGAGTTTACCAAGTATATGGCTCATGTTTGTTTAGAAATGTAGTGTTTGAAAGACAAGAGTAGATATCTTTGCTGTATTTTTTTTCTCTCCAGGTTACTGAGAAGACTTACTGAGGACCCAGACATTAAAGAAAGTGAGCAACTAAGTTCACTTCAGGTTTAACTTTTACACTTATGGATTAAGCCTCAGAATGGTCCCTGTTTTTCAAAGAAGTGAAAATGATCCAGGGACCAGATTTGAAAACACTGCCTGTTCTTTTCAATTGCACGTCTATTTGCAGATGTAGACTAGGTCACTTGGACATGATCTACAGGTGCAATTATGGCACTTAATAAACTGGATTGCATTCTTAAAATGCTGCCAGCACAGAAAAGCAAGCCCAGTTAAGACCAGACTCCAAATTTGGCCCTTCTACTTAGATTCTTGTGCTGGTTTTACATACGATTTCAAATGCATTCTTCATTAGCCACTTAGCCCATAAAGGATTCGAGGCAGGAAAAGCTGGGTTAGTCTGCACCAGAGGATTGCAGAGTCCCAGCTGGCATAGAAAAAAAGGAAATTATGCCTGTGCACACCTAAAGATTAACAATAAACTAAATCTTCCTCAAATACCTTTAGCCTTTAAGGAGTGGCAGGTCAAAATCTCCTCTCAGTAGCTAGCTCTGTCATTACCATAAACCACACACTATCCTAACTCTAATTCCTCCAAAATTATTCAGACTGTTACCCTTTTCAAACCATTTTCATATGGAAGTGAAGCTATTGCAGTCACACTATGCATATACGATCTTCCACGTGCATGCGTATGTGTCTACCTCCTAGAAACTGTTGAAGCTCTTGGCTACTATTAAATCAATTTGGACAAGAATTAGGAAGGCAGAAAGTTACACCTTCCACCCTCTCCCCAATTTTGTGCAAACAGGCTGCCCAGTAGAGTTTTCAGCAATACCAACTGGAGGAAAAATTGTACAGAAGCACCAGATAAAGCGTAGGGGAGAGATGACAAAAATGTCTTTATCATGGGAAATATGTCGATCAAAACTCAGCAGCCCCAGCGCCTGTGGGGCCAGCCCAGCCCTGCGGCTCTCTGCAAGCAGCGAGCTTTTCTTGAGGAAAGCTCTATACCCAACTCTTCCCCTAGTGCCCTTCCAGTAGGCCTAAAGCTCTAGTGAGCAAAAAAGCCACCTGAGAGCACGGCACAAGCTCTGAACTTTGATGTGCCTCCAGAAGCTCCCCTGAAACACAAGTGCTGGCAGCATCGTGGCTGACCAGCACCAACCAGCTCTCCCAGCACCCACTGGTCCTACGGCCAGTCTTACAGTCCTGAAACTACCTTATACTTTTCTTATTAATCCCTTTCACTGGGTCAAAAGTTCTCATAAAGAAGCACAACCAGCACAACTCCAGAGCACCGGTGGGAAAACCAAGACAGAGGCAGTCAGGGCCTGTGGTCACATATCACGCACCCTCACTGTTTGCTTTGGAGATGAGCTCCAGTTAACCATAAACTGTTATTAGTGAATGATAACATTTTTTTAAAGCATGCTCCTATTTCTCCATATATGGGAAAAGAACATTTAAAATCCATTCAAGGAGCCTAAAAATTATCACTCTTTCTGAAGCTCTACCCAGCCAGAATTGCTGCGGACTGCAAACACGAGACATTAATAACAATTACTGCTCAATTAGCTGCTGTCAAAGCTGGCCACCAGGGTATTTGCTGCTGCAGACAAATATATACATTTCTTTTTTTTGTATTGTGTATTTCAACTATTAACTTGACGTTTACATTCATTTGTACCTTAATTTATTCATGTCTCTTGATTTTTTGGTGGGACAGAGAGGCAGGCATGTAGCAATTGCTTTTATTCGGTGTCAAACTTTGCCTGCTTTCTTAAGAGCCAGAAAGCCAACAGATATGGTGTGGATAATTCAGCAAGAACTCCAAAGAAACCCTTTGTCATTAAAGGTTTAACTGCAGAAGGGTGTTCTCAAAGAAGCCTATTTGTTAATATCTTCTCTTTTGTGTGAGTAACACTCAAAGCCCTTAATGTTTAATTTCTTTGCATCTAAGGGATGTTACTCATGGTGACAAAAGCTTCATTTTCACCAAGGGCCTAAGCCAGGCAAGATGTGGTCAGACTTAAGTAGAGCAAATCACTACCTTCTAAAAATGCAGAAATGCAATAGGAAATGGGGGAGAAATAAGAAGCAGACTATTTTTAAATGAATATGCATGGCGTTTTTAATGCTGTGATGGTTACCGTTGTATCTGAGCATGTTCCAGCAGTCCACAGAGGAACATAACTGCACATAACTGCGTTATGTGCCTCTTGTCCCCCTGGAGAAAGAGCTGTGATCTGAGAGGGATTAAGTTTTGGGTCTGACTTTTTAAAATATACTTCTTTTCTATGACTTAATGTTTGTGAAGCTAAGTGAGAGTTTTCTTTTGCCCTTGAAGGAAAAAGTACCAAGATCTGTGATGATTCTTGAGGTCTCAACCCATTATGGCTTATGAAAATCTCTCTCTGACAAAAAGAGGGGGATTTTGCATGAAAGTGCTGTGCCCAGTCTTAGATTTTTTTCAGCAAGGCTTTGAAGATAAAGCTCAACATCTAGCTATTTTATAGAAGCCAATGCAGATATTCTTGATAATCCCACAGCTGCCTCTGCCTCTTGAAAACCTTCTCCTGAATAGACATCACACTGCCCTACCCATGTGCAAACCATCGAAGACCTGAGCGAGAGCAGCAAGCCATTAGCTGAGAGTGTCATCAGTGTGTTTGGGTGTTGGATATAAATGGTGTTTCAAAATGGTTAAAACACAAGGCACAGGCAGGAAAGTCTGTTTCCAGCATTCATTTCTCCCACTGTAAGTGTAGCCTGTCGCAACACAGCACCTGATAACTACAACTGTTTGGGGCCAGAGGGTGGATTTGGAAGAAGCTAAGAAAAATAGCCCTTCCAGTTATACTAAAATAAACGAAAGGGAAGGACAAGGGGCCAGAGGAATGAAATCTCAATTATCTGCTACTCCTAAATACTTCCTGCTAGAACAATTTGTAAGTTGACAAACTTAATTAGCTTCTTTACCAATATTTTCCAGATGTTCAGATTTTTGTTAGGCTACTTAAAACAGATGTTTTCCATATTTAATCATATGACTATGGCAATTTTTTTGAGTCACCAACAGACCAATAGGCTATGAAAACTAAGCTCATCCAAGCAGCTAATGCACAGACCAGTGCCATATATCAATGAGCTAATCTCCAGAAAATGTAATCGTGAACTGCGATGAAGTCATACATATGTGACTATGAACACAAATAACTTAGTAGTTGAACAGTAAAAGAAGTAAAAGATTGAAAGTTCAGACTTTACAAATGGTGTCAGTGGCAAAAGCTCACGGATTTTAATGCTGTCAGCTTTATAAAAAGTCAGAGGCTTTACAAGGGATCTTTGGAGGGCAATGAAATATTTCCTTTTGAGACACTGAACACCTGAGGCAATCAATAAATTAAAAAAAAATCAACTTTTCCCTGTGATGGTTGATGATGGGAGAGAGATTGGACACCCAAGCTAGAGAGAGAGTGTGCAGGTGTCATTTGCTTCTTTTGATAAACACAATACAACCAAAAGGGCAGTATTTCATATTAGTTTTTATCTTTAAGACAATGGAAGTAGAAGAGGGGTCAGTCAAGACGCGACTATTTCCAAGTAACAACAAAAAGTACAAGCAGTGGTGAAAATAATTGCTGGTCTGCATTCCAGCTTCCCTCTATTAAATGTTTCACTAATTAACATTGTAATCAGTGTCAGGTGAAGATTAATCCACCATGATTTGTGTTGCTGACAAACATCAGAAAGTAAAAAACCAAGGAAGGTTGTGCTGTCTCTATTTCGAAGTCACTCACAAGCTTTAGGTCAGATTGCATGGGGAGAATTCCCAAACTAAAAAGAGCGGTAATGTAAATCAGAAGTCTCCACACATCAACAGGAGTTTAGTGTTTTCTTTCTCATCTATTGCACCGCATCATTATCCTCTTTGAATGCCCCTGTCTTTCCCTGCTCACTGTTCCAAGCACAGATGTACACCCCAAGCCTGTGCTGTTGAAGATGCATCACGCTCTGAGCCACGTGCAGCACCTTCAGATTGCACAGAGAAACCCAGCCTGGCTGCACACAAATTAGCCCCTGGATGAGAATCCTTTCTCCCTCTGCTTTTTCCTGTGGTGCAGAACCAAAGTGCTGTTGTGTTCCCTCAAATCTACACAACAGAAGAGAAAAATGCAGGTAGGACATCAGGCTCTCAAGCGTGGACCACGGTTTTAAAAAAGCCCTTTGAATGTCTTTTTGAATTCTTGTGAAATTACAGCCTTACAAAGGTGATCATGAAAACATTATTGCAGGGTGTGGTGCTACATTTTACCCTGGGAATTAGAGGGAGGGAAGAGAAGAGAGACACAAAAGAAAAATATTTCTTCTATTTGAAAAAGCCACATACATAAAAATATAAGGAAATGAAATTCTGAATGAGCTACTGAAAAGGTCTCAATTTTCTTTTGAAAGGGCATCATCATCTGCATCAAAATTGGTAGCAGTTAACAGAAAATGTTTAAAAAATTGGCCTCATCTATCACTAATAAAATGTGCCTCCTTCTGAAAGCATTGTCATTTTCCAAACAAAGAGTGAACTCTTCCACCTCCTCTAGGTGAAAACAATTAACAAAACCAGAAGGCTAATGATATGCAAATTGCCTCCATGGAAGAGTGGTTCATTTGCAATTCTTTCTCAAGACACCTTTGTTAAAAAGATCTAGAAAACAAGGTCTTCCCCTACTGCACAGTCTTTGGAGAAACAGGTCTTTTTCTTGTTCATATTAATATTCCTCCTACTATCTCTGGAACACTTTCACTGCAAAGCTGCTTACCAGCTGAGTGATTTAATGATTATTTCAATGCAAAATATAGTGACTACCCATTTGAATATATCATTAGAATGTACCAAGCAATCTTCAGACATGCTGGTCAGACCACTCTGCCAAATGAAATCGCATTCCGCAGCAGAACAAGTTTTAAAGCATAAGGTTAAAGAGCTGTGCAGAAAATCTTGTTTCAGCAACAAGTCACAGTCACATGTAAGGGGTGGCAGATAGACTCTGAAGAAAAAAAATTTTAAACAGAAGCTGTTCGATGGTGTCAATGCTATAGCTAAAAAGCATCATTCAATACCATCTGCACCCCCTTCTAAAATCTATGTTGTGTTATCCTCTTGAAATGAAAGCCACTAATAACTCTGAAAAGCAAATCATCGATGCATTTTGCTGTGGTCCTGTGAGCAGCTGGTGGTCTTTGAAACCTGCGCTCAGCTGCCCTTCCAAAAGGTGTACCTATGCGGATCCAAAAGTGGAGGCTCCTTCTTTAAATGCAGCGTCCTCACTCTGTCTCCTTTTATCACCATTTATGAATGTCCTGACTATCACATTTAATTAGGAAAGAACAGGAACAAGAGCTGGTTAATTTGTCCTCATCTCCTTCACTTCAAACACTGCAGGACATGGATCCAAGTGATCACTCTTTTCCAGTGTATGTCAAAAACAAAAGGAAAGAGAAAAGCACACACTCAAAACCAAAACCAGTGTGAACTGTCCTGGCTTGACGTATCTATGTACTAGTTTCTTCAATATTTTATATTAACTAGCCCCTTCTATAGCGTATTCTTGAATAAAAATGAAACCATAACTCTGTAGTACGTAACACTTAAGAACTACAGTCCCATGGGCTCTACCTATATCAAATATTCACTATGGCCACAGACATGAAAGATGAGATACCAGCCCTGGCCAACATTTGAGACCGAAACTTAACTCAGATGCATTTGCTAGAAAAGACAGCATGAGAAATTCTCCCCATAGATCTTCTAAGACTGCAGATGGTGGCTGTTGCAGGGACTCCAGTTTGCAGTGAATTCCTGGCAGCTGATGACCAACATTCCCTGTTTCCTTAGAAACTTCTTATTCTATGTACATGTATATGTGGAAGTGCATGCAGACCTGCAGATCTATCAACCAACAGACCTTCCCCACCTGTGCTGCGGTAAGAGGGTGCCCACCTTCACCTTGCTACAAGGTCTCCCTGGAGCAGAACCATCCACACAAATACTCTGCAGACTCGGGGAACGTGATGTCCATCCCACCCGCTGCTCCCCCAAGCACGTTAACGCTGCTGTGCTCTGCTGAAAAGGACACCCTGTTCCACTCCGCACCATTTACCGCTGCCAGTAACTGGTGCTGGAATTTTTATTTCACTGTCTGCGTGTCTGGTAAAACACTTGGGCAATTTTGAGGCACTACAAAACAAGTGTTTAGAGCCCATTTTACTATCCTGCTGGTGCCATCTACTGCTGAATTTTGGCTCTAACAGAGTTTGCTTTCAGAGGAGGTGCTGGGGGTCCTCCCTGCTCCTGAGAACGGTGTGGCTGCCCCTCTTCATCAATGTTAGCGCTCAAACAGAACTGCAGCACAAATTGCACCTACACCCCCCACTCCCTGGCAGGAGCTAAGCACCTCCAGGGACAGACCCTTAAAAAGCTGCTTATGGCTCGGTGACTAGAGCAGGTAAAAGTCTTCCAGATGTGAAAATACCGATTCAGAAAAACAACACCGATGAAAGATTTGCCCGTAGAGCAGGCTGGTTAAGACCCTTTCTTCACTCTCCAGGATGTCAGCACGCTTCCTGCAGTTTTCTTTGTGTTCCTAATCTGTTCAAAATCTCAGGTTTGAGCAATCAGTTATTTCACAGCCAACCAGGGTGACGGCTCTCCAGGTCACTGCACTTCAGCCATTGCAATAGCCACCTGTGCACACAAAAGCCAGCCCAGTTCCAGTCAGCCAGCTTGGTGAGGTTCAGCTACTGGACAGTAAGGGGTTGGTGCTGGGACCCAGGATGAGAGACGGGCATTTACAGAACTCATTGTGCTATCACATCTGAAGCTGAAGAAAAGACACAAAATACACCTATCATGAACTAAGGCATAGGCAGTTCCAGAGATCACTTGCCTGCTCCCTAGCACTTGCAGCGTGAGCCTTACTTACAGCCTTCGTGTCCTCCCACCCCAACGTGCTCCTCATCCTGCAGCTAACAGGGAGGGAAGCTGTCAGAATATCAGGCAATTTCTGTCCTAGTTGCTTCTAGAATTTTATAGCTTCCCTAGTTCCCAGGGAAGAGCATGATCCTTCACACAATGGATTGGAGGGGAAAAGGATTACAACACAAATGCCACCTATTACTCTTTAAGGGGGCAAAGAATGTCCTTGGTGAATCTGTTTTGTGAGCCAGGAGCACAGTAAGACTGGTGGGATCAAACCAGAATTATTCCACCCTTCTGACTATTATGTCCGCAGTCTGCCTTTGGGTGTTTTGGATGGAACACAGTATAGAGAACCAGATGGAGCTTTGATTATTTTATGAACAGGATTATTTAACATGGCTGCTTAAAATGGCAGGGAACTGGACTAGACCTATTGGGCTGGAAGACCTTACACCTCATATATAACTAGAAAAGGCTTTATAAGCCTTCTTCCTGAATGTAAACGTTCCTGTTTGCTTTCAGTCCTCTATGCTCTAATAATCTTTCCTCATATACATCGAAACATGCCACCCTCCAAGAAACACGGCTCCTGAGGCCTCAGTGTGCACTAACAGGGCTGATCCAAACCCACCTGAAGGACAGGCACCTGCCGAAACATTTGCCCCAGTCAGCAACACAACTGCTCCAGGTCCTTTGGACTGGCTGGATGCTAAGTTGCTGGCAATGCTTACAGGGAATTTATTTGAAAAGAAAACCCTTAATGCCTCTCCAGTGAGAGAGAGGGAGAATCTCCACATCCTAAGGAGATGAATTTTCATGCCTTGTTTGCCTGTGTTTATAGCTACACATTGCAGGAGAAAGAGAGCTAAGTGTGAAGAAGAGCTGCCTGGCAGGCCAGCACCTGGGAGGCGCATGCAGGGATGGATGTTTTGTTCCAGGACCTTTCTAGCGTGGGACAAGCAGGAGCACAGGCAGTGCCCCAGCCCAGCTGAAATTCCCAGGCTGCTTCATTCTGGGTTGAGTTCTGCAGTCTCCACCTTCCATCCTCAGCCGTTGGCTGCTTCTCCTTATCTCTTCCCACCAGCAAAGGACCAAAGGGAGCTGAGGCACGGTGGTTCTGATGCCACAGATGCGTACTGCAAATACTTGTACCTTATACATTTAAATAATCTTGCTTTGCCTGGGGCTCTGCAAACACTGCCTTAGACAACAAGCCAGTGAAATTGGAACAGCCAAAATAAATTATGTTGTTGACAAAGCCACCCACCATGGGCTGGTTCAGATGGGCTGAGAACTTAATTGTCTATAAAACTAAACATCAGATAATTGAAGCTACTTAAATTAATTTCAGAACAACAAAAAACATCAGCTTCCAAACAAAATCTCTGTTTTCCATAACACTTTTGCAGCTGATACACCCTCTAGTGGCAAACAGCCTTTTCTCTTACTGTAGCATCAAACCAGATGGGAGCTTTTCCTTTTTTCCTACAAACACCTCTCTACCCCTGGAGATCAGGGTTACACCATTCCAGGAGGAACATTCCTAATGTGTAGTTCATATATTGTTTTTATTATACAGCTCTAGATTAGTTTTGCTAGCAAGTATCAACAAAAAATGCAAGCAGGCAACTTGAAGCAAAAGGCTCAAATCCAAAAATAAATGAAAAAAGGGTTACTTTGCTGCACCACACTGTAGCTATTCCAGCCTAATAGTAAGTATCCCTGTAGGAGCCTTTTAACTAAGCTGTGCAATGCATTAAACTTGATCTCATTTTTAGATCTCCTGAACTATGCAAGAGCGGTATTTCCCTGTAACAGCACAGTCAAGTGCCGAACCAAAGGCAAACATCACAGACAGCTCATTTAGTTCAAACAAAACCCAAACCTGTAGCCAGAACTCCTCTTCCTCCCCATCTGACCTAAATCTGTACACTGTGGCACCTCTGAAGCAAGTCATGCTTGCTGTTTGAAGAACCAAGATCATTGGGCTTAGAAGTCAATGAGAACCTTTGATACATTCACCGCTACCAGCATTCCTCTCCAAATGAATAGCCCAAACCTCCAGGCTAGCAACGCTAATGTTTGTAAGAATCCACCTCTTTTGTGAGCTTAAGGCTTCATCTGCCACCTGTGATTTTTTTCCCTCCCTTTCTATCATGCCCACACCATCTTCCATACAATAATGTTTATAAATTATTTTCCAATAGAAGCCTATGAGAATTTTTTAAAGAGCAGTCTGCTTGTTCTAGGCTTCATACATTGATTCCAGAAAACCAGTCTTCGTAGGGAGAGTGAGAGCGCCGTTTTCGAAAGGAAGACAGCAGATTCCCACAGAGCCTACAACCTTATAGAAGTCCCTCAGAAGAATTCCTTTACTCTCTCCACACCTTGCTCAACAGACAGAGCTCGCAGCAGAAATCAGCACAGTACATCCAGCTAAAGCCAGTGCCCACATTCTATCTTAGGAAAGCGTCTCCCCTGCAGCTTTCCTCTTATCCCCATCCCCGGCTGACCTTGCTTCTGGCCTCCTGGGCAGCCAAAGAAACTGCTCTTCAGGGTTCCAGTTGTCTAGAGCCTCCATTGTGACCCCTTAAAAAAATCTAAGCCCCTGACAGTCTGATGGTGCAGTTATTTCTGGGCAGCCTCTGCCGAAAGGTTTATAGGGTGGGATCTTTATATATGAGGGAGGTAGTTTGTAACCTCACCATCCAGCATGAGCAGGGGACATTGTGCAGCCAGTCTGCTTAGCATAAAGGGTGTCCAGGGCTACCCAGGAAGAAATTACATGTACAGGGACAAATCTGAAATACTATAGGATTTTGAAAAAGAAAAAAAAATTACTAATCTGTCAGCATTTCTTCAGTTTCATTGTCATAGCCAAGCTTTGGTTGCTCTTTCCTAGCTAGATCTTATCTTGCAAACCACATGCTCTCGCTCAAGACAAAGTCATAAAATGCCTGGGGAATGAGGCATGCCTTGTACTGAGGCTTGCAAGCCAAATCACTCCGGTTATCCAGGCTGCAGGATGATGACGACTTCCAGAGAGGAGAGTTGTCCTGTGTCCACATTTTGTTATCAGAACTCCAGAGCTGTAAACTTCAGCTCTCTATTTGATCAGAGCATCTTGACGTTAATGTACAAGGAGTCAGTTGGTCTCCAAGGAGCGCAGAACCAAAACATAATGAGTTTTAAAGCTCAAACCACAAACTCTGAATTATACTCCACCTGCATTTCATAAACAGGATTATGCTGGAAGAGCCTATTTTGAAATATGACCACTTCTCATACGGCTCATATGCCCCAGTACTGCCTCAGGCCTTGGATGTCTGCCTTCATGGGCTCTTGCTAGTTTGTTCCATCGTCACCATCAACTCATGCAAAAGAATGGGCGTTAGGTTTCTTGCGAGTTTTCCCTCTGCTGTGCAATGAGTATCACAGAGGTTTCACACAGAGGGCTTTACCAGTATCAGTTGCTACTTGGGGTTTGGGAAAAAATAATTGAGAAGGGAACCTCCTTCTCAGTTGGGGTTGATTTTCCTCCAGCCTGTAGGACACCTCTCATTTGAAGAAAACCTTTCCCATCTGGAACAAGGATACACTTGCAGCCCTTCAGAGTTGGGGACCATTTTGCCAAGTTACATTATTTGACTGAAATGGTCCGTGAAATGCTTGCTAATTGCTACAAGATTTAAAAAGGAAAAGAACAGGCCTGTTCAACAGGGTTCCCCCGAAGCACTTTTGCTCAGAATGGCACAGTGGTGGAACAACAATACTAAATGTGCCCTGCTCACTGAACACCAAATTACTGGGATCATTTTCTAACAGCCAAAGAAAGAAAAATATGTAAAGGTAATTATGACATTTTTCATTGTTTTCAATAAATCTAAGCCTCTAATTACCCAAACTATTTATGGGAGTGTTTAGATGAAGTGTGTTAGCTCTCTTTCCTCAGGGCTCAACAGTTATAGGGCTTGTTTCAGTAATCCCAGATTATGCTCTCATTTTACCTGTCCCCTTGCTCCATTAACCTGTTTGCATTCGGAGATCTGCTTAAAGAAGCTTGCAGCATTCATACTGGTGTAATACTATTGATACAGAAATCACCTGAGCCTGTTTCAGTCTGTCAGCTTGGCAGCAGAAGAGAATATTGTGTCTTCAGGAGTAACCATTTACCATGCAGGATCCACCTCAGTTTTTTTTTTAACATACTTCCTTTGAATTCCCATTCATTTCAAGTGACATTCTGGTATCCAGTTGGTTTCTGTATCCAAACCAGTAGCCCAGTTCAAAGTGAATCTAGACCAGATCCTGAGTGGACACCCTTAAACCCCTTCAGTGGACCCAGGTCCATTGGAAACTGGTTTTCTAGACCGATTTTTCAGCCTAAAGAGAAATGAGACCAAGCCCAGACCAGCTGATGGTTCCAGCTCTGGACTTATGGCGCTTTCATGTGGCTCTCACCACCACACCAGATTCAAGTGCCCCACAAGCCTGTTTAGCTTCCCTGCAAGGTGTGAGGGGTGCTTGGAATGAGGGCAGTGCTGCTGAGCAGCACCTGTACAGAGGCAGTGGCAGGAGTTAGGCATTTCATCGATCCAGCCACGTTTGACAACTCCTCTACGTAGGTGCCTTTGGCATATGGGTCTCAGGGACCCCCCTGGTATCACATCAAAGCATCAGAGGAACTAGGTCCGGGCTCCAGAAAGTAGGGGTCTCTCTATGTTGATGTTTCTCAAGGGGTTTTCATCCCCAAGGCATCCACACTGCAAGCAGGTTGCTTCACATCCAGGTTCCTCTTCAGCAAACGACGGTGACAGGGAGGCAGATGGACAAAGGGACAGCACACACCAGCCCCCAGACCCTGTATGGACAGCAGGCAATCCACACCACCCGGCCTGGAGGCCACAGCGTGAAAATACACATATTATAAATAAGGCAAATAAAAGGCTTAGAGTAGCTACTGGGCTGTGCCTCCGGTTAAAATACAAACGATGTGTCATGGATTAGAATAAACCAGTAATCAGATTTTCAGAGATAGGGATCTATTTTATATGGTGCTAAACATTCTGGCCTTGATCAAGCAGATCATTTCTGAACAACTTTAAATCAACTGGAACAGTTCCTAGATAGACCAAAACCTCATTTATGTGCATCTGAAAGATTATTCCAATTGCATCAGCTGGTTTAATAAAAAAGATTGGCTCTACTTACCAAACCTGAGTCGCTTATGTCCTTAGACCATCACAGCTGTACTGCTGCTACCACTGTAACACAGTATGGCATGTATATCTGCAATCATATGGAGCCAATTAGGTGACTCATTGACCATTAACACTCATCATTTGGATAAAAGCACCTGGGATTTAAACTGTTGAAGGGACAGCTCTGAGGGAACAGAGCAAAGAGTTTACTCCCACCAGAAATATCACGGTCCTCCTTCACTCCTTCCCTGAGAGCCTACTGGACTCCTGGTCCCTGCTTCCAGTAAACCTATAGGAAGCCAAGAAGTGTCTAATCTCCTGTTAGTCCTAGCCCATGCAAAGGATGCTTGAATCTGACAGCTGTCAGTGATGCCGCTGGCTCAGGCAGCGGGGCTGATGGATATCCCTCCCACTCAGATGAAGAGGGCTCTGTTTTTCATGCATTTTCAGTTTACCTGGGAAATTAGCCAGAACAAAATCAACTCTCTGTTCCCCACATTGAAAGGATATTAAGGCTGCGAAGTCGAACACTCAAAATCAGCAAAATACAGTATTACATTTTGTAGGAGCATTTTGACCTGCTTTCAGTGCACATGTACAGTATATACAAGATCACAGGCCACCTGCCTTATTGGTGCCCAAGACAAAATTGCTCTGGGGTTTCATCAGGGCTGAACATCAAAGCAAGAAGTTGTCTGTAAGATCTCTGCTTCATTTGCTGCATTTGGGGAAGCTCTTTAAGGAATAGGGCAAATTGTTAAAGAAAGGACAGCTTTGCGGATAAGAGCAGTCTCATATAGTCCTGGAAAGCTGATTCTACCCCTGTCACTGCCAGTGATTCCCTTTGAGCAAAGCAATTTGCTTAAATCAAACTTTTTTTAAAGTGATCATCCATTATGTTGCTCCTTTTCAGGGACACATCACACAATCTGTGTGCTAACTTGCAGAAGTGCCAAGCACTAATACAGATAAAATCAGCAGCAATTGCATAAACAAAATGGTTAGTTGTAGCCCAGAGATATGGAGGAGCTATTATTGTAAGGAGATAGATTGTTTCATACGTCCTCAAAGCTCTGGATAAGACAAAAGGGGATCACAGATTCTATGTCTGACAAGATCAACATTTTAGAACACGTTTTCCTTCTTTAGTGAAGAAAAATGATGGTGCTTACAATGAATCGGAATCATTGTTGCAGTGGTTGCCACAGGAGGAAACAAGAGTGCAAAACTCAAATATTGGGGAAACAATGCACCAATTTCTGCTAAGTAAGGCAAACACATCTTTGGAAAAAGTACTTTTAAAAAGTTAGAAGAAATTGCTAAATAACTTCAAAGGCAAAGAAAAAAATCAGCAAATCTATTTTTTTTCGCAAACTGAAGAATATTTGGGTTTGTTCACCAAACTATAAAAAAAGCATGTGTTCCTGGTTGAGTGGATATATCTATCCTTAGAAGGGGAATCCTTCATAATCAGAAAACCCAGGGCTCAGAGAGTTTGACCTGCCATGCCCTGCAATGTTTTTTGCATTTTTAAGATCTGTAGCAGCCTGGGCTGGTTGAAGAACTGGCAGCTGCTTGTGCTTGGAACCAGGTCACTGAAGGACCTTCTCCCTGCACCAAATGAATTAATTTTTGTGGATCCTTTCTTTCCCTTGTGGTTCTGATCCAACCACACTGTCACTGCAGCCAAATTAGAAAGGCATAACTAGCTTATTGGGTTTGGCAAAGGTGATTGTTTAAGGTTTTAAAATCACTTTTTACTTACTTTAACTTGTTTTAAGTTTGCATGTATGTTTTGTTCATAGTTTGAAGTCCTGGACAATTTTTCGAAGAACACTTTTAAGTTATTACCATTTTTATTCCTGCTAGTATTGATCAGCCTCAGGGGAAATAACAAGCCATTCTCTTGTGCAGAACTGTAAATGCAAAATAGCATTCTGTTGAAATACATAAACCTTTTGTGTCTCACCATGATCTAAGAATTATTAGCAGGGGTGTATCCTATAATAACTTTGAAAAATGAACAAACTTATAACAGCTGGGAAAGGTTTTAACATACAGCTGTTATGGGAAATTTGCTGGAATTCATGATTCACATCTGAATTTAGAGACTGGATGAGATTAAACATTTTCTACAAATAGAGCTTCATATTGAAATATTTCCAATTCTGGCTTTTGAACAAATGTTAGACTGTCATATATAATTGAAATGCTTTTATTGGCAAATGGAAGGAAATTGTGAAATTACTTTTCATAACCTTGGTTTTAATTAGGTTTCCACTTTCTCATTATAATAACAGACAGTCCCTGAAGACTTCAAAATTGGTATTTATTTCCTTCACCCTCTGAATCTATGCAATCCCATCACATATGTTACTTCAAGTCATCTGGTAGAAGCAACAGTTCAGCCTGACAGAATCAGAATACATTTAAAGGCTGAGTGTACGTATGTCTGGTTGAAGCTGTACTCCCTTTGTGCAAATCTGCAAGTGCCTTCCAATTTACAGCCAAATTCTGCATTAATTGTAAAATTCACACCACTTGCAGCAAAACTCATACCTTGGGGGTGCATACCTGAGGTCATCAAAGATGTCTTTTCCTTTTTCAAAGCTGTATGGGAATGGGTTTGATGTGCAACCAAAGCCATAACTTCAGCAGAGACACGGATGAGGAGGTGGTGGAAAAGCAAAGCTGAAAAGCGTGCTGGCACAAGGGCTCACATGCTGCTCCCAGTGAACAAACTGGGACAGTGAACACCTTCAGCCCTTGCCCTTTCAGATCCTCATCTTTCCTCCCCATTCTCACAGTCCTGGGGCTCAGCGATTGTCTGGTGTGGCCACAACAGCGACAAGTTGAAGGACCATGACAGTGATGGGAAGAGAAATGCACAGAAAAGAAGAGAACACTTCAAAAAGGAAACACAGATGATGAGCAAATAAATGAGGATGAAACGGACTGGTTTAGTGACAAACTTGCTGATGTACTGCAGATTAGAGAAGTTGCTGTGAACTGCTCTGAGAAGCATTTTGCTGACATTAGCTGGTGATTCTCCTCCCTCCCTCCTCATTTCTACAGAGAGAGTTGGGAATCACTGGAACTTGCACATTTCCTCGATTTATAGTCCCAGAAGCAATCAAATCCACAGTGCCTTCTATGTTGGCTCAGAGCAATGATACAGAGCTCCCCATGGCCCAGAGACAGACACATGCTCTAACCTTGGCTGAACCCTTCTACCATTAGTCTTGATAATTGATGGAACCCAAGGAGGAATGACTGCAGTTTAATAACATTCGATGGTTTCTGGGTGACTAGTGGTGTGTGACTAAAGCAACATTTATGTTAGGCATTACCCAATGCTTTTCAATGGAGACCACAAGGGTAAAGGAAAGCAGGAAATGTGGAGGAAAAAGGTCTCAAAAAAGGGCAAAATAATTTCTCCATACTCCTATTCTGACTTTCTTCCTTATGAACATGACATTTTCTGACCTGCTGATGTGGCAGGTGACAGGCTTTGGAGACTATTCCTTGGGTACAAAATCATTGATTAAAACTTGTATAAATAAGCAAAGCAGTTTTACATCTGTTTCCCAGGTACAGTGGGATTTAAATCTTCTTGTCTCATTTTCTGCTGACATAAGAGCAAACGTAGATCCAACAATAATTATGGAAAATCTTAAGGAAACAGATTTATTAAGATCCATTATGCTGGCAACCTGTTTGTAATATCTTGCAGGACCAGAGCGCAGGCATGTGAAATACCCACTCACACCCCCCCAAAGCCTGAAATATACCTAAGCAAAATGGATTATATTACTTTTTAACTTTGCACTGCCATTATTCATATCTGTTGTATGTAGAGATAAGTAAGTGCAACACATGCATGAACACACATCTTGCCCAGATCACACAGAGCTGATCAATTTCTAGTGATCTGAATACTGCTCCTTTAGCCTACTAGTATTACTAATGTTGCTTTGCTATCTTCTATCTTTCATCAGCATATAAAGAAAGTCAGGGCAGTTCTCCTCTAGAAAAGGTTTTTCACCCTAGCTGTAGCTGTAAGGTCCCTAGAACTGATCTACTGAACTGTTTAACGAGTACAGTATGTATCAAGCTAAATAAGCTATCTGTGGTTTTTTTTGTGGAATAACCATATGCTAACAGTATAGAAATAAAAAACACATTTTGCACTGACAGATTCCCAAGAGACACTCCCTGTATGGGCAAATTGCCATCCTACCAGAAATGATCTGTTTCCAGAAGGGAATATCAAAGACACCACAACCTAGAACTTTGTAATATGAAAAAATACATCTGGCTATTCTGCACCAAATACACAAAGTCTGTATCTTTTCAGCTAAAGTAAAATTGCCAGTGTTTGACAGTTGTTGAGAACCGGTACCATGCAGATGGTAAGTTCTGCTGGCCAGCAGCGTGAGGCAGTGATACCCGCACAGTTTAAAGCAATTCAGTCTCTTACAGCTGTATCACAGATATGTGGCCCAGAAGGTTGGTAGGACAATCCATGTACTGGAAGCTATGAAATACACAGCTCACAACACCCAGAAAATGCCTACATAAAACCTTTGGCAACAGAGATCAGAACTACTTAGCTCATTAAGAAATGAGCAGAAGATACCATCAGTTTCCTAATTTCCTGCAATACTTGGGCACGCTTTTCCCCTTGCAACCTGAAGAAATACGTCTTAATGGAAAGCAAAATATAGGATCGTAAGAAGTGTCAGAAGATCTCATGGTCAATATATTACCATGAGCTATGGTAACGGGAGTGGTGCAGTAGGACAGTACTCATGGCCAAATTTTCAGGAGCTCAGCATGCAAAATACCTAGTTGCTTTAAAAATCAGACCGTTTCTTCTGGAGTCTAGCTGGGAGCTGATTTCTTTTGAAAATCTGGCTGTAATAATGCATAAACAATGTTCTTCTAGTAAAAGAGCCACTGTTGGCTGCATGTTTAATTTATGTGCATTTAATCATCCGTGATAATACAGTAAGTCTTGTTGAGTACAAGATGTGAGATCAGACTGCTGCCCATATGTAGAGAACAAATTCATATTAACCACAGCAACACATATGCCTAACTTGGCCAAACCTTTTAGCCAAAATCTGGGACTTGCTAACATATCAATATGGAAGACATATGTTCTTCAGGATATAAATTATGATGCTTTTCATCATATTACTTGTGCAGTCCAGTTTATGGAGTAAAGCAGCTTAGCAGAGCTTGCTTGGATGGATGGAAAAAGCATGAATCATAAATGAAATTCCCCTAGCTCTCGTTTGATAGGCACCTAGTTGCTCTGGGCAATGTGGGTTAACAGAGCCAAACTAATAGTCAAGATGAGCAAGCCTTCCCCATACTGTGTCCCATCTGGAAACACAGGTGACACAACTCGTCTGTCATACTCTTGCTGTCTTTATTACACTCAATTTAACCAGAGAAATCAGAGCTTCTATAAAGTAGCTCTTATAAAAACACTTGTATACATTTCACTCAACAATTATGAGCCTTCCTGACATTATTTCAATGCTTGCAGCAAGCATTTCTCAGGCAAAACAATTAATTAAATTAATGGTTTTAAATATACAGATGCTGTGCCTTGATTTTTAAAATTCCTTCTTTAAGCTATTTATATGCTGAATATTACAGTGCTGAGACAACAGATTCCCTGGATACTACCAGGAATATATGCTCATTTCAGGAAATTTCTAACACCACTTCCTTTAACTGCCATTGCTTCTCCAACCTGATATTCAAAAGATAAATAGCTGTTAATTCCGAAGTACCTACAGATACCATCTGCAATTCCCATTGCCTTAGTTGAGTAAGGTCATCATATATGGATAAAACACATTCCATGTCACATTTACGATTTCAGAAAAACAAGCAATGCAGAGTTTTAATTTGGTTTTAACTTGGACAGAAAAATGAAATTAACACTGCGGGTGCTGCCAACTCTGCTTTGTTAGGAAAGGTGGGGGATTACGGTTTATCCGGCCCAACACTATGGACCTTGTGCTCATTATGTGGGATCTGCAGCATAACGGTTAAGGACCAAATGGGCTGTCCAGAACTGCAGCCTGTATTCAACAGCAGTGGTAGCTATCAAAACTCCTTCTTGTTGAAAGGCACAGAGAGATAAAAATGTTGATTTTATTTTTTTCAGTATCCTGTACTGTAGATGCTCAGCAGATGCTTGGGTTAGGACTGGATGGGAAACATGTTGTATGTGCTCTCCTCGCTGCAGATCTCTTGGCAGGAGGGGTTGCAGGAAAACCACAGTGCATCCTCCAGCACCATCCCAAAGCCCACGTGGGGCAGCTCAGAGCAGAGACCTAGGCACGCAGGGTGTTATGAGCCAGATTTAGGGCTGGATGACATGTATTTTGGTTAACATGGCATTAATAGGATCTATTAATCCAGAAACTTCCTCTAGCTCAGCTAATATCTTTCCCTGTGTGCTAATGAGACCTGCTGAGTGTTGGAGCTGTGCTACGGCTGAGCCAATGAACCTACGTGGTGCAAGTTCATCACCTCTTATCTCTGCTGCTTTGGGCAGTTCCATGCAATTCCCAGCTTCCCAGCACTCATGTGCCCTTGAAAACTGACACCTTGAAAACTCCTCACCCTGCTCAGCACTTCTTGCTGGAGACTCAATGCAGTAAACTTTTTAAGTTTGAGGAGTTTCTCTGGTACAGTAAAGAGGAGCAGCCTTGGAGCCATGAAAATTCCTGGCATTTGCTTAGGTGTCTAGTCCGCCTTCAGCTCCTCATTTGAGGTAAGCAACATCCTGAACACAACAGGGTTAAAACCAATCTGACAAATGAGGCAAAGCATGGAAAATATGAAGACAGCTATTTGGTAGCACATCTGAACCCTAGCACAGCAATAGCATCTGCAATCACTTAGAGGTGCCCCAGTAAAGCGCAGCCCGGAATGCCTGGCTAATAAAGTGTCAGCAGCAGGGGGATTACGAGGGAGATTTACAAGAGTGCACGAGTTTAGTTGCTGCTGGAGACATCCGATACACTCTGTGTTTGATTCCAGGCTTTGAGACGGCAATGAAATAAGCCCGTGGACTTGCGTCGAAAGGCATTTTAAAGTGAACACTTCTATGCCGCGTACCTGCAGGAGTCCCGGCAATGCTGTGTCTCAGCACCTTGCTTGCCAAATGGCTCTGAGGCAGGGTGCTGCTCGCATCTCATGTTTTAAACAGCAGCAGAGGTAGGCAGAGAGGCAAATGGCCTGGCTCCCCGGCTCCTGGGATGACAGTCCTAAGGGAAGACCCAGGGTTAATGCACTGGTGTGACAGGCAGCTTTCTCCTTTTCCACTCCCCCCGCTTAAAGCTTGTGTGTGATCGAGTATGAACCATCAAGTTTGGGCCAAGACTTGCAAGAGCTCTGGGGAGGTCAGATCTGAGGATTTTTCTCAGGGTCATTTTAAATTTTTAAATAATGGTCTTAAATAGACATGCGATTGCTATTTAAATCTAAATTAGATGAAGCATCAGTAAGCACACTGTAGTGAACGTATCAGCACCGGAAAGCTTGATTAGAGGAACAAATGCTACTTTTTCAATCTATAAGTGATGAACTTCCCAGCTATGTTTTCAAATGTGTTTTTCTTTTATGAAGTGAACTTTCCAGGAGGCAATTAGAATGATTTGGGCAAAAACAAAGAGCAAAATATTTTCCCTTCATTGTCTAAGACAACATAAATAAGTACCAAGCCTATTACTCATTCCCTTAGTAAATGAAAAGAGAAAACATTTTGTGCTCTGCTTCTGCATCTGACACATAGACGTAAAATGGGTAATAACCTCACCCACAGCTATGTCACTTGTGACGAAGCTGGCCTATGGCTCCAGTGGAATCACCTATGTGATAAAGCTTTGTACGTGCTGAAGTGTTCGAAAGATGAAGCTCCTCACCACCCATGTATCAGACCCCCTCTTGGCAGTTCATCAGGCTGACGGCCCAACAGCCCAAGTGCCCCATTGAAGATGTGAGGGGCTATGAAAGCAGAAAAGGAATGGGAACGAGGAATGCACTTGCCCAACCGAAGAAAGTAATTGGAGATATTGTTCACTCTGGATATTCATCAAGCCTGGAGGCTAACTTCTGGCCCCATGGGAGCTGGTTGCGAACCTCCATTGATTGCAGTAAGGTCAGGATTTCAGTAGTGATTTATGGAATGAACTAACATGACATTTTAACAATCAGTTTTAGTAGTTGGAAGTGTTATTCATTGCAGAGGTAAAGCATTGTTTGATTTTATGTGACAGTGTACCTTTAAAAACAGGCAACCTGCAAAGCAACAATATAAAATGCAGCATTAAATTACATTATGGTGGGGAATGACACCAGGGAATGAAACCAAGGAAATGTTCCCTTTCATTCCTCTCATACTTTCAGAAGTCAACAGTTATGAAGACAGTGTTACTGGTAAATTTAAATCACCATTCCTCAACTTTAGAGCTGTTTGTCTGCAGTTTCTTTCATTTCTGGCAAAACACAAGGGCTTGTTTTTCAATATGAACTATGGATTTTTCTGAGCAAGCATGACAATCCACCAACACACGTGAGTTGTTCATGGGGTGTTACAGGACAAAGAAGAAAAACCAGGTCTCCTATTCAAACACGTGTCTGGCTGAACATATACATTAATAACAACTATAATAATCTCTTTGTAAACTCTGTTGTTAACTCTGCCATTCATAATAATTTCCATTTTCATCCCTAAGTTAGAACAACATCAGGAAAATTGTATAGTAGGTCTTGGGACAACTTAAAAAAATTTCAGACCTTTATATAAGAATCCCTTGATTCCTGTAAAAATCAGATCTCTGGGGTTTGAGATTTTCTGCTATCATGATCTAAAAATGTTTCAAGCCAGGGCATAATGGCATATTTGCAAATAAATGTTAACTGGTTTTATTATAATAACATGTTTTGATTTCTGATTTGATTTTCCTTTGCTCCTTTTTGGTTTGGTGGTTTGTTTTTTGGGTGTTTGCTGGGGGTTTTTTTTGAGAGCATGTATTTGTCATTAAAATGTGACTGCAGGGAGAGGACTGGAAGGTATCTTCATTTGACTTCCCCAGCTACAGATCAAGACCAGAACACATTTCTCCAGTAACAGCAGATAAACTTGATCATTTCTCCATGCCCTGGGTACGTGCTGGTTTGGTTTTGAAGCTTTTCCGCAGACTTTCTACGCGCTATGGGCTGTGCTGAGTTCTGGCTGCTGTGTGCCTGCCAGTCTCAGCCCCAGGTCTCCAGCCAGATGGAGCAGCTCAGACCCAGCCAGCTCGCAAACATGCTTTGGTGTTTGAGAAGGTCAAAGCCCATTTTTCCTTACTTCCTGAAAATCACTGCTTTAAACAGGAGAACTTGGTCTGAAGTCCACAGAGGATGATGGAGCTGAGGAATAGGACTGCCTGCTGGTGTTCGTGGGTTTGGAAGGGACTCTGTCGGCACTGGGTGTGATGCTTTCCCAATGAGTTTTGTTTTGAGGATCTTAACTTGCAGCTCTGGGCGGGGAAAACCTGTCACAAAAACGGGGGATGATCACGTTTTTTCACATTTCTTTTCTTAACTGAATGTTTTGGTAAATTAACTTCTAAAGAAACTCAATCAGGAAAGCCCTTCATTTTGTCTCAGTTTTAAAAAGAAGTCAGGAACGTTCCCAGTTTTCCTTTTGCATGCCTGTTAGCTTTGTTTTTGTAACCCCACTATCATGCTTCTGCGCGTTAAGCCATTCCCAATCATCTGTGCTGCATTTCGCATCAACACAAGACAAAAGATCCAGCCCTGGCAGAGGCTCAGGGCTTCCTCAGTCTTAATAAGTACTCTCCAGCCCAATTTAGCTGTTAGCTGCCATTAACAGCAGCCAATGATTCAGAAGATGAAGCCCTGCAAGCATGTTGATCTTTTAAATTGTTCCTTTCTACCAAAGCCGGAGTGATTCAAAGCAGTCACAGGTATGCCTGGATTCATTCAACAGACCCGTTCTTCCAGTCCTTTGGAATTGTCATTTTGTAATTGTCTAGGAAAATTTATTGTTTCTTTCAAAACAATGAGGAAAATAAAAGCCTAATTCAAAGTCAAATGAGTTTTAATAAGCAGCTTTGCAGCGAGGCGAACTGCAGCCTGATCCTGCCATCCAAGTCCTGGGTTTGCATTAAAAAAATCAACTCTGTTAGTGGGTGAGTGAACCCTCAATAGTTTAGATGTGCAACACTGGTTAAAATGTCTTTATTTCTGTTTAAAATGGCCCTTTGGAAAACAACCAAAATATCCTCAGAAGATTGGGGTTTTCTGTGTCAAAATCGAATCTTCACAATTATTTTGCATTACAATTTTCAGGAGATAAAATAGTCTTATTTATTTATGGGCATTTTATTTACCTGGCCATTCTCTTAACTTTCCAAAATTGGCCAGGTTTGGAACATTTACCAAACATGAAACAGGAAAAGAAAAATTATCTTAACATCATCCTTTTTGTGATGTGGAATAAAAGAAAAGGACAAAAGAAGATGCAGCAATAAGTCCATGGCACTCCAAATCTCATAAAACTTTTTGGAATATTGAAAACATTATTTTTTTTTCCTGAACTCCACAGAAAACAAGGAGTTTTAGGATTTCAGAACTTCCCATAAAATTTTCTGTTTGAGAGCTGCTGGGATCATAATATTAATGTAATTTCATGTAATTGATTACACGTTCAGAAACAGACCTGTGTTTGAATGCATCGTAAAGGTGGAATTTTTCTTCTAAAGGGGAAAAAAATGTTATCACAGCGGCTGCTTGGTCCAGGACTAGGGCCCATTTGGGGCATGCAGCTTTTTATACCAGTCACTGGAGTCAGTGGGGTGATGTATAGCCGGGATCTGGGAGAGGGATGGAGACACTTGCCTGGTGGGTTTTGAAGCCATATGCCAAACAGCCAAGAAACACATCCCCTGCTTTCCCCCACCCATCTCCAGGGCCTGATCCTCACCCAAAAGACTGGCTCCTGTGCCACTTTGTGACCTTTTCCTTGCACCCTTGGCCAGGCTTATAAGCCTTTTAAGATCTCTGAGCTCATCCCCCAGCTACGACATCCTCTCTGCTGTGTTACTGCGAGGAAGCATTTACATCTTCATGGCTCAGTCCCTTTGGAAGATTTTTTTCCTCCTTTGTTCTTCTTATCAGGAGTGAAAGGGGATGCCACAGCGTGCGTCCCAGCACTGCTCAGAACGGGCATTTGCCAGGAGAGGCATTTGGTAGGGCAGCTAGCAGACAGCCTTCTTCCAGCCCTTCCACTGGTAGCTCCGTACTTTCACCTCTGACACTGCCGAGCGTAGGGAAGCCCCAGCTTCCCGGCCCCTGGAGACTCTCTGACCAACTCCAGGCATTTAGGGAGCATCTGTAAACTAATCCAGATTTGTTTGTAAAGTTTCGTTCCTCGTTCCCCTCTGACCGAGGAAAGACCGAACGCAAACCCAGCTTGATGCCAGAACAAAGTGATTCAGATGAACTCGGGTTCCCAGCGGCACAAAGCGTCGGCACCGTCAGGAGATGACATGGCAGCTCACCACGACTTTCACTATCTGATCAGACCATTTCTTAATCAGCAGAGACAGTGCTCGCTGTCAGAAAAACGTCGTATGAATCAGCTTTCATCTGCGGGGAACAGGTTCTGCTTTTGCAAAACTAATGGGTGTCCAGTTGTTTTCCATATTCATCGCGCCGTGCAGCACTTTCTCGCCGTTCCCAGGCTCTCCCGGCCCTCAGCACCAAATGCAAACGAGGTTTCAGCAAGGGAAATCAAAGCTAGCCAGGGCAAAATTACTCTTGAAAGTGGAAGCTGGATATTCAAGCACAGTGGGAAGGTTGTTATTGTAAGTACCTGAATCGGCTTTTTCAACATTTCAGCGACAGATGCGAAAAATACACGTCTTACTTGAAAGGAGGGAGTTTTTCAAGTAACAGATTTGGTATTAGAAGAGTGAATAGATGCTAGTAATTTACATAATAAACATCCTCCATTTAGAACTAGGAGTAGAAACTGTCAGCTTAGTTACCATAAAATTAAGACATGATTTCTCAACTCCTCACGAGCTTTGTGTTTTGCTGAAGTAGTTTATGAACCACACTTGCCTCTAATGAAGTACGTGTATTTGCATATCACAACCACAAGAGAGAGCTTTAGTGTTGGATGTCGCGCACTGCTGTGGCAGAGCATTCGGGCAGCCCAGTAGCCCAGTATTTTTAACAGCCACTTTTGAAGCATGATGAGGATCCCAAAGCAAAACATCTGATACAGACAGAAAAACAATTGCCCATTTTCCACAGTACGGGCAACGTCCACATGTCCCGAAGCACGAGCACCTGAGAGGCAGGTTTTCAAACCTGTGACACTCAGAAACTGCCACCTTTCGCCCAGCAGAACAAGTTCCTCTGACGACCTGATCTTAAAAGTTTATGAGCAACCTCAAGAAGATGAGACTTGATAGGATGCTTCCAAAAAGAAGGTGTGACATCCATTTTAGCTCTGTCTTTACAGACTGGGCTGGGCGATATCATCTTCTATATAACCTTATATATAAAATTTGTACATAGCCATATCTAAGTGTGTGTGTGTGTGTGTATATATGTGTATCCAACCTCTTCCCTACACCACCCTTCTCTGCTCAAACAGCCTCCCAGTTCTGGCCTGCTAAGCAGCTAGTCTCATTCCATTCAAATCCTTACCTAAGACCAATTTCTCCCATGATATCCATAAGGACTTTAATAATAATGATTATACTGCAGTCCAACCATCGCAAGCTCTCCACCCATCTCCTCCCTATTGTGTATTACCTTCCACTCATTTTCTCCCAGATAAAACAAACTCTTGAGGGCAGAGACCTGCTGGCTCTTCTGGTCTTCTTCTGGGTGTTGTAAAAGTAATAAAGCAATATCACACATAAAGCACAGTATTCAAATGATACTGAGTCAGATGTAAATGAGGAAAAGCAGGTCATTCAGAGTTACCTCACCATGAAGATGCATTGCATTCCTGCAGCTTCCCGGATATGGTATGTAATGAAAATGGTGAATAATCTTGTGTGTATATTACACCTTTCATCCCAGAGTACTCAATTACTTTACTAATTGACTGTGCAAAGTGTGTACATGAGAATCTCTTTGCTCATAAGCAAAATGCAGCCAGAGCTCCAGCAGGAGCACAGGGCCAGCACGATTCCCAGAAAGTCTTGAGACAAAATCATCGTCTCTGGGGAAGGCAGAACAGAGGAGGAAAATGAGAGATTCAGAGATGACCTTTAACTTGATGTTTCTCTGCCTTTGCCCAGTTTCAGCAGAACAACCATTTGATTGTGTGCGAGATGTGCATTTGCACACAGTCACCATTACACAGACCACATCTGCAGAAGCTGGTGTGATACTGGGAGTCACTCCTTCCCTTTGCGCTAAAATGAGAGGTCTGGGCCTGATCCTGAAATACGCTGAGCACTTGCAGTTCCCTTGGATTCAGCAGGACCAGTCCGAACCGTAGCTCTTGAAATACCACACTACAGCGAGTATTGGCAAAGGTTGCTGCTTGCTATAGCTGTGTATTCCCTTGTTTTTAAAACATAGCCCCTGGATGTTTCTGAGTTATTTTCTTTAACTATTTTTACCTAACACCTCATTAAGCTTCCTCAGACTTGCAGTGGTATGGTACAACTTCCTAGTACGCATCAAGAAATATGAGAACAGCAAAACCTTTCCCTAGATAGAAATTTTTTTCAATATCAAAGCATTTGATGATGCACATGGTTTTACTGTTTGGCTTACAAATGGGGAAACTGAGGCACAGAGAGCAAAACAACATATACGAAGCCAATCACCTACTAAAAGCAGACCGGTCACCCAGGATCAGCACCAGCTTTTGAAAAGACATGTTTTTCCAAACATATAGAGTACCAGCAGCTGCTTCAGAAAGCGCCTCCATCCGTTGCTTGAGTCCTACTTACAGCAACAGGATTTTGAATAGTTAAAGGAATCTGTGCTCACAGATCTTATTGTAAGCATGGAGCCAGATATATCCTCTCATTTTACAACATGCATATGCATCTTCTAACAGGCATTGTCTATCTCTTCATCTGTACCACACTCATCAGATTACACTATCTGAAACTTCTTTTTCCCCCAAGAGATCATAAAAGTTTCAGCATTTACTCAAAACGTTTTGTCGTGTTTTCAATTTGACAGACTGTGCAATGGCTCCAAAGATAACACGGCAGCTGCCAGTGCTTCTCATGTGCTGAGCTGAATTGTAGATGCCTGTCTACAATGGCATGTTTCCTCAGTAGTTTTAGATACTCTGAAACAGAATTTTCCAGTCTTCTCAAATATGTAAGATAGGGGATGGCCAGCAGCTATGCAGGTTACACAACAGTGACATTTTCGAAAGCCAAGAAGAGGCAAAACAACAGCCCTTGCCATGCACAGCCTGCAGCAGAGCCCTCTGCCAAAGTGCCTTTGGTTTCCTCACCTCTGTACTCTGTTCAAAGCCCTGCATTAGCTGTTTGCTGCCCCTGCTCGCTGCTTTGCCTCCGCTCTCGCTCTCAAAGGCTATGCTTTTGCTTGCTCCTATGGCTCTTGGTGCTGGGGCTTTGTCAGGAGACTCCTGGCCTTGAGCCAAGGCTCTCCAGCAGTCTCTTTCCAAAGGTGCCTAGGAGTGGGATGCTCAAAGGATTAGATGTCAAGAGCCAGAACTGCCTGGGACATTTTCTCCTGTTTCCCATCCCAATATAACCGCCCGGTAATTTCTCCAGCTCCTGGAAGTCCTTCTGCCATCGCATGGAAAGGGACTGTTTTCATTTATACATCTCTGGTGCAGGCAGTTCAGCGTGGAGGCAGAGGGCAGGGTGCAACAGTAATTTACACACTATAAACTTTTGTAGGTTTTATTCACCTCATTGGTCTGGTTTTAAACAGCATTGCGTGGCGACTGTGTAAGCTCCGAGCAATGGTGCCGGCTGTTGACTTGTTGCATGATCTGCCACGCAGGAGTTTACACCTCCTTTCCCCATCAGCTGTGGCAGGGCAGCGGGGAGAGTTGCAGAACGGAGGAGAGGCTTGCAATGGAAAAGAGGTGGGAACAGTGCCTCCACCACATAATCCGTCTTATATATTTATTACTGTAACTTAAAACTCTGCTAGGAGCTGTATGTATGTAACTATCTATACCCAAGGATGCGGTCCTTGCCGAAAAAACAAAACTACGCAGAATCTGCTAGGAGTTGATGAAGGTGAAGGAAGAGCCCATTAGGCAGCGTAAGACAGTGACTTGTATGAAAAATATCATAGCAAAGGTCTTTCCTGATCAGTGCAAAACCGCTTGGGAACAGCAGTATTTTGTCCTCTGAGGGCTGTGGAGTGTGTTTCAAATGGGAGTCTAGAGACATGAAGAAAGTGTGAATCAGACTATTTATCCAAATCCCACGGGGTACATGGTGATTCACTTTCAGGGAATCCATATATTGATTTTTTTTGTCCCATGCATGACACACAGAGTATAATAACAAGGCCAGAAAACTAAAAGCAGAAGCAAAATCTGCTTCATTAGGGGACATCATCAGAGGAGCAAACCTGCAGAGGAGATGCAGAGCTTTACCATCTGCAAAAAAACAATGCAAACCTTTCCGCTGGAAAGGCTTCTGCCCAGCAACTGCAATTCCTGGTGGGGTTGTTCCCCTGCATTTCCCCTCCGATTCCCATGGAGAAAGGTCACAAGTAACATTGTCCTGACTTGGCTGGTTAGGATTGTCTGTGTGAGCTGAAGATGATCTTTTCAAAATGTGATTTTGCCCAGTAGCACAGAGAGCAAGAATCCATTGGCATAGGCTTTATGCTTCTTTTGCCTCTCATATCCTAGCTAGTGCCAGAATGTTCTTTTGTGAACTCTGAAGATATTCTTGCCTAAAATAATTGCACTCGATAACTGTATTTTTTTTTTTATTTTAGGCAAAGAAAGGGAAAATGTTCAAGTATTATTAACAGCTCAGCCTTTTCTGGACCAGAAAACAACTCTAACATAGAACAGCTGCATCTGAAAACAAAGTATTTTTAATGCTCCTGCATTGCCTCACCTGAATAATAGCGTTCAGGACTTAATTTGTTATAGGAAGTTAAAAAAAGACACGCACGCAAACAACCCTATGGAAACTTTTGCCTACAGTAAGTGTCAAGCAGAAGGAATGTTATTGATTGCAATAGATTTACACCCATAATGAATTTGGCCGGCTGGTCAAAAGTCTAGTGGGTGTGTAAATGGGGAGGTGAAGCGGGGAATGACGTACGTAGTGGTTTATCTGGAGAGCGGAGCCGCAAAATGTTGTAGTTACACTTAAGTTTTATTAAAAATGCCATTCTAACGAGCCCTAGTGGCCCCAGCACATGGAAAGTGGCTTGCTGTGTTTTGAATGGCACTGAGTAACACCCCAGGGCCTTAAATCAGTTCAAGATGTGTTGGTGGCGTCTGATGTTAAGCATAGAAGGGAAATTCAAAGCAATATAGATTTAACCTAGGGACCCTTCTTCTGCCTGATGCTTATCAATAATGCAAGCGTAAGAGCCAGAAGAAATTTGGTACTGAGGCAGAATATTATATGAATGTGTGATTTTATTAGTAATATTATTACTGTGAAGTTTGGATAACCAATCCAAGCAGCAAGACACTGAAATGTGGGCAACAAAGATAAAGTCAGATATTCCATCCTGTGTATTTCTGCAGACACCACTTGGTATTCTGTGCCCAGGGAAAATTAAACTAGGGGGGGAAAAGAAACAACCTTTTTTACAAGGTAAATGGAAGAAGAAGAAACAGCCATGGAATGAGTGAGTCCTGCTACACATCTCAAGTCAGAGACGTGGTTGAGGATTTTGTTACACTGCAACGGCTGACCACAGGGAACATTAAAGGCAAGGGGGAAAAAAAATAAAAAAAGAAAAAGAAAATGTGAAAATATCACTAATCCCATCTAAAAGGAACTCACGTGTTCCTTTGCATTTATATGCAATGCCTTGCTAAGAAATTTAAGTGGAGTGCCCATGTCATGAAGGGTGGATAAGACGAGCCCTACGTATTTAGTCCAGGGCTGTGCTTCCAAACCTTGTCATAGCTGGGACACCTCTACAAGAGCGTCTCACCAGTTTTGATGGGACAGTGAAAATTATGGTTTCAGAGGTATCTAGATTTCACATAAGCTGCACATATTTGCCACCTGCCTGAATCAAACCTTTGCATTTCAGGCTCTGGGATGAAAACCAGAAGGCTGAGGTGCACCTCTAATGCCATATGGGTGGCGTGATGAGCTTGGACGGTTTAATTTGTCAATGGCCATAATGGCAGCAGGAACTTGAAATCTGCTGAAACCCTGAATGTCCTTTACTCTCTATCTATGTGGTCTGGAGACAGACAACCACTGAGTCACGAACAGCAATCACTAACTTATGAGATGCAATTAGAAGGGAACCCCAACAACCACTTAATGAAATGCCAAGGACTTGGCACAAATACCTCTGGTGATACAATGAAGAAGGAGCCTTGAACTCTTACCTTAAGCATGGCTTGCTTCCTTCCCACACTGACAGCTTTAGCAACAACGTGACTTAGAGTGTCTAATTATAGGATAATTATTGTTGTTGCGTTTTTAAAGGTCAGTCAGTAGAAGCTAGGACCCTAAGGGAACGGAGACAAGAAAGGTGAAGAAGGAAATGGGAGGAGCAAGGTTCATGGGCTTTTTGACCAAGTAGAAACAGAGAGGGAGATGCAGCCTTTCTCTGTAGCTGGACCACAATTTGTAGTCATGTAACTTTAATGGTTTGTGCTCACGACTAAAGGCAAATCCTCTCTTGGTATAAATGTGAGCTAAGATGCAGGCCATGTCTCTTGCCTTTCTCCATACCTACAATGCCAAAGAATGGAGCCGCTGTGGAGATACGGCCAAGTACAACCCAGACAGGTCATCACATCTGAAACTGCCCACGCTCCTCTCCTACTTCCATACTGCCTCAGTACAAAGGAGGCATTTTCTGTGCTGAAGCTTGATTTTTGCTCCTAAGGTACCTAACAGAAGTTAAGAACTGGCGAAGGGAGGAAAGACAACTCTAAAAATAGCTGGCATAAAAGCACAGCAAAGGTGGACTCAGGAACTGAATAGCGTAATATTACTCCCGTATTCAGTGACTACCATCTATGAAAGCAGAGAACACAGTTCAGATAGATAAATCCAGTTTCCTTTCAAATCCACAAGACAGAAACCAGCCATGCTACAGCCACACTGATCACCTTGTTTCTCTCCTTCCCCTCTGAGCCTCCTGCTCATTTTTTGACACAGAGATGGGAGGATCACCCATGCTTTTCAGCACATTTGCATTTGAATCTGTGCAGGGAAGGCTAACATTTGTCACCCAGGTACCGATTGCATCTCCTAAGCTATAGTATATTCTTAAACACTATTTCACTGGGGAAAGGTCTTTTGTGATCCTAACCAGTAAGTAAATAAGTAAATCTGTGCAGAGATGCTGATCTACATCCACCTCAAGAGCTTCAGATTTCACCAGGAGAAAACAAGAAGCAAGACTGCAACTAGCAGAAAGTAGTACTTTGATTCAGGTAATCATCAGGACGGTAGGAGATACTCATTATTTGGACTCCTGTCCCCTGTATGAATAATTGCCTGATCCTGGAACAAAAATTAGTTTATTTGGTGGCTATAACAAAATCATAAATTGGCAGCAATAGTGTTGTCAGGAGTCTTGAACTTGTCCCGTGCAAATGGGGTTGGCACACCTAATTTACTTTTTGTAAGACTTCAAAGAAAATAGGTCAAAATTCTTCACTGCAATTAGTTCAACTTAATATACGCATCTTTGATCTATTAAAATATAATTATACTTTTCTAAATTAGCCTCATTTCATTGAAACTGGCAAGATATGAAAGTACGGATGCATCTGCACCTAACCGGGTTCTCCAGGGAATTGTCTTGTTATAAGCATGTGAGGTGATAGCCAGGGTAAGTCCATTGCCAACGAGCCCGTGCAACTTCTTTACTCCTGCAGTACTCAGTATTTCTGCCACCTCCGTGCTAGTAGGGTGAAAAACCTTTCCCAAAAAGGAAGTATATAGATTTCAGATTTGTCAAAAATAGGTTGAACATCAGTTTAGCTTGAATTCATCTCTATGATTTTAGCATGCTGTAGGATCTGTTTCCTAAACACAGAGCAAATTCAGGGCATGGTGACAGAATTCTTGTCCAAACAGCTGATACCAGAGCACTGTAGGAATTAACATCAGTAAGAATTGTCAGACCAGTCAGACATAAATAGCTCTGCTGTTGTCCTCTTCAGGCATCCTAAACTTTATTCCTAATTCCAGCTGCATTTCTAAGGACATTCCTAACCTTCGGCATTGGACTGTATTACACACAAGTAAAGAGAAAAAGTCATCACCATAATATGAAGAGGAAAGGAAAGCTTCCAAGGTTAAATTTAAAGGGCTAAACCAACTCAGTGGGAAGAGGAACAGAGGAGTTCTGGATGGATCGGCAAAGCCAAGGAGAGGAAAACTTGTTTTCAACTCGCATGATTCATGTGAAAGGTACAGGAATGAGACTTAGAATGGAGAAATAAACTGTACAAAGAGGATAAACCAAGGGGATTAGAACTCTAGGTGAGCTAGACGTATCTTCATTGTCAAGTATCAGAAGTTACTTATCAAAAGATGATAAATTTGTGTAGTTGGAAAAAGTTTTACAAGTAAAAGGTATTTACAGATAGAATTGTAGAGGAGGGAGATCATAACTTATATTTGGCACTTCTGAATCCGCTTCAGTGCTCTCCCTTGGTACCCCTATGTGTGTGTCTAAGGAGGGAAAGGGAAAGAGTAAATGATCCAGGTAAACAAGCACGTTGTGCAACACTGCATCTGGAAAACTGTGTCAGCCTTTAACTTGTTTAACTGGCCCTCCTATGGCAGTAACACATCATTACTGCTTTCCGGTGTTTATTAATGTCATTTTTATGGTTTATTTGTAGCAAGGTTCAAATTCCATACAAATAGATGTTTAAAAAAAATCAGGGGTTTCATAGCCTTCATTATTATATATTGTAACAAGGAGATTGCATTGGATATGGATGGAGCAGAGAAAGAGGTTAATGGGAGAGCATTTTGAATAGATTTGTGGTCTTACACAGGATCCCTACCTCATCAAATTCCCTGCAACCCCATAGCTACCAAAATAAACATTTCAGCCAAACCTGCCATTTCAGACTGAAGATGCTCAGTTCTGCTGCACTAAGGTTTTTTCTCTATGCTGAAATGGTCAACACACTCTGAAGAAAATTGGTGGAGGTTCATTCCCAAGTGTGGCCACACAGCCAGGACTTCTCAGAATTAGTAGTCATCATTCCTTTAATAATAGTGTGCAAGGCAAGACTGTCATTCCCAAGCCACTCCTGGCCTGCTGGCACAGACAGAGTGCAGCACAGTAATGTGATTCTTCTGTTCCCTCCGAGGGAAAGGATGCAGAAGACTCAAGCATCCCAAATGACTAAGCACACACCAAAAAGGAAAACTAGATGGTTAGTCATGAAACTGAGAGAGCAATCACTCCACTGCATGATAAGAAAACTGATTTTCTGAGCTTGAACTTACTATCCAAGCCCTGTGCAAAACCAATAGGGAGCTCTCTGGCATTTTTTGCTTCCCCCCCTCCTCCCCCTTACAGAGTTTGAAATATGCATGTCATCTTCTGCATGTAAATCAGTATAAAAAACTCATTCTAAGGATGCTCTTCTCTCTACAGGAATGCAAAATGAAGCATATACAAAGTGCTATATTTTATTTAATTTGAACCAATGTATTCAGTGAGTTCTCCAGATACCTAGGAGAGGATACTGAGACTTATATTTTCCCCAGAAGACTCCCAACATAGTTTCAGTGACAAGTTCTCAGTCCATGGGTTGACCATGGTCTGGTTTCATAAATAAAATCCAAGCCTCAAAGTGTGGTATAGGTTATGAAAGGATTAAACAGGTGACACTTGTGACTGGTATGAACATCCATCATTGCACCCCAAAGAGACAGCCTAGCTGCAAAACTTGTTTCTCCTTTTATTCTTCTCATTGCAGTTAAGGAGAGACGATGCGTTGATGGAGTTTTCTTTGCAGCTAGAGCAGTCTGTAATACTGGTTCTTGGCAGTAGGACTTAGTTGGGACAGACCGAGGAACCAACCAGGCAAAATCTGCTGGAGGGACAGCAGTAAGACTGTAAATTGATTTCCAGAAAGCCACCTTCCTCCTAATTTCATAGCTCAGTTTGGTCAGAAGACTGAAGCTACATAGATGTTATTGTGAGATGGGGGTTTCCAACATAGTCTGGAGGGCAGCTTGAAAATTCAAGAGAGGTATGCTACATCCTAAAAACTTGGATAGCTGGGAATTTTGATTTAGTAATCTAAATTAGATTACTTTACTAAAGTCATCTATTTCATGACTTTGTTTAGAAGTTTAAAGTTTCAGGTTTAAAAGCTCATTTCACTCTCAGAACCTCAATATAGGAAAGGAGGTAACTCTAGGCTAGATCCTAATACTGATAGAGATCTGTCAACATGACTGTGAGAGACATACCCTTAGACTGAAAGCTATCAAGTTTGGCAAGTGAAACTATTATATTTTGTTATGACATTTTCAGTGAAAATATTTGGTTTCCCTTTTTGGGTTGCCTGAGATATTTTTGAACCTGAGATCTTCACATACCACTTTCACTCTGTCTTCGATGCAAGAGGTGCTCTCAGCTGGCAGGGAGAAGACGTACTTTGGCCTCACAATAGCTGAATATGTGACTTAGGGTCAGATTTCCTTTATAGGAAATCACATTTCTGTTTCTATCAATATTCTCTGTGCCTCCTCCCACTTACCAGATCACTCGACAGAATATCTGAGTGCAGCAAGCAAATGGGATCTGAATGCAGACAGTGGAAACAGGCTGAGGATTTTCAGTCCTGCCTCTCAGGTATGTTGTTGTCACCTGGTCTGGCTGAAGACTATTATCCAAAAAGCAGGGATCTGTAAGTGCCTCTTTGCTCACAGACAAGCACAGGGGGTTCCCAGAAGCTGTGCTAGAAGGGCTGAGGCAGGGAAAAAACCAGCATGCTGTAAGGCGCAGTCCTGGCTGTGAAGGCAAGATGACCTGTGTAGGTCTCTTCCCTCCTAGGATGAAATAGTGCTAGACCTCCTCCCAGATCACGCTTCATTCCATCAGCAGCCCTGCTGACTTCACTGTGACTATTCAGCCTGGCCCTAATTTCTCTGCTTCTTAATTTAGGGATGGTAAAGAGACTTAGTCAAAATATCTAAAACCCCTAGACAGTTACTACCAATTGCAACAGAAAAACTTTGCAAAAGTAGATCAAATCTGGCCCTGTTAGCCCTTGCCAGCCAATGTTTTGGCTCTGGGTATTTTTTAAGTTCCTTTCTTGTCACTCTAAATCAGATGATTCACGCTGGTAACATGTTGTATCGCTTATCCAGTAATGCAACCTAATAAAACCCTGCTTAAAACCATTTTCCTTAAAGAACCAGAAGAATTTGTTCCTTGCAGAATCAAACCTGTGTTCTTAATAAAGGCAGATTGAATAAAACAAGCCCTGTGAAGTAAAGGGACTAATTTAACAGCTCGCTGATGAAAATCTGTGGCTAGCTTCCCCCTCCCTCACCCCTTGCATGAGAACAGATGGTTTAACAGAAGTTTTGAATGCAAAGTTAATTAAAAAAAAAAAAAAATCCATTCCTCTTACAATCCTTGGGCTAAGACTTTAAAAGTTCCCTGCTAAATCCGAATGCCAATGCTCTTATTTTGAGCTCTGTAATAAGGAAACAGACTCATTAATGTTCTGCAATTATTGAAGTAGAGTGATGGTCATGGATTAGCCCTTGAATTAGGCACGGCAGGCTCTCTTGGCAGCTAGACATCAGAATGGAATTTGAAAACCTCTGTTTTGTTCCATTTTTCTCCACTGCTCTTAATCTGGTGCTGGAAGCAGGTACAGTCACCTTGATAGCAATGCCCCCAGAGGGAAGGAGAAGACATGCAAAATGCAAGATCGTTTCCCATAACAAGAACAACAACTTACTACGTGTTAGGATTTGATTTCAATGAACCCTGAAAAAAAATGCAAATTATTTCATCTTGGGCTGGGATGCATCTGGGATGGAAGATAATGGTTTGTTAATGACAGCAACCTTGTATAAGAATCAGCACAGAACGTGAGAAAACTAATATTAAATTTGTTCCTAGTATTGCTGCAAGCTCCTGCCCCCAAGACCTTCTAGTCTGAAAAGTCACTTTAAATAACAGGGAGGAGTTTGGGTTAAGTGAAAAGTCATTGCCTCAATTAGAATCATCTTGGCTTAATGCATTTAATGCTTTCACACGTCAAACTTCAGAAGATCTTTAAACAATCAAGTACACCTAGAGAAGAGTTTTGGTTTACCTTTCATTTACAACCAAAGCATCTCCCAGCCCTCTTCCTGGATACTGACTCCAGAAGAAAAGTTACCCCTAAAGACGGGGAAATATTTTCTTCTGATATTTTTTTTCACCCAGCTTTCTACCCAAAACCTGATTCAGCCTAAACATCCTCAATACTAGGTCTTAAGAAAAGAGAAATTCCCAAGCCTATGAGGACGCCTTTTGATGATAACAAGAGCCCAAATTTACAGTGAATTTGAACAGAATCAGGTAATTTTGAACTTGTCAGGACCCTAGGCACAACAGGACCAAAGCTCACAGTGAAGTCACTCTTCAGTCCTTGTTGAAGTGTAACTCACAGGGGGATCTTTTTAGCTACCAGGAGGCACAGTCCTTCTGGTTACCTGATCCATTTTTGAACGTATCTTCTGTAAGCTCCAGCAGCAACACTCGGAAACTGACACTGAGCATTTGTCTCACCAATTGTCTGTGTGAAACAGAAATATTCAGTCATCAATATGTAGACTATGAATAGCATGCATAATTCCGGAGCTGGGGTTGTTGTTGTTGTTGTTTGGGTTTTTGAAGTCAGTCTTTGATTTTTACACCACTACTTGATCATGGATTGCAAAACCCCAGGAGCAATTAATTGCAGAGACAAACTCTTGCCCTACTACAGCCTAATTCCTTAATAACATCCTTGAATCAAAGCAATGTCTAAACATTATCGCATGCACCTGTGATTAATAGCTCCCACAATCAATTACAGATGCAAACATGCAGGTGCAGACTTGGCCCATAACGTGAATGGATGGAAGGTACCATGTATGTGACCAAGTGTTCAGTCTATTCATCACCTATTTCTATTCACTGGCATTTTATGGAGCCAAAGGTTTTACAGGTTATCCTGAACTGAGCAGACCAGTGAACAGTTCTAAAGAAACTAAACACGACCTACAGATGATAGCATAAATATTGTTAATAACATTATATGCCTCCAGCTCAGGTGTGGCTGATACTCTACCTGATGTTTTAATTGGCACGAGGGCTCATGGTAGTCATGGTTTATTGGAACCAAAGGAAGTCTTTTGACTTCTAGTCTATTTTTTTCCTTCTTCATTGCTCCTCAAGTGATTTTTTTTCTCCATACAATAGTAACTGGTAGGACTTCTGATGGACTGTGGTGGAGAACAAAGTGCTTACACAAAGAACCAATGGGCATGCAAAAGATGCAGTAGCTGGAAAGCAAAATGGAGCAAGGCAGTGTAAATCTCTTCAATACAAGCAAGGGGTAACTGGGAGCTGTCTTTTCTTTCTCTTCTTTCTTCCTTACCTGTACACTCCTCACGACGCACCTTCCACGTTGAGACCAAAACTCAGTGACTTCCCACCAAAACCACAGAACCATCAGCCAGACTCAGCAGATGACAGTGAACCTATCAACCAGCACAGGGTTACTTAAAATTTACAACAAAACCCCAACGCCAGTTGAGTTTCACATTATTAATTTCTTAGGCAAAGAAGTTTCTTACAGCTCCAGTTACTGTGAAATGCCCCCTCTCCCCATCTCCCTGGCCAAACTATGAGCCAAAGCATGCAGCAGCAGGGTGTTCCTGAGGAACAAGCCTTTGCCACCCCTCTCTCCTTTCCCCCAGGAAACTTCCCAGGATCTGTTCTTGCATCATCCAGCTGTTTTCTTAAACTGCTTCATCATTCTGAGAACCGCAGATGAATGAAAAGGATTTTCCTTGCCACTAACATTGTGGGTTCATACATGCCTCTCCAATTCTGGGCCTTGCATTGCTAATCCCATTTTCTAAAAGGCAAATTATTCCCATAAATGTTAGCTGTGGGCTCTGCCCCCTCTGTGCCGGTCTCCACCGCTGCTGCCTCAGGCTGAGTTAAAATACAACCCCAATGTGATGTAGTATGTCTTCTCCGGCTCTACACGTCCTCCAACATTCAAAACTGGGGCAAAAAAAAGTAAGATATATGCAGACACAATGTCTTCACACAGAAGAATTCATTCTTAGTAAGAAAGTCATACAGACCTGGTGGCTGCAGAAGTTCTCGAGGTTGCTCTCCAGAGAGCAGCATTAATGATTGAACAGCGTACATGAAGGGCTTTCTCCTCAGCAAGTTTTCTTTTCACTGATTCATTATTATTAAGGAAATGGGTGAATCAGCTAGGATGAAGTAGGGACTCATTGTGGACCTTCATGTTTTATCAGACACCTCCTGACAGACCCTGACTGAAACCGCAAACCTGAGGTCTTCACCTGACCTTGCACCCTTCCCCCACCAGCCCAAGGGTCATTCAAAGCTTGGGTTCTTGTTTTGGCCTGTGATAGAAGCTACACATAACACAGGGCAGCTGTGAAATACAGATCCCAAGCCAAAGTCTGATTTATGAAAACCTCATTCAGAGCAGTCCGTACGTAATGTTTTGGGCTGGAGCCATCTTTACCCAGAATTGGCACCAAGCACCTCTTGAAGTTTCCATAAGAATTTGGTTGATTTTTTTGCTTGTTTTGGTTTTGTTTTTCTCTTGCTGACTTCCAATATTTATTATGTCTCTGCATATCCTCACTTTAACGGGAAATAAAAATGGAAATGCTGAAGTATCCTCAGAAAGGCTTTGTTTTGCTTTGATTGTTAAGGCATTTAAAGCTCAACAAGAAGCAAAAATACTGAAAACTTTACAAGAAGCTGACAAGACAAGACAAAAACCCACTTCTTCCTCAGAGGTATCCACACTATGAGTATGGTTTAACTCCTAGCAACATGAAAAATGTGGGGTTTCCAAAATGTTCAATAGTCTATGAAATGCCCAGGTTTGATTGAAGCTCTGAACAGAAGCCCCAGAGTATGGGTTCAGGCACAGAATAAACCCACAGCTGTCACAGTTAAATCAGTATTTGCACCTCCCAGAATGTGGCATCACTCTGCTTTGGGAAGAAGAGATGAAGAGAATGGACTCTCCACAAAAACAAAAATGTCTGCTCTTAATTTTGTTAGGAGGTGAAAGAAGTACTGAAGAAATTGTGCAGTTTCAGTGTTTGGGGGGGCCAAGATCCTTCCTGGCTTCTATTTAGAGCCCACACAATTTTTCTCCACTTGCATAGGGGCCATGCAGAATCCCAGTCCTCCACTGGGGAATACACAGCATGAGTGCACCTCTCTTAAAGGGCATTTATGCCATAAAGTCAGTTTTCTGCCAAGGGGTTGTGATTCACACATCCTAAAGAGACTGGGTAGTGTGCAGCCTGCTTCCAAGGCGGAGCAGGGAGCCTAATTCTTCTGGTGGGACAACACTGGTCTCCATCATTGTAAAGGACAAGATTTCCAGTTGGAGTAACTTGAAAAATGTTTCCATTCCCTCATCACCATATTCCCAGACATGTTACGTGAGCTCTGAGAATGCTGATGCTCTTTCTTGGCCTATCCAAAGAATTTGACCAGTTTGCACCAAAACCCCTGTCTGGCAGCTGAGCATCTCCATTCAGAGAAATACGGGTGGAGTATCCATGAATCTGAAAATGGGAAGGAAAACAAAAATGACTGCAGAATTCTGCTTGTGTGAATTAGCTCTTGCAGTTTTAACATGCTGCCTTATATAGACAAGACCGTGACATTTGAAAAAACAGTAATAAGTTCTGGCTTTCTGTGCATATGTGCATGCAAGCTTAAAGCTCCACTACAATGCACTTTAGTGTTTGGCCTCTACTTTAACCCTTCCTAGAGAGTTAGTAATTTTGCTATAGCACATGGACTGTACAATAGCATCAGTACAAAAAGCGTTGTCTCCTCCTAAAGAAAGCTCGTGTTGTAAACAATGATCAAAAGGAACCAGGAAGCAAGAGGAGCTGTATTGAAAATGTTTGCAATGCTCTTTGGTGCATTCACTTCGTCAAGCCCCTAGTGTTTTGCTGTCGTGGCTGGCCTGTAATTTTCAGACACTTTTGGAAATGATGATGAATCATAACGTTTTCTAGATCTCAGAGGGAAAAAAAAAAAAAACCAACAGTAAAAGCCTACAGTAGCATTTCCTGGTTAAATATATGTTTGCGGCACAACATGAAGTGCTGGGTTTAATGAACAGCTGCAATTTACTTATCTTTTGAATGGATCACTTTAAATGTATGTTGGAAAGTACCTTTCACCAAACTGCCCATTAGAAGTGAACTACAAAGTAAATGGATTGTATACGGGAAGCATTTCTTATCTCTGTGAGTGCAATACATCGCCTGCAGAGGCTTTTTTTTTAAAAAAAAAGTAGAGGATATTTAATGATACCTTTTAAAACTCTGATAAAATTAGCATGTTTTATTTTCTCCCTGCTACAAGAAGATTGACTAACACTTTAAACAATGGTTATCTGATGGGTACAGGCACAGATGTACAAATTAGATGCTTAAAATAATAGGTGAGATTCCAAATCAAGTATCTCATCCTGCTCCACACTTTTACTGTAAGAAAATCAATGCTACATGTTGTGGGACAACTGGAGAAGAGTGTGTTTGCTTATAATCGGCAAACTAGATTAAACTCTGGGACTTTCAAGGGAATACAGTGAGTATTTGAAGATCTGGTGGCTTGCCTTTTCTTTTGGGGAGAGGAATGGCAGGGTCTGGATCGTATTTATTAAGGTTTGCTCTTGCTGAGCACAGCACAGGCAGTCAGTATTTAGTTAGAAGCGGATTATGGCAGTCCATTTTTTATTGGTAGTTTGCCATCATGAAATATTCTAATGTGCTGTTTCCCTTTCAGCTCACTACAGTCATGGCTCTAATGTCACTAGTGGTAACTGTTGAGGGGGCTGAACTACCTTTGGAGATTGCGAAGGTCGCCTCCATACCCACCGCTCAGGGAGCCCACAGTTCCCACACAGTTGGAAGTTGGTTTGATGTAAGGCATGGCTCAGGAGGAGATTTGTGGTCAGTAGTCTGAAACAGTAAATGCCTGGCCAACAGAGTCTGTAAAAATAATCACTGGGATTTTACTGGGCAGTTCTGAGTTCCCATCTCAGAACTGTCTGCTCCCATGCATTTCTCCCAAGGTCTTTTCTGAATGCAGTAAGGTTGTTATCAAAGCTCCTGGATAGCTGTCATCACACCACAAAGTGAAGCAAAACAGTTTTTTTCCTGTGCTTTATGCCTTTAATTTGAACTATTAATTTCAGGCTTCCTGACTGCCCCAAATGGAGGTGTATGCATTCAGCTCCGTAGCCAGAACAAACAAAACAAAGAAAAGGAAATATTCTGCTTTACTCAATTACTTCTACAAAGCTGTTAGGGCTGCCACCATTAAAAGATCACACTCAGGCATTAGCCTGGCATTGTCTTTGTGATGGCACCAGAAGCAGACACATGCGTCAGACAAGAACATCCTTTCCTCACCACACATTCTTTTAAAGCAATAGCTATTATCTCAGTGACTCACGGACAGTTAAACTGCCATCACCATCTCAAGGAACAGAGCAACAATATCTGTTGTTAGGCTTGGCAGGATCCATTAAGCTCCAAGTGATGTGTCCTATTTAGTGATGACAGCCAAGTTCAATTAAATTCCATTTGACATCTCTTTGGATGCTTCTCCAAACTTTATATGACCCTCTTGGCACCGTAAATCTCACAGAAGTGGTTTTCTTCATGAAATTTTTATTATAATTTTAGTTCTGGATGGAGCTGGATGTGAGAGTGAGCACAGCCTTCCACTTCATGCACCAGCCCTCCTACTTCTAGAAGCTTTAAAGCAAGCAAGAAGAGGAAAACCACTGGACAACTTTGAGAAGAGGCAGAAAAACATGAGTTTTCTTCACATTTTGGGCAAAAGATCAGCTAGGGGGCAAAGGGAATGGTTGTCTTATTTTATGTGAGCTGACTTCTCATCTGCTACTTGAGCCTCTAGTTTTTCTCCTCACTAGGAAACAGCTTGGCTATGGCCATTGCCTGACTGGTGAAGTCAGGGTCAATTTTTTCCATCTGGACTGAATTAAGCGTCTTCCATTTGCTCATCTCCCTCCCCCTCCCTGCTTCTCTCCTGCCTCCCTTCTAATGCTGATGTGCTGCCAGGCATGTTCCGCTTCACCCACAGCCAAAAGGCAGCTCCAGTAGGATCTCATTAATTCACACTAATGATGGGGAATTTGGCAAATTAGTGAACAGACTTGATTCTGCCATTATTAATAGCTTTGCCATTGACTTCAGGCAGAACCACATTGAGTCTCTGAATTGATAGCTCTCCTCAGACACCAGAAAGAGATTATGTTTTATGAAATAGACTGATTTTTGTTTGGATTATTAGAATTTAGTGTTATGCTGGTACGTACTACAGCAAGAGCGATGAACTCTAATTAAGGTAATAGCTCACAACAGCTTTTCAGCTACTAAAACTCTGTAGAAAAGAAATTAAAGCAAACAGATGAGATTTTCTTCCCAGTTAGTAGAGTGCAGGAACTTGCACAGTGAGAGTCACTGTATGTCTGTTTGGCCATCAGAAAGTTTGGCCCAGCAAGGATTTAGCTGATGGGACTCTGCCAGAGATTTCTGTGTCACTGGGGTGAATTCCTTATTCTTTTTGTGCCTGAGCTGCCTTCTGGAAAAAGAAGATATTATTTCCTTTCTGCTGCACTTATCTATGCCACTTGCCTGATCATATCTTAAAATCTAGTCCAAAAGAACTCTGTTTGGTGTATGAGGATGCTCTCCAAGCAATAACAAAGAGAAATCAGTGATCCACTAGTCATTTCTATCATTTCTTCTCCGCTGTTACAAGTTATGTCTGAGTTTCTCAGTCCAACCATAAAACACGGTGACACACATCAGTCCAGGGAATATCTAATGTGACTATGCCAATGTGAGCTTAGCAGCCCCTAGTGACTCTTATGGTCTCGTGATATGACAAAAAAGCAAGCTCAGAAGAGCCAGTTGAAGAACTGCAAGGGTGAAAATTACTTTGCATTTCTCAAGGTTAATGTATTTTAATTTACAAAGAGCAAAGCAAATATATATATACAGGCCTATTCTCTTAAAAGCACCAAAGTAGACAACTAGATTCCCCCTTTGGTGCTTTCCTCCCTAGAGGCAATGCATAATCAACTTTTGGTCTTCTCAACAGTATAAGCTAATAAGCCAGACCATGAACTGGAGCAGCTGAAGCACAGACACGTTGCTTTCTGCCAACTCTTGGTTGCGGGGCGAGGCAGACAGCTGGAGGCAGTAACGTCTTCAATCACCTCCATCGTGCAGAGCCGGGGTGCTATCAGGGCAGAAATGAGGGTAGGGTGAGGCTAAGACTACGGTGAAAATAAACCCAATGTTTCTGCCTCTCTCTAGTGATGAACGCTATCCACCTTGTTGTTATTCCAGCCACACTAGATGGGAAAGAACCTCCTGGTCCCTCAGACAGACTACCAATAAGTAATATCCCACAAGCTTAGAGCAATACAAGAGCCTTATTCCTCCTGACTTTATTCCAGGAGCAGCAAAGAGGCAGGGACCAGGACTTGCCTTCCTAGAGATCTGAAAGCTAACTCCCAGATTCCAGAGGTGAATTACATCCCTTAAGGACAGTGGATTGGGATTTCTGAGCAGATGGGTTTTCCCTCTATGGCAGCATCCCATGTTGTAGTGCTCTTCTTTATGTTCTGGCTGTTCTGGACAGAAAAATGCTTGCTGGGGAGTAGCCTTATAGACAGTTTCTTGTCACCTACAACACACACAATCTTTCCGTCAAAGAGCATACTACATAAAACCAGCACCATGCAGATATCGCACTCTCACTGTTCCCTGTTTAAGATCAAGACCAGAAGGAGGATGGGCCTCCATCATGTGTGAACACATGTGAAGTCCAAGTTAGAGCATAACAATACTGATTCTAATATGTTCAGGATTTTTGCTTGCGTGGCTTGGAGGACAGAAATCAAGTATTGAACAGACTACTTCAGATATTTAGGGGGATTTTTGTGTTTTAAATTCTTTGATGATTCCACTTTGTGCTGTGTGATTTGATCCCTGGCCTTGCTCCGCCTTCACAAACTGGTTCCCACTCCAATTTGTGTACGTCCTAGTGAGGCCAGCCCTTGGCTGGCTCCATGTGGCATTTCCGCCTATCCCTTCCCATGCATTGCTCTGCATTTGTAAAGCTTTTAGGTTATTCCAGCCTTGCATACAACAGACTTTCATGGAATTCCCTGTTTTCATTCCTTCTTCTTCCCTTCCCCCCTCACCTCAAAGAGCAAAAAGTCTTAGAAGAAGGGAAATGGTCAGATCTGAGAAAAAACGGAAATCTGCCAGAAGGGATTAGCTGGAGTATGCGTAGGCAGCTGTGTGCTCTGGAAGGAATCTGGTCATATTTGTTTGCCTTGTTCTATTTTTCCTAAGCTTTCCTTTAGTTTATCCCCAATTTGGCTGTGTCTGATGCTGAAGTCAGATGCCATTCAATGAGATTCTTCAAATCTGCAATGCCTATGGATGGCAAAATGCTTGCTAGCTTGACTGCCTTCGTTAGGCTTCAGAGTTAATAATCCAATGACATAGAGTAAAATAACTCTCTCTCCCCAGGGAACTGCAAGACCTGGCTTTTCTACAGGCTCAGCAAATCTCTTGCACCTTGTTCACATTATATTAATTTTCAGAACTGTTAGCACTGGGAGTATTTTCAATGACAACAAAAACATTTGTGCTTTTATTTCTGTAAATGACAGCTCAAATTCTGAGACAGCCATGAGCTGGCAACCTGGCTAGCTGAGCTGTTCCAATCTGGCCCAGTTTGACTTGGCATCAGCAAGGAGGAAATGTCTCATTCTGCACTCAGCTTGCCAGAGAAGGTCTCATTGCTTTTGTAGCAGCATAGAATGACTGGCTGCTGCCCTTTGCTGTGGAGTTACGAATTGTGTTCTCTATGGACTTGAAGTCAAGTGTCTTCTATGAATGGGTCTATTTGCCCGTCTATAGTACCACCCAACTTGCTACTGGCATCATCTACCTAAACCTGGAAGCATGGCAGCACACACCAACCTCAAAAGCAAGCACCCACCAAGTAGCAGCCGGCTGAGTATTCATTGTATCAAACATTAATTCATAGAACTGCTTTTCAGGCTAGACTGAGAGTACAAGCAGCAAAGATTCCTTCTTTACAGGCAAAGGTATCAGCCTGAGTTTCATAGTCTAAATAAAACTGTTTGTTCCTAGATCTATTTCACTAGTTAAAGAAAAAAAAATTGTCAAGATCCTGCTTAAGGGCTCATCAAAGCAGCTGGTAGAATTTTCACTCCTTCTCTTGTCCTTGCTACTTGACAGGATTTGGATCAACCTGTTAAAAAGGCGATGTGGCTTTCCACATGGCTCTGAAAGAGAGAACACAGACAACAATGAGGGCAAAGCCTCTGTTGTACAAACTAATGGACCACTCATCTCCTGACTTCCTGGGCCACCACTGAGCTTCAGGCTTCCTCCAAGGCAGCCCAGGGAGGCATTTCTGCAGTTTGCTGCCCTGGATGATGCTGTTAACCACAGAATGGGAACTGTCCCAGAAGACTCTGCCAGTGCCTAGATCTGCCCTTTGATGTTCTGCAGCTCTCCAAGTCAATGGGCAGTTTGGTCCAGAAAGTGGCAAAGACTGATGAATACAACCAGTAAGTATTTCCTCAAGCAGCAAAATGAAGCCTACTTTTCAGTAGTTGTACCTCATCGCTACTGTCTCTAGTAGCCAAGGTAGAAGCTGCTGGGGTATTTGTAATGTTGTGCTCACTCCCATTTCGCTTTTCCGATGTTTTTTAAGCGTTGAGCTCTGGTTACAGCCTTAGTGGGGATTTAACAGGATCTGTCTCTCTGCTATCCAGCAGTCTATTTTTGCGAAAATCACAGCAACCTGATTATTTCTGAGACCTCTGCCCCCTTGTCAATTTTGATTGGAGTTGGCCCAGGAGTTCAAAAGGCTGTAAGAGTTTGATCATATAATCCTGGCTTCCTTAGGAAACCAAGCTAAGGAACAAACAAACAGAAGTCCTTACAGAAATACTCCCTTGACAGCTGAGGGTTTTTTTTAATCAACACCTTGACTTCTATGAAGGTTTTTACCTTCACTTCCCACAAAGATTGTCTTACAGATCAGCCACCGAATGTGCAGAAGTGGCTCTGGAATGGCACTGTTACAAGCAGGTTTGCAACAGGTTTGTATCCCAGTGGGAGCCATGGGAAACCCACAATGGGATCCAGGTGTCCTGCCAGCACCACCCCATACACCTAGCACAGAAGATGTTAGCAGACATGTTTAACGAGCAAAGCTCAGAGTTGAGCTGTTCAGTGGATGGCACATGCAGAGGGAGAAGAGTTCCCCAGATGGACAATGCCCTCTGACCCGTCCACCCAGCTCATACCTTGCCCAGAACTGCTGGGCTGAGTGGTGCAGGGATACCAGCTCCATCCCAAGAGCCTGGGACTAGGGATAAGAAGCGACACCCAGCCGTGGTCTCAGCTGGTTTCCTGGCCAGTTTGGTGGGGTTGCTTGCCCCAGGGGGTGCAGGGAGCTCTCTCAGTCACTGAGGGCCCCCAATTCAGGCTCTGGAGCAGAGCTGAGCAAAAATCTCTGCAAATCGTGAGCTTTGAGACATCCACCTCGGTGCAGTGTGACTGCAGTGCTGGAGCGCCTCGCTCGGATTCCTCCGGGTTAGGCAAGCTTCTCCTCCCGCTGCTTTCTTTTCTCGTTGCTCTTTCCATGAGCACTGACAGCAGATCTGCTGAAGGGGCACTTTTACAACCTAATCCCAATAAAAGACAGCAGCTGCTGGTGCAGAAACCCTGGGCAAGAGCATGCCTGGATGGCCCAAAGTAATGTGTTTTGGTATTAATTACAAACCCTTTTTGTATCTGCCACTTTCAAAGTGGTTCTTAACAAAAAATAATAATAATGGAATGGCAAATATGCCAAAAGCGATTATTTATGCACGTTCAGCGTTATTTGATCTCGGTCAGTTACTACTATGTCCCAAAGAAGAGGCTGGAAAAGCAAATCTTTCCCCTCTCCAACCCCCCCCCCCCCCTTTTTTTTTTTTTTTAAGGAGATAGGGACTAACATTTTCACGTTGTCAGAAGCGATGCCGCCTCGCTCCGCTGGCCAGGGCGTTTACACAGAAAACGCTTTTGAGGGGTGAGCGGCCACATGGGGAAGGGGGGAACGGGGGCAGCAGAGACCCCGGCACCACACCGGGCTATAGATAAAATAAAAAAGTGATGGGGATGGGCCCTCCGAAGGCAGAGCCTGCATCTCTCCTTTCCCCAGGCAAAGGGAACAAGATCTCTCTTCTTTATATTTCTTTTCCTTGTTCTTACTTTTTATTATTATTAGTTTTAAACATAGCTTTTCCCACTGTAAGAGGTGTACGTTTAATTACAAAAGGGCCTTTTTCTGTTGTAATCTGTTTCCAGTTCAATTCCTTTGCTGGATAAATCCCTTAAACGTGTTGTCATTCCTTATTTATTGATTGCAGGTATTTGGGGTTTAATTGAGCAAGTCGGTCGTGGCCCAGGGCAGGAGTGGCGCTACATGAGCAATTAAATCTGATTAGCCCGAGCCCTTTAAGCCCCAGCTGGGTGATTGATAACCGAGACCAACATTCTTCAATTGACTCGCTACATCAAAAAGGAGAAAGGCTTAGAGGAGAAACGCATGGGTCCAACATGAAAAATAGCAAAGGAGCCGAGCAGATTAGATTTGCAAAGGAGCTGAGCTAACGGCGAGGGGAGCAGGGAAAACAGTCCTGGTCAGCCCATAAAATAAATCCGTAAGTGTCTCCTCCTTTAAAACTCAGCCAAGGCTGCCTTTTTTTTTTTTTTTTTTTTTTTCCCCTCCCTTCTTCTTTAAGAGGCTAAAGTGACCCGAACTGGAGCGAAAACGGGTAAAGGCAGCGGAGCTCGGATTTTAACACTCCTCAGCCCTCGGAGCTGAGCTCCATCCATAAAGCTGTCGTCTGTTTGTCCGCTCCGTCATTACACTTTTTGCCCGGTAGTTTAAGAAAATAAACTAGGAGGGAGAACAGGAGTGAGTAACCCCCATTTATCAAGCTGATGGATGTCCCGGGTCTCCCTTTGGCGGGGGGGACAGGGCTCCGACGCGGGGAGAGGGATGTCCCTGCCCCCGCAGCGTGTCCCTGCCCCTGCTCCCCGGGTGAGGCGGCACCCGCCGGCGGCCTGGGGGACACGGATGCTCCGAGGTTCAAGTCACCGCCCTGGGAGAGGTCGCAGCGCTCCTCCCGGCCGCTGCGCTGGCTGGTGCTGCGCGAAGGGCTACCGACTCAGCCCTGCCACGCTCTCGGGAGCCGCTCTGGGGAAGCACCCCCGGCAGCCTGGCTTTCTGCTCGACACTGGGGAGGGGGGGGGTGCAGGCAGCTCCCGGGTCGGCCGAGCCCCCGCCGTGCCAGACCGCAGGGCTCCCGCCTGACGCGCGGGGGCACCGCGCCGGCACCGCCCGCCTCATCCCGCATCACAGCGGAGGCGGCTCGACGGGAGAAATCAAAGCCGGGGGGGGGCGGGGGGCGGCACGGAGCCCGCGGGGCAGCGCCCCGGGCCGGGCAGGACGCGGGCTGCCACCCGCCGGGGCGGCGGGGCCGGGGCGGCGGGGCCGGGGCGGCGGGGCCGGGGCGGCGGGGCCGGGGCGGCGGGGCCGGGGCGGCGGGGCCGGGGCGGCGGGGCCGGGGCGGCGGGGCCGGGGCGGCGGGGCCGGGGCGGCGGGGCCGGGGCGGCGGGGCCGGGGCGGCGGGGCCGGGGCTCCCCTCCTTCTCCCTCGGATCAAACCAGCTTGAAAGCAGCAGAAATCACTGGGAGGGGAGGAGGACGTCAGCAGGAGCTGGACTTCTAAAAACCGTTCCGCCCCATAGGCTTTAATATTAAAAACCCCCTAGGAGTCTCAGACACTGTATTAATTAGTGCAACCACCCATGAAAAGTTGGGTTTGGAACAGCATTCTTTGCCCTGTGTGAAACAGCAACCCTAATAAACAATTGTTAACTTGGCCTATTGCCTCTGGTAAATTACACAGCATTAAAAAATAATGCTTTTCATATTAGGCAGTAATTAAAGGTTGGGACAGCTTTAAAACAAGAGGGGGAGGGGGGGAATCAAAGAAAATATAAAAATGTTCTTTCAAGAGTTATGGGAGGCTAATAAAGTATGTCTGTTATAGTGCACCACTTTGCCCCCAGCTACAGCCAAACTGGAGCCACTGCAATTGCCTCTCAATAAGATAATGATATTCCTTTCTCTGCTATTAAAAGGCTCCCAGTGCAAACTTAAAATGATTTATTTAATTTAAGAAATTATGAGGTGTAACTTCAAAGCGTAAGCCGTTAGTAATGGAAAACACCAGGTTGTTTAAAATTATAATAATAATTGTTTGGAATACAGTGACATCAAAGTGCTTTCATCACCAAATAAAATATAGCACAGACCCCCAAATCCAGTGGAGTTTATTGAGTAGACATTTTTTGGTGTGTTTTTATTATTTCCTTATCAAGAGACGTTATTTTAGCAGCTCCTTTTCTCAGCTTTGATGTTTTGACAGTCTTAAATTAATTTTATTGCATTTTTTTGGCTCGGAGATGGGAGATTATTCTGAGTGCTTATTTTTCATTATGACTTTTTTGTTTTCAAGAACCGGTTTGTTATTTAACACAGCACCTTGATAAGCGCAGTTGAAATGAATTGGCCATTACAGGTCATTAAAAAGCAAAGAATTCTGTTTTCAAGCAATCCATTACACGTCTGGGAAAATATTCCTACTTAAAACAAACTTCGAGTCGAACGCCGGCATAATCAGTTTAATAAAACGGGTAGCGCATACTTTTAAGGAACATGTTTTTTTCTTTACGAGATTCTTGCTTATTCAAAACACAGCAATCTAAGAAATACATATACAGAACATTTTGCCAAAACCGACTTGCCTTTACAGTAAGAATATCACAGAATGTTTTTAATTTCCTTGAACAGTGTTATAAAACATTAACCGTACATACATCGCTTGAGACTTTTTCCTTCCCAAGCAAAGCAGAATTATTCCAATCCCCTTAGAAAAAAAAAAAAAAAAAAGAAAAGAAAAAAAAAAGAAATGGTAGCATTTCAAAATATACTGCAGTTGCAGCTTTATAGACCGGTATTTCCACTAAAACAGCAGGGACAGAATTGCTCTGGTGTTAAAAGACTGAAATATAATGGATGGAAAGATTTTTATTCCTTTAGTGCAACTAGTTGGGAACTGCTGGTAGCACCCGCCAAATGCCTCATGGATTACGGTGGGAAACACGCATCGAGGGACTAAGGAAATCAAACCCAAAACAAAACAAAAAAGCTCAACAACAAAAAACCACCCCAAAGTCACCCCCACACACATCACCACCCCCGCTCTGGAGCCCGGCACCTAAACGGAGCGCGACCCGTCAGCGGTTCGTTCCCGGGTTTCCCACCGCGGGGATGAGCTCGGCAGTTGCCCCGAGATCCCGAAAGCTTTTCGCTGGAAAATATACCCCTTTGCTCTGGAATGAAAAAAAAAAAAAAAAAAAGGGAATAACCACTTTGGGTTTGTTTTGCGAGAGAGACTTCCTGGGCAAAGAATGTGGGTGCTGCCGAAAGGGGGTTAACGTCGGGAAATGACCCCCCGGAAAAGGCTTTTTAAATCTCCGTGGTGGCTATTGACTGCAGGCACGGGAGAAACGCGGACCGCTGGGGAGCGTTGGATTTGGGGTGTTTGTGGAGATTATTTTTTTGTTTGGTCCTGTTTAATAATTTTTTTATTATTATTTCTTTATTGTTTTACTGCAGAGATACACGTTAGCCTGCGGGGATACCAAACCGGGGATAAACGGGGGTGGGGGGGAATAAACTCTGGAGAAAGCAAAACGGTGACTTCCCCGCCCGAGCATCCCCGGGGGCGGTGGGAGCTGGGTGCCCCGCAGCTGCTCCGCGGGCTCTGGCCACCCCCTGGGGGACCAGCGCAGGGCGTGGAGCCCCCTTCCGCAGCTGCGGGGAGGCAGGGGGGAGCGGGGAGGTGGGGGGTCCTGCCTTCCGTGGGGCCCACTCCTCCTGCCGCGAGTGTCCAGCGCTCACCCCCAAAAATCCTGCAAAGCCCCGCGTGTGCGCAAATCAGGCACTCTGGCGCCTATGGCACTCGCGCGGCGAGGCGCGGGCGCTATATGGCAATGTACAGCTCACCACTATGGAGACACGTGTGCGCGCGCACACGCGCGTACCCGTGCGGTGTATGAGTGCGTGTAAATCCGCGGTACGGCGATGCCCGCGCCAAGGAGACCGCACAGGGGCGCGGAGCGGGGCATGCTGCTGCAGGACCCCGCTTGCCCCCCGGACCTGCTCAGCATGGAGGTCAGCTGCGCACCCCGGACCCCCCCTCCCCGCGCTGGCATCCGCGGAGCAGGTGTTCGCTCCTGAGCCGAGCCCCCGCTGCCCGGAGCCGGTGCCCAGCCGGGAGAGGCTCCATCCCTGACGGTAGGGCCGGCGAGGGCCCGGGGTCCCCCCGGGTCGCCGCTGCCGCCCCGCCGCGCTGGGTGCCCGCAGCCCCCGGCCGCGCAGCGAGGCTCCCGGCAGAGATCAAACCCGGCGCCCTCGGGCACGCCGCAGCCAGCGCGTTTTCCTCCTTCCCCATAAAATGCAGGAATTCCGGGCTTTGACAAGGCAACGTGACAACATGAAATGTAGGCTCCGAGCGCCCGTGGCTTTAGGTAATGAACGCTTGGCCGTAGAGACTCAGAAAGCCCATTCCTAACTGTTTATGTCAACAAATCCATCCCTTGGGAATTAAGGTCCCGGGAGAGCCGCGCTGTGCCCGGCTGGCCTAAGCCGCCATTCAGCAAGTCGGGACTTTAAGGATCGGGATAATTTATCGCGCTGTTTTTAATGTTTATTATTTATTACTCTAATTATTTTTCACTTTCTATTGGGAATTTAAAATATATAGATGTACCTGGAACAGATGCCAACTCCTTTCAGTCTCACTCAACTTCTAATCATCGCATCTGCTTTGTGTCAGAAAATACTTTGGGAACAATTTAACTTTGCATTAAAATAACTAATTAAAGCCACACCTCCACAGCCTCTTGCGAAAGTGGAGGAGGAATTTCAGTAAGTGCATCGCTTTTAATGATAGCATTCTGATTTCCCTGCCTCGCTGTAATTTATTCAGTTACAGATCTGCCTGCGGGGCAGCTCCCATTAGGCCGATGATGAAGTCTCATGAGTAAAGCTTGACACCTCCCTCCTAATAAAATATAATACTCAATTAACTCGGCCTTTCTGAAGGCCTTAATTGGAACAAGCTAATAATGGGCGCAGGGTGAATTGTCATGCCATCCGCAAGCTCGGGGAAGGTGTCACGGATCCGTCCTGCCTTTCCCATGCAGCAGAGGTTGTAACCGAGATTTGGAAGCTTTTCCTTCAACACCCTTGTGTTCTGCAATAAATCTGTATCCATTTAAGGATCTATCATAACACACACAAAGCTCCTGCGCTCAAAGAATATCCAGCGAAAAGATTTAGCTGTAATCCCTGACACAGCTGATTTATACCGAAGGTTAAAAAATACCGCTGGTTTATTTATAACCGGCCCGGCCCAGCTAGGAGAGCACTCGGGACAGCCGGGCGGGGAGGGAGAGGGGCGAGGGGGCTTTACCCTGCCCGGGACTCAGGGGGAGAACACTTCAGAAAGAGGGAGCCCGAGAAAGAAGCGGTTGTCTCCGGTTTTTATGCGGCAGTAAATACTAATTTGAAAAGTCTGCACGGAGATTATGTTCCCCCAGCTTTGTTCCCTGCAGTTGCCAAGCGGGAAGGTTAACAGCGTTCGGGAGCGTTTCGGAGTCGGGAGCGGGGCGAGCGGGGCGGGATCCGCGATGCCCGCAGCTCCCCGAGCCGCTGCCCCCGCCCGCAGCCGCTCCCTCGCAGCCCCCGCGGCTTTCACCCCCCGGCCCGCTCCCTCTCGCACGGCAGAGGCCGGATCCGGCGTGGTGCTGAGCGCCGCCGGCGCGGGGGGCGGGCGGGCTGTGCCCGCCGGGGAGCGCTGCCCCGGTACCGGTGCGGGGCGAGCTGCGGGGCGAGCGCTGGAGCCGGGGCGAGCTCTCCTCTGCCCAGCCCGGTTAAATCGCTCGGCGCTTTCGACAGAGGCGAATTCCCCCTTTTCTCCATCTGGGATCCCGAAGGTCACTCCTGACCCGCACGAGCCTCCTGCAACAAAAACGTACATTGTGCCCGCACGGCGCCTGGGCATGAGGCGGTACATACCCCTGCCCCCCGGGTGCCCCTCGTACCTGAGCACCCCCTCTCCCCCCTCGCCAAAAGGGCCCGGGGCGAGCGGTCCAGCCCCTGCTCCCCAGGGGAGCATCCCTTGAGGCAGGCTGTCCTGAAAACCCTGGGGCAGCGCCGACGGCAACCGGGACCCCCGGAATGCGGCTGTACTGGGGGACAGCAGGGTCCCTGACAGGTCTTACCTGTCCAAAATTACCCCCCACTATGCGGGGGTCGAGACTAGTCTCCCACCAAAGCATGGATTTGAGGTCAATGGGAAGGCGAGTCGAAGGGAGAGTCCCGAGCAAAAAAAAGCGCACGGGCTAAGAAAAGTGATGGAAACATCACCGGAGTATGATGTTGTAAAGAACAGAGGCGCCTAAAAGCGGTTGTTAAAAACAAGGAAACCTCATAAAAGGTTTGGCTTTCGACTTTGAATTGTTGACTTGCAATTCACCTTCATGTGCTGCAAATTTGGCTTTAATTCAGATTCAGAAAAGGGAAGTAATCATAAAGGCAACCCAAACATTCCTTTGAACTTGACCCAGCCTTGCAAAACACACACGGAGAGAAGTTACCTTTTAAAGAACTCCAAACACTCAAGAGACCCACACGCGATTAAACATGTTTTTTCTTTTTTAATTTAATTCGAAATAAAAGATAAGAAATAATAAATCTTCAATAAAATATATAAAATTGTACAAGGCATCCCTTTCAAAGGGACTTTCCTATAATGGAAGATTGGGGGTAAGGGGAAAGGAGAGGGAAAGTTCATCTATAGTGGGTCCCAGGCAGCAACAGTGCCTGGGTCAAAACAAACCAAAACCAGCAAAACCTCGTGGCTTTTTTTTTTTCTCGTTTTTCTGCTTTTTTGTCTGTTTTTTTCTTCCACAACAACATGCTAAGAAAGTAAATCCAGGAGAAGCTCTGCCTTCAGTGCTCCACAGCCTTCGGACTAACTTTCTCACAAAGTTTAGCAAGAGTAATACACATAATACAATAGTTACAAGGAGAAGCCTGGAGAAGATACTGCCAGCGCTCGGGGAGCTCCCACGGGGACAGACAGGTTACGCAGTCTCTTGGCACCCCACCGTCCTACTAGTAGGGTTGTTTGTGATACCTGGATCTCTCTTAAGAAGGGCTTGAAGCATGAGTCACTTACATTGGCATCCTTAGCAAGGGAAGAAGAGGAAGACTCGGGGGGTTCTTCTATTTAACCGAGACTGTTGCAAATAGTAATAAAAAAACCCAAAAAAACCAGACATGTCCCAGAAGTGTTCAATAATCCTTTGCTCACCACCACTGTGGAAACAACCCACATCTTCTTTCCCCAGAAAGCTTCCTTCCCTCTTTTCTCATTTTCAATGAACATTGCAGAGCCAAGACTACCTGGCTGTAGCCAAAAATTTCTAAGCATGCCAATAGGAAGAGATAACGACCAGCCTGCCTAATAACCCTCCCTTGCATGTTACCTCCCCTCACAGTGCTTTACAAATGCTGAAGCTATTTATACAGATAAAGGCATTACAGGAGCCTACGGTGGAGAAAACCACGCTCTACATTTAGGAGCCCCACTGTTCATCTCCTTGCAAACATCTGTCGAGGTTCGGACTGCAAAAATATTCCCTACCCCCAGAAATGCAGGAACTTGCTGGCTCTGAACTTCACTCAGACTCTACTGGGTCTAGTTTCTATTTACACGGTGTCTCTAGCTAAGGGCTCTGCTTTCTTTAAAAAAAAAAAAACAAAAACAAAACAACAAAAAACAAACAACAAAACCTTGATTACACCTTTTTATTTCCCTCCCCCCTGCCACCAAATTAACTGATGGAAACAAGAGTGTGGGTTTAGGGCATGCACCCCTCTTACTTTAAACATGTGTTGGGCCCCATCAGGAAGGCATCAGGAAATCTCTGCCTTTTTAAGATGAGATTGCTTTTTCACCTGTTCTTTTTTATTCTAGTTTCACGTGCACTGTATAAAACCCCTAAATTTGCTCAAATGTTTTTTTCTTTTTGTTTGTTTGTTTTTACATTTTTTTTCTTTGAGGATCAGACTCTCAGCGCTCAGAGCACGCTCAGAAGACACCCAACCCATAGCGTACAGGATGTCTTGCTTTGCTAACGCAAACTCCCGTACACTCAGGATGGCAGATAGAAGCGTGCAGAAAGAACAGCCAGTACTGGCTGGGGTACTGCCTTCTCAGGGTCGGACATGATCCACCAGGAAGTCTGTCTCACTGTCGCTTTGTCTTTCTGATCTTCTTAGGATAAGTGGTACATGCTATATCCAACAGGAGTAGCATAGAGTCCAACGGGCGGGATAGGCAGCACAGGTCTGTGAAAAGGGTAGGATGTTCCATACAGTGAGGCAGCCTGGATGGGAGAGTTGATGGGGAAAGGGAGGCTGAATCCCGACGGCAACATGGGCTTCGCTGCCATTTTGAGCTTCTCTAGTTCAGCCTCCTGCAGTCTCTTGGCCTTGGCCCTCCGATTCTGGAACCAGATTTTGACCTGGGTCTCTGTGAGGTTGAGGGAGCTGGAGAACTCGGCTCTCTCGGCGATGGACAGATACTGCTTCTGGCGGAACTTGCGCTCCAGAGCCAGCAGCTGGGAAGTGGTGAATGGGGTTCGGGGCTTCCTATTCGTCTTGTGCTTCCTCAGGGTGCAGGCAGTGGGGCTCAGGTGTCCTGCAAGGAAGGGAAAGGCCAGTTATCACAACGCAGGGGGACCTGAGTGCTCTGGAGAGATGCCGCGTTTGAGAGGGCTGGGGTGGGAAGGGAGGGGGGGGGGGTTAAGGGAGTGTCCCACCAGGCAATACCCTCAAAACAGGGGATCCTTTTGCAAGTGGTTCTGGAAATATTTTTCTGGCCAAACTTATGTTCACAGGACTTCAGCAGACGTCCTGGAAATGTGAAATTTTGCCTCAGTGATTTCAAAGGGACAGCCTGTAGGCAATCAGGGCACGAAGGATTCACAGGCACACACACAGCAGATTGCTTTAGGAGTCACATCACAGGGGTCTAGAACACACAGAACAGCATCTTGGTAGCTGCAGAACTGGATGAATAACTGCAGCAACGCACGGGACGAGCATACAGGCAAAAGTAAGAGACCCACAAAAGAACAGTGCTGCAAGAGACAAGCCCAGCCCAGCCCTGCGCCAGGGTTTCTCCACCAAATGCAACAAGTCAACCCTATCTTTTTTTTCTGACAGCTGAAGAAGTGGGTATGATAATTTTTGTCATTTAGATAACTGGGCATTTTTCTTACTATTTCTTCTTCAAGAGCAACCTTCTCTTCTGCTTTATAACTTTTCAAGGAGTATTTTCTGGTTTTGAACAAGTATAAAAAAAAAAAAAAAGCAGTGTACATTTCATTCAACATTTAGTTTTTATGACATTTGCCCATCTAAAAAAATGAAGACATAGCTACAAGCATCCGTAGCCAATAAAAGTCAGGAAATCTACTACCTTTTGTGCTTGCCTTGTAACCCTAACCAGGTTAGGCACATGTGCCCGGGACAGCACATCGCTGACTTGTCTTTAGACTCATTTTGCATTTCACTAATAATTTTGCAATCTCAAGAACGATTAAAAACCCTGTGGCTGACTTCAAAAGCTCAGCGATTTGGCTGTGTTTTGGATTGCTCCCGGGGCATACGACCAGCTCCCCTGGCTCCCCAGCCTGATACAGAAAAGGACACCCAGGCTGCTCTTAAGAGGCTGCTAAATTTTGTACTTGCTGCAGTGTCTGCTTCAAACGCTTGTTAGTATTTGCACGTCGTGTTTTCTGGACCCATTTCACTTTCCTTTTATTTTTTAAAATAAAGTGAACCCCGAAGCTGTTTAAGTGCATATCGGGCAATTAAAAAAATCCCACGAGGAAAACGTTCAAAAGTTGAGAGAGGGGAGGGAGAGAACAGCTAAGCAGAAAAAGTTAAAACTTCTCTTCTTACTCTTCTTCTAGATAACGAAAGCGAAAAATAAAACCCTCTTAGAAAACAACTTGTCAGATACCGTCTTATGATCACACGAGGGCATTTTACTAATTACGGTGCTCACCGTGACAGTCGGTTCGCTCCAAAACTAGCATTAAATTCAAACGACACTGAATGGACCCTAAATTCCCTACCGGTCACCCCGTTATCCCAGTCTCTCTTTAAAGGCAGCCCGTTCCTGTCCCCCGGGGCGCGGAGGGGCCGCCCGGCAGGGACAGCCTCCACGGGGCTACTGTCGCGACGGGCGGGCTGGCTTAGCCCGACCTGTCCCGACTTCTACGCGCAGGGGGAAACGGCAAACACATGCTTTCAAATTAAATCCCGGGTAAGTATTTCCCCGGAATACACCCAAGCGGTCAAAGGCTTCTTCCCTCCCCATCCCCCAGCCCTGATAAGCGGCGGGGACCGTCGCCATCGCTGACCCTGTCATTGCGCTTATCCCGTGACAGTCCTCAAGCCCTGGCTGCAGGCATTTGTTTCGCTGGTTTTTTTTCTATTTGTCCTCCGTTTTCTGGCCAACGCCGGACAAAAAGCATCACCCGGAGACAGCTGCCTTTTCGCGTTGTTCAAAAATCCAACTTGTACAGCTCTTCCCCCAGTTCATCCCACCCGGATTATTAATGATCGTAAATCGAGGAGCTGTTTCTAACGTCACACATCCTCCCCGCTCCACCGCCCGTGACGGACGGGCTTCCCGGGGGGAACCGGCCATCGCCCCTTGCTGTCACACCGGCTCCCAGGGACCGAGCGCCGGGAAATCGGGAAGATGAACGAGGCCGAAGGACCTTCCCTTCCCTGACCATCACTTTTCACCCCAAATCCCGCTGCCATCACCCACTGCAGTCCCTGGCGACTGAAGCCCTTGCAACGCTGTTTTGCAGATCTCACGAACCGCCGATTTTAATAGAGAAAGAATTTAGAAGTGGAAAAAAATGCACCGGGAAAAGATTAGGCCTTGTGTCTGGGGTTTGGGCAGTTTTCGAGAAGGGGTTCGAGTAGGAGCACACGCTGTTTTTCACGCTTTTCCAGCATAGTTGGGGATACATGGAAATCGCAAACGGGAGCTACGCAGGGAATGACACGGGCAGGCTGCTCTCCTCCCAGCACGTTAGAAATCAAATTAATTGGGGATTATCGCAAAGGAAAGGAAGCGACTGAAAGCCAAATCGAAATGATTGTAAAAAAAAAAAAAAGGAGCTGTAATAGCACTAAACTTCCTTCTTGCAATATTAGGTTACAGGAACAAATTCTGCGAGGCTGTCCGGCGGGACAGTCCGCGTCTGTAAAGTCACTAACTTCAGTAAAGCCGAGCGTTACATGTGCATCAGGCACGTCGGGGATGCGCGGGGAGAGCGGATCGATCTGTTAACGCAGGTGCCGACAGAAAGCCTAGCGCTGTCGGGCTGCGGCTGTCACCTTCTCCTGAAGGTACTGTTGTTTTTTTTATTTTTTAGAAGCAATTGATTTTTTTTTTTTAAGGGATGTCCCCAAAAGCGAAATGCAATTCAACGCAGACACAGCAGCGCAGCTCGAACAGCAAAAAGGGTTGAAGAAGTGACCTGTCACCTCCGGCTGGCGTGTCCCTAAGGCGGTGGGGACGGGGTCGGGAGGGATGGCAGGGGCTGAAGGGGTCATGCCCAGCCCGGGGAACCCTGGCAGGCTGCAGGCAACGCAGGAGAGAGACAAGCACCGCGCCGGGAGAGACCCGGCGGGAGACCGCGCCGGGCTGGCGGGGACTGGCGGGGACACCTCCCGACCTCACAGGATGGCTTTGCCACGCATGGTGTCAGGGAGAAAGGAACCGGGAGAATTCCCAGTTCTCCTTGCATCGAGATAACATAAACGGACGAACTGGCAGCCGGCGAGACGTGTGTCGGGAAAGGCAGCTCCTGATCTTTCTATGTTTTTTAAAAAAATATGTATTTTTATATACCTGCGTATAACAATCTGTAACTGTATGAACGCAGAGATATAACATACATATGAAGAAATCCGTAACGCACACATACCACTCACACACATGTAGATGGAAATACATATATAAAATGTACTGCACATATTCAGCGCGCTGCGCGCATCCCGGCGCCCGGCGAGCAGCGCAGCTCGGGGCCGGGGCTCTGCGCCCGCCCGCCCTCGCCCCCCGGCCGCCGGCGCAGCCCCCGGCGCCGCTCCCCCGGCCACTCACTTGGCGGCGGGGAATATCTCCCGGCCTCCTGGATCCAGGACGTGCCGTCCTCCGAGTTCTCCGATTTGACCGAGGCGGTGTCGAAGGTTTTTGTAAGCGCCCCGGGGGGGCTGTGCGCGTCCCGGGAGCCGTGACCAGGCAGCAGCAGGTTCCTGGAGGTGCCCACGGCCGCCCCGTCGGCGCTGCCCCCCGCCGCGGCCAGCGGCAGCTCTTTGGGGGGTTTCTTGTCGGACATGAGGGCTTCCACGCTGAACGGCAAGCTGGACACCTTGACTTTGTGGTGCTCCTCGGCGCCGGCCGCCGGGCCCTCCTCGTCGGAGGAGAAAACCTCCTTCGCCTTGGAAGGAGAAGCCATCGCGGGTGCGGAGGGAGGCTGGAGCGGGGCCGCCCGGGGAGCTGCGCTGCGCCTCTGCCCGGCCCTGCGCGGGGACTGCGCGAGTGAGGCGCTGCGGGGCCGCCCCCCTTTTTCCCCCCTCTGGGGGCTCCCGGCTCTTTCCTCCTTTGGGAAGTGGAGTAAACGCCGCGCCGGCCAATCAGAGCCCGCGCTGGGCCTGACGTCGCGGGGTGACTCATGCCATTGGCTCGGAGGGCCGCGGAGGGCGGAAACCTTTTTTTTTTTTTTTTTGTCGGGCCGATGCCGTCGGGGGGGCCCCCGCCGCTCCGAAATGAATTAGGAGTTAATGACACGGGCAGCCAGCGGGGCTGTGCCATTAAGGAGCCGTCCAGGGCTATAATCATAGCGAAGCAAGAGAAAAAGCCGCCGGGGTAATTAAGGCTGATGATTAGGCGAAGAAGAAACTTCAGAAGAGCGCGGCTCTGCCTCCTCCCGCCGCCGGCCCGGCTCCTCCCGGCCCCCCCGGCCCCCTCTGCCGCCCCGTCGAGTACCGACGCGCCCCCGCCCCCCGGAACGCCCCCCCCGGAGCGGCCCCCCCCCGGAATGGGGATCCTTTCTGCTGTCACTGGTTAGGGGCTGCGGGGTGCCGGACCCCGCTCAGCCCGACGCCCCCGCGGGGGGACGCGGGCCCCTGCTCCCCCCCGCTCGTTTTTCATCCCAAAAGGTTTTTTTTTTTGTTTGCGTTCCCTCGGCATCAGGACCCAAGTCGGGCAAAACCACCCTGCAGAGGTTAGATCTGTAATTATTATTTTTTTCCAGCGTCAATTACACACGTGATGAATGGATGAGCTTTAATAAATTAGGGGCACGCAGCCCTTAATTAAGAGGCATATCAAACCTGTACTGTGAAAGAGATTCTCTCACTTTTTGACTTCCTACCAGTGGTATGAATAAAGAGTATCCTTTAAAAAGCGTTTCTAATTACCGCGCAGATAAAAGCAAATGCATATTGTTCTTTTCATAATTATTTTAATCTTATGGCGAGCGTTATTTCATGCTGTGCCCGCAACTTTCTCTGGGTTTTTGGGTTTTTGTTGTTGTTGTTGTTTTTTAACATCCAGGAAATGCAGAGTTGGGGAACTGTTTTGGTGTAATAAGTTATAACTGGGGCTCTAAAAAGCAAAATACTGCAGGAAGGCAGCAGTGCCTCTGCCCAGGTGAGGGGTTGCGTGGCACAGCTCCTCACCCCAAGCCCTGGCCTCAGGGCCAGCTGGGACACAGCTTGATCCTCGGCAGCAGCAGGACTCTGCTCCCTGAGCACGTTTCCTTCTCTCACTTCCACAAAACATGCAGGATTTCACTAGCTCTTCTTGTGCTTGATTTCGACTCCTGACTTTCCTGTCAGCCCATGTGGCAGTCTTGGAAGCCCCCAGTCCTGTTAACACAAATCATGACTTCCCACTCCCTCTGCAGCCTGCTGATGATACCTTTTCCTAGAGGACAGTTTGGGAGCTGCTTTTGGGAGAGGAACTGCTCCAGTGCCGATTTTCTTTGGGCTGTGCTCCTCTACCTAGGCCAAACCAGAGAGCATCTCAAGGATGGGGCTGTACTGGGTGCGCTGCACTGGGCCCGGGGGTCCCCCAACCCCTTATAACCCTGGTCAATCAACCCCCCTACCCCCCTCACCCCCACCCCAGTCAGCCAACAAGTATCTGAGCCCGTCCTGTCCTAACTCTGATAGCATCTCGCCTGGTGCCACGGATGTCAAATTGGGACTGGGGCATGCGATTGAGGTGTGAGGAGTGTGGGAGGACATGTATGAGAAGCTGTGTTACAAAACCCCACTCATCAGTGGGACTAATAGTAGGGTTTGCACACTCATTACTTATTGCTAGCAGTGTTGCTGCAGACCTCGACGGGTTAAGGATTTAAGCCAAGCAAGATCTGCAAAGAGAAGTGATGCCTTTCACTGCCTCAGCCCAACTAATCTGGCTGAGGCAGCCTGCAACGTTTCAGACAGCAGAGCCCTGACTTGGGCTTTACTCCAGGGGTGAAAATAGTAGCTGATCCTACAACCTGATGACTTTCCAGCTGCTCTTGCTATCTTCAGTTTGTTGCTTCTCCTTCTCCACAGAACTCATCTCTTTGCTGGAAGATCTGAGAGAGACGCAGGACTGCAGTCAGCCAGCCCCGGCCTTGCCAGCCCTGCTGCTGTAGTGGGGTTGTGTTTGCCCCTCTCCTCCCCCCCTCCCCTTCCCTTCCCTTCTCCATGCTTCCTGCACTGTGACAAGTAAATGAGAATTGATGGACATGCAGAAACAATGCCTGTGTGTCAAGAACAATGCACTGCCCGTGGAAAACCATTGTGGGGCTGCTGAAAATGCTACAGATAATTATACCGCGCTCCCAAAGTCAATGCCTGCTGGAAGGGCGCCTGGGGAAGGAGAGCTCGCAGGAGGGCAGGTCATGGTGACACTGATCACGTCCCTTGGGTGCAGGTTCTATCCCTGGGTGCTGGCTGTGGTCTGGGTGGGCAAGCTCCCACACTGTCCCCGTGGGCTTGGGGAGGCTTGTCTGCGCTGCCATCCTTTGGGAGGCTGGAGGACGGAGGGGGACCAAGGGACAAGCTTCTCTCGGCACTGTGGAGCGTAGAGCAGAAGGTGGCTCATCCTGCCTGGTTTGACTGGCTTTTGGGTGCCACAGGGGCGCCTGGGATGGCAGAGCATCACAGCGTTTGCTCATGGCGTTTGCCCTCCCCAGCATTAGCCCACCACCAGGTTGGAGCATTTTCTGTCTAAAGTCTGAACTTGGAGGTTTCTCTCCTCCCTCACCCCTCCCCTCCTTCATCCTCCTCCTATCAGTTAAACATAGCAGGATGAAGCCCCACACGGCACTGAAAGCCGGGACGGAAACCTCACCGAGATCGGGTTTGGAGGAATTAAGGCTTCCCCCCTGCCCAGGATCTCAGAGCGGCCGCCCAGCCTCAGACCAGCAGGGAATTCTCCCGGCCCGGGGAACCGACGTGAGTCCGGGGGCTTTCCCCTGCGTCGGGCTCCCCCCTCGTGTCCCCGGTGAGACCCCGCTCCCAGGGAGGGCGGTCCCGAGGGCTCTGCCGTCGGGGCTCTGCCGTCGGGGCTCGGCGGGAGCCGCCTGGCTCTCGGGGCGGCCCCTCCTCGGGGCTGTGTCCCAGCTCGACGCCCGAGTGCTCCCCACTACCGGGCCGCCGTCAGGAGCCGTCGCCCGGAGCACGGCCGGATCCCAAGGATGCCCAGAAAGCCCCTAACTCCCCTCGCCCCCCAGCCCCCCCCCCCGCCGCCTCTGGCAGCACCAGCCCCTGTGAGGCGGGGCGGGCCCTGGGCGCCCCGGTCCTGGGGCTCTCAGCTGGAGTGGGACGGGGAGGGGGGAGCGCAGGGGGAGGAGAGACGTTGCAGACAAACTGAGGCTGTTTTGCAGGCGCCAGGAGCGGGGAGATGAAAGGGAAGCTCCTGGGGGAAGTGGCTGTGCAGTTTGACCGGCTCCAGCAGCAGCAGCAGCAGCGACGGCCCGTCCCGGCCAGCTCCGCCTTCCCCCTGCCCACCCCCCAGCCCCCCACCCCCCGGCCCACCTCCGCTTCGCCTTTCCCAGCCCGGGGGCGGAGGGAGGCGGCGGGCAGGCGCTGCCGCAGCATCCTCGCTCCGGTACCCGTCGGGCCGTGGGCAGCATCCCCACCGCCAATTGCCACAGCACAATTAGTGTGCGGTAGCCGGTGCTGGTGCATTGCCGGGCGGGAGGGCTGTCCAATTCCTCCAGTCCCCTCGCCCCACTCCCCTTATCGGTGTAAATCAGGAGGGAGCCCATCCGGATCGTTAGACGAGCGATGCCCAGTCCAGTCCACTGAGCAGCAGCTCATGTCCTTTACAGACTCCTCGTGGGGACGAAACGCCCGCGGGCAGTGGGAGCGCGTTTATTCTTCGGGAGGGACAACCCCACAAGCATTTCCCCCTCCTTTTACACCGATTTGGTTAATAAAGCCGTTTTCTACACAGAGGTTTTTTAACGAGCCACCGTGAAGCTGGCGTGTGGAAGTCCCTTAGGAAAGGAACATAAGCCTCCCGATTTGACTAGAGAGAAAGGCAGGAAAATGGAATCAGAATGTGCATCATGTTTAAGTTTTACGCCGAAAGGAGGTGTGCGCCGAGGTGATATTTGATGTGTCAGAGGTTGGGAGGCTTTTGTCTCATCACCTTGCTCCAGATGAGACCTGGAGCCAAGAGAAAGGCGTTGTAATAATAGATATTATGCATTTATCTCCAGACGCTAGAGAGGAATTAAAACGAGCCGAATATCAGAGCTTCCGAGGGATCAGCTCTGGCTACCGACGCTTCCACCTAGATCCTCCTCTGGAGTCCGCTGGGCTCCGTTTCCGAAGCCGTTTTGGCCGATCGCTGTTTGCGGGGCCAGCTGCCGGGCGGCTGGCGGGGGGGTCCCTTCCCCGGAGCATCCCCCGGCCGCCCGGGGGGGCCCGTCCCGCGGTGCCGGTGCGGGGGAGGTGGGTGCCACGGGGCAAAGCCGCCCGGCGCTCGGTGCGGGAATGCGCGGCCAGCGCAATCACGCGTTATAATTGTCCTCTGTGTCACCCGACGGTGGTTCCTGTGTGTCGCACCGGTGCCATCCGCTCGTTGAGACGGCGAGTGCACAGTGAGCCGTGATCATTGCGTAAGGCGAGCGTCTCCTCTCCCACCCGCCGAGGGTTGCTCTCTCCCTCTTTCTGCTCAGGGGTTTCACTTAGGAGCAGGTTTTTATTCTGCTTGGCAGGAGCCAGGGGATAGTTGTGAGAGATCAGGTGGCTTTTTGCTCAAAGCAGCGAACAGTTTTGCCCTGAAGGATTGAAAATTATTACCCCACCCCACCCCCTCCGAGGTACCAACTTTTAAAATAAATACACGGGAGAGCTTCGGAGGAGGAGAGCGCTGGTAGGGAGGTTGTATGTACGTGCAGGAAACTCGCGATCAAGAGGATCGGATGGAGACTTGGTTTGCGGAGGCGATAGGCGACCCCTCGCTGCGACGAACAGCGGGACTCCGGGGGTGCCGGTTGCCGATTGCGGTGCCGGGGGGGTCCCTCAGGCGATCCCGGAGCCCAGAGGGTCCCGCTCTGTCCCGGAGGCCAGGGCCGGCCCCTGCTGCCCGGGACGCGGGTGCAGCCGGCGCTGCCTCCCGAGAGCGCAGGATCGGGCCCCGAGGGCAGACACCCCGGGCACCTGCTGGCGCCCGGCCAGCCGCCCCCCGCCTCGGCGAGCGGCACCCCCGCCGCTCCGCACATCACTCTTCCTTCTTTTTTTTTTTTTTTTTTTTTTTTTTTTTTAAGAGGGAGCAAAAGGAGGAAAAAATGCCCATCCATGACCTCCCAACTTTTTTCCCTGCGCGCCGTCTTTCCGTTCGCAAACGGTGTTCATCGACCTTGCTTCAGTGAATCTTAATTATCGCGCACACCTTCCTGCTTGTCTGCGTTATGAACACATCAAAATCAGTCACCCCAGCGTGCAAAATAATGTGTGGAGAGTTATAAACTGAAAGCTCCTGCACTGACAGATTCGAGCACCCGATTATTCCCGGACACTGCCTGCGCACACCCACCTCCCCATACAAACAAGCAACTGAGTTTATTTTTATACACCGGTTTTACTTGTATTTGTCAGTTTTCATACACATTCGTTTTCGATGTTTTGCCTACTTCCCTCCACCCATCTGGGAAAGGCAGAGGAGCTGTGAGCTGGGAAACATGTTGAATTATCCCGTGCCCAAACGGAGCTGCTATGAAAATCCTATTATCTGTGCAGTACATTCGCGGTGTGGAGATGGGTCCCACGCTGGATGCAATTCCCGAATTACAGTTACCTGCTGTCGGTTGTTTTTCCTCATTCAGCCCCCCGGCGTTATTTTCAAAACCTGTCCCCAGCCCCCCGAACGGTGGCAGCTTTGCCATGTACCGCTGGTCTCCCGCAGCTGCCCACCTCCCTGACCACCCTGGCTGATATAATAAACCCATCGAGAAAAATCGAGAAACGCTTTTGGGGTACAGGCTTAGATTCGGTACAAATTGACTGCGAGAGCACCCGAGTCTGTGAGATCAGCCGGCTGATTTATTCGCTTCTCAAGCATCATTTCTGTACAGAAAACTTAAATTTTCATCCTTTTTTCTTTCTATTCCCCCACCACCCCCCCCCCCCGGAAAAAAAAAATGACATAAGATCAAGAACTTTTAAAATTGTTACTGGGTAGAATGAAGGACGGGGGGACTGATCCGTGTTTTGGGTCTGGGGTCGGCTCTGCCCGGTGGTTGAGGGACCCTCGCCGGGTGCGAGCTCGGAGCTGCGCTCCTCGCAGGACCTGGGACCAGCTCAACCCCCATTCCCAACGTGCTGGTGCTCCCAGCCCTGTCCAGCTCGTTCCCGGCGCTTCCTACCCCGGGCGCGGGATGTGAGCGGGGTGGGCAGCGAGCGCCGGAGAGAGCACATTCCACCCCGGATTCCAGCCAGCCCTCCAAGGTTACAGGGATATTCCCCCTCCCGCGCCCCCCCTCCCCCCTTTTCCTTTATTTAATTACATTCAGGGTTGTTTCACGGGGTTCGCAATTATTCTGATTGCATTTCGAGATGATATTTGCTCTGCAGAGAATGCCGTCAGGGTCCCAGCAATGTTACGCAGGGGTGGGGAATTTATTTGGATGCTCCTAATTCCACTGTAGATTGTATCGGCTCCAAGCGTTTTTAAGAAGGGTAATAATTTTTATTTGTGTGTATATACATATATATGCATATTTGCACGAAAAGTTGTAATAAGCAAAGCAAATCCGAATATAACAGATGCTGGAAGGATGTTCATTTAGCAAATGATGAAATTAAATCCATGCAGCAATTTTTTACAGCTTTATTTTGCACAGCCTCTCAGAAACGAGAGACAAGAATCACTAACAGCCAGTTTGCAGTCCTTCGATCCCTGTTAGTATAGCTTTTCCTCTTTCTCTACATATATTGCTGCTCATGTAGTAAGGTAGTTAGAAATATCCCACACTGTCTTGTTTCCATAATTTCCCTCTGGAAAACAATCCTCTTTCCAATATGAGCACTATCTTTGCTTATGCACTTACAAAACGCGTTTTAAATGACTTTGTTTATAGACTCCAAGGTTAAAAAAAAAAAAAAAAAGTGAAAATTCTTTAAGTTTAACTCGAGGTGGCTACTTGCAGTGGTTGTGGGGAGGGAGCACTTTCAGAGAGGGTTTGCCATCGGAACACTGCAGTAGGTTACGTGGGTTTTTGCTTCATGTAATAGACTGAGTCAAGTTTTGTGTGCTTTTTATTAAAAATCTGCATTTTCTTCTGACTGCACAACACCACTTTGTTCCACTGGAAAATTCTTGGATAGTAGCTCCCCACATTTCCTCATCTGAAAAAATCTCAGTTACTCTACAGTCAAATCAAATTGTTTTTTCAACACTTGTTTTTTTTATTTCAAAGTGGTGCTAACAAGACCGCGATGCTCAGAGATGCTCTCCCTGTTTAAGGATTTGGTTTGTAGCTGGACCCTGATCCTCTCAGTGGCTTGGCACTGGTCAGCTTCCACAACCGGGCTACGTAACAATGTGGTTCAAAATATTTCAGGATGCAGGCAACCAGCTCTGTCTCGATTTCCTGAGCAGCAGTGACAATGGTGAAAAAACGTGGGAAACAGAGATTTGTACTGAGCAAAGACATTTTTGCAATGTCAGGCTGTTTGACCGTGATAATGGTGAGCTCTGGATATTTAAGGTTCAGTTAATAGAGGTTTTATTTCATTTGATTTACTCCAGATGGTTCTCAGCCACAACACAGAGACTTTTAGACAGCAACCAGAGCTCCAGCATGCAGGAGTATCTGAGTAATGAATTTTCATTTGGCCCACAACAGATAACAGCTTGGGCAACACTTGGATCTCTAGAAGTTTGGATTCCAGAGACATGCACTGCACAGGGGGAGGAGGAGAGGGATGAGGGAGGGGGCTGCTGCTTTTTACAGCACAGCAAAAGCCAGATCTATGTACGCCAAGAAAATAATCTTAAAATTATGTTAACAGTTTTCTACGTTGGAGAGGGATAAATCCCAAATGAACAGTAATCAGAATAGTTTAGTCAGCCTTGGTCTGCAGTGACAGTATTGGCTCTGCTTCTCCATCATTATCGGTGTAGGTCCAACAAAGCCAGCCTCGTTATGACCTAACTCTACTTCAATTCAATTACCACTGGCTTAATCAGCCCAAGGTCTAATATGTTAACAAAGGCTTTGCATGATCCAAAATTCCTACCAGATCTACTGGAGCGTGACCAGTACCACCTAAATTTGCAACACATCTCTATGCTGCCATAGACAACAGAAAGATAAAGTACCCTTTGCCTCTTTCGCACTTCCATTTGTGCTTTAAATCATATTTTTTTCTGTCATCATTCACAAGCACAAATTCTTAGTTTATCAGTAACATTTTGATTTCTTTGGTCATGTTTCAAATAGGTCAAGATTAATTATACCCATGATTACAGGAAAAGAGAGAAATGCCTTCCTGTGAACATCTACCAGTTGGTAATAAAGGTGAAACTGGCAAAAAACCTTGGAGGTAATTGCTAATGGTACGATTAGAGTTATTATTGGTGTGGTAGAATTCAAAGAGGATAATGCAAAAGGCAGATTATACTCAATAAATATGAAAGTTGCTGATGCCTTCTGGGAAACACTAGAAGCTTTTCCTCATAGTAAGTCTTTATTGCAAGGGTAATATTATTGTTAGTGATTATCCCTTTGCTTTTCTTTACTAGCAAAAAGGCTAGCATATAACATCAGATTTTGGGGTGTGTGTGTGTATTTTCCTTCTGCAGATCAGTTTGCAGCCAAATGCAAACTGTTCTCTTTCAAGGTGGCGGATGCCAAGAAAAGCAGCTTCTGCAGGCTACAAACTGCACAGAGCAAATCACGGGGCATAGGTGTCCTCGATTTACCTTCACAGTGCCCACTGGTGCTTGGATTCTAATGCAGAACCTCACTGCAAGCATAGCGTGTGCTGCAGGGGCCAGAGGGTCCTAAAGGATACAGAGGGGTCAGGCTTGGCTTTGCATTGGCCTTGGCATGGGAAGGATAGTGGGTGAGAATAAGGTAGTAAATGCCCACATGGAACAACACTTGGATGAAGCGGCGCCTGCTGCCCCTTCCTTCAGATCTTTGTTGGTGACCCCAGGAGGCTGCTGAAAATGGTCTGTGACTGCCACATGTTTTTCCCTGGCCACCCTTGACTGCAGCATGGTCCTGTACGCAGAGGTGTGCCTTCCTCAGCCTGGCGACATGCCCGCAAGGTGGGCAAGGGAGAAGGAGGAATGGGACGGCATGCGGAGCAGCAGCCACGCTTGGAAGAAGGGCATTTGCTCCCTCTCTCCCGAGCACTCAGGATCTCTTCCAAGCAGCCCATGGCCAGGGAGCCGGCTGTCTCCCCACTCACCTCTGTTGCCCCCACTTTGGCTTTAAACGCTGCCTCCAGCCCTGGGCTTGATTCAGCAGACGCTGGAGTGCTGCCCAGATGTGGAAGGGTTGGTTGTGAGCTCCCATCTCGCCTCGCTGAGGGTGCCTTCCCTGCTGCTCCCAAGGGAAGCCTCTGCCCCCCTTTGTCTCCTCCTGCCCTCGCTGCAGCCTGCTTTCCTAGCTCGTGCTAGGTTGCTCTAACTCCCATGGAAGGGCTTTACAATGCAAGGAGCAGAAGGGTTCCAAGTCTTCAGACCCAATTCCACTTCTTTTCCCTCCAGTGTTTTTTCTTCAGTCCTTCTACCAGGCTACAGGCTGGCTCTTGCGTAGCATACAAGCAGCAGAGGCTGAGCACTGTTGGAAACAGAGGGATGGCACTAGCACAGAACCTACAGAGACGAGGGAAGAACAGAATTTTCTAACTGCCACAGAGTATATGTCTCTGTCAGGAGGGCAAATCAACTCTTGTCTCCTTTTTCCTTTTTTTTTCTTTTTTTTTTTTTCCAGGTAAATGTTTCCAGCAACAATATAAAAGGCACGAGAAACATGAGATCATCCCGTGTTGGATGTGAGAGAGACAGACACTCCTTCATGTGTGTATTCTCCTGCTAGCTCTGTGCAATCTGTAGCGAGAAGCATAAATACTGAGTAATTTTATTAACTGGCTCTTCTATGGGCTTGTTCAGGCCAAACTTGGATTTTGTAAAACAAACAAACAGCATCGTTTTTGAAATCAAGAATGTAAGAAAGTATAAACAGGGGGATATTAAGTTTTCCAATTAAAAGAATTATCTTACATAATTAAAATCCCCACTACCACCTCCCAAATTCAGTAGTGCCAGGAACAGAAAAAAGTATAAATGCCAACGACAGTAACTTTTTTACTTCCATGATCCAAGTGAAATGAATGGCTTGGTACAAAAAAAAAAATTAGAAAAATAAAAAAGTAATGATGATTGAAATTCTACTTTTTTGATTGAAATTTCTGCTTTCTCATGCAAGTGTTAGTAATAGTGTAGGAGAAAATGTTTGTAGTTTTTAGGTTATTGTTCCACTGAAGTTTCTTGACTGATAATATGGAGATCTGAAAAAATCTGATCACCAGTTAAATGGGAAAAACATAATTGTGTTTAAAGGGGAACACCAGACAGCTTTTTCAGCCTTAAAATTTAATCTGGATATCCAGAGTAATGGGTGTTTGGTATCTCTAGATTGATGCCTTGAAAATTATTTGCTGCTCTCTGAAAATGTTTGTTTTATTATATATGTTCAAGATATCTGACAAGTTGTAAGGTGGATAGTGCCAGGGTTTCTTTGGTTACCTCCAAACAAACTCCTTATGTTCTCCAAATTGTATCTTCATCAAACAATAGCATACTAACCCTCGAGATCTGCTCCCAAACAGTTTTTTTAAAGTGTGTGTGTGTACATCTCTCACTCTGCATTTATAGCAACTGCATAGAAGAGAATCTCTGTTGCTGAGATCTCAAATTATTCCTAAAATTATAGTCTTAAATTAAAAGCTGGTTAACACAAAGACAAGGGCATAAAAAGATTATTGTCTAACCTTAGTTTTAAAAGTCAGTGGTTGAAACAGAAACTAAGCTGTGGAGTCCTGACTTCCATTTGATTGAATGACTTTTGAATCACATTTCCCACATCCAGAGCTAGATCTGAGTCAGTTGCAATTTGCATTTTAAGTCAAAGGAAATGCAATATCCAGTCAAATATACATTTCAATTGAAGTTGGTTGATTCAGTCTTGCCACTTGTAAGTGCTTTGAGCCAGCAGAATTCTCCACGGAGTTTGCAGGAGTGGTATTTAACTTGCATCATATGTGGCAAATTGCTCGGTGCAATTTAAGCAATATTAACCTAAAGGGAAGAGAAAGGTCTGTCACTTAAATCCGGGCTGACTCCTTCGTACAACGTCGTAATTGGTAACTTTGCTTTCATCCTCCTCTCGTTTGTTTTGTCATGTTTGACAACGTACACATTTGAAAATTAATGGGTTAATCACCTGCATAATGGCTTTATACCAAACACCAGAAGGATCTTCCTGGATTTTGTTTGCAAGTTTGAATAAGCACCTTCATTTGCACTGCTGGGAGAGCACCTTGATGAAGCAGGTTGGTTTCAGGAAGGAGAGCTACTTCTGTCTTCTTCCAATTCTGGAAGTGCTGAAAACAAGGTTTCATTTTGGATTTTGCATTTCTTTTAACAACAAAATCAGTCAGTACCCATATGTCTATTCACTTCATTGAGTCTGTTCTTTCGAAAGAAGTGTTTTTCATCAAATAAGTTATAGAGATGGATTCAAACACACAATTTAACACACACTGTGTTTTTTTACTTTTTTTTTTAAGTAACAAAGGTGACTTTCCAGCACATTTCTAAACAGTTTTATTAAAACCTGAGATTAAAACATCCAAAAAGTTTTGGAAAAAAACCCCTACCCAACCAAACACAAAACCTGCTATTCTGATGCTGGGAAAATGGGCATTATTTTAACAAATATTTCATTTTGAGATTTTCCAAGTAGCTCAGTGCAGTGTTTTTACAAAATCTGTAGCACCTTGTGCTGACTGACAGGGCACAAGCTTCTGGAAACATCTAATTGTAGCTCTTCAGGCTCGGTAGCTTATCACAACCATTTGAATAGTCACTCATACAAATACAGAAGTAATATGACAGCCAGTCTTACACCCTCAAACCATAAAGTAAACTTGTTTTTCCATGGAGCAATTAGAAGGATCCATTTAGACATATCCTTAAAATAAACAACATAAGCATATCTGAAAACATTATTTAATGTTGTAACTTGTGGGTTCTTAGAATGACAGTTTACAGTTATTGAAATACCAGAGAAAATACTGATCAAAACATGCAGGGAACATACGTGGGAAAGTCAGGGTCATGACTGGATGATGAAGGAATTTCTGTTCTAACCCTGATTTTGCACAATTATCCCCTTTCCCTGGTTTACAGCCCAGGAGGGGTAAGTGTCAGAACACAGGGAAACTCCCCGGTATCTCCTGCTTCGCCCTGGCACATAACCCAAATTTCATAACACAGAAAAAATATTTCCTTATCGATATACCATCTTGAACTAATATTTCTGTTATTTAATTCATTAATACAAAAAACTTCCTGATGCCATATACCTGTTACAAAGGAAACCACCGCATGATCTTATACTGTTTAACTCTGAGTTTTGCTTTTTTTACTTTACACCGGGAACCCACCGGTGCCCTTACAGCCACACTTAGTCCCTGCTCAAAGCACCAGGAGTCCCTGAAAGCAGAAGTGGCAGTAGCTGGGGTTTGTGTCTGGGTGATTCCTGCTTTGCAAAAGCTCCTGTCCTGGCTGCTGCTGGGTGTCACCTCGGCCAGCAGCTTGTGCCGATAATGAAACCCGTCCCATATACCTCTGGAGTTGAGGAAGCACAAGCCACTTGTATTTTTCCAGTGGCATCTTAGCCAGTATTAATTTGGGATCCAGCCTTGCAGTGGTCAGCATTTTCTCTAGGATGTATCAGGTGTCCATGCTGCAGGTTTGGGGACCGGGAGTGAAAGCTCTGTTCCTCAGCTGGGCACGGGAACAGGAATAAATCACTGCTGTGTGTTGCAGCTATTGCCCAGGGTCTGCAAACCTCAAGGCACGACCCTTTCTGACTGTATCAGTATCTCTCTTGCTCCTTCCATCCTCTCGGTGAAGATCAAGTTTACTGTTCAAAGAAACAAATGCAAAGGGGGTAAAATCTGCTTCGAAATTGAAAGATAAGCTTCAGAAAGGCAAAGAATCTCAGCCAATTTATTATACCTCTCCAGCCAATGATGCAGCATTTCCACCCCCTCAAACCACTGTTTTTTTGCTTGCTTATTTGTCTTTTTTGAAGAATTTTCAGATGCCAGTGTAACCACAGTTTTCCTGTCAGGACTGCTACACTGAAACATCTTTCAGTGGATCCAGTGTACTCTGTAGTTTCTGGAGTTTATAACACAGTCATAAAAAATTGCTCAGGGCTGAGTCTTGGCATATTAAGTGTCATCACAGAGGTAATTGCTTTTCTTTAAACACCTAGAAAAACAAAAAACCCAACATCTGAAGTTGCCAAAAGGCTATCATGTCCAAACACCTACACTTCCACAGAAGGTTTTCTTGGCTTTTATTCTAGTCTTTCTTTGCATTTTTTTTCCTCTCAGCTGCTTTTGCAATTGAATGTAAGCATCAGAAAACAAGCAAGGTTATTAACCCACAAAAATGTGTCCAGTTAACAAAATGTTAGGCAACACAATGTCTAGGACAATGTGTCCTTATTACACCCTTTTCTAACACAACAGTCTCTCAGCTATTAGAGGAATGAGTAAGGCATGGGACTGAGGTTTGAATATGGCTCTTTTATTAATCCATTGCCAGCTCTGACAGCAGAAATGCTCTAATTCAGTTTATTTCTTTAGTACTTCAACTTTTGTTACATGTCAGTAAGTCCAGATTTGCACAGATTAAGTCCTGAAATAAAATGAGGATGGGGCCACGCTGGATTTTCAGGAATAGATTGTTGTCTCTCTCCTAGAAATCTGCAAAAATTAAGAGTATGATTCACTTCTGAAAACTGCTGTGAGTTCCTAATTCTGAAAAAGCTTTCTCTAGCACTGTCAGCCAGTCTGAGACATCCTAACTTTCAATTTGCAAATGCTACAAAAATATCTTCAATTCAAGGCGTTGCTTTGCCCATTTGGATATCAACAAGCTGAAACTGGAGGAGGACTGTGAATGAATAAAATGTCCTAAAATAAAAAAACAAACAAACAAACCCTGACAAACAAAATAGTAAATAGGTCGTAACCAAGCCAACCATTTTTCTAGTGCGTATTTCTGCTGTGAATGTCACCATTTCTCATAGCCTTTTGGTTATGTTTTCAATTTGTTTTCAGGAACCAGCCAGCGATTTCACAAACTGTTGTTGTGAAGCGTTTGGAGCAGCTGAATGACCCCACTGTACTCTCCGCAGCCTGCATTAATCTGTCATGTTCTGGTTAATTTTGCGCGGCTGTCACTTTTCAAGTACATTTAGGGAATGCTACCGTGCAGCTGATCTCTCATTTAGTGATATCTCAAGCTTGCCCATCCAAGCTGGAACTCCGGCTGTCCCAGTTGTGCCGTTGCACCGCAATAGCTAAGAGCGTGGTGCTAGTATTTCATCCCATCTTACTGATAGATATGCTGACGGCTTTAATTAATTTTTTTCTAGTATGGAAGAATTTCTGAGTTGAGTGATATGATGGTAGGAAATCATGTGGATCTCTGTCCATAGCTTTCAGGCTGCGATTTTGAGCATGAAATTTGGGTTGTGCATAATTATTTCATAATTATGAACTTAAGCAAAGAGGAGCATGACAGCTGTCAACTCGCCCTGGTGAGGGGTTCAGAGTCCTGCTCCTGGTGGCTTTTGCTCTGCTCTTGTTTTTTTCTAGGACCCCCTACAAGCATAAAAGCTCCCTTTGGACCCCTCTTAATCCAGCATGGGCCTCTCCAGCATTGCTCTTGTCATATTTGCCATGGTTGTTTGTCTTTTCCAATCCTTAAGAAATGGAGTCGTGGCTCAGGAATGAACACCACATCAAAAAGGTGCACATGAAACCAATACAGTTCTTTCCAAGAACGCTGCATGCTTGAATACAACCCTAAACAGTCATACCAATTAACATGCATATTCCAGCATTTCCCATAACTAAGTAAGAATGTCTTAGTCTGTCAGCACTTCAGGAAATTTCATCACCTCACTGTCCACTTCTTTCTGCAACTCATTAAAAAAACCAACACATTAAATCTCGCTGCTCTGCAGCTCTGACATGAGAACAATCCCTGGGTTTGTCTTTCCTTTGCTCTGGGGGTTACAGTGTACGGCTGCTACTTGGCAGTTTTAAGGCAGGAAGATACTTTCTCCCTTGTCCCAAAATGGGGATTTATTTTCTATAGCTAGCTACGGTAGCTACGACGAAGCCTTATATAAAGTCTTCTGAAAACCCACCAAACGCCTCTCTGGCCCCAAATAAATGATCTCCATTCAAATACATTTGTTTACCATGACCTAGATTTGAATTTCTCATGAAGAGATATTCATAGTTAATACACCCATCTGGCCAGGTACCAAGACTACACCACATTGAAGCTATGTCCACGGTTCAGGTCGATCCCTGGCACAGGCGGTGCAGTCACGGTGTTTGCTGCAGGGGCAGAGCGCAGAGGATGGGCAGGCTCTGCCGATGGCTCAGGAGCTGCAGAGCAGGGGGCTCTGAGGAGGGCTTTGATGGGTGGCCAGAGACAAACAAGAAACCCTGCAGTGTTTCAGGAAACAATCAAGGGTTTCACGACAGGCTGTGCATTCATAAGCAGGTAGGTAGGTGGAAGGGAAAGGTAATTTTGTGGTTATCGCGCCCTCTCCAACAGAAGACATAGGTGAATTTTTAAGCCCTGGACATTGTCCCTTGCTTGAAGTAAGTTTGATGACCTCGCTGGGCCAGGGGTTGCCATGTATGAAATAGGAACAATCCTATTTTCTTCCTTCTGCTCCTGATCCCTTGCCTGTTTATTTTAGCCATTACATGTTTGTACAGTACTTAGCACAATGAGATCCTGTTCTTGTCCGAGCCCTCAGAGAACTCTAACACAAAGGTCAGGTTAACGAGAGAGATAATAAACCTCACTGGAAAAAAAAAAGAATTCTTGTCATTTTTGTTGGAATTCCAACAATGACCAGCTCTGAGCGACTAAACCCCAGGTGACTCATAGAACAAGGAAAACATGCAGCAAGTTTTTCACAGTTGGCTTCCAAACATGTTGTGTTTTTTTTTTTTAAACAGCAGCAGCAGCCCACTTTCCAAAGCTCACAGGTTCCCTGCTTTCTGAAAGCGGAAAAGAAAAAGACACCCTCCTCGGTGTAATCTGACTCTTACAATTCTTGGCATTAAGCTTTCCTTCTTTTTTGGGGGTTATTTGACATTCTGCTAGTGCTTCTGAGATGAATAATACGAGATAAGTGTTCTCATCTCATGACACAAGAGCCAGTGTTGCACCCTAGTAAAACATGACGTTTCTTGCAGGGACGAGTCTCCCACCTCATCGCATGGTTTGGAATTGGCCAGCCGCTGGGATCTGGAAAACCCTCCGGCAGGTTTTCTCATCCTTTGTTGGGAGCAAGTTTTGACAACAGCAATGCTAATTGATTAAACGTTCTAATCAGAGATTACAGCTAAAAGAGAGATAACACTTTTATTTCATTGTGTCTCGGAGAACATTAGCCTGTAAGGTTCTAGCCACTTTGGCTGTGGAACTCTACCCATCTTTAGTAATCGACTCGCTTCCCCCTCCTCCTTTTTTTTGGTACTGAATCCCTGAGGTCACGTAGTTCAAAAGCTCATCCAGTATTTATGATACATCTTTCACTAGGAATCAGGTGGGTGGAATCCTTTTTAAAAATGCTTGTGCAACTTTTATATTCCTTCTTCTTTGGTAATTTTTACATCTCAAGCTAGCTGGCATTCACGGTAGGGCTTTGGAACACAAGCACTTACATTGAAGGAAATGAGATAGATTGGGCTATGGCTAAGGTACTGGTGGCGAGAGGGGCTATAGCTGGAACTAGCTTTTTCACAGCTATTTAACTTACATATGTACAGATTGGCAGAATGCAAAAGTGAAATGCAAGGAACATCCTGTGCCAAGAGAGAACAGAATATTCTTATATAATGTATGGCAGTTAATTTGTCAAAATTTTTCTTTAAAACCTTTCCAAGAACTATAAAAAGCAGGTGCGTTATAGGCTTCCAATAACATTTAGAGTATGAATACGTGTTTTTTTCAGACTGAATTAAATGGTGCAATGGGTGAGTGAAGGGATGAGTGCACAGTTTCTGGGATCTTTTGCAATCTCAACCTGCCACTGAAACCAATTTCCTGTGAGCCTTGGGCAGGTCACTTGTGTTGCTTGGCTATCATCTGTAACAGAGAGGTGTGTTTGCTAATGGGCAGATCGAAAATCTTGATTTGATTACTTTCTCCTTTATGGACGATGTTTGTGTGATCGATATCTTCCAGATTTCAAGGAAAAATTATTGCAGAAAGTTTGCAAATCATGTTGCCTAAGAGCGCACTTGAAGAATCAATGAGCTGATCTCTGCATCATCTTTAACAAAAAAACAACCAAACAACCAAAACCTCACAACCCCCCCCCCCCCCCCAAACCAACCTCAACAACTATGATGTATTTTTTTTAAAAATAAAGAACTCACCACTAAGATTTTGGAGTTTTATTATTTTTTGAAAGTTAATGCCAACTTCATCTCACATACACACGTCAATGCTGCTGCTGGAAGTGCATTTTGTGGCTAGAACTAATTTCCTCCTGTCCTCTGAATAATTTTCAATTTTAGCTTCACAGTAAAATTTTTGAAGCAAGTCAAACTTTTATAGTATTTCATTAATATAATTAGATGCTCAGCAGCAGCTGATACTCAGATTGATTTTTAGATACTGATACAGATAGTCATTACAGCACTGTCATTTTTGTGATTTAACCCAGCTATTCCATCAGCTTTCCCTTCTCTTAAAAAAGAGCCAAGATCAGATGAGAAAAAATCTTGTAGTCCTAGTATGTTAGCAGGAAAACTCTTCAGGAATGTAAGAAGGCAGAAGATAACAGCAACATGAAAATACACTTGTGAATAGGAAGGGTAATATTCAGGGCCAGATTTTGATCTTTATTAGACTAGTGTAAATCTGGAGTAGCTCCACAGACCTCAGTTCAGTTGCTTTGACCTTGCAGCAGATTACTGATACACATTGTAAATCACCGGAGAGATAACTTTGTATCTTTATGAGAAGAGGTGGGATATAAATATATACAGGTATTTATGCAAACATATGTGGCATGAAAACATCCCAATGGTTGTTTTTATATGAACATGTCCAACGTTGTTTAATGCAACCACCAACTGTCATGCCTCTACACTGATGTCTTCACCCACTTGACCTCAGAGGCTGTACAATACTACTACTATGCAAACATTCGAGTAATAGCAAAGGGATTTTTTGCAGATTTTTTTTTTCCCCTGTAACTGTGCTAGGAAAGAAGGTGTGCTCTACATAAGCAAAGCATCAGATGTATAAAGCACATGTGAAACCAAGATGCTGATAACGTTCTTACTGGTGAAGTATTTTCTCTTTTTCTTTTTTTTTTCCTGCCATGTATTCAGAAAGAGCTCAACTGTTTGTACTCTGTGTTCCCTTGGCTTGACTCTAGGGATAATTCACAGTAGTTTTTCATTTTTTCATAGGTTTTCCAATCCAGTGTTCTGAGCATGGAGCTCTGTAAGGAATTCCAGTAGCCGAAGGTTTCCCCTCCTGATTGCAGCTGCTCTCTCCCGCTGCAGGTATCTCAGGCAGCACAGGGCATCGGCATCCTGCTGCTGCCAATGGCTACCCCTCCTGCCATGCAGCTGAGACTCAAAGAAACAGACGAGCTACCAAAACCCAGGCTGATATATGCATAGCAAGAGCCAAGAAGAGAAGAGACCTTGGACACGTGATTAAGACTGATTTAAAAAGAAATTTTGTGGCCCCGGATTTGAGATATTGGCATTCCTGAAAGCTCCTCTCTGTCTCAAGCTGCTGCTGTCTGTAAGGAAGAGGAACTATTGCCTGGAGATTACACACCTGCATGAACACTTTCATCATTTTCCTTTTCTACTGTGTCCTCGAAGCAGATACCCAGTGGGCCAGAAGCCCCACCTCCCTCCTCTTTTTGTGTTTCTCTGTTGGCTAGGTAGGACACAATACGTGATGATACTTTATTTTTTGCTGCTTGCTGCAGCGAACAATATTTATTTGTTGCTTTTCTGGACAGTTCTTGGGCTCACAGGCTGAGTCTGTTCTGAGGACTTTATGGGTTGGCTGCAGGACAGGGTGGCTGCAGGTGGTACACATCCAGCCCCCTTTACTCGCTCTTCTAAAAGTGCTTTTCTGAGTCATGTAGTAGATTTAGAGAGGGTGTAGAAAGAAACCTAGATAGAAAATGCCCCCGTTACCTGCCAGCTTGTTACCCACAGCCTCGCTGGTGTTGGTGCATTGCAGATTTCCTGCAGCTGGGCAGCAGTGATGGATGTTACATACCTGCCTTGATGGAAAACATCAAAAATCTGTGAGATGGGGTTCTCTTGGGAATGTGGCTGTGATCAACTTTTCCTTGTATTTTCCTCAATTTCATTAGATTTGGCAATTCATATGACTGCTTTATTTTGGGTTATTTGTCTCTGCAAATGACTCGGGAAAAGAAGCTATTACCTTGGAAAAAAATAATACATTTTCTCCCTTCCACCTCTTTCCTTGATTGTGATTTTTCTTTGTTAATAGTTACATATGTGGGGACCTCCTCTGCTCTCTCTGGGGGCCTCTGCTCTGGGGCAGCTGGTAACACAGCAAGGGGAGTCAGGCTGCAGAAATGAAAATGGGCAGCATACTGGGAAACTGCTGTGGGAGGGCAGCTGGGGATTTCGAGGGAGAAACTGCTTCATTTTCATATGGAATCTCTCTCCAAAAAGCTTCATCAAACCACACCACTTCAACATAGTTATGTAGAGATGAGCAACACCTTTGACTTACCCCTGATCTGAAGTTCACAGTATCTGCACAGAAGAGCCATTGGCATCCTTCGTGTGGCTGAGATAATCTGTACATACAGTTCAGGTCTTCAGTGCTATTAGTAACAAATAATAATAATGACAAAAAAGAAGTAATGGGAACTTTTTTGTCTCTATGGTAAAGGCAAATTGTGTGGAGGCAGCTGTCTGCTATGCAACCTATAGGCAAATCCTGATAGAGCTATTCTGTCCTCCTGGAAATTCCTTTCTTTTTACATCTTTGCATCTTTTTTTTCCCAGGCAAGAGAAATCTTGCATTTTATTTTTTTTTACAAGTTCTGATTAATGCCCTTCTCAGTCCCTTCCCACCCTCTTTGAGTTTTTCATTTTAATGGCACACAGCTCAGAGTTTCTTTTTCCTAGGGGAAATAAGACTGTTCTCGGACGCTACCTCCACACCATTCGTGCAGAGTATTTTCTAGGGTGAGTTAAGGGCAAAATTTCCACAACATTATTGCACCAGGTTTGTCATCTCACATTTCATAAATCCTTGAAAATAAGCTCCTGAAAAGCAGGGATAAAGTGACATTTGGGAATGGAGTAAAATCACAACCTAAACGTGAACTCCAGCGATGGTTGGGAGTTGGGTTACCAGCTCTCCGTCTATTTGGAATGGCTTAGAGCTGGGTCGGAGCTGTTTGCTTAGCCCTGTTACGAACACAAGGGTTGAACTCCTGGCCCCCTCCCTCATAAATAAACTGATGTCCAGGCTGAAGTCAGATGCCCATCTTTTCTTGAAGTGACATCTACAGATCACATCCGAAAAAATCTCTGGGGTGAAGAGGGTTAAGAAACATAAATCTTGGAAAATAGTTTATTAATACAACGATAGAAGCTCATGCCTATGAAAGTCAGCAGGATGGATTAGGCTGTCTGTGTGTACAGTAAGGAGGGTTTTTTCCCTTCTTCCCCTCCCACCCCTTTTTAATTAGAAGCAGATTTAGAAAGTGGGACTTTCCTGAATAATCAGCCACAGTAAACCTTTAATCTCGGTCACCTCCATGAGAAAAGAATAGGAAATTGGTTTGCAGAAAGAAGGGAGACACATCTGAAGGGAATGACAAGGGAAGGACAGGTCACTGGATTCACCCTTTTAAGACTGTTGTTATTATTTTGCATATGTGTACGTGCTGGTGGCTTACACAGTTCAAAACCCCTTTCCCTGAAGCATTCTCCACTGTAAGTTATCAGGAATCAGGCACGCAGGGATGCGGAGCCACACATGCAGAGCTGGCTGAAACTGTTTTCTATAAAAATCATCCATGTGTTGTTTTGTTTTCACTTGTTTCCCAGGATACGAGCACTTTTTGATGCACACGATTGGTGGTATCTGTCAAACTCTCTTCTCAAAATCAAAAAAATATAAAAAAGGGTCCCACAGAGGAAAGAGGTATCAGCAGCTCTGAGTGCTGGTCTGGGTCCAGAACAGCTGGGTTCTGGATCCTGCCGCTGGGCAATCTAGGCTGAGTAGCACCACCGCATGGGCCCACAGTGATGCTAGCTGTAAACCAGGGCCAACGATAACCGAAACCCTCTGCAAAGCACCCGGAGACCTGGCAGCAAAAACTTCCATAGAAAAGCTTGGCAGCAGTATTGCTTGATGTCTCTGGTCTATGCAGATGGACTCCTGCCTTCGTACTGATGTCTTGTTTGTTTTTCCCACCCTCAGCAGTGCTCCAGCAAGAGATCTGTGCCCTTCTTAACGTTGTCTTTGAATTGCACCTCCAGTGCTTCACCATAATTAGAACTGTGTTTGCTACAAGCTGTGACTTGCATCAATAAGCCAATGGGTTGTTTAGATGTTGTGTTCCATCCCAAAGCGTGGTCTCTGTGAGCCTGGCCTGCTTGATCCCGCTGCTCTAGGATTGCAACAAATCTGATTCTGGGAAGGCTCAGAGTAGTCCAAGGAAGCCCAATAGCCTAGATTTTCAAATGGCTGTAAAGTGTTGGACCAGCAGAATAAAGAATATCTTTGTCACAGTAACTTTTGCATTTTGTGCTTGTCCTCTGCCCATTTAGCTTTTGCACTTGGGCAAAGCTGTGAGTTTTGCCTTGATGGACAACCCCTCTAGGCTAGTATTTCCCTTCTTCAGGGTGTTGATAAAGTAGATGTCTGTGGTACGGAATGCACTTCTTCACTCTTTAATGCCATCTTTTCTTCCCCTTGGATATGCTGAATTTGTTGCTTCACTGCATGCAGCATTTCCTATACATTTATGCAGATAACTTGTTTCTCAGCCTGCAGGAATCCCCTGAGCTCCTCTGGCTGCAGTGGATGAGCACCGCTTTTTGCAGACTCAACGTCACCCTTTCCTGTTCTTTCACATCCTAAATAACTGACTTACTAAGCACAGCATTTTGCAGAAATAAACTGATGATGAGCTGCCACTGAAAGCGTCCTGATAGGGAAATTCAGGCCCATTGAGATGGACAGTGGAAGTCCAAGGAGCACACATTAGCACCACAACTGGCAACGAAACAAAGCTGCTTTTGGACCCTACTTCAATCATTTCCACTTGGAAATCTCCCAAAGCCAATAAAGCAAATATGTTAATATGATTAGTTTGAAACAATCCCAGAAAATGGTTTGTGTATACATCTTGGCGCAGCTCTTGACAAGTATATAAGATAAATCAGAATAAATTTACTTGAGTGAACGGGTGTGCAGTGTTCAATTTATTTAGTGTTAGGATTGCATCTGACTACAAGTAGGGGAAAATGATTCCTGCTCACCATTACCTTTATGATTGTAAACTGGGAGGAGGTGAGGGAAGAAAAAAAAAAAAGTGTGTTTTTTACTCAGATTATCCACAATAAATAGTCTTCATTTATTCACTTAGCACTGTTTGACCTGATAAGTGTCTCATAAAACAGAGCCATAAAGAGACAAAAATTACTTGCATGGAATTAAATTACTCATCATTAGTAGCCACTGATTCTTCTAGATTAGGACTAAACTGTGATTTCTTACCTCAAAAACCGCTTTTCATCTCTAGACATCAAAGTATGCAGTACTTTTGAATAAATGCTGGTGGGGCTTTTGAAAAGAGGAGGCAGACACAGCACCGAAATGAAGAGCTGTTTGTTTCTCTCAGGGTTATCGTCTCAGATAGACAAAGAACCTCCACTTGAACTCATCTGACTTGACTCCAGCCCTGTGCTTAATCCCTTACTACTGTTTTTCTCCCTTTCCTAATTAGAGGTGAGCCTGGGAAGAGGAAAAATTAAGGTATTTCCTACTCACCTCCCCCTGACATATTTGTCTCATGTCCCCCTCCCTCCCTGCTTTTGTGGGGCAACCCCCCCTTACAGTGACTCAGTTTGCTTCCTTTCTTGTTTCTTCCAGCTTTCACCTGAAAACCGAACACTGTCACCTGAGAAGCACCAGAAATTTTCTAGACAAAACTGTTTATGTGAGGTTTCACAGTTCAGTTTTGAAGGTCTGAAGGGGATAAGCTTCCCAGCTCACAGAAATTTGATTCCAGTATCTGTAATACCAAATTTTTTTAAGCTTCTCAGCTGGTAAGTAGCTTTGAAATTAATGAGGGCTTGCACTGTAGCTCTGTAAGGTGTTTTTTATTCAATTAGAATATGTACCATGTTAACATTCTTTAGTGTTGTCATAATTCCTCTTTTTTTTTTTTTTTTTTTTCCCTGTGAGAATTAACTTGTCATCTGTGAAGAAGCTTAGAATTTGTTCATAAACCATTTTGCTTCAGGCTAAAATTTGACATGCTGTAGGTAAACACATTTTCTCGGGAAAAAATGACAAATATATTATTACCATTTTTCCTCTTTAGAACAGAGTCTCTGATGTCTCCAGTTTATGACTAAAACCAATTTTCTCCAAATTACATTACACTGTATTATTACATTGTCAAGGTAAGTGATCACCACAAGTTTGAGAACTGCAGCCAGATCAATAGTGGGACAACTTCCAAATCTGGTAAGGGATGAATTTTCAATTCAGATTTTTTGCTTTGTGCCTGTATCAAGCTGTCTATCCTTCTCAGCTTTGTGCATGTGATGCTACAGGAGTTTTGGGATTACGACCTGACCTTGAAAACCCTCCAGACATTGGTGAAATGTGTTCCTGGGGAGATCTTGCTGGCTTCACCCTGGAGAAGCTACACAATTCCTTCTCTTGTATTTTGAACGTGTCTCACTGTGCCAGAGCTGCTGATTTGCTATTGAGGCTGAAAATTTTTGACAAGTGACTCATCACCGCTCCAGCAATGTGTTACATTTGATCACAGAGTCCTAGAGGGTTTTTAGAAAGCAATTAGGAGGTGGATGTGAAAATAATTTGTACGTTTGTCTGTTTGTTGTTTGTCTCCAGCTCTTCTATAATCAGTTACCTCCCTCCCTTCCGCTGTGGGCAGGAGGGGCCAGGGAAATGTGGCTGTGGTCCCTCTGGGCAGGCTGGGCTTCAGCTCAGAGGTGCCTGACCTGGCTGTCCTGCGTTTCTGGTGTACAACATGTGCTCCGGGAAGATGGGAGAGGGTTATTGTGAGCTGTCGTGCTGCTACTTGTCCTCTTCCCCAACAAATATGCTCTCCACTAACAATTACCGCATCGCTGCAAACAGACTGAAAAGAGACATGATGTAAAAATTAAATTACTTAAAACATTTTTGGGCTAACACTTGGCTTTATATAAACTCAGAGACAACCCTATAAGGCATTCAGGGCAGATTATGGGTTTGGGCAAAGCTAGAAAATTGCTGCCATTATATTGTTATTATTAACACCTTGTAATTAGCCCTAAGGAATCCTGAAGTTCTCTCTCCTGATTTGGCTTTAATGAAGGAAAATTGCTACCTTTGCAAGTTGGATGGCGCCCGCTCTGATTAGTCTTAAGTATATAGGACTATTATTTTGAAAATGTTTGTTGTCATGTGAATGTTAGTATGGCATGTAAAAGGGGGGAGGGGAGTGGGGTGGGCTCTTTTATTTCTTGACGATGATGGGTCTGAGTCACATGCTCACTTTAGTTACGGTTGTCCCCTTAATAATCAAGAATGGAAACCTTGTCAAGGTATCCCGACCACAAGCTAATGAATTCAGGAGGATCCTGTGGCGAGGGCTGCCAGCTGCCCTACCTGCTGATTGCATTGGCTGATGGAGTAATTGTTGCATGGAGATAGTTTTATGATTGCTTTGAGAGTCTGAATGAGATCATGCATGAGTTAGCACACTAAGTGCAATAAAAATGATTTTATTTGCATGTCCCAGAGCCTTTCCTGATTCCTTTGCTGCTTTCACAGGCAACATCTTCCCAGTGAAATCAAGCCAACATTAATAAAACATCCCTTCCATACATCTCCACTCCTTTCCTCCCACATACTGTATGCTTTCATTACCATCTCTGGGAAAAAACTGACATTAAAGAAAATTCATCTGATCTTATCTGTAATTAATTTGTATTTTGATAATATAGAAGAAGAATTTTTGCATGTAATGACTTACCTGTTCATTATTTCTCTCCTTTGAACTCCTGTGACCGCTTAATAACTCATGCCAAAGCAGAACTGATTATGACATTTTCCCCACCCACCATCCAGGAAGGTTGAAGGTGTTGCCTCTCATACTTAGACAAATTGCTCCAAATAATGACTTTGTGCAAAATTAGTCATACATAATTGAGAAATTCTATAGATGAATAGGAAAGTAACTCGAGATGAAGTTATCATTTTAATGTTTTTTAAGTTAACGTGGGATTTGACGTACCGGTTCAGACCAGCAGTCCACCTATAACAATCAACTGCCTTTTGTGGGAATGGGATCAGAGCCCACTCCTGCTGGAAGCAATGAAAGCTTCTTGGTTGCCATCATGGAGGGTGAAGAAAAGCCTGGAGGGTACACTGGATGGCACCGAGGAGTGTGGTGTAAAGCGACATGAGCTACGCTGGCTACAGAATCCAAGAGGGCTCTCCCCATGGCTGGCTGGTCTTGGCTCTCAGGCTGCTGCCTCTGCTCTGCTGGTGACAAGCTGGCTTTTGCAGCCTGGTGGCACTGACAGACTCTACAGCCAGTGATAATTTTGAACGTTATTTGTATTCAAGTAAAACGGTGATGTGGCATCATCACAAAATGGCAAAGTGTCATGTTGCCCTCTCAACACATTGAGACACTCTCAGCACCAATCAAAGATTCATTAATGGGTTTAAAAATAATTCCTGAGCCACATGGACACATACGAATTAGGGTTTCAAACTCCCTTTTGCCAGTATTTTTTAAAAGAAATTCCTGTCTTTCTTCCTGAGAGACATCTAACCCTTTTTATGCAACCCTCAGATCAAATAAGCAGGTCTGTTATGAAAGATAGCTCACGTTTCATGATACAAGTATCACAGGTGGTACCAGAAAAATCAAATCTAAGAGGAATAAGAATCAGGTCCCAATTCTCCTATAACAAGTGCAAACAAAATGTACAATATCACATCAAACAGGAGACATACTTTCCTCTTTCCCTAGGGAAATACCGCATTACATCATGAAAGCTCTGCCTTTGTAAGTGCCCAGGCCTGAACAGCAACACAAGCGTTCAGTGATCATAAAATTATCCGGTCTCTCTGTTAAAGAGCTACAGGAAAAAGGAGGAAAATTAAGTCAAAGTTCCAGCAAAGTAACGGGATTATTTACAACTTTTCTGTGTTAAAAAGGAGGAATGCAAAGTCTAGAAAGAGGTTTGGTTTCCAGAGATGTACAGGGACGAAGCTCAGGATCTGGCGTTCCTGCTCCAGCCCGCTGTGAAGCTGTGGGTCATTTGGACAGGTCAGCATATGAAGGCGTTGAAATTTCAGAAGCTTGGTTCTTTATCTTCCACTGGTGGTTTATCAGAACTGTGCCTTCAGTCTGCCACACTTAAAACCCAAGCACACTTACTCATTTTTTATTACATTTATGACTCATCGTAGGTCTTGACTTCATTCATCAAAGGCCAATATATTAAACAAAGCATTTCTTTTACCCTAATTTACATATACTTTGTATTATCAAGGTTACTGCCTCTTTCCTTTCCTCAGGTTACTGAACATTGCCCGTACCAAAGTATGATCTGTCTTTGGTATATTGAGGCAAGAAAGCTGGGACAGCGCAACACATTTTAAAAAAATATATTGTCCTATTCAAAACTGAAAAAGTTGTGCATTCATCATGAGCCATCATGATGGGCACGAAAGCAGACTGAATGTAGGCTGGTTTTTCATTTCTCCAGTGAAACTGCTGGCCCTGCTGCTGGGTGTAGGGAAAGGCAGTCACATTCTACCGGCAAAATGAATGATAAACATGATAAAGAGAGTAATGAAGAGTTGGTAGACATGGCCATAACCAGTGCCCATTAAAGCTGAGAAAAGTGGTTTCAATAGGTTTGTGGGATATTAGCCTAGGCAGGGGACAGAAAGCATCAGAGAGAATTTATTGAACTACATGTATTTATTGCAGTGCATAACATTTAAAAGTGCCTGCTTGCTGCTCACAGTGCCTTTGGTATTGTTTAATTAAAATAACATAGAGAAGACCAAGCTAACATCCACCCACCTGCCAGTGTCTAATCCTAAAGAGGGCTGGCCCCAGCAATTTTTTACAAAAATGCTTCACCAGGTCCTGGCTTTCTTCAGGTATTATCATTACACCTACTTAGAGTGATTTAACAGGTTGTAGACAGAAAATGGAATCAACATGCATCATAAATCAAACCAGAATAAAACAGGGGACAGATGAGCTTTTAATTCTTTGGCTACATAGGATGCTTTTTAACACAGGATGGGGGAAGCCATGTGCAAGCACAAGTCTATGGTTAAAACATTAAACAAAGAAACCAGTCCTTATAATGATACCCAGACTTCTGGCTGGCTTTTATCAATAAGGGCCTGTATTACCCGTATGTAGCCTGGAGTAGAGAAGGGAATGGTACAGGGGATCTGTAGAAAAGAAAACAGCATCTTCAGTGAGGCATGTTCTCACCATATTGTCACGTCTGATTCCCCTGTGGCTGCCAGGAGAAAACTGATTCATCCAGCTGAATGGGTGGGTGGCCAGGACCGACGAGGAATTAGAGATTCATTTCACTGCTGTTCAATTAGGCATGTTCTCTGAGAAAACCTGTGCTTATGATGCAATCTGTAGTACAAGTTCTGCTTCCCTGAGCAGAAATACTCCCTTTCCACAATTGAGCTGCCTATGGGAGAGGCAGTGCTGCAGTAGAGCAACGTTTCAAGTGGTGTTAGCGCTGCAGTGGGTGTTCAGAGCCCAGTGGGGATCCAGACTTCTTTAGAATCTCCAGGAGCTCATGCCAGAGAGCTTGGATTAATGTCTGGGATTTGTAAAATACTCCCTCTTTGCAGCAGCGCCATAGCTGCCAGCTCTGCAGTAAGCTGGCTTCTAGAAACAGCGCCCTTGTGAACGAGCAGAGCACGGGGTGCCCGGCCACGAGCAGTTGTCCCACGGCTTCACTTGACTATAAAGGCACAGTGGATTTTTGGCACTCAGCTTTTACCACCGGGAGCAGCGCGTGTGCACACCGGGTGAGAAAGCCCGGTGGAAGCAAGGGTGTGATTAAGTGTTCTGTTAGAGAGGTGGAAAGGTCCTGCCTTGCTGCGACACAACAGCACTCCTAATCACGTGCTAAAATAAATTCACTGGCATCAGTGACACATCTCTCTTCCTTCAAAATCAAAGGATGATGGTAGCATCTGCAAACCTGTCCCGATGAGACTTCTGCAGACAGAAATCCTCTTAGTACGTGGGCAAGCAAGACAGCCTAGGTGATTCTCCTGCCATTTAGGCATCAGCTCGATCTGGAAGAGTCACATCAGCATGTGAAGGAATGAAATCTGGATGCTGCTGTTCTGTTAAAGGAGGCAGGGAGAAAGATAGTGAAGGAGGCTACACAATTAGGTAAATGGTTCTTTCTCATGTGGTTGTACACGAAGCACATATTGATGCAATCGTGTTAATAGTGGTCCCCTTGTCATCTCTGAAGATCCAACCCTGGAATTAATTATTTCTTTGGGATAATTTCTGGCATTTGAAAGAAGGATGTCATGGATAGCTTTTTTTCAGTGTCGGCAGCTATAAAATTTGATTGAAATGACCAAAGCCAAGACAATAAAAGGCCAGCAAGGACTAACTGGACCTTTTTTAAAAGAAGCTCTTAGAAATTTTGTAAATTTAAAAAGGCTGTCTGTATAACACAAAGACCCTTTCTGTTCATTTTATCTTTCATTTGCTGTTGCTGTTTGCTTGTTTCCAATCTCAGTAAGGGACATCCAGCCACTGCTCTGCAGAACGGCAGAACAGTAGTTTCAGTGTCATGGTTTCAGTGAAACGAAACCAGCTTTGGGTGCTCAGCCCAGGAGCTCAGTGATGTAAGTTCCCGCAGCAATTAGCTGCTTCGTCTCCTCTTCCAGCTTCATGAGTCAGCTGCACAGATCAAGAAGGAGTGAAAAAAAGCCCACAAAAGACTTCTATAAAAATTCACAACAATTATTTTGCAATGACTAGGAGCTACCAGGGATGCTATAATTGTAACACGTTGCAGGGTGGATAATAGTGTGACCTTTATATGAGGTGTGTTGCACTATGATCTTTCCAAGCACAGAGGAGAAACTGCGAACAAAGGACTGCTCAGACTTCTGAGACTTCTCCCTTTCTAACTTATGATTACCTCATCTATTTACACTAGGTGAAGAGAGATTTTATGCACTTTAAATACATCTACTGCTTAGTTCTTTGGCATAACCTTCTTTTTATAGCCTCTGCATCCTTTAATCCTGGCTAGGCTTAGTACCTACCTTCCTGCCTACCTGGCTGCCTGCTGGAAGGCACTGGTTCTCTGCTACCCGTGTCACATTAAAAACATGTTTGGAAGGACTCACCCCCATTGCCACCAAGAACTGGAGGATGGCCACGATGCCCTGATGACTATCTCTGCTCCAAGGTTTCTTTCCAGATGACAGATACTGAGAACTAAGCTTTACACTTCCTCAGAGTACAATAGTCATTGAAAGCATATATAACAAACTGCACCCCAAACTAGACCATACTCCTAATTGGAGATTTGAAAAAATATAGTTGAAGTTTCCTGTAACATAATTAGCTTTGATTTCTATATTCCATAGAATGGAAGTTCTTCCAGGTATGTCCATCCCCTTCACTCCAGCCTCCAAAACATCTATGATGTTTTTGATGACAACTGAAAAAATAATAACTATTAGTGTGAGTAGACAAAGGTCCAAGGTTTTTCTTTATGCAGGCAGGAAAGCAATGGGGGCAGGCGAGGCAAAGCATATGAACTAAGGAAGGGAACCCTGCTGAGCAAATTATTTGTGACTATTTATTGGGAAAAGTTTTCTTTTCTTGTTTTTTTCTGAATTACCCAGGAACTTTTTTTTTTAACAAATTTGTGCATTGTTTGATTATTAAGAACATATGCTTACAGGAAATGTCATCCTGGATCAATCAGAAGTCCAGCAGGCCCAGGGGGTGGGATTTCAAAAGTGCCTAAGTGAGTTAAAATATAAATCCCAGAGAATTTCCACTGGACAAAATTTACTCCAAACTCTCATTAGTCAGAAGTTCACATAAGCCCTGAAGAATGTAGGTTTATAGCTCTCTCAAAAGTCTTATTTATTTTTTAAATCTTGATTATTATACCTGGCTATTCTTGTTACTGATACAAATATCTAATACCTTTTTGAATCCTGCTAAGCTTCTGGCCTCAGCAAGACCTTGTGGCAATAAGTTTCCAGGGCTAACAGTGTATTTGCATTGTACACCAGTGGATCATGGTGAGATTTCACTTTCGGTGCCAGATAACTGACCATATGTCATGGACAAGAAGATGTCAAGAAATCCAAGGAAATGGGTACAGCTGGGCAGTCTAGACTCAGGCAAAGTAAGAAAAAAGGATTAGAGATGAATGGCAGAACGTCAACATGCCTAAATTCCCTCTGGAGGTATCTTTGGCTCTCCCTTGACTATGAAGGGAAGCCAGGGGCAACTGGGCTCCTGATTTAAGTGTCTAAATTTAGCTAAGATGAATTTGGCCCAAGACTCTTGTTCTACCTTTAGAACCTCTGAAGTGTCAGAACAGTGTTTTCTGCCTTCAGACAAAGGAATAAATAAACAAGAAGCAGCTCTCCAAAGCTTTGCAAGCCTGGTGGAGTTCTTCAAGAAATGTTAGAGGCACCTTAAAGCTTGATGCACACCCAGGTCCCCTGCCCGGTTCCTGGTGCTCCTCAAGACACTCTCCAGAAAAACCTCTTCCCTGTGTCTTCTACCACCATCCCTGCAAGAGCTGAGCATTCACCTTTAGAGAACAGAGATTTTATTCCTCTCTTAAAATAACCCAGCACTGATACTTTTACTTTCTGGGATTAAAACTGAACCTGACTGACACAGGGATTAAGAGCAAAGGTTAAACCCATGTCAGACTGAAGATAAAGATGCAAAAGGAACAAATGACTTGACCAAACTTCCTTCTTTAAAGTGTTTCGTGTCAGCAATTAAGCTGACTGTTCATTTAGCACTAGCTGAGGAGCTTCTGTAGTTCAAATGAGATGTAAAAGAGAGGTTTTCACCTGCTAGCAACTAAAAAAACAGGGAAATGATTATTCTTTTTCTGACCATTTAACTGTGCTCCACCTTGCACCAGGCTTTTTTTGGCATGGGGAGTGTTAGCCCTTGTGATTTAGGCAACTGGCCTCAAGGTACAAAAACTAATTTATTACACAGAGAAAAAACCCTTTAAAATATACAAAACCTCTTTCATTCCTCATTTTCCCTAATGTTACTAAACCCAAATAATTACATATCTTAAATTGGAAGTTTTCCCCCACCCCAATGACCAAAGAAGAAAAACAAAACCAAAATAAATGACTAAGAAAATAAGGGATGTAAACCAATTTAGGCTGAAAACAAAGAAATAGAATGACTGACTTTGTAACAATGGATCAAAGAGATAAGTAAATAATGCACAGAACTCCCCTAAGCTTCAGCAGCAGTGCAAATAACCTCTAAAATAAAGTGGAATATACAAGCTGAAAATTTCCTTTAGGGTTGGGGAGGTTGAGTTTTGAATCCAGTTGGCATGAGAAGAACCTAGTCTAGAGTGAGGCGTTTTTTGAGGTCAGAGCTCTCAGATTTGGTGTTTGGAGGAAAAAATCTAGTAAAGGGGAGGATGGGAGACCTCAAGGAATATGGCAGTTTTTCCTATGTTTGAAGTATCTGACTTTTGGCAAGATTCTTTCAAGTTGAACTGACACCGAAAACATGTTGAGATTTGACCATCATTAGCCCTAAAAAAAGGATCCCTTTGGCTGTGTAGTAAAGCTTTGATATAGTATCTGATTGGAAAAGAGAGGGAAATTTTCCTGATCTGCCTTTCTTCAGCCCTGCACCCCCAGAAAGCTGGGGGCAAAGGTGGCTCTGTCCCCCTTGATTCATCCCTCCCTCATTCCAGTTCAGTCTGGGGGCCCCCATTCCTATTACCACACAGTAGGGGGTAACTGCTCAAGGTTGTTGTATTTGGCTTCGTATGAGTCAGAATTATAGCCAAGGACTAATTTGCTTTACAAGAAATAAGTTTTTACTTTGAGCATCCACCCCCCGCGCCCTGCCATTCTGACCAAACAGAATTTCAGTTCTGCAAACTGCTTAATGAAGCTTAAAACAATTCCCATCCTTTATTGATGTGAATTCCCCTCTTCTTTTTCATCTCGCTTCTGTTTTGGTATGCTGTAACCCACATTTTCCAAACAAGGGAAAATTTTTCCCCCACCTATCTACCCACTGGTTCTCTGGAGTGATTCTGTAAGATGACAGTAGGTTGGGGAAACCTTCCCATCAATAAAGCACTAGGTATCTCTCTCTCTCTCTCTCTCTCTCTCTCACTTTCTATCTATCTATCTGTCTATCCACCCACCCACCCATCCATCCATCCACCCATCCATCCATCCATCCATCCATCCATCCATCCATCCATCCATCCATCCATCCATCCATCCATCCATCCATCCATCTCTCTAGCTATTCATTCCTTCAGAGTACTGAAATTACATTTCATTCTGCTTTAGAGAATTCCTCTGGTTTGCCACAAATATCTGAGCATTTTACATCTTGGCTTTGAGATATCTTTACATCAGGCTTTCCATGGTACTCTACAGATCAAGGACTATATTCTGCTTCTGCAGAATCTCTTGATGTTGATTTGGAATGGTTGTTCATTCATGTATGCAGGCAGTACAAAGGGATTGCTTCACCTTTGGGGTGCAACATCTTTGCTATTTAGCAACATATGACCACGTTCCAGGAATGGAAGTAAAGAATGGTAGAACCATACCCAACTGAAGCTGCAAGGAGGACCATGGCAGGTAGAACATGATTTATTTCAGATGAAACTGTCAAATAAAAAAATTTATTTCAGATGAAACTGTCAAATAAAAAAAAAATATAAAAAATTATTAATCTTGAGAAAACTGTGAAAATATTTTTAATGACTTTAAGTCATCAAACCTTGGTTTTCTATCTCATTCAAATGAGACTGCCTCCAGCTCTGCCATGCTTTTAACATACAAAGACAGCTAATCAGCCCTGAATTACTCCCAGGAGAAGTCCACTTCAGAAGAACAATCCAAACTTAGCTGTAATCAATGGAAAAAAAACCAAACACCCAAAAAACACCTCCATGGGCTTTGTAACCAGCTGGGAAGGCTTTTACTAATGACAAAAACCAATGATAGATGCTGTGTCTTTGTTGCTGGATGTGCCAGCCTGGCTCTGCCCATCTTCCCTTTTCATTCCTCTGCAGAACAGTGAAGAACTGAGTGACAAGGAAGAGTTAGACCGCCCTTCATCTAGTTTGTGGTTTGCAGGCACTTAGTAGAGGATATAGATATAGATATTTTTAAGCTGTTTTATTTGAGCATGATTACTGAGGAAGTACAGTCACTTCACCACACCCCTGCCCCCCCAGGGTGGTGCATCTTTTTAGAGAGGCATCATGTCAAACAGTAAAACATGACATTCACAACCAGGGGCTGTATCACAAGACAGTATATCTGCCTGAGAAATCTGAAAAAAGGCACTGACAGTGGCCTCAGGAAAAAAAAGAGAGGGATGTAAACCATTACTATACAGAGAGGAGAGAGAAAGAAGAGAATACTCGCAGCAGAAGTTTTCCTTCTAGAGACCTGACTTGATGAGTAAATAATGTCATCAAGTGCTGTCTAATGTACAAAATTACTTTCAGCTGTCTGCCACGTAGGGCAAAACAGCCCTTGTTTACTAACCATTTATCAGTATTTATGACTTCTATTAAATTCAGCACTTAAAAAACAAGCCTAGAAAATGAACTTCGTGACATATCTGTCTTATGCTCTTACAACATCATAACACTGGATACAGTCCTCAACTGCTATAAATAAACACAGTCCCAATAGAATGAATGAGCTTACACTCCTTGATTTACAGCAAGTGAGAAGCCCAGCATGTTTGACCAAGCAGTTGGGGCTAGCTCTATCAAAACAAACCTGCTCCAAAACAAACATATTCTAGGATTCTCCATTCCACCTACTTTCTCCTCTCCTGTGTTGCGGCTGTGCGCAGTGCTGTCACGGCAGCATCACATACATGCCCCCTTGCTTTCCCTTGTTCCACATGTAGGGAGGAGAGTTATTATGTATTTTATCACTCTTTCTGATGAAAGGCCCTCAGCGAAAGGCAAATTCTTCCTCCACTGTCTTTTTAACTATTCTGACTTATACAGGTTAGCTAGATGTATAAATGAGATAATCTAGCCCATTGTCCTTTCGACAGTTTGGGTCCATTAAAAAGCCTTAGTGTGTTGTTACTTATTGTTAAACAGTAGGTTCTAGCAATGGTATAACTTAAAAAAAAGGTTTTATTCCAGGGAAGGGGAACTGGAATACATCAGGCTGCTAATCTTCGAGTGCAAAAATAAATGTCTTGAGTAACACCAATTTAGTGTTCTTTGTCACTTGCTTTTCTTTCTTCCTTTTCCCTTCAAACAAAATGTTACTGTTTGAAAACCTATTAGAGAGATCAAAAGGACATCCTCCCATGACACAAGCAAAACCAGAACTACACTTCCAGGCAGAGGACCAGTAGAAAAGTACAGCCAGTGCTGCTCAAAGCAGCCCAGCTGGCCTGGGATTTGCGAACATGATGGGCCAAACAGGCTTGAACATCTTCAGAAAATTGTCCTAACCCCAGGGAACACCTCTGGACACTGCCCTGCCTTGAGCATGATGCAGAGATTGCACTACAAACCAGCAAGGTGGGAAGCAGTACGTCAGCCTTTGCTGTTTTCCCAAGGGCATCAAGACCCGCCTCGCTTCAGGGTGGTATATCTTAGCCCAGAAACATAGATGAGAGGAGAAAATAACAACTCTCAGATTTAATTGAAGTTTTCAAAATTCAAAAAGAAACATTTAGCTAACCATTTGTACTGGATTGTTCTGCTTCCTAAGTGGTTATCTAGTCCCCAGGCCAGGGGAGAGAGTACCTGTGAAGGCATCATTTCTTGCTCTTCCACACAAACAAGTAATTAACTGTCTTTGCTTTTCCTGGTTTGACTTGTTTTTTTTCTTTTTAAACTGCATTTGGTCTCACATATACAAATCTGTAACGGCCAATTACAGGATTATAGCGTTTATTAGTCAAGAAAGTTGTTACAGTGCCTTTATGTCTGTAGCAAAAAATCGTGGCCTGCCTGCCCACCCTCCATCCCGGTTCATAAGACCCTTTACATTTTGTTGATTCTTGACTCCATCCCAGGCAAACCTTAGAGATTCAATTCAGATTTCTCTTCATATTCTTAGGTGCAGGTTTTTTTTACATGAGACTTCTTGGAATTCTGTTCGACCCAGACAAGACACTGGTTTTGCTGTCAAATACACTGATGGGAAAGAAGTAGAATTTTTTTATCACAAATTGTTTGAAAAATGTGTGCTGTTTTTTTGTCTGTAACATAGGAACTGACCACACTGACTGCTTTTATCCTGTGATGGGCCATAGAGAACAACTTATATCACGATACCCTTGTGAGAAGGTTTTCTCCAGGTGCATTTGTGTTACGGGGTGAATGGTTGCAACTCTGTCTCAGAAGCAGGCAGATGAGCCATGGGGAGCTCTGGTCTGCTGGAGGAGATCTGGCTGTGAACACTTTTTTTGAGTGCCAGAGCTTGGACCTGAGCTTTGGCGATCCTGCCAGTTTCATTCAATCTAGAAGAACTGGATGAATACACAGTTACACAATAAATGAATGCTGATCCCCCCACCCCCCCTTTTTCTCTCTCTTTCTGTTGTGAGAAGTTCCTGATTTTCTTTCTCTAGCTCCTTGTTCAGAATTAGCTGGCCTACATTTCTGAACTTTGACCAAAAGCTGCTCGAAAATATTTCTTGTTTGAAGCCTCAGATTCATTTCTTCTGCTCCAGGGTAGGATCATCAGGGCGCCCTTTAGCCACAGATCAGACCAGGAGAAAAACAGACCTTGTCCACTTTTCCTGGCTCTGCTTCTGGCTGCAGGAACCAGGCTCAGTCTCACCACAGTTTTGGAACCACCCAAAGGGTCAGTAGCCAAAGCAAGATGTCCAAAGTCATGTTTCAGCCCTGAAACATGCTTCATTCTTGATATATATGTGCTCAGGGAGCTGTTAAGAGTGGTGTGGGGGAGGTCTTTGGTTGCCTTTTAGTTCCTCAGAGCAGAAAAAAATGCCCAAGAATTTGCTTACTATTAACATTCTTCACGAGTTGCTTAAAATGGCTGCTTACAGTAATTTTCTTGTTAATTAGACTTACATAGAGTTGAAAACAAACCTGAGCGTAAGTTCTGGCAACCAATTCAGAGCAAAATCTCTCTCCTTTTCAGAAATATATAAATATTCATGGCCATGCCTCATTTTTCCTTTTCTCTGGATCAGTGGCGTGTTCCAGTTTTCAAAAAAATCTGTGTCCTTACTCAAGTTATACTGTGGTGGTGAGTGACTGTGAAGCCGTATTTATCAGAAATTATACCAAGATCACCAATCTTCCACCGTGTCTCAGAAGGATTATTAAATGAAGTATTATAGTATTTCAGTCCTGGTCCCAAAGGCTAGTTGCCCTCTATTTTTTTCCAGTTGTAGAATTATTTGGCTGTTATCCCCATCTGAAAGACCCAGAAAGTACATGGATGAAAAGAAAAGGGGAGGAAATTTCTAAGGTAGTAATGTATCCATCAGGTCCTTATAAAAATACAACAGGTTTTAACATTTATAACTGCACCTGGTCTACTAAGGAACATGGTAACCTTACCTCCCGTAATATTGGAAAACAGCCTTTTGGGACCAAATATTGTTCATGCTACTTCCACTTGCTGGATAGTTTTCACGGAGAGCAAGGCATCGCAGCTTGAAACAGTGGAAATTAGTCAAATTTGTCCATAGAACAGGCTGGATTATTTCTGCCTTTGCAACAGGTGATTGTTCCTCAGCCCATAAACAGAACAACAGCTGCAGGCAATTATTATTTCCTCATTAATTGCATTTTAGGGATCACTGAGTTTTTCTGTGCTGCAGAACATTGCCAGTCCCTTGAAATGCTAATCAAAACATTTGAATATGTTGTTATCCTGACAGCACACTTGAGGAGGTTTTAAAACTGACCATCTGTCTAACTACTCCCTATAAATCACTTGCCTTGACCTAGCGGTACATTTTTCTTTTCTTTCGTGTCTATTTGCTGTTTGACACAGGAGCCTGTGCTGTAACTGCTCATTTAATACCAGACAGTGTAATACCCTTGCAGCCTGCCATGATTGTCAGGTTGATTTCATTAGTACGATAAGATGCATAGACTCCTTTTTATCTCTTGTATTCTTCTCTCTCTCCCTTTCTCTGTAATTTGGGTCTTTAAAGTCCCTGCTGTCTCCTGATCTACAGATAATTGTTTACTGTAATACTAGCCAGGAAAAGAGCTGATAAACTCCAGATGTAGCTAGGTCTTCAAATTCACTTTCCTTGCTCTCTGCCCATGGCTATGGACCTCAGATAATATTTTGCCGCTGTCTGGGGTCTTCTAAACCTGCTAATATAAAAAGGCTATTTAAGATAGACAATGATTATATCATATGTGATCTGGGTGGCTCATTATGATTTCTCTTCTGTTTGGAGGGTTGTTTTGGTTTTTGGGTTTTTTTTTACAAGCTTCTTACTAGCCCCAGCTCTCGCCTGCCTGTATTTGCCCTGCACTGTACTCTTTGAAGTCTTATCATGCTTCTTAGTGACAGAAGCCAGGATGCTACGTTAACCCCCATGGAGCAAAGAGATGAGACTTTTTTTCCCTCTTCAAAAAAGTAAAAAAAACCCAACCAACAACTCAAAAAACAATCACTGTTCTCTGCCTTGCTGGAGCTTGTGGTTCATTTGGTTTTTTGTGCAGCGATGTTTAGGCAAGGCAGATCATCAGGGGTTCATAAACAAGAACCAAGTTATTTGCCTCCAGCTTCAGCAGCTTATGAAACAATACCTTTCACAGGTTTGAGAGCAGTTCCCTGGTTTATTTTTTAATTATCATTCCCTAGTTTTACATACCTCCCTCCCATCATACCATACTTCTCCCTTCTAACCAACACTGAAAGGCAACATGCTATCAAAGAGGCAGTTCTCCTATCTTTAGCCTCACTGTAAGGACCAAAAATAGCCCGAAAGGCCCTGCCTACATTTCCACTGTGAACCAAATTTATAAGCAGTTCATAAAAAGGTTGGCTATAAATATTTTTTGTGCCCACACATAATGTGGTTAATACAGCTAGTAGTTGTGACATCCTCGCCTGGCACATGGTGATCTTCCTATAAACTGGTTTGGCACATTATTTTTTGCTATGAATTCAAGACCACCTAACCACACCTGTGTAACCAGTTTGTCTGGCTCCTCCATGCTCCAGACCTGGGTGTGGTAGGATATCCTTGGATGCCTTGTCTCTCGTGCTGCCGGGGCAAGCCGAGGTGTAACTTTTCTGAGCGTTCTGGTATGTGTTCAAGGACTGTGGGCTATCTGCCTGACCTGGGTGCAAGCCCTAGGCAATATCCCTGCGGACGCACCACCGTGCAGCCCACACGCTACACAAACACCACACAGTCTCTGAAAACAGCTGCCGTGGGGATGTAGGTAGAGGTGTGCTTGTGTCACAGGAGAGGATTGAATGCCGGTTCAGAAAAACACCAAAACAAATTAAAAACGCAACATGATCAGACTTGTCCTTTAGTCAGAACCTGGGCTTTTTTGACCTCAGATTTCCGTCTTAATTTTGAAGAGTCAAAACTGAATTTGGATCTGCCTATTCCAATTCTTGAGAGAGGACTGAAACCCTGTAGTTGGATATAAATTTTAAGAGAGTATCTTAATATAATTCATTAGCCATTTTACACACATCAAATTAATTGTGTATGACCTCCCCATAGCCTGAGGTTTTGGAAGACTCTAATATTCGAGGCTAGATAAGGAGGCTGAGTGCCTTCCACAGGATGCCCCTTGCTCCTTTGCCCTAGAGCAAGGCAGATTGGCAGCCAGTTGCCCTCCCTCTGCAGTGGCATTCCTGTGGAAAGGGCATCTTTCAGGAACAGGGAGTGAGAGTTCAACTGCAGATCTAATCTGGGAGGTACTATATGTCTCCCTGCTCTTCAGGCCTTCCCATTTCACGTTCCCCCAAACTCTTCCTTATTGCAGGCAACATTATCAGACTCCACATCCCAATTACGTTCCCAGAATTCTTAGACAAATATTTTCTTTTCACTTGCTATTGCATGAGATGAGTCTACATGGCCATTGCTTTCAGTTTAGAGAGGGAGCTGTGGTTTATTAGTAGGGGAGGCAGAAGAAATGACAATCACAAAGGTGGTCAGCCTACATTACCTCAACCAGGCTTTTATTTTCTCTGTGAAAGCATCATTTGCTCTTTTTTTGGGGCTGTTTCATTTCACTGCGGGCTTTTTCAAGGCAATGAGTTCCTGCTGGACTGAGTAGCTGGGCATTTCCAACAGGTAATGAATGACAGCTTTTATTGCTGAGGAGAGGAGATAGGCACAACCGTCTCCTCAATGGCCACTGGCTCCCACCCCAGATATCAGCAGAGATTTGCAAGACCCACCTTCTCTAGCCCAGTATCATTGAAACCCTTGGATTAGCCATCAAATTAAATAGAAATGGATTGGTGTAACTCTTCCCTCTTAATAATGCTGTTTCATTCCCTTGTAATCCACTTTTAATTGGGATTTGCTTCCTGGCAACAGCATGTAAACAAGGAGATGGTCAAAGGCAGCAGGGGGAGGGGAGGGAATAATGCAGAAATGGGTCCCCATCTGGTCCAGCTTCCCCTCTATAAAAATCCACTGTCTGGGTTGCTTCCACAGTCATTTTGGAAAATGCCTTTCCTTTCTCCCTTCTTCCCCCAGATTTAAAAAGGGTCTATTCTCCTCCTCTGTTCATGTAAACATCACTTATCTTGTTCTATAGGCAGCATAACTAGCAAGAGCAAGTACTCACAAAGTGTAAATTAGCTAGTGACAATAAATTGTCAGATTGCCTCTGAGGCAGAAACAAATGAATAGCTTAGTTTATTAATCACATGGCACCTTCACCTTTGATGTCTTGATGTTCCAGTTTTGGTGCTCCATTAAGCAACCCTGAGTGACTGCTGCAGCAGCCTCCACTAAACCAGAAATTTTGTTGGCAGCACATTTCAGGACTTCAAAGGCGGTAAATTACCTTGAGATTGTTTCATTAAAGCGCCCTTCCCAGTGTGAACAGCAATAACAGGAGAATCAAGATCAAAGAGCATCCATCTTTCTAGATTTGTTACATAGAAAATTACATGCTGAGGGTGTCTTTTTCACAAATCATGTCGCCTCCCATTTCAGCAAGAATGGTTCTAATTAGAGCAGAAGCCTCCCTGGCCGTGCGGAGAGTTATGATTGTCATTAATACAGCACTGGAAGCTTTTTTGTCTTTGCACTCTCCAGACCCCTACCCAACTCTCTGCAAAGCTAGAAATGTTTGTGATGTGCCTCTGGAGCCTAATTAGAAACAATTATGCTGATTAACTGATTACAGGCAGTTCTCTACAGATTCTTGGGAAGAGTTTTTCCTGGGATGTATATTTGTTTATTTTAAATATTCTTTCATTTCCCTTCCCCCTCCACCCCCACAGGCTAACTTCACATAATCTTGTGCTTTACTTTCTTCTGTCTAACCATTAGGGATGCAACCTAAGCAAACTGTGCTGAGACAGACCAGAGAGAAGGGACTTCTGGAGATTCTGCTGGTACATCTCCCATTTGCCATAATGTACCAGGCACAAGCCAGCCAGACGAAGACTATAGCCCTGATTCCTGTGTGACTGAGTTTCATTTTCAGGCATTTGACAGTTGGCTTCAGCCTTCAGGTCATGAGAATCTTCCATAACAGGTTAAATTCCATCAGTACCAGCAGAAAGCGTACAAAAACCAGAGACATCACCCGTTGCTGTCCCTGTCTTGAATGGCTGGTACCTTCTCAGAAACCATTTGGAGCAGCCATGGGCAGGCAGGCACCGTCCCTCCCTGTCTCACTCGCTGTGAACAGGTGTGGAGGGAGACAGCTGGACAGCATCACTACGCAGTTAGGGAATTCTTATGAATCCTGAATCATCACTTCCCAAGAAATCCCTTTATCAGCAGGCTGCGGAACTTCTCCTGACTTCCCTTCCTTGCAGCCACTCATTGCTGTCCTTTCCATGTCTTTTTGAATTCAAAGGCACCGCTGTTGGCTAACATGGCATGCACTTCATGATTTCATAGAAATAAAAGCAGTCCATAGAGAATCTAGCTACTCCACAATCATGGCAATTCAGTCTGCTTCGGAGGCAAGCAGAAGAAACCCAGCACTAGAGGCAGTCACTGAAAAGTCTTCCACAGAATGGGTCATCCCCCTCCAGAGGGTTCGAGGTTGACTTCTGCATTTAGACACAGCTTGTTTACATCTGTCCACTCTGATTTGGTTCCCAGGTCTTATTCTCTTAAATCTGATGCTCTTGCCACCTAGATAAATATCCATCACAACACATGACTGAGGGCCAAAGCTTAAAACCTGCCCAAGTCAAGTCGCCTGGAAAAAGGTCTGTTTTAATGGTGCTGAGCTCGTGTACCGGCTGAGATGTTGCTGGTGTGCTGTGGGGAGTGGAGGCATCGGTTTGGTCAGGGTAGTGAGGGCTTGAGGAAACTTTCTTGTAAATCTCTTACTAATCTCTTCTTTGACTAAGCAAGTAAAAACTGCAATTTCTCTGAATGTGTTTCCTTACTAGACTTCCAGGCCAGAACAATTCCAGAAGTGCCTGCAACTTTTGGTGCATTCAGTAGCATTGTCTGTCCCATTCTTTAGGCTTCCTAATGTGTTTTGGTTGATTTGCTGCTGCATAGCCCACTAGACTTTTAGCACTTCAGTCATAAAATTACTTTTTCTCCTTAAGGTAATATCATCATTTAATATGCTGTGTTATAGCAGCATGAAACTGGGAAAAGTAAGGGAGGTGTATGCATTAAATCTCTCTTCCCCACATTCCCCCAGAAAAACATTCCTGCTGGCAATATCCTACTGGAACATTCCCATTAGGGGTACATGAAGAAAGTTTCGTTATAAAAGACCATAAAAGTGCCTAATACTCTGACAAAATAATCTAATACTCTTTTCTGGTTGTAATATATTAATTCAGTACTGTAGATACAACTCTGTGCATATCTTTCATGAATTTGACCTTGATTTCCAAATCTCCAATGACAACTGATGTGAATGAAACATTCATAGCCAGAAGTGAAATTATTCAGATTATAGTTTTGTGTTTTGTTTTGGTTTGTTTTGGTTTGTTTTTTTTTTTCCACAATTTATTGTACATTTGAAATAGGATCAGGAAATCATTTTAGTTCTGGGGGGAAAAAAAGCAAGTTCATCCTACAGATTATGGGCTTCTTGAAAGTGAAAGATGGTATCAAAATGCAGAGCTTGAGAGATATGGACACTTCATCTTACTTCTATGTTTTATGAGACCTTTCTGTCAAACAGCACAGGAGAAGCAAAACATGAGGAGCATAGAACAGTGGGAAAAGCAGCAGTGAAGTTTTTTGTGTGAAATCCAGTGGAATCTCTTTCACCAGCTCTGCAGCACTCTGAATCCAATCTGCTGGATCCTATTCCACAGAGAAGAGACTGAGAAGAATAAGCAGCATGCAAGGATTTGTTGGATTCTGGTGAAGACATACCACACTTAATTTCATTGTAAAAGGAACATACACAGCCATTGATCAAAATGTCTTTGTCATTGCTGGAATTATGCCAGAACTATCCTGGTATTTCAAGAAGGATTCGTGTTCCTTTTTGTGATATGAGGTCAGAATAAATTAAGTAGGGTCTCTGACAGCTGATTTTCAATGATAATCTTTATGTTAGGATTGACCTGTTTATTCAACCCAGTCAATCTCTCATCAAAATGACAGCTCAAGAGTACTGTGGATTATTCTCCCCAAGGATGCATAAAGATACCGTCACTTGAGGCAATAAAAGCTGATTAGTACAATATTAGAAAATAAGACTGAATGAGAAGAAAGCAAAAAAACAACAGGCTTTCTATCTCTGCCACAACTTAGAGCAGAACATGTTGAAATCCAAACTGAAGATGTGTTGTGTTGTAAAAGGCCTTTTTATTGGCATGGCTGGCAAATTTTTGATGTAGGAGAAGCACTAGTTCTTGCAATCTGGTGGGTCTTTCTCCATCGTAGGGCTCTGGGTTATGCTCTGTTGTCATATTTGGGTAAATGGATAGTGGCTCCATTTGAAGATAGTGGAATCACATACATCATAAACCAGATACATAAATGTAACATCAAAGACAGGCTCAGAATTGATGCCTGGGACATGGTACTAGGGAAAAAGGTTGCAAGGCACCATAGGAGCTGTATGGTGTGTAGGGTTAGAACAGCTGGCAACTTAAATACTGAGGTTGTAGAAGTATTTCAGTACAGCTGTTGGTAGTAAAGTCTGAAGTGTACTTGTCTGAACAGCTCCTGTAGAGATTGATTTTTGTTTATCACTTTTCTAAGTGCAAAATTTACACATGAAATTAAAAAAAATATAGTAGTCTTTCTAATTGTGGTTGAATAGTCTTACTGCTAATAAGTGCACAATATAACTGTAAACAGATCACAAATCTGGAAACATATTCATTTATGTTACCTTTGTTCTCATTCCAGGAAATACAAGGATTTGATAAGTTGACATTGATTTAATAGTCTGAAAACTGGAATCAATCTTTCTTTTCAGCCTTTTATTTTTCCTCCTGTTGCAAATTACAAACACATTTCTGCTTCCTGCAAGCTGTGCATATATTTCCATGGCCATCTTGAAGACCTCTCCCCCTCCCGCCCCCGCTCTTGCCTAAGCAAGAAATGTCTTGTTAATTGAGGTTGCAATTCAATGTTTAGTGAAGGAAACGAGCACAACACAGTTAAGGAAATTCAGCTTCACTGCATGTTTGTTCTGCAGTGGCTGATTACTGATGTGATGACGATGATGATGATCAGATGTTGTTTCAGAACTGAGATACAGTGATTGGTTTTGATAACCTGAAATTAACAACTGGATTTATAGCTTGTAAATATTCCTTGTGGTGAATTCTCGCATTGCTGGCATAATCCCCTCTTCCTGCACAGACCTCATTTATGAATCCCAAGCCAGTGACATTATCCCCAGGATGTAAGACAAGACTCTCTCCTGTAATGCACACTGTATTTACTGAGTAGTCAATAAAGTGGCATTCTCAGACTATTTATGTGGACCGCTTAAAGTGTATGAGACTGTGACAGTTAAATTTACACATGCTGACCTACCACTCAGTTATAAAACTGCAGGCTCTGACTTGCACAAGGTTTCTACTACAGTGTTTCTCTTTCATTTCCTCCTTTGTGGTAAGGAAAGACCTCTTATTTTGGGTTTTGCAATGTGATACAGACACTCAGTGTCAGTGTGATGCAATTTGCCTGTAAGGCAGCAGCAAGATTGCCCTATTCAGGGGTGCCCTCCAACAGCACCGAGTCAGAGTGATAGCACAGCAGGCACAAACAGGCACCTCTACACCACTGCAGTGCTCCTTTTGGCCCCTTGTCAGCCACCGATAGCTGGGATAAGTTAAGGTTCCTATGGGCTGCTGCATCCCAGCCTTGTAGAAATGGCTTTGCTGGGCTGCAACTAGAAAAGGGGATGCAAAGACCAGGTGAATGTCACCCTCCTATACAGGTCTACCAGCCCCTTTGATAACTCATTTTCCCACTGCCTGCATCTGAGAATATGGGAATCATGTCATGCCAGCAACTTTTTCTGGAGCTTGAGACAATTATTAAAGAAGGGAGAAATATTCTTTCTTAATGGAATTATTCTGAAACATTTTAATGCAGATGCATATTATAATCTGTTGAAGAACATATTTAAATGCTGCTTCAGTTTTGGTTGCCACGTAAATCAGAAGTACAAACATAGAAGTAAAAGTGCATAAAGCAATGGAGACATCCATTCAGCAGGCTCCGAGGATGATGAGGGGAAATACACAGCAGTGGCTTACTTTTGGAAACATTTAAGCCAACATTCAGATCTTTAATAATACTTGTAGTCCTCCTGACTTTGCTTTCTGGTAATGATGAGGGGTGAGCCTTTCTAGTCAGGAAGCTGACATACAGGAAGAGCAAGAACTCGTAAAATCATCGAGTTACTCTTTCAAAACTGATTGCTAAGGCATGGAGCGGGCAAACTTGATGTGAAGTTAAGAGTACAGTAAGAATCGTCCCATCTTATTTTCTCTATGTTGCTTTTGACTGACATGAAGTTCTTTATTGAACAGTTTGAGAAAAGATTTGACTGGTGGCTTTTTCCCAGCAATGGACCAATTTTTCATTTTCTAGAAATGCTTTTCCTATTACCAAAGAAGCTATACTTGGGGTCTTATTTAAAAATATGAGTGACTGGACGTTTGTTGGTGACCCTCACCCTTCCATGCTTCTTCCTGGAGGTACCACCAGCATGCAAGGCAGGCTGGTTTCAGCTTTGGGCCACGCTATATTGTGCTGTGCCAGAGAGATCATGGTCTAGATGCCACTGATGTTAACTGGGGGCAGGAGGCTGGAAAAAATACCTCCTTACAGTCTAGAGGATGCTCTCTAAGGATATCCAGTGAGCTGCTGGGGGCTTCCACTAAATACTTTTGATGTGCTCTAAAGATTTTGAGAGTAGTCTAATGCTTTTGATGTGCTAAAGGATGCTAGTGACAGGAGGCTGGAAATTAAGACAATTTTCCAGAGAGGTGTGGTCCTGGCTGAGCAGCATCCCCAATACTTGTTATCATATGTGTCTGTGTTAAATAGAAATCAAAGTCAGAATAAACTAGACCTTTATTTTAACTAGGCTACAAATTCAGTTTTGGTAAGACATTGGACTGGGTATCACAGAAGAAAGGAAGTACAAACATTTTCATGTATATTTATAGGATATTATGTCCAAGATGAAGGCAACCATTTGTAAAAACTTTTCTTTTAAAAAACACAAAGTAAAAGTGAACTAGGCAATGTTTAAATTATTATCCTTTGTGGGTACTGTTTTATATGTTGAATATTTTGCAAAGGTAATATGCAAACCACTAAAAATTCAGGGAAGTGTCATTCTGTAATTAAAGTATGTTTATCCATTAAAGTGCAGGTATGATTCCTGCTTGAATCGTTCACTGACATTCGGACCATTGCAGATCTCAAAGGCCTGGTTCTGTTCTTGATGTGCAGTCAAAGCAAGTTAGTGAAAGCTCCTCCTGGGTAGGCAGTACGGAGTGAAATCTTTCCTGTTCACTCTGTCCTCAAAGAGATTGTCCTGCTCCTTAAAAATGCAATGTGTTCTTAATATTTTTCTTAATTATCTATGGCTGTTAATACACAAATTGACTTGTCGTTGTCCCTGCCAGGAAATGATGTTGCAGAAGCATATTTTTATAGGAGCAAGGAGCCTGCAAGTCTGATGCAGTCAGTGGACCTGCAAATTAGCATGATAATAGAATTTATAATCTGTTGAGGTAAATAGAAACCAAAGCCCACAGAGACATCTACATGTGGTAAGACCGGTTTGCTAGCCAAAACAAAGTCTACTTGTGTTGTTCACATTCTTGAAGAATCTGAATATTAGAAGATGTCTAGGACACAATGAGATAAATTTCCCGTCAAGATAAATACAGACGGAAATATCAGCTGAGAGTGAAGAATAGGGCTACGGTAGGACTTTTAGCACTAAAAAATTGAGTGAGTTGTGGAAGGCACGCCCAGTTGGGATTCTGGTTTTCACAGGCTCTTTGCTTGTCAAACTTAATATCAAGTAAAATAACCTAATTTGACTTGGCAAAGACATATAATATATAGACTTGATATCTGTGACAGAGGCTTTTGAAGTTTCTTATAAACAGTGTTTCCTTGCTTTGGAAGAGATGGTTGAATAATAAACAACTTTCCCAATTCTGATTCCTACTGCACTGGCAAAGGAAATCCCTCTGCTCAGCCTGACTGCCAAAAAAGGACTTAATAGTGTACTCAGTCTTAAGCATATGCTTAAAGAAGGCCTGAGTAAGGGTGTGTCACATTTTCAGGGGTTTTGCTCCTGTTTTTTTCTGACCCATGACCTCATGGAAGCATGCTGTAGGGCTGTCTTTCAGGCAAAACATATGCTTTTGCTCTTCTGGATCTTTTTTTTGCTCTCTCTTTATTGTGGATTGATGTGAAATCTGAATGTGAAAAGAGAACTAATTTACCCATTAGGAAATAATAATAACAATTATTACTGTTGTTATTATTAGTATTATTATTATTATAATCATCATCTTCAACATTATGATTACTATTACCATTATCCCTGATTAGGAAACAAGCAGAAGTAAGTTGCAGAAAGGGTAACAAAAATATTTTGGAGGAAAACTTAGACCCAAGGCAGAAATTTATTAATGTGTTTGAGATGCAGTATACTATTTTCAAAAATGGAGCAGATTTAGCCACTGGTAGAAAGAAACATGAACTGGAGGGTAGTGATGGGGAATCAAAGCAAATGCCTAGAAGAGTATGGTTCTGTCTTCTTCCGTGATGTCCCAATTTGTTAGATTTCCTGAGTCAGATTCAGCAATGAAATATGGAGGTACTGTTCTCACTGGAACTGATAAAAGCTACATACAATTGAATTTTTGCTTATTTGGTGATCAGCGCAAAATAGGAGTGGTGTCAACTTGCACTAAAACCATGATGTAAACAAACGGCCCAACAAGTGTTGCTCACAAGAAGAGCTGGGGTTTTTTTTCACATCTTATGAAAAGTGACAGATCTCCATCTTTCCAACCTAGGAATAAATCATCTCTTTCTTTTTTCTTTCCAAAATGTGCTTTCTCTTGCCATTACTCTCCCCGTCTCTGTCCTTTTTTTCTGCTGCTACCAGTTTGTAAATGGGTTTATGCTGGTTTAAATGCTCAGTATGTCAAAATGAGAAGGAGCTCAGGGTTTCCTTTTGAATCTCAACTCTTAGTATGTAACTACTTGGTTTGCATACTTTAATTTGCCTGATTCCTGCAACTTTTATCCTATTGATAATTGATAGACTGTTCCTTCCTTCCCAATTTCCTTTATTAGTTACATCAGGAAGTTTATTGGTGTTCCTTGCATGTAACTCAAGAAGACGGATAGCGCCACGCTTGTTTTCAGGCCTATGTAAATTAATACTGTCCAGAAGTCTAAAGGCAAAGATCAGCAAGCCTTAAAACCCGGAAGATATCTAGTTACATGCCAGAGGCCTCCTCTTCAAATGAAATGACAGGAATCTGGGGCTGAAGGACTTCCGTTCACTCTTAATGAACCTGAGTGGCTCTTGCCTATAACCAGAAATGATATGCAGGCAAACAGCTCCTAAGACACATGTCATTCCTGTAGCTTGCAGTCTATTATTACTTTTATTCTTTCCAGCGTCCCCTTGTTACACTGCGAGCCTCAAGACCAATCAAGTAAAGCATGAATAATAAAGTGCCCAAGAATGCTGCCACTGATGTCGTAAGTGTCTTTTCACCAGAGTGGAAACAGAAGGTCTGATCCCTTAAATCTGGTGTGGGTCTTTGGACAAGTTCTGCTGATTTACATTTATGAGCAAAACTCAGGAGGATTCCTGGGCTGGCACAGCTGGATCTGAGAGATTCACAGGAATCTCTTGATCACCACATTGAAAAAATTTCTGTTGGCATTCCTGCTTCACTTGAACCAAGATGCTGGTACATGTGTACATGCCTTCGTACAGATAACAAATAACTACAAGAGTTTGTAAAGATTTACCATCTGTGGTCCTTCACTGATACATATGAATGTAAATATGTTTGTTGAGGAATAATAAAGGGAATTTAAAGCCACAATGTAAAAAGCAGCGTATGAGAAGTTACCCACTCAAAATGTGGGTGTGTGTAACTCTCTCAGATGTAACAATTAAATGCTAACATGGTGTAATACAATAATATGGGCACACAGTGTTTCATTCCAGTGGCAATCCTAATTATAACACTACTTAGTACAGGAAATTGCCTGTTGAACTACTCGGCCTGAAAACCTTAACAGAAAACTGCGCATATGTTTGCTTACATAGTGAAACAGAATGCAGAGCCACTCCAAACAGCAAACCTCAAGATCTCCTTCTCTCCTTTAAACCACCTTTTCCCTCCAAAACTGCGCACGGTGGAGAGTAACGCTGCGATTTATTTACAGCATAAAAGTGAGGCAAGAGCCTGGTTACAAAAGCTGGTGGCATATGATAAAATGATGGCTCAATCAAATGGTCGTAACATGCTCAAAAACAGCACAGAAGGGCTCCGTTCCAGCAGCAGCAAGGAAAAGAGCGTGTCAGCGCTGTGCGCGTATTTGTCCACATGAATGTTGATGGCTGTAAGCTGTAAGTGAACTGTGCTACCTGGACTTGCTGAAGGAGTTATAAAATAAGAGCTCCCTTCCTCTCTGGATTCTCAGGAAGTTTTTGAGGAGAAACAACCCGGATATTTATGAATTAAAATGCTTTCAATTCCATCTCTCCCAAGAGGAAGATAAATATAAATTTGATGTTCTTCTGTGCTTAAAAAAAGGTTTTTGTGCTTTTTTTGTTCCCTGAGAATGGACCGAAGCAGACTTTTTTCTAAAGCTTTGCTTTTAATCTCTAACATAATGAATTACTTTACCCTTCAAAGCATGTAGTTTTCCAGTTAGTAAAATATCTGGAGGCATCCAGCTTGGGTTTGGGACAACGGGAGGCACAATTCTGCTCTCTGTCTTGCTCAGTCTTTACCCTCCTTGACACACTCTTGATTACAGACTGGAGAAGATCTTGATAATAACCAAAAACTCAGCTGCATAATAGCAAATTTAGGCAGCAGTTCGGGAAAGTCCTTAACCATGCGCTTCAACTTGTTGCTTCATCACGGCCAAAAGAGCAGACAAAGAACTCAAGTAGAACAATACATCGACTTGAGAAAGTCTCTGCTGGGGGCTTTAGTTTCTTAGCTATGTGTGCACTCCTGTCATTCTATTGACCTTCAGCATCAACAAAAAGGCAGTATGATTTACTGGAGCAAAGCTGCTTTACGAGGTTCAGTTGAGGCTTGAAGTTCTTCCCAACAACAAACAAGTGCTGAGTCAGCAGCTGGACTCTCCTGTAGGAGGGGAGAGTGTGACTGTGGGACTGACAGTTTTGTGCTCTTTGTACATCTAATCAAAAGAGATCCAACTGTATTTTACCCCAGAGTAAACACTATTTACTGAATAATATCATGTGATTGGACAGACCATATTCTTGCTACTGCAATATCTTCCCAAATTTCCTGCTTTTGTCTGTAGCACCACTCTCAGTATTTCTTTGCACTTCCTTACCATACTTGTTATAAACCTTCTAGCAACAATTTATTGATGTTTGACTCTAATTTGAGCACTCCAATTCACTGAAACACTTTGTTGTAGAAAGAAAAGCTAATGGCACTGGTCTAGCGTATCAAATTCTGAGGTTTGCTTCTTTGACTTTACAGCTGTACTGGCATCTTTCTGTTGATCTGATTGTGCCAAAGGTTAATATTGCCCAGTAATAAACCAAATCCATTTAATTGGCCAGATTAGCCCATGGAGAACTCTCACTTGTGCCACAGGAGCAGAATCACCCTTCAGTGTGGCAACTTCATGCACTTTCTTTTTCGGTGGTCATGTGGAAGCTGGGGAAATCTGAGTGACTATGAAGTAGTACAATACAAGTACTTCATTTCATCCAAAATCAGTACAAAATGTTAATATTAAAGAATGTCATAAATAGGCGCAGAAGCCTTAAAAGGGCCTATTGTATTGTCTTCTGATTTCAGTTACACTGGTGCAAATCTTGGTTAGACTACTGAAAATTTCATTCCTAACTCTGAGTCTCCAGAACAGATTATAACCTTGATGCTATGACCAGTTTTCAGAACAGAGTTAATAAAAAGTGATGGAAGAGAATGAAAACTCTGTTGTTTCTTAGGTCAGTTTTATGCCTTTCTGACTTTGGATCACTGTGAAAGAAATGGAAGTTTAAAGATATGGTTAGACATAAATGAATGTGTATGAATCTCATTTCTAGTGGTAATAGAGAAAAGAAATATCCTTGCAAATGATATAGCAGTCTGGATATGCCCATTCTGTCCTATGTCTAATTGCATTTTTTACATACACAAATATTTCTCTTTAATCATCCCTGTCTCCTCCTTGCGTCTGTTCCCAGTTGTCACAGTTCTACTTCTTTAACCTGCATCAGCCGTGCTTAATATGTGCCATAGCTTTGTTTATGGATATATTTTACTAATTCTTATTTATTAAAATAATTGCCTTAATTAATCCTAATTGTTCATTGTTAATCACTCAGTAATACGCTTCCATTTGCTTGTACATATATTTTTGTATTAGTCATTATAAAAGCAAGACATAAAGCAAATGGTATAATTACTCACAAAAGACCGGGAGCTCAACCAATAAAAATCAAAGGGGAGAAAATAAAATGCTTTCAACATTCCTATATAGTAACTGGGACATCCTGTGTCACAAATGACTTTATGAGCTGTCTGGAGGTGGGATTCCCTACTAAAGCCCCAGGAGGCTAAGAAATGAAATAAGAAACCATCTTACAGCTGAGATGATGTTAGCAATTACTGTTTGTTAGCAAGACCAAGAGAGAAGGTAAAAGATGTCAGTACCCTACTGAACCAAGATAGACTGCCTGGGAGAGCCTTGAAGGGAATGAAATTTGAATAACAATGTCAAAAAACCTCAGAGCTTTGTGTTTTCTTTTTTGCTTTTCTCTTGGGAGGGGAAGAGAAAACCCAACCACCTACTATTGTTAGGCAAAAGCTCAGAAATGTTTTAATGGTGGTTACTGAAAATCACAACATGACTTGATCTGTTCGCGCTCACGCCGGGTCAGTTCATGATCAGACAAGTGCATGGGAAAGAGGAAGCCTTGCTGAGAGCCACGGCAGTGCCATCACCCCAGTGGGTGGTTACCTTCTCTGTAACTCTAGCCCTTCCCTAAAGCCAAATGTAAAACCAGTACAAGCGATGAGGTAGCATGCGAAGGCTCTGCAGAGCTACAGAGAGCAGCTCTGAAGAAATGTGTCTTCAGGGCAGTCCTGGGCTGGCAGAGAGATTCTGCCAGAACAAATACGGACTCCCTTAGGCAGGACTGTCAGCTGTCATATGTCCTCTGTGCACGTGGCCTCTATCTCCTACGAGATGACTCTTGTTTTTCCCATTAGCTGGGAAGTTGCATTCACGTCAGACAGAAATGGTCTGCCTCACAAACTGCCTCTGAAGCAGTTCATGGTACAGGTCTTGCAGTGTGAGCCCAAAAGGAAGAATAAACTCTCCAGGTGCTTGTTCTGCTTCACTGGCCCAAAGTGACTGAGGTACATGGACTTCAGGGAAGCCAAGCTACTGCTATCAGCTGGGAGCCTGATCTGCGTTTATCTGTAATGTACTGATCTTTCTATAACTTTGTGATATAATAATTGTCCTTAGTTAAATTATATTCACAAATGATTAATTCAACAGTTGTAGTTCCCACAGTGCTAAAGCTTGTTGACTTCATATTCTCTGGGTAAATTATTTGTGGCTTAATCTGCTGGCAAAGTCCCAATGGTTTTGAGGAAGTTATACGAACAAAATATTGTCCTGAATAAGTAGATTTTCCTCTCTAGCTGACAAGGTTTAAATATCTATTGATGTAAGTGCAATCTCTGTACTATAGGAAGATGGCAGTTTAAAGTCAGTGAAGCATTTCTCATCTCACCTTCCTTCTCCAAACACTGACCCTCTATAGCCAGGGGAAGTCAGTCTGCAAGAAGTATCAGCTCATTCTCCCACAGTTCCACTTATTTTTGTCTTTGATTCTATTAGGTCTTCCAACAAAGACATGGTTAGTGGCAATTTTTAGTGGCTTCTGTGAACTGGGAATCAGACCTGCTGCAAGAGTTGAACAAATCCACTCCTGACACATCTGCAATCTTGGAGCCACACAACAGGCAAGTTCCTATGTCCTCTCCTTCCCTTTTGACTGTTGTTTTCCATGCAGTGAGGCAACTCACACTGCCTAGCAAAACTGGTGAATGCAGCAGGAGAGAAACAGTTTGTCTGACCAGCCACTACACATCGGTAAAGTCCTGATGACCCCCTTGTTTGATCACAGAACAGAGGTGTCATAGCATAAATGTGCCTGCGTATGAAGTGCATGTGAAGTGGGGGTGATCCTGTAATACGAATCTGCAGCTGAGAATATGTCTTCTGAGGGCAGCTCTCCCTGGAACCATCACATGGATACAGCAACCATGCAAGGGTTCCGATGGTGGAGTTGTAGCTGCATGCTGCAGAAGGCCTCCTATAACTTGGCAAACCCATGAACTGGGCCCAAGAGTGGAGAGACACTACATACGCTTTGTCACATCTTCACAAGAAACAACCCAAAAGCCGCTGCTCCCATTCAAGTGCATAATTTTAAACTTCCAATCTTCTTTATGGACCTGTGTGATGGGCACCATGTCTCCCTGCAGTCTAATGTTAAATCTGTAGCCCAACTACTGCTGAATATGCCAGATGAAGTAAAAGACAGGAAAGAGGAAATTTTAAAGGAGCAAATTAATGGCTAAATTAATGCTACAGCTCCTCCTACAAATCCTCTCATACAGGCTCAGCAGGTTTGTCTTGTTTATCCACCCAGCCTGTCCTGGAAAGGGACCTCCTACCTCCTTCTTCCCTATTGCTGTTGCTATTAAGAGAGATTTTTGTAGTATACAAAAGCTCTGATTGTCCTCTCACTTATACTAATTTTGCAATTGTGTAAATCCATTGACCTGAGCAGAGTTATTTTTGATTGACACTAATACGTGCTGGAGGAGAATCAGGTTTTAAATGTCTTTGAAGGCAGACAAGCTTGGAAAAAATAGTCTTACTTTTAAACTCCATAATCATGACAATGTCCTTTTGTGCTGTGCTGTTCATTTGTTATTTGAATTATATTTGTCAAACATTCATTCAGGTCAGATATTTGTATGTCCATTGTGTACTACCTTGTAAATTTAACTTAATTTGTTTGTAGTTTTTCTTTATAAATAACCTCAGTTCAAAGTTATTTTAGAGGTTTTAAAGACCATGAAGCCAAAGTGAACGCATATGAATGGCTCAAGTTCCTAAAGCTTCAATATCTTCCAGGATTTGTCTTACCATGAAATTAAATGAGTCGTTTATATCGTACTATGTGATGTGATCATTCTGTTACCATGATGTAGCTAGACAAGAACTCTGTCAATGATTTACAGTCATATGGTTCTCCCCATAAATCAGTGTAATACACAGTTTCATATGGATAGTCTTCAGTTTAGCCTCTTTTATGAAGTATTCCGTTCAGCTGAGCTGTGTGAAGTACTTCGTCTAACCACCAAAATGAGTCATTACAGTGTTATAATTACTCTTTTCTATTTATTTCTTTTTTGTTGCCACTAGGTCAATTGCTTACCTTCGGGCTTTTATAGCAATAGAGAGACCCTTCCCCTCTTAAATCCTTTGTTTTCTACTCCACAATGTATCATTGGGCAAAGCTAACACTCAGTTGACTTCATTCTGAATTACTCAAGCAGCTTCCTGAAAATGATTCAATAGCTTAATTTTTGTGGACACTTTCATCAAAAACTTTTGGCCTCATTACTGGCTTGGCTTTGCGCAGGATTACAGCAGAAATTGCAACACTTCTTTTTTACTGTGTTGTGTGTGGCAAGTAAGGGCTTACAAGCCTGTCCAATACAGTGGTCTTTTGCATATTTTAGATGCTGTGGTCTCTAAAGAACCTTGCCAAACCCTTGCTATGTAGAGCCAATGTAGTATACACATATATGTGTATTATATATGCATTCCATGTACTGCAGTGAGTCAGCTTGAAAATCCTAATGAAAAATAAGAAGTTGCATTGATACTGTGACCTACACTTTAAAAGGAACAACTTGGTTATTCTGTGCTGTTAATTTTTTGTTTAACCAGTACACATCACTGCTGAGCTATAAAGTCAGAAGATTTCTTCTATAATACAGCATCTATTGATACTAATGGATCCTCTCTCTTTGAAAAATAATGTAGCTTTTACCTGGTGTGAACCTGTTAGCAACTTGACTTACTGTTCACTGTAGTTAGAAGAGATTATGTTAAATGTGGCATCATCCCCTGGAAAAATATACCAGGGAACGTTTGGTGCTGTTCCAGCTCTGCATTAGCCCAGTTAAACATGCAGTTAGCCAATATTATACATAAGTCTAAAATAACTGTGCAAATTAGGTGCATAATTGCATCCATAAATTGTTGGAAAATCTGGCTTTTAAATTACACATCATAAACAATAATAACCCACTGAGATGATTGCTGTCAGTTTACCTTTCCTAAACTGTATTTCTCTTTGTCCTACAGAAGAATCAAAGGATGCTCTCTAAACATAGCAGGGAGCAAACTTCAAATCAGCAATGAAAGTGTTTGTTCACAAAATACGTGAACAAGTTCTTAGTGTCACTGCTGTAAGGAGCTGTGGGGCCTAAATGTTACTAAAAGACAGCTGCATTTTTGGTAGAGTGAGTCCATCAGCTCGTCTTAATAGTCTAGATGTGTTATCTGTATCAGAAAATTCCTGTCTCATCTAGTCCTGGAAGCTGGGAGGATGTACAAAGAGAAGGATGTGTCTATACCTTTGCATCATACAAACACAGGACCTGGGTTTTGGTCTGGCAGTTATGGCAGGTTTTCCCACCCTGTATTTCTTTACATTACTTTGCATAACATTTCTGTTTCAGACTGACCTTGAAGTCCTAAAAGTCATTCTTATTACATTCAAATCACAGTCACAGTTGCTATTATTTATTTTTGAATATCCATAGTTAGAAATGTGGGGGTTTTATTATAATTACTGCTGTTACTATTATTATCTCACAAACTTCAGAATCTGACAAAGTGAGGAATAATCTCACTGACTCCAACCCAGTGCAGAATGCCAATGAAATAAAAAGAATCTATTTAAAACTTAATATCAGAATGACCTGATAGTGGTTCAAGATAGACAGTAATTAATCTAACCATTAACATAAAAGCCAATTTGGAGGAAATTTGTCAGTGTGTGACAACAATAGAAAGCTCTGACCACCAAAAGAAGTGATAGAGGATAGAAATAACACTTAAAGCTCACACCTCCAATTACTATGATACTGTCTATCTTTTAATAATGAGAACACAACAGGGAGGTATATGAGCTTTTAATGGCACTTAATAAATGAGTTGGCTTGCAAAACAGCTGCACATCCTTTTGTGCTCATAATGGTTTGACAACATTTTGTCTAGAGGGCTGTGAAATTTTCCTAGCCCAGCCTGTTAATCTCAAAAGCAAATGTTGCTTTTCAGTGAGAAAGCTGCACAAACTGACTCTCCCTGCTTGTGCACTGTCTAGCGTGAGCCAAGAGCTGAAGCGAAGTTCGTCAGAGCCCTGAAGCAAGGAGTGACAGAATCACCATTAAAATGCATGAATCTCAATAACTCTTGAAGTCAAAGGAATGATTCTGAAAGACACAGCCTTGGTCAGGTATGGATCTGATGGAAAGTTTTACTGTTTGGAAGCTTGTGGACCCTCTGTGGAGTGCTACCTAATACAAAATTCAGGCTTGGGGTCCCAAGGCACTGTTCCACTTGCACGACTGTGCAGTAACTCCCTTTCCACCTTCATTCACAGGTAATGCTGGCTCTAGCAGGTTTATTGGAAAAAGGAAAAAAAAGAAGCCCCCATTCAGAGTGAATGTTACAGTTCTAGATAGGCTTTAGAAATATAAATACATGCATTGTTAGATCTGGGCTCCAAGTCCAAATAATGAATCATATGTGTTAATGGGAAAGCCCATAATAGCGTTGCCCTGGGTGTGTACAGAGTGATAGAAATTCTAATGTATTTTAAAATTAAACTTGACCTACAATCCTACTCCAATCTTAGATCTGTACAAAGGCATTAATTGGACTTATTCAACTAATTACTTGTTATTAAACTCGTGTAGAGACTGTAAAGACTTGGACAAGCAATTATTTTCTATAGACGACAACCTGAGTTTTGGCAATATTATCTGAACCGGGATAAAAGTTCTTAAACCTTCAGAAGCTGAGCCTGCGGCAGCCAAGCCTATGAAGCCAAAAGATTATGCCAATGTTCTCATGGTTTTCATTTTGTTATGTAGGATGAAATTATGCCAAAATATTATGATACTGTATCAGAAGTTGCGTGCATGTTCTCTATACAGAACTATGAGTTTTCAGCAGCCCATCCTAACCTAAGCAGCAATAGGCAGAGATGTGCACATCTCACATAGTGATCTGAATGATGAAAGAGCTGATAGCTATAAGAGCTCTAGAAGCAAAAGATTTGTCTAGGCAATGGAAAAATTAAACACCACCAGTGTTTCCAGCCTGTGATCAAGTCAGAAATCCTTATTTCTTTTTTTAACGTGTGTTTGCTGTGCGGTGCTAACAGCACTCCCAGGCATGAAATAAAGGTAGTGATTTTAGTTTGTGTACAGATAATGCTCCCATGTGTCTTTGGGTGGCTATGGCCACTCAGAGGGATGAGGACCAAACCTTTGGTCTTTTTTGGGGGTTAGTGATGGTTCTTCTGTCAAAGACAAGAAGAAATAATGTTAAGTTTTCCTTTTTCCAGTGAAACACTACTTAAAAAATGAAGTTTTAGAAACATCAAGGAAAGCCCACTGATCTGCACAAGGTCTAGAAAGTTGAAGGACTTGGCTCTGATAAGATCAACAAATCTGACTGTTCTGCCACTGACAAATAATGTAGTTAACTGCATAGATACAGTCTTGAAGTGTCTCAAAGCAAAATCTTTATCTAATTTTTCATAGATAACACAACAAAAATATTTCTTTTCCACCAAAAATTTTGGTTCCATAGCATCAGCATTTTCCAGTGGAAGACTCTTCACCTGAAAATTATTTGGTTGCAGTGAGATACACCAGTTGCATCTGCTGGTGATAAACCCATGTATTTCTGTAGCTCCATCCCTCTGAGTATTCAACTAGTTCTCGAACACACTCCCTGTGAGGTCAGAAAATGCTGTTCTCATTTGACGGTGAGGAAACTGAGTCACAAAGGGGCTCAATGATTTTCCCAAGGGGAACAGGAAGTGTACAAAAGGGGTAGGAACTGATCCCGGCTTCCCAAGCTCATTAGCCTTGCTCTTCAAATGTAATGACTTCTTACCAAGTTGACTGAAAACAATTTCTGCAGTACCTTTGCTATAGGCGGGGACTCATGCTGTTCTGAGATTTGAAAAGCTTTGGAGTTCTCCGGCAGGAGTTTAGATCATTAAAAAATATAAAAATTAGGACATTTAGAAAGTGAAAAGCTTTTTTTGCAGTCTCTCCTTTTTTCCTTCTGGAGTCTAACAAGTTCCAAATGTTCTGGAGCGCCTATTTTCATTGAGTTTTGTATTGAAAGTGTTGTTCTTGTACATTGCTACACTAAAGTATTTACAGAGAAAACAGTCTAGTCTGGAAAAATAACAATTTGTTCACAGGATCATATAACATATTTGCCCAAATGGGCTCTTGGGAGTGAGAGCAACCAATCCATCTTCTCTCTGCAATGATTTTGCAGTCTCTGATTTCTCTTTTCACCCATGAAATCTTCGTCCTGCTCCCAGTGCCAACTATACTCTGTCCCACTATTAACAGGAACAGCAATAAAGGAAAAATAAACTCCTTTTAGTCTGTAAGGCTTTCTGAGAACAGTACAGAGCAAACAGCTCATTATGCTTGCGTGTCAGCGTCTTGAGAGAAATGCTGGCAGCCTAGGGAAAGAAGGAAGAATAAAAATCCCATCAGAAAAATATTCTTTGCTCTGTATAATCCTTCTTTGCAACTCCTGAATTTAGACTTCTTTATTAAAGGGAATGAGCAGAGTACATGCAGACCTGTACGCGGTTTCCCTGTTTGTGCATCCAAGGTATGACACAATAAGGACAAATATCCGGAGGCAGGTTCAGAGACATTGAGTCTAGATCTTTAATTAATAGCTGGAGATCAATTACATAATACCTGAGCAAATAGACACGTGCATTTATTATCTGAAAACAAGAACTCTGCAATTACAGTCATAAAGAAAATGTCAGAAAACAAGAAGCAACAAATACCCATTGTGGAATTAATAAGAACAGTAGTTCCCCTCCAGTGGTCACTGAGTAAGCAAACATTCTGGTTAAATAAACTGAAATGGAGCATATCTGGGCAACACACTTATGTGCTGGGTCAAAGCAGAGGTTAAATAAAAATTTGTTTTAAAAAGACCCAAAAGAACACAATATGACTCCCTAACCCATGTACCACATGTTGTTAAAGGAGCGAAGAGGAGCGTTGGGTACTTTCATGAGCGTGCTGTGTGACTTTGAAGTGGAGCTGTATGGAAAGCAGGGAGCATTCGTGTTTACCCCAGGCTCCTAGCAACTTCCCTGCACACAATTAATCTTTGGCACCGAGGATGTATCGGCACTCGGCAGCCAAACACAACTCACCCCTGCCAACACCATGGTGACGGGCTGACCCTTTCAGAACACATCAGCATTAGGATTTCAAAAAGGGCAGATTTTCAAGGTCAATGTTTATTTCATGTAAACCAGCCACCTGAGGTTTCTGAGGTGCTGATCCTTAATTGGTCATTACAATAAAAACACAGGAGTAATTTCATATTAGACTGATGCCTCAGCATGTAATCCCAATTTAGGTCACTTCATGACCAATGGATTTTTGCAGCTTCAAATGCATACTTGCATGTCTAGTAAATAGATGCATTCAGCCACTCCAGAGTAATTATTGTTACTACCTTTTAATAAATAACACAAACCAATGTCTAGCAGTTGAGTGCGGTTGGAAAGATTTATTACCCATATTCTCACAGCTCTATGGTGATTAATACAGACAGTGATTTTGGGGGCTATGCAAATAGCCCTGTGTAGTCATGTGAGAAGGAACCACACGTTGACTCCAGGTTCCCTCAGAAGGTAAAAGCAAGAATTATTCACAGAGGTAAAAGAAAGGGGGTTTTGTCACTGTAAAAAAGCCTCTGACCAACCCAAGGACATGGGCCTACTGAGGCTGAAGGGGATCCAGCTGCACTCAGAAGCGCTTAACACAAATGATCAGCCCTGAAAGGAGTTGTACTTTAAGCAGATTTCCCTCCAGATTATATACATAGACGTTTTGCACAGTTTTACAGACACCAGTTTGAATCTCTTGCAACTCCTTCTGCCACATCTCTTTTCATTTCCAATGTACCTAACTAATCCAGTAATTAACCATAAAAATAAATTACTTGTATAGATTATATAACAATAACAAGGCAGCATGAGTCACTTTTCTTTGTTCTCACTCACTAGCGAGCAACATCATGGTCTCATTAAATAGGTACCAGAAGTTCAATATGGAGAAAACTCAGATCTCAAGGCTAGATAATTTGGCCTGCATTTGTTTGCCTTTGTTCTCTTTTGTTTCCAGATTAAAAGGGCACCATGTACTTTTAGTTTCTTCAGGTAAAAAAGACATCAGGGAGCTGTTCCTTCATTGACAACTGACCAGTGATGGGTTAGAGTCTACACAATAGTTGCTTGCCTTGCATAGCTAGAATTTAATTTGCCCCAGGGGAATTAAGAATGGACCCCATTGACATGCAAACAATGAGAAACTAAGTCACTAATCCACCACCACAAACATCTGAAAGCTTTCATGAGCATCAGAGACTTATTGTGGACACAATAAGGACACAATCTCAGGCTCTGCAACCCAGGTCCATGATGATCTGATCAGCTTGTGTCTACTTAGCACCTTTGTAGAATGGTGCAGACCCTCGACACCCACATCCTTCCATCCTTCCACTGAGTGGGAGATGAATGATTTGGTCTCTTGAATTGCTTCCAAGTCCTTGTGGGGAATAACTATCCCATTTATAGATGAACACAAGATTGCACAGCCTCAGGAAGACCCCGAACCCCCAAAAACCTGGGATATTTCTGGCCACAGCTGAATGACACTGGGGAGATGTGGACAGCAGTGTGAGTATTGCCCCATCTTGGAGCAAGATGGCATTTGGATCACGGGGCTGCGGTTTGGCACTGTGGTGTTCAGCAGCAATAATAGTTTAGGCATTTACCTCCTATCCTACCTCTTCTATCCCAATCCTCTTTCTCATTCTTTAGGTATCACCTTCCTCACTTGTGCCAGCACAGATATTTCTGGACCTGGTCTTGGAACCAGACCAGGGAATTCACTTGCCTTGGGGAAAAACTGCAAAAAAATCCCTATGTATTTATTTCGGTCAAATATTTTCACTTGAGAGACATAACTGAGGAAACAGCAGGGCAAAGGGATGAGTGACTGGAGGCAGGGAATGAGAAGAAATGTCGTCTTAAGCCAGGACTTCCACTCAGTTCTTATTTTGAAAATATATGGCCTGAGGAGCACTAATGGGGGTTGGTGCTCCTAGCATTCCAAGTAAACCTGGCTGTGATTTTACTCCAATTTATATTTGTCTACCTTCAGATGCTACCACCTCAAGGGTCGTTGAGAACCAGCCTACTAAAGCATAAAACCTGTTTCAAAATGAAAATTCCCAACAATAAGCAATCCCAGCAAGCTTTCCTCAGTCTCATTGACTTAAAATAATGTGTTATTTTAAAATAAATAAATAAATAGGGAAGTGCTACAGTTTCACTTTCAACTAAAATGAGAATTTGTTCTTTTGTAGAGATGGGCCAACGATGATTTTCAGATTAAACATCTGGATCAACTTTTGGTAAAGTTTTCAAAGGTAACTTCATATTCACTGAAAATGCAGTCAGCAGTTCTTAGAACAGTTCATCACCAAGATGGCAGAAATCTCATAAAGTTAGTTGATCTCATGGGTTTTCCACCACTAGGAGAGTCTTATTTTCAGACTTGGTTTAATATCGTCTATCATAATCAGGTCACTTGAAGACATCTTCACTTAATCATCTGGCAAATGAAGTGCCCAAAGTCATTAGTCATACTGAAAATGCCTGTGCTTTAAGCTGATTTATACCTGAGTTTGATTATAAAGTTTAGAGTCTGAAAATCTAAACTCCAAACCTGAGACAGGTTATCAGAGGGGTGTTCCTAACTCTGATTTCTTTTACCTTTATTTATTTCATTTATTTCATCTATAATTCCAGCTCTGTAAAATCACATTTCTCTGAATCAGAATTACTATACATTTTATGTAAATGAAATGACATTATGATGCCAATTGGCTCTTGAGTCAAACTAACTAGCAAAGAATTTAATTATATCCATTATTAAATGTTTGTGCTCCACGGATCCAACTTCTTAAAAACAACAATGATGAATTTACAGATTCCTATTACCATCTGTTGCACTCTCTCCAAGTCTGGCAGGGGGTGGAAACCTTGCTGAATTAAAAATATTGCTATTTAAAGTCTTCCATGTATTCATTTCCTTAGACATGTGAACTTGCTCAGTGGCAGAGCCAGCCTTATGGTTTCTGTAACTTTGCTGGCTGCTGAACTTGGAGCCATTTTAAACAACGCAGTGGATTCTCACAAAATGTATTTTTTTTTTAAGCTATATCCCTCAACCACAGACTTAAGTGGACGACTTTTTTTCTTTTCTTTTTTTTTTCTTTCTTTTTTTTTTTTTTGTTCTTATTTATTTCTCCAAGGCTTGAAAAGCAGAATTGCAAGGAGTTAAGAGACGGGAAGAGGTGACTTGCCAGAGTTTCTGGCTTCACTGCAGTCTAGAGTTGTTGCCGGGGCAATTGTGTTCATGGGAGGTCTTTAACTGGCAAAGCTGCCTGCTCAGTTTCACAGGCGCCACAGCTACTTCATTATTTCATCAAAGTTCATTATGTTGGGGAGGGTACCACCAATAAAACGAGATTACAAGTGTCTCCAACGAGCTCTTAAAGACATAATTCCTGGTTTTACCTTTTGCCACATCCCTGTCTGTAGTCCTATAATGCACAGAGAGATTTGCACCTATGATATGGACACAGCTTAATTGAACCAAAAAACTGCTGGGGAATTTGATTCAATTTATCTTGCAACAGAACCTTCTTTTGTTTTCCATGGAGACGGAGTTCTTCATCTGAAAAAGAAATCGGAACAGTTTAATCACATGCTTTCAGGGAGGTGGGAGTGTTTGGGAGAAAAGAAATAAAGCCCAGCCCAGATCTAGAGCAAGACTGATCTATATGAAATGCTTATTAATGATATTTAACTTAATGATAAAGAACTTCCAGGGAGGATTCATTCCAATTTAAGGGGAAATCAATAATCATGGGCCATTTATGGCTCTGTGCTTGGTGAATTACGTCTCCACACTTTGCTTTATGAACTGCCAAGATCTGGTCCTGACAGCCTTAGCATTTTTCTGCTTTTATGCCTGTTTGACCCAAGTTCATAATGCATTTGGTCTTGACATAAAATTATCTATAGGCAAAAAAAGAGAAAACCAGACTCAGTGTGGGTCAGTATTTTTGTGACTGACTATCCTGCCCATACAAGTTTAAAGTAGTTATTCCTACCTAACAGCAGTTGGGAGAACATGGTACTCTGTTTCTCTTAAAAGGTGGAATGGAACAGAAGCACCATTAAAACCTCCATTTATTTCCACATCTTGCTGTGTTTTGTTTTGCTGTGGGTATCTAGGGTCAGATGACTACTCCAAATTCCTCTCTGTTCTCAGAGATGAATTCTCCAAAGATGAATACTGAAATATTTGCTTCCCTGATACAACGTGTATAAGCTATTTGTCTTGGAAGTTGGTCACTACATAATGTATTTCAAGAAAAGCTTTTTAGACAAACTTTAAAAAAAAAGGTCAAGTTTTAAAAGGTCATTGTTTTTCTAGCTCATATTTTTAAGAGAAATTGACAGATTTTACAGTCCAAAATAATGAGAAACAATAGACAACCTGGCCATGCTGGATTTATTCTGCTACAAGGTATCTCTGTGCTTGTGCAGACCAGACCTGGCATCAATGGATTGAATCCCAGGTTTCAGTGGCAAGGCTAAGAGCATGAGTTTGCCTATTTCATGAGCTAGGTGAAAACTTTAGACCAAGATGTGTAGGACAAATCAGGTCACGTCATAATAACAGTATTCTTTTACCCCAGCTTTCAATGCTACCTCCTAGAATTAAGTAGAACAATAATACATAAGGAAAATTGTCAAATGATGTTTTTTTATCTGAAAAAAAACCCAACAGTTGATTGATCCAGATTGTGTTGTGTTTATAAATTGCACATCTATGAAGAAATTTTATCCAAAGCCCAGCTTATTACAATTGGATTGTGCATCTATTCTAGACAGATACGTGGGATTTTCTACACAGGCCTGCCTTCTTCTTCCAGTGCCTTGGACACTCCAGGCCTTTCTGAGAACCCTGAACAGTCACATGTTAGACAATATTGTACAATTTATATATATCAGGAAACACAGACTCATCTCTGCTCTCAAGGGCTCATAGTCTTAAGTTTGTGACATGCTTAAAGAAAGCCAAGATTTCATGAGCACACTGGAAAATAAGGTGCACCAACAGTTCCAAGAAGGCACATTTGTTCTGAATGCAGAGGCACATATCTTGCTCTGAATGACTGGGTTAACCACAGCTATTTCTGATTTCATTCGCACTGTTTCAGCTCTGAAATGCATGTCCAGACAATGAGATGGAGAAGTGACAGAGAGGGAGCTACAGACTGCTCCAGTGAATCCACCAGCTACAGGTATTGTTCAAGTGAAAATTAAAATTGGCATGAATTCCTGAGGCAATGAATCACCGTCCTTGTGGGCTTCACTGTCTGCTTTGAATCATTTGTTTACTAATATTTGAAGTGTGTTGGTATTTTCCCTTATTAAAAGTGTTTACTACAGGAATGCTATTGGCCCTGGAGTCTTAATAACTCTGGATGCACTTTGTTCCAGTGGGCATCCAACTGTCACCATGACCCATCTGTCAGGCAGTGAAGACAGGGTAAGATACAATATCTTAGAGGTCAAACATGGAAGTTGAGCTGGCCTCGCTCTGCCCTGTTTTACCCTGAAACATGGCCTTCCCAAGGTGTGGTAAGACAGGTTTTTTCGCTAAGTATCTTACAGTTACCTTTATCCCATACTCCACCACTGTTGTTGAACAGAGTGCACTGGTGAAGTTCACCAGCTGCTCACGTCATCACTCATTATGCTTAGCACCGAACAATATATTTCATTTTACATGTTGTACCAATGAGAAAGAGAGAAGTGGAAGCTCTAGTGCTGGATTATCTGTTTTGGAAGGGTAAGGTTGGTTTCAGCCCATTTTATGCTTCCCCTCTTCCCTTGATTTCCCATGTCCCCTGAATTCAGTGATCGAGTGAATAGTTTATTTCCCAGATGCTGCCCCTCAGCACAATATCTCAGCTATGTGACTTGAGAAGATTGTGTAGAGAAGATGACACCCCCATACACACACATACTGAAAAACTATTTGTGCACCTTGAAATCCAACTACAGGACTGCTCGATTTCCCAAAGCAAGGGCTCTGTTTTTCAAATATCTTGGTATTACTGCTCTGTTCATTACTATATGATAATTTCTCACTCTATTTTCTCAATGTATTTTTTTGCACAGACTGTAATTATTACAGCCCAGCTTCTTCTTTTTCATTTTGATCCTTTGTAAACCCAGTCATTACTGCCTCAGACTGGCTTCCCAAAATGTCAAGATTAAAATGGGGCATGAAAGCTTATGCAAGAGTGAGTCAGTGGAGCAATTTGAACCAATAAATATCAAAGCAGTCTCTAAGAAGTAAGCAATTCATTTGATACCACATCTTTCAACAAGTCTTTAGAGGATTTTCCTCTGCAGGGTTACACCCTGATATTTACGTCTTGATCTCTCCACTGTGCAAAAGTCGTAGTTTGCCTCATTAATGTGATGCTCTGTCAGGCAAGCATTTCTGTCTGCAAAGCACATCAGATTACCCTCCATTCTTAGCATTCAGCAGTGATTTGCAGCGCTATCTGCTATCAAAACAAATATTCCAGAACCTTGGCTTGTACTACTTTCTCTGCAATTAGTGATATTTTATTAGTTAATTAATTAGTTAATGTCAGGTACTTGCCAAGAAATAAAGAATGTGCCAATATTCATTTTTTATGTCACTGTAGGTAAATGAGTTGTCAAGACAAAACCTTTGATATAAAACTGCCAGTATGACTTGGTGAGTATAATAGGGTACAAAAACAATGAGTCTGTTTTCACAGATATGTCCTGCTGCTACTGCTTTTTTCTTCACTGCTTTCAATCTGATGAGTGTAACAACTTTTGCCTTTGATTTTTTGCCATGGACTCCTGCACCATTGTCTTTTTCTCTTACGTTATCCCATTTTCTTGCCAAGGCTATGTTTTACTTTACTCCTATCCAGGGACCATTCCATAAAAGCTAAGACTACTTGAAGCAAGATTGCAGTACTGGAAAATTCCAGCTCTTAAGAGTTACTCAAAATCTGAATTTCTCAAATGACATTTCTGTCTACAAAAGGCCAAATTAAAACCTTACTTAAATGCTACTTACTTGACTCAGGATGAGGATGGAAAAATATTCTTTTATACATACCAATCTATGTTTATTAATAATTAGCCCATTCACTCAGTACAAGGTGTATCCTTGCTTCATTTGCACGTTATATTCATTCACCTCATCTGTTTTATTCTGTGTCTTACAGGCTTTTACTACCTTGTATGGTTTTGCATGTCTATGTCTGTTCCTCTGTATCTTGAGGTCGTTTCAAAGAGATCATATTTTAGTGACTCCTCCTAATTTCTCCCTGATTTAATTAACAGACAGTGTAAAATAGTATGATTTGTTTCCTGCTTGCACTTGGATTCTATGCAAGCAAATTACTCTAGATACACATGAGGTATTTTATTATCAAGAGCAAGAAGAATTATCCATGAGAAAATCTATTTCCTCAAGTGGAAATGTTTGAGAACTTCTGATACAAGATTACTTTTGCAATATGTATGCTGTGATTTATCCCATCCAACAGTATCACACCTTATATTTAAATAGCTTTTGCACCTATGTTTGTTTAAAATAAAAAAAAAATTACCTATTATCAGGAAATGTTGCAGTGTTTTCCATATCAAAATTCAAATCTTATTTCATACTATTTTTATGTCTCACTTTCTAAGGAAAGAAGCTTGTTGTTTCACTTCATATGCATGGTTTCTCTTCACATTTCTACTAAATGTTGAATACATGAGTTAATTTAAACTATATTTTATAGAATGGTGGAAGGCTGAAAGCTACTCACCTTCAACAAGTATTGAGAAAATGGGTAACCAGGGAGAGAAAAGAGTCCCTGAAAATGCTTCCACAGAAAGAAAAAAATGACAATGTGAGCTTTCACATTTACTAGACCTTAAGTCGCCATTCCTGGAAAATGAATTTTTTTCTTTATGCTTAGATAACTTTTTGGTTAAAAAATATTCTAACTCCATGAGGGTTTAGCTTTCATTTAGGGTAAAAGAATATTCAATATCCAGTTCAAGATTAAAGGCTGACGAAGCTTTACGACTTGACCAGCACTGAATAATCCACGGAAGCTGAACATGCCAGAACTTTAGGGACAAGTGTCCTAAAGACAACAGTGAAGAGCAGCTGTTTGAACACTGAATGCTTTTTCTAATACTTTGTTCATTGTGTACCTCTCATCTCACCCAATAATTAACACTGGCAGCCTCATATTGGTGCTTTTGTTTTCGCTATTTGTTTACCTATGATGATATCACAAAAAGCATACACATTTCATTATCTCATCTTTTTATTTTTATTTTTATTTGGCTCTGGGCCTGTAAGTGCTAATACAAAATCATTAATTGTACAGTAACAAGCCAAGTGCTTTAAAATGCACTTTGTAATAAAAGGGTATTAATTTTTTAAAGACATACTAGCAGAAAGAAATAGGGGAAACTTCATGTGGTTTTCTTTGGCTAGAGAGAAGTATCCGCAATTCTGATAATAGTTGCCTGGCTTTACAGAAAATTGTGGGGGCAAAAATAATGTTGCTGCATTTTAAGTAAATCAATCACTTCCAGTGAAGTTTAATGAAATCTCACCTGTGTCATTTTGAATAAGGAACAAGTAGTATGGACATTTGCTGTGCTCAGAAACCTTGTACTTATGTGAACAGAAATCAGGCAGTTTTATGAAGGCAGTTTCTACTAAGGCAAATTTGAAGATAGGAGTTAGTCCTACCATTGCCAAATCTGGGATAACCTATTGCCCCAAAGATGGCAATATTTCACAGCACTCGGTGATTTACTCAATTTCATGTAGCTGTATGGAATGGCACGGAGGCACATGACTCATGGATATTTATGCACCACAAATCACGGTGTTAAAAGAAGTGCAACTATCTTAGCTTCTCCTAATAAATCTGTTCCTGTCAGAGAGGTGCTTCAGGACATTTCCTGAGCCTTTGAGGGGGAAAAAAAAATCACATGTAGCAAAATTTGCAGAGAAAAAAATCCCAACAGTCCCTGCCTTGATGCTAATAGGGGATGACTTTATTTTTCCTGGCTACAGCAAATAGGTGGCTGTGATGTTCGGAAGAGTTTTCAGAGGGGAGCTACCTCCCTGTATCCTGGATTGGCTGCGAAGCATCAGGGTACCACCTGAGAACAGGCAACACTCATTCATTTTCTTCTTGTCCCTTCACTTTAGTTTTGGAAAGTTTCTTACGTCTGAATTTCCCTTACAGGACTTGCTGTAAAAAAGGGGAAAAGAATATCTCTTGAAATCAGTAAGGCCCAATGAAGAAGACCACACGACCACTGTATTTTACAGTAAATCCAAGACAGGAAAAGCAACAAACACCCTAAGCTATGATCCAGTAAGAAAATCTGAAGGCAAAGGGCTATTTTTGCAGTTTATTGATAGTTATTTTAAGAAGGTATGTAGGAAGTTCTGGGATCTCCCTCCTTTCATAAATGCCAGATACACTTAAGAATCCATGCCATGAAAATGTTTTTCACTGTTAAATGATTAAAGTTGGATGCTTCACATGAGCACAAGTTCATTAATTTTCTTGTGCTTGTTAAATCTTTCTCCCTTTAAATGCAGCACTTACTTTTTGACGGCAGAATTAATTTTCCAAAAACATACAAGGAAAACAGTTCTTCTTATGGAACTTAAAATAAAGAAGGAATAGATTCTTCAATAAATTTTGCCTTCCACATCTGACTTTCCTTGTCCAGCAACATTTAATAGAACATTACAGACATTCCCCATTAAATTAAAATTCATAGAAATCTTATACAAGGGCTATATTTGAATCCATTTTATGGGCCTAATGGTCATTTTTTTCCCATGTTTTTCTTAGTAACTGAAAGTTCCTTCTGTGGTAGAAGCTGCCAAAACAGCAAATACAGAGAATTCCCCAGGGAGTGCCACACAAATTCCACTTCTCAGACTGGCTGCCATTTCATATTGATCTCAGTCATGATGAAGTATTAATTTGTACGCAGTTGAATGACTGTGTTTTTTAAAAAAACATCTAATTCAAATAGCTATGAAGCCTTGGCAGCTCTTAACAAAGATGAATTCTTGCTTCACTCTCCTGTGAACCAGCTGTTGGCACCAGCTATATTGTGGAGAAGGAGAAAGATCTCCTAGGTCATTTAACTCAGGTCAGTACTGTCACAGAAAACCCTGTAATATAATTTATCTAAGGAATTCATCAATCTATACCTTAATAGTTAAACTTGTAGCTTTCACTTTCCAAATATAAGCTTATTTCAGAACGTCACTGCTGACAATTATGATCCTCCTCACTTAGAGCTAAGCTCGCTCATGGGCAATTTAGTCCCATCCTTTTTTGTGTTAACATTGTGCTTTAATGAATAGTTTCCCTTCCCTCTCTGTAAACTGTAATGTTTATAAGGAACAATCATATCCCCTTCCTTACTAAATCTTGTCTGATTTACTCTGATTAAACAAGGAAAGCTCTTTAGTCTTTTCTCATATTAAAAGCTACTCTTTTCTCTGATAGTCTCAGAAGAATAAGAGGTCTTCTAATGACAGCGAATGTTCTTTTGAGAGGAAATGATAATGACATTTGATGATGACTTTACAAAAAAAAAAGATACTTCACAGGAGTTTTTTTTCTGAAAGTGGGCAGAGCCAGGAATGATTGCATGGAATTTCCATACCATTAATATATATTTTCATTTTCTGTAAGTTTAACCTTCATTTTGACCTTTTGGGTTTTAACATATTTGCTTTTGTGGTAGTGTTTGTAAGGCTGTTGGTATTACCCTAAATGGCTGTTCTGTAAGGTCCACCTTAATCCCAATGTAACATAACTTTTTTTTTGCTTGTGAATAGGAATAATAAGGAATTGACATTTTGCCAGTTATATGTTATAATCCTTTCAGATAAACCTTAAGGCAGCCCCGTTGTCTCAGGCATGGCAGAATCAATTGCACAATTTGTGGATTTCTGTTTAAGAACTTAAGTAGATGAATTATCATTGTCTACGAATGATTTTCTAAATCAAACCTAAGAAGTGGAAGAAATTAGTAATGATGTCTTATTAGTAACATGAGCTCTATAGCGCTCATACTCTGTGGAGATAGGCCTTTCTGCTCTTGTCTGATGCAACGTATTGCAACACCAGGTCAGAGGAACCATTTTGCATTACAGTGCCCCACTTGGTTTGGGACCTACTTCTTTCTTTAGTAGTCAGCAGCTGAGAGAGGGGGTAGGCATTTTATCACAAACTCAAGTTTTGGACATCTGACAGGCAAGATGTGGCTTAGGAACTCTGTGCCCTGTGGCCATCAGAGCACCTGTGCCAGGATCACCTACCGAACCTCTGGCCTGCTGGGTACCTGACAATGATATTTTGGGTACATATTTAAGTGATCTTACTGATGAGGTCCTTGACTTAGAAATAGGAGAAGTGGGTTCTTTTCTGAGATCTATTTCTTCAGCCACCTTTTCTCAGTCTATTTAACTTTTTTTTGTGTCATTGCAGGGCAGCAAGGGAAACCTGTCTCTCATTATCTAGTTGTACACTGGCCACCACCGGGGCCTTGATCTCAGCTGGGGCCTCAGGCACCACAGCAGTATAAATACTAATAGCACAGGGGAGTCCTTTGGTGAATATTTTTTGTCATAGATTCTGTAAGATGCTTTAAAGGGTCATTTTCTGATGGGCCTATTTTACAAATTTTACACGTAAATCAAATAAATATGGCAGTAGGGAACAGACTTTAAAAACTAAACCGTTGTGGTAGAGAAGTCAGACAAGCGTATGGCAAATATCCTGATGCTGCTCAGTTGTAGTATGCATCTGCATGAATACAATTAGAACAAAGCTTCTTTATTGAACTGCTTCGGTATGAACTGCTTGTGAGTAATATGACCTCAGTGTGTGCAAGAACATTAGTACAAAATTATTCATCAATAAATCACTCAGCAAATAATTCTCCCTCTCTGACATCCTGATTTCTAATTACCTTGCTGTCTTTCATTTACTAATGGCAGCTAAATCCCCAATCAATTGCCTAGTAGGGAGCCTAGTGAAAAAAACTAATCTGTGGAAAGAGTTTGTGCAAAGTGAGCAACGTGTGATAGACGAAACAGTTTGAGAAAGGCCACACTGGAGGAAGGTTTTAATGGCTTTTTTTCCTTCCTTTCACCCTTCACTTTTCTGGATTTCAGGGATTCTGTTATTCACTGATCTGTTCTTTGTTGCATTGTCCTCAGGCATGAAGAGTGGGGGAGTTTATAGTGGCAGAAAATACAGAAACATTTCATGCATTTTACTTTCTTCTCAGCAGTCCTTGAATTTGTATAACCAACACTTTAGTGAGGTTCACTTTTGAAAATATTGAACTGCCAGGGGAGAGAGACACTTGAACAAAAGGTGGGGGAAAAATACTCAGGAGCAGTAACTTTATGAGTGATGCTTCCTGCATTCAACCACTTGTTTTCATATCACATTGTGCCCTTAGGCAGTATCACATCTGGCAGCTGCCAGCCTGCCTGCCTTTACCTTACCACTGAAATAGTCTAAAGTGTTGAAGCAAGGGGAAAATACCTTGTTCAGAAAGGCACACCAGAGAAGTAATGGTTTTACGTGTGCTATTCTGTTCAGCTTTGCAGACTCCAAAATCCTGGGACAAGATGTTGTGCAATTAAAGCAGCTGTAGCAAAAGTGGAGTCACTTTGGTTTGGGCCAAGCACATACTCAGTGTCGTTACACTAATTTAAAAACTGCCCTGAGGATCTAAGGAACCCCTTGCCTTCAAAATATAAATGTACTCCTTCTGCTTCCTAGCTGTATGGTAGTAAAGGAAAGGAGTCAACTGGATTTATTATAATAAAAAGCCCACTCGTTCCTCCCCAGAGAGCACAGAACTGCACCTTACATATCTGTTCATTTCCTTTTCAAAACCCCTAGGATGGTTGCCCTGACTCTGTTGGTTTCTAGGCACCTTTCCACCTCAATCTGCCTTGCCAAAACCATCAGATATCTCTGTCATGTGAACTAGGCAGTGAGCCAGCAGGTCAGAGCTTACACAATTTGTGGCGCCTACTTAAAGTGTCTGAGATTCTTACCAATCAGTCTGAACCTGGGGGCAAAGTGTAATTCTTTCCCTCTTGCCTGTATTTATAAAATCACACAAAGGTAAAGTACGACACTGGTGGATTTTTATTGGCTTTTATTTTTCTGTATTGGGGAACTCAGAAAACTTACACATCTCTTTGACTACAGGTTAATCCCTGCTTTGCTGTAAAGGTGCAAAGCAGCTCGTGCGACAACTGTTAAAAAAAGTAGGTTGAGTTAAAAGAAATTGTCTCTAGAAACAGCGTGCTTAAAGCAGATTACAGTGTATGAAAGCCTTACTCAGGCTTTAATTACTTCTTTCTCAGGTAACTTTTTCACTGAGCTGAATTTGAGGGCTCTTTTGTCACTTAAGGCTTTCTAGACACAGTGCAATACAGACTGTCTACATAGGATTTCATTGCAAATATACACCTTTTTCCTAAGCCTAAATGGCATTATAATGCTTTAATAGATGTGAATGTGGAAAAATTGAACTGGTCAAAAAATGACCTGGGGAGAAGGAATTTAAAAAAATGCAATTATTTAGTTCCTATTGCATTTTCTTTCTTCTTAACAAGCTGCTGTGTCTTTACACACAGTTTTACTGTGCTCCTCCTCAGGACATTGCTGCACCATTTCTGGTATAACCCAAACACACCCACACCCCCAGCCTGGTTCTTGGCTGTCTTTCCAGTCTGAATTTTTACAATTTCTCCTATGCAATACCTATCAGCCCATTTACTAGTGGCTTGAAAGCATAACAAAGATGAAAGAATAACCCTTCTGCATGCCTATCATTTTCTTCCTCTTCCGTTTGAGACCACAGGGGGAGACTGAATGTCTTGTGCTACCTGACTATTCTATAACCTCCCTATGGCAGGGGCTATATGGATCATATTGTTTGTACAGTACAATGCAAGAATTTGGCACTTGTGGTTTAATAAATGTTCCAGGCCCCAGGCATGTTCAAGCTGGTTTTTGGCAGGGGTGAATCTGGTGGTTTGCCGGGGCAGCAGGCTGCTGAGCGGCCCTGGCCATGCTGCCTGCTTGCTTGCCTGCAGATGCCAGGCTGCCCCTCCAAAGCGGGGCTTGGAGCTGTACAGCAACAGCAATAAACACCACCGCTTGCCTTTTCTTCTCTCAGGAGCTGAAACACATGGCTTGACTTTGCAGGGTTTTTTTCATAGCTCCCCAACCCACAACTGCCCCTTTCTGCAGGACAGAAGCTGTGGAGCATCAGTCTGGTGCTCTGCCCTCATCCCAGGAGCAGCACGGTTTGGTTTTGCTGCCAGGCTAGGGACCCCAGGATGCCCCTGGGTTCCCATCACTCAAACCACTCTGGATGGCTCCCTTTCCTCCTGTCTGCACCGAAAACACATTCAGTAAAAGTGAATTCCCATCTAGCAACTGCTTAATAACTGAAACTTCAGATGCTGTATGTTGCCACACTCCTTTTACATATGCTCAATACATTTAATCATAAAAAGAGCTCATGTATGGAAAACACATGCCTACTGTGGGTAGGCCAGCATTATAGCTCTGAGTCAAATAAACTACCATGGATATACCCCACAATTCCAGGAAACTTTTTCTTTAGGGTACACACAGAACATATAAACGAAGTTATAAAAATCAGCTGTGCTATTTTGCTTCATTTCATGCTTCAGTTGTTTGGGTTTCTTTCACCCAGAAATGGATATTTCCCCAGGCTCCTAATAGTGTCATTTATCCTTCAGCGATAGATTTTTTTTTTTCTCTGCAGTATTAATTTGTACACCAGAGCTGCATTAGCATTAGGACATGGGATGAAAGCCACAGCAGACTTGTAAACTTTTCGTTGTTTTTTTTTTCAGACATCTGCAGGAAAGGATCACAGTTCTTCAGTTTTCTAGGAACATATAACAGCTTTTATGACTGGAAAAAAATACAGGGAGCAGGCTAAAGTTGGGCCTACTCAAGCCCAACAGGGCCTAGCAGAGGCCTGGCAGAGGCCTAGCACAGGGTCGGTGTTAGAGTAGCTGCCAGGGTGGTGTCAAAAGGGAGCAGCACTGCCAGCACACACTGTGCTGGGGAGAAAGAGGTATTTAGATGGATTCTGAGAAAATAATATGAGAAATGAAACATGTTGACATGCAGCACAGATATCTGCTTCATCCCCTCTCTGCAGGTTCGTTGCTGATAAGCACACAGCAGCATTAACACCTCTTCTTGCCAGCCCTCCTGTCAGGGGCACCAGCCCAGCTGTGACTGTGAGCACCTGAGTCTGGCCTCCCCTCAGGCTGCCATTCCCCAGCCTTGGGATCAAGTGGCTTGGAAATGATTTTCTTGTCTTGTGCAAAGGTGCCATACTGACACATACTCTCCCTGAGGGATTTATGAGGGATTTACAGTCTGATTAATAAGGAGTAAAGGGTGACTGATGGAAATACCAACTGGGTAGATATCCCTGAGCCCTGGATGGGACAGAAAGCTGCAGTACGAGGCCTGGCTGCATGCGTTGTTTCTGGGCTGCTCTGTCCCTTGAGGATGGCCAGATTAGGAGCATGAAGTTTTACCAGCACAGCTACAAGAGTGTTGGGGGCCAGCAGTGCAGGACCAGAGTTACATCACCTACTCTCATGTTTTTCTTACTCATGCCCAGAAGTATGCGGAAATACTCTTCTTCAAAAGAATATTTTGCATATCAATAACCCGCTTCATCCAAGATCTCAAATATACAGTCATTAAGTGCAATTCCTATCGCACTGATGCTCATGAAGAAGTTGTAACTTAACTCAGAAGAATACACCCAGGAGACCTGACCCTCTGCACTCTTTCTTAACCTGCAAATTACATTTTCCTTAAAAACAAATAAATGACCCTAAAAATCCCTAAGAAGCTTTAGTTACAGAAAGAACAGCAAGAAGCACAGTCTTGGTTAATGACATCACAAAATCCCATACTTAGACTGGAACTGTTAGAAATGTTCAGGAGCACGTGTGGAAATGTAACGTGGCTTTGCGAAGTCATGGCATGCCCAGCCTATTACTTGCTTCAGTAGCTGGATACAACTAGCTCAGAATTTATAAAAACAGCAAACTGGCTGGGAAACAAGGATGCGTGAATTCCTGGGAGTACATTTCTCCAACGTATGATATTTCCTCTTTGCCTTTGCTGATATGATGGTATCTGAGGCTGGAAGCCTGGAAAGTCTGGCAAATCATGCTGGCAAACTGGCAAAGTATGACAGTATTCTTGTGATTCTGAATGCAGATACCTTGATAGTGTGCAAGTGTTTTAATCTTGGGGCACGTAATAACTCAGTTCACGAGGATGGGAAATCAGAAGAGAAAAAGGAATTAGCTGAAGTCAGACATATCTCTCTTTTGTTCCACTTTTGCTGTTTTGGTGGCTGGGAGGGTTAGTAGAATTCCTTCCTTACAAGGCTGGCACAATTGTGACGCATAGTATAGGAGAGGAGGATGGAGAATCCCAAGCAAAAACCCAAAATCTGTGTGTATGGCAGATGATCTCATCCCAGACCAAGACTCCCTGGGACAGCATGTGCCCACCTATTTGTGTTTCAACTACTGACAAAGTGTGATAGTGTGACTCTGTAGTGTGCTGTTTCAAAGGACTTTAGCCTACAGTTCATCCAAAACTTCAAGAAAAGGGTCCGCCTGTGTTAGAGTGCACATGTGAAGACTATTTAAGATGATGACCTGTCATTGACAAAATTCCAGAAGAATGCAGGTAAGAGAACTTGTTTGCATCTGAGGTGTCTTGAGTTTGGAGTCAGCTATGTGTGTGAGGTTTATGGTCCCAGATCTGTTACCATTATCGGTATTTGCAAGCTGTTTGTCTCTTCATATATTCCTAGATGGCTCCCTATAAAACAGAATTACCACATTTATGCAGCTTACAGTGCTGAGTACTTCCAGTTCTTCTGTTTCTGTAGTATGATGGTAAAGCAGTTGTGAATTACATAGCAAGAGGTACATACCATAAAATAGATATGGGCTTGAAATGAGTGACATGTCTCCGTTCCTTCTTAAACCAGTAATATGATAAAGAATATGATTACATAGGTATTACAGGAACTTCAGGAAGCTAGGAACCTAGGTCTTACTTTTCCATCCTCAAGGGGAAAACAAAATGTTTGTAATAATTTCAATGCCACGCTACAAAATCCCCACCGTTCTCACTTAGAAGGCTCACCTTGGGGACCAAATAACAAAGTATGAAAACCATCTACTGGGCCTGAAAGCTCCAAACAAGATTTTGAAATACTTTTCTTAAAGAAAGAGTCCAGACTGCTGTTATGACATCCCTGCCAGTGTCTGATTTTTCTGATACCTGACCCACCCTTAAAATGAGTTTAGAGGTGAAAATAACTGTATGCAAATGTCACATTCAAATCCCAAATGAATAATCCCAGAGCCTGGAAATACAACTATTTACGTAGGACTTGTATAATGATTCCAAAGTCTTTCTCCCACTGTCTGGCCAGTGAATCGTAACACTAAGAAACATGAGGATGGTTTAGTCCTGCTGACCCTTCAGTGCCCTTGTTGTCTGCTGACCCTGAGGACTTTCTCTTCATAACATTAGTGTTAGCCATAGGTTCCATTCTCAGTCTTTCATCTTACAAAATCCTTACGATTACTATATATTCTAACACAGGCTTCTATAAAACACAGGTTTTGTCTTGTTTTTCCCTTTTCTTGTTATTTTTAATGACGAAATTCAGTCAAAGCTTGAAAAATAAGAGTCTAGCTTCTTGATCGATGCAAAATATGCTGATCCAGCATGACCTAGTAGCAGATCTTAAAATGAATATGCGATATTTCAAGCAATTTTCATGGTACAGGCTCCCTTTTTTTAACGCAGGAAACCAGAAAAGAAGCAATGTGAAATGAAATGGTCCCTTCATAGAAAGGCTCCCATCTGAAAATTGTTTTAATTCAGGGCAGCCGTGGGTATAGTTTACATAATAAAAAGCAGTTTTACTGAAGTGTCTGTGGTTATACTAACCCAGCGTAGAGGTCCTGATCAAAGCTGCCTTGCAGCCAAAGTCATCAGCAACCCGACAGCATACTTTTGTGAAAAGGACTTTCTTTCTCAGCTGGGATGGCTCAGACCCACTCCCAAGAAAACCAAAGCTAAGCAGAAAAGACACCTTTTCCACTGGTTCAGTATTATGTATTAAAGATAGGGAGGGCTTGGGCAGTGATGTGCACATTTAGGAAAATAACTGAGCCTCCACAACCAGCCAGAGTTATGGCTTGGCAGACCTGGTGTGAGCAGCCATGAGATTGGGGACTGTCACTTGTCTGTTGAAAGCTCTGCTCCTGTAGTTCCTCTGCTTCACTTATCAGCTTCAGGGAAAGATAATGCTCAACTGAAGTAGGCCTTGATCTCTGCCAAATATATATTCAGAGCTGGGGAATTAAACTGAGAATGCATTCTCCTGATCACAGAATTGATTTATTTCAAAAAATTAAAACAAGTCAGCTTGTTTTCCTTTCCATTATTTCATCAACCCTAGTTCCAATCTGCAGGCCTTGTAGAAAGGAAGGTACAATAATGCGATCTTACTTTACAGTTATATGAGAAAGAGAGACAAGGAGGGACAGACTCCTGAGTTTGCAAAGTGCTTCCCTAGGTGATCCAGGACTAAGCATATCTCAACCCACTAGGAGTCCTTTTTTTTTTAGGTTGCCCCTTGGTTTTTTCATGTTTCCTCCCTCCCCTAGGTATGTCACTTCTAAACATCAACCAAATACTTCTGTGGGCAGAAAATGAAGCCGCTACAGGCCTTGTTCTTTTGAACTAGGACCCAATTTGATTGGCGTCTCTTGACTTTTAGTAAACTGTGTGTTCTGAAGTGTGAGAGAGATCCCTGCAGCAATAATGTCCATATCAAATCATAATTAAAAACAGCAGTGAGGAATGTGCTGAGATTTGAACTGTAGACCTCCCAGGCCTAAAGCCCAAATTGCAAAACAGGACTTTAAAGGCTCATGGAAGCTTTAAACATCAGACATTTAATCACAACTAGTCTGTAGGGATGATTTCCAAAAAAAGAAACAAAATCGCACCACCACAGAGAATAATAACAAGATCTGAGTGTATGTTGTAGCAGAGAGACAGTTTCTTCACAAAGGGGTCACACGCTGTGCATCTACTTTTCTATCTACCAATGACAGCTTGAACATTTTCAAAGACATCTGCAGTGGGAATCATATTGAGCCAAACCTGGGGGAGAGGGAAGGAGGCTCTGAAGCAAGAGTATAGTATGCTTGTGATCCAGTGGCAGCTTGCCATGAGTAGGAGGGCTCCACCCAAAAGTATCAAAAATAAATTAACACACCTATCTTTTCTTAGACTTCTTGGAACCTATACAGGTACTTCTGTCAACCTCCCTGCTACAAGATCCATTTACCCCTAACTGAGGTCAACAAGAAGGTGAACATATAAACAGGTTTAAGAAAGGTCGACTATACTGGGTCAGGCCAAGGAGCTCTCTAGCTCAGTAGTCTGTCCCTAGCAGCAGACACCAAGGGAAGACATAAGAGAGCAATGTGTAATTGAGGTGATCCTGCTCCTTTTTGAAAGAGGATATCTCTAGCTCTCCAGTGAGACCAGAGTTAAAGCAAACCTGAACTGAACATACATTTGAACTGCTATTTTTCTCATGAACCAGAATAGGACTTGAGCAATCTCAGGTACCACTGACGCCAAACCAGGACTGAGCTTAAAATGTGGGATTCTGATGATGTGTTGAAGACAAATTAGTCGGGCACTGGATGCAGCATTGCCCCTAGGTTGTGTATCTGCTTCACTGATAGAGGAGCGGCACTGCCTGCACACCTTCCTGACCCACAGTATTGAATAATCCCAGATGCACTTCCTGATGGGTTAGCTGACCAGCATGAATCACCCTTATCCTTTATCTGTAGGTACAGGAGGCACATAGGTAAACACTGGCTTTATGTTAATGGACTGGGGGAGGACTTTCATTTCAATGCAGGTTGTTGGACCTTTCTTACAGTCCTGCTTATGTGTTTGATGACCTTCAGAGCTCACTGTGACACTGAGCCTCTTTTAGTCTAATGGTAAACAAACCAATTACTCTAATTTAAGAGACCAATAATTTCATTACATGTTATGAGAAGGACTTGAGCTTTGTGGGATTTCCTGGCCTTTTCCTATGATGTCTTAGTACTGCTGATGGGTGCAGATTATTGGCTGTCACAACTGCGTAGGTACAATGAAGTCAATAGCTACCTGAGCATACTGTTAAGGAGTACTAGAGATACTGGCATCTAGCAATGTGGGAATTTGCAGGCAGAGATTTGAACTTAAGCTTTCTTAAGGCTGAGTTCTGTTGTAACAGGAGAGCTGTGTTTCCCTAATCTTTCTACCAGCAGAGTTGGAGGGTGGGGAAAAGATTTGATCATCCCAGGAACACTCCCTGGTGCTAGTATTTGTCTTAACACTTAAAACGTACCAATGCTGTATTTAAGACAGTTTTCTTTTGGTGGTGGCTGTAGTGGATATCTGATGTCAAGGATTCCCACCGACTGAGGTGATGAACTGAAGTCAGAACAAGACTGGAAAAGAACTTGGGAGAAAGGACTATGTTCTCTCCGTTTGAAGAAACTACCCTCTATGTCCCAAAACTGTCATTTAATTTCCTAAGTTCAAGGCTTTTAAGATAAGCTTTTTCTTTCATAAGACCCCAAAGAAGACTGCATATATGTATGTATGTATGCAAATACATGATGAAAACTTCGTGGTCAGTGTCCACCTTGCCTCTGGGTATCAGCCTCACTCTGCCAGTCTTTCAAACCCTGAAAGACAGAGGAGCATTTAGTATGTATGTAGTCATACAGTACAGTGTTCACCACAGAGATGGTACTTAACAGAAAGAATTGGCTCTGGCAGGCTTCCTTAAAGAAACTGTATCCCCATCAATAGAGGGTTTGAAATCTGGAGAATGGTAGTTTGGAAGAACAGACAAGGTTGATGCTGTATGGGGCCCCTGTTCAGTGTGTTGGTACATAAGATAGAGGAGAGAGAACAGAAATTAGTTCATGAGTTCCATGAAGTAAAGTTACAGAATCTACAAATCAAAGATAGGGTAATTTCCCCTTTAGGTGCTGTTTCTTAATCTTTAGGTGCTGCTTACATGAAGTTGATGCTTTCTTCTTCACACATTGCAGCTCTAGCAACCTGTATTTGTCCAAAAGGAGACCTCAGCCACCTTTCAGACCCTGAGAGGATCCTACATCTAAGGACCCACTGAAATTGGTACTAGAGTCAAAAAAAGGGGACAGGCTTCTTCAGCTGGAAGAAGCCTTGCCTTCTGGGATGTCCCAAAAAGGAGAGATGGATTAGGTATGGAAATTATAACTCAGATTCAAAACCAAGCTGTAATTAAACAAATGTGTACATTCTGCAAAAGCAGAGTGTGAGATGAAAGATTTCCTTACACTGTCCTTTCTGGCCACTTAGCCATTCCATGTTCTAGATTCAAGCATAAAGCTCAGTTCATGGCTATATTGGAACTAGAATGTGACTGAGAGACAAGCAAGTGAGGCAAAAGAATTATAAAGCCAAGAAAATGGAAGAAAGGGATCATGGGTATGACTATGAGAGGCAGGGAGAGAAAATGGGCAGATGGGTGTAGCCACATACCTTATACCTGCTGAAGTTAATGATGTTATGGGAATCTCAGCCTGAATTTCACTGTTCAGGGAAGCAGTTTGCAGACTGGCTAGGATTTCTGCTTTCAGCCTCTTGTCAGTGCTATTATTCAAGAGACTATTTTGATTTCTAAAGAGTTCTTTCATATCCTCCATCATCAGACCTTCCTCACACTTGGCTTGGTGTAGGAAGATAGCTTTCAGCATGCTCTTTGGCTCCTCATATGATAAATTGGAAGGAGATAGGAGAAGCAGTTGTTACAAATGTTCCTTTAATACCTGAGCTAGGAATCCTGTCCTACTGAGTGAGAAGAGTGGGACAAAGACTGTATCAGAAGAGGTAGTACTAGGACTGAAGGTCTTAAAAGAGGTCTATGCGTTAGTGAGAGGCAGATAATGTCCAGTCTGTTTTTTTCACATGGGTGGAGGAATGCTCCTGTCGGTACATGATATCCCCAAGAATACATGGGGCAAGAGACTGATGATATCATAATTATTATGCATCTACAGCATCTAAAAGTGACAGCTGAGATCAAAGACAAAATTGGCCTCGTGCTCCTACACTAAAAACAACTACAACATGAGAAAAAAGATTATAAGAGTGCGGGGACATGAAAATGGATCCCACATGTGGCTTTCAAACATCCAAGACCAGGGTTCTGAGCAAACAGCCCTCACCTCCAGCATACTTTCTCTGGCACTATTGTCTTGCAAAGAGATGTTGATTCACCTAGGTCTGTGTATACACACATGTTTCTCAGAGAGTTATTTTTGAGGATTTTGGGGTTGTCTAGTTTCCAAAATGGACTTTGTGCAGCTTGGAGGTTCATATGCCTGTGGAGTACTTGATCTGAAGGAGGTTTATATACTCTTTGTCCTTCTCCCACTTCATTTCATATCCTAATAAACACAGACATTCCTGTTCCAATATGGTACCAAATAGTTTTAAATAGAAGTGCTCAAACTGATTCAAATCAAGCTACCTTGGATTCTTGGACTGGTGTAGCTTCACTGCTGTTCAGCACTTCACCTGACCTGTTTGGTCTTGGGAGAAATGGGATCTAGTCACCTCAGAAAAGAACCACATTAATGGTTTGTGCTGATGTTTGAGTTAGCATTTTCAGGTCAGGATATTAGCTAGGGCTTTGCCCTGCAGAACTCACCCTCCATCCCTGGAGGGAACTATGACAGCAAGATGCCTTCTATACCACACTAGTCTAAAAATAAGCCACCAGAACAACAGGCAGCAGAACAACTTCTGCAAGATGTTTATGTCCTAAGCTCCTGGCCGACTTCCTTCCTAAGCTGCCACATTCCCCAGCCTGTCTGAATCCCATCTACAGCTTCAAGAGTTTCCATCTCATCTTGTGCACAGTCCATGAATAACTGCCTTGTTATGTATATGCACGGTGGAAGGGTGGGGTGGAAAAAACTCTGGTAGGAGCCTGTCTTGAGCTTGCAGTAAATACTTACCCAACAGAAACATCAATGAGATCTGGCAGCTGTGAGGAGGACTTCTGGAAAATCGTTTCAGGTTCCTAGGAAGTGAGTGCGGCATTTGGTAATGGGTGGGGACATTTTTTCTTTCCCTTGTTATTTCTTGTCAGAGAAAAAGGAAGATCTAATTCCTCATTACTGATATAAGGAAATCCCAGGTACCTAGGAACAATATCCTCTACACCTAGTCTATGCTTGTACTGTCTTTAGAGAAGTCTCAGGAGGAACCCTGAGTAGTGTAATACCAGATCTGTCACTCTCCAACAGTCCCAGTAGCTGTGGGAGTCATAGAAGCTGCTTGTCTAGGAAAGTCAAGCAGCAAAAGGCAGACAGCACAGTAAAAGCCATCAGGAGATATCACTTTAAATCATTGAAATGTTTCTGTTATTCTAACCCTTTTAACTTCTGGGTAATACAAATAAAGTAAAGCAATATTTTGTTTTTCTTTTCTTCGCTGTATTCTGTTTTCTTCCTTGGCATTGGCCCATGACTATTTACCTAGCAGTAACTAAAATTCGAGGATTAAGCCTCCCTCCCTAATTCATAGTAGATGAGTCTTTCAGTACAATATGTTTCTTTTTTTCTACTGCAAAATTTATTAGCACCTTGTCTTGCAACTACAGTTTACAAGGCACTGAACGCTCCTGTCCCAATGGTAAAGGATGCCACTTAATCTGGGCACTTGAAAAGTAAAGTACTAAAATTTACCAAAATTAAAATTTCATGAAGTTTCACAGTTGTTTTTTTTTACCAAAAAAATCTTTCAGTACTTAACCCCTTGCTCACAGATATAAACATACGCAGTACCTGAGGTGTATAAAGTAATTGTTCCACTGCTCAGCACTGCAGTTTCAGACATAGAACCCAAGAGAGAGATGGCACAGACATGCAGGTCAGAGGTTTAGAATGATCAGAGGTTTAGAAACGCAGCATGAAGATAGAATGAAGGAACTAGGCTGGACAGGGCAAGAGACAGCCAAATACCATACCAAGGTAGTCTTAAGGTACATACAAGATTTCCCCAAGGAAGCTGGTTCTTAAATGGTTTCCATGTTCAGTTGGTATTATGCAAGAAGAAATGGACTTAGATGAAAAAAAAGAAAAGGGGCAAGGGCTTTGAGTTTAGACACTGATGATCCTTCAGTGCTGGATGAGATTCCACAAGCAGCCTATTTGATCTCTGTCACTGGAGAAGCTTACAACCATTTTGTTTGAAGTACCACCAAGTGTTATTGCCAGCATAAGAGGTACAAAGCAGTCAAGCAACCTCCCTCCTCCTGGAAGTCACCTGCTCTGACAAGGTGTGAAAGGGTGGGAGGCTTGGACAATCTGTATTGCAAGGTGTGAGGCTTGGGACCCTTTCCATCCTTACAATTCTATGATTTACCGAGAGACTGGGCAAAAAGTCTAGTCTCCATGAGGTGTATGAACTTTGTCAGGAATATGAATGTGAATAGGGGATGTAACTGGTTATTTCTAAACGAGGAATTTAATCAGCACTTTCATAACATTTGCTGTTGTATATAATAGCATTGCATACCATGTAGATATTTATTGGTAGCTTTGTGATACTATAAAAAAAGTGTGGTGGACTTACATCACTCACACAGCTACAAGAAGTCCAGCTGCACTAGGAGGGCATTTTGAAAAGTAAATAGAAGAATACAATTCCAACAATGATATCCTTTCTTTCATATTTTTAGATTCCAATTGGGATCATCAGTGTCTCAATCAGTAGGTTATGGCAAGTGGGGTAAACTCCCTCAAACTCTGGACAGTTCAGCTTTTAACACCCACCCAGAACTGTGAGCTTTGGAAAAGCTCCAGAGTCTACTGGGAGAGGGAGCTGGAGCTCATCCCCTCCCTGCAGTATGTGCAAGTTGTGCCTCTGTGCCTGACTCTTCTATCACATGTTGCCCAAAATGCCTCATGACAATGTCAGGGTGCCAAACTGGAAGGATCCAGGAGGCCCCTGCTCCATGTACAGGCAAAGGAGCTGCAGTTGTCAAAGACTATATGTCACTTAACTCAGGAAGGCAAACTGTGTTAGAGGACCTCTCTACTCTTTAGTGTCTTATAGTAATCAACAGAATAATTTATACAAAGACACTATGACTTAAGGCAAAACTTGCACTGGCTTGGAATAATTTATAGGAAATATGTGCATCTCAATCACCTGGATTGGCTGGAGATTATATTATTTACATATTTTGTAAATATTCTGTATATTTTATACATATTACATTTAAAATAAAAAATAGAAGGGGTGTAATCCAGAGGGATGTAAGCACGTAACAGAAATCTTGTGAGTGCATGCTCTTTAAAAAGAACCTTTTTAATATGTAGGTACTGTATATAATTTTTTCTTCCTTATTTCACTTCACTGCCTATTTTTCTGATTCTTGCTGCTATAATTGCTGCTAGAGATGGATCTGAAACAATACATTTGGCTTTGGCCTTCTCTACTAGTCAGAAAAGTTGTTTGTCCAGTAGTGGAATTAACTTTAAGTTATGTTCCATTTTCTTATTACATCATTTTGATCCTTTTTGATGTCATTCCTGGAGGGCGTCAAGGTTCTAAACATTAAAAGAAGAACAGAAGGCAGCAGAACATTGTGCCTACTGTGGAGCTCAGCTCTTTCTCACACCTGCCCCAGGCTGCAATGATCGCAGCAAGGACGCTAGACAAACTCTGAAAATATTTTGTAGCTTGATGCAATTCCGGGGAGTTAAATCTTTTTGCTCAATAGCTCAGCTTTTCTCTATATGCAGCAGAGCGTATAAGGAGTCACACAAATTTTCCTTGCGAAAGTTACACCTGCCCTCTGGGTGATAATAGTTTATAGCTCCTCTTCTTTTCCTCACAGCTTTTTTATTTGCTTAAATGTTTATATGATCCTTCCATCCTGTTTGAATCTACAACAACTTGATCTCACGTAAAGGGTGGAGGCGTCTCTCCAGACACTGATTCCTGTAAACTAATGGCTTTGATTAGTTTAGATGAAAGAGACACTTATTATAAAACATCCCATACTGGGTGCAGCTATGTGGGTGGATTGTACACCCGTAAAAAAAGAGACAAGCTCTGGATTAGCTATACCCAGCACAGTGGGGTTTGGTGCTACATTAGCTCCATCTGTAGTCATCTAATATCACCCTTTTTAGCTCTATCAAATACTGCCCCTTGCAACACCTGTTGATAAATTTTTTAAGGCAGATAGGAACAACCAGTTGCATTTGGCCATTGCATAAGTGGTTGTGCCCTCAGCGTTCAAACTGAATGGCTGTCCTGCACCCCATGCATGAAGTCTGGGGAGGATTAAACCACCAAGCAAGTCCTCTGCAAGTGTAAGAACCTTTATTTGGAACAACTAAATATTTTCTTCTGTTTCCCTCTTCTTTCCTTCTTGGCTGTCATTAGAGAACAGAAAATGTAGAAAATGCTATCTACTATAGAGATTATTGGCTGTGTGTGATCTTTTGGGGAGCTGTAGAGGAACAAGTGTAATCTTTAATAGAGGGACCTTCAGTAGAAACAGGAGCAGGATGCTAGTACGCCTGATACTGTGCCCCTGACACAGAAGGCGGCTTTCTTTGTCAGTTAGGTAATAAGGTAGTAAGGCCTTGTCATATTTTAATTTGTGTGAGCAGAATGTGTTTAGACTGGGTGAGGAGGATGTTTTGGTATTGGGTGATGAGGATGTTTGGTTAAGCCGCTTGTTAAGTTGGGTAAATCTGACATCAAAGAGTTTGATAAGGTATTTCTAAGATCTTTGTGACTTCAGTGCTGTTGTTAGTACAAAAATGATACAAAGATAAATGAACTGGCACTTGCCAATGAAATAGGTTACCCCCAAGTATATCGTAGGGTAGATCAGTGTATATGGCTCTAGATGAAGTAGGCTGAGTTGAGAAAAGGCACCATTTCCCAGAGCTATCCCTAACAAATTTAGCAACTGCTGGTCATTTCCTTCTGCTGGGCAAGAGTGGTGCCTTTGGAAGGGATAATGAGCTGCAATGAGCTGGTTCTTGGATTCTAGTAGTAAGTAATTTTAGAGAGAAATCAAGACACTAGCTTAAATCAGCATGTGATGACTTGCAGTGCTTTCAGTGTAACTAGTTAGCAACAAACCTAGCAAAAGCATCAAGTATGTAATTAGACTCTTACCTAAACAGAAGGCCACAAGAACATTTGGCAGCACAACTCCACCAAGGAGCTGAAAGGAGTACAGGAGACCCAAAAGACAAGGATGGTCTAACCTTCTGCCAGATCTCTGTGACCTGCAAAGAAAAACCTCAGTATCTCCACTCCACAATGGCAAAATACAGAAGATGGTCTGTAATCTACAGATGCCATGACTTCTCTGAATTTCTGTCATGTGGGGAAAGACTGGTGCCCAGGGCAGCATGGACCCTTAGGGAGACAAACGCTCAGCACTTCCAATGCATATGAGAGGGACTTTCTCCTGCATTTAGTACAGGAGGATACTGATGTGACTTAAAGGTTGAAGTTGTACTAGAAATAGCCACATTATAGGACACTGCTAACAGAAAATTGTGAATGCTTTTTCCGGTAGACTGAAGAGTGGTGTTATCCATGTGGGCACCCCAGTAAAGATGTAAGGTTTCTCCTTTTTCTCACCAACACTGGGGGTGAATCACGCGGCTACTTTGCTTCTCTTCAAATAGTAGATGATTGCTCCCAGTCTCAAATCATCCATCTCTACTGCTTTCTACCACAACAGAAAGCAATGATTTTAGTGGACCAAGCAGGGGAGGCCAGCAAGGTCTTTCACCATGAAGCATTAAGAGAGCTGCAATTCTCTCCCAGACCAGCTGCTCCGTTGTGCTGGGCCCAGACTGCACTGACTTCTGTAATTGTTGCCCACAGGTTCCCAAAATCTGTACAAGCATCTCAGGTTTGGACCTAACTCAGCAGTCACCAAGGTCTCTGAGAAAACTTTTTTCTACCTCAGTATTAGGTACCTGAGTATTAAAGCATAAAAGCAGCTGGATGGCCAACTCTTTTTGGTATTCTCCATTTAATTTTCTCCTAAGGTCAGTTTTGGAAGTAGGTTTTTATTCCCGAACTGTGGCTAATCAGGGAACGATGGTGATACAAAATAAGGAGAAAAGGAGTTGTTTTTCTAGTCAGTAGGAGAGACTTTCTACTCCAGAGTAAATTCCTGTCTCCTTTATTTTCCACAGACTCAATGCGAAACATGGACCAAACCCAGCTAATGAAATTCTATTTGTCTTAATGATCCTCTGGGCACAGGAGATCCTTGATGATCAAACTGAAATGACAACTGCCACTATTAAGTTATGTTCCTCAAAACTCTGAGACAATCCCAGCAGATAAATGATATAACATGTTTCCCATTATGATATTACCATAAAGCCAGCCTTATGTTTACCACGTAAATAATTAGTCACCAGGCAAATCAGGAAAAAAATAATCCCACCATCACCTTAAATTACCTGTCAAATATTTACCTTCATTTGTCTTTTTAGGGCACTTATTTTTTGCCGTGTGGTCCTGGTTCTTGATTAATTTAACAACCCCCCTGCATTTTGACAGCAGAAGAAAAGAAGAGGTGATTATTACAGTTACTGCTCTTGCTTTGCCTTGAAAGTCCATTCTAAAGAAGGCATTAGAGAAGGCTTTCTTGTGGCTGAGAGATCAGATTACCACAATTAAAGTAAAAAGGTGTGGTGCTATTTACTCTGCATGTTATGACACATGAAAGAAAGTGATTCAGGCAAGAAAAATAATTACACATTAATTTGCGTTTGGCAACTTTGTTTCATATACGTGGCCCACAGAGCTTAGATAAAAAGCAATTTTGTCCGGCGTGTTCTCTGTGTAAGCTTGGAGAAGGGCTTATGCTACTGTACTACATTTTATGAGAAGTTGATTCTGTATGTGTGTGTGGATGAGGAAATACATGGGGCTAACCTCCTGATCGTACACTATGGCACTACCTTGGATGAATGTTTTGTCATGAAGCCCCACACTGCCACTTAGGTTTCACTCAATTGAAAAATTGTACTGCAATCCAGAAACTTGCCCCAGATTTTTCAAAATTACTGCAGATCTGAGGGGAACATGTAGAGTTTCTAAATCAGCTCACAAAGTTGTATATAGGACTTGGGTAAGAATAACTCTGAAGGTGCAAATCTGAAAACACAAATTAGCTAAATTCATACAGGTTTTTGTAAACTAGGAGGGTAACTGCAGCATGCTCTCAGCACAGCTCAGGAAGAAGTTCAGTTTTTGCAACTGTGTAGTATGCATGCAATAAGGCATGTGTGAACTCCTCTTGTGCCTTGAAAAAATATTCCCTGTATTATACTGGCAATAACGCGCAGGGAGGTAATCTCCAAAACACTCAGGAGGATTTCAGTGGTGTCACACCACATTTAGTAGTGCATTAGAAATGCAGGATTTTAGAACTCTGAAGAATAATTCAATCTGAACACAACCAGCATGGCTACAGTACAGCTCCCTTACTGTAAATAATTTCAGTAATAAATTCTTGACAAAATCCATTAATTTCAGACAGTGCAGTTTCTGTGCTAGGTAAATTACAATTTTACAAAAATGATCTTGAACTGGCATTCCTGCATGTTTTCATTAAATGATACACAGACATGTGTATCAGGTCTGTGAACACAACAGTCTCTTCATTAGAGAAACCACCCTCGAAATGGAAGAAACAGCAAAAGAAGCTTCAAAAAGAAAGTCTGCTATCTTATTTCCATTTCTGTTTTCAGAGGAGCTCTCTGCACAAGGTGGTACAGTTCTGCTAACTTCAGAACAACTTAATGGTAATGGGACAATGGCAACAGAGAAGATCTAGCCCTCAGGAGAATATCCTCATATCCCTATAGTAATAACTTCGTTCAAGGAAACAGCAGTTATTCATAATGTGAAAAGAACAAATACATGAAATGTAAACCCATAAAGCTTCATTTTCCCACAAAGTAAGCTTTTTGCATAAATCATCGTTACCCATTGCAGAGAGGCAGTTTTAATATTAATGAAAAGTTTGCTTTCTTATATCAATATGTATGTTGGACTGATTGCCTGAGTATGGAAAGGGAATGCATTTACATTAGTAAATAAAATAAAATTTCTGAACATACAGGAAAAATCCAGCCAATAGAATTGTTTGTTTTCTTATAAAAGTTTCTGGAACAATTTTTATAGAACAGTCTAAAATGGTATCATTTATTCTGTGTGCTGGTTAAAAATTATATTGATTTAATTTGGCAATTATTTTCTCTTTTATTTCTGCCAACCTATTTTTAATCTTCCAGACAAGAGACACTGAGCTTTTTTACATAACACTACAAAGCATTAATTCTAATCTGTGAGCTACAGAGTCTAAGGATCCTTTGGTAAAATGCTTTTATTGGCATGGCCCTGGGATGGCTGCGTTACTTGCTACTGGCAGAGGGATGTTAGTGCCTTCTGTAAAGTACAAGAGTTCCACATATTCCCTTGACACATTTTGCATACAGTTTTTGCAGTGGTTGATCTGGGCACTGTATGGCATGGGTAACACAAGCACAGCTGCACCAGGTGAAATTGGAAATCTGCCTAGACTTCAGCATTGTCTTCAGCAGTGGCCAGTAGCAGATATTAAGGGCAGAGGATGCGAATAGGACAAGCACGTGGTGATTATTCCCCGGCATTTGCTCTCTGCCTCCAGCTGTTTGTGGCTTAGGGGTATCTCAAGCCAGAATTGGTGCCTGCCAAACCAAGAGCTCTCAGAACATCAAACATGCAGAAAGGCACTTTCATGTGTATCACGAGCAGGACAAAGTGTGTTTATGAAAGGCTGCTAAATGTCCATTTTGAAACACTAGCTACTTCTAAGAAGAACGAATACAAATGTTTCTCTGAAAAGATAAACAGGCAACTGGTGCATCCATTTCTGAGTGCTTTTGAATCCTCTGTGTTTACCTGGCAGGTGTCAGCACTAAGAAACATAATTAAGGTGTGGATAGTCCTGGATCATAATGGTACCTCTGCTAGGTAGCTTCAGTTGTTTAACATATACCAGCCCCAGGGGACTTGGAAGGTGGCCAGAGTCATTGACAGGTTCATAAAATGAAGGTGCAGCCTCTAAAGTCTCAGAAATGCTTTCAAAAAAGAAAATAAGTGTGGTATTTCCATTGTACTTCAGAAAACAAACCCTTCAGGAAGAAAAAAATAATGGAAACATATGAAACTTAAATTGGATACACTCAAAGTTAATGAAAGGAAAATCTTTTTCCATTTTAGTTAATGTCTTAAATTAGAATTTTGGTATAAAAACTGGAAAACAGATGGAGAGGATATATTTTTTAAAAATAATTTGTTAGTGAATTTGAGGCTCGTGAATGAAAGTACCTAATAATAGCATTGGCTAGAGCAAAACTTAGTGTGGACTTGAAGCTATATCGGTTTCTCCACTGTAGTTCTCCCACTGCATTGCAGGAACTTGTCCATGTGTCCTGCAGCCACACTTAGCATGTCATGGTGGTCTAACACACCCAGAAAACCACTCTTGCTCCACTTTACCCCATAGTCTTGACTTGGATTACATCCTTTTTTGTATGTTTGTTTCTCCATTATCCCTTGGACTCCAGCACAGTCCATTTCTGACAGTCTGTGTGGAAATCTTTTATTCCACCTTGCCCAATCTGATGCAGCTTGACTTGAAAACCTTATACTGTCTTCATCTTCTGGCCTTCCCAGTTTTTGCCCCCTTTTAGCATTTTTCAGATTTTCCATTGGTCCTTTCACTGCTTTTGGTAAAACTCGTTAAGCTGAACATCCGCAATTTACACTAACAAAAATAATAAAGGTTATAAATTCTTGTTTGAAATCACCCATCAATTACTGGTTGGGTTTTTTTAAAGTATTTATCTTTTTCCATTCCACAGCTTCACATGTATTTCTTCTTCTGTTCTTATCAGCCATCTTGTTTGCATAGCTGCTCCCCAGGATATTTGTCACGGCTGGCTTACAGCACACTCTGCTGATTTACAGCAGTAATTAATAATTTCATATCTGTTGGGAGGGGATGGATTTCTGTCTTACAAGGATGAGTAGCAAATGATACCCACAAGTCTGAAAAATGCTGATGAGCATTTTTTCATCCAAATCAAAACACAGGGTTCATGCACAGGTGACAAGCTGGAAGGGAAGATGTTGCGGAAGTATGGAGGGCATCAGAGAGCCTCTCCTAAGTCCCAGGTGAGAGTGGGACTGATGTTCTGTCCTGGCTCGGTGGTGTCTATCCTTCTACCCGCCCGGTGAGATCCTCTGCTCCTGTTAGTCCAGCCGGCCCGTTGGCACTTGAGCCCTGATGCCGTGGGTGCTGCAGGTCAGTGGCTGAGAAGCTGTGAGCAGAGTTGTGCAATTAAAGTTGCAAAGCTCCAGCCCACACTCTAGACAGCCCTATCTGATTCTTAACTTTATTAGCAACCAGACTGACACACACTATTGATTTGTAGGGAGAGGGAAGGAAAAAAATGACTAGGTTTGCTGGTTTTATTAAAATCATCCTGCGCCAGGGTTTTGGTCTATATCTTTTGCATGTTAACTCATGAAGGCAAATTTGAGCCAAGAGGAGCGGCTAGCTTTCTCTGCAGATACCAAACAACAGCAGAGTGAAAAACAGGAGTCTTTAACAACAGAAAGCAGCAAGAGATCCTTCTTTCAGTCTGGCCTTTTATTGCACTTCTGGATATCCACTCAGTTTGGAGACAGAATTGTCTCAGGCAGTGGACTGTGAAAACCTGCAAGTGCAAAAGAGACACATAGATCCTATCGATAATAATGATAATCTTATTTAGTAGATGCCCAAGAATTGTTCCTGTGCCAAATACTTTTTATTCCAATGTACCTGAGTGTTCCTGGGTAACAGTGTAGCTGGGTTTCTTGTTTTCCACAGCTGTCTTCATTCTGACCTTGTCTGGCTTTCAAACTCCTTTGAGCTTAGCACATTTTTGACCTTGCCCCATGTAGGCTGCATGGCTTTCCCTTCCCACCTGGCTAATCCACCATATCGTCTTCCTCTAAACCTTCCGTACAAACACACTAACCCAAGGTTGGTAAGCGGCGGGTATGACAGCACTGAGCTGCCCCTGCTGCTAAATCTCCAAGCGGGGACTCGTTTCTATGTTGCCTAGTTTTTCAGGTGAGGGGCATAGCTATCAGGTGAGGACAGCCTTTGGGTTTTTTACTGTCCAGTGCTGAGCACACTGTCAATATTCAAAACGCTAAGAACTAGCAAGCAAAATATGCAAGACCTGTATTAGTACTTTCCTAGGTATTCCTAGGTATAAACTTGAAACTACTGGAGAGACATGCAAAGGAGGAAAGGTGAAAGTCTCCCGGGGTTTTAGTGAATACTTTTAGTCATTTAACTGACCATAAGCTGAAGGTACCTTGGATAAGGCCTGAAATGTTGGCTTTGTACATGTACATAGATCCCTTTAATAACCTGGATGTACACAATTGCCTTTCAACCTAGAGAATTATATAACACTTCACATGGTTTTGCAAGGAGTGTACCAGGGAGTATTTGAAAGGATCTGAGCCAAGAAGCTGTACAGACAGCAAGGCGTCTGTGTTGCCACTACAAAGTGGATGTTAATTACCTAAAACAATACATGTAATAGGCGAAGAGAAAAATGCTCTGCATTGCCTTGCCATACCCACTCATCTAGTGCATCTCTAACTGCACAGTTATTTAGCCTGGAGGGATCATAATTAGCTGCTTCATAAATTAATAAGGGAAAGGAGGAGGGAAGGGGGAAAACTACCAGTGCGAGAATGGTGGGAAACTTTAGATAGGATGTTTCTCGAAGAATGTCGTTAGCACGCATAATTGCTTCATTAAATAAAGACACATACAAATGCTCACGGATTCTTCGTCCCTCGAGAGAGAAGGGTTGCTCGATAGGTACTGTGTGGTTCCTAGTTCAAGGACACCCCGGAGGTGCCGGGCAAACGCCAGGTGACTGCCACACTGCCCAGCATGCTGCAAAGCTTCCCAAAGAACATGAAAATGTGGTATACACCTAAGTGTGATTCCTGACCCCCTCTAACACCTTTCATCCAAGGCACTCAAATAGTGTTGTGAGCACTGATTAGTGAAGTCTTGCATGGTTCATCATGAGCAAGTTGAAGACATATATCATTGTCCCTATTCTACAGATGGAGAAACTGAGGCAGACAGTGACACATCCTGCTCAGAGTCACTTGGCAGGTCAGGATCAGGCCAGCTGCACTAACCGCCACTGCCAAACTCCAACTGAGTATAATGAACCTATTGGAATCCCATTTACATTAGTTAATTACGAGTTCATAAAAACAATGGGTTTTATTTCCTCTATTATGCAAAGAATTTACAAGGTGAAAGAAGCATCTACCCAGTTTGTAACCAGACACTAGACCCATTTAGCTAATTAGCTGGTTCCAGGCTGGCAGTTGGATGCATTCATACATCTTCATACACGATTACCACAGTCTGTTTTGGAACAAAATCCTCCTACGAGACAGCGGAAATATCTTCAAATGTACAGGAAGGGGACACATGCTTTATCTGACCAGAGGCGCTGCACCATGTTCTTCTTTTTGTGAATGTTGCTCCACAGACTTCCACACTTTTAATCTGTTAATCCACAGCAACTCATCTTGGATCCAGAGCCTGCCTTTATGGGCTATTTCTGCATATTTTTTCCCTTAAAAGCCAGGCTTCTTGAATCACAGGGAGGTGAGGGATGTGACTTGACTGTAGTCCAACAGCAAGTCTCAATGATTCAAAGTCAGAAGTGGAATTCAGCTCCCAGGCTTCAAGGAAAACTGGGCCAAAAGGAAACTCTGCTTTTCCCATTCTGCATTGGCCAGCAAGCTAAAAGTTAGGCAAATAGGAAGCATGTCCCACCCTGAGCAATATGGAGAGCGTGCTTTTTAAAACTGCAGCTGGCCTTTTTTGGTGGTAACCAGCTTTCTACAGGAATATGTGGGATTTCAATAGAAAGGCATGTGGAGTATTTTTACTTTTTTTACATTTCTACACATGGTTTTAAAGTATCCCGTGTGTATGCTTATTTGCATTCATCCTCACTAAACACTTCTTCATCTCCTGAGCTTCTTCCTCTTCCATGAGTGCTGGGTTTGTTTTTTGCTGTTTTCAAATACCTTTATGCTCTTCCTCTGTTCTCTCTTTCTGGCCAAGGGCCTGGCAATTTCTCTAATGAAAACAGTTGCTAGCATCCAGAAAGTATTTTTGTTTTACATTAAAGCCTTACATTCTTTTCTTGCCCCACTCCTGAATGCGCATTTTAGTTTGTACATCTCCTGCACAGTCTTGCTTTATTTCCTCAGCTCTCTACATGCTGTCCCACCATTAAGATGTTGTTTGCCTTCCTGTTTATATCTTTGCATTTACTTCTCAGTGTCTAACCATGACTCTGTTCCTGACTGCCTTTTCCTTTCCCACCCACCCCCTTCTTGAAGCCTTCTCTGCTTTCCCCAGCCTGTCTCAGACTTCCCATTGCCCTGTAAATCCAGGGCACATTCTCATGCCTTTATTTGCCCAGAGAAGCAGCTTTCTTCCTGAGTTACTGAATTCAGTAATGCCATTTGCAAAGCAAGAATGGGATATATCAGCCTGCCTTTGAGTTAAATCTTGTGGAAAGTGAATGGCCAAATCTTATTTCAGAAAATTTCTGAAAGTCTTACTCTACATGACTGAATTACATGTCTGACTCTGCCAGCTCCCTGAGTGGGTCTTCTCTATCCCTTCACCATGGAGGAGGCTAGAGGAAACCTTTCCATCAAAGACCGAGCTGGCAACAACAAGCCTTCCCCCTCCCTCCCCTTTTCTCATTATAAATTTCCATGGCACAATAAAGCATTTTCCAACCAAGACTAGCGCTGAACATATTGAGAGAGCTAAATACGTTGAGCCATTTAGATTTGGGGTTTTCTGGTCGGTTAGCTTACTAAAACTGTTGACTTTCAATGGCAAAGTTCCCACTGACTTCAGAGGGACTTGGATTTCACCCTGTATGTGGTTATAGAGCATCTGTGACCCTGCCTTGTGTGAAGTATGTCATGATCAAGTTCTTAAAGATAAACAAGCACAAGTGGCCAAAACACAGCAAACTTCCAAATACCTCCATCTAGAATAACTGATTATTAATTTCTTACAGTGCTGTAAAGTATATAAAGTATATCCTTTTAAACAGATTTTTGAACTCTTAATGAAGTGCTGTTTTTCAATAAAGTGTATGCTTTTTGTCACTAAGGGCATTCAATTTCAGGCCATTCACCGCTACAGAAGCAGTGAAGAGAGATTTTTGATAAATAGGAACTTTTAAAAGATTTATTCTGCAAGCCTGAGTTGTTCTTTGACAGCAATGATAAGAAACCTATACTTTTCTGGAGTTGGAAAATCTCCTGTATTAAAAGCCTTGGAGTGGTTTAGGTCTAAGTACATCAGATTCCTGACTTCAGGCCTCATCTTAATTTCATATACTTAACTTAATTGATTTCAATGGGCTTATGATGACTTGCAGTGGGGTAGATGGGTCAGACCTCTCATTTCTATTTTGATTGTGCAGGGTGGTTCCATAAGCATCCAGATAAATCTAGTTTTCTCTCCACGAGCATGAGTCATTCACTGGGTGGTGAGAATGCAAGGTCTAGTCTTCTGGGACTTCCTGCTTGCACAAAGTGAGCTTATGTGAGATCAAAGGCCATGGCATTGCACTCCTAGGAAGGGCTCAGCAAGGCAAATGAAAAACCAAGGTATGTGTGAGACACTCCCTCAAGGATCACCAGAGAAAAAGAAATGACCTTCCAATAGCTGTCCTATAACCATCCTTCATCCACTCTTCTTCATGTTGCGGTCTGTTGCTGCTCATGGGAGGGGCTGGGGATAGGTCTGGCCATGTCCTCCTGATGTTCTCTCAGTACAAGTGTCAGTTCAGTTCTCTAGGAATAAGAGCAGTCACATGGAAGTGGGTGCCATAATCAGGAACTACATCTTAATTCTGGAGCTCACATACATGGGGAATTCGCTTCACCTTTTAGCAGTGGTCAGGATTTCAAACTCCTTTAGCTGTGGTGGCTGATGGCCTCAAAGTCTACTCAAGTACAGCATGTAGCACCTGCCAGTTTTGCCTCCAAAGTCATTAGCAGAGGCATAGCTCTTTACTCCAACATCCCAAGTACCTGGACAGTGTTGACCTTCTTGCTTCAGAAATCACCCAGCAGGCAAAGCTTCTGTCAAATATAAATTAAGGCAAAGTTCAGAAAATATGAACCATGGACATATTAGAGTCAATTAAAACCCAAGCACTTAATTCTTGCAAACACAAGAGTAATTAACTCTTCAAAGTCACAAGTTCTTGCGTGTGTGGCAATTGAAGTTGTTCTTGAGATAGCCATACATAAGCATGGATGCTTCCCTGCTGACGCTGGCCCCGAAATCAGGCATCTGGACCTTAATTGTGGTACTGGCACTGTTCAGGGTTTTCAGTGGACCCTCTCTGCCCTGGGATGTTCCTTGTGCCTTTCCATAGCCCACCATGGGGCAGGAAAGCTATGTATATGGCATTCATTTGGAGGATGTGTTGGAGAGCAGGCTAATGCGAGGACCCCCACAGCACAGCTGCGCTATCAGCCCAAATGTCAAACGTCTCTTTGCACCCTGTATAGTCATGTGCTGCCTTTAAGATCAGAAAAAATAGCTCTCTCTGCATTTCTCTGCTGCCTCTGCCTCAGTATTTTAAAGCACTTTACAAAGCTGCTGAAGGAGTCTTCAACTCCCCCTCCCCAGCAAATGTATGCCCGGTACTGCTGACGCACAGAAAAGTTAATTGATTTAATTTAAGTCACACCACATCCTTGGCAGAGCTGTGAAAGGAACCTGGGAGACCTGGGGAGGGAACCTCTCCTCTCCTCTGTCTGTGGGCTTTTAACAGCTGCGCTGTCAGCTAGAAGACAGATTTCATCAGCACAGAAGAGGCACTGGACTCTGCTAATAAACAACTTTATGCAGTCTCCCTTACAAGATCAAGCATATGACAGAACTACGAATAGGGCTGAAAAACATGGGGAGAGGATTGCAGTAATGCCAAGTGGCAGATTAGACATAAGGCGAGTATATTGCAAAACAGTGTTTTTGCCATGGCTGAGTCCAGAACTGCAGCACATAATTTTCCCAGTTCATACAGTTAAGGGCTCTGCGTGTCCCCCTCAGACAATGTTGCAGTACTGAGTTTTGTCTTAAAATTCAGATAGATGGATAGAAAAACAAAATGGGAGAGACAAAAAAGGGAACTGATGAGTCTCCACTCATGGAAAATGGAAAGCCCTGGTCTCGTAAAATTTCTCATAAAAAAGGAGGGGTAGGGGGGGTGGGAAGAGAATTGCAAGGCTAGAGAAGGCAGACTTAAACCTGAATCAAAACTTGAGCAAGCAGAACTTGAAAGAGAGTTTGTTTCTTTTCTTTTTTTTTCTTTCTCCTGGAGGGATCTTAGGTAAATAAAGTCTGGCATGAACCCTCCTTCTTAAGAAACATGTTCTGAAGAAGGATGAAGTCAACAGGTTGAGATACTCTTTATATCAGAATTAGTCAAATTAGCTGAACCAGAAGCAATAGATTATCATACAGCTCCAAATACCATTTGTGGCTTCTTGTGCAGCCATGTGACACCTGTCTTTGACATTCAGCAGCCTCATACAAGACTTTAAAGGGGAAATTAATTTCCTTTCTTTCCTTTCTCTGGCCCAGGAAACTGTCTTCTTTTTTTTCTTTTTCTTTTTTCTTCTTCTTTTTTTTTTTTTTTTCTGTCGCCAAGATTTCTGACTCATGGCACATGGAGATGGTATTAGTCACAAGCTATTTCCTGTGTTCCCGATAACCTCACAGGCTGGGGCTTCACGGTCAACAGCACAACCAGGTGGAGTGCAAGGCAGATGAGAATGAAGCACTAGCAATTGCCAGGCAGGCATAAAACCTGCACACAACCAATTGTTTGTCCTCACAGGCATCTTTTTTGTTGTTATTTCTGTAGAAGAAGGGCATTATTTTAAGGTTCTTTATATTCCTATATTTGTCTCCCGTGAGTTTTTCCAGACTAATACACCAAAAGTCATTACTCATCGTGGTCTCAGTACAAATTTGATCATTAGCTTTTAAAGCTGAAGCTCTTGCCTTGTTGCAAATCTATCAACTGCCAAGTGAGAGGACCATCCAGGCAGCTGGGAAATGTTCAAAATAATTTGCTGCAACCAGGGCACCAGACTATCCTCTGTCTCACCATTTTCTTATGGCATGTTTGCTCTGCAAATGCCAGCACAGAGGTGAGACATGCCCCAGCTCAATGAGTTTTGCTGTCCAGCCTGCTCCAGCCCATGGCGTGGTTGTGCCTTTAGCTATTGCCTCCTTAGAAGCAGATCCATCTGATGCCAGTTCAGCAGGCAGAAAGCAGAGGATAACATTTCCATCATCAAAGGGCCTACTTCGACCAGGGTGGCCCCTGAACACGCAACAGTCAGAATTGCCCTAAAATGGATCCTTATGCTCCCCATTCATACAAGATTTTATGGGTTCCACAGGAAGGGTTCACTGAAGTGACCAGAACAGCTCACCTCCACCTCTCTACTGCTATGCTGCCCTCCTCCCTCCTCAGCTCCAACCTCGTGTGCTGAGTAGCTTGGTACCAGCCAGGACTGGCAACGCTTGAGAGGTGTGATTGCACCTCGGGCAGACATCCTTGTCTAGTTCAGGTGCAACATGAAATCATGGCTCCATGAGCTCCTGCTGCTGACCCAGGTAGGTGTATACAGCCTGTATTGAAATCGAGGGTGTCACAGTTACCAATTAACAAAGATAGCAAAAATAAAACTCACTCAGGAACAGGGCTGTAATTGCACCTCTGAATTGCTCTATGAGCTATCCTTATGCATGTAGGATAGATTTGCCCCTGATTTATTACTGTGCATGTTGATAACAAGTTTGTAGCACTTCCTTTCCAAAATACGTTAATTTTCTAAAGAGTATTGTAACATGTGTACCCACCCTTGGTAATGCAGCTAGCTTGGGGGGAGAAAATGGTTGCTGTTCTAAAGTAAACTGTTGCATTAAGCAACTACCTTGGATAAAAAGACAAGAAGCCTTTACCTAAAAGGAACTGCAAGAGATATGAAAGCAGAAGGCAATTATGCAAATTGCAATTGGAACAGGATTACTCAGGATAGAGCCATTTACTTTAGTAAAGCATGCCATGGGTTTTAATGGTATGAGTGTGCCATACCTAGGATTTGCCACTGCCTGTACCGGGGAGATGCCACCGCTGGCAGCACAGCAGCCTCAGTGCCACTGAGTCGACACCAGCTCAGGCTCCAGCAGAAAGAGCAGTATCAGTACCCTAGGGTGCCTGTGGTCCCTCTACTCATCTACTTCATCATGCTAAGGGGACTGAAAGACCAAGGAGACTTTGGCTTAATGTTCAGAACAAGAAAGCCTATGGCAAGCAGGAAAAGAAAACCAGGTGGACTGCTGCTGAACCAGCTGGGACTTGGCTTAGTTGTTTGGAAGAAAAGTCTCAGAGTGCTTTCATGGCTGTGTCCAGGCAGATTTAAGGGGCATCGCACCATCTGAATCTATTCAAATTGGATACCAGTTTGGGTGTCAGTAGCAAAAGAGAGAACCTAATCATTAGAGAACAGAAAGAAGACCACTAAATGTTTTTTTGTTGGTCTAATCTCTCCCACCTATGTTCTTTGTGATCTTCAACAAATGACTAAGACTTAAGATTTTAGTTGTCATGTACTGCCGTGTTCATGAGTTCCCTGTGCACTCACTGAGCTATGCACATGTTAAGGGACATTTGCTGTGACTTCCTCTGACAGATCTGAGTACACCTGAGGCTGTACACACTTTTAAAAATAGAGACTACGAAATGTCTCTTTGCCAAAGGTTTACTAACTTATAAGAGGCACAATTATACCTTACCTCTGCCCTGGGAAGGAGACTTACAAAGCTTGAATTAGCAGTGTTTTGAATAGGATCCTTGGAAAATCTCTGGACTTTGAATGGGAATTACTATAGGAGCTTTTCTAAGTACTCTTGCTGTAAAAGAGTGATTTGCACATAATCAAAGCCTCTTAAACACACAGACTGGCTGCTACGAGAAGACTCCTTTAACCTATTTGTTTCATACCCTGTTCAGTAATGGACAAACCAAACCCCCACATTATAAATCCAATCTAACATGAATATTGGCAAAGACTCTGCTATTTATGTATGCGTGCATGTCAGCTGGGATTAAAAAAACCCAAAACCCCACCACAAACATGATCCCCCCAGTCCTCTCCTGACAGAAAGTTTTGTCCTAAATGAGGAACGCATCCCCAGCTTATTTAACGACTCCCACACAACCAAGGAAAACCATTGAGGTTTTGTGATAAGTTTCCTCCCGGTGTTCCCTCCACTAAAAACCAGTGTTTACATTCTAAGGAGTTGGCACCAGTTTTTCTCTGGTGTCACCCTGCAATTTCACCAGCTACAATACTGTCAAAATGGAAGCACACAGGGTAGCCGCTGTACCGAGTCAGGGTAAAAAAAGAGTCAGAGAAAGGCAGACAAAGCCTCCTTCTTAACTTGCCCAAGGTAAACTGAGACCCCTTGGGAAAGACTTTCACATCTCTGGATGCTGTCTGTGATGCTCTGGTTGCGGCAAAGGTCTTCTCCTCTGAGACAAATCCAAGAACCTGCTCAGAGCTCAGCAAGTAAAGCAACATTCAGTGCAAAAATGGTCAGTGTGATGGATAATTTCAGAGTGGTGGTAAAGCTATTGGTTTTGAAGCTAGTGATTTGAAGTTGTACATTGCTATTATATAAGTGAGAAAACTTTTATTCTCTATTTCCAAAAATAATCTTTTGATACATGGGGTTAGGTTTGTGTAGTCCTAAATCTCCATGAATGTAGTTGTAATTCCTCTTTAATAAAACTCCAGAGGTGATCTCTTTTTATCAGCCTATCATCGGTAATTAAGGCATTTAATATTCAAACCCTTTGATGTCATGTCATCTTTGAAACATAAATAAGAAGTTTGTCTCCATCTTAGAAATTAAGATAAATGAGTTGGAAGGGCAAGTCCCCAAAGATACTTTTAAAAGCTATTTGGATATTTTAATAGCTACAAAAAGATAACAATAATAATATTAAAAAAACACGTTGGTAGAAAGCTTGAAACAGTCTCATAGGAAGTAAGCAATATGACTTACATCTCAGCAGAGAAACCTGGACATAATCAGGTTTACTATGGTTTGTTGTTGGGCTTTTTTGGTCCAGGCGATTTGTTTGTAGTGAGACTCTCAAAGCACTGAAATTAATTCCCAGTCACACTCCCTATTGCTATCAGATAGAAAAGCAAGTCCTGGCACCCCATGAAGCTGTGCCAAGGGCCTGATGCACTGAGATATGGAGGACACCTCATGTTACACATCTTTCTCTGCCCCAGTATTTAATAAGAGAATCAGTGGGAATGTAGCAACCATTTGGTGGGGCATCTGCCTCATATGCTGGGTTTGGATGAAGCTCCAAATGGGTTGACTGCAAAAAAAGCGACCCTTTCTGTCCAGGCTTGGGCAAAACAAGGGGCTAGGTATGAGGACAGCTTGTCTCACAACCTGTGGGGAGCAGTGCATTGGGGAATGCCCTCTTCAACCCTTTTTCTCTCCTCACCTGTACTGGTGCAGTAAGTCTCACCTAGGTCAAACTGGAAATCTCTATCAGAAGACCTGGGGCTCCAGACCTCAGTCTATTTCCCAATGTTATGGCTTAGCCACATGATTATCCTTCACCTGCACTCAAAAGCGTTAAAGGACGTGCAATTTTTTCTGCCATCACTATACCCTTCAATCTTGTCAGAAATCTCTCACTCGTTCTTCTGGCATGAGGCCCACTTCCACTCTCTTTATCCCTCTGCTGGTATCCCTGGATCTCAGCCAGCTTATACGTGAGCTCTCCTTCTGTCTGCTTATAATTAGAATGCGCACACATTGAAGTTTGTTTTATTCCTAAGGTCTTATTGGTAGGTTAGAGGGAGCAGCATGTAGGAGGGAAATCACACAAATCCTGTTATTTGTAGGTTCAGAGTGGTGTATGGCAGGAAGATACAGAAATCCCATTAGTCATTAATAAGATTAAAATGAAGATTCCTCAGGCAAGGCTTGGAAAATCTCGTCCTGGCTGCTTGTTCTGCTGATATCTAGGTCTTCCTTTGCCCTACTGCTCCATGCCCAGTCAGACAGGATGACTGTTCCAGCGTATTGGTTCACCTCCTCTCCTCCTCTTCCTCCATCGCAGCAAAGACCTCCTTTTATTTCTGTGTTGAATCATGCAGAATTCATCCAGACTCGTGCAGATTTGCCACCGCTGTTATTTACTATGAGTCCCTCAGAGAGAAACTGAAGGAGCAACACTTATGTTAAGGCCTTGTTTTGAGCTCTGCAACTGGACAGTCATCTGTACAGACCTCTTTCAGTCCTGATGTTTTCAGACTAATGCTCCTGCCCCAAACTTTTAATTTCCAGATGGAGTAAACTGGTTCTTGGAGTTAAAGGTAAAAAAGCCTATAACCAGAACCGCTCATCCTATGGATATCTATCCTCTTTTGAGTGTTTTAAAGTACATGGCTAAATTTTTACGTGACTATGCATTCCTCTCTTCTGAACACAAGCCAGCATGATTGATTTGAGTATTAATTAGCCCTATTAATCACAGAAGACCAAAGCATGATCTCACTGAACTTCATAGAGGAGCTCTAACAGTAAATATATGAGGAAAAACAGGTCAAGTGCCAAAGAGATGACTAGACCCTGCCCTGAAGTGATTATATTCCAAAGGCACAAAAACTCTAGACAAGACAGAACATATACAGAGTGGGAAGTGGGTATTCAGGCTTGAATGTTTCTTGAAATAGGTGGGGTCTCAATGGCAGCTTGCTAAAAGCAGTCTGGGAGCTTAGCTCATGGAGCGTTTTTTTTGGCAGGCCATGAGGTGGGGTTGTGAAAGGCTGCCAAGATGGGTGGATGAAGGAGACAGAAGTATTGGTGACTGATGCTTGGGCAAGATTGTAACTGAATGGCAGATATTCCATTTTCTCTAATCTCATCTTGACACCTGTTTCTTCCTGGGCTGGATTAATCACCACTTGTTGGATTAGGTAAAGCTGCCCAGTTACCTACAAGTCTGGTTTTAATATGGCAGCTTCATAAACTTTTCCCTGCCAGTTGTCTAAGGTAGTTTTGTTGGGCTGTAATTGATTGGACCAGCTCATACCTCAGCATTTGCAGACTTTTCTGTCTCGGCTGATGGCCCCTGGGAATTGGGCTGCTCGAGGGAACGCCTGGCGGAAAGCTCTACCAGTAACGGAGACTGCTCTGCTGCAAGCGATGTGTTTCACATTAAGCACCAGATGACTTTTCCATCTTTTTTAGTAGCTCCTCTAAAATGGAGATTAAAATCCCAAAACACACAACTCCAGAGTTTCATCTCAACAGACCCACCAAGATCAAGAAACCCACCCAGCTCAGAAAGGCATCCTGTACTGTAGAGAACAATGTGTGGGTGGCAGTCGAGTTTACCAGTGTCTGCTCCATTTGTTTAAACAATTGCTGCATGGCTGGTTTTGAATTTACAAGTATTTAGGAAGTTTTGAGATTCCCAGACTATAAATGTTGGTATCTATTCCACCCTCTGCAGACTTGAGCTAAGCTGCTCTTTCACAGTGCATCTGATGATTCAGGTGGGGGAAATGGTGTCCGCTGTTGTTCTGATCCTTTGCTGTTTTTTTCTGCGAGATGAAGAATCCTTTGGACATGGAGTCTTTCATGCTATGCTTCATCCACTTGAACCTTTCCTTCCCAGACTTAAGGCATATAAGAAAAAACCCAGATGTCTCAGGAAAAAAAAAGCCCCCCAAACCCTAGCTTTACATGCACTTGGATCTTTCATTTTATAGAAACAGTCAAGCCACAACCACAAGATTTCACAGATAAGAGAAAAAATGTGGATTGTACTTAATTCAATATTATAAAGAAATGCTCTTACGGGGAGACGGCAAGCTGAGCCAAAACCAGACCAAGACTGCTGACTGATCTGAAAAATGTGAATATTATTCACACTGGGACACCACATCTCATAATGCTCCATGTGTGCTATAGTATATAATTATGAAATGTTTGCATTAAGTAACTTGGGTGCCTAAATACAGATGTTCCTTATTGACATTAATTGGACTTGACATATCTTTGGCCTGCTTTATAACAGTCACCAAAGCATGCATTTCCACTTTACCGTACATATTCTAAAGGAGCTCTGTTCCATATCGAGCTTATTAACAGAGAAAAACATTAGTGCCTTAGCTATCTGTCATATATTTCAGGTAAAAATGCAATTGGTTTGCATTAGAGAGTGTAGTTGCTGGAGACTGACCACAAACATTAATTTCTGTTCTTTTTTATTTTTATTTACAGTGAAATCTGTCCCCAAGACTTAGAAAGTTATTTTTTCTTTCCAAAACTGTCAATGCATTGTGGTGCCATTTTTTCTGCTCTTATTACCATGTCTCACATGTCAATTTTCTGGGAAAGAAAGAAAAAGAAAGAAGGGGGGTGGGGGGGGTGGGGGGGAGAAAGAGAGACAGAGACAGAGGAAGGAAGGAAGGAAGGAAGGAAGGAAGGAAGAGGAAGGAAAGAGGTAAAGAAAGAAATTGTTCTTTAACTCTCATATAAAATATAAACGGCTTTTGCACTTGTTAGTTTAACTGTTCTGCGTTACCCTCCACCATGCCTCATTCCAGTATCTGGAGAGAAACCTGAAGTATTAAAGAAAAACAAAGGGACTCATATTTATGAACTTCACCTGGCCAGTTCAAAACAAGTTCTCCAGATGAGAACCAAGGCTTGCAGTTTCCTTTGAGAGAGTCTGTTTTAGACGTGTCATGCAGTTGAGATCCAGATCTCAGATTTTTCAGAATCCTTATGGAAACTCAGGTTTTAAGCAAACTTTTCTAAATAAGCTTTCTTGGAAATTAAATAGGCTTGTTTTTGATATTTTCATCTTAATTGGTAATGTTCAGCTGGAGTATTAATGAGTGGGAGGTGTTTAAGTGGATGTTCGTGCTTTTATGTGATAAATACAGAGATGAAAAGGCATTTGAAGTTTGGTCTAGAATTCAGACATGAAAATTTATTGTCCCAATATTTAGGAGAAATCTCTTATACATATTGTTTCAGGCAGCTCACGCACCAGGATAATTGCCTGTTTTAAAAGAGGTTTATGTAAAATCCTAGTTAAAATCAAGAAGAATGGAAATGAAAGTACACAGAGCAGAGAGCCTGTGTAGATGTAGATGTAAATGTAAGATTTTATTTAGTCAGATTCCTCCTTTTAAGAGAGGTGGACATCTTGCCTTTCTTGAACCAAATAATGAAGGTATGTATGTTTTTGGAGTCAAATTCAACTTTCCACTTTCCCCTAATATCATGGGAGAACTTGTAGTTCTTTCCTTCTAAAAAAAAAGTTAAAAGTGATTCAGAGATTTTGTATAGGGTGAGGACTTTTGTCTTACTAAAGAAATAACTTTGCTCTGTTTCAGAGCAAAATGCCACTTTCCATTCTAAAACTGCTGGAGAAAAAATAACAAAAAATTATTGCATTTTCTCTTTGATGCTACCATTGCCAATTAACACAATTCCAAGAATCTTCTGCTTGGATATATCTTTTGGTTTCTTCATATAATTTTAAGCAAGACAAACACAAGATGAAAAGGGAGCTTCCCAAGTACATGCAAATACTTACTATAAAAAGAAAAGTCCTGTGGCAAATTTTCCACAGCACAAGTCATAGTTTTGAAATGTATTTCAAGACCAAGCATATCTGATCACATCCAAGGCAGGAACATTACTGTTTTAATGTTACTGTGAGATGTGAAGAATATGGCTCTCACCTCAGGTACAGCTAGAAACTGATGATGGAGTACTGGTGTTTGAAAGGATCAGTGGATTGTTTTTCAAGTAAGAAAGATAAAAATGATGTAACGTTAAGCAAAAAGCCATAGTCACTTCAAAATGCAGAAAAATAATTGAGCAAACTCATATACGCTTGAAGCTGGGTGCTTTAACACCTAGGAGTTTTTACTTTTTTCACTTGTAATTGACTGGTGGAATGTTGTTTGTAGTTGAGTGTGACATGAACGACGTTCCTTTTCTTTTCTATAGGCCATACCAAATGGACAATAAATACCTGACAAAATAATCTAGAGTTCATCACAGGTCATTCCAGGAGTTTTTGTCCAGGCATGTACATTACAATGAACTGGTGATCTGTTTGAGTCTGTCATTTATGCATTAAAAAAAGAAAAAGCTTTTTACTTCAGCCTGTTTTTTAACTACCAAAATGACAATCCATAACTATGGATATAAATATGCTAAACCTCAAAGTCATTCAGCACTTCTCTTGTTCCCAACTAACTAGTGAATGTTGATGGCTCAGGTAATGAGGTCTTTTCCAAGCTAATTCCAAATTTGTTTACTCAAAAGCTGGCCTTCTCAGCCCATCTCTGTTAATGACAACAGGGTAATTGCTTTATCTACAAGAGCAAATAATTCCACAGGCTGTTGGGTTTTCAGCACTATCTAGCTATATAAAAATACACCTTACTTTCTCCAAGGCTTTTTCCTCTCCTGGAGGTTATTTTTAATTTTCTTACTTTGAAGATGATAATGCCTAGCAAAACAAATGAACAAATTTCCCTTCTAAATGTCTTCATACAGATTTTTAAAGAGTTAAGATTTGAGAGAATACAGCCAGTAACATTATGACAATAGTGCTGCTGCAGTAGACAATCCTATCCATCTCTGACACCTACTGTGGATTCCAGCTAGTCATTTTTGGATTCATGTCCATGAAGGTAGAAGTGTTCTTTAAGGCCACAATTAAGTACTAGCACATGAACAAAGCACTTCAACTCTGTTATGCAAGGCTGCAGTAGACTCTAGTTTACTTCCAGCACTAGCGTATCTTGTCAAGTAATATCAAACAAAGGAATTAGGAAACAAAATACAATCTTTGCCTTCCAATTCACTTATCCTTTCAAAGCACACATGGATACACCTCGCCCTCAGTTTTGCATACATTCTGGGAAAACACCAGCAAATTTGGGTAGAGCAGGCAGGTTGCCAAGAATTCCTTCCAAGTTTGGAGAATGGGCCCAAAAGTCTTTAAGTAATGAATCACCTTAAATTCTCCATAATGGCCCCAGCAGCAGCGCTCCTAAGCCAAGACGCAAGGTTCACCTCTCCTTGTCCTACAGGAGAGGCAGGAGAGGCACAGACTTGCAGCTCAGAGATGCCAAGAATCAGGAAAATAATACAAGTGAATTATAGCAAGATAAACTGGACCCATGACTTTGAGAATGAAAAAATATTGTAATTAAAAGATCAAAGGCAATCCAAATAAATCAACTCTGTTTCAAGGGCTAATGCCAGGAACAGTCTTCCCTTTCCATGATATCAGCAATCTTTTTGTACATGCCCATCCTAAGCTGTCAGTGCCCTGCAGGACGTTATGACTCGGCCTCCATACCACGCAGCTGGGCAGCAGGGTGCAGAAGAAAGGATATTCCCCGCTTTTAACCTCGCTTTGGCGCTTCATGGTATTTCAGTATTGCCAGTTTTTTCCCTTAGCCATACATCTCAGTGAGCACCCCAGGCAACACATACCTGCAGGTGGGCAGGTGGGGATTTGTTAGAATGTAACAAAACACAAATAGCAAATCATGAGCGTTTAAGCCATGGAAGTCAAGTTATGACAGCTTGTTGCCAAGAGTATTTGTACCAGTGGGTGTGCTGTTCACTGTGCCCATTGTATTCCTTTATGCATCTGTTTTGATGAGAAAGATGGGCTTAAACATGGAAAGTGTCTATTGAAAAAGTAAAACTCCGCAACTTTCAAATAGTATCACTGTGCTTCTCATGATCTCCTCTTTCAAAATGTGATTTCCAAGGTAGACCTGCACCTCTGATTTAATGTGTCAGACCAGACCTGCATGCCAGAGGGAATGACTGGTGGTAGTACAGATAAGCTGAGATGATGCAGATCCTTTTTTGGAAGCATGCTTCATGTGTGCCTTAATGCCCAGAGTTAGGGAGGGTGGACAGTGATGGCATTTGGAAAAATTTGGGTTCAGCTAGTTCCAAAATGCAGTAAGAAATTAGTTTACTGATTTTTTTCTGTTACTAGAAAGCCCTTGGATATATCCTTGGCATCTATCAGCAAACAAGTTACAACTCTAATGACATTGCCTATCTTTATTCCTGATAAAACTGAGATCAGAGGGACCTGAGGATGAAGGTAGCAAGTTGAGCTGGTGCTAAAATGATGTAAGTTTTTCAGAGCATCTTTCAACTCCAGACACTATTAGGGCTTTGCTTTCAAAGCTACCTGTATTTCTTTTTATTTTTTATTATTTTTATTATTACTATTATTGTACCAGTGTTCTCAATATTGATCACCTTTTTCTTTGCAAGAACTCTGAGACACTTGAGAAACAATGGCAGTGCCAAGAAGGGACCATTTCTGTTTTGGAGAGAGCTTATGCAGTGGAAACGGCCACTCACAGCTTGTCCATATATTGCTGGACAAGCCCAGCAAGACCATGTTTCCTGAAGAGATGAATCAGTGCAGCTCTGCAATGTTATAGATGAGGTCATGGCAATCACCCAGAAGTTGCAATAAGCTAAGGATCTGAAATAAGGGCTCCTCATGCTCAGGAAATAGAAGAGGTAACCCACAAAGGTGTCTATAGACAGACTCTCTACGGGACGCTAGCTGGTGCATGACTTGACCAAATTATTCATTTTTGGGCTGCTGTGAGTGATTTACTGCAAACTAACAGGATCCTGGAGCTCATAATCACAACAAAAGACTTCGCACATGGCTAGAGGCAGCGGCTGTAGCAGGATTTTTGCAAGCAAAACAGAGGCCGTCATTAGGAAATGCAAGGTGTGACGCTGTCTCCACTGCTTGCTGTTACAGAGCTGCCTGCTGTGCTTCACATTGCCACTGGTCACCCGCTCGGGCCCATGCAGTTGGCTGAAAAGACTCTTAAAATTGTTCAGACAGTGGAGACTGCTTCTTTGATCTTGAAACAGACAGTTCCTGTCAATCCTACAGCCATTTCTCTTCCAGTGCCAAGAAGGAAAGCAAGGTTAGAGCACCATATTTTTTTAAGGCAGCATAAGCTTTCACAAAAAGGGAAGACTGGGGTGGGAGAAGAAGCTTATTTTGTTAGTTGGAATGAAAAGTCAGGGAGACAGCAGTTCAAAAGGATATTGAAGGGACTTAGTGTCTGTCTCTTGCTGAATTTCAAGAAAGGAGTCCCCTGCTGAAGGAGGCAAAAAGCAGTGGTCTTCCAACTTGTCCTACATTTTACCTGCAGAAATGAGTCAGGTTTGAAAGGAATACAAGCCACTGCCTTGTTTGATGCCGTAGCCATTAAAGGAACCTGGGGAAAGCTGGTGTGGAGGTGGAAGGGAATGAGTATTATTATTTTTCTACATTTTGACCCCATTAGACATTCCAGGCACAGGTCAAGTGCAGCAGTTTATCTTCACCCCAGGGAGGAGTCTGATCTGTTGTCTTTGATCTATCCTGTGGTGATGAGTCTGATAATGTTTCCATCTGAGAGCACTAAAGCAAGTCAATAAATAGCAAAGCAAAAAATTCCACCTCTGCCATAAACCAGAATGGGAGAAGGGGAGGGAACCTTGAAGTCCCTATTGTGTGGAGGTTTTTTTCCCTTAAGAAGCAGCGATGGAGGCATTAAATATGATTTTCACTTAAAAACTCTCGCTCCAAATACTCTGTCTTTTAAGCATCATTATACTTGATCAAAGGGGGTCCAAATAAGTACCATTAGTCAAGAGATCCTGATTTCCCAATGTTTCCTTGAACTTTCTGCTGTTTGCTGAAGTTTTAAACTCTCAAGTCAGGGTCTGCACGTCAAACTATAGAGTGACAAATGAAATCAAGAGTAAAAGGCTGTCTACAAACTGTATTCCTGATTTCAATCTCAATTATAAACCACAGATAATTCTATTTAATCTCTGAAGAAAGAGGATGCTTCTACTCGGGCTGCATCAGGAGCTGATCACAGACAAACTGTGGTTCCCAGAGTCTTTGGTTGCCCCTGTGCTAGAAGAAAAGGTGTTTGGACCAGCTCTTCCCACCATGGGATAACTCTGTTTGACTGGTCATTGAATGGGCCACAAATCATCTCAAGGAACATAATTTACCCCAAACTGTAACACAGGCATATGCAGCTCCCGGAGGACTGGCCACTCGGCTGACCCCTTGCAGAAGAGAGCGAGCCAGATAAAAAAAGTTCTTCTCCCTCCCTGCTGTTAATATAAAGAAGATGATGAAATGGTTCTTTATATCTGCCCCTGCTCAGGCAAGAAGCTGGGATCAAATTGTGTCCTCCATGGGAGGAGAGTTAGACACAAAGAGGATATTACCCATGTGATACGAACACTTAAAAATTCCAATCTGTGTTAAAAGTAACATCAGTTGAGACAAAATATTCATGAAAAAGTAGTTTTATTCCTCCCTCTAAAAGAAGGTTCTACTTCTGACTTCTAGAACTGCTAAATTATCTAGAGCAATTTATGATTAATTTTATTTAAGATGTTTTCCAGCCTTTGGATGTCTTCAGGACTGTAACTGTTTCTTTGATCTACCTGAACCTCTCAACTGCCAGTCCAGGATGAAAGCTGAACAGTTTTTGCTGGTTGGAAAGTTCCACAGAAAAGGTTTAGAGTAGTTTCATTTTTTAAATTTTGGATTTTGACATTTCTAAATTAAAATATTTAATTCAGTGAGGCTGTGTACTAATCCATATCATGGGAGTCATAGCCCGAGTTCCCAGCTGGGTTTCATGTCACACTAAACTGGAGGAAGACTAATACCTGAGAGAAAATGCAGTACATATAGAAGAACATGACCAACTGAGGACAATAAGCATCTAAACCATATTCAGGTCTCATCAGGCAGCAGGTCCACTCAAGCAAAACCTGGCTTTGCCTCCACAATAGTTCATCTACCCAGAACTCCACAAGTTTCTACTCTTCCCATCCATATTCAGTGGTCATGGGATGTAAGTCTAGCACCTGAGCTGTGTTCTTTCACAATGACCAGGCTGGGAGATATGAGTAGAGTACTCATACTTCATGCAGTGGTCAGCGGAAAGTAGACAGTACTTAAATCCTGCACAGGAGTATCTCCCACTCATATTTTGTTTGTGTGAAAACCAGGGAGAGTCAGGGACTGTTTTCTGCCATGACATTATAGTCATTAGCCTCACAGCCTTTCTTAATTAATCTACTTCTAGTTGCCTGCAACATCTGAGCACATGTTGAGCAAGAGCTATTTATTAGATATTTAGATCTCATTAGAGGAGAAAGATGCCTTGTCTGGGTTTTGCATTTGTGATGGTGGAACATCGTAGGATTGATTCATGGCATTTTGTAATGGGTAAGTTCTTCCCAATATCTCCAAAAAGCAAGGCAGACCAACAAGACCAGAAATTGCTTCAAGAATACAATCACAGCAATTTTACAACAGATGCAGGAGTAGTTCATTTCCACCCAGTAAAATCTTGCTGTTATTAAATTACTCTTTTTATAAAAAGCTGACCTTATTCTTTGCGAAACTAAAAACCAAGAAAGAGAAAATTGGAACAAATCTGGGGCAGCTACAGAATCTCCTTCATTCTTGTGGAGGTACACAAAACTCTAGCGATGGGCTGAACTCTCCCTAGGAAGACAAATAAAACCCCACATCAGCACATTTGCAGAAAATGGTGCAAAAAGGGATAACATCAATTTCCTATTACACGATTTCTTTCTCGCAAAGCACTTAAAACTCATTTTCCCCTCCCTTTCTCCTGCAGTTCTGGACTTTGGGCAAAGGAGTCTGGACATTATTACTATAAGTGTCTCCCTCAGGACTCAGACTTACAAACATTCTGCGATCCCATGTAAACAGGATAATGTGTTGGGTTGTTTGTTTATGCCACACTGTAATTCATCCTTTGACATAAACCAGTTTCAAGTGATTTTTTTTCACCCTTTCCTTGTTTGGGAATCAAACATCACCTGCAGGTTTCCCTGAATAATTGGATAACAGTAAATCACAGAATATTGGCCAGTAGCTGAATAGTTGCACCAAGATCATGGTCTTGATGAAAAGGCAGCAAGGAATACCAGTACGTGCAACTGTTGCCACAGGTGGTGAACCTTGCGGCGTCCTCTGAGTAAAGATAGAAATCAGCACTCACTTATCTCCAGTCAAAATGGCCATTGCAGTGGCTAAACCTTGCTGATGCATCAAATAGCTGACTGTGTCCATTGCTGATCAGGATCCTGTTATCAGCCCTCTTCTGCTGACGCTGACTATAATTTCCTTCTTCTGCTACTACCCAGTAAGAAAGCTTTGACTGTAAGGATGGCGGTTGGCTGGAAAAGGCAGAATTATGAGGCCCTTCTGAGTCAGCAAAGGCAACTCAGTGGTAAAAGCAATACTGAGAAGCAGCAACTTGCTTACAAGGGCATTCCCACCTTACTTCTGGCAGAGCTATGCTGACACTGGAAACCGTGAGAATTTGTAGGGAGGGAAAAAACATGCAAATAATGCCAAGTGGTAACTAATATATTCATGTTTCGGGAATATGGTGAATGTCTGGCCCTAAAACTGGGATTCACAACGGAATGAAGAGACAGAAAACACCTACATGTCTAAAGAAGCTGAGACGTACTCGTTGAGCTTCTCAGAGATACCTAAACAATTTGGACCTGTAACTCTCAGGGATTTCAACATGCATCTAGGTTTCAACATGCATCTAAATGCATGTAAAACTCCTCTCACAGCTTTATCCAGCTCAAATTCAGATAATATAGATGAATAATTCAATTAGGTTTCGGTTGTGCTCAAGATCATGGAACAAACTGGTACAATGAGTAATAAGGCATGCTCTCTTTTTTATCCTGATAACTAAGACATAGAATATGTTAACCAAGTATAAAATCTTTGTATTGCACCCTAGGTAGGCAGGAAAAGTTAATTTAACTGCACCCAGATCTCAGAGTTGATTCGTTCCCAATTAACAATGTATTTTGGGAGAAAAATGTGATTTCCACCCCCCCACACCACACCACACACCCCCATCCCCAATTATTTCTGATTTTAACCATGCTGTACAATCCTTCTCTGTTTCTTGGTAGTATCTTTCTCTTTATTTCTCAAAAGGAACGTAATAGACAGCTTAAAAACACATCAGTGAAGCAATGTTTATCCCAAGGGCATTATATTAACATTTCTTGGAGGACTGAGTGTTTGCAGTTCTCTGATAAACAGCCTTAGCCTTTCCCTTGGCAGTTAAAAAGATGGTAATAAAACTCTCCTTGGGCAATTGGTTGATAGGACCCAGAGCTCTTGCATTTACCAATACAAGTGGCAGACAAAGCTTGGAGAAAAGAGAGAGGTGGTTTGTTAAAAGGATTCGATATTGCTATTGCAGCAGGCAGCATGGGAATGGCATGCTCCTCCCAGGCTCAGAAGGAAGGTGGAAATTCCTCAGCAGCTCTGAGTAATAGAGATTGTGAAAAGGCTGATCCAGGCCCTAGGTTCATCCAGGTCAGTTTGAAAAGATTAACATTTTCCTAACTTTTTCCATGGACTTAAAAACCAACCCAGATCATTCTCAGCATTTATGAGAATTCCCATAATTCTCAATGATTATTGAGATTTCAGTCTGTAACCTTGAGCAGGATAAACTCAGAGCACAGAGGCAAACCCAGGTACAGTTTTCAGAGGAGAGGTCAGGCTGAAGCCACTCTCTGCTTCATTCAAGTAGATCCGGGTGGTATCTGAGTTCAAGCATTTTACACTTCCTTTGATCTCAGGAGACCATTTTCAACAGCTGCTGTATGAGCTGCCTTACGTTTTTTGATATAACTTTAGTTGTACCGCTCAGCCCTCAGATGAATCCATAAAGAACTGAAATCTGTGGACAAATTGCCACAGCCAAAGGGACTCTCTCTGAAAATGCTGCTTGGTGGATTTCCCCACCAGCAGAGCAGGTCTTCCTCCCTCCTAAACACTTGGGCCTGGGTTAGGAAGTAAAACCATCAAGGTGAACTTTTGTTCCCACTGTAAATGGGACCGTCTGGCTTCCACCAGGAAAGGCAAAAGACTGCCTCATGATATTTTAACCTTCTGAGTATGCTATGGAGCAGTTGATGGCTATTAATTCTGTTTGTTCATATGACCTTTCCTGCATGTGCTTCTGTAAACATATTCAGAGCTCATAAAATGTTAATTAGGAATAAAATAAAATAAATAAGGCAATAATCTGAACCTTCCAGTCCCTTTTGGCCCAAGTATGTGCTTGCTGTTAACTATTTCCAGGCCATTCACAAACAAGTGAAAATTTACCAGAACAAGCGTCCTTATTCAAGCCTTTTTTTTATGATGCAATGAAAAAAAGAAACACAGCCCAGTAAATCATATAATTAACACAAGCTTGGTGCTTGGCGTGTGAAATTAACCCAGGGAATAAACAAGTGGCTGGGTTAATCCCAATGGAACTCCCATTGTGCTCTGAGAAACACTGGCTGTGCAGGCACTGGGACGTTGCCTCTCCCATACTGGGGCAGGGTGGTGTCCACCGTTCCCTCTGCAAAGGTAGGGCCATGACAGGGTCGGCTAAGCCAAAAGTCCTGGAATATTTTCAAGACATCTGTGGGTGTCTACTGTCTCACTGTGATGGTGGCATCAGGATGTGTAAAGACAAGCTGGAGGGAGTCAAGGATCAAGATGAATTGACAGTCATGGGTGAGCACTGTGCAAAAACCTGTGTGAGATTACTTCTGTTCAGGGGAGTTTTTGTAGGAGTAGACCCAAAGGAGTAAGTGGGAGAGGGGAAAGAGAATGAGGGAGGGATGGAGTGGTGTGTCAAAGGCCATTGGTGAAACCAGGACCAGGACCAGGACCTGGGGTTGTGAATCCCTGCCCGGTGTCCTGAGTTAAAGCAGGTGACTTCAAATTGCTCCTCTGGAGAGCACCAAACCTTCATAAAAAGCGTAACTATGGTCACTCACACACATGTGTGCACACACAGAGTGAAGAGAGCTTCCCAGCATGTAAGCATCTGTTGCATCTCAACAAAAATTAAAAATGCTTAGTGCTTTACTGTCAGTAACATAGGACTGAAAAGAAGAATATCCAAGTTCACATCAACTTTAAATAGGTATTTTATCAAGATGCATTCTTGATTTTGGTGAAATTCAGTGTTACAAAAGTGGGGAGAAATTTCTAGAACAGCTGGAGGAATTAATATAAGTCAATCCTTTGCAGCTAGCCAAGCCAGAGTATTTGTGAATCAGCATTCAAGTTTCTGCCTGAATATGACTGAAAATGTACTGGGTGTGTGGCTTGTTTTTTAACCTGCTTGTACTGTAAGGGAAGGCTCACCTCTTACTGGCAATTTTTGGTCAAGGACTACACTGTTCTTTTAAACTCAATCATAGACCAGAATGATCTTCTTGGGGCCTCTTGTCAAATTTCTTGAGCTTAATTTAATGAAATTCATAAATGCTGAACCTGTTTATGGTTTCTCAGAAATGTATCTCATCCAGATGAAGATTTTGCTGCCCACTGAAAGTATTTGAAATATCCCAAACAGCCAGTAATCCAAACTTCAAGTCATCTGCATTAGAGTAACATTTAATGTGATATGAACAGGAATTTTCTAGAGAAAAGTGTTTTTGAATGATCACTGAGAAGTTTTGCTGAGCAGGAGCATCAGTGCACGCTGCAATTTGAAGTAATGATGTAAAGCACCTACCTAACACAAAGATCTATCAAATGCTTGGACAGGCTGGGATAGTGATGGTTTGGCTGAAGGTTAGCAGTTTGCTTTTAAAATAGACCATGTTAGTCAGTCAGAAGTAGTAAATAGCTGGTCTGTAATTTACCTCACATTAATTGAATTCTAAAGAAAGACTTCTGACTAAAAAACAGGTTCCTGATTGACACGCATCATTAATCTCAAAAGAGGCAAACCCAAGGAGACTGAATTTTCTTCTCCTTTCCTGTGCATGACTCTCCATCATCTGCAAGGGTGCAGCGAGCTCTGCAGCCTATGGTTACTTTGGTCAAACCACGGCAGCAGAAACAAAGTGAAAGAAACAGCATAGGGAAAGTTTATTTTCTCATTACTCACTCTGGTCTTTCTTCGTGGACAAACTGCAACACAAGCAAGATTTCACTGAAAGACTTTTAAAGGATGACCAAATGTCTGTGATGAAACATTTAATACAGAGTGGTTGTTAGAAATAAGGAAGAAAGAGAAACCACACACATACACATATAAAATCCATTTCCAGAGTGAGTCAAGAAATTCCAGAAGCCAAGGATTTTATCTTGACATAGTTATTTGTTTGCTCTCTCATTCAGTTCCTTATATGATAGAGATACTCTGAAAAAAAAAGGTCTTTACAAAGTCCAAGGTGGGTGGTGGGAAAAATCTGCGGCCCTGGATTGTATGGGTGCTATCATGTACAATAAGGTCATTAAAACTGCTTGCAGCCAGGTTACCTCCTGACCTGCTATTTTTGCAGGCAGGCATTCAGAGGCAGAAAACAAGCCCACAAAGGGAACAGCCATTCTGAAAACAGCTTTCTGTATTTCTGTTCAGCTCAGTGTCCTCCTCCGCACAACTACCATCTTCCTTTGCATCTTTCCCCCCCCCCCCCCTAAGTAGCCTGCTAACAGCTTATCTTCAACAGCCTTCTAAAAACAGACCAAAGGGGATGTCACAAACTTGAGGCAGCAGTCATCACTTCATCTTCAACTCCCTGTTCAACCTAGGCCGTCTCAAGAAAAATACTCATGGTGGCCAGAAGCTTGGATGTGTTCTAGGAAGCGTATCAGGCGGCACAGGAAAATGAAAAGAGTTTTTTGGAGAATAGAAAGGTGTCTGCAAAATGAGAAGTGGTCCCTACTCAGAGGCTACACAACTACTCCACAGCACCTACTTGGAGCTGTGGGCAGCAGGTAAATGTCAAACATCAATAGCCATGAGGTATTTTTCTTTCCTTCCTCAATCTATACTGAAGAAGACTGCCAGGAAGGAACTGACTATAATCAGGAAGAATACAATGGGGGTTGGTAAAAGCAGCTTCCATTATGTCTGGCTCAGTGAGTGTGTCAAATCTGAACTGCAAAGTTTTTCCACTCCTAAACTCCACAGGCAGTTTTTTCTGATGCATCTCAATCCTTTTGCATGGCCCCTTTGAAGTTCTAGCCTGGTGCTCCTACACAGCCATACCTGCCCAGGGGACTGCTCATCTACCCACTCTGTCCCGCTGCCCATGGAAAGGCCAGGACTGGGGATCACAGCTTGTGTTAAAATGGGTACAAACATTTGTATCCTTTAAGAACAAACAAAGCTTAATAAAAAAAACCACCAACAACAACAAAAACCCAAACAAACAAAACCAACAAAAAACGCAAAAAGCCCCACCAAAAACCCCAATAAATTCCACTATGTATGCGATGTAAGCTCAGATAGGTCTGATCACAGTTTTCCAGCTCTTGGGATGTTTGTGGGTTTGTAAAACTCCAGCTCTTGGAATCCTGTTCCTGTGATTGTTTAAGAATTACAGCTAACATTAAAAAATTACATCCAGAAAATTTTCAAAGAGATTTGGAGAAGAGCTGTAATGCCTAAATAATAAATACTGAGGATTCAGACAGCAAACAAAAAGAATCCATACTGAGAATTTTGGAACTTCTGTGATTTCCGTTTTGGGGACTTGTGCCATTGTTCTGTTGTTTTTTGTCACTTAGGACTGGTGTTTGTGATTATTTAGGCGGTGCTTGTGTAACTCCCTTTCTCCTACCTAAGTTCTCATGCAAAGCTATTGTTCCTGACATAGAAAAGGTATACAGTTGATTGAGATATATAATTCCTAACTTGTTTTTAAGAAGGGGGCAAGGCATAATACTGTACCTTTCAGAAGAACAGCCTGCACTTATTTATAAATTAGAACTAATTACAGGTAACCTGTCTTTGGCGTAAGTAAAAAGAAAAATCCAATTTTCAAATCTTGGCAGATGTTTCAGTGTCTTCCCATTATGATCTCAGTTGGCTTTATCAAGTGATACCACATTATAATTAGCTGAGGTATATGCTACAATTCAAAGGAGGATGCCCAAAAGCAGAAGCTGAATCTGAAGAAGCCTCAAGCAAAGAAGCTAATAAATGATACTATTTCAATTAGGCAATTACTTGTGAAAGAGCTGAGAGCGCTGTACTGAAGACAGCATTTCTTAGTGGATTGTTCAACACTCAGGGCTCTTGAGCAAGATGTATGGCAATGTAAAGCATTTTGCTATCCTGGACAGAGAATTTTTGGTGTATTTGAAAGGTGTCTTTAGAGCCTCCCTTCAAATAAACAACACTAAGTGTATCTGGATCAGCCATGGAAAAAACTTTGCTTAATTTATTCTTAAATTCTTACTGAAAAAAGGCTTTCTTAAGCTTCCTTTTTTGGAGGCAGACAAAGTCTACCTATAAGAATAAATATCCATATTGCATATTAAAATTGCTTCCTGGCTCAAGAATAGTCAATCTCCCTGAAAAAACAGACATTTCTGAGGCTACCATAAGATTCCAAAATATTAAATCTTTACACATTCCACAGCGCACTTCTGGGCGTTATAAGAACAACTTCTAAAATTCAGAATTTTGAAAGTTTCATAGAAGATTAACATTATCATAAACCAAAACCAAACAGGCCAAACCACTTAAAGAACACTAAAGGGGCTCGAAAAAAACTTGCTGCTCCCATGAAATACCTGTCCAAGTCTCATGTCCACCTGAGCAATTTTTGGCACCTGAAACATGCAAACACTGTGGATGCAGGCGTATGCTGGGAAAGCATCAATACCAAGAGGAGTGCCCACTCATTCCTTGCTTTTCACCACATCTTGACTGATGTCTTGCACTGATAATTTAAGATATTGCTGAGCCGCCTCTATAAAACCAAGGTTTTTGACTTCCCATGCAGACTTCATGCTGTCCTGCTGACACCCACAAAAAGGGATCTCTGTTCATGGCTGTGGTTCCTCAGTACTATTGTTAGTGTCACCCTAATGGCTATGGTAATAATTTTGATGGTTATAGCAATACTAACAATAAGCAAAACATGTATAGGTTAAGGTCTTCATGGGAGAGATACTTTTAATGGCTACAGTCTTTTAAAGGAGACCTTAGTATATTTCATTTAGGTTGTTCTCATTTTAAACAAGTTATTCGTGCCAAATAATATGTTTGCCCGTTTTCATAAAAAAAAAAAAAGAAGAAAAGAAAAAAAAAGGACTACTGAGAATCCTCAGCAAGCTCAACTGTGACTATTTCCCATATGTGAAACAGTCGTTGGATATTCTTGTGCCTGATGAAATATCTTTGAGACAAGCAGGAGGGCTGGTGAGGCTGGACAAAGCCTGTCCCATTTACACATCAGCTTTCACCCAAGACGTGTTTGGCTGCAGAAGCACTGCCCTGTGCCGAGCCCTCCCGCTCTGCTGCAGCCGGACACCCTCGCTGTACCGCAGTCCTGCTGTGTCTCCTGCACATGCATGTCAGCTGAATATGATATATGCTGCGGGGATTTTATGAGCCAATTAGCACCTTACACACAGCTCTGCACACCTTAAAGAAAGTACAGAGAAAGTGCAAAGCAATGTCTCTGCACAGCTCAACTTTGGACTCTGCGAACTCTCTGTGGAAAGAGGGGGGACACCCAACTATCAGTTCAGGGACCATTTCAGGTACCCTGAACTGCCCTCTGGAAGCCCCTCTTTCACTTTCTTGATGGTATAGGGAGCCAGTCTGAGTTTAGTACCTAAAGATAGATGGCATAAATACTCCCCCCTGCATCCCCTTACAGAGACTTTCAATGCCCCTAAGCCAGAATGTTCCCTGAGATTTAACCTAAACTGAAATAAAGTCTTACTGTTTGATGCTATAAAACAAACATGGCAGCTCTTTGACAAGACTAGCAATAGGTCAAGCTTATTTGTGGAGAGGGAATGCTAACATTAGCTTGTCTCTATAATATACTTCTTTATAAACAGCTACTTTTCCAAACTGATTGCATTTGAAATGCTGCAAGTTCACTTGACCTCCGTTCTCTTTGGGGTTAAGTACATCCTTGGGCTAGAGTTTAACACAGCACTTTGGGAATGTAAAGACTTAGGGTGCCTTTGGCCTTTCTACCAGCTCCATAATCTGCTTACAAGCTTGTCCTGAACTCTGACCCTTTGGAAAAACGTTTGCTCCACTTAAACAGGGACATTCTGGCTCTGTCCTGTGAAAGCCGGAGCAATGAGGAAATGTGCTGACTTTTAAAAGGAGACAGAGAAGGGGAGCAAGATTTTGCCTGACTGCAGAGGGTCTGATTCCTCCAACTACATAGCAATTAATATCTGTGACCCACAAAACCCATGAACCATCAGAGCAGGTCAGTGGTTAGAGTCTAATAGGGCACGGAGGACCAAGCTCTGTTCCTTGCTCTGATGGGAAATGAAGGCTTCTCTCTAGACATTGTGTGCTCACAACACAGCTCAAGATAAGCCTGTATTTCCAAGCAGACATTACAGTACATATGCTTCACTCCTTGCCTTTCATACTAGCATCTATCATATTACTTTACCTGCCTTTCTCTGGTATTGCACCAGAAACGTATCCCAGGCTTCCTAGCAATGCAGAGAGAGGCATTTATGTGGGAAATGGAAACCTTGTCTTTCTTTGTATCTGACCACAGAAGTGGTGTGGGTCATCTATCCTCTCTCACCCTTCTGCCCATCTGGACCAATAGTTTATTGCCATGGGCTGGGATTGTGAGCAGCTCCCTTTTGCAGAGGAACGGCTTGCACTGCTGGGCTGGTGCTGCAAGGTCCTTCTGGATGCACTCTTAGGACTCAGAGAATGATAAAAAAAGCAGTCCTGAGAGATCAGAGTCATCATTTATTTTCCACATGCTTTTTGTTGCTAGGGATTCCCATCACGTTTCTCAAACAACTTATACGACTGTATTTCAACTTGTTACTAGTAATAGACATCCTGAAACTCTGAAGTTGCCCAGACTGTATTTCTAATTCACATACAATTTTGTATCTAAATACCACCAGAATGACAAAACCCAGAGAACATTCCTGAGACAGTTTTGTACTATGACTATAGGCTGTGCTCAATAACATATGTAATATGCTTAACCTATTTGTGCAGTGGGAAAGTTGAGCATGCTGCCTGCTACATCATCAATCTGAATTGCCTCCTGTGCAGAGTGTGTCATCTTTGCCACTAGTGATGTGATAGGAGACAGAAAAGCATAAAATGATTTTATAGTGACTATAATTAATTTTTATTCCTGTGTGGCTTGGAAGCACATTTCATGGACACATATTCCGCAGATGTGTCCAGGTAGAGCCCAGAAGACTTTACAAGCTAGATTGTCCCATTCCATTACTGAAATCACTTTTGACCTCTGGGCTGAAGAACTTGATACAGATTCTTTTGGGAGATTAAAATTTGGAAACTCACAACCCTGTTGTTACAGCTGGACCTAGCTACAGTTATACTTCAGACCATTTTTTTTTTCCATAGCATTTGATTTCTTTTCCCTTTCTTTATATCATAGCCAGGGCAGAGCTCAAAGAGAGTAAGCACTGGCTGTACGGAGCATACTGGGTAAAGCAATGAGCGGAATACCCAGAGGACCTCCCTACAGAAAGTCCATAACAATACATTAACCAGTAACAACTGCAGTTATTATTGCAGCCTTTCTCTGTATTGGGTTTGCATGGCAAGGCTTTGGTAGGGGGGGAGTGCAGGGGGGTCTTCTGTGAGAAGCTGCCAGAAGCTTCCCCCGCGTCTGATAGAGCCAATGCCAGCTGGCTCCAGGATGGACTTGCTGCTGGCCAAGGCTGGTACAGCAATACAACAGCATTGGTTGTAGTGTCTCTGGGACAATATATTTAAGAAGGGTTAAAAACCCTTTGCAATGGCAGCCAGAGAGAGGAGTGAGAATGTGTGAGAGAGAGAACTCTGCAGACACCCAGGTCAGTGAAGAAGAGGGGGAGGAGGTGCTCTGGGAGACTCCCCAGCAGCCCACGGTGAGGCAGGCTGACCCCTCAGCCCATGGAGCCTGTGGGGGAGCAGATCCCCACCTGCAACCCAGGGAGAGTCCCACGCCAGGGCAGGGGGATGCCTGAAGGAGGCTGTGACCCCGTGGGCAGCCCACACTGAGCTTCTGGCAGGACCTGTGACCCCATGGGCAGAGAAGCCCAGGCTGGAGCAGTCTGTTCCCGAAGGGCTGCACCTCATGGAAGGGACGCATGCTGGAGCAAGTTGTGAAGAACTGCAGCCTGTGGGAAGGACTGGCATTGGAGAAGTTTGTGAGGGACTGTCTCCTGTGGGAAGGATCCAACACTGGAGCAGGGGCAGAGTGTGAGGAGCCCTCCGTCTGAGGAGGAAGGAGCGGCACAGACAACGTGTGATGAACTGACCGCAGCCCCATTCCCAGTCCTCCTGTGCTGCTGGTGGGGAGAAGGAAGAGAAAATCAGGACTAAAGTTAAGCCCAGGAAGATGGGAGGGGTAGGGGGAAGGTGTTTTGTTTTTATTTCTCATCATCCTACCTTGATTTAATCGGTAATAAATTATTTTTCCCCAAGTCAGGTCTGTTTTGCCCATGATAGTAATTGCTGAGTGATCTCCCTGTGGTCCCATATCTTGACCCATGAGACTTTCATTATATTTTTTGTCCCTTGTCCAGCTGAGGAGGGGAGTGATAGAGTGGCTTTAGTGGGCACCTGATGTCCAGCCAGGGTAAACACTCTCACTTATTCCTAAATTAACGAAGATGATTTTTACACATCCTTTAGGAAAGCTCTAGATATAACTCCCTCCCATGCTGCATGGTCTCTGGTGCATGTAAACATGTATGTGATGGTGGTTCTGGAAAACTCACAGCTTGAGCACTGTGACTTCTGAGAACAGCCCCGTGGCCTACAGTTCTCTGTCACAACAGTCCTGACAGGTGAACCCTTGGCACAGACACTAATATGAAAGCTAAAAATATTTCAGATGGTCTGCGTCAAAACCCAAACCTTCCATCTACCCTCCTCTAAGGCTGTGGGCACTCTTCTTGGATACTGTGAACACAGGCAATATTCATGCCAGCTTTTAGATGGCCCAAAGGGCCCCACTGGTGCCTTAGACCAGTTATCACTTTCCAGAGTTATAAGGAGGTCTAAATTCTGTATTCTATGGTTTGAATATAAACCTGTCCAGAAGATACAAAATTAGTATTTACAACCAAGACAAAACTACTTTCCAGGTGGTCAAAAATCAGTATTCTACCTATAAATTAGTTGCTGGTTCCATCACATACTTTGCATCCATCTCTGCTAAGTGTAACCTACAATACAATATATGAAATAGAATTCATGTATTCCATAAGCTGCCTGTACCTCCCTCTTTTACAGGAGATAGCCTCCAGGAGTTTGGGTGGGTCCAGGCAAAAAAAAAGAAAAATAATTTATTACTCTATATCAAAAGGGCGTAGGGCAAATTTTTTCCCAGGATGGCAGACATATATAAAATGTATAATAATTATTGTTTATTCTTCTAACATGGCAGAACAATGCTGTCTTATTGGTATCACATAAGACAGCAGTAGTTACATTGCAAGCCTCAGCTCACTGTTTATCTTATTTGGTGGCTGGTGAAGACAATTTCTAGGCAAAGTCATGGAGGCTCTGGCCAAACTCAGCAGAGGCAACTTTCCACCAGGTCCCAAAGGCTAAATATTTCCACTGATTTCCACAAGAAACAGCTCTTTTGAAGGCCCAGGCCATTCACTTTGCAAAAGCAATGGTGGAAACTTTTTCAGTTGCTAAGAATCTTTGCCAGAAACCTGTGATGGACAGGTCCCAATAGTGTCTATGGCTTGACTTGGCTTCATTTGGCTAGCATCACTGCATTTTCATTTGTCTTCATTTGGATTTGGCTAGAGTGCAAAATTCTAGATCTTTTCCAAAACTTTTGCATCTTACAAAATACCCAGACATTTTCCTCAAAAAGACTCTTGTACAAGCAGAAATGTCAGTATGATTTTAGAAAGTACCCATTAATGTCTTTTCAAGTAAAATCCTCACATCTTTTCAATTACACTTACAATCCATCTTATTTGTTTCTTGCAAATGTTTCTATGAGCTGCTGTTGAGTGAAACATATCTGGGAAACATACCCTGAGAACCTTCTTACAGCTACTTGAGTAGAGTTAATATCCCTCTGAATTTTATTTTTGAGATTTGTTTTTACATTTGCTGTTTACTAATGCTTGGTCAGAAATAACTTGATCTTTGACCATGAACAAACAAGTACCAAATGGTTTCAAAGCCTACTAGAAACAAACCAATGGAGAACTATTTCTGTCTATAAGATTTAAGCAATTCTGGGAACTGGACACTAACAAATCAAGATCTAGAAAATGTTAGTTCATGATCACGATAAAAGACAGGACTAGCAAGGAAATGGTGTGTTATGAACTGTTAAGTGAGGAACAGTTGTCATGTTTTCCAAGTTCCTAAAAACAGTGAAGAGGACTTACACAAAAGCTACAAACATTTCCATTCCTGAGTGACTATTTTATATTTTAAGGAGTGGCAAAATAATTTTGTCCATTCAGTTATACTGTTAATGCTACCATAAGTACTTTGCAGTATATCAGTTAGGTTTTACCTTTAGTTTATAGATGTTGTGATGAAATGCGAGCCACCATTAGCATAATCCTTTCTTGCCAAAATCCAGATCACCACACAGGGACCACATCACATCTAACTGAAACACAGAAGATCAAGCGTTGCATTCCCAAAGCTGGCTAAGGGGCCATGATGTCTACTTCATGTTAAGCATCTAAATTACTTAAACAGCTTGGAAGATCTCAAATGCATATACTCAATTAATCTTCTCAGACTGTCAAACTGCCCCATGGCATAACATGTTTGGCACCAAATTTGTTGAAGCGACAGGGCCCTCAGTACAGGCTTTGTTTCCAAGAGTCAGGAAGCAGAATATGTTAGCAACAACAAAAGGTGAAATATCAAAGGTTCTTTAGAGTTAGCAGCTTTAAAGCTTTCTCATAAAGCAGTCCTGTGACCCTCCAGACAAAATGGTGATGTTTCAATCATGTCATTACCTGAGGCAGATTACAATTTTTTTTAATTATTCTTCCCTTCTGCTTTCAAAAGGCTTGTTTTTAAGTGGGAGGAGAGGAGGCTGAATAGTGGAAAGGGTGTGTGCAGCTGTACCATGAAAAGTACATTTCAATACACATAAATACACCCAAAAGCTTTATATATGTTGCAACATCCCAGACACTGGTGCTCCTGAGGAGAGCATAAAAGATGAGCAACCCTAAATCAGATAAATACTGCAGTAAATCAGGTTCAGAAGGGAGAAGAGGGGAACACAGACTCTGGTTTAGTCAAGTGTTGCAAGTCAAAAACCGGTGAGTGGGGTAGGAACTTGTTTTCTTATTCCGTGCTGTCATGAAGCTACATAAATCCTGCTGCCTTGAGAGGTCTGGTGCCTGGTGGCATTCATTTTGGGTGGGAAGGGGAGACAAATCCAAATCCTTCTGTCTGAGCCTCAGTTTCTCCCATTTGCAGTAAAGCTTCTTCCTAACAGGAAGAATTATTCCTGGTCAGCCAGCCTGTCCCTTTCCACAGAAATTTTGGATTCGGAAAACTGGCATTTCCTCATGAGAAGCACCCCCTAAAATCCCCAAGTCAACACACCTCCAGCATCAGTCAGGAAACAAGTCTTTTACTTGTATCTCTGGCAAGGTGATCTCCAGCAAGTTAACTTAATTGTTCTTGGGTTTCCCCAGTGATAAAAAACAAGTAATAACAACAATAACATTCACTTACGTCTTTGAGGTCCTGAAAAATTTTACTTTGCAGATTAACATAATTTTCCTGACATTTCATGCTATTAAGGTTGGGTTTTCCTTAGAGAAAGGTTAACTGGGGCTGAAAACATAAGCTCTGACCCAAAATTTTGCCCCAAACTCAGCAGAATATTGTCCAGCCCACATCATTATTTATTGCTTAATGAAACCTTACACACGTCCTAGTGCGCCACTGGTGTCTGACAGGTGTCCAGCACAGAGCTGCCTGCAGAGCAATGAGCACATGGTTCTCTTCAGAGTTTCTTTCCGTTCTTATTGTTTCCAAAATGATGTGTTTATAATGCCTTTCAGTGGGAGGACACTGGAGGCTTTGTTATATTAGGTACTTATTTTTAAAAAAAGCAGGGTGCCTTTTGTGTTAACATGGTAACACTGTATTTAAATTATCATCAACATGAATGATGCTGCTGTTACGCATCACTCCACAGCTAAAAATGCCATCTGTGGCTGGGCTATGCTCACTACAATGACAGGAGGAGGTATTATCTACCTAGAGTACACAGCTACAAGCTTTAATAGCTCACAGCTGTTCTTTAAGGTGCAGAAATTACTTTATTTCCAGTTTATTGAAATATAACAGAGGCCTAAATCCTCAAAGGTATTAGCAGTTAAATCACATTGAGCTCAGCTAGAATCAAGCACTTACACACAGGTTGAGCCAAACATCACACAAGCAGTCAGAGGAGGGGCAGAAAACCAACTTCTGGCTAGTACTTCAAAAACTAGTGCACCGTTTTTGCCTTTCTTGAGCATGTCTTCTGCTTAGCTAGTATTTCACCATGGAATTAAGGCTAGCTGACTCCTGAGCCAGCTTTCGCGAAGAAAATGCATCTATATTTCTGCACAGAATACAGAGGAGGTACATTCTGTAGCTGCACAGAATATAAAGAAAATTCCACATTTCAACAGACATTTTAAGTTACTTCTTGAAACTGCCCCTGGTTTGGGTTATCATAGCCCTGGGGACCTATGGAAGAGCTGGTAGAAGAATTGCAAGAAAAAAACCCACAGCAAAGAGCTGAAGGGGCTGCTTAATGAGCAATGTGAGCAGTAAGTTTAGTTCAGGAGACCAAGGAGTGAAGGTAAAGGCTAGTTGAAGCAATCAAAGTGGTGTAAACCTGTGACCACAGCCATGTCCTGCACCCAGACATGGACCCGCATCAGACTGGTGACCAGACCAGGGACATGGGTGGCCTTGTCTGCCCATCTTCTCCCAAGTATCAGCAGTGGATTAATGGAAAGAAAGGAAATTTTCTGGGGGAATATGAAGAAATTCGTGTTTGACTGTTGGCCCATTAAACCATCGCCTGATCCCCCAGAGCAGCACTGCATGTTTGTAACTCTGAAAATGCTGTTAGCATTCAGAGGACCTTATTTGCCAGATGGGAGAAACTAGTTTGATGTAAAGTGGCTTGTCCATCTTTATCTCCTGACAGTCTGTGTTGTGCCCTTCTCAGTCCAGAAAGGGGAGGAGGAGACAGGATCACAGGAAACCTCTTCTTAGGATGATTATGTTTGAAGTTCAATGGGATTTTTTTTTCTTTTTTTCTTTTCCCTCTTGGCCTGTGACTTTTTCATGTTGAACTAAGGGGGTCTAATGAATGGAAAACTGAAATTGGAGGATTTTCATTATTTAAGGAAATTAAGCTCGTTTAAAGGAAATGAGTGTTCAGAGGCAGAAAGGAAAGTCATAATTTAAATTATATCAGAAGCTGGTTTTCCTTATGTAACATATTATTAAACAGTGGGGAAAAGCTTTCACTAGGCAGCCTCAGGGAGCACTCAGCAACTATAAAGAGGGTTCACATGCATGGCTCTAATATGTTAATAAATTATGCTAATTACAAGCAAGGGATTAGAGAAGGGGAAATCAAATAATGGTACAGTAACTGGGCTTCTTTCAACTTAATTTGCAACACTGCCTGTCTAGGCTCCTTGTTGAGTTACCAAGTTGAGTTTTCTTCTTTCAAAGACTCTGAAATCCTCTTTTGTCTGTGGGAAGATGGTGGTGTCACCATCAAGAGATAGTGGATGAAAAAAATGAAGTGTGAGGGGAGCGAAAGCGAGAATGAACTCTCTCCCTGACGAGTTTCCGATGACTGAAGGCTCAGAAGAGACAGCAGAAATCCTGCTGCTTTTGCCCTGTGCCAGCCTGGAAAGCTGGTTGAAAAATGCTGTCAAATAGTATGTAATGGATCATATTCCATTTCTTTCCTTTTAGAGCCCCTGCAAGGCAGGAACTTCACAGAGCTGCTGGAGGAGAGCATGTGCCCTCAGCTGCTAGCTCTTACTGTCCTGATAACCTTTTATCCCTTTGGCTCATAGAAAGTGATGCCCACATTTCAGTGATTTTCACCTGAATGGTGCTTTTCCCTGAGATGCAGCAGCTCTTTTCTTATTTGGAAATGGAGCCATTCCTTGCCCGGGGGCTTCTTTATCTTATTGGGAGAAACATTTTGATTGACTTCTCAGTGGCTTTTGGATCATTGATCTCAATTTGTTTGATAGATGTCTTCCCTTGCTGTTGGAGTTTTTTCTTTTCTTTTATCCTTCATATGAACATCTGAAGTGGTTTGTCAGCTCTTTTTACCTTTTCCTTTGTGATTTGCTAGAATTTATGACAGGAAGAATTGGAGCAAATTAGATCAAATAAACGTAAAGCAAAAATGTGTTTCGTTTGTACTTTTACAGAATCCCACTGTCCATCGCATTCTGGCTAGAGCTGTATGTCCTTCAGGGAAGGGTAGAGGTCAGAAGAAAAAGCTGTCTGATAAGGAAGGATGGCATTGGTACAGAGATGGGGAAAGTTTGCTCTCTGCAGCGTGGAAGGTGCTATCCAACAGTTTAGCTATCTTACTGGGAAGAGCTAATGGAAATAGACACAAATGAGCATTCACAAACCCCAATTTTCTTATTAAAAAATACAGAGAGATAAAAAAAATAGATGCAACCCAACTGTCTCTAGTGTCTTTAATAAGACACTGCTTTTTACCCTTAGGAAAGGGACAAGTATTCATTTACATAAATTCCTTTTTAATAGTTTTTTCCTTCTTTTTTTCCTCTCTCTCTTTTTTTTTTTTTTTTTTTCATTTGCTTTTTCTCTCCTTCCCTCTTTTTTTCCCCTCCATCAGCAAGGGGGGTGGTGAAAGAAAACAGAGACAAGCCAGATGCCTTTCAGTGCTTTGATCAGTTCCTCTGCAGACAGCCAGGCTGCCTCCTAGCACCTCTTTAACTACAGCTTGCCAGTAAGAAAATGAGCTGTTTTAACTCTGCAATTACAGTGCCTGCTGAATGCCTGTCATCACAGCAATAGGAACCTGATCTGAACTGTATATCCACTGGAGAGAGAATTACAGCAACCAGGGCAGAAAGTTAAATACCCCCTGTGGCGGTGAGACTCATATAAACGAAAAAGCCCACATCCCAGGCCTCCTCTGTTGGTGTAAATATATAAAACACTGACAATAGGACACAGAACTTCTCAAGAGAGACAGAGAAGGGGGAACTGTAGGGTGATGCCATCCCGTTTTTTTCAGATGTTTTTGGGAATGATAACTATGAATGCCTAAGAAAAGAGAGATCAGCAGGGAAGGGAAAGCAAGGCATAGATGGAGTAAAAAATATATATTATAAGCAAAGACAGATGTGCACTGGGTACTGCTCTATTCGTGGCACAAATATAAATGCATATATGGAACCAAGTCAGAAGGTAATTTGCCTTTCAACACCTTCTCTCTCTTGTTGCTTTGCTATCAACATACAAATGTGGATGGGCTGGTGAAGCTGCATAAAGAGGCTCAGTCCCTGTTCGGAGGGCAGAGGCGTGAAAAGTTTGGTGACTTCACAAATATGCAGCCATTTGGGGAATACAACTGTGATTTCCTCCTCCCTGGAGGTTTAAGCTTTAATCACTAGATTGGCCTTCCCTTAGGCAGACAGCAACTTGTTTGAACCCCTGAGAATATTGTATAATCCTATTGTGTGCATTCATTTTTAAGCCACCCTCTTTTAAATTATACAAATAAAAAAACACAGCCTATTTGCATTCATGGGCATTTTATGTACTGGCATTTCTTTGGGGAATATGCAAACCAATTGCAATTTGGGAATGATCCCATGCATACTCAATCAGACAGCCCTGAACTAGACCCTTGCTTTATATGGGTAAGCTTTAATGGTGTCCTTGATTTGCAGTTTGTTTCATTTACCTAGAAAATAAGCGGGTAGCAGGCACTTCTTCAAGGCCTCTCCCATCACAACAAATGATCTGCCCACCACGTGGATATGAGGTTAGAATTATACAGCTTTAACTTACTTGAATATGTGGGAAAAGGTGGATTACGAGTAGGCAACTTAAGCCAGAAAATTATTAATTAGTTAATGGCTGTTTTATAGAAGTATTTTCCCATGGATCATGGCCTATTAGAGGAAGAAAAACAGATAACTACTTCTTTAGTGCGTAGGATAAAGGTCTAAGAATTCAGTCTTGTGGGGTTTGTTTCTAATTCTTTCAAGATATATGTTTATTGGAGTAATTTTAATACCTGCATGCTTAACTTTCTATTCTGAAATGTGTGTTCCCATCCTCAGTTATCTCAGGGAAGAGTTACGAGTACTAACTGCATCCTGTTATGTTTACAAACATTAAAATGTTCAGGCCAAAGTTTTCACACTGAAATGGCAACATGCAAGTGGCTTGCTCAGCTGCTGACCACTGCGAGGGATGACTGAGCCATCCTCCAAGGGGCCCTGAAATCCCGTGAACAACATGACTTTGATGATCGTTGCTTGGGGAGCTCAGTGTTGTATTTGCTTTGGTTGAAGCAGAAATCCTTTTGTTAAATACTATAGGCCCAGGTAGCTGGAGGGGTGATCAGCGCCAGCCAGGGGGCTCATAGCAGGGTGAACATACCCCCAGCACCCGCTGTGGCAACCCCTCTGCCTGCTTCCCCACGACAGTGCCAACGGTTTGCAGCTGCTTCATAGGACAACCCTCAGGCACTGCTGTGCCAAAGCGTAGTGAGAAAAGCTTTCTAAGAAATCTGCTTTTGGACTGATGCCCTGTGCCACCTTTCTCAGCGTGGCTGGTGACCCTCCTGCTCCATGCAAGACCTGCATCCTCAGCCCAGTCCCCAGGGGTGGCACCAGGTGTGCTTCATCCCAGTCCCTAGTACCTTTGGACTAGACCTTCAGCTACTTAAGCTCACTCTGATTTCACCCTGTGCTGACTCTGACCAAGCCTAGGACCAGCGCAAAAGCACTTTTCACGTGGTTTCACCCCCATCCCAGACTGCTCTTTGACTTGAACCCAACACGGAGTCCCTCGGGAAAAGGCTGTGGGTCGCATGCATGGAGCACATATCAGATTGCCCGATGCTCTTCTGATCCAGAGGGCAGGGCAGCTTTGCAGAGCTGTTCCCAAGTGCCACTTTTTCTCTCCTCGTTTACTTGCAAATACCCGTGGCACTGAGGTGTGCTATGTATAGGTGTAGCTATGACAGGCTGGGGACAACCTGTCAAAGTGAAGGCAGTGGCTGTTTGCTGTAGACTCAAGCTCCCTCTGCTGAAGAAAATGAGTAAAACAGAAGTTAATCATTACAGTTCTTGCTTCGGTGTCAGATTAAGTGACACTATAAAGCCCTTAATAATCTGCACAGCACATGAGGAAGAAGAGATATCCCCTTGTAAAGATATAGCTCAATTAAAGCTATCCACACCCTTGCAATCTGGCTACTGTGGGATATGGGGTTTGGAGCTATTAGTGTAGGATACCACAAGTCATTTTCTTTATAACTCTAATGACAAGGGACTGCTCTCATCATCTGCAAAATCACCTATTCAAAAGGACAAGTGGCAAGTCACACATGAATTGCTATCATATGGTATAATTTATACTCCAAATATTTACAAGACGAGGCTGTGCTCTGCTCTCTCTCAAGAAACCACATGTATTTACAGATGTAAGTGAGGGCAAAATTTAGGCAATAACATCTTATCCTTGTATTAGACCATTAAGATACTGTGGCTGAAGCTATTTCCTTGCTGAATTAATGCATCCTGATGCGCTTATCCTCTGTGTTTCAGCTGCTAAGAGGTGCAGAAATATGATGCAGATTGCAGAGATGACTCTTCTGATAGCTGCGGGTAACTGCGGACATCTCAGGCAGAATTAATTTGATCTAGCATAAATGTCTGATAGTGAGAACACTAAAAGCTGAGCTAGTTGCACGATTCTCCCTTTGTAGAGGGATACCTCCAAAGGAGAAAATCACAGCCCTCTTCCTCTTTGCAACTGCCTTTTATTTGTCATTAGAAGTGTATAGAAGCAGACACAATTGACTGAGCAGTTTAAATATTAGCCTGCTTGGGAATTATAAATGGGTCAGAGCAGCTGCGTATGTTATATGATGTTCTTACCTGAAAGCCAGTGTTTCCCCATGAAATGAAAATCAAAGATGCATATAAAGGCACTGGAGATATTCCTGACTCTGCTGTAATTTTCAGCACTCTTTGTCTAATTATTTATGATGTTTGACTTCTGGGTTTAAGTTCTTCAGAGGTATTAGATCTCTAAAAAGATCTAACCTGAAAACAGATGTTTGTACTTCTGTTTTCATAACATGCTGGTCTTTGATGAATAATGGATTATAGAATAGGAAATGTCATTTTTTTTATCCTACTTCAAGTATAGCAGGATGGTTTCGATGGTGGAGGCAAGTCTCTAAAAATCTGACAGTCTTTTCCATGGTTGTAACCAAGTTACAGTAATTTGATTGTTTTTTGATTTTTAGTTGCTTTTGCTATATAATTTGCACTTTATTCTTAAAAGTGTTTAAGGCAGTCGTGTACAGGATCAAGACGTGGCTTCCCCTGCTTGCTTGCTATATGAAAATAAAGGAGTGTATATACTGCCAATGGCTCCACTGCATTGTGAGTGTGAATGGGGAGAGAAATATAACTCAGCAGAGAAGAAAGTACTCCATGCACTGGCTTCAAATCCACTATGTTTGTACCCCTCTTGCTTTCAGTGTCAAGATATTTTTTGTGCTACAGAATTGGTTCTGGAAAATAAGTAAATATTCCAATTTAATTTGGGGTGTAAGATGCAGTAAGATATTTCCATTTATTAAGAAAGGGCTGGCATTTTGTCTCAACTAATTTACTCCAAACTCAATTGCCGCTATTCCATAGCAGATAACTTGCTCTGAATCTAGTCTTTATGTATGAAGATTAATTTTTTTTCTGGCAGGGATGCCTGTGGGGAAACCTAATTCATATGCTCAAGAAAAAGAAGCCTTAAAAGCACCTACCATTTCTCCATGCTGTTGGCCTAGTTCTTAACTCCACAAGTCTTTCTCACTCCTTTCTTAAGAGCATCAAAAGCCTGTGGATGTAATTAAGCACTCTGTTTCAGTTATGTTCATCCAGCACCAGATCACAAACAATACAAAGGGATTAAGCAATCATACAGCAACAACAAATACACCCTTGTTCAGCAAGGAGTTTGCCAGATGGGGTAACTTTGCTTGCAATGTTGTACAATTATTCTCATTGACTAGAAAAACCATGGGTGTCTTTGCACGGGGGCCAGAGCATACTGAATTAGATGAAATGGATTAGATAGACATTTTTTCCCTTGGATCTAGCAGGTTCATGCCATGTTTGTATGGCATAATCATGAATAGTTCAGTGGCAAGAATAAACAGGAATTGTGAGTATATAGGCCAGTGGAGACCTTTGTTTTGGATCTAGGTTAGCATAACTGTGTTCAAGACCACCAAAATTGTGAGCATCCAAATGAGCAAAGGTTATTTACAGAGATGAGGTTACAGAGTAGTTTGATCACAAGCATCTTTACAGGAAGCAGAGATATGAGGGAAACATTTACTGGTCTGTCTGACCAAACCCTTACATAGCTGCTGAAAGCTGAAGCCCAACAAATTCAGCTGAGAAGCACAGTACAAAATCTTCAGTGATACCCTTATCTAGAGATGTGAGGGCCTAAAGCCAGGAAAGGGTGTATTTCTGAAAGGCATGCTCTTTCTAGTCCAAGTAGATACTCTGGGCCAGCCAGAGGTTCCTCAGGGTGCAATTCTCTGGTTTATATTATGCTAGACCAAGAAATCAGACAAGATAATCAAGAAGGTCCCTTCTGGCCTTAAAACCTATGAATTTATGATTCATTTCATTTAACTGCTTTAATTGCGGGTGCAAGGTTGTACAAATATCTCGTAAAGTCAGTGATAACTTTATTTCAATGCAGCACTGTTTGGGAGTCTCCCATGCTGGGCTGCACCACCAAAACAGATGACGTGCAGTGCTCACTTCGGCTGGAAAGCCAAATATGCTTAGAAATGTGGTTTAGATTTGTTTTCTAACTGGAAAAATAAAGACAACCTGAGCCTGGTATGCATAGATGGGCCTGTCAATACTGAATTCTTTTTGCATTCATCAGAGTTGGATGTGAAAGTCCAGCCCAGTGTACGTATCACAGACACCTATTCTGTGCTCACATCATTCCTGGGCCAGCAGTGAGCTTTCAGGGTGTGTGTGTGTCCGTGTCCAATGCCCTGTGTGGTACAACTCATTAGAGGCTTTGACATTAACCTGATGAGATGGCAATCATGGGCTGTGATTGACACTTGCAAAGTGAATTTTTTTTGGGAAAAAAAGAAGAAAAAAAGGAGCAAGCAAACCCTGGCTTCCATAAGCAGTGTGGTTTGAAATCAAATACCTTTTTGGACACCACAGTCCTGTGGCGTTTAAGATAATAATATTTAATTTTGTTCAATAACTAGCTTTCATCTTAAACAATTCCCTTCCTCCCCCTGCCCAACAGAGCTCATATAGAAAAAATTAAGGGTGGTGTTTGGTATGAGAATACTTTCTCGGTTCTTATTTAGAAAAGTTGGGTTTGCTCTGGAAGTTACCACATATAGTTGTTTTAAAAGATCTCAAACCCCACATGCTGTTATTCCCCTGATGTGCTCCAATGGTCCTCTCTCCTCCTGCTTCACTCCACCTGCTACATCTGCTTGTGCACGCAGTTTCCTTTTGCTTTGGCCTTCTGAACCACTCATTTTGTACCGCAGCTCACTGCCGATACACCTGGCTGCTCTGTTGCAAACCACACTGCTCTTTCAGCTGTCAGCAAGCTGAATTCATCAGCTGGCAGAACACAAGGAACCGGCAAACCTGTGTGATCTCCTCGTCAAACTGCTGCCAAACATTTGCCAAAAGATTTACTCAAGAGTTGGGGACGTCAGTCTTGGCTGAACCAGAGCATCTCTCTAGACTCAGAAACAGATTCTTGTAGATCATGGTCAAGCTGCCTCCTAACATTTGCTTGGAGAAATGAAGTAATTTCCTTTAATCACATACTCTGAAATGCTTTCATTTTTATAGATCATTTTACTTCCCAGCAGCTTTGCAATGGGTCAGTCTTCTTTTAGAAATATGGCTGTTTTGGTCCATAGTCCTTGTGCAGGTTTCCTATAAAGGAAGCCACATCACACAGGGGTCAGAAGCCTCTAACGTACAGGCCATTCCCTTGGATTTTTCCATACTGCAAGTGAGGTGCAAGGGTTAGGAAAGAACTTTCAGATCCTGGAGGCTTAGGAAACTGGATGGACATTAGAAGAGGCCTGACACATAGGTGCTTCATATTTTCTGCACAGTCTGGGTACATGCAGAAATAGCTGAGGGGCAGGACAAGGATCTTTGTGGAGAATCTGTAAGTCGTGTGTGTACTTCAGCTGTTATGGGATTTTCCTGTGTATCTTGCTTTTATCACTAAACTGGGTCATCACAATGTGCTTTCCTTTGCTTGGCCCAGAAAACTGTTGCCCAATGTTCTAGCCAAAGGGATAATATTAAAAAAGCACTTGACGCATTGCTGAGTTCCCTCAGCACTGTTTAATGCCATGGTTTATTTTTCATGGCACTGGGCCTATGTGTGAAGCTTCTATCTGGATCAGCAGGTGGTTACCTGACCACCTCCAGCCTCTGCATGAGCTGTCAGTCCTGCAGGCCCCCTTGGAGCTATGGGCTTGATCAACCTGTCCAGAGAGGCCCTGGCCTCTGAGCTGGCTTAATTCCTGATGTGCAGGGACTCCCACTGACTGGTCCCGTGGCTCAGTGTCACCCTTGGCTGGAGCTCTGCTGACTCCTGAGTCCAAGGGCCATGCCTGGTCTTGCTTGAGCCTTGCCTCCTCCTTGCTCTGGCGCCCAGCATTTGTAGGATTCCTGAGCATCAGTTTGGCTTCTGACCAACTAGTTCCCCTCCCTTTTAGTCTTTGGCTCCTGTTTTTGATCTTTGTTTGCCCCTATCAGTCTGTCTGGCTCCCTTCTCCATGCTAACTCCAGGCTTAGCTCTAACCACTGGGCAGGACTGCCCACCCTCTGCGAAGGTCCCGTAATAAGAAAGGATAAGGAACTGCAGTAAGCTGTCTCCTCCTATAAGTAAAGTCTGACAATATTCCTCCCAAAGGAAATGTGAACATGACTTTTACTGCAGATGGTGCTTGCCACTGGGTTTGATACCAAATCCTAGCTCATTCCGCAGCTTCAGGGTCCCTGGGAGTTTTCTTTCAGGCCATTCTAAAAGTAAAGGGCAAGCACCTTTATGTGTGCCTGGCAATTCAAAAATATCTCTTTAGATAAGGGTAGATATGGATTTATAGGAAAGGGGGTTTAAGAGGTGGTGCCTTCCATGGATGCCCCCATTCCCACTGCAGCTACACTCAGGCCTGGATATGAACGCAGCTTTCCCCAAAGAGGCTGACGTTTCATTACAGTATTTAATTTGGGCCGTTTCTCTTGTTCCTGCTGAGCAGAAACTTTTCCAGTAGCCCCACACCATTTCCTCATGACCCAATAAAAGCTGCAAGCTCAGAACTAGCGTTACCACTGACGGCTTGCTACAGTCACTGGGGTGCTAATTACCCCCTCCCCTCCCAGTGTTTGATGTCATGAGACTCACAGGACACATCATTACTTCGGGGATTAGCACATTCAGACAAGCTCCCCTCCCTCTGGGGCTGTACCCGGTGGAGCTAGCAACCTCTGCCTGCAAAGAAAAAGCAGGAATGCCCCGCAGCCAGCCCTTTGCTCCTTGTTTGGGGTAAAAAGGGTCAGGGACAACTGAAGCCATATTTAGCAGCAAGTTTGGACTCAGCTGAAATGCTTTGATTATAAACTCAACATTTTTTCCCAGCTGAATCTTTGTGTCCTCTTGCTCTCTTTTTGGATTGTTGTTTTCCCTACCATGTTTTTCACAGTTATGCTCATCTGGGCCCTGCCATCATAAAAACTGTCCCTCTTGCTCTTCATCCCTCATCCCCTCCCAGCAGTATTTCATTTTGTTTAGTCACAGCAGAGTGGGAGCTATTTTGGAATAGACAATACCTCCACCTCAAATCCACATGGAGCATTTCCACATCCAGAAAATCAAAGAGATCGTGACTGTGCAGATGGGAAGCTGGGGAGAAAATCAAAGGACAGGCTTAAATTCACTTTCCAGGCTGATAACATCCAAGGAAAATCAGGCAGGGCAGGTCGCTGGGAGAGAACACAAACCCCCACAATAAATAGCAAGATTGATTCCCATTGGACTAAGCTGTGGTGGCACCGGTGGTTTGTGTACAACAGGTGCAGGCAGGGACCTAATGCAACCCATTAACAAGCATGGCTATTGCAGGGAGGCAGTGCTCCGGCACTGAGCACGATGCCTGCGGGCAGGGAGCCAGCAGGGTGTGAGGAAGGGGAGGAAAGATGGACCTGTTTTTCTCTTTACACTCCTGGAAAAAGTCCTTTATCATGACAGCCCACCACTGCTTTGAAGACTTGGACACACCTCGTGATAAGGGATTCAGAGCCCTTATTGCAAAAGCTTTATGAGCCTGTGGCTCATCCACGGCCTGGCCCATGGTATGTACCAGCGTTATCCATGAGGATGGTATGTGGGCCTCACCACGGCTTCCTGCTCCCTCTCTTTCTCCTCCAGCTCAGCTAGTTTTCTAACCAGAGGTCAGTGCTTTTTCCGAAGGCCATCTCTGCCTGTGTGGCTTCTGTGGGAATACAAATTCCAACAGATCTCCCTTGGCCTTGCCTTCAGCCACACTTCGTAGGCAATTTACAGTCCTAGCACATACAAGAATGAAACAGAGAAAAGAGCAAGGAATGCTCTGGGGAAAGAGATAACTTTAGCCTGGCCTGATAATAGATGGGCAAGTGCAGCAGTTCTGACTCCAGAAGTGTTATCTCAGATATAGTCTCTAAACTATTCTGAGAGAGCTTCTGTTGGAGGTCATTGTTGGGTGAGATTGACTGCATGATCTTACTGGACTCAACAGGTTTTCTTTCCTGACCATTAGACCCCTGCTGGAAAAGAAAGCTAGTGTAAGAGCTGTTGAAGATCTGAATATGCTATGGCCAGTCGTGCAGACATGATCTATGTGAATCTTGCATCGACCCTTGTCTTACAGATCCATATCTCATCTGCAGATGAATCCCATACTTGTATCATTCTGGGACAATGACCAGAAAAGAGACTGAAGTTTGAGCACGTAATGGCAGCACGTTGATAAAACATAATTTGCTTTTTTTTCCATCTGTCTTGCACACTACAGGGAATAATTAGAAGATAATCTCTTTTAATTCCACAATACATAAAGCAATGAAACAGATGCCAGGATTGAATGATTATTGGAGCCAAGTTACGCCATCTAATCTCTTTCAAAAGCTGTGATTTTGCTAGAATGTTGCAAAACCAGAGATTACTCTTAGTACGCAATGCAGTAGTTTGGGACAAAGGAGCCATATCAGCTTTCTTTCTATACATTTGGAAGGAACTGGAAACCTGGCTTTCAAATGGCAACTTGGGGACAGGCCAACTATGGACATGGTGATCTTCAACATAATTAGCACACTTCTGACTAGTACATTTATAATAGCACATTTCTGTAGGACTTTTACTCAAGCTTTTTCACAAAGACAACCATGGTCTTTAGACCCATTTTACAGATTAGCCAAGTTCAAGGAGGGGCAGGTATTTGCCTGAAGTCAATAAAAAGCATCTGGTACTGAGTGTGTTCCTTCGCTTCTGGACCACTGCTTTTCTGGCATGTGAGGCGCCAACCGACTGTGGGTGTAACTTGTCTCTCTGGATAATTGTTTGATAATAAATACAGATCAAAGAGAGAGATTTCTCCAAACACTCAAGAGTCTCTGAGAGGGTGGTAGTGGCAGGACGGAAATTTAGAGAGGGTATAACCAGTTGCAGTATTAAAAACTCCAAAAATAAACCCTCAGAAGGTGAAAGACTGAGAAAACTAGATTTACACAGGCAGTTCATATTCAAATGCAATTTTATCTCATGCAGTAATGTGGAGGTGGTGAGATTGCCCAGCTCTGCTAATAGGGCTTGCATGACATCTTACACACTGAGTATATTCCTTAGGCAGCGCTGCATAATAAGTGTCTAATTATTATTATGATTACACTTGGCATTTTTAATAACAGCAGTAATTGGGTGATGTTGATGGCCTCATTTTAGGATTCTGTATTTGGCCTGAAGCTCCAGTCATTAAGTGCTGGCTGAGTAAAGAATAGCGTATCATGAAATGTATTTCATGTCCCAGATATCTGCCAGACTGGAGGGCGAATGCTGACAGTGTCCTTAATGCTGGGAGGGATATGTCTTTTTACAAATACATAAGACCTTAGTGACGCATGGTGATTTCTCATGGTAGTATACTCTGGTCACTGGGAAAGCTAATTAAACAGAATACATTTCACTTTGATCAGCTACTTACAACTATATTGCAGTGATAAGATCAAATTAAGGTCTGCTACTATCATAATGTGTTTTAAAATGCAGAAGGGTGTGGGTGAGTATTATTAGCAGTGTGACCTTATGGTTTAAGTCCTGGACTATGCCTTGCAAGGCATGGATCTAAGTCACAGAAATCAGTCTGGGTATCCAAACAAGCAGTGGAGGCTGCCACTTGGCAAAGAATTTTAGCAGATGCATAGGTTGCCCTTCGAAAAGCACATACGCGAGCAGTTGACTTGAGCCAGATGGGATGTAAACTGGTACTTAAGGGTAAGCATATGCTTATGTGCTTATTAAATGAGAACAGGTTGCCAAACCAAAGCCTAAGAAAGTAGCTGGAGTGGTTCACTAATCCTAGAAGATTTTTAGTGAAATAAAAAGGCAACTGCTCTTCTCTCCATCCTTGTCTCTAGCAGTTTGCCAGTCCCCTCCCATCTTCCAGTAACTTTTGAATTTTTACCAAGTGTAACAGAGATGCAGAAAACTAGGAGAGAGTTACATTCCTACCAGGTAGGTATAAGTCAATGTCTGAGTGAAAGGAAAAGCACAGACTGGACTTCCATGTTCCCAGAATTGACTTTTGAATATGTTAGGAGGAAAAAGCATATTCAGGCAGTGTCACCCGTGAATCTCCATGTGATTAGAAATGCAGCAGAATTAGATACACACTGAGGTACATGCTACAATTGGGTCAGTATTAATGAAAGGCCAAAATCTGACCTGCTTGGAAGCACCAATGCTTAGGGGTGTGTTCATGAACTGCAATCCATAACCACAGAGCTATCATCAAAACCAGATGTCCCCAACCTCGAGTAAATTATTAGTACTCAGCCAAAACTCCACCAGAGGCCACTGTTGTTAAATATATGTGGGGATTTTAGGGTGTGCAATGCACAGGTTGTCCACTCGCTGCATGGCAAATACAAAAGGCATTTCCTGAGGTTTTAGGGCTTGCTTTCCCCACCTTCTCATTTTAAGAAACCAGGTAGATTGTTTCTGAAATACACATATATTTCTCCCTCTTTTTCACAAGCCAGCAGATAACAATCATGATTTTTCAGAAAGCACAGCGTGTACTGAAAAAACACTGTCCCTTGGCACGGAAGTTTACAGAAAATACAGATACATGAATATAACTAAATAAAGAATAAGAAGGACAGGAGGTACTTGATACTTGATTTGTTCACTAATTTTAGCAGGCCTTATTTGAACAGATTATCTAAAAAAGAAGGGATCATAAGCTGCATGATCTTACTAAAACAGAGCTCTCCTATTCCCCAGCTTCATGATTCTGTCATATTGGGAGTAAAAAAAATCTCATAATAATTTGCTTTTGTAAACATCCTGGAGCACTCAGGATGATTCATGGTATAGAAATATGATTAAAATGAAAACACCTTCTTGAAAATTCATTGATTTTCACATTTAAGGAGGAGAGTCTTCCAGGGGTGACTGTAGGGTTGCGGTTTCCCTATTGAAATTCACATCTTAAAATGAATGTCATTCACATAGACCTGGTAAGCCTGGTTGGGTTCCAGGGCTGGAGGAAACAAGGTTTCAATGAGATATTTAACTCTTGACTAAAAAGAATATTTTTGCAGGAAAAGTGGGACTGACATAGGGCTTGTTCCAGGCACATATTTGAGTCTGGAAATGGGCATGAGGAGAGGAGATTTTCTCTCTAACATGAGACAGCACTGGGACAAGTAGTCCCCTTCCAGACAAAGCTTACTCTTCTGGAAATATTTAGGAACACAAGAAGTAGTAATAGTGTTTTGTCCTACAGATGGTAGCCTAAAAGGAACTGATTTTGTTTTGCCCATCTGTTTTAACTCTGAAGCCTAATAATGACAATTTAGACACAAGGATTTATATAGAGCTACGTCTTCTCTGCTTCCAGCATATGTAACAGAATAAAGTTGGTTTTACAATGGGGTATTAAACAATGCACTGCAAATGACACTATAGATGGAGAGCTGAGAATCTGGGGGGGGGAAAGGTATTTGACACAGTGTCTGTTAAAGACAGTAGCCTTGTATTTCTATAAGATAACAAATTGATATTGACTAGTCTAACACATTAAGGATCTTTGAATTCTCCAGGATGCAGTATGTTTAATGCTGCAAATAGTTGGCCACTCCTTTACAATCTTAACAAACTGCCTTGGACAATCTAATGGAATAATCTGCATTACAGAGTTCAATTTCCCATCATTGGCTGATGATGAAATCATACATTCAAACTGCTTTTCTGCTCTTTGACTCAGGATATTGCTTCTTGGCTAGCCAGCAGCTTCTCTCTAGTCATCAATAAGAACTTTAATTAACAAAATAAAACCCTAAATGTGAATTGAATTTTCTCGGCAGCTCAAAATCCTGTCTGAGCAAAGATCCCATCCACGGACACAGCTCAGCACTAGAGGGCAATGGAGATACACATGCAAGACCAAATAGCCCCTTCTCAGGACCGTTTTTTTCTGAGGAAAGGTGAAAAATTGAGCAGTGATGTCTGTTTCAGCCCAATCTCTGCATGGAGAACCAGCAAGGCGGTCCCCCGGCAAGGCAGGCAGGATGGTGTCACTGCTGGTACCAAATGTTTCATCTCCTTCCTGGCTATGTGGAGAAGATGTGAATAAAACGGGAATCTGTGGCCTTTTCATGCAGAAAATCAAAGAAACAGGGGGTTTTAGGGTATAAAATTAGGGACAAGCTCCTAATCTGTGTCTAGATGTCAAGGGCAGATTTATCTCAATGGATGGTGCTACCAGGGCAGATTTATCTCAGTGGATGCCCTGCTACCAACCTGGTGCAGGGTGTGATGGTTTGGTGTGGGACAGGCAGGTAGCAGCCAGCAGTGCATCCCTTGCCCACCTCATCCCATCAGCCATCTTGGGGCTGCAGCCAGGGGCTCCTCAGTGTGGATGGCTCCAGACATTACTGCAATAATAAACATGAATTAGTAATAACAATAATAGCAATCGCTATGTGATCTTCAGGCCCTAAAATCTATGAATCTCTGATGAGATCTGCATTGTAGTAAATCCTTCTGTAATATTCTCTGGGCCACCTTATTTAAATATTTGCTTAGTGCAGCAGATAACCCTCGTAAAATGGAGTGATCTGTCAGGAGGAAATAAATGTAATTTCCCCCTCCTCCAGCCACCCGGCTGCCTGCGCTCCAGCCCATGCTTTCAGCATGGAGAGTGCTGTGCAGCATTAAGAAATTCTGCATATATTTTGGTTGGAGGGGTTTAGGCTCAGCCCTGTGGCTGTGAATTCACAGCATTTTCACCCAACACACATACACATGTACACAACCCCAATCTCCATTATGTCTGCCTGTCAGGGATTTCTCACTGGTAATTGCAGAGAATCCTCCTCTGTTCAGTTCTGACCAGAATAAAAAGAGGGGCTCTTTGCATTCCCTGCAGTGCCTGTTTTGTGCAAGTGTTCCAGTCAAATCCATTGCCGATGAGCATTTGGGAGGGAACAACACATTTGAATTCAATATGCCTGAATATCAACGGAAGTTAGTGGTGCAATCTAAGAAACAAGCAGTCAGCCACAGCACAGATCAGTGCTATTCACCCGCTGAGAATTAATCGCTGCAGCCCAAAATCTGTGATACCTGGTACAGCTACAGACTCATTCAAGAGCAAGAATGTATGAAAATCATTCTCAGCTGCATTTAAAGAGGTTTCACTCTGCTCCAGCAGCAAGTCAGTCTGGAAGCCACCTGCCTAGCTTGAAAGAATAGTTCCTATGGGCAGCCCAGAGTCAGTACATAGGTTTTTTTGCTGTTCTTTTCTCACAGGTTTTATTGGAGATGATTGGTTAGATCTTTCCATATGTCTTGGAATCTAATGCATAATGGCATTTGTGCTGAGTTAACCTATGCACAGGGATTATACAGGTGGCCCAGACGCAGAGCTCCCGGAAATTCCTTCAGCTGATCAGATTCATAGTTCTTTAATGATGCTGCAGCTTAGTGCATCATGCTGGGCATCAGGCCTGTACATTGTGTAAACTCGTTACATTCATTAATGGTGGTTCCTATTCCTTGGTACCACATCTCTATGCTTGCAGATCTCCTTCTGTAAGAGGTTCTACCAGTCTCTTTAAATAAGATTTAGCACTTCAATTGCATGACCTACAAATGGGTCAAACTACACCCAATGTATTTCTAAATTTGAAGAATCTCATGTCAGTTGCGCATTAAGATTATTTTCAGAGTCATTGTGAAGGAGTTGGTGACCAGCTCTCTGGAAATAATCAAATTTCTCATTGCACTGGACTAGGATCACACTTCCAGTCAATTACCACATCCCACCTGAGCAATGGAAATCTGTAGTAATGAGCAGCACCTCTTGAACCACGCTAACTCATTCACCCGTGATCATCTGACCATATTGTAAAGCATATAATTTAAAGCTATTAGGCCATCATGTGAAATGTAATGCACCATACATGCTACAGCAAACAAAAGTTCCATATTCCTTTGCAGCCTCTAACTTTATGCCTTTGCTTACCCATCTGCCTAAACTTCCTTGCTCTCCCCATCAAGCCAAAACTAAAGTCTGCTGTAAGCTGTGTCGTGGAGCAGGGCTGAGGGGCACCACACTGGAACTGCCTTTGCAGGGTGGCTGCGAGCTGATCGTCTCTGACAAGCTCCCCCTGCCACTTCCCACAGGAGAACAAGTCATTAGTCCCAGTGTCGCAGCCAAATTCCAATCTAGGTCATTACAAGCAGTTTAATTTCCCCCAGTGGCTTCATTTGGACACAGTATTCATCACTCTTCTCTGGAACAGTGATGGGAGCATTGCTGCACATTGATGACAGAGGTTTTTTCCCACATTTGGCTGCTTGTCAGTGACACAAAAAGCTTCTCTAGGACAGACAGACAGACTTTGCAGAAATCTTTGGCATCCCTTGATACTCCGCACAGAGGAGAATACTATTTCTGTACAGACAGCAGCTTCTCCTTTTTGACAGTTCTGTTTGCACCATGAGTTCAAGCTACATTAAAAAAGTGTCTCGTAAGTGGTGTGGACACAAGACACACATGCACACCATGGGCGATGGATGCCACTCGGAGGGACTGTCCTACCCAGCCACAGTGCTTGCCCGGGGGCAGTTGGCCTCTGTGCCGACTACATCCCTCTCCAAGACTTGCGCTGTCAGTGGTTTTGGCCCTGGGAGATGTCAGGTGAACCATAAAGCTGTTTTTAATCACAGTGTGTATTTTTGGAAATTGAGCGGAGTCCTTTACCCTGCTGAACCTTGTGTACTACTTCCTACAAACAGTTTCCTCATCATCAGCAGCAACCTCTTGGCTCTGACTGTTTAAGCAACCTTCAATTTATGAGGTTTTCTGGTACTTCAGCCAAAGAATATGGAAAAGCAGAGGAAACTGCCATCCTCTTTGAACCATGAGCCCCCAAAGAGCACTCACTCTACTGTGTGTTGTGGGCAAGTTCATAAATAATGCAGGGCATTACGTACACCTAGCTGGAAAGAGATACATCGTTTTGTGGAAAAGTTTTTGTTGCCACCATGAAACACAAGAGCCTATAATATCTTAGCTGGTGTGTGCTGCTGTCAGCGCAAAATGTAATTGCCATAGAATCATTTAGGTTGGAAAAGAGCTTTAAGATCACCAAGTCCAACCATAATTAGAGGTAAAAAAAGGATGAACAGAGCCACCTTTCATCCCTGTGTTGCTCCCTCCCTCCCACTCTAGGAACTGCAATGTCTCATTTACTCCATATGCTTTTTCAAAAAGCCATGAGTTTCCAGGAGTCTATGCAGAGCCCCAGTTAGGAAGCATTCAACCTTGATCAAGACAGAAACCTTAATTCTTATTCTTCCTGATCTGAAGCAAATTGAATCCCTCTGTCTGAGCTCCCCTATTATTTGGGTTCCTGGATGCCTGGGAGTCTGAAGTCAAATGGGACTAGATTATCGTACTCTGGGGTAGGCAGGCAATGTTTTGCTTCTCTGAGCTAATGAGCGAAGTCTGTTAAGGGACCTGATTATTCCTACATAACTTATACAGCTGTTCCTACACAACTTTCTCTTGCAAACTGCAAGGATTCAGGATTGTCATTCTGCAACCCATTTTTGAGACTACATAAAGTACACAAATGCTATATGGCAAATATTCCATGGTTGATTCCTCTGAGATTGCATCCTAGACAGATATCAAAAAATGCACAGGACACAGATGTTAAATATTCCTTTGAGAATCTGTCAGTGCCAATACCCAAGACTATGATCAACGGGAAAGCAGCAAACCTCCTGGCACGTATATACATGGCTCTGTAACTACAACCTGTTGATAGCAAGCTTTTAGGGCTTCCGCCTCAAAGCAGCCAGCACCACTGCAACTAAAGGTCAGCAGATATAAAAGGGAAAAATGATGCCCACAGGGAACAGCAGACACAGCTCCTTTCTCTTTAGGCAAGGCAGCTTCTTTAAACAACTTCTATGGATACTTGTCTTCTCACAAGTGATTGTCATCTCTAAACCCTGAATGCATATTATAGCTATATTAGCTATATATATAATATATATATAATATTATCTATATTATAAATGTGTTCATGCGTATACATGTGTATGGCCTAACTGTATGGGTATATAGGTATAGCATTAAACTACATACACAAAAACTACACACCCTCTGACTCTGAATCATTTGCTTTCCCCATGTGTCCTGATGTTGTTTGTTGTTGATCATTTTCACTCCACCTCTTCACCTGTGCTTCCTTTTCTGCTGTGTCCTCCTCCATCCGCCGTCCCCACCACAGAGCTCCCCACCGCCACACATCAGCTGTGGTCCACAATGCAGTGGCTCTCAGCCTGACCTGGAGCACCAGGCACAGCTATCAGAGGACAGTTTGCTGGGTGAGGACTCTTCCTACACATACTCCATCATGTGTTTTAAGCAGCATGGAAAAGGTTGAGAAATGTGACCCTGGAGTGCAGGCAGGGCTGAGCCTCCTCCATCATCACTTGTACAACACTTATTTCACCTGGGCACTGAACGATGTTGCTTCTCCCTCCCCTGAGTGTAGTGCATAAATCAGCACAAACCAGCAAGAGATCATCCCATAGTCTGAGCTCTGAGATGCTCCAAACAGATTAACAGACGTGCAATACTGTTAGCATCTCACTCAGCCTGTATACCTGTACCTGTCAGGCATTTTGCAGCCCCAAATTTTCCCTTTTCATAAATGGAAAGGCATCTCTAATTTTCATGTATCAGCAAAATTCTAACTTTGCCAAGTCTTGAACTGCAGTTTCAGAAGCAGGTATTGTCTGCAAATAAATAGATGCCAACAGCACATAGTCACCTAGAAAATCGCTCTTTATTTTCTGTCCCTGTAGACCTCAATTATTAGAAGCAAATCACATTCCTCGCTGGTGGCTGAGAACATGAGAGCAAATAGCCTGTGGAGCTTCCCCCAGACCTGGCTGCTGCTCTGTCCCTGTGGCTCTCCATAGTCCAAGCTGTTGACCCCCACAGAGTGAAGTCAGAGTTTTTCTAATGGCTTTGTTTTAAGCTACACCTGTTGAGAAATTGCAGGTTGTTTCCTCTCTTTGATGCAGTTCTGGATTCTGCTGCAGTGCCTTGAAGAACTGCTGTTAGAAAGAAAAAAATGGCATGTCTGGGCAAAAGGATTCTTTCTGCTGAGCAAAATACCAGTTATAGGGATATTAGGGAAAATAGGTTTCCAATAAAAAATGAGAAACATTGCTACGTTCTTCTCTTTGGTTGAGTCAAAGAAAACCAGAAATATGGATATCTTTCTGAAATATGAAATCATATGTGCTGGAGAAATATGGGATCTTGTTTTCCAGACCAGCATGGAAATGTCCTATGAGGCTAAGATGGTGCCAGAACTATACAATTTACACCTGGGAAGACATGTTTCATGTGAACACTATTGTGCTACTAGAGCTACTTACAGTTTGGTGGTGGTTTTTGTTCATGAAGGGTTTGATATTGCTTTGCAGTAGAGTGAGGAATCACTGCAAGTCAGATGTAATCTTGCTGATCAAGGCTGCACAGCGTGAACATGTTCTGCTTGGGCATGATCCTGTCTCAGCATATAACAATCTGCATCTACAGGAGATGTCCTGGAGGGTGGATTGTCAAATATTTCCATCTGCTGACACAGGGAAGACTGTATGAGGGCAACCAGTTTGATTTTGTAATGGGGATTTATGTGCTGTCTTGTGCTGTTATTCGTGTACAGAGTTACAAATGAAGGAATCTTTGTGGCAGCTGCAATGGAGAGGGGTTAACTTTAGGCTGGAGATTGTAATGGAGATGTCTGGGTTTGAACCATGGCTGCTTCTTGCTCAAGAAAGGACAAGGTCCATAATATCAAATTTCAAATCTCCTCAAACATGAATATAAGTCTACTGCAGTGAGCTCCAGATTCATAGTCCTAAGGGCATCCCAGAAGACTTGGGAAAGAGTTTTCATCTTCTTTTCCCCACCGTTCTCTAATTTGTTCCTGATAAATACCACTGTCTTTTTTTCCATTTCCCCTTGCTAAATGCTGAGAAAGTACTGCTTGGCTAGATGAGAAATTACCCTTTTCCAGTAGAGGAAACTGGGACAGACTAATGATGCAGGATGAAAGGCAGCATCAGTATCAAACAAAACATTGGGCTTTCTTACACTCAGCTCCTTTAGGAAGTCATTCCCCAGAGCCGGCACAGAAAGACATCATGTTACTGCACGGCCTGTTTCTGGTGCCAGAAGACAAACAGCCCAATAGTTAACACCATTTGCACTCCTGAAGGCAAGTGTTGTTGCTCAGAAGCATGGAACAAGTAAAACATTATTCTCTCTGAGTCAGCCATAACAATGAAGTAAAAACATGTGTCTCACATATATTGTATGAGCACTCATTTTTGAGAGCTTTCCCAGTGTAGCTGTTTCTCAAAACTCTTTTGCTGTTCAGGGTTCCACGTCTCTCAGACGAACAAGGCAAGGAGAATTACTGTTCCCTACATTTGTGAATGGACTTTGGCATTCTCTGTCTCTATCATTAAAGGAAGACCTAGTGAGTTCTGATACTAGCAAAAGCTACCTATTCCATCATTCTCCTTTCAATCTTTTTTCTGAAGGACGGAATTGTCTTTTCTTGCAGGATCGCAGTGTTGTGAAATGGAATCAAGGTAGTAGAAACTGTAGACTTAAAAGACTATACATTACCATCACAAATTTTGTTCATGCATTATTATGCTTATTAATGTCTATCACCAGGACATATGGAAGAGCAGTTACACCAGACCTGTTAGTTCATCACTCAGAGATTAGAAGTGAGTAAAAACTGCAAAGCATTCTCCATAAATATTCATCAGAATCATTTATAGTGCAGTTACTCTGAAGACAGCCAGGCATCATGGCTGGAGGTACTGTCTCGATTTTCTCCCACAGATATCAAGATTAAATCTGCTCAGTGTACCAGTCAAGAGATTTCTTTTTGAAAAGAAGTTCATGTGGAGCCAATCAGTGATGTCTCTGATGAATTTAGCCTTTCAGAAAGGGCTGTATCACAAACCGAAGTGTTCCTGGAGATCTGCTGGACTCTATAAAATTTTCCTTTGGAGCATTACTCACATCCAGACTGGAATTTCTTATTGTACCTAGGGGAGACACTAAGAAATAGCTTGAAACATGGATATTTGGTTATTAGCTTAGAATCTGGTAGAGCTGGATATGCACCCTTCACAGGACTGAGGTGAAACCAGGTCTTCCTCTTTCCAGATGAATGACTCAGTTCATGATCGGGGCAAGGAGTTGAACAGGAACCCATCCTTGGTTTTTCGGCAATGTCTTTTATGAAACGCATTTCTCATTTTCTCTAGCTCTGTTCTCTACATCTATTCTTAGCTCAGACACATCCTTAATTAATTAATTATAATTAATATTTCTTAAGATAATAGAAAGACTAAAAAGTCACTCTAGTCATGAATCTAGCAGTTCAGTCAATGAACTTCACATGCAGTATCTCATCTATTCAAAAGTTGCCTTTTAATGCAAGAAGCAATAACAATGCAATAAGGAAGACCTTGTGAACAAGGTAATGAAAACAAGGAAAATACCAAAGGACAGTACAGTATTTTAAGCAAGCTAAATTAAGCATTCAATATATTTCTTCCAGCATCACCTGGATGGATTTCTTATTCTGGCTGGAGAGGGTATTCTGCTGGGCAAGGAGCTGTAAATACACATCTAAGATCAGTAAAACAAAGAAATGGATGGGTGGGATGAAGGGCACAAGGTAACAGGGGCACAAGATCGATGCAATAAGCAGCAGCAGGCTCCGCATACCAGCTGATTGGTACTCTCTTTTACCCCCATTAGGGCTCACTTTCACATCACATAGATCAGCCGTCTGTTTTCACCCACCCCCCAAGTGACAGTCTAACTGTGTTTGACAGAATATATGTTTTTTTCCCACCTCCTCCACAAGCCCTTTCCTTTGTCCTCTTTTCAGCAGTTCTGGCTTCTGCCAGCAGATTATGCTGACAATTTAGTGTGAAAAGGAAATTAGAAATGCACCAGTGTTCCTCACATGAGCAGAGCCCCAGCTTGAATGAAAACATTAATTCAGATTAAAACTGAATCACTCAACAATTCATCTTTTTAGTGCATGTGTGTGTGTATGTGTGTGTGTACAACAGGGTTGTTACTGTGTTAGGTCTCTGTATATGACCTACCTGATTAGTGAAATCACACAGTCTGCCAATATAATTCCTACAGCTAAATCAGTGCATCGTGCAACACACAGATCCCCAAGGAGAGGAAGTGTGCTCTAGAAACTCTAAGAAAGAAAAGGTGGTTTCTAGGCTCTGCCTTACAACTGTATAAGAGCTATGCTGGAGACAGCTCAGCCTGACTCCCAAACTGGCTATCAATGGTCTCAGGCAAGCTCTGCTCCCTGAGCACCAAGTACCAGTAACCTCCTGATGCATTACCTCTGAGCTGTCCCAGCCAAAGCCAACGAGTGAGGGGTAGGTTTTGAGATGTCTTGGGGAAGCTACCTACCCAAAGGAGCCGGCTGCCTTTCAAACTCTCTCATGTTACCTCCAACTGCTGCTATTTCCCTTCCATAAAGTGGAACTACTATGAAATCTATCTAAGGGAATTACAAGATTTAATTTCTAAAGCTTTATGTGATGCTGGTGTAGGAAAAATGCCATATGGAAAGAACACCTGCCAACTAAAATTCAGCCCTAAACACAGAATATATGATACTTCCTGGTGTGGGTGAGAATGACATGTCAGAGGTTCTAGTTTGCAAAGGCCAGAAGGGACTAACCCTTAAAAAACCCAAAAAATCTTTTTATGAGGTCCTTTAGAGAGCAGTTGGTGTTGAGGGAAGAGGTGCTTTCAGGTTCCTAAGGGCTTATGGTACAAATGACCTGTGATCAAACATAATGAGAAACAACTCCACAGCATCCTCTCGAAGTGTATAGTGGTGTCTGTGCCACTCAACCAGGAGTAAAGAGAAATTGAAAAAAATAGCAAAAGTGGGACAGGATGGCCTTCAAACTGATCAGTCAGATTGACAAGTTCATAAAAGAAGCCTGTGACTCCTTTCAGATTTTCTGTTCAAAAAAGTTGCATTTCCTTAGCTATTGCCATGGGCATCCCACAGAGTTATACCAAAGTCAACAACAACAGAAGAATTGCACTCAGTGTGCCAGGTTCATTTTAAAAGCAGTATAATTAGAAATAAATTAAATATGATCAGTTGGTGGGGCACTTCATGATGTCCATGCATAATTAAGGAGAGCAATCACATGGTACTGCAGGCAGCAGACGGTCAAATAAAAAAGGGATGATAAGAAGACAAGGACACAATCAGAAAAGGCAGTACCCAGAGGAAGCAACAGAAAATCCATCTGTTTGCTGCCTGTTGGAGTTCACCTAGAAGATTAGTTTCTGCAATGTGAGACCTGGTTTCTTTCTTCTAAATAAATAAAATTTCACAATACATAGGAGCAGAAGATTAGCTGCAGTCAGGATAACACTAAGGTCACCACTGCCCTGAGTCTTCTCTCTGGCATTTGTTCTTTCCAGATGTTCAAGAAAAGGGTTCAAGACGAGGTTAGGTGAAAATTGACTCTTTCCATCTAACTGAGGGTGTGCCCATCCACGGATTTATCAGCCCCTTATCACAGAATGGCCATGGTTCACTTTGCCTGCATTAATTTGTCTACTAATTTTTAGCATGAATGAATATGGTATCTACAATATCCTGCAGCAATGAGTCCCACAGGTTAAAGATGTCTTGTGCAGGAAGAATTTTCCTTCATTTTTTTTCAAAAAAAATTTTGGCCATTTTTGTTTGAGGCCTACAGCTTCTCAGATAATGAGAAGGAATTAAGAATCATTCCTTGTTTGACTTCTTGATGAGGAAGCTGTTTTGCACTTTCAGACATTGCCATTGCCTTTCTGTGTACTTTTTCATGTTCTTCTACATCTCAGGGGAACCAAAGCTATATATAGATTTCAAGCGGTTTGAACAGTGGTTAATTACATTTCCTGGTATGCTCTCTATTCCTTCCTTAATAATTTCTAAAACTCTTTGCACCTTCTGACTCGTTCCCACTGAGCCTTGAGCTAATGTTTTCATAGTACTGTTCAAAGCGAGTCCAAAATCTCTCTCCTGAATGCTAATAGCTAATCTACAGTTCATCACTGTGTAGGTTATAATTACTGTTGTTTTTCCCAACGGTCATTATTCTGCATTTCTTAATATGTGAATTTCATCTTCTGCTTTATCACCCAGTCCCTCAATACCATAAGAAGTTTCTGCAGGCCTTTACATTCATTTTAGCTTTCTCTGCCTTCATCAAACTCATATCATCAGGAACTGGCATTACCTCAGCTCTTTGCATATCATTTGTGAACACCTTGAATAACACAGCCTCAAGCACAGGTCCCTATGCAATGACACATGGTAACCTCCTTCCAACGGAAGACCACTGTTCTAGCTTTTATTCACTTACTAAATCACAAAAGAACCTTCTCTCTTAACCCATAACAGCTTCAGCGTCTTAAGAACCTCTGGGGAGAGAACTTGTTAAAAGCTCTTGAGAATCCTAGAATATTGCAGCAACCAGGTCACCCTTACCAACATACTCAGTGATTCCTCAAACCCACAAAAATATTTGTGAGGCATGGCTTCTCTCTGCAAAGTTTTGTTCTTACCTATTTTGTCATCTTTATCAGTCTACCTTCTAGTGGAACTCTTTAGTATAGCTTTTGCCCTTTGCACTCTGAAGTCCTGCCAGCTCCAGCTTTCCAGGATCCCCTTCGCTAGCCTTTAAAAATATAAACACATCAGTTGCAACCTTCACTTCCTCTGTGCTGAGGATGATGTAAACCACAGATTTACATCTCCCCATTAACAGCTGAGCAATTTCATATCTGAGTTCCTTTAGAACTCATGAGTGAAGCCCATCTGCTCCCAGCAATTTGTTATTATTCATCTTACTGATTCATCCCTAGACCTCTTCTACCAGCCGTTCAGTTTGAGGCAGTTCTTCTGCCTTGTCCCCCATAAAGAAAGACTCTGATGAGGTGCCCTGCTTGCACTCCAGAGCTGTGAACATTAGTGTACATAATTAATCTTCCCTGTGGGGGCTTCATTACACTTACTTGCCCTCCAGACTCCCAGGAAGTCTGACTCCTGATGTGCTTGGGGCAGTTTCTATTATTCTTATGCCTTCAGCAAACTGATCCTCAAAATCTGTCTGAGGTTTGCCACACTGCATGTCTACTTTTTACTTTCTTGAAAGTGGTTGTCTTTTTCTTTGTTATCTTCACTGGGACCCAGCCTCCAGTTTGCAGCCTTCAATGAGGTCATGTGAATATGCAAAGTGGATTGCATCCATCTTAGACCACAAAGAGCCACCACCGTGTTTCAGCTGACCCTGTAACATGTACCCAGGGCTTGGCTCACACTGCTTTAACAAAGAGCTGGGGCTGTCAGAGATGCTACTGTGGTGATCAGGCTGGGTATCCATGTCTCCTGCACACCCATGCCTCTTGCCCTTTGCAGCAGAGGCTGGTAGTTTGGGGGCTACATGAGGTATGAACACACCATCCATCCAGCTGACTCTGCAACAAGAGCAGTACAATGGTGGTAACTAATGCACTGAGGGTGGGAGTTGTGTCTCTGGCTGAATTGCTACAGACTGCTAGAGACAGCGATGGACAGAGCAAGGGACTGACAGAAACTACAGCCAAGAGGAGAGTGTGAACAGATGAAAAACCACCAAAGGTGACTTTCTGCACATTCTTGGGGTGATTAAAAGAATGACTCCCTCTATCACCCCTGTTCAAGGCTAGCAAGTCCGTAGTCTACCATTACGCAGAAATCCTTTTATGTACTATTAAAATGCAGCCAGCTCTGCACAAAGCAGAGCTGTCCTTTAATGGCATCCATCAATACTATAAAAGACAGGAGCTGAAATGAATATCATTTCTAACAGAAATCATTACAATTCTAAACAAAGAAATCTTTTAAAGCACAAAAAGAGTAGGATAGATAGAGCAAAAACAGAAAAAAATCTCATTATATTCATAAAAACCCTGCTATTAGGAAACTAGTACAGTTAGAGTTCATCTTCTGTCCTTGAATTAAAAAGGCAGGCATGGCTAATCCATGAAACTAAAGTCCTCTTTACCTTGCAGTTCTATAAAAAAATTCCTTCATATTTCAAGGTGCCCATTTCACTTGGGGGGGGGGGGGTAGGGGCAGGGTGGAGCTTAAAAATAAATATGGTTCAATCCTTTTTCAAGGTCTAACCTTTCAGAATATGCCCAAAAGTCTGCAGGGAGAAGGGCAATTGAAGAAAAGAGCAACATGGCACTGCAATGCTTGGAATAAACGCCGTTCCTTCTAGCCATTTTCTTAAATTAATGATGGAGGGATGTTACACTGTTGTTTATAAGAATTAAAGACTTGGCCTTTCATGAATAATGAGATACTCCCAGGTGGCAGGAAATTCTGTCCTTGCATATTTCAGTCTTTAAAGCCCATTCTGCCATTCTCCATTTAAATGCCTTGCTCCAGTCTCGGGCCTCTTTTGGGAATATACATCTTTGATCAAGGGTCCATCTTGCCTTGTGAGCTCCTGCTGGCAGAGTTTCAAAGCAGCTTTCCTCCTCTGAAGTCAGTCAAGGCAGCATGTCCACCTCCTACATCTGAACATCAGAACCATTGACCCTGGTGGGGATGAGTCATGCCTGCAGGACCAGATCCTCCATGTGTTCCTGTAACAAGCATGTCTGGAAATGGGCTTTTTAAGGTCCATTTACAGCCCTAGCTCTAGATGTTAGGTCACAATTTCAGTAATTTACACAGTTGCCTAAATTCGGTTGACTTAAGGCTATCAAAACCCATCCTTTTTCAGCATCTGTGTGCATTTAAGTATGTATATGTGTATATGAACAACACACACAAACTGATCTACAAGCTTTCCACTACTGGCAAAACCACTGCTGTGAAGGCAAAGCAACTGAAACGCAGATGAGAGATAATGTATTAATGTACTTCTGTGACCTGCTGTACTCTTGTATGTCAATGCTTCCCGGTACTTAATGTATTTTTAATGAATCTGAGTGTTGGGAAAGGAGACAGAAACTTTCAAAATCTGTTGGCCGGTACTTTTTGCCATGCTCTTCTCAGAGAAACTATGTGGTATTTGGTGATACGAGGAATGAGATCAGAGTTCGACCTATTGTTTCCCCTTTCATCTGAATTTAGAGATTATTTACTGAGCATAAAATAGCCAAATTATGCCATGGCAGAGGAACAGAAAAGATACCAGCCTAATTTTAGTGATAGGTTTTCAAAAGCTAATTTTATTCCAATAAGTGCTGTGTTGTGGGTGCATGACCACACGTTATATGCATCAGCAATGCCAGGATCTAAGTGGAGGTTACTGTGTTCCAAGTGAAAAACCATCATCATCCACTCAAAAATGTGATCAGATAATGAGCGGCTCTGAAGTGGATAATTTGACTTTATTCATAGATGGCTCAGCACCAGATAATACCTGACCCAGATCTCTTCCTAATTCATCTAAAACCTACTATTGGCCTGATTTCATGCACTGTTTCTTGAAGTGACCTCTGATGGGCAAGGGGCAGAAGAAACGAGATGAAACAGAGTGTTGACACTCATTAATTTCAAAGTCCTGACATAAACCTTCATTTTTCCCTCCATAAGGCTTGAGCAAGCATTTTTCATAAGAGGCTGATTTTTTTTTTTACAAGAAAGTTTGTTGTGTGTGAATGGGAAATAAAGGGTTTAAGAAAATTTCAGTATATGGCATAACTTAACAAGAAAAGGGACCTCTGGTGCCTATTGTACACATATGAAATTTATAAACCAATAAGACTAATCCAAAAAATCAATACTGGGAAATGTTACCAAAGAACCACTCGTTGGCTGTCTGTTCGTTTGTAGACACGTTTCTGGAAGAATAATGGCAAGTCATTACTCAGACACTGGTCAGTGGCTACAGAGGCATTGAAAGCCATGGCTGACTTTGTTCATCTGCTTTCCTCTGTCAGTAAAAAAAAATGTTTCTCACTCAGAAATTGGCATCAGAAAAAGATCCCCCTAATAATTGAAAACTGCAGGCTTTGTGGGTGGGATCTGCAAAATTATTCATCATGGATGTAACTCAGCTGCTAGTAAAATCAGTAGGAGATTCACCAAATACATGAAGGCAGCACAATCATGTCAACCCTGAGGGCTAAGCAGAAACCCTAATTTGTTATTTAAATGAAACTTTAGCAACATGGAAAAGGCATAGGATCCTTCCAGCATCTCTGACCATATTCATCTTTCAGTGAGGCAGAAAGACTGCTCCCCATTTCATGACTGATTTAGTTTAGCAATTCAAAGCAGCCCATGCCTTACTGATGGGATCAACGGGCTGTTACTCTCCTTAGCTGCTCGGGGAAGGTGGATGCTGTTGCTTGGTCTTGGATGGCACGTAGCCACAGGGCACGTGCTGGCTCCTGCACTCGTCTCCAGAAATATCCCCCAAGCTTCTCAACAGCAGGAAGGCAGAGATGCATCCATGGCTCAGCTTTGGAAGTTTTGCATAGCTTGGAAACTCAGCCTGAGAACTGCAAAAAACCCGTCTCCCTGTGTGCTCAAGAGCTATCCAAAAGGGGGTTTTTTTGTTTGTTTTTAGGGTTTTTTTTTTAGTTTAATAGCATCCTAGCCCTGGTTTTGTGAAAGTTTATAAAACCAAACTCAGATTGTCTTTAGTATAATTTTCTCCTTTTAATTTTTACTCTTTCCAGTGTCCTATCCCAGTACCATTATCCTGATTCCTGCATTTTCTCAGACATTAAGACTCCTCAGCTTATCATATTAGCGGTTCTGAATGGCTCTCCTTGCACCTAGTTAAAAATGGAGCTAGGTAAACTCTTTGTTATGGGGAACAGTGTTTACTTACGACTAGCACATTATTATATATCAAAATCCTGCTGAGGTTTTGCATATATCTTATTCATCCAAAAAATAATCTGAGGAAACAGAAAAGGCTTTGGGGTGTTACTCAAGCAGCATATACATCTCAGTAATAAATGTATGTTCCCTTTGTTTCTTTCACCAAAATTAAAGTTTTAAATTGTGTACAAGAATCTGAATCAATTCAGTGGAGCATTTACACACATGTTTATCTTTAAACAACCAAACAATTCAGCAACTTCAACTGTTATTCACTGACTTCAGTAAAACCAGTCATGCAAACTTCCCTCCGACTGGACGCTCACTGCCACACAACCCAGCAATGAAAGCACAAATAGTCTTGACCGGAGAAAGGACTTGGCATCCATTTTAAAAGAAGATTGCAATCACATCTGCCACCAGGTTGAGAGGGCTCTGTGATGGGCAATTGCTTCTCTCTAATGTATGTTTGTCATCTGACGACTCAGTCGTGAAGATGGGCATTGGGAGCTCTCTACTTCCTGATGCAGGGATGGATCATTTCTCATGAAACCCACACATCACCATATGCGTCTGAAGACCAGAGGGCAAAAGGCGAGAGTTATATTGCTGACAAATAATTGCAATGTGTCTGTTTAACATTTGAAACAAATCAGCAGCAGCATTTAGAAGGACTGCCTGGAGGCCCGGAGCTGTCAAGCTAGATAATGGCCCGAAACACTGCTGGCTAATAATAACACCGGGCTTCACTGCACCGTATTTAAGTGTAAACTCGAGAGGGCTTTTTTTTCCTGTTTTTTCCCCTCTCTGCAGCTGTTGACATTACATTTTGCAAGGGATGTCTTGAGCAGATCCAGTCTATGACCTTCAGAAGACACAAGCCAATGTCTCTGGCAGCCACACATCACAGCTCCCCCAACATGAGACGTGGCTGTTAAAGGGGCACCAAAAAACCCCCAACACACAGCCCAGAGCTGACCTGGCCACCGTGGTGAGTGGCTACCCACCCCATGCATGGATGACTGTCACACCACAAATGCAAGGCAGGGCTCTTGGGCACCATGGTGTCAAGCCCAATCCTGGTACATCAGGATGGGGTAGCTCTTTATCTGGGTGTGCCTATGTGCTCTGCATGGTGATAAGCAAGGAGATAGTGGAGAAGATACTGTGTGAGGGTACCCAGTTTTGCCTTACTTACAAGTTTGCTTCTCCAACCAAGTGCAAAGATGGCCTGAGGGTTCTAAAGACCTGAATGAGTGCTCAGACCCCTGGGAAGAGAGGGTTTGACTGTTTGGTCTTGGTGTTGTCCTACTGTGACAAGGTGGAACTTTTCACTCTGAAAAACAGAGATGGAAAGGCTTAAGGTCCAACATCACAAAGCAAACAGCCCAGCCTCCATTGAGCACACCGAGGAAACAACCTTACATCACTGTGAACTGTCTTTAGGGGCATGGTTTAGTGGTGGACTTGGCATTGTTAGGTTTACAGTTGGACTCAATGATCTTAAGGGTCTTTTACAACCTAAATGATTCTATGATTAACCAAGCTGCAGCTTACTTTGGGTGTGAATCTGGCCTCTATATTTGATATTTGGAGACATCTTCAGTTCTGGAGAAGAAAGGGTGTAAGATCCATGAAGCACTACGCCCAATTAAAACTACCTGAAAAACTTCAGCAAAATATAAACATGCTCAGCACTGCAAATTTAAAGAAAAAAAAAGCTTATTTTTTAAACCCACTACTTTTAGCTCCACTCACCTTAATCCAAACACAACCAGTGAGCACGAGAATTTTATTGTACCTTAACTATGTCTGAAAGCACAGAAAATTACAATTCAGACACTAGTCACATCCCGTAGTTAAAAAATCAGGGAGATGTGAGTGAAGTAGTGGAGAGAACCCATCCGCACAGGGATAAAGGAGATAAATCAACTCAAGGACCTGTGTTCAAACTGCTGTGAAGTATAATGGGTTTCATCTCTATCTGAACACTCAGACTATAAAGGTACGGCAAGGAGGTAATAGCAGTGCTGAGTGTAAAACATCACATTACCTGTAACTGCAAGGTGGCAGCATTGTGGGAAACAACTGGCTTGGGGGAACTAAAGGTAAGCAACGTGGCTCATCATTCGTCTGGTAAAGTGCCTGGATTTATGCCGGTGCAGTGTGGGTCCAATTTACAGTAAATTAGGACATTTCTAGTGTCCACTAGATCCAAATGTTTTGTTTGAGAACTGGAGGATTCCATGGAAATATAACGTAGTTTTCCCTCTGGCCAGACTGAGGAGGGAAGGAGGCTTGAATGACAGATGTCTCCATGCAGTAGCAGTGTCATGGGGACACCAGGAGTGTTGGGGGTCAGCTTTCTTCTCCATCTCTTTTTTCCTAAATACAGGTGCCAAGGAATGAATGGCTGAGGTCTTCTAAAGGCTTCAGGCTTAGCTGAAGGGCACGAGGGTCTGAGCAAGGCGATATGCTACCAAAAACAGCTGATCTTTTTTCTATCCATTTCCTAGAAGGCTGAAGGAGAAGGTTACGGTGTAGGGCGTTTTCTCATTTACACTAAAGCCATCCAGCAGCACATAACTGAAGGAAGCAATAGTGACAGATAAGCTAAGTGTTAACTGTCAATTAATTCTGGCTCATGATATCTGCACTCTCCCACTGTACAGGCTTTGCTGTTTTAGCTGAGAAACCTACAGTGCTGGTACCGCGTGCCCTGCAAGACATACTTTTCCTCTGACTTTTCTATTCCCATGTGTGAATTTCTGATAAAATTAATCTTTCAATTAAAAAAAGGAACAAACCAACACCCTCCACCCAAATCCCCAAATACCACTCATCAATTTAGGTCTTACTGCTGTATTTTCCAAAGCACAGGACTTCATCTATGCAAAAGACTTCATGTTTGGTTTTGATCAAGTCATTTGATCTCTCAGGAGGAAAATTCATCTGACCTAACATCAGCTATCTAAAATTAGGTGTCTAGTCCGAGCTTTCTGTGTAGGCTCCCACTGTCGTCAGAGAGTAAGACAGAGTCCCCCAGAGGGTGCTTCATCTTCTCCTGGCAGAGGGGCCGAGGTCTCTGCTTTGGCGATCATTAATCTTCGATCTGTGCTCTGTTGCTTGCCCAGCAGGACACATCTGAACCAGATCAGGAGTGATTTATGCTGGCTTTATGCACAGATAAACTCAGAGCCAGCAGATCAGGGCAGCTGTGAAACGAGGATAATTCTTCCCCTCTCTCATTCTTTTGCCTGTTCTGTCCATTCGCATTTCAATCCAGCAAATATTTACCCATGTTTAATTTTAGGCAGATTCGTAAAAATGAGCAAGGCACAGAGCTTTGGCAGGACTGGGGCTCAGGACTGCAAACAGTCAGATGAAGGTCTGTTTCTCAGCATGGTTTTGTGCAGCAAGGCCCATGCAATGCCAGCTGAGACTTATATGTCCTGAAGTATTAAATCATTGCCATCAACATCGGTGCCAGCTGACAGTCAAACATCTTCCTGCTGCAGATACAAAGAAATAGGTGGTGTTTACAAAGGTGCCCTGAGCGATTCAGGCATTTGCCTCCACAGACTAAATTGAATTCAGCACACTCTCCCCTCAGTGATCCAAAATTGAAATAAAATCATAGCTTTTATCAGGGTAATGCTTGCCAAAACACACACCAGTGTGCCTCTCTGATGTATCCACAAGGATCAGCCAGATAAAGGGCATGTGACAAGTAGGAACTTATCAGAAGCATTTGGACTTGGCAAAGCATTAACAGGCAATTAAAACCTTGCATGAACCCAAGTTTTGCCTCTGCTTGTTTGCAGAGTTAAAACATTTCCTGAAAAAGAAAACAAAACCAAATAGGCCTCAGCAGCTTAATGAGGATTTTATTATACTGCCTCTTATTTACTGGTATGGAAACGCTCAGATGGTTCAGTATAAATAGCATCCTCTTCCTTTTTCCCTTTTCTTAGGTTTTAAAGGAATCGGCCTGAAAATGCATTTGCTATTAATCTGATAACCAATGTTTCCTTTAGCAATGATCAAACCCTGGCATTCAGATTAACTTTATTTGAAGATACAATCTGATACATTTATTGTATGGTTTTAATTGTGAAATGCAATTTAGGTATAATTGTCCCATTTACTGAGCTTAAGATGAGTTCACAATTCACCCTGGCCAAGACTCAGGCCAGTTCTCCGTACTCATCTCTTTCCAGTTTAGATGATAAAGTGACCATATTGCTTTGGACTTTCATTTTGTTGTTCCTTTCATGGAAGCGCCAGGAGCCTGAAGCATTGCAATGACCCTGTGTATACGCAGACTTGCTCGCAGCAAATAGATGCCAACCATAGGGAATGTGAGTCTTCTCATCTCTGGTGCAGACGTCTATTTCTGTGCTGCTTATTCAAGATCTCTTTCTCTAGGGGGAAGAAATAAGTGCTCACAGACTGATTTATCTGTTTTCAACAACCACCATAGGATGAGACAGCAAGTGCTCTGGGTGGTCTAGCTCTTCCAGCGGTCTACAAAAGGGGTCTTGACAAAAGGTTTGCGTGCAGGTTTCTATGGCAAACCACAAGAGGATGGACACATCCCATTTTGTGTGTAAAGGCAGAAAACAGCCTACAATGTCCAGGTTTTCAAGCAGAAGGCATTACAAATAATGCAGTATTACGACTCCTGCTGTACCTGTGGCCCAGCCACTTTGCAAGCACAATACATATACAGGACAAGAAGAACCACTGGAGGACAGTGGCACACACCTTAGTGAATGTTATATAGAGGAGTGTCAAATAGAAGGGTCAGAAGGCATTTTGTTGGCAAAACATTTAGAAATATCTGCCTGTAATGCCTAAGCACAACACTATCTGTGAGTACTGATAATTGTTACTAGGATGTTTAGGTGCTTGTGTTGCATTTGTAAACTGAAGTGGAACTGTTAGTGTCCTGTTAGTAGGATGCAGCACTGAGCTCTACTTCAATACCACTGTTTTCGGTAGCTGCTCGTTCTCAGGAAACTGTGGGTTTCTGGCTCAGTGCAGCAGTTCTGGTCTGATCTGCAAGTCCGGACAGCAGCTTTTTAGGGTAAACAGGAGCTGGAAACACGGGCATGTTTCCCAGCCAGACTTAAGGTTGGGAAGAAAAAAGCAGGTTGAGGTACAAACCATTTCATTTCAAGTAACTCCTGATTAAAGGTTTCCAGGGAACATCGCAGCCAAAAGGAGTCTCAGATTGTCTACTCTACGAGGTCTGGAAAATTTAAGACCTTCTGCCCGTTAGGTCTGTCCTCACCACATCATCATGACAGACATTGTAGATGCCACAACTTGCCTGGGCAGGTGGCTTTTTGTTCTGATGAACTGACTTGACTCTCAGATGACTCTTCTGGGCACTTAAAGAGAAAAAGAGATCTTGAGTGCACAAAAATGACAGGGTAGAATTGTAAGGGCCAGTTGCAATGCCTTTTTACAGGCCATGTGTTCTGCAAAGCATGCTTTGATTTGTTCTCCTGATGTTCCCCTCCTGGTGACAGAGGAGGAGAACATAAAATCGATTTCCAACTCCAAAGCAACATGGGAATGACAGAGCAAGTGCTAGCCTATGTAACTGTGAATGTCTCTGCTGCCATAGCAGGCGGGGGAATAGCAGTTAAGTACTGTACTTAAAAAATTCAAATCTGCGTGGAACCCTAGACATTTCACGGCATCTGCAGTGATGTCATCAGCCCACTCATGAAAAAATAAGCTTTCACCTTCAGCTGCTGTAACCCTGGGAAATACATCAGCACAGCTGGGTTCTGAGAAGGCATCAAATCACATAATACTTGGGGATAGTCAGCTTACTCTTACCTGCATTTCAAAGCAATTTTCTTGTCCTTAAATAATCTACACATGGTAATTAGAAGCTAGTAAAGTAGCTTAAATGGTGTGAAATTAGAATGAATTATTCATGTCATTTCTTGGCTGCAGCAGTTGCAGATAATGTTTTTGTTTTGGGTAAAAAAGACTTAAATAATGAGAAGATGAAAATTCTTATTAATTTGTTTTCGCAGGAATAGAAGCCTTTTCTGTTGAACAGGGCTTCAGTTTAGAAGAGTACTTCAGATGAGAAAAAAACAGCCACTCATTTAGCCGGTACATGCTGACCAATCTTTAATCACTGACTAGCCTCAAACTACTTTCAGAGATAACAGTGATGCAAAAATAGCCTTTTGCAGGCTACATAGCCTGTGTTCCCTGCCCGGGGCAAAATGATTCCTACAGCATGAAAAGTAATTTAGAGGTTGCTGATTTGGGGTGGTTTGCCATTTTCTGAGAAACCTTTCTGCAAGGAATGGAACAGATGGGTCCATTTTTCCTTGGGAGTACAGGGCAGCTTTGGTGATGTTCTTTGAACACAAACCCATACAAGTGGCCCATGATTCACTGACTCATTCTGGGAAGAGCTACACACTTAAATCTTTCTCTCTCTCCAACCTGGGGCAGAATAAGTAGTAGGGACAGAGATGAAAGGCAGAATTTAGAAATACTAATTTAGCAGGTTTTGACTTGGAGCAACTTTGCTAAGGAAAAATGAATAAGACTTAGATAGAAAGATAATTAGCAGAAATGCAATTAAGTTATTCCAATAGGAACTGTCTTCAGTGTCTCAGCTGGAACACGCTGTTCGATCTCACCAGGTAGAACAGTTACAGTGTCATCCAAAGTATTCAGCTAAGGAAAGCACATCCTCATTTATCTGTTTGAAAACAAATTTAAAATCCAACAGGGAAAATATCACTAGAAAGTGAACAGAGAGGAGTAAATACTCAGGCATAAGAGCCGATGAAAAACAATAAAGATGCTGCATCAGCATTTGTATATACAGGTCCAATAGTAGTGCTTACAGTACCTGAAGATGCTGTAAATTTATTTACTCCATTACAAGGAAATCCCCTTCTTCTAAATGTCCTAGGTGACATTCACTGTTTTTGTAATTTATTTATGACTGCACTCGGGATCCCCAGAAGAACCTACATCCTCCCTAACCTACTTCCTTTCCTTCACCCACTAAGCTTACATGCAGTGACAGATTTTAGCCTGGCAAAAGGATTAACAGTACAAATATGAGACAGAAAGAGAAAGGATGCACAGAGATCCAACACAGCCTTCCGCAAAAGCAGAGAAATGCAGTACCGACATAAAAAAGCTCCACCTGGGGATGTGAAACTCCAGTGTAACAACCAGCCCAGGGCTGTAACTCAGCCGATGGTCAGCTGCGGTACCTCCAGATGAACACTGAGCAGCAGCCCCTACTTTTCATTAAAGGGCTGAATTACTTTGCTTTTCGGTAGGATAGAAGTTTATTTTTGGGGCCATTACTCAAGAGTAGATGGCATATGGGAAGTTCACAGCTAAGTGTACCCCATAATAATGTGTTCATGTTCCTGTTCCCAAAGTCAATGGCAGATACAGGAACAGACCCAGTTTCAACTCCCAGTTCAATGCCCTACTCACTAGACCACAAAATTGTTTTTTATATAGACAGACATATAAAGATATGGATGGGTGGCTCAAAGCCTGATTTTATTGCCATATGGACACCTAAAAAGTAGCATTTTAAAATGCAAAGCATTTTAGCTGCTGCATATTAATAAATCCAATCTTCTACAATGAGGCAATAGTGAAATGACCTATAAAAGCAGTTAACACCAGTAGAAGTGAGATCAAACATAGCTTCAGTGCTGAAAACCCTCCTATGACTATAGAGGCAAGCACACTTTCTCATCATAATTTGCCTGCCCTATACAGAGCAGCCATCTCAAATATTATGAAACTATTTCTGGGTCAAATATCTAACACAATGCTGTCCATTCATCTAAAATCCTGAGCTGTTTTAGAGAGCTGCTTTATATCATCTTATCTTGCAAAACTCCTGCACCTTAAGGGGAAACCTCACAGCACTGTCAGAATCGGTTTCAGATTTGGCACCTCTGTGTGTGGATTGACATCCTCAATAAATGCATTGGAAATATTTGTAAAGGACCCTCTTTTCCCGCACCCTGCTAAGATTTGTGATTTCCCATTGGGTTTTGGTGTTCTCACATACACGCCTACACCATAACAAGGTATGCTTTTTAAACTATTGTAAATATTCCTTGTGACAGCAAGCAAAAGAGAGAAAAGATGCAAAGCCACACCATACCATCAAGCTCACAGCAGGAGAAATGAAACATATGTCTTCAACAACATAAAATGCATTGGGTCAAGTTCTCAGCAGTGGGACTCCCACAGATTTCCAGGAACCACAAACATGATCTTTGTGCCTTGCCAAGCGCTCCAGATATGTGATCCATTTGGGGGAACGTAACTTTAGATTTGCCTTATTCCTGCCTTCTCTCCATTTATTTGACCTAATGCAATGAGACGTAATGTGGCAGAGCATGTCCCTGATGCTATCGTATTTTAGGTCTTTATGCAATGACACGAATTGTGTTCGATATATCTGTTGGGTACTTGGCAGAAATGACAGTGCAGGGCACATGGTTGTCACTCACATTTGCAGATGAAGTCCTTCGGTGTCTGGAACCAATAAGGACGGAGCAACCACAAGTGGAGTAACAATAAGTTACAAGAGCAACTTGAACTTTGAAATCCATTTCCCTGGAAATTTGGATATGTCAGCATTTCCAGTGAAATTAAAAGTCCATAGAATTATACTAAAAGATAAGATTGCAGGCTAATCCACAGACACTGGCAACTTTTTTTTCTTTAATTAATATACTTCTTTTCTTCTTCAAAGTGTTAGGCTATTTCATTACAAACTCAAATAGGGGACACTTTGATCTAAAAAATAAGGTGGTTTAGATCTCTGCTAATTAGCAGCTGTCCTGAAAGATTTTTACAATAAATTTGATGAAAAATTATATTACAGTCTGTCATGCCTACTATGTGCTTAGTATAAGATCTTAGAACATGTATTTGACATGATATATCATCTAGACATCAGTATGTTGTACATTTTGAAACAAAAAATTAGAGATATGAAAGTGAGAATAAATAAAAAAAATATAACAATTGGTTAAGTCATCCAGAAATAAGATCTTGCTCTGATGAAGAACGGTATTTTTCAAACACAGTTCCCCCTCCAATTAAGAGTAACATGAATGGAAAATACAGACAATTTCCATATAATTTTCTTAAAATACTTTTTTGGTAAACAAAATAACTTTCTTTCTTCCAGTAGCAAAACGTTTTGGGGAGGATCTGGTTGCAAGGTCCCATGACCCTGCTGACATCAGGAAGGTCTTCTAGTGTGCAACAGGCCCTTTAAGGGAACTACCTGCCCTCCAGCTCCACCCTACAACCAGTATATGAACCAGCCAGGTGGCCCAGGGCAGTTGATGAATGTTTGAGCTCCTGCAGGAGATATGGTGGGATGATGGATTGCTGCACTACAAGGATTGCTTAGCTGTGTGGAGGGAACTACCAAGAGAAAGGTACTGCAAGGGGCATCTGGTGGGGAGGATATGGGTGGCTGAAACCCTTTGGGTTTTGGAGACTCTGAAATGAAATGTTGTGTATATTGAAGGATGGAGTTGGTGGCCTGCTGGCTTCTTGGTGGAGAAGACTGAGAAGCGGGTGGCTGGAGTGGTTGTGACCTGTTTGCTTTAGAGCTTGAGTTCTGTCTGGTGAAGTAGTCATGCTTTGTGTTTCTACAGTGCTTGATCTTCAGGTGCTGCTGGGCAGTTTCTGGTGTTGGGGTGTTACGAGGCAGTGTGTGGCTGGCTCCCCTCTGTAGCAGGAGGGCTGAGGTCTGCCAGGTGTCGGGCATCCGTGCATTGGAGAGCAGATCTGAGCTGCAGGATCCTGGATTTCCTGGCCTGTAGCTCTGACTGCGGTTGTGCTCTTCTCCTTTCATTTCATTCTTGATGAGAGACACATCACAGTGTGTTACTTTACATATTAAAAATGTGCTTTAAAGGCCTTGCAACAAGTATAGCAGTTTTCTGGAGTCTTTTTTGTTTTAAGATGCTTGAAGTATGAATAATGAGGACAGAAGGAGTAGGTCAAGGGATCAGGCATTACACATCCAGAAGAAACCGGAAGGAATAGCATTTGGAAAACAAAATTATTTCTTTGAATGAACTCTTGACATGGATGAGAAGTTAATTCTTCCTATTGCTGAAGTAGAGTGTAACCTATTTGTCCTTTATCTGTCCTCGTTATGTGGTGATGAGATCAAAGCTGACATCTGGCTGCAGTTTTGCTGAAACTGGGCAAGTGATGCTCTCTCCTGAATTCATAAAGAGAAAATACATTTGGAAAGAAAAAGCTACTGGGACTGCCTCTCAAAAGTTTTGGTGTTTGGAAAGTATCTTACGTACTGTAGTAACTGCTGTTTCTTGTGATGTTGCATTATCCTAAAAGGTAATGGATTAAACAGTAACATTATAAAATATATTATCATCTCAGCCTTGTTGGTATATTAAACTACTGGCCAATCTTCATGCTTAGTCCAGTATTTACATCTGTGAAAAGAGATTATAAAACACAATTGTACTTCAGCGTTACACAGTCCCTGTTATGCTCCAGTTGCAGAGGATAGAGGCTCCTAAAATTCCAGTTCGTTCTCATTCTCTGGTGGGTGCAAGCTGTCATGACGCACACTTTTAATCCTTGAGGGCTGCAGTTCGTGCCTGGCTAGCCCAGCTGTGTTAGAACAGCACTTAAAGATATGTAAAAGAAAAGGAAGAGAATCAAGTTCATAGTGTACCAGAATAACTTTGAAAATGTGCTTTGATTGTTAAAAATGATTCTTTGGTGAATCCTCCAGGGGAAGTTAAGGGGCCTTGCTCTGGTGCAGAGCCAGCTGCTGTAAGAGCTGGGAGTACTGGTGGAGGGGGGCTGGCTCCTCAGCGTGCTGTTGTACGGAGTGAAGCCCTGGTTTGGCCTTTAAGTTACATTTAACCTTCATAACTGCATTTCTACATTTTGTGCCTAAATATAAGGTGACAGTGTTTCCTGCAAAGTGTAGTAAACAGCATATTTCTGAATTTTAACCAATATAGTTAGTTCAATAGCACTTCAGGATGTGGCATGTCCTTAGTAAGGAAAGTGTTTATAGATGCAACCTGCAGGATTTTCAGCTTTTGAACACCACCTTTATTGTAGTGGCATTCTTGTGACTGTAATTGCTGTGGCTACTTGAAGCAAGGGTCGTGGCACCTGTAAATGCCGGTCTGTCTCTAGCTAATAAGTAAGGACCTGGACCTTCATGGGTACTCGAGTACTTAGTGGCCATGGGTTTGTGCAGGACTGGGTGTGGGCACATCTGAGCATCCAGCTGGTGAGCACTGTGCATTGCCAGGCAGCCTTCTTTGATATTGCCTGGAGCTGTAATATGGAAAGGATGGTCTTTTGGCCCTTCCATGTCACTTAAGAAGGCTGAGAAATGCTCTATAGCTGCAATGACAAATTTAATGTTCTCACAACTTCTCTATAAATTTGATTTCTGTTAGAAAAATTGGTACTGCATATCAAGCTTCAGATACACCGATATTATGTATTCTGAGTATGCAAATAAGGTCTTGAAAGATCATTTGAGAACTGCTGAAATGCCTGGTCCCCATCACACTGAAGTTGTCCACAGGTCTGAAGGTGGCACTGAGAGCTTAAAGTCCTCATACAGGAGTAAGTTGCTTGATCTCATAGAAGGTAACTCCTGGAAGGCAGACTGGAGCAGCAAAAATGCCTTCCACTCCTCTGTTTTGTGAAAGGAGGTTGCAATGATGGTGACTATACAATGCAAACCTGGTGACGGTCCTTACAAACAAATTAAGCTAGTGGGTGGGTAGATGGCACATACTTAGTGGGCCAGATTCCTTCTTGATATCTCCCACTGAAGCACATTCTTTTCTGTGCTTCCCTGGCAATGATGAAAAGTGGTAGGAGAAGCAATGGTGTTTTATCCACGCTGGGCCCTCTTCATAGGGAGATTTAACATACCTTATTAGATCAACGCAGTAATGCATATCCTGCTCCTTACAAGATATGCTCAATTGGAATTTACGCCACTTCCCAGGACAGAATATGCCACGTTTGGGAAGTTGGTTACCACAAGGTCATTTTCCTGTTGCTTCTCCTTCCTTCTTAGACCTGAATTCAGAACTTTATTTCCTACGCAAACAATTGCTGTTCTCTCTGAAGGATTAAAAATATTCTGTGAAATAAGTCAAGTCTCTTAGAACAGCTCACTGGAGTTTGTCGGCTTCCTTGGAGTGTCTGCAGATGATGCCAGAAAAATTTCTATTGCTAGATAGCCTCAGGCTGAATTTAACACTTAATCTAGGTCTGCAATTTGTGAAGTATCCATCTTCCAAGTGATTCTGGATCCCAAAGCTAGGCTCTAAATATCTCTGAGGTCTGGAGGAATTTGAAGTCATAGCTGTACTTTGGCTTAAAGCTCTCCCTCTAGTACTGATGTGAAATTATCTTGGGAGGAACACAGAGTGGCCTAAGGAATTTAGAAAGATCTTTGTTTTTCAGCACTTAAATACACTGAAAGCCTTTTTGGCTCTCTTCCTTCTCTTTGCTTGGCTTTCATAAGATCTTATGATCCATTGCAAAGAGAAAGCACTCCTTCAGCCCTTTAAGAAAAGCTGTTTGAAGAAATAAAAGCAAACAACTTAAAAGTTTTGTTTGCTCAGTTTTCCACATAAAAAAAAAAATCCATCATGCTTGGCTTAGTTGTGGTCAAGTAGATGATGTTTGGGATTTGATTCATGTATGTTTTGAGACCTTTGCAGTGGAGGATGGAGATCTGCTGTGGGTCAGAGGCTGGTGTTGGGGTAAAGCTGACAGTTCCCACATTGGATGCCCTACATGGGAAGGTGTTTATTCAGGTGTTAGTAGGTGTCTGGTAGCAGCACAAGAAGTATTCAGAGCTGCAGCTTTCTCAGCTGCAATTTGAAATGTTTATCTGTGTAAACTGCTTTGTGAGGAAACTCATGAAGGTCATCTGTTCTCCTCTTCTGCTGAGCTTAGGTCTGTGTGTCCTAAGTCCCTGCAAGTATTTTGTGTACTCTCTATTCATTGGCCATTAACTCGGAACCACAGTGTTGCCTTATTAATTACGAATGGGTGCCCTACCTCTTAAAACTGTGTCTGCGTCTGATTCAAGTCTTGCTTTTCCCTCCTGCATTAAGGTGACTCCATCACTGACTCAGGTGCTTCTCCTCTTTTACTTGTTTAAATGAGTTCAGAAACAAGCACTCAGACCCCAGTGTCTTAACCATCACTTCAAAAACGGTTTGCTGCTATTTACTTGTATTCAGGTTCAGGCAAAACAACCCAGTAGCTTTCTGAGGCTTCAGGATGTGCCTTGGGATCAAGATTTAAATTATATAGCTATTTAGAATAGCTGCTTTGCATTGTTCAGTAGTAAGGAAATATTGCAGAAAAAACTCTCACTGTTTTTTACAGCTGGCTTACTGCACAGAGCAAAATTTTCCATCAGGCATGTAAGATACACGTGATCATTTAAGAACAAAGGGTAAATAAAAATAATAACCAAAAATAAACTGAGAACATGCCACCTTGTTATTTGTCCTTTAATGTTTTCAAAGCATTTGCATTTCAAAACACACTAATCTGTCCACTTTGATTTATTTTTATTGAAATACAAATCAAACTCAAAGCCCAAGGGAAGGGGGATTTTTTTAGCCTGTGGCAGAGAAACAATTTTAATTTCTTTTAAATGTATTCTGCACTCCTTTGTTCTTGCTCAGTCAAAACATATATGGATTTCAATGAGTTTTGTTCAGCCAAGGAGTAACTGAGGACTGCACAAGAAGCTTTTTGACTGTTTGTAGCTCTGTAAATCCCCTCAAGTGTTGAGGCAAGGTCAAGAAACTGCCCTACTTCCATGATTACAAGGAAAACTACATGTTTGTGGGAAATGAGAAGCCTAAGGGGAGAAGTTCTTTGATAATTACATGACAAGCAGAGGATGCTGGTGACTGACTGGGCCCTTTGCTCCAGGGAAATGCTGAAGGACTTCAAGCAGTTGACTCCAGGCTATTTTCAGCATCTGCATTGGGTACAAAATCGGCCACTGTCCAAGTGCCCAAGCTCCTTATAGGTGGAGAGTGACTGTACGTAGCTGCTTAGCATCAAACCACAAACTTCCCCGCAAACCTAGCAAAAGGAACTGTTAGAAATAGGTGCAATTTGGACATCTGCTTTCATTTTAACAAACTATCAATTTCCGAGGAGGGGGAAAGCACTTTGTGAATCCCTGCTCAGTTCAGTTGACCCACCTGGATTTCAGACAAGATCCCAGGAGACCAAGGGCAGGACCACCCAACTGGAACCTACCTCCCCCAGTGAAAAGAAGGCACTGGGAGGCTGCTGTAGTAGTAGTTGGGAAAATCAGAGCATACACTTTATTTGTTGTGGTTTAGGGGTTCAGGAGGAAACTCCCCCTTGTCATTACATCTTGCAGGAATTTACTAATGTTCAATGCCTTCCAAGAGGCCATTTCTCTGGTAAAAAGATGAGGTTTTCAGGGAAAGGCTCCTGAGGTCCTTGTAGTAGGTACTGCTTGAGTACCTAGCTCTGGGCAGGTTTGCACTGTGATGTAATGGATGAAATGGAAAATGGCAGAAGATTCCAATGTATGTGAGGCAAAAACCTACAATGCCTTTTACGTATCCTTTTCCCCTCAGTGCTTCTTTTCTGTGAGTCAAAAGCTTACTTAAATCACATTTGACTTAATAGGCAGATAGCATAACGGTGCTCATGGCCACTGCCTATATTTTTTTAATCCTGTGGACTGCTTTCACCAATAGTTTAGAACCAGAATACTGAATATATCAAAACCAATTTATTCACTTCTGCTAGGAGAGGCATTTTCCTGAATTGCTAACTCCCCTCCCCCACCTTTTCTCTTTCCTCTCTTCACCTGACTTGTCTGAATACATAATACATGAGATGAGAGAAAAAAACATCTTTCCCCACCATCATATTCTCTGCATGTGAAGAACATTGAACACTTCTCAGATCAATTAGTATTTCTAGCACAAAGGAGAATGATAGTTCTGTCCTCTTCAGCTATGGACGGAATGGGAACTAGGTAATTGCCTAATTAGAAATTAAGGGATAGGAATTTAGGGAATTTGCCTAAAGACTTTATTTTTGCCTGTTGAAGTCTGGTGTTTCTTGTTACCAACCTTAATTCTTCTCTAATGCCTTGTCCCATGACAAAACACCTGTTAATGTGAGAAAAGATTTCCAGAGCAATAAAGTACTATTTAGATATATTAAATGTTGAGTGTAGGGATGTTAATTCCTACGTGCACAAACTGGTGTTTACAGTGTCTCCCTTCAGATTGCTTCCAAAGGGAAAATGCAAGTACATGAAAAGCTACACACTGGTGTGAAAGTATTCGTGTTTGGTACGTTGCAAGTGTGGAAGGACCTGTGCTTTGGTTTATGTACCTCTGGAAGCATGTGCTGTGCCAGTGTACGCAGTGGGCAGTACACAAGCAAAAGCGCGCAGGGAAGATTAGCAGCCAGAGCACGTGATCTCTGAGGAAGAAGAATGACAGAAAATCTGAGTGGAAATTTACAGCTGCAGCTGGAGACACTTGAACTGTATCAGAGTAACCTCAATAACTGCTCTCTGGCAGATGCTGCAAAGGACTAACCCATTTCTTCATTCTAATGAATAATGGAAAAGGCACTCCAACATTACTAATTAGGAAAGATTTTATTCTAGGAGACTTTAATAAAGAATATTAATAAGCATCAACTTGAACAACATTTCAGGAGCATGGAGATGTGCAGAGAAGCTTAAAGTACAGGACTCTGGCAAAAGCTGCCAATGAAGGAGGTGGGAAAACTGTCCAAAGTACTGCATGGAAAAGAAGCTTCTCTTGTCCAATTCCCATTAAGCTCCAGTGAGAGGTACTGAGATCCTTTTCAGAAGACCTAATCCAATAAAGTCAGAAGGAACTTTTTCCAAGAAGGAGTGGGCATCCCAACACACTCAGTGTTTATGCAATTTCAGTTGCATGATGCCTTCCAGGACTGGCACATGGGCTGAACATTTGGCAAGGTTAGTGTCTCGGGACACTAGAAGAACACAAAACAGCTCTTTTCAGACAAGATGCAACTAGATATCAAAAAGCCAATAGTAAGAAACGGGACCTGTTTAACCAGCAGATTCATGCACAGGTGATGTGCTGCATTTGCAGCATTAGTGGCTGGCTCCTTGCCGCTTGTGTTAAGAGCAGGATCGGTCACTGTGCACACACTGTTCTCTTTCCACTGTTACTTAGCGCAAAGTAAGCACAATGTAATCCAGGTCATGTTAGGTGTTTTCTTCTAGAGATCGTTGTGTTGATCTCTTGCAGTTTATCTGAGGCACACACCTATTAAAAAAACCAATGGTTGTTCAAACCAGGGATTTAAGATAAAATATGGCCTATTGATGTGGTTCTGCAGGCAGCCCAGCTGTCCTAATGACTTTGTCCCCTGAGTGACTCACCTGGAAAATGTGATGAGAACAGGCCTTTTTAGAAATTCTAATAATTCTTGACTATCTTCCACTGGGCCTGGGTCTAGGCCAAATTTTAGCTCTGAAGACACTGTTTGTGCATTTGCATAGGCTTACTGATGGCATGTAACTCCAGATGTGAGCAGCTGGATGTGTCAAAACATGGCAACTAGGTCACAGCACTGAAATGGATAGGCTTCTTGGTTATTAGCTTATTAGCTTGGTTATTAAAACAGGCTTTTCTACTTTCTGTGAGTTATTCTAAAACCCATTTGAAAGGACTGTACAGAAGTAAACTACATCTGTCTGACTTAGACACTGTGCAATTTTGGGGCTAGTCACTTTTAGTTGTACCCACAATCAACAGTGGGCAGACCTTGCATCTTGGGAATTTCAAGTAAATGAAATTGACTGCAATTGCTCAGTGTTATTGGTGAACTAAGTAAGGAAGTAATGCTTTGACAATTTCACAATACAAGTAGCAGTGACTGCTTGAAGCTAACTGGGTGCTGTTGGATATAGGCTACAGTATCTTCAGAAACTAGCATGTTTTTGAAGTACTGTGTCATCTGCTGCATGTAGCAAATAAGACATGCTGCAAGGCTGGAGCAAGCTAGGGATGTGCCAGATTCACCACTGGCTGTTCCTCCTTCCTGCTTTTTTCTCTCGGGTGTGGGCACAGCAGTACCTCATTTGGTATATTAATTGGAATATATTAAATGTAATGCACACAGCAGTTTGGAGTCATAATGCAAACACTGCTGAAGATTAAATCTTCCTTCTACTAGATACTTACATGTTGTATTTCTCACAGGCCTTGTATCTGCACTTACACCTTTACATGACTGAGGTGCAGAGAAAAGGCAGAGCTCCTTTGTTTAAAGATAAACTTTGTTAAAATGGACAGTTCTGACTTCTGATTTCAAGTTAATCAGTAGCTGAGAGCTGAGCTCTACTGGTTTGTAAGCGAGTGCCTACCATCTGCCCCCAGCCCATGAATATACCTCCATGGGGTGGGGGTTCTAATCTTGTGCAGTATCTTCAGTTGGTAGCAATATATCCAGCACAGGAAAATTCCACTAGCACTTAAAATATTGTGGTGAAAGCCATGCTAAAATTTGAGGAAAAAACCCAAGTTCTAGATCTGCAGAGCAAGCAACTCTATTTAGTAATTATGCCCACTGAGGCTTCAGATGAGATAGTGCTTCACAAGAGGTGATGTGATTGCAGAGAGGTCTGCTTGCACTGTCCGATGCTCCAATACAATGTGGAGGTAGTGTATTTGGAAGAGATGACAATGGGATAAATTTGTCCTGTACTAAGCAAGCGACTTCCATGTTGGGACTCTAGCTGAGGTCCCTCATGCATTTGGCCCTTCTAGGATGTGTGCAATAAGACGATTGCTGACATATACACCAGCAGGTCTCAGGGAATTTGCAATGAAGTTGTTTGAGCATCATTTTTCATCCAGCTTTGTGGCTGCCACCGCACAGTTGTATTGCATTGGCTGCTCTGACTGAAGCAGATACTTTTTAAGTGAGAGTTGAAATAGTCAAACTTCCCTGAAGTGGGTGGGGAGGTGACCTATAACTGATTGTACCGCAAGGGAATTGCCTTTGCCTTAGAAAAATGTATGTTTTCATAAAGGAGCACTAACAGGAATATACCTGCTGGTGCAGATCATAGATCAGACTAAAAATACTAAGCTATGTACTAGAAGATCCTTTCGGAGGGAGCTTTTAATTTGCAGAGGTGGATTAATCTGGTATGACAGCTCATTAGATTTAGTACTGGACTTCCTTATAGCCATCACTGGGGAAGGCTCTGCTGTGGAACAGTTCACCTTAATCAAACAGACCTTCAAAGTGGCCAGATGTGTCTGCTCTCCCCAGTCAACTTTGTAGATGTCTAAAATTAGACAAATGAGTCCCTACACTGTGTATCTACACTACCTCACGGTTGCTGCTGTTAATTTGGCAGCAAGATGCCCTTGATCCTACTTATTCTGCATTTATAAATATTTGTTGCATCAGTGACTCAGACCCATTGATTGAGGTAGTTATCTGAGGTTGGGATTGATTTCTTATCCCTGGCCAGTAAATCTTTTTTCTAAGATTTGCCAATCGTCTACTGCTTAGGAAGCTCATCAAAATGTCAGGCTTAGTTTGAGTCCTGGCCAGATTGAGAGCAGTTACATCCAGTCCCACTTTCTGCGTAAGACCCAGGGAGATGCAGTCATGAAAATCTCTGGAAACTCATTTAGGTTTAAAAGATACCCTACCTGATAAACTATTGTGAATAACTGCTTTTTGTTCAAAGGTCCTCCTGGCAAGAATCTTCCCTGAGCCTGAGCTACTTGAGATAATAGATTTTACTGTAAATGGGCCAGAGTGTTTTCTCCCTTGGAGATCACACTTCTATGCATCACTGCTGTTCACTTACTGTAAACCAAACCAAATTTTGTTTATATAAATGGGGGGAAGGAAAGTTTGTGGTCATTGTGTGAGGGGTTTTTTTTGCTGCAATCCTTAATCTTATTGAATAGCTGCCTATCACAGAGATATCGAGTTTATTGATGAAGAAAGGAGCAGAAATGTGCTTTTGGCTGGGCTCCTTATCTAAAGGCTGTGATCTTTGTCAAGAAGATTGACAAAGCTTGTATTCACGTGATTTATTTATGCATGCTGATATGTATGGTCTAGGGACAGGCTTCTTCTAATGTTACTTTCTTGGAGACAGATGTCAGTGCTGTTCAGAGAAAGGCGATGTTGTGCGCTGCAGTACTTTGACGTGCTGTCCATCCTGAATATTCCTCTCCTGAATTAGCTCCGTACAAGTTACAGATGGGGAGCTGTGCTATTATGTCTGTATATGGGCTGTACTGTGGTCTTTTGAAGTGAAGAGGTGACCACTTCCAAGCAGAAGTCGTTTTAGCCACTGACTTAGTATTGTTCTAAAGCCTGCTGCCATTTCAAGTTGGCCATCACAACCCAGGAATCAAAGGCTAGAAGGAGTTAACGTCAGCCTGACACCTTGTTTCAGGATCACTGGGTTTAAAAAATAGCAGAGAACCAGGAAACTAGAGAGTGCATAAACAAAGCAAGCAAGGGCAAGTCAGTCACCCTGGAAGACTCCCTCCCACTGAGCAGAGTGTAATATGTTTGAAATAGTTTGACTTCAAACTACCTCTGGTAAGTTATTTCCCATCTTATTGTCTATAGAAGAGCATCACTGAACGACAGCATGGTCTGCCTCTAAAAATCCTTGAGAATGGCAGCTGCCCATAGCTACTTCCCAAATGGTTTAGTCTTATCCAGAACTTAATGTGTCTCCTATAGACAGGGCTGGTTAGCTGCTAAAAGATGTGCAGCCTCCAGGCTATGGGACATGAAGACTGACTAAAGAAAAGTCATATTCTGTGAGAAGGGATGCTCTGGGTCTAAAGCATAAGGGATTTTCTGGGTAACTTGGAGTCAAGTGACTTCCACGTTGAGCTCAACCTTTGCTCAGGGCCACCTGAACACATCTGTATCCACTCTAATATGCACGAATAAACACCAGTTGTAGAAAAGGCCTCTCCCTGAAGCACAACAGCTTAATGTCTTCGTTTTGCTATTAGTGTAAATATGAGACTAAACTCCCATCCCTCCTTTGATTTCCCTCTCCCCCAAGGTTTATAATGTATCTGCTAGCAATAGCTGTAGTTCAGCTAATTAAACCCACCAGCAGAAGCTCCAAACCAAATCACCCACACCAAGCTACCCTGTGATATTTCAAGGCCCTTGAATACTCCCCTGCTAAATATGCATAGAGACTTCTCACAACAGCTGCCATAAGGCGTAAGTTATTGCTAATGGAGACAGAATTCATTACTTCAAGCCTGTAATGAGTCAACTACAGGCCAGTGCCACTGCCGTGCACAAAGCTACCCTTTCAGCCTGGCCACTAGGAGTGACTTGGCTCCATGTTGGCAAGGTCCGGTGGTTTCTGGAACAGCCACTCAGAATATAAATTCATTGACCTAAATTGGTTAGATACCAAACACAGTAGCTTCGGAAAAGGAGCAGGAAGGCAGATAAGGGTTTTATTATAGCCCTGTGGAAGCAAATTGAATTCAATCTCAGCAGGTACCACTAGATGTAATGCTCTGGGTTGTTTTGTTTATTTTGCTGGAGGGAAGTGCTTCGCCCTCACTGGTCATTAATCAGGTTTAAAGAGCCCATTTTATTAGTTACTCTGCTACACAGATTTTCCCCTCTTGCAGGGTATTTTAAATAATACGAATCAACATTCAACTTGAAAACATTAAAACACTTGGCAGGGAAATTTCAAATAAGTGCATGAAAGGATATAAAAAGTAAGGTCAATTTAACTGGAAAATGCATTACTCATGTAAGTCCTAAATAACTGCTGAGTGTGGAAAGGCTGATAAAAACAAACAAATCAATAGAATTAATTAACTGGGAGGCAGTGTGGTCTAGCAGAAAAGACCACAAGGATGAGAACGTAATCCCCTTGTGATTTCAGCCTGTGCTCCAGGATTGAATAACTAGGTACTTAGGCTTCAGTTTCTTCTTAAAGCTGTCTAAAGGATTTAGGTGTTCACATTAATAGGACTTGGGTCTTTAGATGCCTTGCCTTTGTCCATCTGCACCACAGATAAGAGTATCACTTAATCATTGTGCTTCCAAAGTGTGTTCAAGGCAGGTAGTGAAAAACCAAAGATCTCAAGGGCTAAGAATTTGGACTGTGCTCTGGTGAAGGTAATGGCAAGTCCCCACCTCCCCAATAAACAACAGCAGGGTGTAGTTCTGTCTTCAGCTCTGCAGAATCAATGGGCTTCGAAATTACTGTTCCTTGGTTCACAATTTTCACCAAGAAATGCAGGTAGCTGCAGGGAAATCCTGGTATTCTGCAGGACTTAGTGTGTGAACCTTTTGTAAAAGCCCTTTTTAGATGAAGCCTGCTAGGCATTTAATCTCCCTGAACATGCCCAGGTTCTATAAGACTAGCAAAGCAGTACTGAATTAATCAAAATCCCTCCCTACCAAAGTCTGTCCAGCATCAACAGAACAACTTGTTGCATCCCAGTCACGAGGCTGTGCTTTTGTAGGGTGTGCAGATCTCCAGGGGAAGTGGCATCATAGCTGAGCTAGAAGCTGCAAAAGACATGCTTATTATACTGATTTATTGCTGGGGGTCTTTTTTATGAGTCTGACTGAATTTTCACCTGGATTTTAAAGCCTTTGCAGCTTTAGGCATAAGCTTGCAGGGAATATAAAGCATGACCTGTAGCGGTGGTACACTTGAGACCACACAAGTGAAAGATCTCGTCTACTAACCACTGCCCTATGTATCTATCCCCTTTTCAATCCAATCTTTTAAAGCAGTCCTGTTCCCTCAGCACCAATACATCCATTTCCAAAGTGCTGTACTCTTCCTGCTGTGTTTATTCAGCTTGGCTCAAAATGCAGTTTCCCTAGAGCTGGAATCACAGCTTAAGGTCTAACTCTGCTGGGCATATCTACAGTGCTATAATGTCTTCTAATGCATCTCAAAGTGTGTATGTGGAGCCAAGGTCTGGCACAGGTTATAAGTGATGAAGCCCATAAAGCAGCAGACAACTTGCAATCCTGGCAGCAGATTGCTCCTAACTTTAATCACCCTAAGATATTCTATCTATGGTGTAAGTTCTGTATATTTGTGACATACTTTGACATCGTGGATGTTTTTTACACGTCAGCCCTTTGTGCTTTGATAAAATAATCCACAATAAACTCTGCAACTCCTCTAGCTTAACTGCAGTTGGTTGATTTCTGCAAAGAAGCTTCACATTTCATCTCTGCCTTGTCCTGCCTTTTTGCCAGAAAATAGGAACAGACCTCTTCCCCTGCAAGACAGCAGGACAAATCTAGAGCAGTCCTGGATGGACAAAGCTGGTATCAGTGCTCTTCTGGGACTCTGCAGTCAGTGCAATCATTTTGACAGTTTTCTTTCCTGAGCTGCTCCAGATCTAAATAAGGCAGCCATATGCCAGCCTGGTCACAGTACTATTTGTTTCTGCAGATCTACTCAGATATTTTTTTTTCTCTTGTTGCTGAGACTTTTTATACCACACTTCAAATGTCAGAAGCCTTCAATGACTGCTTGCAAACCTATGCTTTCCCAGAAAAACACCTGAGTGCAGGGAATGTGGCGGTGAAATTAGCTGAAATGTCTGTCATATTCCCAGGTAGTGTTGGTGACCCTAAACCCCAGCTTGAACTTGACCCAAGCCAAGCAGGACTGCCCTAATCAGTTTGCAGTGGCAACATCCCTAAGTAAAGCATATTTTTTGTGCTGAGTTTATGCGAAACTAAAAAGTGGCTCTGATGTAAAACTAACACTGATTATAATCCTGCCTTATTAGGGTGCTCTGCTTTAGGTGGGAACGTTGTAAGGAGAAAGAAAGGTGAAGGCCAAGATCTGGTGGGCTAGAGTTAAAGGAAAATTAAAAGTGATAACATCTAAATACAAGACAGCTTTGGGGAACTAAGTAGATTGGAAATAAACTGAACAAGTCATGTGCCACAAGCTGTGGTTACAGCCACTCAGTACTGGGTACAGTAAGGCCAGTCAGCAAAATTCTTGAGGTTTACCAGCAGCAGGAGCCCGTGAACCTGAAAGCCCAGACCTGAGCATCTGCTGCAGTAAGAGGAGGTATGTATCTAGACAGCACTCAAAAACTTACAGGCAGAACTAGCACAACCATCAGGTACAGACTACGGGGCAGAGACCAATAACTCAGTCTTTTGGACTTGATAAATGCTCAGTAAATATTTTGTGTTGGAGCAAGTAAACTAGAATTTGTTGCTCCAGGCTTGCGAAGGAAAGAGGTGGAGAACCCTTTTTGAAGTACAGTGGGTATGGTGTGACCTGTGAAAACAATGTTCAAGTCACATGAGAGTGAGTGATCTCACATGATATATTTGTGGCTGTATCATAAGGTAAGTCAGAAAGAATCTTCTAGATTTTTAGAAGCTGACTTTGAGATCTTGCTGAGGTAACCTTTAAGTTGTTTGCATTATAGCTTCTTGGCACTGTGGGAGTGCAAGAAACTGGATGTAAATGCCACAGACTTAGGCTGCTGAAGGTGACTAGAAACACGGGCCATATTGTACCTTAAGTCAATTCTTGGACCTGTCTAAAATCATATAATCATTAAGGTTGGAAAAGACCTTTGAGATTGCCAAGTCCAACTGTTAACCCAGCACTACCAAGTCCACCACTAAACCATGTTGCTAAGCACTGCACCCACGCATTTTGTAAATGCCCGCAGGGATGGTGGTACTACCACCTCCCTGGGCAGCCTGTTCCAGTGTTTGACAACCCCTTCAGTGAAGAAGTTTGTCCTAATATCCAACCTAAACCTCCCCTGGTGCAACTTGAGGTTGTTTCCTCTTGTCTGTCACTTGTTATCTGGGAGAAGAGACCGACCCCCACCTGCCTACAACCTCCATTCAGGCAGCTGTAGGGAGCGATAAGGCCCCCCCCGAGCCTCCTTTTCTCCAGGCTGAACACCCCCAGTTCCCCCAGCTGCTCATCACATGACTTGTGCCCCAGCCCCTTCCCCAGCTCCGTTGCCCATCTCTGGACACGCTCCAGCACCTCCGTGTCTGTCTTGTAGCGAGGGGCCCAAAGCTGAACATGGGACTTGAGGTGCAGCCTCACCAGTGCCAAGTACAGGGGGACGATCGCTGCCCCTGTCCTGCTGGCCACGCTGGTCTGATACAAGCCAGGATGCTGCTGGCCTTCTTGGCCACCTGGGCACACTGCTAGCTCATGTTCACCTGGCTGGCAACCAGCCCCCCCAAGGTCCTTTCCCACCAGGCAGCTTTCCAGCCACCCTTCCCCAAGCCTGTAGTATTCCATAACCTTCTCCAGTACTGAGGGCAGGCTGACAGGTCTGTAGTTCCCCACTTCCTTCCTGCCCTGCTTGTAGATGGCTGTCACACTGGTAACCTGCAGTCTTCTGGGACCTCCCCAGTTAGCCAGGATCATTGATAAATGATGGAGATTGGCTTGGCAAGCTCCTTTTCCAGCTCCCTCAGTACCCTTGGGTGGATCCCATCCAGCCCCGGAAACCTGTGTGTGTCTAAGTGGAGCAGCAGGGCACTGTTTCCTCCTGGATTGTGAGGACTTCATTCTGCTCCTCTTTATCCTTGTCTTTCAGCTCAGGGGGCCGAGTACCCAGAGGGAAGCTGGTCTTTCTAATTAAAGACTGAGGCAAAGAAAGCATTAAGTACCTCAGCTGGTTCCTCATCCTTTGTGGCAGTGTTGCCTGCTGTATTCAATGAAGGATGTAAATTATCCTTGGTGGTCCTCTTGTTTCTAATGTATTTGTAAAAACATTTTTTACCTTTTACAGCACTGGCCAGCCTGAGTTCTAGCTGGGCTTTTGCCTCCCTAATTTTTACCCTGCACAACCCTGTGACATCCTTATAGTCATCCAGAGTTGCCTGTCTCTTCTTCCAAAGGTGGTAAACTCTCCTTTTTTCCCTGAGTTCCAGACAAAGCGCTCTGTTCAGCCAGGCCCATCTTCTTCCCTGCCAACTCGCCTCTTGGCACATGGGGATGGCCTGCTCCTGCGCCTTTAAGATTGCCTTCTTGAAGAACATCCAGTCTTCCTGGACCCCTTGGCTCTTCAGAATCATGTCCCAGGGCAGAGATCAATGTAGATCAATGTTACCAAGCTTATGACTTCTAGTTGTAGCTGTGCCTTAAGTTGTCATCCCACGTAAAAAGCCAACAGTTTGCCTTAGAGGTGGTATTTCAGTAATTCACTTGCATTTTTGTGCCCTTGACTGTGAAATGCATCATCTCAAAAAACCAGAGATGTCACAAATTCACATTATGCTTTCTGGCAGTGTAGACTCATCTTTGTACACTGATTAATCTCACAAATGCAGTTTACACTGGTTTGAGTTTAGGGATATTGGATAATATATAGTCTTATGGCCTAAGACCTTCCCTTAAACATCCAAAACTCCAGCAGTGGAGTCTCACTAGCTAGATCTGGATGCCCATGCAGTACAACAAACCCATCGTTTGCTCAATCATAAATTGTGCCTAATGTCTATTGCTAGCCAGTAATTCAGACACCTATTTGTGACTTTTTGCATGCATAAATGAGTGCTGATTAGTGTCATCAAGGCTGCAGGAAGGTGGGTGGTATGAATGGATTGCTTTCTTCAAAGCTCTGTAAAATATTCCTTCCTCTGACAGTCATTAAACCTAAATGGGTGGGAGTACTAGTGTTCAGAAAGCTTAAGCAAGGTTAAATATTGCTGTGGTTAGACCTGTTCTAGCTAACTACATCTGACTGTTGCTTCCTTCAAAGCAGGCAATAGCTTTTATGGTGTACACTGTGCAAAAGTAGAGGAAAAATACTGTCCCTTCAAACAACTTTTTTTGGCACTGAAAGATCTCTGGGTCTTGAAATGAGAATTTCTGAGAAGGAACATCTGTGGCATAAAGCAAAAGGGTTCAAGTGCATTTCCAAGTCTAAACAAAGCAATGGCTGCAGAGGTGTGCAGAGAATGTCTGTACCATCCTTTGGGGAACACCTTGGGACTGGTCATCCAGGCAGTGGTTGTCCCAGTGTCACTGCCTGCAGACGCCAGTGTTCCTGAGGGTATACAGAGACACCACATACCTGGCAGCTTACTATTAGTTTATCATTAAGCAGCTTGCTGGCATGTCGAGTTAGCTGGAACATGATGTCTTCAGCCACCCTGCAAAGCACCTGTCCCTGGACAGGTAGCTTATGGCGTACACCAAGTCATGGCAATTCAGACTTGCACATCTTTGTTTAAAGATTGCGTAAGGGCTGGAACGCTCCGGTTTGGTTATGAATAGATATTCAGCATCATTAAGGAAAAGAAGCTGGGAGCTGTTACCACAGCTAGCACCTTATCAAAAGGATTTGTTGTTTGGCAGAGAAGTTCACATAATCTAAGGAGGTTCAACCTGGTTTTTGTTAACACTTCTCTGAAGTGGAGTTAGGCTGGTGTTGGATATGCAAGATGGGAAAATGTATGTGCTCTTGGCTTTTCCTAAGTGCTTGCTTATATTCCAAGCCTTACTGATAGTCACAATCTCTCTAACCCATATTTGTCCACTTCTCTGTTCCCAACAAGCCTTGTGCTCCCAGACCAGGCTGCCCAGTGCCAAAGCTGCTCCTTGAACACCAGGGGAAGGTGAGACCCGCCAGCTTGCAATTAAAGAGCATACTTAGTAAATTAGAGGATGTCAGCAAGCCATGGCTGATTTCTGGATTCATGGTGTCTGTGCCTTTTACAGGGAACAGATGAGCAAGGGCTGCTCAAGGTTTGGGTTGGCTAAAGGTGAAGAGACCTGCAGAGATTCAGGCAGATGCTCAGTTATTTCTTTTTTTGCCAGCTGGTGGATCAAGAAGGCCTGTTAAGTGGGAGCTTTCAAATCTTGCACATGGGGTTTATCTCATTTGGAGGGGATAAGTGAGGGAGGAAGAATCTTTTAATCAGAGGTAGCAGAGCAAATTGAGCATGGCAATGGGAGCAGCCTTCCAAGGCTGACAGAACTGCAAAGCTGCCCACTGCGTGGTCTACTGGACACTCCACCTTCCTGGTCTCTATGTAGCTACTTTGAAGAAAAACAAAAGGGTCACAGGAGCTATACTGAGCTCTGCCCTCATTGACAACCAAACCCTCTAGTTCCACTTTCCCTTCTGCCACGGTGACACTTTGCATGTCCACTTTCCCTGCCCCAGACCATACATGAGCCTAAAGGCAGAAAAATGCATTTGATAAAAACTTCAGTCATCTTCTCAGAGCTAAAGAACAAAGGTAAATTTGCTTGGAGCACTGAATTGTGAATCTTGAATAAGAACTATACTAGCATCAACAATGGGATTTATTAATCTCTACTTGAAGCCTTTCAGACACAAATATACAGCCAGGTCACTGTAATTTAGGCTTTCCTTATTCCTTCCCAATGCCTTCCCAATCCTGCACCCCCTCTGAAAAAGGTATGCTATTTTCACATCAACTTGAGCTCTATTTTGAGAGAGGGGAAGCAATAGGTAAGCAGGCTGAGCAACCAGGCTGTGTAAAGCACAGATAACAGAACAAGCTTTCAACAGTCTCCTTTCAAGCTTTTGCAGAAACCAGAGATAACAGCTGAACAAACTCTTCACAGGAAATTTGTAGGATGCAGGGATGGAGTGTGCTGGTTCTCCATGATGGGATGTCAGGAGATGTGCTCCCTGGGTGAATGTGCCCATAATAGACAGGGCTATCCAGTCAGCTTTGCCTCTGTTTGGATTCTTTCCCCTGAGTGGTCTTCCAAATGCAACTTCTTCAAAGACTCTACTTATGGATGTCCTTCATCAACAGGCTGTAACACAGTTATCTAAAATAGCTATTGAACTATAAGTTAGCTATTTTATAGACAAAATGTCAATTAACCTGAGTGTCTGTGTAAAGCCACAAATTTTTTTCCCCAATTTTTCTAGGGCTTGTGATGAAAAATGTCATTTGTTAAAAGAACATTCACTCCTGAGTGTTCTCCAATACTGAATGCCTGCAAGCATGAGGTAACTTTGACACCGAGGTTTTACACACTCCCACACAGATGAATGGTGTGAACTACAAAATACACACAACGTGCAGAATTGGCCCCGCTTTAACTGTGAAACACTGGAGTCAGGTTCAGGTCTGAATCTGCAGTGAAGGAGGGACAGGGGGGCAGCGTTAAGAGTTTTTTCTTGGGGGGAAGGAGTAAGGAGAGGGAAGTGATACAAAAGGTGTCTGTCCTATCACTAAAAACTTATTTTAAAAAAATAAAAAATGGTTTGACTCCCCCCCCACCCCTGCCAAAAAAATGCACCTTCCCACAAGACCTAAGTAATATGCAGAGGAGTAGCACAATGGATGCTCATCTCCAGAGACATCTGTTCAAATCTTAGCTTCAAATCATGAATAAAAAAACCTTGTTCATGTTATCCTAGTACCCATGTGTACTTCAGAAAAACAGCAGACGACTTGCAGTCTGTTCAAGCAACCTTGTACTTGCAATGAGGTAGGGCAGAATTAGGGCAGGCATAATAAAGTTTGCTAGTACGTTGGCAGAGCTGGTACTATTTACTTGCTGATAGACCTTTGGCATGAATAAATAGTTTTCTATTGCTTGCTTTTGTAGGCTAATACTGCAGCTTTTCCTTTAGCCATTTTTTCATGGAACTTGAAAGACCTTAATATCTTTAAGACCTCTTTCCCTTTGCTTTTGGGGACTTCATCAGAGCATAGTGGCACAAGCCTTGTTTTCAGATAAATTAAAGAATCAAAGGAAGTAAGCTTACTAGCTAAATATAAAGTCCAAAATTTTGGAGCTTCAGAAAGATAGAAGGGGAGGGAAATGCATTTCTAAAGGTTATACCAGGTGCAATAAAGGAAACGCAAACTGACTACTGACTACTACTTTTCCACTTGATATCAAAATTTCTATATTAGAACTGAGGTATCTTTAACATCAGTGCCCATATTAAGTGTAATTGTTGGGACTGAGGCTTTTACTTGTCGTACTTGGAAGCTTTAGAATTTACAAGTGCCTTTCACATAAAATAACCATGTTCGTTCTCCCTCCATACTTCCATTTAACCTCCAAACTAGGCACTGACAGTGAGCGCATGGCAGAGATTTGTGTGAAGTGAAGATCTATATTCTGGGCTAAGCCAGCTTTGACCTGGAAGGGAGGTTCATCTTATTCATGGGAAAGAAGTAAATACCATGCAGTGGCAAAGCAGTCCAATGCACAAACTGCTGCTTTCCTTACTTGTCCTGCTCTGTTCAAAGTCTTTTCTATAGCACCGATCTTTGCCAAGTCTCAAAGAGTGGCCTCGACACAGAACTTGGTCTTGCAACTATTAAATATTAATGATCTTGACTTAAGCATGAAGGTAGATACGATTCTGTGGCACTGTTCTGGAAAAGTAACTGTAAGCACAAACAAGTTTATTCCCATTAGATAAATCACTTAAGAATGAACTTAAGTGTTTCATTTAATGAGCCCTAATCACTTCGCAAAAGCTTCCTGTGTATATTTGGGTGAGCCAAAAATAAATCCAATGTGTCTGGATTCTTAACTGTATCTCCCAGCAGATACTGACTTTTCATTAGTTTGTTTTAAAGCTGGTGCTTGAGAGCACTGTATTTCTCACTATTGACTCTCTGCTAGTTTTACAGCGTGCATGTTTAATAAACTGACCATAGAATTAGATATGTCATCAGTTCAGCAAGGTCTGTTCGGCATCTCATAAAATACCAGCCTCCTGTTTAAAGTGTTTTATACAGAATGGTTTGTATGGAAGTAGTAATATTGTAACCCTGAACGCTAAAGGAAGCAGAGAGGCAGTAAAATGTGTCTAAAACAGCCCTGCAACTACACGCCCTTGTTGCTCAGATGCACACAAGCTGCTTGTGAGAACCAAGTGTCACCCAGGTGCCCAGATTTCACTTCAGTTCCAAGATCTATCCCAGAGAGACACCATATGTAGAAAATAAAGATTTAAAAGGATTTGTTTATATTGCACATTAAATTCTTGGTGTGGAAAGGTTATATATAACCATGACAGAGCTTACAAACTTGAGAAAAATGTCTCATACAGACCAGCTGAGTGATTAACACATGCTGAGCCCAGTAGAGAAGATTCTGTACCCAAGCTCTGGAACTTGAGGAGAACACCTTGGCTCCTCTGCAAAAGGGAAGAAGTCTGTTAACTTCTGCACTGAACTTGTCTGCAATCCCAAGGAAGCCTCTTTTTATCTTGTCAGTAGTTCAAAGTTACTTTATGTGAAAGACAGGCAGATCCAGGAGGAGGAAGCAAACGAAGTGGCATAAAGAATACAGGTGATATTATTCAAAGGGCAGGCTAAGAGCTCTTGCAATAAGATTTGGGATGACATGAAGTGGGCAGAACTGTCTGTGCTTGTATTAGTTCAATCTGCGCTTTGATCCTGACCTGGCGTGATGAGAATTTCAACTGTAAGCACGGATAAGAATGGGAGTATCTTGGATATTGTAAAGATTTAAATTAAACCTGATGGTAAGGGTCAAGTGAGAGTGCCTCTGAAAAGGTGACCACACAGGGACCTGAATGATAGGCAGAATGGGGGGGTCTCAGCAGGGAGCAAGTAAAGTGGGGATCTGGTCAATCTCTGCTAGTGGTGCTTTGTTGGCATCAGCTCCCATGTCCTGATGGCTGCCGGGGAGAGCTATGCCAATTCAAATTTTGGTGAGGAAGTCTCCTACTGACTTCAGGGCCCTCACTGGTGTTGCTCAAATCTGTTTGGAAGCTAGCTGGTGCCATGGAAACATTTGTGTACTTGTAACTACTGCAAAGGGATGAAGGGCTACCAATTTTTCTCTCATTATTGCAATGCTGATTCAATCAGCAGAGTGTCATGTAAGACACAGTCCAGTCAACAGCCTCTAAAACTCAAGGTGGCCGAGTGTGCTCAGTTGGCCAAAGCACACTTGGCACCTGGGCCCATGTAGACATGGCTGCCTCATCCAATTTCTTTAGAAAGCAATTGTATTTGCATATTAAAAAAAAATTGTAGTTAATGGGAATGACAGATACTTATTACTTCTCATTTCCAACACAGGACTAATTGTCTCCTATCCCTAGTAAGCAATTTGAAGAAATGCTGGTGTAGGAAGAATTAGATAATGAAGCTCTTTTTATCTGACACTTACATGTAATTTACTTCTAAATCAACTCCACTGGGAGGTGGCACAAGCTGTGACAGTGCAGAGAATATTTTAATGGTTTTGGCAAGAAGTCAAACAGAAAACTTTCTACATTTTAGTCCCAAGACCCCGGTGGCTAATATTTCAAAACAACAGGGGGTTAAGGGAGTAGGGGTGTTAAATGTGATGTTGTGAACAGAGGTCACTGTGATCAAAAGGAGCTGGTGAGGACAGATTTGCACATCTTAAATACCTGCTTATTATGTTATTTTACTGTTTTTAATAAAAAAAAACACCAAAAACCTATGAGAAAGTATAGGAAGAGCTGGCTATTGGTTGGCTTAATCCCAGCTCTAGAAGAAAAGAAAACAATTTCCTTCAGCATATCAATACATAAGTTATTGCTTTGCCGTACTCTTTGTATTAACATACATTCTTACCGTTTCCCATTATAGAAGTCAACAGTCTTTAGTATGGTTACTTAGGCCAAGCTGTGATTTAAGGAGAGAATCTGGTGATGATAAACAGCACACTACAAAAATACAGTCACTTGGTATCTAGAAGTAGACTAAATATTTTTCCCATGTTAAGACATTTAAGTGTTATCCAGATGAGCTGGAGTAACAATTGCTGCTTTGAAGCTGAAATAACAATAGTGCTTAGTAGAAGAATAATTTAACTTAAGACCTTCAAGCATGCCCTGTAGGAGTACAGAGGAGATGGGCCTGGTCCTTAGTGAAGACTTCGAAGAGAGAATGCATTTGCTGCAAAGGCTTTTGCGGTGTATGTTTTCTGTGTCCAAAGATACTTCACTAAGAAATGGTTGGTCAGTTCTAGCTTCTTAATGATTCCTGGTAGTAAAGCACAAGCAATGGGAATTAATGTCTAAAACTGTACAATGCCATCTCCCTTTGTTACAGTGCTCCATGCAGACTCTTAAATCAGCCTAATTTCATTCAAGTCTTACTCTGCAGCTGCTGTTAAATTGAGTCCCTGAAGAGAATAGAAGTTTGGAGGCATAAGAGGGCAGAACAGAGAATGTTTCTTTAATTGTTATTATCCACCACTCGGAGTCACTAGAGTAGAGGAGTAATTAGGGAATTGTGGTATATTTCAGTAAAAGCACCGCTTCCTCCCCTCCCTCTCCTTTTTTGTGGAAACCGTATTTCAGAGTTTGTCACATTTATAAGCCCTAGCAAGAATTTCATATGCAATAATCCCAACCTAATCATATCTTAACAAATCCTTTCTGCTGAGATTTATGGTGACTGAAAGAAGGCAATAGTAAATAACCATAATAGCAGGCACAGTGAGACATCGGGTCTGCGCTTCGTGACTTTTTTCACTAGCACCCCTTTTACAGCTGGCCTGGGAATAATTGTTTTTTTCTTTGCTGCTACCCAGGAGGTGAAGTTCCCAGTGCACTGCAGTAAACAGAATTGCTTTGGGATCCTCAAAACATATGTGCTGTTTTTACCATGGCTGGGAAGAGTGCCAGCGTCACCCTGAAAGAACAGACCGTACAAAAAGGCTGAAGGGTACAGCTTAACCAGGGGTTCCCCACAGGCAGAAACTGCGCAGGGAACTGGAGGGAGTACGATTCAGGCAGCTTGATAAATACAGTGTACAATCATTTGGGCTCAGAGCATGGAACTGATACAACCACTTTTCGAAGTGTGTGTTGTAGGAGGAAAAATGCCTCCATGAGTCTGTACTCTCCAACCCGTGTGACTAGAGTGATCAAGTGAAAAATTTATACTGCATTGACCTCAGAACAACCATCTTAATTTGACAATCATAGCTTTAGACCACTATTCTTTGTCCAATAACCTCTCTTTGAAGTGCAAGCTGCAGGATGCCAGCAGAGATGAGGCAATGACTGGGGAACAGAAAATCAAGGAGTAACGTCCAGTGGAGGGACTGCCAGTGACTTTTAGTTTCCCAGGATGAGAAGGAATATAGCCATAAATAGATTTTAATACAGATTTTGGCATCATGTAGTAACATAGGTTCTGCATGCATCACTCTAGGCAGCTTAAGCATGTGGATGTTATTTTATCTTCCTTTATAACGCATGCTGTAGGCATCTCAGCATCTGAGACAAACGTGTAAGGTGTCATCTCGCATGGGATGATGGCTGCTCACCTTCCAGCATGTAGGTTAAACCATATGAAGGGAAGTGGACTGAGCTGTGTGCACTTACAGGTGTTGCCCAGCCATATGCCTAGAATTTAGCTATTTTCTTCTATTTCAGGGGAAGCAAGGAAAGGAAAACAAACTACTTGCTTCATTTTCTTTTTCTCAAAATCAGATCTGAAAAATATCAGTTATGTTCCCAAGTTGAGAAACTCCTTGCATAACCATTTAATCTGGGGGAAACAGCACATTTCAGAACCAAACTGGAAAGTTTTTTTGCAAGAATTAATTAGCCTCAGTTTCCCTCTCTACTGCCTCCAGCAACAAGCAGATTAGGCAGAGCTGCTATACCAATGCCTTTTATCTTGCTACGCATTGCTCTTTGCAGCTGCCTTTTGGACTTGTGCTGTTGAAAACAGAAATTTTTATCTTCTGGTTGGTAAGAATTAGTGTTTTTCTGCTCTCTAGGCTGCACAAGAACTATTTTCTCCAGGCTACCTTAGAAAGACTGAACTTCCACAGGATCAGTGTGTAGCAGTGATAAATCCGCTATCTGTAGTTTCCCATCTGTTAACTGCTCCTCAGTCTGGATATCCAGCTCAGTGTTTGAAATTCATTGGATAGAGTTTTGTAGTGAGCAGACTTCAAATCACTGCTGCTTTGATGCTTGAATTTGATTCAAGAAATAAGGACAGGCCAAGAAATAAAGACAGTCTCTTATGCTTAAGCATTTGATACAACAGAAGACGACTAAACGTGTCCAGTGGCATGAGGCCTGATTTTTCTTTACTTGTATCAGTCCTGTGTTAATGTCAAGCATTTGCTGCATCTCTGACATAGCCCTGTTAGATCGAGTCCTCCAAATAAAGTGTGGGTTAGTCTGGTACTTCCCTGAGGAGTCCTCTTCAGGTGTTGCTTGCAGGGAAAGCTAGATGGCAACAGCATCAGAAGTGAGATCAGAACAAGTCAGGATGGACATCCTTCAGTGAAACCCACTGTCCCTTCAGGTTCAGTGACATCCCAGAGACCCTCAGACTTGCATGCTTCCCTGGAGCTGGATCAAGGGATGTAAATTTATATTAGAGCTTCTTTGGACTTGGTGTGCCCACGTACCCTGGGCTCCAGAAGGTGCAGAGCAGCGCACAGGGACCAGCTTGAGGTTACTTGTGTTTTAATCTACTCGCTGGAGGAGAGACTAGAGTACAGAGTCCACAGAAAAGAGTTGTTCAGCTGCTGGACACTGACAGACCCTGAGTCCCTCTTGGCTCCTTGAGGGAAAATGCTCAAAGCAGCTTAGTCTCATCGGGGTCTTTAATAGTGGGAATATCACCTCTAAAGAAATGTTGCACCTCAGCATAGTTGGAGGGACATGCCTTTGGGGGGGTGTTCTGTTGTGTTGGCATAATAATAAAGAGTATCGCCTGGAGTGGAAGGATCTCATAAAGGTATTATCTCATTTTTGCCCTGCAGAGCCAAAGAGCTGGGGTATATCAGGTGGGGTAATGCCCCAGGAGCCCTATGAGAAAATTGTTTGAACTGAAAAAAATAACTGTTTTCAAAACCTGCAGGTTTTATTCTGAAACCCTGCTGCTGCTTGTTTCAGAAATGTTTCTGTTGCTGCTCATCCTTCCTTTGTGGCTTTTCGTTCAGCTTTTCTTCTAAGATCTGGCGCAATGTCGATGGCAATTTTCCTGTTGACCCTGATGGGGCTTTCTATCAGCACTTAATTGATTTACTAACCCTTTTCCTAAAGCAGCTACACTACACATAAACATTATTAGATAAACCTGATAATTTAATCATGCCTGCAGATCACCACATTTAGATTTCTCAAGATCCAAGGGACATCATGCAGGAAATGTAACGTTTCAGCTATTCCGGTCTCCTCTGGCCTGGGAGAAGTTATTTCCTCACCTAGAGCGACTGAATGTTGACTGTGTGTGGTTTTGCCAGCTTTGTTCTGCTTTCATCTGCTAAATGCAGCAACCCCGACTGGTTATATTAGTCATGGGACGTGTGGATTAACAAAGTGAGAGGGTAAAACACATACTGGCCTTAATATTTGCCTGTCTGGCCAGTAAAGGTGGCTACATGCAGATTTCTTTCTTGTGATTTCTCCTTTATCATGTTAGGTACCTACAAATCACAAAAATACTTTTTTTTTTTTTTTTGGTGCATCAGCATCCCCTTTCACTTCTGCTCCTAAACCTATTAAATCAGCACCATAACTTTCTGGAACTGTATTTTACATTTTTACTGTCTTTCCTCCCCAAATCAATAAACCTTTGCAGCAAAGTCTTATTTCCAGGTGATAAGGAGACAGTAGCTGCAAAGCTGTTGTATTCGATGATGCTTAGGAGTTTTGATAAGGTGGTACATTTTTTTGAGGGAGAGGCAGTGAAATTGTGAAAACCCTGAGGTGATTTCTTTCTGTCAAGCAGTATTTGAGATTCAGCATCTCATAGCAGTACCAAGAGTGTTTTTGCTGAATATTTAAACTTAGTAGTTATTTATTTTTATGCAGAAAAGGTGCTGTGCAAGTCCTTATGGAACAGTTACATGAAACTTTTTCATACCTTTAGGTTGCACTGGTGAACAGTGTACACCATTTCAGTATTTAAACCTTTTTGGTGGTGGTTAACCCTTCAGTCTTTGAATCACTGAGTGACTGCAATTTTAAAACCCTCCATGGAAAAGGAGAGGGAAAAGAGAAGGGGTGGAGGGAAGGAAAAATAATAAAGTGTCAGGATAGTGTGAGAAATGCCCTGGGGAGGTGGCAAACATTTCTGCAATTAGCAGTGTGAAAATGGTGGATTTGTTAGCAATCCCCATGAATTATTAAAAGCAGCAGAAACAAGAGCTGCCCACTGCTCTCTCTTCTGATAGTGTTAGTTTCCTCATTTTTTCCTTGTTTTGCTTCCCAGCTGGTCACTTTATCTAACACACTGGCTTCATTTCAAGCCTGTCTGAGAAAGTTGAACTGGGCACTCAGTCTGAGCATCAGCAATTTTTTTCCTTCGCAGCCGTGTCTGAGGCATTGCCCCTGCCCCAGCCCAGATAAATTGATCCCCTGCTTGCCCTGCAGAGCTGGGGCTCGGTGATGGCTTCAGGTGCTGTAAGAGATGGTTGTCCCACACCTTTTCTGTCTTTTCTGTATATTACCTTAATCCTTCACAAGCTTATCCTCAGCAAACTCACACAGAGACAGGAGGTGTGGGTGAGCAATAACCTTCCCTCCTGCTCTCGTCGCCAGTTTGGTCTGTCCACATTATCTCCCTGCTGCAAACAGGGACATTAATATATACCTACATCCTCCTAGAAATAGGGCTGGCCATATATACCTGCCTCCATCATGCCTTTCCATGTGCCAGAGCCGAACCTGCTCTGAATATATTCTCAGCTCCCCTATTCCCCTGATACCAGCTAAGCACCAGCCTCTCTGCACTCATTGCAACCTCCTGATCCTCCCCGCCACAAATCACTGTATTCTGTTTTTAGTCCTCAGCACAAGGGATCCAATATTGTTCCTGCTGCACTCCATGTTGCACCTTTCCCTCAATCTGGAGTGCTTTGAAGCACAGCTAATGAGAACTTAATAATGACACCATCTGGGCACCAAACTGCATCTTCTCACACAATTTGTCCCACTAACAGTGCTGGTATAAGTGGGTGATACATGCACAAATATGCCATAACACAAAATTGTTTTATTGCTGTAGCTTGTTATGCTGGTACAAAGAACATCCTAGGTTGCAGCTAACTGCTCTCACACCAGGTTTTGTACCGGTATGTCAGTAAATAAGCTACACAAAAGACAGACATCTGAAACTATAGGAGCTAGGAAAGGCCTTGCTGGATTTCTAGAGGGCAACAGCAAGGAGATGTTTCTGGGCTATGTTTCACTAAGGAAGCCTCTCTACAGTAATCATCTGTAGACAAAAAGGCTTAAGCTCATCCTTCTGGAAAATACCACCTGGTGCAGTACGAGGGTCTGTTCTAGCCTCCCTCTTCAGTTCCCCTATGCAGCTTTGCAGGGTGGGTCCCAAATTCTCACTGGATTAATTGGGAGGGAGAAAGATGATGTGAAATTCGGGTTTACCAAAAGATGGGGCTAGAGACCTCCTTCCCCAAAAAGATGTTGCCCAGCTGGCACCCTGGGTACCTGCATCTGAGCCCTAAAGCAGCTCCTAAAGGAGTCCTGTTTACCAACAGACAGTGCTAAAAAGCTTCACATTTTCAAGCTGCCAGCTTTCAAGAAGCTATTTGGTTAAAACGTTAAGTGTGGGCAACTGTAGAGCCGTTACCGTTATACTTCAGCAAGACAGGACAAGACATATTGGGCCTCCTGGATGCATAGGTTTAAATTCTGATTTATTCAAGGAGGATGGGGGAAAGCATCCTTTGTGCATGCTTATTCAGTAGTAGCACAAAACAAAAACTAATTAGGTCAGTTCAGCTCGAAGAGGTACTGTAATTTGCTAGCAGCTCAGCCATTAAAGTAAAAAGTAGTTTATTATGCTAGATAAAAACATGCTATTAGAATCACCCTGTACAATTAGACCTATGTTGCTGCCAAAACAATGTTTTCTTGATTAGCCCCACAGATGCCCAATGGCAGGTGTCTCTTCTGAGGTCCTCTACAGCTCCTCAGTGTGAGATGCATTCAGAAATGTATGTGAGAACAGGCCAATGGCTCCTTGCCTTGCATTCACAAGGACCCTTGCATACTGTTGATTTTTTTTTTTTATTATTATATTTTTTCCCGAGAGGAATAGATGTTACTTCTCCCAGTCCAGCTTCTTCATCTTCAAAGCATCTTGGCAGTATTGAAAACCTACCTGGATTTGTTCTGAAGTTGGGTAGATTTGCCTTCTTCCTGTGTAACATGATTTTTCTGGCCAAAGTAGAGATGGGTTGACAAAACTGCTGTGTGGAAGAGGGAAGCTTTCTTTATCAATGCTATTGCAATATAGATCTTGCAAGATGACAACAGTCAATCTCTAAATAAGCAAAGTTAAGTTCTAAACAAATGCAGTTCATCTTAGTTCATGGGCTTGTAATCAAATGTTTTACAGGCAGGTTGTATTATAACAGACTAGTAGAGCTAGAAGCTTGAATTTTCAGGGCTGTCTGGCTATGATACGTACTCTAATACATTGTGAAGTTGTTGGCTCTATATGCAGCCCTTAAAGGCCGGCACATGCATAAGCCTTTGCAAGATCAGAGTTTGAGTTAGGCCTCCAGCTCCGGTTGTGGTTGGAATTGGGTACCTACTGCTTAAGCTGCTTTCAAAATCCTATCAGCTTCTGTATTCTCTAACCTGCTGAGACAAAACTGATAGATATATTTGCACTGAACTGTTTCTTTCATGATGTATGCATTTATTGCATTCAGAGCAGTTGAGTCATTCTTAATGACCACTGCGTTCTGCTAGGTGCAAATATCACTGTACTGTCACAGGCAAAGATGGAAAGAAAAGTTGGTGTCAGCCTTAATTCTGTATTCCCTGGAGGCTTAAATTGGTTTAAGATAGACCTTTCACACCACTGGGATGACTTTTGGATTTCAGCCTTCAGGGAGAAGAGGTCAGCATGAGTTTTACAAGAAGTTAATTTATTTGAAAGAGCTCTGTCAGGGTTCATACACCCAGAACTTGAAATATTTTGCTATTTGCAAAGTTCACATAATTTTGTGTGCTGTTTCTAAGCAAATCTATCAGAGCTCCTCTTTCTAAAAATAAACCAGCAGATGCAGCCCAATATGTCTGAGCTCCTCTAAAATATACTCTGAGTACACAGTATCTGAGACGCATTACTATGAAGAGCTAGGAAAACATGCCTTAAAAGTGTTTGTAAGTATCTGAGCACATAAAATCTGGTAGTCTGTGAACGTTCACATTGAAGACTTGATTCAAGACAAGCCTTTCTGCTGATACTGATAGGCATAAGTATCTGCACAAGCAATAGATGTGGTGTTTGCAGAAGTGTTCACTGATTGCATATAGTTTGGAAGGACATTCACACTTTCAATTTTTGTCTGGTAGACTTAGTTGTGTTTATTGGCAGATAACTGAGGAAGAGAACTTCTACCTGCTATTAAATGTCAGAAAGCAAAGGCAACATTAAATGTTTCATTGACTGATTTCAGACACGCTATTGAATGAGAGCGGGTCACTACTTAGGCAAACCAGCTAACAAAGCACATGGTAAATTTGGTGCTGCCAACTACTCCAGAAAGGGCAATGGCTAAGAATTAAACTCAGAAGCAGTGTGGACAGTAAACTAAAAGTAGGGGAAATTTAGGGATGGCAATTTAGGGATTCTGTGGGCAGCCCAGGCAACCCCATTGCCCAAGGTAATTGAGGAAGCTGTGTGGACACAGCTGGGAGGACATTCCCACCTGGGCAAAAATGCAATGTGCCCCTACACTTGAGTCTGGAAAGAGCTGAAGAAAACAAATCTGACCTTCTGGGCTGCATAATAAAGGGAGATAAGGAGGAAAATATATTAAAAAAAATACTCTAACAGCATCTGTTGATAGCAACAGCACTATTTCTAGTGAAAATGTAATAAGCTACAAGATTAAATGTATATCATCATTGCACTATGAAACAGGCTGAGATTGCTTCCAAGGTACAGCAGGGAGATTTGCACAAACACATGAGTAAAAGTAATGTTGCCTGGGCTTCAAGCTCAATTTCTACTATTCAGATACATAAAATTATCTAAATCCTATCTTGCAATTGACAGGTACCAGGACAAGGTCAGTTAATCACAGCAGAGTGGTAGAGGAAGGGAAGGGTTACTCCGATATATGTGGTTCAGAAACAAGAGCAGGTTTGCCAGGGTTTCAGTTGATCGTTGCTTCTCGTATCTCACTATGTTAAAAGCAGCTCTGTGTGGGTGACTGTGTAGGAGGCAAACACGAAAAGATGGAGCCCTTGCTTGGCTAGACTGTAAGGCAGAGGGCCATCATGAGGTTATGGAAGGATTTACTTTGCTTGCAGGGAGTGGAAGAATTGCTGTGACTAATTATAGGGTCCTAAACTGCAATTTAGACCTGAACCATGATAAAGAAGCCAGATTTTTTCTAGGAGGAGGACAGCAATCAACCAGTTAATTTGGGCAGAGAATTTTTAAAAGGAAGAGGAAAGGTCAGGGGAAAAGAAGATTGAGGTCTGTAAGGATGCAAAAGCCTCAGAGGGGGAAGAAAAACTGAGACAGGTAATGGAAAAACATATTTACATAAAACTTGCATTATTGAATCTGATAATCACACAGTTAGGGCTGAAAAGACTCTGAAATTATTGCATAATCCATCCTCCTGTCTGAAAGACAGGATACCTCTGTCACTCCTGGCAGATTTCTGTTTGCCTGTTGTTGAAGGTCGTTCAGAAACGAATCCTTCACAGCCTCTGCAGGAAGTCTTTTCCCCAGCTTTACTATCTATTGAAAGCTTTTCCTAATGCCTAACCTAAAACACCCTGCAGTAATTTGAGCCAATTCTTGTCTTAGCTAGCACAAATAGACTATTCCTTTGTCATTGCAGCTCTCTTCAATATTTGAAGACTGTAATATTCTCTCCATTTTTTCCTTTATGCACATTAATCTTTTGTTATAAGTCAGATCTTTCTAGACTTTGGGCTGTACTTGTTCGCGTCTGCACTCTCTCCACTTGATCCATTTCTTTTATCTTAAGCCTAGCATCCAAACTGTGTGAGCACAGATGACTCCAGCTACAGCTTTTCCTGGACTGAATAGAAATAGTTCAAGGTTCTCACAGGCTCTTTTGATCTGTGTATCCTTGTATGAGGTTGGTCTGTCTTATCATGGTGCAACATTGTTTTATCTGCTATTGTTCCCCAGTTCTTTCCCAGCAAAGCATCTCCCTGGCCTTCTGTGCCTACCAAACACAGTGTGCTCTAGGAAGAGAAAAATACATATCTTGTCACCTAGCACGAAGGATGAAATATCTGGTTTGGGTCTACAGGCACTTTTTTCAGTAAAGCACAGAGTCCTTTTCCATCAGTCTTTTACAGGATCACCTGTAATATATCCAGTGACTGACTTAAACAACAAGTTCTGTGAGAAATACGTGACTACTTTAAAGCTAAGGAATAGGCCCTCCACTGATTAGCTGAGTTTTGTGGTAGAAGCTGTTATCCCAGTAGGAGGCAATTGAAGTCGTGCCTGTGGGTATGCGCTGCAGTGGGGTGGGAGGAGCATTCGTCTCGTGCAGCTGTAGCCATTGGGACCTGGGGGTGGGTGCAGGAGGCTTCAGCTCCCTCTTTAGTCAATGAAGAGAAAAAATGCTTCTATGGAGGGCAATCCCTTGTATTTTAGAATCACAGAATAATTTAGGCTGGAAAAGACCTTTAAGATACAGTCCAACCATAAATCTAGCACTACCAAGTCCACCACTAAAACTTGTCCTTAAGTGCCACATCTACCCCTCTCTTAAAAACCCCCAGGGATGATGACATGTCCCTGGGCAGTTTGTTCCAATGCTTGACAACCCCTTCAGTGAAGAAATTTGTCCTAATATCCAATCTAAACCTCCCCTGGTGCAACTTGAGGCTGTTTCCTCTTGTTGCTTGTCATCTGGGAGAAGAGACTGACCCCCACCTGCCTACAACCTGCTTCCAGGCAGCTGTAGGGAGCAACAAGGTCCCCCCTGAACCTCCTTTTCTCCAGACTAAATAACCCCAGTTCCCCCAGCTGCTCCTCATAAGACTTGTGCCTCAGCTTTGTTGCCCATCTCTGGACACGCTCCAGCACTTCAATGTCTGTCCTGAAGTGAGAAGCCCAAAGCTGAACATGGGATTTGAGGTGCAGCCTCACCAGTGCCAAGCACAGGGGGACAATCACCACCCTGGCCCTGCTGGCCACGCTGTTCTGGGTACAAGCCAGGATGCTGCTGGCCTCCTTGGCCACCCAGGCACACTGCTGGCTCATGCCCAGCTGGCCACCAGCCTGGTGTCCCTGCAAACTGCCTGGGGGTGCACCCCATCCCCTCCTCCAGATCATCAATAAAGATATTAAACTTTGTTGTTTATATCTTTATAAGATATGGCCCCGATACTGAGCCCTGGGGAACGCCACGTGTGACCAGCTGCCAACCGGATTTAACTCCATTCACCACAGGCATGGAAAAATGGGGGAAATTAGCCCAGATTGCTTAGGCAAGCTGAGCTGGCCATGAACGGCAGCATTCCCCCTTAATACTGGAAGACTTCCTAATGATTAATTTCTGTACTGAAACACTTTCAAACTACCCAAGTCACTGAAATGCCTGAAGTTTCTGGGACAACTAAACAAGAGCGTGTGGCTGTGCATGCTACTTGCCAAGGTGAAATGGGTCTGAGGTCTGTTTGGTGTCCCCCCGTGTCAGTGCCTGGTTCACAGCAGAAGCTTCTGGAGGGGAGAACTGTACAGAGTGCATTATTTGGTCTCTGCTAAAGGAATAATGTTTTGCTCTTGCCTCTCCATTCCTTTTCCTTCCCCACTGCAGATGTTCACATGTGTCTAGCTAAAGCATGAAGGTCAAGAGCTGCTTCTTTATCCTTGTCAGAGGCTTGGTGCAGGTGCTAATCCAAGACACATAAATGTCTAATCCTATTTCAAGACTGACTTGTTAGCCCTGTAAAATATAACAGTTTGCAGGTGTTTTGATAAATAGTTTAGCACATTAGCACACTTTTTTGGTGATTATTTTCATGGAGCTCTTTAAATAACCATTAAACTTTGACAGCACCAAGCAGAGACAGCAGCTACTTAAAAATAAAATGAGGAGAGGGATAAAAGCAGTGGGGTTGTAAAAAAATTAGCTAGTAGGCCCCAGACAACCAGCTTCTCCTTTGGCATCAGGCTGTCTCCAAAGAACTCAGTGCTTGCTTTCCTGGCGCAGCAGACCTATGAGAGATTTTACTGTTGATTTCCATGGCATTTCTCTGCCCCTAGTTACATTGCCTTTCTCTTCTGTGCAAACGCATAGGAGTTCCTGCCTCAAAGGCATGAGTACAGTTAAGGATAGGTCTAACTCCACTCTTAAATTAGCCTTTCTTCCCAGTTTTCTCATGCTAATGTATGCTGGGCTGGATTTCAGCTGCACTCCAGAGCTCACTAGAGGCTTTATGTCCAGCTGTGGCTGCCTCTGCATCACCCACTGGGCTCCTGTACCTGTGACTTTGGTGGAGCAGGTGTACATACGGTCTTATGTCACTGCCTCATTATGTAGCTAAGATTTAGCCTTGCCAGTCACAACATCATCTTGTTTCCCTCTCAGATTTGTTCTATGTTCATAAAAAAGCTGATCAAGGGATTTCTATCATGGCAAAGAAACATCTTTAAGGCCTGGCTTCTGCAGGGACGTGCTTGTCTTACCGTGGAACTGAGACACAAAAAAATTCCCTGCTTTGTTTTTCTAAGGGCCTTGTCTGGCTTAACCCCCCGGAGATCCACATAGTGGGTATGTTTGTCCCGTGTGTCTCTTCCTGGTACACTGCCCTGCACGGGGAGCTCTGCCAGCCAGAAGCTGCCTTGGAAAGTCCTTGTGCTCGAGCAGCTGGAGCAGCAGTGCTCTGTATGTGGAGAGATGTCATTGCTGTTTTTCAGTCTCGTCTTCTTTTCTGCAACACTCAGGCACACCAAATAAATCACCTTGAGGTTGATTTGGTTAAAAAGATTGTATTCAAGAAGCAATGGGCAAAGTGCCATTAGGAATGTCTAAATGCAAACACATGCACAACACAGAGGTAGCAAACTTGTAGGTGTGGACTTGGACCTACTAGCTGCCTCAAGAACATTTTTCATTTCAATGTTGACAATATATCCTGTGCTTTCTCCTGTCTTCTCTGAAATAGGGGAAAATAATGGCTCTGCCACCGAGTAACAGTGCTGAAGGATGCACTCTGCGAGTGTGCACACAAGCAGTTAGGCAGTGCTGCTGGGCTTCCCAGCCTCTGGTCACCAGCTGCAGGGCATTTCTGAGCAACACTAGGTGGGCTGATGGCCTGGACCTTTCACCATCAGAAATGAAAAGAACAGTGATTGGACAGGACGGAATTCACATAGCTTTTGAAGTCTGCAGAAAACTATGTTAAAAACAAATACCACAACTCCTGGAAAACAAAGATGCTTGCAAAGGTAAAAGGCCAAAAGCAGCTCACCCCACAAAGCAAATGGAGGCAGGGTTAAATGCCTGCCACTTGCTCTGATGAGTGCAATGAGAGAATAATGGGAAGAAAGTATTAAGGGTTAAGAAAGAAAGAAGGAAAGAGTCCTTTATGTAGGTATTAAAGGTTTAACCCAGTAAATCTTCCTCTTTCTCTTATTTCTGGGATAAAAATAAGAGCACTTGGAAAGCTTAAGGGCTAGATTTGAGAAGGCAGCTATGAGTGTAGGGGTGCTCAGACACAACTGGGGAATGTAGAAATCCCTAAGCTGATTTTTCTTAGGAGAAAAAAAATAATAAATTACTACTTAAAAGTCTTGTCTGCATTTTAAGATGACTGCAGTTTTTAAAAATGAACTGGTAGTGGGCTCTGTCTACTTAATTGCAGCCAAATCTTTCAGTAATGGGAACAAAATTTCAGGCGTTGGGTCTGCACCTGTCTTGCAGCTGTTTCCTGTGGTCACCAGAAGTACCTGGGGAAAGTGGTCTTTTCCAGACTAAAACTGGTGTTGAAGGGTGATTAATCCTCTGGAAGTGTTTGCATTTCCTCATAACCACTATAGGAAACCTGTCCCACTGGCTCAGATGAGGTTTCATATAGGTAAAAATGAATGCCACCCTGTGTGAGTACCCAAAGCTTATCTGTGTGCCAGCTCTAAGGTCTTATTCTGCAAAACTCCTCTCGAACAGTAAATGTTTTCATATTTGAAGTGGAGTGGGGCCTAAAGACTAGCAAAATGGAATCTCCTCAAACTCTGAGAAAGCCCACATAGATGGAGGCATGTCCCAGACTCCTAAATGGGAACCATTACCAGCTCCAGAATGGCTTGGCCCTGAATTCAAAACCCTTAAAAACTGGACAAGGGTTCCTAAAAGGAGTGTTGTTTTTTGTTTTTTCTGAAGTGGATCCTGAACAGAATCTGTTTTTTTTTTTATAATTTTTTTTCAATTTCTGCAAAACAGAGCAAACAGTGTGAGCTGTACAAAATGTACCTGGTTTCCCCATTCAGCCATAGATGACTGTACTGCCTTCCATAATGTGAAACAGCAATTAAGTCGCTATAAAGTCAGAGCAACCTGAAGATGAAGTCCTGGGCACTGCTGGCTTTCAGACGTGTTTTCCCTAAAACCTGGTTCTCCTGCAAAAGGAGACATTGGACTGGCACCTCTCTCAGTAACTTTCACACCATGGATGACAAGTGCAAGGGAAGGTTCTCAGGTGGCTGGGGCTGTGTTTTTCACCCTGGAGCAGGGAAGTCAAGCTTCTCAGCTTCATGGTGTTCATAATCTTCAATGTGAAAGATCCAGGAATCAGATGCTGCCTGGCAGGGCTTGCTCATGTTTGCATGAGACAGACTGGAATATAGGTTTGCAGCTGTATGAGGTGGCCTTAAAAGCTAACTTTCCCTTTATAGTGAGAAAATGGAGCTGCTCAGGAGACGTGCACAGCATGTGTACTGAGGAGCTGTTCTCAGGCTCAATTTTATGGCCAGAACCACGTTTGAAACGGGTTCCTGTTAAGACAGGAAATACTGTGCTTACTGCAAAAATACAGGGCTGTTCTGTAATGTACTTGGGGTTATTTGCATTTTATGCCAGCAATAAACCACAGCAGATTTACAGGGAATCTGCCAACCTGTTTATTGGTCTTAAAAGCTGACTTCCCCCTGCTGCTTTGTAATAAGCAATAAATGAACAAACATTGTTCCCCAAGCTGCACCCATGGCAGCCGATGCAACCCAAGATGCTTCTCTGTAGGGAGAGGCTGAATAAGAGGCCTCTTTGTTGCATAGATCAGACATGCTGATTAAAGTAATGTTGGGCTGAACATTAGCTGGCACTAATGACAGCTTCAGTCTCCTCATCCAAAGGATTTTGTCGCTTTCAGGACAGGCAAGTCGATACTGGGGGACACGTGGGTCAGTCACCTCATCTGATCAGCTGGTTTGTTTCATAGGCTGGTACAATGCTTGTGAGCTGCAAAATGCTCTGAATCTTCCTGCTAAAGAAAGGGAAATCATTCTTTCTTGGAACGCAGAAAAGAATAGATTTTCTTTTAAGAACAGTTTCTCTTTTTTTCTTTTAGATACAATGTAACATTAACAGCTGTCCAAATCTTAATGTTTCTGGACTATTTTTGTTGTTGCAATTAAGAAGTCACTATCAGCAACTTCTTAATCAGTGACTAGCATAAAAAATTTTGTTAAAGAGCATTTAGTGATTTAGAGTTGAAAAGAAAAGATTCTTTTTTAGCAAGAGAGCTGCTCTTTTTCAATTCCTCCCCAAAAGGTAGACTATTTTGAAAAGAGTGGGGAAACTAAAGAAGGATACCCAAGAAAATAAGATTTACTATCAAAGTCTGCACTACTGTTTCTGGATGCAATGCTCATGTAATGGGCTGTTAAATACTAGATCATAAAAAGTAATCACTGGAAAATCAGAGTCCACACCGCACAAGCATAACCCCAAGCAAAGAAAACTCCTTGCACCCATGTTTTTACAAACAGTGTCTACTTAAATATTAATCTTAGTATACTATATGTATATAAATACCTGCACCTGTGAGTAAATCCGGTCAAAATGACTGCATTAACAATATCCACACAGACCTGCATCCAGCACGGCTTTGACTCTGCATCACCCTTCCTCCAAGCTCTGCTCCTTCTTCTGCTGCAACCACTGCACTGACTGAGGTTTCTCCCACCTAATCTTAGCCATCTAATAATTTGGGACCCATTGTAATACAGTGCTCTATCTTCTCTGTGGTTAGTAGAGCCAAATGGGGGAATGACCTTCTGGAGGTCCTTGGTTTGGATACTCACCTTAATAATGAGAGGAGCGACACTTATTTTTATATTTCTGAAAGCTGGGAGAAATCATCTCTGTGCTGTGACAGACAGAGTAAAGAGACCTTCCTTTTAATTATATGTATTTTGTTAATGCTTGAATGGCTGCCACACAGGCACAGGAAAAGGTGATTCCTTCTGCAAAGCAGAGGGAGGGAGCCCAAGGCTCGGCTTCCAGCAGGACAGTGGCAGAAGCAAGAACAGACTTTGCCTCTCTGTCCCTGTTCCTTCCACCCATACCCAATGCAGCCTTGTTTCTGTCCCCATGCTTCTACCTCTCCCCTCTGTTTCCAGCTAGGCTTTTATTTATGCCACGTTTCAGGCACAATTTTCTCTCTGCTCAGATGATTTCTGTTTCTGCTCTGAAAACAGGTGGACAAGAATGGTTTGGTCCCAGTGGACCTAAACATCTTTGTGGTTCAGTGAGCTCCTTGGGAGAAATACAAGGAGAGATGAAGTTCTAGCATCAGCAAGATTAGTAGAACTTAGTGGCTTAAACCAGCTGTAAGGGCAGCTGAGGAGCACAGCCTGGTTCAGAAGAAATTCTGTACTTTGGTGTCCCTTCAGATGAGAAGGACAGGATGTGACCTACGTTAACTAGATCCTAGTTTCATCAATTGTCAAACTTGGGAGAAGAAATGGGAATTTGGCTGAAGGATTAAATATAAAAGAATAGTACAAATAGGAAGGGACAGCACTGAAGAGGCAAAACTACAATTTGATCCATTAAGCAAGGAAAAGAGAGAATACAATTGATTAAGGGTGTTAGTAATAAGCAGATAACCAGGAAAAGGAGACCTAACCAGGAAAATGGTATCTTACTGAAGAGTTGAGAAACCTAACAGTTGACAGCAAAATGGAGGTTGAAACATTTAATACGCTTTCATACATATTTGCCAGTTGTGACTAAAAAAGACATTTTGTAAATAACCGGTTCAGGTGCTAGGTACAGAGGTAGAAATGCAAAATGAAGCGCGTGTGCATAGCACAAGCTCCTTCCAGCACTTCACTGGGATCTGAACTGATGTAAGAAACGTGTAACTTGCCCAACATGCCCTGCTGCGTGGTTAGTGTTTCACCAGCCCGTGGCACCTCCTGGTGGGTTTTGACAAGGTAAAAGCTCTGTTTATCTTCAGCTCTTTTCTGATATGGTGGTTACTTACCAGCACGAATAGTCCAGTTATGCTGCCTTCAAACTGGCAGTGCAAAACAGAAGCAGGTGGCATAGTTCTCCTCATTGCATATAAATCCCTTACACATAATTATAATAAGTTTAACTGCACAGCTGGAAAGATGTTCACTTTTTCTTTCGGCATCCACACAGAGTGGATGCTTTTAGGTTTCTAGGCACTGATCAGGTACAAACTATTATTGTTTGGGATCGACACTTGATTTCTGAGGGAGAGCTTGAGCAATCTAGGTTTTTTTTTCCTGGTAGTAGATGCACATTTCAGTATGGGTAATGGTCTTTAATGGAAGCCGTTCACATGAGCTAAGAATTAATATTGGTATATCAGGGTTTCCAAATCAGTTTTGGGCTTACCTCATGTCTTTGCATTCTGGAATATCCATGCAGATTCTTCACAAATCGAAACTACGTGCAAATATTTTTCAGCCTTGGTTTTATCACTAATCTATGCTTTCATCTCATCCAGTTAAAGTTGGAAATTAACCATATGGGCAGTCACTGAGGTTAGAAAGCAAACACTTATTCCACAAATAAACATGTAGAGAAGTCTAGTTCTGTGTTTAAGTCTGGATGCCAGCATTCTGAGATGTCAGCTTTAATGCCCTTACATTTGGTGAAATGAGAACATGGTGAATAACTTAAAAATGCATGTACACAGGTACGTGTGTCCTCAGTACAGTTACCCAGCAACAAGGAGCAGACCCTGTTCTTGACAGTGGTCAGAAGTTACTGCAGCTTTGTTCCCAGGCCTCCTCTTAACCACACTTGGAGGTCCTGCTGCAGGGTTTGAAAGGTTTACCTTACTTCAGCCCCAACAGATGATAAACAAGTCTCCTGCTGCCCTTGCCTCTCACCTTCTAAAGATTTACTTTGCTAGCATATTGGGAAATTGTCATAGAGGCCTGTGCTTTCCCTGTTGGAAACCTTTCTTAAAGCTGGTAAATCGACCTGCAGGTAGCTTCTGTCACTGAAGTTGGGTGACAAGGGTATGCATATGTTAAAACTTTGGGATATGAAAGCAAGATGGGAACTAAACTACTCTGAAAAACTGTCAGACACAAGGCACAGATATACAAGTTTATATCTCAGTAACTAAAATAATTTCCTGGTAAAAAGCTGCACGCTGTTTGGGTCAGGATGAGTGCAAGCAATGAGGTTCATTTGCACATACTGCATGAAAGGTAGCTCAGACTTACCCTGCAGTCTGAGTCAGGGGAGCAAGTAGTTGAACTAAAAATATTTCAATAAGTCTGCAAAAGCTAGTCTGCAGTTGCTATGCAGCTGAATGGCAAGTATAAGTGAATGGGCCATTTTAATATCAACTGCTTTTATGTCCTGCAAGGACTACTGAAAATGAATGCAATGGTAGTGCAAGTATCACAGCTTGATGTCTCATCTTTCTACATCCTAGAGCTGAGCATCACATAAAGGCACAGACAAATCAGTGTGAATACCAACAAAAAGATTGCTTTCCTGAAATTTCTAAAGTGGTGTTAGGGCAGGTGGTTCTGTGCTTATTCTAGCAAGAAGGAACATCAATGTGGTGTGTTGTGAGAAACAAAACAATACAGAAATGAGGAGAAAAGAATGAAGTGGAGAAGTTGCTGTACTTACAACACAGAGGGGGAAAGAAGGAATAAAGTTACATGTGTAGAGATAAACAAGCCTTTGAGAGATAGGAGAGTCTGAGATACCAAACAGATAGGAGTCACATGCAAAATTAAGTCTCCAGCAATAAAGAGGATAAATGGAAAGGGACTGAAGAAGAGCAAGAGACAAATGAAAATGAATAATGAGCCCAGAAAAACAAAAAAAGATTGAGTCAGTCAGTGTGGGTGTGCATGCAGGTGTCTCTGTTTGCAAGCACAAATATAGAACAGGAAGATGCTGATCAAATAAAAAGAAAAGATTTAAAATTTGCAAAACATTCTGAAGCTGTAAGGATAAAAAAAAAAGTGATTGAAATAAGAATGTAAGTGGAGAAAGCGGAAATTAAAGGATAAATGGGGAGGAATAGCAACTGATATATTACAACAGTTTCAGCATTTTTGTGAACTCCAGTGCCAAGGAAGAATGCTAAAATCTGAACACCTAGAGGTTTAGGGCAATATTTGGAAGGTCTTTCACCTCAAAGAACCATGGAGGGATTGTAGACCTCCCTGAGATAGGGAATGCAACTGAGGGGCACCCTCTGGCCCTCAAAGTTTACATGGCTCAGCCATTTTCATTCGGTCTTCCTCTGCCAGCAGAAGGCTACCGGCAAGATTAACAGGTCAAGTGTCACCAGTTTGTCTCCAAAGAGCCTTGTTGGACAACTTGACTCCCCAAGATATTATACAGTCACCTGTGGATGTGCTGTAGGTATTGTACTGGTGGAGTTGGGACGTACAAATACCTTGACTGCAAGTTCCATCTGTAAAGTTTTGCCCTGAGAAGATTTTGAGCCTGGTTTCAAAGATTCGCAATCAGCTGCTTGGGTTTGCATTTCCCAAGCACGATGGAAGCAATTCATGGCACTTCCCAGGCACCAGGGAAAGGAATGAAAGCGTACCCAGAGCTCAGCTTTCTCCTTTGCAGTATACCACGGCAAGGTTCTGGGGTGGAACAGAAGTGTCTGTTACAGAAAGGGAGCCCCTTGCTCACTCGCAAGGCTATAGTGAGCCTTAAAGCTCATTTATATCTGTGGCCTGGTGAGTGGTTGGGGTAAATTGAGAAAGACAGCATGGCCCTTTAGGGATGGTCTTCTGCCTGACTGCGGTCTCTGTGATCTGATGACACCACACATCATCGTGAGCTGCTCTGTCTCTCTAGTCCCTTTGTAGGCTAGTTGCGTGTAATGCAGCCTGAAAAGGAGTCTGTGTCGTGCTGGGATCTGTGCAAGAAATATAGGACTAAGCAACTGCATGAGCATCTCTGCTTTCATGAGCATGTTATCTTCAGGTTGGATGCCCCGTCAGGAACTGCTCAGTATCAGCTTGCCCTAATTCATCTGTTTAGGCTGTTGATAGGAGTTAGAGATTGGATCTGCTACATGACTCAGCTCTTCAAGAGCTGACAGGCACAGCAGTTCCCCAACTCCCTGAATTATTTTCAGATGCCTTAGCAGTGCTCAAGCACAATACAAATTGTGACACAGGAGATCTCTTTACAAAACACTGAACTCAACCTCCTCCTAGTCTATTATATATCCTGTCTCCACAGAATACCCTCGGAGACAGCATAAATCATCCCAGGAAGCTTAGTCATGTGCCCATCTCTGATTCAGAGGAACAGCCCGAACACCTGAATTAACGCAACCTGGTTGTCACCTTCCCATTGCTTTGCACTGTGCCAAGTGTCTCCAAGCAGAACTGGAAGTGACCCGTGTCTAAGGGAAGGACACATACCTATGTGCACAAAATGAGGATGCAGCTCAGCAGAACACTTGCCTGTTCCCACTTCTGTGCTGCGGCTCACCGTCACCTTGTTTTTGGCAGCACAACCTTACGTAGGGCTTGTGCTGTGAACCAGGTCATTGAAATGATCCAGGCTAAAAATAACCTGCCAAGAAAATGAAATTGCTCTTCCTCTGATTGTTTTCAGAAACGTGGTTTCCAAAGAAGCAACTTTATAGTGGGGTCGGGCACGCAGGAAGAGGAGCTTTTAGGCCGGCTGGTTCCTCAAGTGAGCCTTCCGTGTGACTGCACTCTTAGCAGCCACTGCGTAGTGTGCAGTAATCCCAACCGCAAGACCTTTCTGTCACTCTGTGGTTAATTAGATGACCTTCTGAAGCTCAACCGGGATGTGAGAGGATGACTCATCCCTAGTCTCACCAATTTCAATTCTCAGACCGATCTGGATAAAAACTGCCCTGGTTCACAGTACTGGAAATTCAGCATCTCCTTACATCCTTCCACCTTTCTCCCTGGGCTCACTCATGAAGTTAAGGCCCTGTCAAAGCAAAGCCATTAAGTCTCTCATAGCATGGTTGCTGGCAATGAAGTTGTCCTGGTCAGCCTGCATTCTGCATTGCTACATTCCACCTGTAATTTCAGGGGTCTGTGGAGGAGTTCTTTATTTCTTTTAATGAAATGCCCTGAAAGAAAATCTATATCCTGCCTTCCATCCAGCAGATACTGAATTTCAATGGAGAATTAAGTGATTCATGTCATTTCTACTGAGTATAAAATGCTGGGGATCTGTCTGACACAATATATCAAACTGTGGATCATCCATAAGATGTCCAGGGGGATTTCTTAAGCATTGGACATCCTTTGGCACCACCTCCATAGCTCAGGTATCTCTGATCACCCTAGCAAGCAATCGTGCACCATTAGGCATATAAACAAGTTGGAAGTTGGGTCTTTGTTTCTTTGTGGGTACCAATCACCAGTTTTCTTCATTTCTACCACCTAATTTCCCAGCATTTTCTGATAGTCTTATTGCTGTTTGTGGGGTTTGCTGAAAGAGCATCCAGAGGGAAAAAGGAGAGTCCAGCCTCCTCTGCACTAAGCAATACTTTGGTTTGAATACATGCCTACCTAATAGTGAAAAATGTAGAAGAGGTAGGTAATGAAGTCCTTGCAGCAGCTGGATAATTGTACTTGTCTCAAAAACAAAGCAAAAAATAAGCACACATGATGAATGGTTCTGTGCAATGAATACAAAACCCAGGCTATTATGTATTGCAGTTAATAGCAACCAAATGTTAGTAAGATGGCTGGAAAGGAACAAGAGTAGGAATGTCTGATAGAGTTTAGATATTCATCAAACAAATGCGAGTCGTTAGTAGAAAGTGTCACAAAAGAAGAATGGGTGATATCATGCAAGGTGTAAGGTAAAAGTCATCATGAGCCTCTGATTTAGTACTCATGCAAAGCACCAACCCCCACCCCCCGGCAGTTATAAAACAGTATATTTTGTCATCTTTCAACATTACATCCTAGAGCATGTTTTGGTGCAACTTGCTCATTTAGCAGGCCAGGCTGAATACCATCCACATACAAATAGAGGGTGAAGTTTTTATCCTGTGCCAAAAGCGATTAAGGCTCCTGGCTCAGATTGCATAATGGCAGAAACCTTGGGAAAATGGTATTTCCATGGTCACCTTCACAGTCCTCGCTTTGTCCCTTCTCCAGCATCACCTGTCCCTCTGTGCTCTGACTTAGTGTTGCCACACGCACCCATCTGCCTGCTATCTGCAGCGAGGAGCTGTCGCAATTTCTTGTCCCACTGCCTGAGCCATGTTCATGTAGCCCTCCGTGGGGGTGTCTGTCTCGACAGATCATGTTTTAAGGACCTGTAAAGTTTTCTGTAGGATCGAGGGGAAAAGCACCCAGTGAAGCAGAGGTTTTAGGGCTAGGGTGGGGTTTTTTTAGGGTATGGTTTTTCTACACCCTGTTGAGCACAGCCAGACTTCCCCCTGCACCTTGACTTTTGTGGGCTGGCTCTGAAATCTGGAAAAGACGTGTGTCTAGCCAGTTGCACAGGTCCAGCTGAGGTGCAGCACAGCTAACAGCACAGAATGGGTGCTGTTCTCTACAATGTTTTGGGGGTCCGACACTGGGTGTTCTCCCTCTCCCAGAACAAGTTGCCTTAGCCTTCTTGCCAGCGCTCCTTGTCCTGTTTGCCATTTCACCACCAGACCAGCCCTGGGAACTCCATTCCAATTTCCAACACTGTTCATGATGGCAAAGAAGTTTGCCAGGAAATTTTCAGGTGATTTACAAAGCCAGAGGAAAAGCTGTGCCTTTTCATTGTGTGTTGATGAGCACAGCTTTGAAATACTCCTAAGGTCTGGAGTTTAGATACAGATCCAGAAGTTCAGATGCTTATCTGAACTGACTTTAAATTGACTGTATTACTCACTTTCCTTCCTGCAAGCAAAGAAGAGATATACACACAGTGGGGAGGCGGGGAGGAGGAAAACATGTGACCCAGTAGAAGTTTTCCCAAGGTCAAAAATTATTAATTTGACTAGTTCTCATTTTTCACCTCCCACTTTCAACTTTTTGATGGAGGGCAGCTGGTGTCAGCCAGATCCTTTCAGACTTCGCATCGTGCTGTAACTAAGCAGCCATCCACTTCAATGGTAAGGGATGATAATTGCAGGTCCTAGGCTGCAGGCTGACGTCAGCTCTTCAGAGGAGGATGCTAACTGCTTAATGAATATCAGTAGACACTGTTTAGCTCCTGCTCAGAAAAGAAAACTTAAACATGGCTTTTTAGGGAGCAGCCAGCATCCATTATCTTCTTTCTGATGATAATTTATAGATGTTTCTCCTCTCATTTGAGAAAAAGAGGCCTTGAGGAATTCACTTCCAGAGCAGCAACTTCAGTTGTGATTATGTGGCAAAGAGAACAAGATGGCATATAGGTCTAATTGCAGGGTCCTGAAAAGGAGAAAATTAATTTGTTTCCTGTTTGGTGTGGTATGGATAGTCCCATACCAATTCCTTGCAGAGCCTCTTCATTTCCTTTAAGTCATACTGTTTATAATTCCCTCTGTAAAGCTTAGAATGGTGTTATTCCCCCCTTCATGCTGCTCCTTTCCCCTCATTTAAGGTTTTTGGAGTGTTGGGCTGCTCAGGCAGGCTGGGCACAGGAGGTTGTTTTCTCTTTCTTAATAACCTGAAGAGATGGAATTGATGTGGGTCCCACCTCCATGTGTCTAGTTCCTACTGTTACAACCTTGTTACTGGCATCATTTACACATGCAAATTCAGAGTTAACTCAATTTTTGATAAATCCCTGAAGTAAACAGACCTGTAGGGCATTGCTTGCTCTGGTATTGCACCATTCCTGTATTCTTGCCGCCTTCTCACCACCAGCTTCCCTCACAGAGAGGTCATGAGGAAGCCAGCTGAAACAAATCTGACAGTGGGGGGTTGTCTTCATCTCAGTGGGTTGTCTTCTGCCTCTTTGTAGTCTACTTGTGATGCCAGTAAAGCACAGAGGACAGAAAATTAAAGAGCATGCATCTCTCAAACCTGGGCTGTATTCATCAAGATGTAGCTGTGCACAACTCAGGTATTATACCTGGGGATGAATTTGGTCCATTAATTTTTCCCGAATGGCCAGCTTCTAGTGAGGATGTACTTGCTTTGAGGTCTTGCTGGGGGAATTAATTTCAATTGCATCCTTGAGAGGGGGGGAGAGATTTTGGAAACTAGAAAAGACCAGAGAAAATAAAGGGCTGAAATAAGAAAGCTAATAAGTGTTGTGGAGTTGAGCTTTGTTTTCATTATTGTGGTATGCAGCAAAATGCATTTCCCAGCGTTCTTCAAAGCATTCCAGTAATTCATCTTAATTAGCATGATTTAGGTGGTTGTTTCTAGCCTTTGGAATTTAGCACAAGGTTAATGTACATAAATGTATGATGACATATAGAGAAATTATAATTGTCTTTAAGATGAAGTGTTTAGCAGCATGGAATAAGTAAGAAATTGGCTGAGTAGGTGGACTTATTTCTATCGCCAAGGCAAAATATAATAATATGCTGAACTTCAGGACTGCAGATACATTATTCACAGGAGGTTCAGTAGCAGGAAAGTGGGACTCAAGTCCCTCTGAAAATGCTTTTTCTGATATATTTGAATGAAGGTTTATTTTTAAGATTGTGGCTCTTCAAAACCTACTGTTTGAAATCCAGCAGTTTCCTGTGTCTTGGTGCATTTAATTGTATGAAGCTGGGCAAGCTCAAACTTGCCTTTGAAAGCCAAACTCTTGTCTGTATTAGAAAGGTGGTAGAGAGGTACAGGAATGTGTGAACTTACCTGCCAGGGACTTTCAAAGTATTTTGCTCTTGGTAAGACAGAGTTGTTGCTTTCCCTTTCTGCCCTGTCAGCTACACACACATGTGAACGTTCTTTCCCAAAGGGCTCTGGTAGCCCTTTGCACTGAAATCTGTCCTCTGCCCTTGAAGTTTTCTACTCTCCATTCATAGGAAGGCTCATACCCCTCTGCTCAGGCCTGGCAGATCCCTTGTTGCTCTCTTCTCCAGCAGCATCTGGAGGTTCCTGGAGATTTATGAGCTTCTGCACATTATGTTGTATTGTAATGAGTACACTGGGGAGGGACTGACTCTAGCCTTTCAAAAAGAGATCTTAGGGTAAAGAACCCTGTTCTCTGGGTGGTTTTTTCCTTCTCTTTTGTTCTATCCTTCCCTTTTCTTATGGTGGTACATGTTCATATGCCCCCGCCCATTCACACAGCGCATGCACAAACTGTTCAGTGTTATCTCAGCCACAAGACCAGAGGGAGTAAGAAGCCACATAACGATATGTGTCCAATGCAAGGTGACCGCGCTGTATGAAGATCTTCTGCAAGCATGCTGGAATTGTAGCAGCCATGCTACAGTTGCTCAACTGTTTTCCTTTGGAAGCTGTGAAATAGTGTTTCAAGCCACTTGGAAGCTTTATATCCACATGCCACCACAGGCGCATCAAACTGTAAAGTTCTGCTCCTAGTAAAGGAAGATCACAGGATGCACAAAAGGAGGTGAGGTCCTAGTGAGACTTGGCTTGGCCTGTATTTGTTGCATGATGCAAATTAATTACATCCACAAGCCAGTCTTCTCCCTGCCAGGTGCTCCAGACTTTTCTAACTACTGTCTACTTTGTATTAATATGAGCGGTTTTCCTGGTTTCTGCTGTGGGGTGACAGTGTTGCATGTCATTGTTTCCCTCAGAAACACCAACTGTGTTACTATGGCTGCTCCATCTCTGAGGTAACTCCAGAGGTATCAGCTCCCACAAACTCCATGCACAGTTTGCTTAGCAGCAGGAAAAAAACAACGTTTCTGTCTTCCTTGGCAAGTGGCTGGAAAGTCTCCATGGAAACATTTGTTGTTCCACAGCATCAATTCTTTAGACTGTCTTCTTCCTTCGTTCTGATCTTTTGCAAGGGTATTTATGGATGTGGTATGATTTCCTGGAACCTTGAGCTCAATGGATGGTTTACACAGCAAGTTTGTCCCAAGGAGTATATTTAATGTCTCTGTCCCTCTGGTGGGCAGAGCACCAGTGGTCATTTTTGCCCCTCAAGCTGCAACCATTCAAAGTGTGGCCCAAAAGTTTTGGCGCAGCACCTCATTTGTATGGATAGAACCGTTACAGCAATAAAGAGATAATCCCCATTACTAGAAGCTAATTAATTTCATTCTTGATTTTTCTTTGAGGTACTCACTGGAAATAAAAGAACAGAGACTGATAGAAGGAAAAAAATAGGGTGTTAGGTTCTATCAGATCTTCCTCTGTGACTCTGCTTTGAAGGCAAACAGCCTCTTTGCAGAACATATTAGAACCACGTCATGTTTAAACTGCTGGGGTGATGCCTGGGGAGCAGCTAATGTTACTGGGAAAGCGTATTATGCAATAAAGGAGGAGGTGAGAAGTCAGGGAGAAAGACAGGTGTGCCAGTGCTAGAAATGTATTACTATTACTTTCTCCAGTAATTTTGTTTTGCACAAGTACATGTATATGTGTAAGTGTGACCATGCATATGTGTCCATATTTGCTGGTGTTGTATGTTTAATCATTCCATACTTAAAACCTCTGATCGGGTAGATGTGCAGACTGGTAGCCAAGGACCAGGTGAGTGTTTAACTCACAGGTGTGAGTATGTGTGTCTCACAGACCAACCAGAAACAATCACACTATTCAAAGCATCTTCCCAGCATGAGTAAGGGCAGAAAATTATTTTTTCACAGATGACTGAAGGTGCCTCAGGAGCAGTATGCAGAACAATTCTTTGCAGTCTGGGGCAGGGTGGAACCCACAATTACTACTTACTCAGATGAACTTCTTTTTCTCAGGGTTTTATCATTTTTTCATTGCCTCCAAAGTACATCCTGTAAAGGGTGAAAGAAGAAAGCTTGTTTTCTCCTAAATCCCTGGACCTGTTCCCATAAAAAGAGCTGCAGTGCTAAGCACATGGGGATCTATACAGTGAACACACTGGACTCAATTCATGCACATCGCTCCCATCACTATTAATGGGCAAAGAGGGTGTGGAGGGTGATGAGCAGTGCCCCGGGGAGGTATCCTCAAAGCGTGGGTCTTAGTGTGGGCTGTGCAGCCACTGCAGCAGGTGGTTTATTAAGCATTCTGCATGGGCTGTCTGCGGGGGGAGGCAGGCAGGGCTGTGGTGTGGAAATGTCAGCCTGCAAGTGTGCGCTAACCTACTTCCACCAGAGAGGCTGAGAATAACCTGGGTGTGCGCTCCCTGATCTCTACTTGAATTTGTAAGCCGTGACTGAAAAGGAGATTTATTTTCTGTGGGTTTGAAAATGTGGCTGAATACTCATAGGGAGGGTTGTTTTGTGTTTTGAGGCTGCAGCTCCCCTGCTGTATTTCATGTTTACAGTTTATGATACACTGAATCCTTTGGTGCCTTGTTCTCAACCCAGCAATAGAAATGTCACGAAATCCATTGCAGTGTGTGCCATCTTCTGATTTTTCCAACCACTTGCTAATGCTTTCAATAAGGTCTAAATCACAGCTCCCCTGGAGAGTGCTTTCTCTCAGAGCTGTCATACACGACACTGGGGTTTTCTCCCTCACACCAAGCTGCCTTAATGTCAGCCTTTGCCTTGGGTCCCACCGAAGCTTGCATACCCAGTAGCAAGCATTAGCAAGGCAAAGGCATTTTTTTTCGGTAAATGTATGTTTCCTGTTCATCTTCCCCAGACCCTTCGTGAGTATATTACATCACCCCTCAATTGCCTTTTTCCAGGCTGGAGTGTCCTGGTCCTTTCAGTTGTTCCTAATCCCTACTGGCTTAAAGAGAAATAAGAAGCATGTGGTAGTTTTTCATATCCCCCTAGGTACTTACTTGTTCCTTGGGCTACCCAAATACCTTTATAAATTGGTAATGCAATGAAATACTTAGATATGCAATGGATTTATTCCATCACATGAGGAAATCATGTGCCATACTGACCCTCCTTCTTTGCATAGCAAAGGAGGCTCCATCAGAATTAGACAGATTTCCGTGTCTAAAAGACAGCAAGGCAAGTGGAAGGCTCCAATTCTCTCCAGAAAATAACCTCATCAAGGAACTGGTAACCCTGACGCAGGCTTTCCCTACTGCAGTCTGACCATGTTCTAGTTTCTTGATAGTCTCCTGTTCCAAGGGTCATTTACTTATATTCCTCCCTAGAACAAATGTTCAGGATCCAGGGGAAAGGTGCCACAGATGTGTTTTCATTTGAAAAAGAAATATGGAAATCTACCTAGGAGAGTGGAAGAAAATTGCAAGCCATCTCCTGTATTTTTGCTGGTTTATTGCGCTGCCTGGGAGTTTCTTCTCCTACAGCAGTATGTCATTGGAATAATGAGGCAGCATGTTGCTTAACTGTGCAGTGGCCAGATCAGCAGGGATTTCAAAAGATAAGTAATTCTATTTGATTTTTGTATCCAGGAATGATAATTTACATTCCCTTCCACCTTAGAGTGAGAAAGGCAGTCTGGGCTATAATTAGGGTTTTTTTCCATGTCTCCTTTGGTCCTCAGTTCCTGTTATTGTCAGGCAACGCTAGCAGCAGCAGCCTTAAAAGCAGGGAGTCATGACAACTGACTCTTCCTGGAGCAATTTGGGTTGTTAGAAGGAAAAAAAAAGAAATATCCCTAAAACACAAGTGCCTGAAAAAGCAATCAGATCACAAAACTGTATGAAGCAGGAAAATGACAGCAAAGGGGTGGGAACCACCCACGAGCTGGGAGTTTGCTCTCTGCATGTTCAACTGCTGGGTTTGGTCTTTCACTGGTAGAAAGTGAGTTGGATTCATTTATGTCATCTGGGGGTCGGGTCGTGGCTTCATGTCTGTAGATAAATGCCCACACAAATAGCTAATTAACTGCAGGAGGGGTGTCTTGCATAAGAGCATATTAATGACTTTGGAGCAAATGCCCAGTTGAATTTCACAGGGTGAGATCTCCATCAGTTCACAATTTCGAATAGTCCATCCTGAAGCAATATGTCTGTGTAGCACTATACAGAAGTGCTCAGTGCTTACTGTTACTGCAGGCTTGATTGGATAAGTTTGAGCTTCCAATTCAAAGTTACCCCTGGCAGTGAAACATTTGACCCAAATCTTAGATTGCAAAAGAAAAAAGAACCACTTTGACTGAGGTAAGGAATCTTCTGAATTGCTGTGACTGGATTTCTGCTTAGCATGGCAGGGGATGTTTTATTAATCTCCAACCTTATTCTTGTTATCTTTCACACCAATAACAAAACTTTGTAGTTATCCCCAACTCTTTGCAGAGTGGTGTCTTATTGTTCGCACATGTTGATTAGGTGAATCTTTCTCTCAAGTCCCACAAGACGTGATAAGCACGTGGCTTTACCAGCTCACAGGCGTGTGTTCTGGTGTTGAGAAAAGAAAGCCTGGATCCATCTGTGATTTTCAGGCAACTTCCTTCCAGCTCTGTACCACATTTTCCACTTCAGCAGCGCATAAGCATCTGTGTGACTTTGCATATGGTTACAAAACACATGAATATGGGAAGCCATGGCTTCACACTTCTGTTCGTCTCCTAACCAGTCCCTGATCTAATGTCTCCGTGCAAATCAGTTATCATAGCAAAGCAATTTATTTCTTTAAACTACAGTTTAAGTTAATAAGGCTTCTGTTTCGCCCCTGTGGTCCTCATTCTTTTGGTATAGTACTATTCGCCTGTTCAGTATGAAGCATGTTATGCAGGAGATCCTGTACTGAAAAAATCTGTGGTTTCCATAAACATTCAATTTATATTCTACTAAAATCAACCAGAAAAAAAATATTTCAAGAGTGACTTTGTTTTCAAATAGCTCCAGATGCAAAATGCTCCATGGCTTTATGTCAGGATTGTAAAAAATGAATAGAGCACAGTGAATTAATTTTGCTAATGAGCTTTGCAACCACATGATGCACTTAGGCATCTTCATACAATTAAACCATAGAAGTATGCAAGCAGATCCCAAGTGCAACCCTTTGTCAGAGCACTTCAGGACCCTCCAAAGTGTTATGTCTCCCCCTCCCTTTAATTTCTTCCCATCACAAAGAGGAGAAATACACAGATCAGTTGTTTTAACAATTGAAAAATGATGTGCGGTGTTAGTTGCAACAGTATTTTTGTATATCTCATTTATTCTGCTATCCAGACATGAAAGGCAAAGCAGTAGCATTTTATAGAGCAGAGAACATTTTTACACAGTTCTCTTAAATCTTTTTAGCAGCCCTTGAACAAAATGTTTACACTGTAAACAGATTTTAGTAAATGATCCACAAGACTTATCATGACAACCTGCCTATCCCTCCTGAACCATTGTATTTCTATCCCATTCATTCCGAACATTTGCTGTTGCTGACCCTTTAGCCCATATTTACCCAGTTATAGCACTCTCTCTGCAGCCTTAAAATATTTCCTGCTGATTTACATCCATTTCTCTTCCATTGTCTGGTTTTGGCTGCTGGATTTTCTTGTTTTTCTTTTTGTAAAGAAAAATAAAAAAAGGGTAACTGATCTTCATTGCTCGTGACTGAGAAACAGATAACAATGTGAATAAGCCCTGTACAAATGGCCATGATGGGACAAAACCATGAGTAAGGGACGTGCATGTCTTCCCACAGCTCTTCAGCCAACAGCCAGCAGTCCTGCCGAGCTCATGGGGTGTCATCCCTGTGCTCTCCTACTGCTTCTGCTGACCTTCAGTGCTCCGGCTGCTCCCCTGCATGGTGAGTGCAGCTCAGCCCTAGCCAGAACTCACTGCCTGCTTAATGGGGTCCTGAGCTCACAAGTTCGGTGAAGTCTAGTGATTGTTAGGCTGCCGTTCAAGGAGAAGAGCAAGGGAAGCCTGAAGAGCATGCCAGTGGCTTACAAAAGTCAGGCTCTGATCCCAGGTCTCTCAGAGCGAAAGGTTTTACGTGAACCTACTGCACAGCCAAACATTTCTAATAAGAAAAGGAAACTTATTTTTCTTTAAAAGAAAAAAGAGACACACACACACACCCCGCATACAAGGAAACATAAATCTGAGCTCTGTGGAATTAAACCTCTACCAGGAGACACCTCTAATGCTAATCTTCTATCAGGGACTTGCATCTGTTCTTTCTTTCACTGTGGTTTTCTTCGGTAGAGGTCAGCCATATAGAAGGTTTTACAGACAGAAAATAGAGTGATTACCACCAGGGTAAAATAGCAACTCTATTTTTGTAAGCCAGGGAAGTGCGGCTAATTGCAAGCAGCTTCCCCCTTCGTCATCAACTCCTGAACACTAGGCTGGCACTCAGGAAGCCTGGGGTGTTCAACCCAGCCACAGACTGGTGAATCTGGGCAAGTCCATGATGGGGATCCATTGCCCCATGCCTCAGTTCCCAGCTCCAGGTGATGAGGCAAGGCAGAGCCCCATCAACGGTTGTGCTGTGGCTACAAGGATATCAGCTTCTGAGGCAAGCGCTGGGCAGCTCCTTCAAGACTGCAGTCCCCGTCAGTCCTGTGAAAAAGTCATTTCAGACAAATTTCTCAGGAAAATTCTGCAACAATTCCTTTAGCACTTAGGGTCCCAGTGCACTATCTGTAGGACAGACAGATTTATACCCTCTAAAGATTTGCCTCCTAAAAAACAAACAGAGGAAATAAACTTGCCATTCTGTCCAGTCTTTGTCCTGTCTCTCTACCAGCTGGTTAAGTGGTCAGCTAATTTATTTTGTGTTGCTTTCCATTAGGAGTGCAGGATTGATGCCTAGTAGTATTTTAATGGCACTGTTGACCTTGATAATAAAACTATCCGTTCTAGTTCGTATTGGTAATGGCATCCAATACCCCTGAGTCACAGAGAAGCAGCAGCTCTAATAACACCACTGCTGAGAAGTCCCATGGAAACACGTTAGTGGGACGGCCCATTTTTAGTGCTGTCTCCCTTCTCATATCGGACACGTCAGCGCTGTATGTGATTTTGCCTACCCATGAGCAGATAGTTGGGGCTGCAGTGATGCCCAGAACCATTTCCATGCTCTCTCCTGCAACTTGCTGGGTTCTCAGCACCATATGACACTGACAGCTGCAACTGCTGCTAGCTGCTATCTCAGGGCTGCATGTAATTTGGAGGACAATTTACATAATTCTGAAACCTAAAAATACCCCTGCACAAACGAAATGCTTTAATATGCACTATTCTAACAGACGTGGAAATGGCTGCTGCTTTCCTAGTGCATTTTGAAACAGGGGTTCTCAACACCTCTTCTTCATCTGACGGGCTGACATTTGCAAGAGACATTTAAGGACACAGAGCAAGTGATAATTATCCTCAACATGCATCACAGGCTTTTTGTCAGATGATTAGAGAGGTGCCTTCCAGAATAATTAGCTTTCTGAAATCACCGAGCCCCTGTCTGCTGCATGTTGACTAAAAGGGATGTGAAGTCTAAAGATTAAGCGAGAATATGGCAGGTTCCCACCCCAGGGCTCACCTGTCCACCCATTCCCTTCCTCAGACCTGCTGATAATGTTCTCAAGTGTGCAGTGCCGCCCACCCCACTTTGCTCCTTAAATAATAGCACTTGCTTTTCACGTCTCCTTGGTGATGTAAGGGGAATATTTGTGACCTTTTCATTTCCATGTAACAAGCATCCTCGCAGGTCATGGCAGAACAGTCTGTGACAAAACAAGCTTCCTTGAACTACCGAGTCGGTGCCATGAGGAGGAAACGCTGTCTGGATCACTGACAAAATATGTGAGCTAATTACCTTCAGCAGCAATATGGGCATGTATCCCAGAGGGATCTGCCTGAGATCACGGTGACTTTGAGTTACCCACTGCAATGGTCATGGCACTGGTAGTGAAATGTTGTATTTGTGTCTGGCAGTGATTTTTTCTGCTCACTGGTGGGATCCAGGAGTGTGCTTGGTTGGGGATAGTCTGGGAGGAGGCTACACTGAGCACTGTCGAATTTTAGTCGTCTTGGTTTCCTAATGTGAAGTCTAGGGGACTATGAAAGATATGGCCAAAGAGTAGCAGCAAATTGCATGAACTCTTGCTCTCTTTGAAAAAAGCATCAAGACATAGGTACTAGTTCTCCATGTAGTCTGTAGGCCTCATACTAACCAATTCTTAAGGGCCAGAAGATATGAGGGAAGTCTTTGTGCCGTATTGGTAGGATCACTTATACCAAGCTGTAAATGATGGCTGAAAAGGTGAACAGGCGAAAGAGTCTGTCAAAAAAAAAAAAGTTTCAGGCATTGCACTACTTGCTGATGTTCCACCTGAAGAAACGCAAGTAGAAGGATCTGACAAAAGATGTGGGGAAAAACCAGCCACTAAACTCAACGTAAGCAGAGATACTTGACAAAAAATCAGGTCCAAGCAGCCATGAACTTGAGTGTGCTCCAAAGCTGGCTTTAACCTTCACTGGGCTGAGGCTTTCTCAAGAGGGAAGTATTTGTTGTGATGCGACGGTAGTCAAGTGGTTTGTCAACTGGAAAATGCCTAGACAGCAGCTGCTGAACATTACAGGGGTGTCTAATTACAGTACATGGGCTTAATTATCACTCTTTCCCCATACATTTACAAAGACAGTCCTGGGTCTCTATTAGCTTGGCTGGGCTGCTAGATTTCCCAACTAGGTTCATCAAGAATGTACTTCTGTGTCCAAAATTGCCACAGGCATGCAGCCATGCAGTTTTGTCAACTTAGAGCTGCGCTCATGTCAAAACTGAAAGTGACGCCTCTGCCGTGCTAGAGAAACTTTCGGGAATACCCTAACTGTATAACTGATTTTAGTGGAAGTCAAGAGCTCAGAATATTCATAAGACCAGATTCAGTAGGTAAAAACTCCATTTATTTATTGATTGGTTTGGGCTAGAGCTTGTCTTCCTCGTTTCAATTAAGCAGAGCCCAGCAAAACAGCTACTCAGCTCAGCATGATCCCACAAATGGGGGGGAAAAAATAACAATGCATTTTGCTGTCACTCAGTGTCCCAGTGACGGCTACAATTTCACCCAGGACAAATTCTTTACCTTCTCACAGGTGAAAGACTAATATCTGGCTTAGGGCAAAGGCGCATTAATCTTCTTTTCTAGGTTTAACACTCTCTACCTTTCTTTGCCCTCAGTCTCTCTAGAAGCCACTCATTTGGCAAAATCAGAAATTAATTCACCCCAATGAGAGGACATGCTATTAATGAGTCTGGTGGTCTGTAAGTGAGACACAACTGAAACTGGTGTCATGTTGAGCTCCTCTAGGAAAGGCAAGGAGTTTGATTTCTCTTGGTTTAATCAGTTTTGCTCTTTATTCTAATTATTTTCATTTCCTGGTTCTCAAATTAAAAAAAAAAAAAGTTTTCTCCTTCCATCCTTAGTTGCCTTGGGTAACTATTCAAGTCAGTGGATTTACACAGATGTCAAAAAACTATGAAAAGCCAATCACGCATTTTAGTGATTGCCCTTCACGCCCTTGCTTTGTTTGCTACACACTTCTGCCCATGGTGTATAAGTTACATTCATTTTGTACCATCCACTGAAAGCCACATCAGTCGAAGTTGCAATTTATTACAAAGTTTTGTTTTCTTTCCTGCTAGCACAGCTGAGCTGACTCTCATCCCACTTACACTGGTTTTACAGCACATAATGACACTGATCACAATAACTGTTCCTCATTTACTGGCTTGACATAATACCCAGACCAGTAAAATACCATTGACATCACTACACTGGTGGCCTGAAAAGCGTTTGACGTTGTACATTTAAGATAAAGTTTAATGTATTCTCCTCCAGGTTTTTTTTTTCCTTTATAAAGACAGAACTGCCTGGCATGAAATAGTCCAAGTCAGCTATTTTTTCAGTTCTATCCAATTATACATGGACAAACCAAGTTGGCACGTCCTAAAAAAGGGTATAACCAATAGGTTTCAAGCAGACTTGCTGTGCAGGCACAATTGATCCAAGCATTTGCCACACATCTGATGTACTGGGGATGGATTGAACCCTGTGTGTATGTGCAGATTATTTCTAAAATCAGTAGAGGACCATCTAGAGTGATAGAGTGGGGATGTCTGTGTGTACCCTCTATAAGAAACATGTTTGTATTATTGCTGCTCTTTGGTTTCAGATCAGGCATCTTGGATGCTACTTTCCCAGCTCTGACAGCAATGGCAATGGATGTACCTATTGCACAGAGACTTCTGTCAGGGGCAGACAGTGGTGAGACTAATTGCAAGCCTCTTGGCTACTCTTGGTTCTCAAAAAAAAAAAAAAGTCGGTTCAGAAGGGTTATGAAATGAAACCTACAGTGTTATTTTAAAATCCAGAGATATTAACTGTGGGAATGTGGATGTGTGTCTGGTCTGCATGCTCTGAACCCCGCTTCTGAGAGGACTGGCCCTAGGTGGTTGCTTTGCTTTGAATACCAGACACGTGGTATTCACTGAAAGAATAAACAGCTGTCAGTCCAAGCTTGCCAAAATTTCCCATGCAAAGTGATACTTCTGCAGTTTTTCCAAGGTGCTTTTCCCATGAGTAAACATTGCATCTCATATCAAGAGTAAATACAGAGAAGGAAAAGGGGAATGTCAGAATCTGATTTTGCCTTGGCAGGGAATGATTTCACAGCTTTCTCATACATTGTCTAAATGTACGGACAATATTTCTCTCCCATTTCCCCTCTAGCAATAAATGAGTAGGCTAGTACCTATATAATCATGTGAAAAAGAGTTTTCTCTGAGCACATGCACTGTTATAAACAGCCTTAGGTTTTGTAGTGCATGGGTGAGGACCGCGGTATACTGAAGACCATTCAAGAAGATCAACATATGCTTGGAATGTCATCTTGAAAACTGTTTTTCTCCCTAATCCTCCTGATTAGAATTCTTTCCTGCCTCAAAAACCATCTATGAATCAAGAAAACAAGGCAGCGTTTGGTTGAATCCTTCAGACTTTCCACATACCCTGCTGTGACACCACGAGGTAGCTCAGCCGATTCAAATGGGAGAAGGACACTGCCCAGCCGTCAGGCGGCTGTTCCAGGCGATACGGGCTTCAGGCTCAATATGCCAAACGCTTGAACATGCGATTAACTCGCAGCTTTTCCTTAAGTCCAACTTCAGCACTGAAAAGCATTGCTGAGTAAGAGCGGACACCTATTACAAGTTAAGAATGTGACTGAGAATTTCTGCTCAATCCCATGACGCTGAGATTAACGGGAGGTCAGTCAGTGATTCCCCTGGGAGGTGGACTGGGATCCCTGGGCTGAAGTCAGAAAGTATAATAGGCTCGTTGGGTGGACAATGCTGTTTTGCAAAGAGATGTAGAGATGGTAGGGTTTGATAGGGGACCTCAAACAAAGAACTCATAAAGAATGAGGACAAATGCACATTTTTAATGAGCTCTAACAAAAGTCTATTGAATAGTTTGTTCAATTTAGTTGTGTTTTGATTATTTCCATTGTCCTTTGTTTCCTGCATGTGGTTGTGATGCATCCAGGAAAAAATCTCGAACATTTGCATTGAGAGTCATCCAGAATTTCCATTTAAAATGATCCACTTTGTTACAGTAATTAGCCTTGTAAGTGGAACAAAGCACACAACATTGACAATAGTTGCTAGTGATCACTTCACTTCCTAATCAGGCTGCTCCTTCAAGCATTCTAATTTATTTTACTAATGATTATAGGGCAGATGCTGCACAGATTTGCACCTCTAGGAACTCCAGTGAAATAGAGAAGCAGCAGATCTTGCCCAGTATGCTTAATCCTGAAGTATCCTGAGTAATTTGAGGGCCAAGCAGTTATAAATAAAAGACTTCTCTTTCAGAGGTTTATTGATTTCAGATTTGAATTCATTAACAGGTATTAATTGCTGTCAACTAAGTATATCTGTTTAGTAATTAAGTGTTTCTGGGTGAGGGATAGTCAGTGCTGAGCCCCCTCACAGAATGGCACTGGCAATCCTTGAAGATGGGGATGGCTCTCGCTTACTTGCTGTGAATTCTTCTTAAGAACAAATAACCTCCCAGTTCATTCTGCACCTCTAAATCAAAGCACCCACTCATCTCAGAGAGAAAAAACTTGGCTTCCTTGATGAGAATGATAATGAGTAGCTGGTGAGGGGCTCAAACTGTTAATCTTGTGACAGAAATATGTTGGGGTTCTTATTAAAATACAGGTCCAGTTATATCAGCGTAATCCTCCACAATTAAAATCCCAACTGAGCATTAATATTCTCCACCTTTTATGATTCAAAGCTAGTTCCTGTAATGTGCTCCTTATACTAGGGATCCATCAGACAGACTTTGGCTGCAGTTTGCCTTTTGTGAAAGAGCAAAATAAACTACGTAGGTACAACAAATGGGTGTCTGTGAAGGCAAGCACCTACATATATATGCATATTTGGGTGCTGCTGGGAACATGGGGGGAGGTAGGTGGTGCTTTTCTCCATTTCCTTGGCATGGCCCTTACCACTTTTAGTTCCCTCCAGAATTCACTAAACTGTTGAGATATCTGTAGTAAACTTGCATCTGGATGGCCGTGGGATAGGAGTAGTGACTTTGGCTAGTTTTTGTTCTGGGTGAAAACCACCAGTTGAATCAGTGTACTGGACAGACTGCTGCATTGCTCTGCTGTGCTCCCTCCCTCTCCCTTGGTCTCTCTGTCCATGTGGTGTTTAGCTGCCTGGTTTGTTTTGGAAAGTGCACAAAAGGGTGAGGGAATCAAAAAAAGTTCCTATTACATCAAATAAAAAATAAATTTTAGATCATCAAGATTGAACCAGGGAGAACATTTCAAAACACTGTGACTTCTGTCATACAGCCTGTGGGATGCTATCAGTAGAAGAGCTTTCATCCTCCAAATGCTCAAGTGCTTCATGATTCGGCCCAGCAAGTCTCTTCGTTGACTTGAAGTGGTGCAGAACTTCTGACTGGCAGCTGAGCAGTTCTGGTCACAGGTTTATGCTGATTGATTCATTCATGTCTGGGAGGCAGAAAAAAGGTGATTCGAGACTTACAGTGTCTCTTGGACTTCATGCCCAAGAAACATAAGTAGCCTAAGCTGTAATAGCAGACAACCAAAATATTTCCTCTTTCAAACCCCTTAGGAGTTTGCTACTGCTGCCCATTTCCCCTTCTACAGTTATAATCTGATTTGTGGTGTCACATCTCTGATGGAAGAGCTGTGCAAAAGTAAGCATGAGTGATATTTGAGGGGAAAAGATAGAGACACAATTTTCATGTCTTATGGTTGGAGCTGACTCCCATCAACAAAAAGAAAAACTCAAGGAGGACAAATGCAGACAGGAGTATCATGCACAGGAACTCAAAGTTAAGGAACAATCTTAAATTCCACCTCCAGTTCTGCTCTGCTGGGATGCATTTGGAGTTGCCATATGTATGGCACATTCACATCTGTCCTGCTCACCACAGTGTCTCTGTCTGTCACCGGGAGGATAAATGCTTATTTATTCAATAGGGCAAGGATGCATTCATCAGTAGTTGCAAAATACCTGCTACGGAGAACATAAAATATATTGTATGTGCTACCAGAGGGTTAAGACCCTTTGTTCATTAAGATGCCTCCGAGTGGAAGAAACAGTTCTCAGCCAAATTCATCCTAGAGGCTTTGAAAACAAAGCCAGGACAGGTTTCCTGGAGTCACCACCCAGGCCTGCTCCTGCCATGCCTAGCAAGGATAGCACCCCTGTTGCAGCCAGCAGCAAGGGGATTCAGCCCTCCCTGTGCACAAAGCAGAGCTGCCCTTGGTGCAGTGCCGGGAGAGGACTTTAGCTCAGCAGTGCAGAGTTTAGCATTTCCTTCTGCTCACAGGTTCTGCAGAAAGGCAAAAGCTGCAAGATCTCGATGAGACCGAAATATTAATTCTCTGTTATTGCATCAAGTTTGACTAACAAGCCGCATGAATAAATCTGCAGTCTTAGTTTCTGCCAGCGCTAAGTTTCTATGGCAACAACAACCCATCTCATCTTTAGGAATTTCATTAGCAAGGGAGGGAAATGAAACAAAAAAAATATATCCCACCCCAAATCAAAAAAGACTTGTCAAACTAAAAGCAGCATCTCCCTCCCCCACCTCATTTTTTAGGAAAAGTCTGCTTGGATTTTTTCTCAATCATAAAGGTGTTTTTTAAAATTCACATCGTCTTAGACAAAAAAAACCCCCAAAACCAAAAACCAACAGCAAATGCTTTTGTACATCCAAATCAGAGAGGGAGGGATCATAAACATGCAGACGGGAGATGCACTGGAGGAGTGAACGTGGCTGTTGCGGTGCATTCAGCATTCAGATGAGCCTGTTTGTATATACACGCAGAGCTCAGTGCTGTCTCCTTTCCTGACATTTGGAAATGGGAAAGAGAGGTGGGAATGGGAGACCTTCTGGTCATAGTGGAGGTGCCTGGTGATATAAACACTGTGGAGGACCAGATGACATTTGGGAAGTTATAATGCAGCTTTATCTGTTTGTGTACATGTGTGCTTCTGCTTGCAGAGACTCAGTGTTCAATATTCCTGATGTGGGAATTGAGTTTGTTGGATTTAGAAAGCGTGGCTGTGCTTTCTCCTCTCACCTTGGGCTGCCCTATACACTTGTGACAAATAAAAAAAAAATGCAATTTAAAAAGTCAATTGAATCAAATTGTTTTAGAAAAAAAAAAAGCCACATCCACACACAAAAAAGGAGGAAGTGATGCACAGCCTCTGCTGTGTAAAATGGGTTGATGCTTACAATGCCCCATCATCCGAATGGTTTAGTTACCACCTTTAGGCAATAGGCAGGGGACTGCAGAGCTGTTGCACTCCTGAGTTTGGCTTTCACCCACTTAAGAGGTTAAAAAAGTGTTACCCTTCATACAGCAGGCATCAGGGTCTCAGCTTTTGCCCTGAATCCTCCCGTGCCAGGGCAAGGGAGAGGCAGAGAGCCTGCAGCCCTGCGTGCAGCACAGCAAGGATGCTGAGCTTTGTCATTTCTGGTTGCCTGTACCGGGGCTGCAGAGGCAGGACCACAGCTGAGGGGACCTGGATGGGGAATGACAGGCTGGGGGAAGAGTCAGCTAATAGCCAGGGGGAGGGGGCACAGAAGCCCAGGCTGGATTCTGGATTTTGGGGCAGGGAGGACGTGGTTTAATTCAATGTTTGTTCTTCCTGTGCACTTAGAGTTAACACTGCAATTGGAACACAATGCTCTGTTACAGCCTACACCACTTTAAAGCAAGTAGCAGCTAGAAAAGCCTTTATGAACCCTTTCTGTTGACTCACAAATACACAAGTGCACCAGATTCCCTGGGAAAAATCCCATATAAATGATATGAAACAATGGTTAAAAGAGTGTTACACTTCTGTCATTTTTACCTGCAACCAGATGCCAGCTAGGAAGCTCCCAGAGACTGTATTATTTCAGAAATACTGACTGTATTGCCTTTTTCACCTCAGTTTTACAGTCAGCAGTTCTGCTGACATCAGTGAAGCACTCTCCCAATTATGTCAGTGTAAGTGGATGGAGAAACATACCTGCCACTAACAAACATCCACGCTTAGATTATTTTCCCTACTTTGCCTAGAAATGGCCAATCAAGACTTTTACAATCACAGTTCATTCCACACTCCCTGGTGAGCTATATAATTCATCCTGTCGGAGATAGCATCACAAAACATAGCTAACATATCAAATCACAACATGAATTTTGTATAGCGAATTACAACTATTCACAAAAGGCTGTTAGTGAACAATCTCCAGCCCAATTTCATTATTCATGGAAGAAACTTATAAGCGATTCTGAGTAACAAATAAATCTGAGAATTTTGTGAACCATCCAGAACCAATTCAGGAGCTGGGAGGGGAAGCAATATTTGTGGAATAAATTATTTGCTGTGAAATTGGTTGGTTGGTTTTTTCCAGCACACCCTTGGGGGCTACTGGCTGATACTTAAAAATCAACTAATGCATATTCCAAAAAGGGAACAACAGTATTTATTCAACTGTATCAGTGAAGAATGCAAAGTGACAGAGGTAAACCAATTCTTTGCTCAGAACTTGCCCACCAGTAGAGAGATGAGATCTGGAGAAAGACATTAGCATTTTCTTTTTGATTTGTCTCCCAGCTGTCCTTCTGGATGATTTATGTTTTCTCATATCCACAACAAAATCCAGGTAGCTTTGAACAGAATATCTGGCTTATAGATTTTGTTGTAACTATAAATGCCCACACATTCTTTCCCCTCTCCTGAGTCTGCAGGTAGGCACTCAGCAGTGGAAGCTCCTGGTAGGTGCATTTGCTACCAGGGAAAGGGAACAAAGCAGTGGGATCATGCATATTGTCTCTCTCTATTTCTGGCTGTCAGCCTGGCCTTAGCATCGATTGTGTTGCATGAATGCGGTGCAAAGGTCGTTTCAGGATATGTGCTCAGACTAGTGATCTGTCCTGACCATCTGCCAAGTAAGTAAGTGCTGGTTGTCATGCTAAAGCAGGATTTCATTGGGCACTATTGCACGTTCCTGTCTGTAGAGCTCCAAAACTCTATACGCTACACAGGCCTCTTAGCATAGACGTGGTGGTTTATCGTCACACTGGAGTGTGGTCTGCAAAGGGGACTTGAATCCACACTTCACTGATAGTGTTAATGCACCCAGATAGCTGCAAACAGGCTTTGGATTCAAGCCTAAAGGTGGGCTTCAGGTTCTCAGACAAATCTGCCAGAAGGCAATAAGCATTGAAATTGCTTTACTTGTCCAGCCAAACTCCAACATACTAAGCTGAGAACGTCGCCTTATTTAGTGCCAAGGGTACACATTGCCATTTGCCTTGAACAGGAATTGCCGGTGAAAAATCGGTATTACACCATTTGAATGCTCAGAGTGTGGTATTTGATGGGCTCTTCTAAGAGAACTTACTTATGGCTCTATCATTAAAAATCAGGAAAGGCTTCCATGGCCATACCTACAGTGCTGGGCCAAAGAACAGAGAAATACTATATTGCAATGCAGTCTGGTCAAACCAGTCCAGCTCTGAAAGGGAGGCAGAGGGTGGGTTTAGTTTTGGATTTTTATTGAGCAGCCAGATCCCCTTTGTACTCTTGATTCATCCTTGTTACGTGATTCATCCTAATTGCATTCGTTAGTATTGTTGCAGATACTGTGCAAAATGTCCAAAGAGAGCTGGCTGGGGAGCTGGAGTGGCTGGCATCCTTAATGCAGGAAGACTAGTGCCTCTTTTCTCTTGGTGCCATAAGACAGAATCCTAGTGCTATTTTAATGTTGCTTTTCATTACACAAGTTTCCTGTGCCCACCAACAAGAAAACCGTTAGCAGCAATTAGGTAACTTGAATCAGCTGCACTCGGGTCTTGGATCCACCCTACATTTCACCACCCAAAGAACTACTACGCAGTGCAAGGGCATGGTATGAATAATGAGGATGTTTCCTATTAGGGAAAGTGCTTTCCATTGTCATTGCAGACACTCCCCTATTGTCTACATGTCCACCAGGCATTTTGCAAAATTCTCTTTTCAAGACCGGTTTTGCATTCATGTGATCACTGTAAAACCACCCACTCTGGCACCAGCTTTCTGGGGGGAAGCGCATGCTGTAGGATTTCCATGTATTTTTTAAGGGTCTGGTACTCACACTGCTGACCCTGTTTGAATACCTTTCTTTGGAAGCAGGCTGAGATTTCAGGTGGACAAAAAAAACCCCAAAGCAGGTAATTTCACATGCTTTGGCATTTTCTTTTACAAACCAATTTTTGAAATATCACTAGAGAAATTATTTCATAGGCTTTTTCCATTAAAGCTGAATTACAACACAACAATTTCTCCCACACCACTACTATTTCACCATGTAGCTCTCAACCAAAACAACTCTTCTTCCTTGTCTGTGAACATCTGTTTGCGCCCTCCTGTATTCCTTGTGTTCGCTTCACTTGGCTGTATGTATTTGCAGGGCTCAGCATCCCTAATCAACATCTCTGTAGACTGCTTTTTGTTGTAATTATATATTTGAGACCCAGTTAAAAACAGTCCCCCTGTACTATGTGTGGTACAATGGTGAGAAATACTATATGCCTCAAAGATTCTGTAGGCTAACTAGACTAGACAGATGGAGACTGGGGGAAAGGGCATCTCATCCCCATCTCACAGAGGAGAAATGCAGTCACTGAAAGAAAAGGTGATGTGATCAAGGAAGAGATTTAGCTGAACTCTGAACAGTATTAAACTAAGCACTATTTTATAACTCTAAAACATTATAAGGCAGCTAGGAAAAAAACCTAGAGAAAGAAATGACAAAGCATAGATGCGGTGGGATAAATCTTGTCCATGTTTTACCTCATTCTCTCCCCTCCCCCATGGATTTCAAACATCGCTCAAGAGGAATCTTCTATTATTAAGTAAAACTCTTTCTGCTACTTCAGAAGGCATTTCTCTCCCTTTCCGTAAGAAAAGAAGTAATATGATGGTAGGAACCTAATTACAAGCACTCTCAAAAAAAACCTAGACTAGCTGATTTGCACTTAGCCCCTTTGACGGAAAGCGACTGAACAATATACTTGAGCTGTAATTATTATTATCAGTCAGTCACTCACAGTGACAACAAATAATTATTTTTAGAAAGCATGAAAACAGAATTAACCCTTTCCTCAGACATTGTCCCTCTAAAGTGGCACAGTCAGTTGTCATTGCAGTTCAGAACACTGGTTGTGAGGCTGCTGACTTTGGGTTTTCTCCCATTAAAATACCCTGGACTGAATTGAGAGGGCAGTTTTCAGCAGTGACTAGCGATGTGGAGTCCCTTAGCTCCTGCAATATTAGCTTGGCAGAGTCCAGGTTTCAGAAGGCTGTTGCTCAAGTGGGGTTTTTGAGCAATGAAGCCTTTTTCAGGTACTTCAGAAACACGTGCCAATTTCTAGGGAGACCCTTGGCTTCAGAGTGAAATGATTCATTGAAATTTCAACACAGAGGTGTGTTCCAGGTATCAACCGTGACATGTCTTAGATTCACCCAGCCTCACATCAGATGAGAGCTGTGGCAGTGACATCAGGAGCATGGTCACTCTGGGGTTTCTGTAAAGCCAGAGATTTAGCATTGCTCCACCAGCAGCCTAGGACCGCAGTGACCTCCTCTGTACCCCATGAGCCCCAGTCCCATCCTGACCTGCTGCGTCCACTCTGATTTTCTTGTAGTGCCTCAGCCCCTAAAGGTCACCATCCCCCAATGGATAGAGCCAGGGCAGGTGCTTCTTGCTTTCCTGGGATATTGATCCAGCTGTAGGACAATGAAAACACAAAAGGGTGGAAGGAAAAGGCCAGATGTAGGAGAATGCTCACACACCACACACACACACACCCCCGTATACAACACTAATTTCTGTAGGCAGTTAGAGAGAGTGGAGCGTGAATGTTAAAGCATGATCCAGGACGCTGTGGTTTAATTTACAGCTTTGTCTGTACATCTGTTCATGTTTTAAGACAGGCATAGACTTAGCTGGATGGTAGGGGGGGCTGTAGCCCCTCTTTTGGGACTTCTCAGCACTGCGGCTTCAGCTCTAGCTCACCCCCTTCAAGGTGGGTTTCCCAGCAGCCCTGTTAAACCTCACCCACCATAGGGTATTTCAGCCCTGTTAACCCAAAGTTAACCGTATCAGTATTTCTTTAGAAGCAAAAACAAAGATGAAGGGTAAGAAGCACATATTTCTTTCAGCCTAAAAGATCTCACAACCTCCAATACAAGGGAAAAATCTACTGAGGCCGTTTGAATAGAGAATGCAACTGAGCATGGAGGAATCAAGTGCTTCATCTGCATCCCTCCAGCTCGGAGGCAACTAGAAAGCTGGGAACCCTGGTCCCCTTATCTTCCTCAGTCCAACCCTCCTGAGAGAGCGGTGCAGCCTAGCAGGTATCCCTGGTCACCATCTGTGGCTTCATGCTGGCATGAAGCTTTGCCCTTGGTAATGCACTGGGAGCGTGGGGATGCTGTGGCCAAACCTCCCGAGAGGGGATGGAGCGCAGCAGCCAGGGGAAAACAATGCAACAATCAATAAGCACACGATTTTTAATCAGTTCAATATGTGGTCAGTGTCTGTAGGAAATCTGTTTGCAATCGTTCCTTATTAAAGACAAATGACAAGCTGTTTTCCAGGCATAAACCTCTGCCTTTCTTCTCTAGAATGCCAAGACAATTATTTGTGGCATTATTATTTTTTTCCCCTCGCTTTCTTTCCTTTTCTCAAAGGCTTCTCCCACACACATGGAAACTCCTCATTTCCAATGCACTTACAGTGGCAAGAGTTAATAAACAGTGTGTTGCACTATTAAATAACAACAACCTTAAATGCGGGGAGGGGAGGAGGGCCTCCCCACTGCTCAGTAATGCTTTGATTCAAACCAAAGCTAAAGAAGAAAAGGCAGGGAAATCTGCAGTTTCAAAGCAGACCCATCTGTTGTTATCTTGCCCCATTTCCCTGAGTGTTACGAGCATTGTACATCCCAAGAGTTTCCCAGGCCCTGCACACCGTGCAAGGTGCTGAGAAGAGAGCACTAGAGGTGACAGGTTTAGCGGCAAAAGATGAGCAAGAAAGAGAGCAAAAGAGGCATTTCATTTTCTGAAGTGATTGCCCTCAAGCTGGCTTTAAATACTTCTGAGAAGTAGCAGACTTGCTTGCCCCATTGTCAGGTGGCTAAGTTAGACCTGTGCCCAACAGTCACCGCCTCCCATGGAGACCCTGCACACTCAGATCTGTGAATTCAGCTTCCATTTGCTGCTCCTAGAGGATCCTCACACTGCTTAGGAAATTCCTCCTGTTCACTGTTCTCTATTCAAGCTCTTTGTGAAAATCTGCAAATCCAGAAAGTCAAATGTCCAAAAAGGACCAGATACTTTCAGTCCCTAAAAGCAGCTATCACAGGCAGAAGCAGCTACAGCCATCTCCTGCTACATGTCAAAGAAAAGGAGGTTAAGAGATGGGTTGTGTTATGCCAGTGCCGATCAGCTGGGTCGCAGCTGTACCGAGGCTTTAGCGCGCCGGCTGGGGCGGTGGGCAGAGGGGTCCTCACCCCTCTGGTTTCCAAGTGCTTTCTGCCTCTGCCAACCTCTACAGCAGCTCTGACCCTCCTAAGGGGGGTTGCTTTTAAAGTCCATGATTCCTAGGGAAATGATCTAGAAATCTGCATGAACCGGGACACAAAAACCTCTTGAAAGCTCAGGAGAGATCTGTTAAGGCTGGTTCTGGTAGTCCCCTTCTGGGTAGTGACAGTGATGATGGCACTGGTGGAAACTTCCCCCCAACAGCTGTTGCAGGAGGGTCAATATGGAGGTGTCATCCTTTGTGCTTCAGTCTTCTCATTAGTTTTCTATGGAACAGAGGGGCAACAGCTGGCTGAACATGAGCCGGCAGTGTGCCCAGGTGGCCAAGAAGGCCAGCAGCATCCTGACTTGTATCAGACCAGCGTGGCCAGCAGGACAGGGGCAGCGATCGTCCCCCTGTACTTGGCACTGGTGAGGCTGCACCTCAAGTCCCATGTTCAGCTTTGGGCCCCTCGCTACAAGACAGACACGGAGGTGCTGGAGCGTGTCCAGAGATGGGCAACGGAGCTGGGGAAGGGGCTGGGGCACAAGTCGTGTGATGAGCAGCTGGGGGAACTGGGGGTGTTCAGCCTGGAGAAAAGGAGGCTCGGGGGGGGCCTTATCGCTCCCTACAGCTGCCTGAATGGAGGTTGTAGGCAGGTGGGGGTCGTTCTCTTCTCCCAGATAACAAGTGACAGACAAGAGGAAACAGCCTCAAGTTGCACCAGGGGAGGTTTAGGTTGGATATTAGGACAAACTTCTTCACTCAAGGGATTGTCAAACACTGGAACAGGCTGCCCAGGGAAGTGGTTGAGTCACCATCCCTGGAGGTATTTAGAAGACATGTAGAGGCTACTGTTGGAGCTGAATAGAGCCATTGGGACCTGGCCCTAGATGAAACAATCTAAGTAATCACACCTGGCTTTGCAGAGTAAATCTGAAACTGGAATGAAGCATGGTTGCATGAGTAATTGAGAAATGGGCAGATAGACTTTGGATAGGAAGCATTATTTCTCTCTTGTTTAAAATGTGGGAAGAACACATCATCTCAACTGGATTATGCTTATGTCCTAAGAAGCTTGCATACATAATCATACTACAGCCATGACTGATTCATTCTACCTCCAGCTATTTCTTTCTCATCTTGGGTTTTCTGGTTTTGGTAATTGTTCTTTTTTGGTTTACAATTGGCACTCTGGAGACTACTTCATAATCACTAGTGATTTCTCAGTGTATGGAGGGGTGATGCATACACAGACACGCTCAGCAACCAGAAATCACTGATCTTCTTCTAATTAGTGCATAAGGGGAGACCACCACAAGTGTAGTAGTCTCGAGTTTATTCACTAACAAAAGTGTCCAGGAGGAATTCTTTTTGGAGGGGGAGTACTAGTAACATTATCCTAACTCCATAGAGGGATAACCTCTCTTAGGCATGTGAATGGTTCTGTTACATTTTTAAGAGCTGAAACCTGCACACGGACCTCTGAGGGACAAAAGGCTTGGGGAGTGCAAGAGGGGTAGGACTGGTGTGAACACACCTTTCCCATACCCATGGATGACACGTGTCAACGAGACTTGGCCGAAAGGGAAAGCGAACACATACCGCAGGGCTTGCTGAAGGGTAAGGGCGCTTGTAGACATTTCAGACAGGCTGCTGAAAGCAGGCAGCAGCCATTTCTTGCCTGTGCAGACTCTTTCCTACTCCTGATACGTCCACACCCGCCCACGCAGGGAAGGGAATGTAAATCAAAAAACTGAAGTGGTGCGACAAATCTGTATCTGCAGGGTTAGTGTTTTGCTGTGAACAGTGCTATATACAAGGTCTGAGGTTAAAGACAGATTAACTGCATCATTCACTCTCTGCCTTCTTTTTACCTCTAGATGTTCATTTAAACATATATAGAGAGTGTGCACACACAGGAAGACAAAAGCTTTTAACCTATACTGTCCTGATAGCAAGAATTATCAACGCCACTCAGAAAAAAAGACATGGAAATGCTACACCTGACAACACAGTCATGAGCTGTGAAAGCAACCCTCAGATGATGGGACATGAATAATCTAGTAAAATAAAGCAGATGGATGGAGGGATAGACACTGATAAATAGATCAACGAGGGTCTGTATCTCCAGATGCAGTTAGGCAATTAACTCTCAAAGAAACCAAAAGGAGTAATTCAAATTAATACCTTGGAGAATCTAAGTTTATATCAATATAAAGAAATAGAGTGAGATTTGGCATGAATTCCTCACCTTATTAAAGATAATAAGGTCCAGGTCCCTCCCGGAGCCGTCGTTGCGTTTATTGTTCCGAGTTGCATATCTCAGTACTTGCTGGGCATTATAGGCTTTTCCAAAATTGATTGGCATTGACCATCTGGGCCAGATTTTCAAAGGAATTTTGTCTCCTTTGAGACAGGGAGCAGATTGCATGTCACAGTGCTCCTGGAGGGTATTGAGATGGTTTGAAAATCTGGCCACAAGTGACACAAGAGAAGCAGCTGGTTGCTGAGCACTTACAAATGTGAATCTAAGCCCTTGCAAAAATCTGGATCAGGCATTTGGGGGTGCGTGCAATCAACGTCATCTTTTGATTTTGGGTTTGGTTTTTTTTTTTAATGAATATAGTTATTTACCACAAAGAAATAGCTTTGCCGTTATGTTTTTGACAACAGTACCTGTGTGCCTGCATCTCTGTCTGTCTGTCCAGCGAGCAGCCTGCTCTCTGATTACAGTGTAAGGGTTCTTTCGTGCAAAAACACCTTCTACTCTCACTTCTCATCTTCATTCCAGTGAAAATAATAGGGCTAGTTGCAAGAAAAGCCTTTGAACCAAGTGATTTCACCCTGTTACAACGCAGGGAACCTGCGGGTATCTTAGATGAAAGCCTAACCTGAAGTAAGTTGGACTGTTTCTTTCCCCAAATTACTGGTTTACAGAGAAGGGGGAAAATTTACATCCAGAGAGAAAGTAGGAGAAGGTTATTGGGGGTGGGAGGAAGAAAAGAAGGCAAGCTAGGCACAGAACGGGCCAGCTATTTTTCCTCTTTTCTTTCAAAAATCCCTGCCAATATGCTAGCTGTGCCATCTGGTATCCATGATAAATTTGACTATGTGTAATTGCAAGCTGCAGAGAATTTTAGAGAGGCTGGAAATTTCTCTGTCTAGGTTCATATGTAGCCATTATCACTGTAATCGTTGAATACAGGGAAGCAAAATTTTCTTTTTTCCTACTCCCCTGGAATGAAAAGCTCTTCAGTCACTTACTGTCTTTTTCACTTCAGTTTGTTTCATTTGAACAGCAAAGCAAAGGTGATGTTAGTTCCCTCCCAGTCCTCCATGAATATTTCATGTAATTTTAAAACTATAATTTTAGAGAGACAGAGAACATAAAATTAATCTATTTCTAAACAAATTCCACACCATAGATTTGTAAATGAGGCAAGAATTTTAAACTTTGAATTTACATTTCAACTTTTCTCCATTTCTTTTGATTCATGTTTTCTTTACACGTTTCATTTTGAACGAAGAACCTCCATCAGTCAGTTTCACCCCTATTTCTAACTATTCAAGCCACTTTCTGCATTTCATGTATTATTTTTATATTTCTGGAGTATAAGGCTTTCTTTCATCAGTAAAATAAAGCAGAAGCAGAGAACAAGTATTCAAGGGAGGCCTTACCAAATCCTTTTCCATATGTATGGTTGCTACTACTTTTTCCTTCCTAGGATTTACATTTACTCGGGCAAAAAATAAAGACTTTATTGATCATTAGGTCAGGTGAAGGAGGCAGATGGGATACCATTTAGGGAATTCTGTGCCCTGGAGAAAAAGCTGTACCCCACAAAGCTCTTACACGCTTTACAGCTGCCTGGGGATTCTCTAATTTACACTATTTGGCCACGACCCCTATTGGATCATCCACCAGCTCTGTGCACTTCGAGCATGCTGCGTTCAGGTCATGCCTCTCCACGTCCCAGCACACCTCTCTGCACCAGAGTTAAGTGGATAGTGGTGAACATATTAGTTCTGCACCACCTGCCAGTCTCTGCCATGCCAGAAAAATTATCACTGAACCAGCTCTGGATGTCTTCCAGGTCTTGTGGGCAAAAGGGCAGGACACCAGGGGACTGTGGCATCCCAGGACACAGCACACAGACAAACCAGGGCATGCTGCCTTATGAGCAACGAGAAAGCTTTTGCACTGTTCCACTGACCCCGTTCCCTTTGCAATTCTCTCCCCAAATTACAGAAGCACGGGGAGGCAGGAGTGCTTCTGTGTCATGCAGTCCATTTGTTTCTTTCTGTACGTGGAACAAAACTAACTGTGGTCTCAGTCTTGTGAGTGCATTTGCTCGTGTGTTCCCACTGACCTCGGCACAGTGTGGTCACGTGTGTGTGACTTCTGGGCTGGAGTGTGGGCATGAACCCGAGCAGCTGGAACAGGGAAAATTCAGCTTGAATATGCAGATACTCATGGGTATCGTGAGTGAAACGAAGAGCATGTGGGGCAGAAGCTGTGTGTAGACTGCCTAAAGTAAAAATGGGAAAAGAACAAGTAAACTTATGTAGTGTAAATAATAGGCTACCCAGGGAAGAGGCATGCTTTAGCAACAGGTCTATCACCGTATGGCTGCTCCTATGCCATATCACACCAGCAGATCACAACCAGCCGCTCACCTCTGCCTGCCAGGTGCTTGTCTGGTTGATCTTTTCCTTACTTCAGTGAAAAGAGCCAAGCTACTTTAAATAGTAGATCACTGCTAGCTTCATTTGTTTCGATTGAAGGTCATTAAGAAGTGACCACACTAGAAGCTCAGCCACAGCCAAAGGGCAGTGAGGACCAGGTGGCAGATGGTGGGGGCATTTTCCTTTCCAGACTTCACAGTTGGTGCTAGAAGAAGACCTGTGTCCATAGTGTCAGTCTCAGCCACCCAGAGAAGTGGTTCAGATCCAGGGCTGCATTTATTCAAATCTTTCCTTTAATATCTCAATGGATCAAGCCTTTTTTGCTTCCTCAGTGTTAATATGCAGGGAGACAAACAGCAAGCATCTCGCTATGAGATCATTTGTGTGCTGAAGAGAGAAAATCCTGGGAAGAAGGGAGGGCTGTATTTTCCAGGGAATCAAAGCCTGTGTTGCGAGCCCTGAACGTGAAAGAGCAGTGAAGCCATATCAGGTGTGCCAGGCAGGGCGCCAGCGACTATCAGCCTGGAGTGAATGAAGTAGCAGCTTTGCACCTGCACAAACCCCTTTGGACTCTGATCCTAGTGCCGCAACCGACTGTGCAGAATATCACAGCCACGTAACGTGAACGCGGCTGCTGCATTCAACTGTGAGCACCAGCCTCTTCCAAAGATCCAAAGAAAAAGGTGCGATAATTGTGTGGAGCCAACCACAAACTTACGTGTGAGGTCCACAGTCCATCTGGCTGCTCCTGCCAAGGCCCATGGGCATGGCCAGTGCAGGAAGCACCCAGGTCCTTAGCTGCCCCCGTGAAGGCACATGTTTTAAGTGTGAGAACAGCCCCTGTTCCTGAACTCCCATAGCAAAGCCTTAGCCTTGGGGAACAAACTCAGAAATCATCACACAACCTCTGTGGGGGAAAAAGTCAGTATCTAGTTCAAACAATGTCACTGTCTCCCCGCTGATAAAACAGACACAGAAGTCAGAAGTGGTTTAACAACCTCCTTTCTCAGAAGTTCCCAACCATCACATTTCAAGGGTTGCTCCTTTGATCTTCAGAAGCACTAGAAAGATGTTTTTCTTTTTTCTTTCCTTTTCCTTTTTTATTTTAATTTCACCAGCATGCCATGGCACAATACCTAACCCTGCATAGCTCGGGTAAGACTTCTGCTACTTTGGTTTGGTTTTGTTTCTAGCTAGTCTCTAATTATTCTGGTCTTGCAGAAGGGGGAAGGGAAAGGGAGGATGGGAACATCGTCAATTTGAGCATCTCGCTAAGTGAAAATGAGAAAGCTAAAAGGAAAAAAGAAATTGGTACAGTTTGTAATTGTTTTTGTTCTTCAATCACTCAGGAAATAAATTGCTATAGAAAAAAATGAAGGCTCTTTGAACATCCAAAGCAGAAGAGAGCCAATAAAGGCTCTGCATTTCTTTGAAAAGCAGCCCCTTTTCCTCAGCCCATTTCCACTCCTTCTCATTAGTTCAGATAACTCTCGTAACGCTAATTCATTAGGCTCTTCCAGGATTATTTCCCTTCAAACAGCTGCTGAGAAAATAGAAATAATCTCCTTGTCGCTGATTGAGCCCATGATTGCGACTGCCAACAATACGTCTCCTGCCGGTGCCGTGGGGAGGTGCCAGGTCTCAGCCCCGGGTGCCTGTTTGATGTTCAGGAGAACAGAGGGAATGAGGGCAGGAAACCTGATTTGGGCTGAGTTATATGGCTTGCATTTATTTCATATATAATTTGCAGCCATGATTTAAGGGGGAATCCATCTTTGACTGAAAGCAAAGAACAGTCTCTTCTGACAGTACTGAGAACGGTTTCTCAGGGAGCAAGGTTTAAATAGATCCTAGGCAGTGGGGCCTTTTTCACTCTCTGTTTTTTCTCTTGCACCAGCACCTCACAGCTGCAAAAGCTGTGATATCAGATACCTCCACTGGGAGGTGGCTGTTTCCCAGTGGCTATTCCTCAGTCCCTCTGCATCCTTCTTACCCTGGGAGGCTTTGGTCCCAGGTAGGCAGCTCATCTGCAGTCAGGGTGAGGTTATCCGGTGTTTTGCATCCACCTTCAAACTGAGGACCTCTGCCAATGCAAATAAGGAGAAGAGAGAGGATTAAGAACGCCACTTCTAAAGCCTTTTTCTTTCTCCTCTTTCCAAAGACCCGAAAGCAGAACTGAAAAGCCTTTCCTGTAACCCCGCACACAGCAGTGAGGGTGATCTCAGCTGCAGTGGGTTTCTTACCTCATATGGCTGTAGCACATCTTATGGGAAGAAAAGGGGTAGAGAAAACTATAAAGCAGCTTCATTTTCTTGCTGTCTATTGCTGGTCTGTCCAGAAAGGCATCAATCCTAGAAGCAACACAGAAGAAATGATGCGATATATTATATACGTCTTTTTAATTCAATGGGACATAGAACATGATGGGATCCAGCCATGGTTTTCCTCAGCCTCAATGTCCAGCTCTCAGTCAGGTTCTGCAAGCCTCAGTTTCCCCATCCATGAAAAAAAAACCCAAACCAGAGAAGAATATATAATGCTGTGTATTAGCAGCAGTATAGATAAGGTCTTTTGAACACGTAAGGTGGTGCATGACATCCTGCCTGCTCACAGGTTTCCTATTATATCTGCTGGGTCCTTCACCACAGAGCATAGCCCCCAGAGCCTGCTGCATGCAGCAGCCCAGGAGCCACCCAGCGTTGCTCAGGGCTGGGTAATACGGGCCGCTTAGGACAAGGGAGTACAGTCCTTGTTCTCAGAGGGGATGGGAATCTGTTCTCTGCAACCATTTTTCATTTCTCTACCCCTTCTTCATGATGAGATCGTATGAATCCAGGCAACATGTAAGAATCTTGTGGCTGTGTAAATGCCAAGAGCTTTTTATTCCACGCTTGCCAGCCCTTCACAGGTTTTCTGGTGCATCAGTGCATTTTGCAAAGCTGTTTCCAGCCCTTTTCTGGCTGTTGCAGAACACAAGACAAATTATTGGGGATTCAAAATAGCACAAAAGGTGTCACTTGATATTCGTTAGTCAGCCAGCTATGTCATTATGATCCCACATACCTTCTACCTATTTAAGGAAGAAGAAACACACTCATATTCACAAGCTTTTTCAGACACATACCAAATAACCCATTGACCAGCGGATCTAAGCACTTGAATATCTTCCTTCCTTCCGCCCCACCATCCAGTCATCCCCCATATCCCCCAAAAGATAAAAATAACCCAACATGTGAGCTGCAATTTGATGCGAGGTTTCCCGCAGCTATGGGGATGTGCAGAAGGCAGCCAGGTATCCTAGCAACAAGGTGCAGCTATTTGAGGCTGGTCCAGACAAAAAGCAAAGGACTGATTTTCCTTGGGGTGGGGGCAGTAGCAGGATGAGGGAGAGTTCTCCCTCCATGCCCAAAAAGCAGGCTGTACTAAGGGTTGTGGTTGCATTTATACCTCCATCTTGCTGCCGGTGGTTCTATGGGACAGGGGGACTTGCGGCTTATCCACATGAATGTCGGGGTGCTGATGTACCCCTTGCATGACTGGGCTGGAAAGCAAGACCTGAAAGGTGTTAGGACTGGGGAGGAGAGAGTTACACCTACAGAAAATGCCTGTGTTGTCAGAGCATCTTATAATGGTCCCTGTATGCTCTGTGTTACCAGGACAGTTAGTGTCTAATCACATCCCTCATGCACACAGAGCAAAGATTCACCTGATGACTAGAGGGATCTTCTGCAATTTATGGTCTCAGCCTGCATCCTCGCAGCCTGCGGGGCTTTTGCTGGAAGCTTCAGCGGTGCTTCGTCAAGCCCTTGCGTTGCATCCTGACAGGGCTGCCCTTTCAAGCTGACTGCATGGCAGCTAGTCAATGCCCCTTAAATCACACCTGGACCTTTTTTCAATTGATCAGCTCTTCAAGCCTGCAACATTGTCTACCACCTCAGCCTGGGCAACAGATGAGGGCCGGAGCCTTTCCTCTGACACTGGCTGGTGGTTGACCTTGAGTCAGCTGTTTAATCTCACCAGGTTTCAGATGTGCCGTTTGTGAAGTAGGAACAATGGTATTTACCTCCCTTCACGAGGCGTTCTGTGAGCTAGACATGAAAAACACCCATAACAATGCAAAGCATGACTATGATTTATTTAACAGTTTTCCACTCTAGTCCTCAGCCTCTTCATTACCAAGATTGACAACTGTGCTGAATGCAGAAGCAGACAACATGTGGGTTTCCTGAAATGAGCCTGAGATCTTCCTCACAGGGAGCACACAGCCTGGCTCTGAGGTGGCAGGAAAGGAGGACTTGACTGGAAAGGAGGTTTGGCACGTTAGCAAAGTGCCCCCGTTCAAATGAGGCACCTTTGTCCCAAGGTATGATTCTGCATGCGGGAGGGCAGCGGCTGCAATTCACAGAGGTGCTGGCACAGCTCAGCTCCTGCGACTGCAAGGCACAGCCCAGCCCAAACCACAGCCCACATCTGCTGCAGGAGGGAGGGAGGGACATGGATGGAGCAGCACCGTGACAACGGGACAAACCATGACATGGCACAGGATTTCAGACGAAGGAGGGGGGTCCCTTTTCTAAAGAGATTGGGCAATTTATCATTTTCACTGTCAATTAAAATAGCCTGCTGAGGGGAGGACTTCACCATCGGGATCAATAAGGTGCCTCCTTCCCTTTCCATCCTTACTGTGACCAGTTTTACTCTCATCTAAATGCAAATCTATTACCAGCCTATAAATGAAAGTCTCGAATAAAAGGGGCAAGAGAAGTCCATGGACAATGTACAGGTGACTGATTCCCTAATGCCAACACTATTAATAATGCCCCACATCAGCTGAATCCTAGTGAACAAGATGAGACGTCTTTTAAATGATCTACACACTACTCACCGGGGACTCCCTTGCATTGATCTGTAAAGATGGGCATTTCATTTCCATAATTTGTCTCAGATAAGTTTTTCTAGGAGTTCTCAGATGTGTTTGCAGTCAGCTCTCATCCGTATTTCAAATGGTTTTTCAGCCTAGACAGGAGAATTTGTAAAAGGTTATATATGTGTGCGTGTACTTTGTGAGTGGCTTTAGCCAAAATTTTGCAATGCAGGCTGCTGTTTTAAAGATAAGCATTACATTACATCTGGATAAATTCCTTCTCTTCCTTTTACTACCAATACAGAAGACCAGGCTCTTAAGGACACATGACATTCCCTAGGACAAGAGCGGGGGATACTGCTGAGGGACATCCTGTCATTCCATTCCCACAGAGACCTCAGCACTCATCTTCACATCTCTTTTCTCCTCTTCCTCTCCAATTGCTACTGTCGAACAAACCTGATGAAGTTCTTCATGCAAACATCCAGTCCCAGACCCTTCTCTTCAGAGCAGCCCTGATTCTTTCTGGAAAAGCAAACTCACCTCTTCTGACCTGTGGAATGGCTTCACATATTTCATAAGAAAAGCCCAAAAAGCACTGAAGCAGACAACTCTGCAGTCTGTTTTGCCCTGATTTAACATCAGATTTTAGGTCTGAAATGTCATCAAGTTAAGCATAATAATGATAAAACTAGGTCCCAAGGCAGCAAAGCATTTAAGCATGCACTTTAATTTAAGCATATGAGCAATCTCACTGACTGTGTATGGAAATAGAATTTTGGTGGGAAACACGATCATGTTCTTTGCCAGACTGGGGAGTTAGTAGCCCAAAATGTTAGCATGTAAACAAATCGGGAAAGTGCATGCATAAATCATCACCTTTAAGCCTTTATAGGGGGAAATTATTCAAGTACAGACACAACTGCATCGAGTGGATCAGCACCTTTCTCCTGTCAGTGGATCTGAAAGTGCTCAAAATCCAGGTGGTTTACCTTTTACTCTTTACACTAACATTAACACGCTGATGCACTAAGTGACGTCCTCTACACATCCCTTTGTAGTTGCTGGCTATTTCATTCTGCTGCAGCAGATCCTGAAGTCTTAAGTAAAACTGCAGTTTAATTCCCAGGGGACAGAGACTGAAATGCATTTCAGTAGTTTGTCTCTTCTGCATTTACTGCTTCAGCAGACTGTCTGGCAAGTCTCTGCAAGGCTGGTGTTGCAGTTTGGTTAAGTTAATGAAGATTTGGAGGCTCTCTGCCTCGCTCCCCTCCCAAGGACGGGACCAGAGTTGCCTGGTGAATCTCATCCAGCAGACTGGATGGCAGAGGGGGATTTTCCTGATCCTTCCTACATCAGCAGTGTCATCTGAAGCTGGGAGAAACCCCACCCCACTGGTTCGTTCATCACAGCCCCTTCGCTAACTCACTGAAGAGCTGCACTGGGTTTCAATGCTGCCTCACCTGCAGCATCCCCAAGGCCCACAGAGGACCCCTGCCCTTTTCCTGATCTCACCCACAACCCACACCAATGTGCAGGGAGTTAACCTGGAGAGTTTTAACATTCCCACCCGCTGCCTCCATCATGCCAGATTTGGTCTCTGGCTTTGTTTTTTAAGCCCTTGTTTAGCAGCATTGCTTCTCCCTCCTTCAGTCACAGCCCTTCAGACACCTGCCTGATAAAGCTGCCCCGAGCCCCATCATCAGCTCAGTTCTCTGACACACAGATTAGCCAACAGCTACAAATAAAGGCACCAGCTTTGCTTTTCTGGAAGGGATTAGTGTGCTTCCAGAAGAATGTCAAATCCACAAGCCAGTCCCTTTGTTCTGCTCCACTTCATACACATGCGTTTTTGTAGAGCCTTATAAAAAAGAAATTAAAAAAATGGGGGGGGGGAGGGGGAAGAAAAGAGACAGATTGCTTTGCTATTGCCTGGCATTATCTCTCCTCGAGTTTATCGGGGGTGGAGAGGAGGCAGCAGTGTCAAAGCAACAGTGGATTCTCTGGATGGTTCAGCCACTCACCGTGCTGCGAGTCAGATGTTAATAATTATTTAGCAGTTGAGTGTGCAGAGAGAGGGAGAAGGGGGGGGGGGGAAATTGAATTTACATGCATCACTACAGTGGCCTTTAAAAGTCTTAGCATGAAAAATGCATGACTGCCCATGCATTATTTATTCAGCAATGAATAGAATTTCCCGAAGATCAGACTCGCAGGTCAAGACTGACAAATTTGGCAGAATTAAGCATCATGTATATCAGCCCAATAGCAGATATGAAGGGGAACAGTGTTTCAACATGTAAGGCATTGCTGCTTTGTTGCATAAATCTGGCTTTCGAAGGACGTGCAGGGTTTACCCTGACCAGCACTCCCTTGCCAGCCTGTGTTTAGCAGAAGAGTCCTGTTTTTCCATTCATCGTGGATTCAGATTGGGTTCATTCCCTCTTTCCACAATGAAAAGCCTTTTAACACGAAGTATCTGTGGCAGAATCTAGTTTTGATCCACGAAATACCATTTGTTTCAGGTTTTCTCATGTTTATTCTGTGATCAACAAGGCAGCTTGAATACAACCTTGGGGCTCTCAGCTGACAAATGCCCCCCCAAATTCTTTCCGTCCCTCTCTTTTTGCCTTTCTAATTGTAATTCTTGTTTGAAAATAATTTTGTGCAGTCTCTGGTCCAGCTGCCTCCAGAATACCAATGAAGTACATCTGAGACAGCAACTCTATTTTGACTAGCTGGCCTGATCCAGTCCTAGGCAGTATGCAGGCCCTACCAAATACATGTTTGCCCCACTATAGACACAGGCATGCATTCATCGCTCCCGGCACGCCAGTAGCCCTACAGACAAAACTTCTAAGCAAAATCATCGCTGCCTGACAGTGCATCCCAGCAGCAGGGGGAAGAGCTGGACCATGGAGTATGGGGACAGCTCTGCATGCAGAGCACCCAGCTCCAAGCTCCAGCCCAGCGTTACCAAACCTCGTTAGCTAATGAATAGGGAAACATCTGGTCACTCTGTGGGCTCTCATTCTGGAAAGATAAATCAGAAATGCTTGGAGTTCTCTCCCTGTCATGACTAAAAAGCCATGAAGACTGGCACACATCGGTTTTTGCACAGCTTAGCAGCTTATTAAAAAGGAGCATATTTAACTTGTGTGAGGGTCTCTTCACAGTCATTTGTTAACTCATTTGCCTTTGAGCTGTGCTGGGGAGACCCTTGACACGGCAGAGGTGAGCTACAGGTTTTGAAGCAATATCTGCCCATTGCTTACTGATGGGAGGAACAGATCTGCAATCACTGTATTTTCCTTGTGTGTACTGAGTTTTGAGTGGGAAGAAATGCCTCTCTGTTACAGTCTGCCCCAGCGGGACCCCATGGAACAGGGCAGAACGACTCAGGCCACCCCAGTAGGACTTAATGGAGGCAAATGACTGGGAGGCATGAGGAGAGAGAGGGGTACGGAGGGGGATGAGCTGGGTGGAAATCGCCACAGTTTCCATGGCAAGAGCTGAGCAGGGCAGGCAAGCAAAAAGGGCAGGTGGGGAGCGAAATGGAGGCAAGGCAATCTGAGGGAAGGAGAGGCAAATGGTGCAAAGCACTACCAAGTGCAGGCTGCAACAGCGCAGCCAAGCCCCTCCGTGCTTTGGCTCGCTCCCATCACACGTAAGCCTTCCTGACTGCACAAACTTTCTTCTGTGGAGGCCGGGGAGCTGCTGCTTGAAGCAAATTGACGCTGCTGCTCTGCAAGCTGTCTGTCTCCCATGGGGATAGATATGTCATGGGAAGGGACAGCAAACGTCTTGTGTCCTACTACTGTGCCCCCTTCTTTGTGCAGAGGGGTCCATATCATGAGCCCTAATTCTGCACTCAGAAAGGAAAAGAAAAATACGGTTGTGTGAAATGGGTACAATCCCTGTACACACTAAGGAAACCATAGGGTTTGTCAGCTTGGGACACTGTTATTCTTGTATGAGACCAGTAAGATTTTCCCTACCATCGTCCCCCTCACAAGTGCATAACGCACATCCTACAAGTACAGAAGCATCTCAAGAACAGTCTGCTCTGGAGCTTGCTTGAAAATTGCTGTTTGCTGTAACGGTACCCAAGGGAGCACTGCTCTCTAATATTTGTTTAAAGCAGACTAGTAAAAGTAAAGTAATGCCCTTACTCACTTTCTGAATGCAGGCTGTTCCCCACAACATTGGGCAAAATTGAATTGCTGAAAGAATAACAAATTACTCCGCTCTGGAGTGAGGGGTCCTAATCCACTCAAAACACACAGGTAGAGGAGTCGAGCCTACGTAGGAGGCAAAAAAATTGGTTTTTGGTGTGACGCTTATAGCAAAGTTGCCTGCCTAAACATGAGCTGGGTTTTAGCTTGTTTTGGTTTGTTGCCTGATTAGGATTTTGTTTGTTTTTAGAACAGATACATGGTCTTATGAGAACCTCAGAAGAGGGAGAAAGCATCTGCAGTGGCAGTGGCCAAAGCCAAGATGAACAGAGGCTCTTTTGGAGTCTCTAGCTCTGAAGGTCTTTAGGAAAGAGCCTAGTGGGAAATCGCTGTCAAGGCAGTATCACTTGACGTGCACAGACTTCTATAATGAAGCCCGTGGGAGAAGGAGGGCTACAGGACTGCCTGAGAAAAGCTAGAGGCACTGGGTGTCTGACGGCCTCATCTATTTGGGGTTGTATTTCTACATGGGGTGGGCTTAGGAAGTGGATGGGGTGAAGGGAGCACTATTGCTCCACCATTCACACCTCCCAGTTAAGAGTTAGGGAAGCCTGGACAGCCCCTACCGCCCTTCACCCACCTCCCAGCTGCACCAGAAAATAATAATCCCCTGTGCCTAAAACCTCTCCTTTTATGCTGAGGCTGCTGCTTTACCATGCCCATGTCTTGTTTCGTGATAGTCAGACTGATGAAGGTGACTCAGCTCTTACACAGAAGCCGTTTTGTCCTTTCTGTTGCAGTTGCTCCGTGCCAGCCTCTCCTTTTGAGCAGCTGAACACGTGAACTGTCTCACGAAGGCCTGATCATGTCCACCCTCACGGATATGAAGTGGTGGGTTTTCATCCAAAGTCCCTCAGCAGCACTCTAGCCCTGCTCTGCCTTAGTAACGGCAGCAGAACTCAGCCCTGGAAATCACCCATGCAAGGTAATAACCATGTGTGAATCTTTAGCATTAATGTTTGCGAAGTGCTTGGAGATCCCAGCAGGGAAATTGCGTTACAGTGAAATATTAAACTACACGGATCCCTACAACCTTGCAGGCAATCGCCAAGTGACCTGAGAGGCTTTTTGTTCTTCCCCAGCCTCTTAGTTTCTCTGTACAAACGATGGTTCACTAGGTACAAGATCATCTGCAGTTCAGTTGTAAGGAATATCTTCATACCACTTCCAGGCAGGAAGAGAGGGCGGATAATAGAATGTAACGCAGAATCTTTTGTTGCTCGAGTCATATTTATCATTAATTCAGCTACCATTTACAGATGCAAAGAGAGAACTAAAGTGACTGTCCTTAAAAAATATATTGGTTGAAATAATTCTAGGCGTTATTATTCCTGTTGCACACTGTCATGTTCATTGTTATCAGAATGGCTCTGCAAAATTGCCGTGGATATACAAGGCTATTTTCATAATTCACTTCTGACATACATTCTGGGCTGCTGCTTTTACAGTGGACTTTCGCTTCTTGCCTTTAATCATTTGGGTGGTATATGGCTTTCTCCGCATTCTCATCACAACAAGCAATCATCCCAGAACAGGTATATATCTCTCCTGAATTCAGTACTTCTGCCCATTCCAGGCAGGTGTGGACTCATGAATTCTTGAAGTGCCTCGATTTATCCTTTGAAATGCAGCGATTTCAGAAACATTTCAGTGTTGCACCGAGAGCTTACACTGGGTGCTTTTAGACTTGTATTTTATTAGGTTATATTGGATCACAAAAACCTAAAAACCAACGATTTTTGGAAAGATTTCTTACAGCACTTTGTAATTACGATAATAAGTTCCATATGAAGGTCTCCAAATGAGGTTTGTGGCACTCCTTGGAGGTGTATAAATATTATTCCCACTTTATGGGTAGGGAATTTAAATAATGAGGAAGAGAATGATGTATCTAAGGTTGTGCTGGAACTACGTTGGAGACAGATGATAAGATGAAATCAAATATGGCTCTGACCTCCTAAATCTCACTACATTAATTGGAACTCTGAAAGATGCATCCTTCTTATCCAGAGGGCTCTACACAGATATGCTGCCACTGGGGCTTTTTTCTGAGGATCAGAAGGGGTATGAGCCATGCTGAGCTTGGTTGGAGTTCTACGTCTTGATGGCTAGAAACCGAGAAATGAGTTCTCTTTATTTGGAAGTGTAATTTCCAATGTAAAGAAAACTTAGTCATACAAAAAACCGTTTCTTTCATCCATTTAGTGAGATGGGCGTGTTGTGTCTCTGCTGCCCTGGAGATCTCTGGCAATGGAAATCTGGGGCTACCTGCCCAGGTGGCCTTTTGAACTCCCCGTAGCTGAGAGCTTGTTTGTGTCTGCGCAACCAGAGTGAATTAGTGGACCTGAATTTCAGAGCTTATTCCTTTTGTGTCTACCTCCTACTAACCTTTAATTATGCCTTCATGCTCACTCTTGCAGGCTCTGTAATTGACCACAAATTTAGTTGTGCAGCCTGAATCAAAGGCAAAGGCACATAACTGTATTAAGGTCAATTATCTTGTGCTATAGTTCTCCTGCAAAGTGAGCTGCTTCTGGTAAACCGTATTATTAAACAGGCGGTTATTCAATGCTAAAGTTGCTTTAGTTGTGCTTTTTCCTCAAAGTAACACTAGCAGGTCGTCAGCATCACAGAGGATTGCGGTGCTGGAGACAATAAGGCAGCCAAATCTCATTGCACGCCTGTGATAAGGGTTTGAAATTCATTAAAAAGGAACGGTTGATGGTGGACTATGGTCTTATCTGCTTTACAGACAGTTCTTCTGGAGGGTCTAACATCCAAACCGATCAAAGTTTTGCAATATTAATTAAGTCATCTAACACCCTGTTAAATTAGTATGCGTTTCACAAATGAAAATGGAGCCCTCAAAGTTCACTTTGTCTAAAGCCACTCTGAACATCAGTAGCAAAGGATCATAAAAACTAGAGAGGGGAAAAGCCTGTGAGAACATTGAGTCACTCCTCTTTTAATGAAGGATTATTCTTAAAGAATAATAGGCTGAACTGTATGCAGTAGAGGTTTTAAAATCTCATTTAAAAAAATAAATTTAAAGTCTTGGGGTGTTTTTTGTATGGTGCTAACTGGGAAATCAATCTGTACCCTTGTTTTATATCTGAAAAAATGCCATAGAAAGAAAACATCTATATAAACGTGGGGAACTGTGTTGGGTAGAGTAATTAGGGAACTTTTTGATCTATGAAAGATGAATTCTACCTTCTGTATAGCAGCACAGATTTCGACAGCTAGCAGGGGATTTCTGAATTGCAGTGTTTTCACGGCTGACTTTCCCAAGGAATAGCCAAACTGAAATAGAGCCTTGTACTTAACAAAACAAAAAACCAAACAAACAAAGGCCAAAACCCCCAGAGCTGATGTTTTTCATCCCCAGTAAGCCACGATCAGCGAGGAAGTTGTGGACATACTTGCCTTTGGGTGAATGAATGGCCAGGTACATACTGGAGCCAGGCAAGAGGTGGTGTTCCTAGCTGAATTGGGATCAATTACTGGTTTGCACCTATTACAGACATTCTGCTGTCTTTTCAGATAGGTAGCTGCCATTGGACTTATGGATGCTTCTGCCGTTTGTTAAAAGCTATTGCTGTGTGTGGCCCAGCAGTGCTGTTCATGTATCAGCTAGAAGCACCTGCAAGGTACAGCTCTATTTCCCATTGCACACTATTTGACTGTGCTGTGAAGTATCGCTCAGATGGGTTTTTTTAATAAACATCACACATATGGGAAAAAATGCACATGGAAAATGTTGCTGGTTTCATTTACACAGTCTAATGCAATGACTTTTAAGAGAGAGATAAGGAAATTGTACGACTGTGTCAAAACTGAATTTGGTAACAGAATCAGAAAATAATCACAGTTTAAGGGAGACAAATGCTTCAGATTCCAGGAATAAAGGGCACCTTATTATTAGCTGAAGGTCTATGAATAATCCATTATCTGGAATCTGCAGAGGATTCAATAGGAAAGCCATTGTTGTCTTTCCTTTATACTTGCTGGAATTCAATTTCATTTTGTATTCTTCTCTGACGTTAAAATATTGATGTTTACATTACTACTACACCTAGATGCCAAAACCGGTAATGGGAAGACAGTGGACTGCAGCTAACATGAAAATTAGGAGAAAAGTAAGTTCTCTTCCAGGAGATTTATGGCTCCCAGCGGTTTTGTGGTGTAAGGTGGCTTGTACTGCTTGTCAAAGAACCTTATGTTTTTACAGCTCAGGCTGGGAATCAGTTTAGGATTTTAGACCTTGATTAAAATAGCCTTGCAGCTTCTTTTTAATTTCCTTGCTGTCAATGATTTTGGTCAGGACAGTCCTTGAGTCTACAGTGCTAGAAAGTGTCATCTTCCTGTCAGACTTAGAATAATTCAATTTCTGTGTGATATGCATCAAACCTCCCAGCCTGCCCACTGCTGCGGGGAAGCTCAGCCACTCGCAGGCAGGATGCAGCCCCCTGTTATTGACGTTCACCCCGGGCACATCCCAGTGGTCTGAGCCTGGGCTCAGGCTCCTGCCATTCCAAGGGACCCTGTTGCAGGGGGCACAGCCAGCAAAAAGGAGACAGCCCCCCCGGACCTACAGTCAGCAGGCACACACAGCCCGCAGGTCGGCCCTTCCTAACCCTAAACCTGAGCAACTATGGAGTAGAGCACACCAGTTCATCTTGATTTAAAGTCAGGATTTCCAGACTCACTTGATCACTTGTTCCAATGGTAAAGTGCCCTTGCTGTTAAAAGAATAAATTTTAATCATTTTTTCCCTAACTTAATCTTTGCTGAATTCAACTTCCAGAAATTTATTGCCTTTGTCTGTTAGAATAAAGAACCCTCTTGTATCAAATGTTCTCCCCGTGTAGGTACTCACAAACTGTGATTAAATTGTCTCTTAATCTTCTTTCAATAAGCTTAATTGAACATCAGAATATCAGTTGAATCTCCCAAAAAGGGCCACCTCTTGATAACTGATTTTCCAAAGAATCTTAAAGCCACAGGAACAAAGTGTCCAAAATCCTCACTTCTTTTTTTTTTTCTTTTGGTCTCTATTAAATACAAAGTATGTGGCAAGGAATCTGTCTTCTGCCTGCTTAGTTAAAGCTCATTTCCAAGACAGGTTGATGATATGGCAAATCAAAATATTAAAAGTCCTCCATGGTGCCAAGGTGCTTTTGGCACTGAATTCAAAATCTGAATAATGAAAGAAACAGAATAAGTTCTGAGATATGTGAACAGGAGATATCCTCCAAGATATCTTGGTAGAGCTATTAAATGGTAACTGGTTATCTATTATCACTTTCACAAATTATAATTGCTTTTCCCTCTTTATGGCTCTTTTAAGAGACTGCTATTTCTCTTCCCCAGTGGCAGGCAAGCTCCCTTCCAGGCACTTGCTCTCCTCACTGCCAGCCCGTGCTGCTCATGGGCCAGCAGAGAGAAGGAAGCATCTTCCCTGGGGATGGGAGTCTCTTCAAAACCCGAGGAGGAATCTGCTGGAGACATTCCCACACTGCCTGTCTCCCCTGGCCACTCACCCCGCCCCCCCCAGAGCCTCCCCACTTCTGCCTGAGCTTCCCTGGGCCAGGGACCATTCACCTGGCTGCGCTGTCAGAGAGGCATCAGCAGACTTCAGCAAATGCAGTGGCTGGGAATAGAGCTGGAATTATAATTCTGAGCTTTGCAATGTGATGGGAGCTGACACCTGGTATTTTATGTTCTGTTCCCTCATACAGAGTCAAGGACTATGAGGTACTTTTTCTTCTGTTCCCTTGTGAGATCTTTGCAAAATTCTCTCTTTTTTCTGTTCATACTACAAGCAACACCAAGACATCAAATGCTAGATGTTCCTGCCTCTGCATAATCCTAGGTTAAATGCACAAAGTGATCTAAGGGTATGTAAACAGCTGTCCTTCCTGGTGCAGCAAGAGAGCTTCTATTCCCAAGACAGCTAACAAAGCTCAGCATACTACAATTTCCAAAATTATCTAAAACTTGTCAGACATTTTGCCGACACCTTAGAAATAAGAGCATCTACCCAGCAGCCTGCTGACCTGTTCCACTGAGAACCAATCCCACATTGTGCTGCTTAAAACACTTGCAAGGGTCAACACTATAGGAAAGACCCCAGTCCAGCTGGAGGGCTGTGAGCTCACTGCAAGAATATGGCTGGTCCAGACATCTTCCTCTCCTGTTACAAGACTTTTTGATATATATTTTTTTTTAATTTTAAAAACTATAATCTGAGCCCAGTGCAATACAAGAGATGTTTCAATAAAACAATGGGGATGTCTCTCCACAGTTGCCCTGTGCAGTCATCAGCGATGCCATGAAAGGCTACCAGAGACAAACACGTGAGAAATATAGGAAATGACCAACGGTGAGCTAAAGCTTGGGTGTCAGCTTTGTTTTGCCGTTTCTTCTGCCGCCTTTGTCAGCTGTTTTGCCAAGGTCCAAAAGCTGCAACGCTAGTGTATACACAGAGTGGCACCCCCTCTTACATGTGTATGTCTGATTTGAACATAGTCACTGAGAATCTGCTTCCCTGTGAATCCCTGAACCCTCCTGCTTCAGACATGGTAGGATCAGAAACAGTATCTGTGTTGCAGCTTTGAACAGATGGAAAATACTCGTGTCGATGTCTTAGTTATTAATTTTCTGTGTATTCTCAGTAATTGCTGCCATGCTTAAAGAGCATGCTAAATACATGCACTAAAGTCTTTCACTTAGTCTTGCAGGTGTTGCTGAGTTTTGAGTTCTTAGTTTTGCAGAGCATTGCTTAGAGTAGCTGATCTATTGGAGTTATTGGTATTTTCTCTTTGACATCTTAACTCCTTCCTAAATCTCTAACATAAATACATCCCCAAACAAATGCCTCTTGCTCTTCCACTACCATTTTTACGTACTGCCAGAAGGCATGCTGCGGGCCATCACCAAAATAAAACATTAATTGCAAGTAGATGTTTTCAATGCAAAAGCCTCAATGGAAAAAAGGTACTTTGGTTGCCAGTGGGAGTCCTTGAAAGTCTCCAGGTCTTGCATCTGTGTAGCCCCAGGTGGCTTTGAGGGGAGTCTTCACAGTTGTGCACATACACACACAGAGCAGAGAACATAATCCTATAATCTTGTTATGTCTGGTGCTTAGTTGCCAAGGAATTACCCACATTACAGCAGTTGCCAGGTCAATGAAACTCTGTAGTCTTTGGTGCAAATGCACAAGAAACCCAGAGGATGTCAGTGAAACCCCTCTTGGGTTTGATGTAAGGCATGTGCTTAACTGGGCCTTACACGGGGAAAACATCTGTAAACATTCAAAAAGTCAAAGATGCATTGCTCTGAATAGCTTAAGAATATTTAGAATAAATTTCAGGAACTTGTGGTCACTCTACATTTGCTTCTTTTTTTTCTTGCTAATATGTTTCTGGCTGCCCATTCATCTTATAATTCATAAACCCAATGGGATAAATCATTGTTTCCAGCAGCTTAGTATATAGTTCTTGGGACAATGGCCTGGAAACCCAGTACAATACTGTTTACCAGCTATTTCCCATACTCCGGCAGCCAAATAAAGATCTCCTGGAAAGTGTTGCTGACGATGTCCAGTAAAGTTGTTGCCCACTTCTTGGGGTGCTATAAAATCTGAATTACCCACGCTGTGCCTCAGTAGGCTGTTGGACCTGGCAGGAGGCTGTTATGGCTCCACTACTTACCCTCATCTGTGGGAATATTTATTATTTATACCCCAGCTGCCTTCAAAATAAGCAGTTGAGAAAGCAAGAGAGAAAAGCAATATTCCAAAGAAAATGGCTGAAGTGGGTCCAGCTCATGGTTCCTTCACACTGTGAGTCTCCTTCAGGAAATGAGTATTTGAATCTGTTATTCTTAAGGGAAGCTATTAATCACAAGCTTAACCCTGAACAAGCTTAAATGGTTTGCTGGATTTTCTGACTGAGGGTAAAAAGAAGCTGGGAGAAAAGAAAACAGCATAGAGGAGTCCAAAAGAATAAAAGAAAAGGGAAAAAAAAAAAAAAAAAAAAAGACACACAGAAGTACAGAGCTGCAAGGAGGAATAAAAAGTTAGGTATTAAATTGGGAGGGGGAAAGGGAGAATTCAGATATAGTTGAAGGAAACCAAGAGCAGCACAGGCCAAAAAAAAACCAACACACCCCCCACCCCACCCCCCAGTTTGAAAATAAAACCCAGAGAAAATATACCCCTGTCTTAAATTTGAGTCAATATTCTAGTGAGCTGGAATCAATAATTTGTACTCTACAACCCGCTTCATGTTTTCCTGATACGCAACAGGAATTATTATTATTATTATCAGTATCAGTAGTAGTATTACTATGAGGAGTAGTTGGTTTCTGGGGGAGTACTAACAAACCAGAGCTTGCTTTCTATTTCTCCTTCATGCTCTGCTTCTGCAAGATGAATGTGAATGAAATCAGAGCTCCAGCCCCAGCAGTGACACTCACAGCATCATGAGGCTGGGACATGTCAAGTCACCCCAGGTATTTGCAGCTGTGGCAGGTGAGGTACCAATGCTTTGGTGCCTTTCTGATGCTGCAGTCAGCGAGAGCTGAGCATCCTCTCTGCTGTTCCTGCCTGTGCCATTCTTGCTCAGCTAACTCGAGATAGATGTTAAAAATCCCATCTGAGAGGATGTACTGCAATATGCTGCTATATTCTGTGCTAGAGCTTGTGCCATGCTGCAGAGCAGCAGTGTACATCATATGTGCAAACCCAACGTGCGTGAACAATAAATATAGTAACATATATAACATAACACCTTATGTTAAAATATCTTTCCAGGGTAGCACGTGCTGTGGGGTAGTGGAAGTTGCACGGATGGGATATTCAGGGCTGTAGCAATGCAGGAGCAGAGAAGACACCCATCACCTGTGAGGGACAGTAGCTCCTTGCTCTTAGTGGCACCCCAAATTGCCTTAGCAGCAGCATCTTACCTCAGCAAGATGCACTTCTGATGATACACTCAAGGGTAAGGAGAGAAGAGCTGTCTTTGCCCCTGCTGATTGCAGGGGCAGGGGACAGAAGGGAAGGAGACATTTATTTTAGGACAAGAAATTGCCTTATTATGGTCTTAAATGTATTCTGCTCTACCACACATCTTGCTGCTCAGTGATCCTTCGCTGCAGGGAATTGCTGAGCTTTAGGACTCAAATCCTCATCCACAGCAAGCACACCTGCTATTGATGCTTATTACCATGAGTCTATGATGCCAGAAAGAGTTACTGAAGTTACAAGGCAAGTAAATTTTCAAATCTTTTGCCATTCTCTACCTTACTGGTTCTCCTCACTACCTTGGGGCTTCCTAGGCTGGCCTTGCACTGAGGTTTACCTCCTTGGGCCAACGCAAGAACTGAAATGGCAGCAGCTTCAGACGCAAAGGGTTCAGCCCAGGCTGATCTGCAGATCTCCTCTGTCACCCCAGCGGAGAAGGCAGCTTCTGCAAACTGCAGGTAAAAAGCAGAACGATCTGTGTGACCTGCTGAGGGCAAGCTGAGCGTGGCACGGGGGTGTGCAGGCTCCAGGCAGCAGAAAGCAGAGCTTGTTTGGGGAGATCAGAAACTGGGCAAACCTCAAGTCAGCAGAGGCAGGGCTGTGAGCAGAGGTGGTTCGCTGTAGACAGAGGGTTATAGATGATCCCCCAGTCGCTGGGCTGAAGGCAGGGGAATACAGGTGGCGAAACAGCAAGGGAGCGGAGTATATTCAGTTATTAGTCAAGGACGCCTGCAGCTCGGCAGGCTGCGGTGCCGCAAGCAGTGAGCTGCCTGCAGAAGGGGGGAAGAGGGGGAGCAGGGACACGGTGAGGAATCCAGGAACGGACAGTGCAGTGCAGAGCAGGGGCCTTCATTTCTGCATGAACCTTAACCCTCTGGTCTGAACACTGTGTGTGGTCTGAACACTGAAACACAACTGGGAAAGCAGCAAATACATTGAATAAGGAGCTGTCCCTCCAAAGCCTTAGATCTGCCTGGAGCCCCTCTCTCCAGTCTCAGAGCACTGGTCAAGGCAGACAAACCCCCATGGAGGCTTTTTGCCCTGGGGGAAGGAACAGAGAAGGACAAAGGAAAGTGTTCCTCCAAACCTTGCACACTCTCAGCCAAGAATTTAATTACATGCCATCTCTTGAGTCTGTCAGTACCTTGCTCCCTCAGGGGCTTGCTGATTTCTTTCCTCATTGAAACTAATCCCAATCACCTTGTTTGGATGGTTTAACTCCTTGGCTGGCCCAGATGCCTTGTTGCTTCTGCCAAAATACTGTTTCATTCTAAAATTCATGTTTCATGACAGAAGACTCCTGATGGTATTTTGCTCAATGAACAAGAGCAGTCAGGAAAGGAGGAGGGCCTACCAACAGGAGAGAGGTGTCAGATGGCTTGCAAAGCTAGAGCATCACCTGTCACTGGATGTCTGTTTCTTCAGAGGAGCTGTACTATGAAGATGAAGTGCTCTAGGTAAAACAGAAAGTCATGTCCAGAGGTGTCTCCCTTCCATTCTTGGGGTTTTGGAGTCATTCTTGCACGCCTGCTAGAAAATAGCACCTTGTGAGCATCTGCCAAGAGTGACAATCTGCCAAGCACAGCTCAAGGAGGTGGATGTGTCATGTCAGGGATGTGGGTAAAGATGCACAGTTAATCTTTGACATGAGATCAGATCTGGGAGATCTTTGGTGTTATCTTATAGGTTAGCATTTGGAGATATCCCCAAAGGAAGGAGGTTGGATTCCAGCTGCTTTGCTGCTGTTTGTTTGAATGCAGGTAACACAGCATGGCTCACAGACACTCATTCCTCACAGGGACGTTGCTTTGGGTTTGACCATTGTGCAGTTTGTGTCCGGCAATCCTCATTGCAAACTCTGCATCACTGCAAATTTGGCCTTGTTTGGGGTTAAAGAGTAGAAACTTCAGATCTAACTAAAGAAAGGAGCCACTTGGAGAATTTTTCGTCAGGATCCATTAGTGAGCTCCTTTCAAGCCATGTTTTGGGTTGATGTTTAGTTCTCAGCCCATGTGGAGTCTCGTTTACCAGCTATTGCTACGATATGAAACCAGCTTTCTCTTGCAGTCCCAGTCTGGTCCTGGCTGTCTCTACATCCATCCTCTACTCAGTCAAAGTACAGTCTTCATTATCACTCTGCCTTGGCCTTCAGGTTTTACTGGAGCATGGGAAAGCAAAGGGAGACGACAAAAATTTTATCTGTGAGCCAGGGAACATATGTGACCTTTGCGTTTGTTGCAGTGGCTTCGAGAAGAGCGTGCTGTTTGCTTCATAACTGTTGCAATATCCTTCACAGGTGGTTAATGCATTCTGCTAGCACATGAAAGAATAATTGGATAGCCACTTTTTTAAGCTGTATGTAACCAACCATATCAAGTTTATCACTAAATGTCACAGTTTATCATAATCTAATCACCAGCGAACAAGAAAAATGAGCATACTTGTCTCCATCAATAAAAGAGTGATTATTCAGACAATAACTAGGTTTATTTTCTTTATTTCCATAAATGCTTGGAGTCTTATGAAGATGCTCTGGAGAAAGGATAATTTATGTTGGCATCCAGACAGTATAGTGATAGGAGGTTTAGAAAAGCTAAAGAAAGATGTTCGTTTAGAAATTATCCTAACAGTCTTCATCATTTTCATTCTGCAGAAGGAATTTGGGACATCAGCTTATTTATCAGGTTAAAAATGCACTGCCTGTTCCCCCTTGCAGCCTGCAAGCCCAATGCACAATAACATCACTGGAAATCCAATAACAAGGAAAGAGCCAGAATTTCTAGTTTAGTTTTTATTTTTAAGATAACATGGCTGTTCTCTTGCCAATTGGCCCTTCTTCCATGTCCCATTTTTGGAAGTTATGTAGTATGAAATGCTGACGTTACCAAAGAAAACCACTCCACTGACAACAGTAAAAACAGTCTTGATCAGCATCAGGAAAAAAAACAAAACAAAACAAAACAAAACAAAACAAAACAAAACCCACACTGTAAAATATGGCCCCAAGTCCCAGTATGTTCTAACATGAAGAAAGTCATATCGTGTCCCCAGAGGGATGACAAACTATCTCTGATGGCTGAGCAAATCTAACGCCACGTGACACCTGCGCGCCCACGCGTGCCAGGAGACAGGTGTGTGTTGTAGTATTTCATACAAACAGATTTCCTCAGCCATGGCACCAAGTTTCTTGAGCCTCTTATAAGAAAATAGAGATGTCAGGAAAGGAAAACAATTTTCTCTGTGATCCATTTGCCCTTGCAGCTATTCCTCACGCCTCCAGACTTAAGAGTGAACATCTGATGGGCATTCAGGCAGCAGCAGTGGCTCTGGGATGGTGAGGAGGAAGCATATGAGGAAGAGCTGGAAAATATTTTTGTGACAAAAATAGCAATACATCAGCCTGAGTGAATGGTAAGAGATAAGGGCTCTTTTCCCTCGCTCAAGTGGAAATACTAGTGACAGCAGTCTAGGGAAGCTTTGCCAGATTTGGCCACCAGAGTCCAATGGGTGCTTGTGGGGCGGTCCTGGTTAAGGACTTCTTGCTTTCCCTGCAGAGAGCCACCAGTTCAAGAGCATTTCCCTTCAATTTCCTTGGAAACATGGGGTGGGGGGAGATCCTGAGACAGGAACTCCTCTGTGAGATCTCACCCATCTCCAGCGTGTATTCAGGGTGACAGACTGAAATTCCTGAGCAGGAACTTGGGAGATCTCCTTCCTTCTCTCTTCACAACTTCTCTCCCTCCTGCCCTGCCCTTTGAAGGCACCACATCTCTCCAGATGCAGGTCCCAGCCTTATTGATGCCAAAAGGCCTTTTCTCTGTCCCTGCTCTGTTTTATCATATTACGCATGCATGAAGTACCTAGCAACAAAAAAATCTGGATCTTTTCAGGGCTGCTGTAACAGAACAAGAAGACAGCTCCACGTATTTCCTCCTAAGGTTTTCCATAACTTTCTGTGACTCTGGATTTCCTGCAGGCACGGAGCAAGGGCTTGTGCTGGAAAATAAGCAGGGCCATTAGTCCCTAAAAGAGGATTAAATGAGAACTAAGGCAAATTGAAATCTGAGTCTTGAGCAGGATTGCCACTTCATGACTCGGGTCTCTAGCTGCTGGAGATCTCCTTTGAAAATGTCCTTTAACCCCTTAAAACATTCATTTTAAAGCTTCTGTTAGCTGACATTTCTGTAATACGTCACTGCAAAATATCTTAACAGCTGCTGGCAGTTCATGGCATCTTGGTGACCTAAATGCTGCTTTTGTGCAACGGTGGCCTGCAAACAGCAAATGCTCTGGATGATTTTGTATTTCCTACAGCCCCACTGTTGGGAAGAGGGGAGGGGGAAACAGCAACAGCAGGAGACACTAAATGGGGGGACAGGACATGAGGGATGGGAGGCAGGGGACAAGCTGAAGATGGATAGGGAGCAGGAGGCACTGTTTCTGCGAAGGGACAGTTGAATTCCAGACTTAATGAAAACTGGGTGGCAAACAGACCCAAGCAGTCCTCTCGTGTCTGCTATCAGACACCTTGTCAGGACAGATGAGTGCCCTTGCTGCCTATTGCTCCTGGCAGCACCTGCCGTGCTGCTGCCAATGCCCATGCTGTAAAGGACATCACCCCACCAGCTGCACAGGGCTTCTCAACATCCCTCCAACGCCTGGGACAGACCCCTGCTTTCCATTCTGCAGCAGTTTCTCTGCAGGCTGAGAATCTCGACCAGCTACTTTTCCACTTAGTTAACTGAAATTATGCTGATTAGACCAAGAAAGCAAATGAGAGCTCCATCTTAGCCCTCTCCGTACCCTGAGCAAGCAGCAGAGCCTGCGTTGTGAGGCATCTCACCTGGACAGACAGGACAAAGGCCAAGAGGATTTTTTTCCCTCCTCCTAATTCCTTCATGCAAAATGAGCTGAATATATATTTGATCTTCCTAGTGAACAATACTTTTAAAAAAGGCAGGTGGTGCTTTCTTCTTACCTTTTTCAATTACTGTTTACAACTATTTTCAACTGCATTTACGAACTACTTCAAAAGCTTTCTTGGAAGTCATACACCCCAGAGCCGTTTGGATGTAGTACAAACCAAGAAATAATAAAAAAAAAAAAGTTGGGGGGGTGGGGTGGGGGGGTGAAAAAAAATTTTAAAAAATCACTTGCAGGTTAATAAGATTTCAGAAGGCAGAATAAAGCAATAGCTCACAGCTGCTGTGTGAGAAACTCTGAACCTACTTATTTCTGTTCTCTCACTTCTTATTTTAATGCATCACAGCTGAATTAGCCTTGGCAGAATTTACAGCCCTTTCGGTCTATTGGGTATGCTGAGTCTTTAATGTCCCAAGTGGTCCTATGATCTGTTAATTACCTTATTGCATGCAAAGCTCTATAGGGCTATTTCTCTGCAAGAATTCTTTGTCAGGATCAAATCGGTTCTGGGGACCCTTTCTGTGTGATGTCGAGTGTCCTCAGCTCCGCATGGGGAGTGTAAGATCCTCTGCTCGTCACAGGATGCATTCAGCCTTTTGCAGGATGAGGCAGTGTGTGAAGAAAATGATCAAAGCGGCCCATTAGATAAATCCATTAACCATCCTGAAAGTTGCAGGAGATTGCTTTACATTTTTCATTTGGTATTCCAAGCACCGTGCTTAATTTTGACATTCCTGCTCTCTGTCAGGACAGTCCTGGCGCTTGGCTCTGGAGGGCTGAGCAGCAGGTAACCGCTGAACTGAGGCGGTAAAACAGCATCTGGTTTCTTCCTAACCCAGGGGAATTGCCATAAGGGAATTTTGGAACAAATGGTATTTCTGTAATGGACAGCCCTATTCAAAGGCAATAGGTGAAAAGACAAACAGCTCAGAGGGATTTATTTTTCCCCATGTATACGATATCTTTCATTCCTGCCTGGCAGAAATACGTTGATTAGAGGCACTCACCTTCCCATCCCCCAAACCTCATGCTACAGTTTGCTTTTCTTCAGCCAAAACTTTTGCCCATTAACTTCAAAAATGGCAAATTTCTATTTCTGCAAGTAGCAAAGATCCCCAGGTTCATGGTCCCCATGGCAGCAATGTCTCCTGGGTGCTCCTTATGTCCTCACAAAGCTCAGGAATGGCAGGGTGTCGGTTAATAGCACCACTGCAGTGTTGTTTTAGCTTGCTTTTCTGTCCTCATCTGCACAGGGGAAATGCATAAAACTTCTACTCCTGGGGACCACTCCTTAAGGGGGGTCATTGCTGTATCCTCCATGCTGAGCATCTTTCTTCCCAGTTCCTGCCAAAGCAACCTGGACTTTTTCAGGTGTGAGGCAGAGGCAGGACAAGCAGCCGGCTCCCCTCCAGCCCTGGAGGTGGCTGTGCCTCGCTGCTCATCCTGCCCGGGCCACCAGACTGCAGAGCATCTGAGTGCATCTGCGAGGTGGTCCTCTACAAAGTACCATGCAGAGCAGTGGCACAGGGCTTTGCTCTGGACCGAAAACTCTGTAAGGCCTTACAATAAACTCTCCAAGGTAGCTGTTGTGGGGGCCTGTGCTTACCTGTGCTCCTCCGCTCTCCTGCAACTGGGAAACAGTCCCCACACTTCTTGGTCATAACACTATTTTGTGTTAGACAAACACAAAACCAAGTTTGTGTTAGAACATGAATAGAATCTCTCTCCCATGAGAATATCAGAGCTGTTTATGATCCACAAGGACCGTGACCCCACGGGGTCCTTGCTGAGGGAGGTGAGCATGGGACTCCATCCATCAGACACTGCATGAGGGTGGATTTTCTAGAGCATGAGGAGAAACTCTGGTTACTGCAGTCTATCCCACCATGCCCCATCCAGTTCCCCCTCCATCCTTGGCTCCCTCCAGCCCGGGCAGCAGCTGGCCCCATCTCCTCATCTGGGTTAGGAATCTGATTCAGCATTGAATTAAATACACGTTCGGTTAAGGCACAGGGGTAAGAATGCTCTGCAGGGTTTTGCTGAGCCTGAAAGAGGATGCTTTTAAAAATCATTGTATTTAGGCCATGGGAAAGAAAAAGCCTACAAATCAGAGAAAAAAGGGTATTATAAATAGGAATCAAACTGAGCTGTCATTTCTTCATTCATTTAATTCCTTCCAGAAGCCATCCCTGATATCTCCCTGACTAACTGCTTGGGCTGGGCAGCTCATTTTGGCGGCTTTTTTGCATTTTCTTCTTTTTTGGGTTTCTGGTACAACTTCTGGCAGTGGCAGGATAGGGACATTATAAAGACACAGAAGCAGCAGGGCCAGCTTTCTGCACTGCTAAGTGAGCACCACTTTCAATAGCACGACAGTACCTAAATGTGCCCTTGATAAGCAGAACTTGCTAATACTGTCCCTGGTGAGCAGCAGTCATTACCAATCACAATTATTAGGCTAACTCGGTTTCCAGAGAGACATCCAACTAAAGAGATCAGCTTCTTAAAGCTGTGCAAATTTGTTATCACTACCTGCAGATGGGGAAACGTGATGCCCGCTTTGCTTCTTACTACTTTTCCCAAGGTGGCTGCTGGCAGTCAGCGGCTGGGTTGAGCCCAGCCTGCTCCGATGGGGCTGCTCCTTTCACACCTTCTCGGGCAGAACCAACCACGCTGGTGGGGCAAATGGCTCCTTGCAGCTCCAGGGGAGAAATGGAACAAGGACCCCCACCTCCTGACACCCTGTCTGTTGTTGGAGGCGCTATGCTGGTGCTGTGACCATACGTTTTCTTCTCTGTGTTGGCTCCTTGCCACAGCACATCACTCCGGGTGCCATTGCCATAGTGATGAGTTTTCACCAAATAGGAGTTAAGTTATACCAGGAATAGGAATCGGTAGGATTTTTCTTGACTTTCCTTGAGGGAAATAGCAACTGTAGCAGCATTCATGATAACAACATTTGTACAAAGTTAAATGTTTGATTTAGTGCTCATACCTAAAAAAAAAAGGACTATTTAATTCCTAAAAAAGAGAGGCTAAAAGCATTTCTCTTAATAGTGAATATGGAATTACAGAGATGCTGTGAGTTTTATGGCTAAAACTGGACAGTTATTTTTTTGTTTGTTTGTTCTGAAATATATAGGAAGAATATTGACGTCAAACAAGTGTGGGTACTAATAAACCCTTCACAAATGTGGTGGAGAACCATTTAACAGGATATTAGAAGACACTGAGAGAATGGAATTCCATAGTAATTTAGAAGCTCCTTAGAAGGAAAAAAAACTTAAGTAAAATAAAATTCAGTCTTAATTAGCTAAAGTCATAAGTTTAACATACACAGTATAGACAAGGGAAGAAGCATATATATGATACTCAGATGCAAGAATAAACTGGACAGGTTAAACTGAAGGGTCAGGAAGAAATTCATAATGTATAGCATCACAGTTGTGAAGTTATATGAAGATATGTTTTATGCTGATAGGAAGGTCAGAGGAAAGGTACATGGGTGCTGCAGAATCAGAGCGTATAATGAAAGTAAACTATATCAGAGATGGACAATAGACTAACTGGTTCTCTAGTCCCACAGCTAAATAAGGACTAGGTTGTAAATGAGACATAGTCATTAGACAGACAGTGGTAACAAATACAAAATTAAAGAAGGCGGGGGGGGGGGGGGGGGGGGGGTAGGGTGTGTGTGGAGAAACACAAACCAAACCACCAAGTTGGAGACGATTTTCTTTGAAAAGACCATGTTAAAAAATAGTGTGGCAAATGAGAGTCTTGTCAAAGCTGGATTAAAAGAAGAAACTACAAGTATAGTCATGTCTGTACTGATATACAAAAGAAAAGATAAAAGATAGAAAGATGTGATCATGACTACACAGACATGCTCCAGGGTGTATTAGTTGTATTACAGGAGGATGTGCAAAGTTAGCCAGAGTTAGGTATGATGCACAGTATGACAAATGTGGCAGGACTGAGCACTGGACACTCTGCCAGTATGAGCTACGTATCACACTATGAGCCTGACAACATTATAGGGAAATAAGAAGATAAGGATAATGGAATTTCTCATTCATCTCTTTTGTTAAAATATTTCCTGAAGGCTCTGGCAACGTTAACACAAACATAAGGTATGATGGTGCTTTCCTGTGGGCATTGCCACTCAGTGCATTTTCTTGGAAACAGAAAAAGATATACATACATCTGCAGCTATGAAAGTAACTTGGTAAGGGATGAAAAAACAGAAGAGAAGTGTAAAAATTGTTCCTCTTATTTGCACACACCTGGGATGTCATGAAATAGGTATTGCATCACACAGCTGAGAAACTGGATCTACCAAGCCTTTCTGAGACCTGTATTGGTGACAGTGTCTAAAAGTTGGAGGAAAGCTTTTGATAGGATTCCTTGGCTCATCTTGCCCTGTGCTTGTGCCCTCATAACAGCCTGTGGCTGACAATGACTGTGTCCTTATGGTTATGTCATGGCAGTGGCACAAACTTGAAACAGGGAAAGCCAGGAATAGCATCACTGGAGGATCTGCCACTCCTAGTTGTATTACTGCACTGCACGTTTATAGCCATTCCCTTTTCTCCTAGCTTAGCAATTAAAATCGCTGCTTCGGTATCTTGAAATGCCATGCTCAGCAATTCATATGTTTCTGGCTGGGTACAATTTACTACAGCCTTATCCTCAGTGCCACGTTTAGTAGCCTATGCAAGGTGCACAAACGTCTGATTTGTAAACAAAAGCGCAGTGACTGTGTGTCCTTTGTCTGGATTATAAATAACAGCCAAGTGCTTTGAGGGTCAAGGCTTCCCACTGTGCACTCATTTTTGAAAGGGACTCTGCTAAATTATATATGTGCTTGTATAAAACCAGCAGGCTTTTGCTGCAAGCTGGGTTAGTAAATGGGTATATTGTGCAGCTGCCTCATTCGCTCTAAAGGGTGTCACCTTGGGCAGTCACCAAAAGCCAAAGCCAGGACCACAGGGGTCAGCTTGGGCTTGATTCTTCTTGGGGATGGAGTTGCCCCACAGACTTGCTGTTCAGCTTTGGGTACACAGTGTCTGCAGTCGCAGTCCTGGACTGTGTTTCAGGGGTGAAATTTTTATTCGCTTCCCCCCCCCATTGGTGCTGTCCATAGCCATGACCAGGCTATTTAGCTTGGCCAGGCCTCCTTCACTTGTGCCTCTCAGGTGGGCAGGGGTCTTCCCACCCTCCACCTATTCTGCATGTAGATCCAGAACCTGCGATGCAAATACTGATTTTTTTGTATGCAAAAACATGGTTATTGTTTACCTTTTCTGCCTTCCTGATGCTTCCACAATCACACTTTATGGAGGCACTTGGTCCCCTGTAACAAACCTCTGCATTTGACTCGCATTGTTTGAAGGATCAAAGGTGAGTTATGGCACGGTTCCCTTTCCCTCCTTCCAGATCAAGTGCACTACCACCATAGCCCACTATGAACCCCCTCTGCCTTTGACATTTTGGGGGGTGACTCCACCACAAATCAATACAACCTCCACAGAGAAGGTCACATCCAGCCTCAAAGGGATAGGCAAAGTAGGGCAGGAAGCTTCTCACTGTCTTTGGCAAGCCATCGAGGTGACTGGGGGGGTTCATACCAGGCAACTGCCTCCTCCAAGTGTCTCTTGCACCCCGGTCAGAGCCCAGGCTGTGCCTTGCCCACCCCCCTCTATTGATGGGCTGCACTGGGGCTGCCACATGCCTGGAGCTGCTGCTGAGTCTCACTGGGAGAGACAGCAGTCTGAGGGTATTTGGAGCCTCCCGTAGTTAAAAGAAGCACAAATGCTTTTTAATATCCTGTATATCGTTCTGATTAACAACTGGGGGACATTAAAGCTGATACAGTCTCTGCTTGGCAGAACAAGCTGGAACAAAGGCAACAGAAAAAAAAATAAATAAAATCTTTCTCTTATTCTTAACCCCCCCGCCAGGGGTGGGTGGAAGTGCTAAATTTTCTGATACTTGGAAAAAGGGAAATGATGATATGAAAAGGAGAGTCTCAAAGAAACATCCTCCATTTCCAGCTCCTCCTCCAACTTTGTACTCCCCTCCACCTCCTCCTCCCAGTACACACGCTCTGCAGCATAATCCTTATGAGCTTTCAGACTTAAAAAATGAGCTACTTCTTCAAAAAGTAGTGGATTTTTTCCCCCCAGTATTATAGTACCTTGCACAAAGGCTGTGTCTGTACTCCCTGGTTTGCCATGGTAGCAGGGTTTGGGGAGAGAAGGCTCCTCAGGCTGGGAATTCTCCTCCAGGGAGCAAAGCTGACGAAGCTCAGTTTGAGACTCCCATGGCTGTGGCAAACAGACCAAGGTCAGAGGAATGTGTCATGCTTCAGGCCTCATCAATGATCCTTTAAATACACTTTCTCTCTAGAAAGAATTTTAATCTTGAACATTAATGCAATTAATGTGTGGTAGAAGCGTTTGCTCTGGTACCTTGTGTTGATATTTTGACAAATTGTAGGTGCTGAGAGCAGAATGTAAAATACTTTCATGACCAGGTGAAAGAGTTGCTCTTTATTCTACACCTCCCTAAATCAAATCATTTCCTTTCAGTTTGCTTAGCTCCTGAGTAGGAAAGTGGCTGAAAATGGACAAGACTATTAGAGTTATACCCGGCATAAATGGACCTTCAAGGAGAGAAATGATAAGACTGTATTAGAAAAATAGATCTTAGCGCAGCCCAGTGAAGCAACAGTTTGGGGTTACATTGTAATTTGCAAAACCTGCAGGTGATTGCAGGAACACAGACAGGATAAAAAATCAGTGGCGTGAATTATTAAAAAAAGAGGACCAGATCCTCCTTTAATATGAACTGGCTTGGCCCTTAGTATCGCTAAGATATATAGACAACTACAAGTGAGTTTAGCAAGACAGTTTTGAAGGGCGATACAAGGATGGGACAAAAAACTGCCTCACTATAATTTGGGATGAATGTAGTATTCATCAGTGATGAAGCTGGGAGTAAATCATTCTGACTGTTACAAGCTGAAAATTTCCTTCAGCCACTCTTCTCTGTCATATATACATTGTGTGTGGTAAATGTGTTACAAAAACCAGTTTGAAAAATGTTTTAGAAGGCTAAAAATACATCCTTGGTGCTATTTACTACTAAAATCTAAAGCAAGGTTTCTTGGCATCATACAGGATTCAGACAAAAGCATTTGAAACACCTGAAATTACCTTAGCATAGTCATTTTATATCTGAAAGTTACCTAAGCAGAAATCTAGGGGGGTTCAGTCAATGGAAGATTTTCTGCTGATCTCATCACATCCAACAACCTGCCGTAAGGCACTGGGGGGAGCTGGCACAGCGGTAGGTGGACGATAGCTCCTCAGGACACTGAGACTTTCCCCTTCCCACTGGGATGGAGCTACAGAGATGCTCTTTCTAAAGAGTTCAGTTCCCCTGTGGCATCAGGCCTAATTGTGGTTATTCAGGTTTTCTGAAAATCTGGACACCCACTTCAGAACAAAGGATGGCTGTGGGATAATGGCCTGGGAATGCAGTGGGATTCTTGGAGAAAATTCACCGTTGTTGTGGTGAAGGGCAGAGTTTTCCCCACTCGAGTTATCATTCCAGCAAAACTAACCCAAATGATGGCATCTGTAGAGGGGACATGCACATCTTCCCTGGCCAGCTGGATGAACTGGGAGCGGTGGGACTGACTGCTGATTCCCCACAAAGCCCACGGCAGCAAGCTGCTGCTCCCGGCAGGCTTCACCTTCAAAAGTATAAAAGGAAACTCCTCGGGAGCTGCCAGACCGAATTCAAATTAGAAAGCAGCACCGAGCCAGCCAACCGAGTGTGTAAGGACCCTCGCCGAAAATCCCTGGGCACTAACACTCCTCTCCTTTCTGCGTGCCTCGGCAGCCACCCCCCACCCGCTCGCCACCTTAAGAGCTCAGAGGCAGGATTAGTTTGGGACACGTTTGATAGCCTTGGCACACTCTGGATTCAGGGGGATCAGACAGTAACATCCTCTTATTTCTCCACAGAGCCATTTGTCAGCAGGTGCTTGCAGTCATCCTGGGTTATATAGTATCTGGTCCTCTTAATAGTACAGACTCATTACATTGATAATTAATCTGATAATACCTATATGTCTGCCGTTATCTCCGAGGAACACATGGCCTGAGTGGTGAGCATTAACATACCTCACCACTCATTGTCTTAACAGCAACCATGAAAGCTTCCCCAAACTTCACTCACTCTCCTTCCAGCCAGACTTTACAGTCAACGTGAGATTACACCCAGATGGTTGTGGGTTTTTTAAAATGTGATTTTTCAGTTACAGAGCCAAACCTTGTTCTTGCAGCTGGTGGTGGCATTCCCAGCCCAAGCAGATGGGATCATGGTCTGAAAGACGTGAGAGATCCTGCTCCTTTGGCTTCTTGCTGTAAGCAGAGTGTTGCAGCTCCAGCCCTCGCCAGCTCTCTGCACACTCCTGGGCAGGGAACACGTGGCTATAAATGCAAGCTACGTGGGTCCTACACTACAGCCTAGCAGACTTATTTCGTGTCTCACAAATATTAAAAAATTAAATCCTTAAAATTAAGAAAATCCAGCCTCAGGTGAGATCCTTCAGCAGGGTACCCCTAATCTTCACCAGGGAAAAAAATTGTGTGCCTGTGCCTGGCTTTAGGAAAACCCCTGATGAGAGCATCCAGCCCCTCCCCAGGGCAGTTAGCCCTGCAGGAACGAGGTTTTGTATCAGCCACAGATCTTAAGTTTGTGATTTCTCATTTTCATGTCTGAAGGAATTGCTGACCAGGAGGCCTTCTGTTTGGGTCTGAAAGATGCTATTTGTGCTGTTACGAAGTCCTGGTGCAGGGAAAGGAAATAAAGAACAGACTGTAGAAACAAAGGAAGGGCAGCATGGAAGTGATTTCTGCTGAAACAAATGAAGCCACGCTCTGCTAGGGAGGAAAATAGGTTGAAAAAAGAAAGAAGGAAAAAACTCAGAAGGAGCATTTAATCTCCATCACAATGCTCTTCTTCCCAGTGGAAGCTGAACTGAGTGGTCTTCAAACAGTCCACAGAAATAGAATTCAAACTGAAATTTTATATCTCCCGCTCGCACCCTGCTGAGCCCACTAGTGCGGCTGGAGAGAGCTGAGCCCAAGGCTCTGCCGCCCGCCTGCTCCTGCGCCCACCCTGGCCACCCACACCGGGCACTGCAAAGGGGTCTTCCAGCCCCCGAGATGGAGAAGCAACAGTCCCTTGCAGCATCACGAGCCTCCACCTTTCCCTTTAACCTCGAGGTGTTGCTTCTCCATCAGTCAAGAAAGAACATGGCATCAGGCTGTTCTCCTAAAACGACCGTGATGGTGTTTATTCCTCACGGCAGGCAGCTCCCCGACACTAACTGTATCGCAGGCAGAGGTAATCAGGGATCCCAGACCAGCAGCCAAACCACACCAACTAACTTTCTCTCATCTTTCTACCCAATTATACGCTGTAAAATGCTCTCTCTGAAAGTAATTAGGTTGTCTTGTTTAGTCCCTGCACAAGTGATTACAGAGAGATTCTCACTCCTGTGAGTGATGGAATTACTCACAGCAGATACATCCCAGATAAACACGCCCTCGCTGTGGCCTTAGTGTGCTTCAAGAGCTTATTTGTGCTGTTTGATTTTAAATACACACTAAAGCTTAAGCTCATGTCACTTCAATGCATTGCACTGTCTACACTGCAGGAACACCTCTCTGCCTTGGCAGCTCTCAATAAGCAGAAGAGGACAACTGCCATTCTGTAATAAAAAAGAAAACAAAACCCACCAAAAATAACACACTATCATTTAAATGTCTGTATTCTCACGGGAGCCAGCAAATCTGACTTAGAGCCATACAGCCACAGGCTGTCAGATTACCTGGCGATGCTCAGGTGTCTGCTCCCTTACCTACAGATGGCACAAACCGACATTTTTTGTTCTCGTCTCTAATATGTGTCTCGGGACTTAGGAACTCCTGCCAGGTTAATGCAGAGGGAGAACCCCTTGGCAACAGGGAGAGAGGGCTGAGTCCAGACTTGCCATTACATGCAGACAGGATGGATCTGAATGGGTGACTGGGTCCATGCAGTGCCCTGTGCCTCGTGCCTAAGGGTCTGTCTCCAGCAGACAGTGTCGGGCAGTGCCACCGCGTGCGTGTGCTCCTGGCCCCGCGGTGACTCAGGGCTGTGTGAGCCCCTTTGCTGGGCAAAGCTGCAGGGGGGCTTGTATGGGCTGCGCCGCAGGGAGCCTCGTGCACTGCAGCTGAGCTTCCCACCGGGCGGCTGGGTCTCCCAGTTTAAGTTCTCAGACCTCACAGTTAAGCCTAGAGGACATGGAAAGTAGAGACCAAATAACACCCAAATAAAAGCAAGCGGTTGGGTAGGACACAATTTCTTGTCTGTTTTATGACTTTAATAATTGCTAGATTTCTTCCTGGCTGGGGATTGCCTAATCCACCCCCTTCCAGGGCAATCAGCTCTGGGCACGGGGGCTTTCCTGACAGCAGCCACTTCCAGACTTCACCTTGGTGGAGAGCTGTGCATGCTCTGCTCTGTAACCATTGCTAAGACTGTATTGACCAATGCATATACTGCTGAAATGTAAAGCTCTAAATACCATCCTGGTTGTTCTTCAGTCACTCTCCTTCTCTTTCTACCCCATAAACTTCCCCCTTACCACCACTCTCCTGCATTTCACTGTTTTATGTCAATTTTAAAGGGTTCCCCCAGGAACAATTTTATTATCCATGGCAGAACTTAAACACACTCAGCCAAAGCTGTCGCTCAGATTTTCAGAACAGCCTTTTTTCTACCACTGGGCTGTGGGTTTTGTTTACATGATTCTCCCTGAGGGCCCAATTGCAGGGATCCAGCAGTGGGATTTGAGATGGAATTAGGCAATACAGGACTCTGCTGTCTGAGTATTATATAGTGCCTCTCCTCATAGACACGCAGACTTTAAAGGGAGGGAGGGGAAACTCTATTTAATCAGCCAGGCTGTGCATGGCTATTCAATACAGCGCTGCGGCTCAGCCCCGGGTGGTGATGCAGCAGTGAGTGCCCAGCCCCACACACGTTTCCATGCAGGTCCTGGGATGCCTTGGGAATTGCAGTGGAAACCAGTACTGAAGCTTTGCAAAAGCTGAGTGCACTGCGCTGTAGCTGGTGGCAACCCATCTCTCATACAGACTTTTTCACTCAGTCTTGGACAGAAAGGATGAAACAACCCGAGGAACAAATGGGGAGGCAATAGGTACTGGAAATGCAGAGGAGTGGCCGAGTACCTCCTGACTTCCAGTCGGGAGATGACAAGCTGCTGTTCCCCTCCGGGAGCATCCGACGTGGTTTGAAGACCTGTTCTCTGCACAGGCAGCATGTGATGGATGAGGCATCGCTCCTCCCGCTGCTGCTCTTTGGGGTAACGCGTGGCCTCGCAGCGCACAGGGTTTGACCCTGCAGCCTGCCCTTCCTCAGGGTAATCCCCGCAGACGAGTCCCAGGGCCCCAGGCTCCCCTGCAGGTTGTTACCCCCTTGGTCTTGTCTCTGCCCGACCGGTGCTCTGCTGAATAGAGCCCACACTCTGATGCAGGGATAAAACAATTCAGAGGCAGGTGAACCCACCTGAAAGTGAAAATTTCATGCTGAACACATTTTCTATTCAAAAGAAGCCAGTTTTAGGGGAATATATTATCTATTCTACCTTGTGTTTGTGCAAAGGCTTAGAAAAAAGGTGTTTGATCTTAGCTTTTGGAGGGCTTTGCCGTTTCTCTATCCGTTACGTGGTGCTTCCTGTAAACCTGCGATTCCTTTATCCCCTTACTTCATACAGACATTCACTGACATGACACAAGGCCCACAACAGTTTCAGCCTTCTACATATTATTTACTAACATGAGCCAACCCCCCTTCTGCAGCCCAGTGTGGTTCATCAGTTTCCCTCACATGGGGAAATCGAGGCAGGTGTGTGCGTGGTGCCGTGGTGTGGGGCTGTCCCTGTCACAGCCAGACTGTGAGGTGGGGGTGCAACCTGCTCACCTGGGTCAGAAATACAATCCCATTGCTGCTCCTGAAAGGAAAAAAAACCCACAAAACCAGAAAGGCAAGGGATAAATTCTTCATCGCTCCATTTAGCATCTCCCTCTCTCCAACCTGGCAGGAGGATGAAGAAGTGTTTCTCATGTTTTTCAACTTATGTTATTAAAACACGGTTATTTTTAAACTTACTTACATTGCACAGATGTCTTCAAACTTGGGATGGACTGTGGGCTGAATTACCTATATTCTTGATGCTTAAAATGTGTTGTCAGGCTGTAACCTGTGAGAAAATTTGTTGCAACTCCAAACTAATTAGCAGGCAGCTCTGTCTCATCTGGTGCCATTCATTTATTAATTTTAATAAACAAGAGCAAATTGTTACAGATAACTGTGTTCTGTGGATTCTAATCAGGTGCGATATTAGCTGTGCTGGCAGGGTGATGACCAGGGAACATAGTCCTGGAAACCTTTTGCTTTCTGAACTGATGTTTCCATTCACTGCTTGCCCAGAGACACAACACGAGCTTGAGCACACGGGGCTTATCGTTCCTGTAGAGTTTATTTTCTCTTACAGTATTTGACCACCCCAGTAACTGCCATTTGCTGGCAAAAAAGGACTGAAATAAATCAAGCCTTGCTGAAACTCCCTGGATACGCCAGGAACCATGGGCACACAGTGCCACTTGCTGCACATCTCCCCTGGGACATCGAGCGGGGGCTCCTGACAGCTGCAATCCTCTGGGCTGACAACTTCAAACCCAGTTGCCTCCAGCAGGACTTTCCACTGCCCAGCGGCCAGTTCAGGGTTTTTTCAGTGGGTTTGTTTTCTCCCAGCTGGACTCGGGGAATGCTCAGCCCTTGGTGAGCCGTTTTCCCTCCGTGCAGGTACTGCTCCTCCGTGTCTTTCTTCAGTCCCATTTTTCCAAGGCACTGCCTTCTGGCAGCATGTTTGCAGAGGCTGTAGAACAGGGAAACATGTTCACTTCGGACCTTCAGGTTTTCTTCGATGCAGCAATAAAATATGTTTACGGGGCCCACGAAAAGCAGTATAAACCCCATTTCTTTAATAGCAGTAAACCTCCATTGAATCAGAATTAGTTCTAGGAGATGGATTATGGCTGTATGTCCCTTAAAGTAATAATAATAGTAATGGAAGGAGGTATTTTCTTGCAAATATAATTACAGTTTACCAGAGTTGCCTCTTCTTGCTCGTAGGTGGGTTTTTGTGGGGGGCACTGGTGCACACAGCTGGACGCATGCCAGCCATGCACCCACGTGCGCCCATGGGCAGAGGTGCAGCCAGCAGCCCAGCTGTGCCCTTCCATGTCCCTCCAAAGGCAGCAGCCCAGCCGTCATTTCAGCCTCTCAGACTGGTACACACAAACCCTCGCCGTCCTGCTGCCGTGTTAATGGGCCTCACCATAATCACTTTTCACAGAAGCAACAACCGATACCTACGCAACATCAGCTGTTGTAGGGACCAGAATGTTTTATTTCCTCCTCCCATTCATGCTCTCCTGCCCTTTCTCATGCTCCTTCCGTCAGGCAGATTATTAATATGTGTCTGTGCAAAAATCAACAGCTTCTCCATCATGTAAGTGCCAAAATATTATGGAAATAAAAGGGCTGAAGAGACAGTGAGGCATCCCTATTTTACAGGGACTCACCACTGTGCCATGCAGATTGAACGTGGCAGGGAAAAGCAACAAAACCCTGGTGCTGAATAAGGAGCAGAATGGATTTTTCTCCCCTTCTTTGTTTATTTAGTTTGAGGAGGTTGAAGTGGCATGCCTTGTTTGTTTTTCTTTTTTTTAAAAAAGGAAAAGCTTGTCATTTTTTAAAGCAAGGTCAAGACACAGAAGCAAGCAGATGATAGGGTACATTGCAAAGCAGGGTGGCAGCATGGATGCGGAGTGTGCACAGATTAATGTAATTTGTATGAGCCAGACTTCAACATCTTAATTACTCATCTTAAGGTCTCAGTGATTATGTCAATTGATCAAAACCATCAGAAAAATGCCTTCTCAAGGGATAACATGAGCAAGGAGGGAATGCTACATCTTTAAAGGTTAAGTGACTGCGACACCTCCGTGAACTGGAGCCTGAGTCAGCTCACGCTGAATGGCAATGCCAGAATCCCACAGCACCCCACTTCTGCCGACGCTGCCTCTTCCTCACCAAAAATCATAAACCATTTCTCTCCCTCTGTTCTTCTTCCCTAGACCTTCAGCCTGAGGATCAGATTGAGAAAAATGGTTTTGCTGAAGTACCCATTACTGGCAGCGTCAACCCAAAACTTACTCAAATGAGCTTGTGCAATGCTCCTAGACATTATCACCGGGCAGATAATGAGGTTGTGTTCGAAATGCTGGTCCTGCTTAAATGCGTGGAGCAGCCCATATCTCCACATCATTGCCGTGTGTGTTTGCCTGCATCCTTCTTGCAGAGTCCCCAGGGATCCTCTCCTGTAGTAAGAGTACGGAAACGACCCAGCTGAGACTCAGAACAGAATGGCACCTCTGGTGAGCTCTGTGCTGGGGGGATGGCGACCCATGAACTGGCATGATGTGGGCTCATTTACATCCCTGTGTCTGTGAGGTAGCTGGAGTTTGCTTAAGGTACTTGTATGGAAAAGTATTGGAAATGTTGGTGGGTCAAATGTTTTTGGGAAAACACACGTTCAACTTCCCCTTCATTTACGAACTTACAAAAACACATCTGAAAAAAATGGTGGGTGTTTTCACTGTTTAGATACTTTCATTCCTACCAATATAATTTCAAAATTCCCTTCACCTTTATTTTTGGTTGTTTTTTTTTTCTTTAAGATTTATGCTTGTAAATTCCCAAAGATGCTCCAGATCTACTACAAAAATTCTATTTTTAGCAGAAGAAATTGTCTTATTCCACCCCCACCACCAACAATTCCTTTTTTCTTGATGGCAGGGGGGAGCTGTTTTTCCAGTGAGCCAAAGCTCCATAATTCACACAGTAATTCTGCTGGCTGCTATAAAAATAGCCACATCTTCCCAGTGGATTAAGCTGTCTTGCACACCAGACTAGCCAGTCCGGACTGCTGCCAAATGCTATATTTACATTTCCAAACTAGAATCTGTTTCTAATACATTTTTATGGGGAGTTTTGACCCTTTATATTTATTGTTAATGAGCTTTCATCTCTATAATAGCCTTTTATCCCAAAGGATCCTGAAGAGTAATTGTAATAACCTGGCATACAAAATATACACAGAAATCAATTTACCCACCATTGAAATGTAGCCATGACTGGAAGGGTTGAGAATAAGCAACCGTTCAGCAGAAAGCTGCGCAACGCTGCCGAGCCGTTCCCGTTTGAGTGGCAGGGAGAGCTAATTACCTGCGCTGGCTGTGGTCCAGGTGAGCAGGGTTCACCCACAGGCCTGCAAAGCAGCTTGCAGAGCAGATATTTAGTGAACTGCAAGGGCTCCAGAGCTTGGCTTTGCAGGTTGCCCAAAGGCCGTGGGTAGCTGCACACGTATCCAGCAGGGAGATGGTGCTGGTGGAGCCCACAGCATCAGCCCCTGCAGGCACCCGGTGCCGTTCAGGCAGTGGCTGGGAAGCTGCTGGCACAAGCTGGCCTTGCTGCTGGGCATCACTCCTCTTGCTGCAGCAGACAGTACCTCCCTCGGATTTGCACCGTCTCGCTGCTTAACGCAACCTGCTGGCATGGACCTGCGGACTCTAAATGCGAGCTGGGCTCGGTGTGACTTCTCAGCCCCACGCAGCATGAGCGTGGCTCTGTTTAATCTCTGTGAAGGGCTAGGACCTCCTTGTCCATTTGCAGCAGGCGAACAGTGGCTTTCAATAAGCCATGCCGATGCAGGAGGGTAGGGGAGCAATAAGTAATAATGTGACCATCAATCACCGATTGCCACGGGCAAGCCTCGGCACGCGAGTCGTCTAAAATGCTGCTGCCCAAGTGGTGTAAATATTTTATTAATGACTGCCTCAGTTTGCAGCGTTTTCATTACTGCTCACACCAGTAGTGCTCACGCTTTGTATTATCAGCAAAGGGAGCCACTGGGCATCTTGTTTCCATCCCCCCAGCCCCTGGGCTAACGGGGAGTGCTGGCAGCTGCAGCAGCCCCTCTGAGCAGGCGGGAGCCTTCGGCAAAGGGAAGCGATGCATATCCCCAGCAGAAAGGTCCTGCCAATGAACTGTGTAACCTGCCGTTAAGAGGCTTTTCCCTTTCCTCTTGCTCTGGTTTTACCATTCACAGTCTGCCTGCTGCAGGGGAAAAGCCTCTTCAGCGCTTAATCCCACCCAGCCTTTCCCAGTGATGTGCCTTTCGGGCATGCCACTGCATCTGCCACCTTCCTGTACCACCATTTACCACGGACTATTTTCCATGATGGAGCAACCCACATGCCATCAAAAGACCCGTCATCCACCCTCCTGAGTAAAGTAACATTCTCAGTCAAAAGGATTTTACCTTTTTTAACCCTCAAATGACACCGGTCCAGGTGAGAAGGAGAGCTGAGTACCCAGGACCCCTGACTTTGCTGGGCACTCATCCAGTGCTTGCAGTGGGACCCCTGGAATGCCCCTGCCACTGCTGGCATTTTAAAAAAGCAAAAGCCAAAGAGACAGAAGGAAAAAGCCTTCCCTTCCCCCGTCCTCTCCTGTAAGTCATTTTCTCTGGCCTATTTTACAGGAACTGAAAATCTATTAGAGGAATAGCTTAATCCGGTTTGACTGTAATAATTAGGGTGCTTTAAAAAACCCTGACTAATCGTATAAAATGTGATTGTAGACAGTTCAGTGCACGACCCTTACACTTATCACTTGAGGTATTACTACAAACCAGAAACAGCTGGCAAGCACGGAGGAGGATACAGGGGGGGCGGGGAGGGGGGATTCACATGCAAAGGGGCAGAGACTGATCCTTTTCTGATCTCCTACCGGAGGCACTGGCAGCACCTTGAGCTGTCTTTCCAGCAAGGATCCAAGCACCAAGCCACCTCCAAGGCCCTGAGCAGACACCTCAGTTTTCACCGACAACGTGTCCTGCCAGCCACGGGGCCCTGCTGTCAGCACCTCCTTTTCTTACGCTGTTTTTGCAGGCAGTCCAAGAGGATTTGCAACAGCGGTGGAGCGATTCTCCCCAGGGCACGCCGCAGTCAGCAGATGTTTGTAGCAACAATGGGCAGCTTTTCCAAAACAAGACAGTCTGCATTAGTCAAGCAGGATATAGTATTTTAGGGTCATTGGGTTACAACAGAAAAGCAATGCTTGCTTCTGTGTCTCAGCTGGTAGCAGTCTCTTTTTCTCTTGCTCTTGATCCTTCTCAGGCTCCGACATCCACAATTTCTTCCTTCCCTTCCAAGCCCAGGCTGGGGGCAGCTGTGTTCCCATCATGGCACCACCACACCTTTAGTAAAGCCTTTTTTTTCCCCCATGCAGTCTGCCAGTCATTCCACGGGACTGCTGCTGTTCAGGCTGCCCTTGTCCCCGCACTATGAGCTCATTCATGGGCTGACACTTCTTGTTCATCCCTTCCTACCACTCCAGATAGGACAGACAGTCCAGGCACCCGTCCACTGCATGGCTGTCTCAGAACAGAAATCAACTCTTCCAGTCCCGGTGGTCCACAAGCATATTTTGGTGGAGAATTCCAACTCTGAGCCCACTGCAGTAATCTAGTACAACGAAGAAGATTGCCCAAAGGGACTCGTGCTTGAGCAGGGTCAGTCACAGGTGAAGAGCTGGAGCTGACTCAACTTGGCCATCACGTAAATGTTGGGAGAAGCACAGGGAAGGCTCTTCTTGTTCATCGGTACCATTCAGAGCTAAGAGTGAGGCCTCACCCAGACACCAGCTCACAAAAACACTGTTCTGTAGAGCCAGTCAGGAGCTTTAGAGAGATGACAGCCAGGATGAACCCGCACTAGCACCAGTAGGCTACTTTAATCAGCACTGAAAACACATGATCAGCCTTGAAGAAGGCTTTTACAGACTTAAATAAGATGATGTACTACAATTTCAATTTCTCTCTCTCTCTTGCTTTCTCTGTTACTGTGATTAAAATACGTGGTTGATCTTGGAAGCTCTACTGCAGATTGTACAAAAACCCGTAATAACAACATTTATAGTAATGGAACTTGCAGCTGGAGTTGGGTTGTTTGGTTTCTTCTGCTTTCCCATGAGCCTTCCTTGGGACATTTTTTTTCCATTCTTCTCCATACAGATTTTGACCTTTCTTTTATTAAATAGGAATGGTTATCCCCACTGACACACTTACCTAACAATAGCTAGAGACTTTTAATTCAAATGATTATATTCCTGAGTTTCTTAGATTAAAGTAAACGTACGGTTAGAGTAGTATTGGGAAAGTGGCAATAGAAATACCATGGTCAAATTGTCCTGTGACTCAATGATGCCAAGCAGGCTGAATCCTTTTTAATACATTTCAGAAGTACTCAGTGGTGACCTCTAACACCAGAGTGGTCTCTCTCCTACAGCAGCTCAATTTCACAACTCTGAACACACTTTTTTTTTTTTTTTTTTTTTTTTTTTAAGGAAAGCCATCCAAAGGTTTTTATAAACCATTCTTTAGCTTTTGGGAATGAGCCAATTTAATGCCAGGGTATCATTCCATTTCAAAGAGTTGAAGGATTTGAGGAAATGCAATCTGCTTTCTGAACAATGTGAGATGAATATAGTTGTGGTTTCGTTAAAAACCAAGCTGCAGAGTTTGGGCACAGAGCTCAACTTTTCCCAAGTTCAGCTGTGGCTCTCAGTTTGTCAGCTGTATTTCCCTGCAGCGCTCGCTTTTCCTAACAGCCCTCTCCTGGAGCCTGAGCCAGCACACGTGAGCACTTGTATCTGGAGTAGATGGCACAGGCGACATTGCTGCCAGCCAAAGTTTCTATCATTTGTTGGCCTTAAAATGAGAAGGGAGAGGAGGTCCCTCCGTAAAGTCAAGAATCACCAATAGATCAGCTTGAGTTTTATTACTGTTTTTCCATTTGCAATTGAAAAGATGGGCAGGAATGAAGGGAATAAACCCCCAGCCATTAAAGGGGAAAAGAGCAAGCTCTGAAAATGCCTCCTGAAAGCCAGTCACCTCGGGGTCCCGTGCAAAGGTGCAGGCTCTGCTGCAGCCACACTGGCAGCACCAGGCACCCACACATCACCACCCACCACCTCCCAGCCCACAGCACGAGTCACAAAAAATAAACCTGCTGGAGCCACAGAGACGCTCAGTCACATCTAGCTTTATTTTAATCCCGTCAGAAAAGTTCAAGAATTACACCAAAAAATACTTCAGTCTCTGCTACCTACTGACAAAAAATACACCACAAAATTATAAACTGTTCAGTGGTTTGCTGGAGTTTTGATTATTGGTGGAGGGGGTGGTTTGTACATTTTGGGTGAGAAATGAATTTACAGGTGGCAGGGGCAGGAAGGATATGAAATCAGACAATGGCATTTGGCACTACATTTTTAGCTACACTATACAGTTTTTTTATCATGACGCCTGTTAGGACTGAGGAGTTCTGCCCTCATTTACACCCTCTAGTGTCTACGTATGTGAAATGGAGGGCAAAACTGCCAATGCAGGGGAAGAAGGGACCAGTTCCTAATTTCCATCCCAGTCTAGCCACAAATCTGAAAAAGCAGCCTTAGTCAAATGTGAACCTTGCCTTCCCTGGGCACTCTGCTCCTGCTGCCCAGTCTCACCATGCCTGCGACACTGAGGAGCAGAGCTGCTTTGCAGCACAGCTTGCAACTCTGAAAAAAAAGAAACTTTTTTTTTTTTTTTTTTTAATCCCACCAGTCTGCACTAATTGCACAAGCCATTTGTGGGGAGAGGATGTTTTACATTGGCCAGGACTGGATTAAGCCTGGGGTCTGGTCTGTGCTTGCAAGCAGAGATTTGATGGGACCCTTGTACTCTGAAAGCATGCTTAAGCCATCCCTCTCCAATTACCTAGAATGACATTAAATACTGAAGTATCCAAAACTGAAGAAGGGAAGCAGGAGCATCCCATTTCATGGGTGAGGGAAAATTAGGGGCCAAAACGTCAGAGGCTCAGTACTCTTCTATAATGTCACCACTATTGAGAAGCTCCCCAGTTCATAATGGCATTTGTTTGCCTTTTGGTGACCCTCAGGGAGAGGTCCCAAAAGATAAAGTCTCATGTAAATCGCCAAAGGTCATGCAGGAAATCTGTGCCAGAAGCAGAAGTAAAGCCCCAATCTCCTGACTCCTAGTCCTGTGCTCAGAAGTATAATGCTGTCACTATAGCAGCCTCTGTCTGCTTCCATCCTGCTCCATATCCAACCAGGATTTCAGCCTCAGAGCCCAGCCAAGAACAGCAGCATGGTGGTGGCTCATTAAAAATGCCTAGATCTTTCTGGACTTATTTAGGCCACTGCACAGGGGTGCATGTACATGTGTGTTTGCACATGTGTATGTTTGAGGGAGGAGGGGATGCTTGTATTTCTCTATCAGCAAATGAACACTGATACTAGATTCAATTCGACAGCAAAATATCCCCCCCTTGGCAAGCTAAACATCATCACAATGTCTATGTACCAGGTTCTTTCTGCCTTCTCTCTCAAAAAGATTTCAGCTGTACCTTCACTGCATATTAAGCCTCTCACACAGCTTTCCAGCAATGATAAAACTTTGTGGGATTCTCTTTGCTGCTTTTATCCTCCCTGGTTGTTTATCTAATTTGCTTTTTTTGTTTTTTAATTTCTTTTTCTAACAAATAGTTAAGCAATGATTTAAAAATATTTTTACATCGTAAGGTACAGTCAACATCAAACATGCCTTTGTACAAGAAAGAGCTCGACTCAGTTACAAATCAACGAGAACAATGCACGAAAAGAAATATCCATTAAGATGACTCCTGCACTTGGGTTTTATTTATTCCTGTTGTGCTGTTAGCACAGCACCCTCAGCTAGAGCAATGCAGTATAGACATGGTGTTGTCCCCCCACCCTCCCACTTTGCCCATCACCACTCGTTAACTTTAATGACCTTCTGTCTTGGCAGCCTTGGCTTCGTGGTTTACGGATCCTGAAGACAGCCAGGGTGATACGGCCCGGGAGCTGGTCTGCTTGGCCATGCTGTAGTGGCTGATGACGGTGTAGAACCTGCCCCGCGAGTTGGAATCCTGTGCAGAGTAGTACGCGTCCAGCGAGGCCGGGATGCACCGCTTGTGCTGTAAAGGGGAAGAAAGCAAAAGTAAAGAGTAGTCCCATCAGCCTCAGGCTCTTGCTTTAAAAATCTCAGGGTTAGCTGTTTGCATGGATGACGTTTGACTCAGACTTGGTGCAGCGAGAGCATCTGCTGCGCAGCCCCAACTGCCTTTCAGCGCCGTGGGAATGCACAAAGTTTAGAGTTGGGCAGCAGCCTTCGAAACCTGTTGCTATTGGCAACCCTGATTGCAGGCTGATTTCATCTGTGGATGGGAAATGGGGACTGCAAAATGAAGACCTGACTGGTTTGGTACATTACTGGCATGCACAGAGACCAAGGCCCCTTGCTGGAGCCCTAGCAGGGCTGGCTGAGCAGCCGGCTCTTATCACGTGCTGGACTGAAAGCTCGGTACAGCTAAGTCCAGAATTAATCCTCAGACAAGCAGAGGACAGGCAGAGCAGAGTAAGCTGCTTACATGCTGCTCTGTTACCGTGTGTTATCTCTGACCACCTTGGTTGGGGATGGTAGGAAGCGCAGCCCAACTGGCCAGCCCTTGTCAGAGCTTCTTGCCTGTACAGATGCTGCCCGTGCATCTCCGCTGTGCTAGTGCAGACACTTGTGTGCTAAAAACTGCACAGATAAAACAATTTGCTTTGCAACAGCTGTAAAAGAGCAATCAAATGGTAACAGATGTCAGACTGGTGGGTATTCACCAGCGTCGAAGTAGCACCAAGGATACAAAGGGCCCCAGGTACAATTATTATTGAATTATGAGATACTCCAACTCCCAGTTCAGTATGATCAGCTGAAATCTGAGTCTAAAATCTTTATTCTTTTCAGAAGTTCAGGTTGGGATCTGATTCTGAAATTCATGAGTCTGTCCTAACCATTTTTGTATGACCTAAGAGAATAATTCACAATGACTAATGCACCAACATCCTTACTCTATTTTCCAGCCCACAGATTATCCCCAGCATGGTCAAGGCTTCTGTAAGCTTAGGAGTTTACTCACAGTAAGGAGTCAGTGAACTATTTTACAAACTTTTTTTTTTTTTTTTAAATCTCAACAGTCCGGGAAAATAGTTCTCTGTGAATATTCATTATAAAATCATTGGGCCGTGGGATTTAGCAATTAAAGTTACATAGTTTTGCTCTTGATAGAAGCTCAAAAGCACCTAAATATGAACTGCATGGGCAAATTCAGGTTTCCTTTACAAAGGGCAGATGTGCCAGCACTCTGGGAGTTTGCTTTGCCAGTACGTATGCCAGTAAACCTCAGTTACTTGAATGTGTGGGAAGCAAACATGGGATTCCAGCTGCAATAAATCCATTCACAAATATGAGGGATTGTTCCTGAACATCTGTCTGTAGTGTTCACCAAATGCTAATCCCAACAATTACAGTGTAACAGTAGCTGATGGAGGCAGATGCGAGTCCACATTTCCCATCACACTTTTCCCATTTCAACACATACTTGCCAAATGTCCTCTTTAGCCTGGTCAAAAAAGCAGACTAGACTGTAACCATGTAGTCAATTAGAGTCTATCGTTATCTCAGGCAATTCATCTGTCTGAAGTTTCTTACCTTATAAACAAATCCATCTGGGCAACTGTGGTCGTAAGTAAAGGCTTTGTATACCACAAGAAACACTATGCAGGCAAGGAATGCAAGAGCCAGACTTATGAGAATAGTGACCTACAAAAGAAGGATAATGTTACTCTACATATGTTAAAATGGCATATGAGCAACCTCATAATTAAATGACTTATAGTAACGGCCATCCTAACAGACTGCAGTCTTCACTCCACTGTGCAGTACTTAACTAAGCATGGTAATTGAATGAATGCTGGATCCAATAGCCCTGAATTCTCACAGTCGCTTCCATCCCCCCCCAGACCTTCAGGAGCGCACATTCCTGTGTTTAACCCCTTGCAAATGTATGGATTTTGCTGAGGTGTTTGGTGTTCCCAGTGGCTTTGTGTTCCCATGCTCTCAGCTGTTCAACCGGCAGCATCAGCTGCTGGCCCAGCAGGACCCGCCAGCAGCCAGAGTCCACATCGAGGTCTAATCTGTGCAGATAAGCTGCCCTGTAACCATGGCGAGATCCTACTTGTCCAACAGCAGAGGCAGGTGAGCAGATAGGAAGAATGAAGCCTTTGTAGCACAGATCCCTTTGCGCCTTCTGGGCAATGCAACAAGGATCATTTGTACCTCAAGCACCTTGCAGAAGGGGCTACGGGAGAAAGGGAATCCTTCTCTATTTATCAAAGCTGTAAAAGGACAATACCCCGACCACTAACAAAACCCAGCATGTAAATCCCACAGCATGTACAAGAGCAGATGCTGTGTTTGAGGTGCCAGACACAATTCCCTCTTTGGGGCTCAAATATTCCCCCTCTCCTCATTCCCAAGCAGGTTACTTTGCTGCACCATCCTGTTTCTTTGCTGTAGCTCCCTTCTCTCCAGCCCTGCCAGGTCCTTCTTAAATATTTCATTCAACAGCAAGTTTCCTGGCCCCATTCAGATGTCTGGACTGAGGCTCTGATCCTTAATTTTAGCTGAGCTGTCTCCTCCCTAAGGACTGTGCATGGGTCCCAAACGTGGTCCCGTTCTCCACCTCCCCAAAGCTTTCTTGGTCCCAGCTGGTAAATCCACAAATGCAGCACAAATGGCTCTGGACTTCTATCGCCTACATTACAGCAACCCATCCTGTCGAGACTGCTGTCTCACACTGATCGGGATTGGCATGAAAAAAATATCATAATCCCTGGGGCTCCAGTGTTACCATGCAAACTGGAGTTCCTAATCAAATGAACTCACTCACAGAGATGATGGGGGCGGGAACAGCAGTAGGGGAAACATTTAATGCCGCTGCATGGCCAGCAGCATGGGGAGGGAGCTGCAGCAGCTCCCCAGCTTGCTTTGCCTCGCTGGGGCTGAGCACCAGCAGCATGCATTTTGCAGGATGTGAGCCTGCATGGGGAAGGGGCTGCAACGCTCCTGTGCCAGGTGAGCCCATGAGCGCTCATGCCGAGGAAGTTCGTACAGCAAAAGTTTGAGGTCAGGGTTTACAGGAGGGATGGCAAACAACGAGGCTTTCTCCTACCCACAGCCTCAGTCTGTTGGCTTCAGAATCCCACTTCCTCATCATGTCACCAGAAGCCAAGCCCAGGGCGGCAGATTTTCCCTGGTCACATCAAAAGCCACCCACTGAGAGAACTGCAATGGCAGGACGCAGCAGGGACTGTGTACCTGACCCTGGCTAACGGTCCCACATGTTAAACATGCCCCCATCCCCAGATCAGGGTTGATCCAACTTGTACTAAAAGCAATCACTATCATTTACTGCCCGAGCGAGGGAAAGCCACACATTTTTCAGCTCCCTCTAGTCATTCAGGGTTCATCTGCCCTTTTGTTGTTACTGTCATGTCAGAATCCTCTTTATTTTCTTGCATGGGTGTTCAAGGAAATTGAATAGTAGGTACAGGCAGAAGTTGTTCCTTATCTAATATACAGGAGACTGGTGATGGCAGAAAGTGGGGAAATACAGGGATAATGCCTACAGTATAGAGGACAGGTTTGTCAGGAACAGCAGCTAATAAAGAGCAAGGTGGCCACATCTCAGAATTCATCAATAGAATTTTATCAATATAACAATAATATTATGTAATATTAGTACTATTATATCAGAAAAGATATACTAATTGCTTAATATCGGTTCACACTGAAGTTTGCTCTAACTCTCCCCTTTGGTTATCATATCAGCTGTAATTCTGAGAACCTGTATGACAGGCAATCCCTGCACAGACTTGAAGGGGCCACTGTAATTACTTGCTGTGCAGGAAAAGACTTCTCACCCTCACCAATCCTGCAGAATGATGCATTGCCTGGTGAGATATATTCCTACACCGCACACAGCACAGTGGGACTATTAGGGAAGCTAAAGCAGCCCTGGCAATGCCACCTGCAGTGCTGGAAGATCCTGAGCTACAATTTTGGTGGCTGTTTTAAGACAAAAAGAAAGAATGAAGGTAAATCTGCATGCATGGTGTTAAATCCGACCCAGCACATCCAGTTCAGAACTCAGGAAAGAGAGAGGTGTGGAGACTACATCTAGCAGGAGAGATTCATAAGTTCATTGTTAAGTCAGAATATTTTAGAATAAAGCGTAAAAAAGTAAGAAGATTGGGGCTAACAGTTTTTTCCCATGATGAACAGGTCACTGAAGTCCTGACCTGCCTTTTAGAATAACTGCTCATATTAACCTCCTCCTTGGGGCCTAATCTGCTGCAAAACGGGTCAATTAAGCAAAAGGCAGCTGCAGAGGGAGAAGCACTTACTGCCGGATCTCATAAGAGAACATGTGTAAGAGAGTCCCAATGAGCAGGAAAGGTAGCTGGTAGGAAAGGAGTGCGGTGGTATGAATTGCACTAGTCTGACCAAGCAAATATGGGCTCCACCTCCTCTCCATCAAAGTGCACGAGCCTGCAAGTTTGAATAGAAATATCTCAGAGCAGCTTTATGGTAGCCCATGGGTTCCCAACCTAGGGGAGCAATATCCCTTTTCATAGTGCTGAAGTCTCAGTTGGATTCAGGGAGATGGAAAAGGAATTTGCTTTGTTTTCTGCCCCCAAAAGAAACTATATTATACCTGAAAAAAAATGAAAAAAGGTCACTTTGAAAAAGTGTAGTCAAAACGAGAGACTTCCGTGATTAAGTATGCTAACACTCTCTACTTTTTCCAAGAGGAGACCTAGGAAGAAAGACCCCTTTCCACAAAGACCCATCACAACCCAGCTCTGGCAGGCCAATGTAGAAGAGCATTTCTCCCTGCAGAATACATGTCCACCAACTCTTCTTCATTTAAAAGGGGAGCACATTAGGTCTTGTACTTCCTCCAATAATAATTTATATAGTAATACAAAGACGACAATGGCACAAGACCCTTTGAGGTTAGTTTGAGGGCACTAAAGGAAGACATACATCTTGCTCTACCAAAGCCGATGCTTAGAGGGCAGCCCTGGCTAGAAATTCAGAAAATAAGAAATTCTCAGCTCTCCAGTTTGGTTGCTCTGCCCTAAATACAATGTACAATGAAATTAGAAATCTTGCTTGGGTTAGGCTGAAGGAACAAACTTGTGCTCAGGGCAAAGGAAGAGACAAAGGGCAACGAAATTACACTGAATGCCACCTGGGAATGCATGGAGCGTAACTCGGTGAGAAAGTACCTCTTGTTCCTAAGAAGTGAGAAGCTGCTCATCCTCTAGTCCTCTTTAGTAAATACAACCTGCATCATCAGGGCTAGCAAGAACTGCACACCAGCAGGATGCATGCACCCTGTGCTGATTCCTCCTGCTCTAATGTCTGCCTGGTTCCTTTCTTCCCCTCTGCATCACCGTTTCCTCCATCCCAGAGGGATTCATCAGGGCTGACTGCAGCCAGACAAGAGGCTGTGAAATATCCCTGAACTGTCAGATGTCTCCCTCGCCCGGGATGGCTGTGTCTGTCTTCCCCAAGAGTTGCCACCAAAGTTGCTTTGAAGACTTCCCACTCCAACCAGTTAACATGGACAAGTTCTTCCTTTAGCCTTCAGAAAAAGAAAGAACCAAGCTGTCTGGAGCGAGAATGAACGTCCCTTCTTTTGTTAAATCCCACGTACATGCACAGCTCATGGAAATGACCACCAGTAATGCCACCTGACAGGTTCCTTTCCTCCTGTCTGCCCACTGAGCCCCTAAAAATAATAAATCCCCCTCTGTTCTGTCTCTCTGCTCTGGCAAAGTGCTGACACCTAATTCATTACCTCCCAGGAACTGGTCCCTCTGCTGAGCTCTCCCCTCCCTCCAGGGTGTAATTGAGCCCATTCTCACCTCCCTCCTGTGGTTTCATGCACTTGCAAAATTACAGCGTGACACAATATTACACATGATGATACATAGTGTAAAATTGCTCTGGGATGAAATGTCATGTAAGATGTTAAAACCCAGAGGAAAGGGAAGAAACCTCCCCCCCCCCCCCGATATTTTGCCATGCCAGAGGTAAGATCTACCTCTCCAGCTATTCCAAGAGCATACAAAGCATCGTTAACATTCAAACACCAAAGAATCACAGAGCTGCAATACCTAATAAACCTCCACTTTTTTTTATGATTAACATGAACCTTGGCAGTCTCTAAGCAATATAAACATTCACAGAGGGGAAATAAAATTTAGTGAGCAGATAAAACCGAGAAGTGCTGCAGGCATGAATCTGTCATGTGTGACTGCTGGAGAGGGTAAAAGAAGGGAGGGATTTGCCTGCCCTTTCCCCAAAGTCTTATACGATTCCCATAGGTTCCCTTAAGAAGGGAGTGTCTGCTGGAATGGAGGAGAGAGAGCATCGTTACCACACTAAGAAACTCCCCATCCTCCACAAACACAGAAAAAGGCCCTTAACATCTCTGAAAGATGATGTCAACCTCACATTAACAGCAGCCCACTTGGCTTGGTCCCTCCCCACCTTTTCCATAGATGAAGTACATGTTGCACTTTCACAACAGCACGGATATAAGAAAGATATATCCTCATCAGGCAACAGGACATCAGCTGACAATAGGTTTTGCTCTAGTGAGGTACCTAATTGCAACGCTGTTCTAGTTAACCTGGCTTTCATGCTGTCCATTGGAGTATCCTTCCTACACTCTTTGATTTCAACAGCTGCCCCTGATTTTTTTTTTTCATCAAAAATTCCTTTTTGCCCTCTCTATCTACAATGAAAAGCCTTATTTAAAAGCAAACCAGAGAACAATGCCACATCCAAACAGCAGGGCATTCTTTTAATAGGCTTTTCCATTGTAAGGTTTCTACATTTTTATTCCTTATTGTTTTCCTTGGCAAAAATTTGCACTCTTGATTTTCAGAGAGGGTGTACACCCTTCACTGCTCATGGAAGTCAACAAGAGAGGGGAGCTGCTGGTCCCTCCAAAAATCGAGCCTTAGGGGCTCTGACAAGCTGCTGAGCTACAGAGCCTGCAGGTAGCTACACACCAGCACAGGGCTGGCACTGTCACACAAACCCGTGAGGTACTTCAGTGCCTGAGAGTCCTGGGAAACCTGAACTCTCTGGAAATACCCAGGGGGAAAAAAAGGAAGCAGAGAAAGGCGGATCCTGAACAGGGGTTGAAGGGAATACTACTGCACAGAGCCAATATTCATAAGGATGGATTTTCAGACAGTGTAGGTGGGGGAAGGGTCTGTCAGCAGATGGCAGTTCCCTCAAATTTATGCACTGTTTGAACTGAGTTGACAAATATTTCTTTCCCCAGTGGGGACTGGATGCAGACAGCTCTCTATTAGCATGCAGCATCCAGCCTGTGCTGGGGAGTTGTGGGCTGTGTGGTTTTGTTCCCACTTAAGCCACATATTACTTGCATTAGCAGCTGGAGGAACATAACTTACAATCACAGCCCCGGCATCAGGGCTTGTCATTCCACCTTTATGTTTCGTTCTCAGGCTCCACTGATGGTGTCACACACTGTGAGGACTCAGCATAAAAATGGTTAAAATAAAAATTGGATCGGGAAAGAAAATAACATGGGCATTCAAATGCAATGCACTTTGTAGTGAAACACGAAAGAAAACATCCTACAAAACTGTGAAGCAACGCTTCTTGAAGAAGGGTTGTTTTTTCTAACCCAAACCACAGTTCTTCTATGAAATTAATCACAATTAATCTACCAAATTTATTCTGTATAATATGATGAACAGAAGGAGCTCAGTAAGATTCGACAAAGGTAAAGCATTCATATGGAGAGCCCCCACATGGTTTGAAGTAGGGCTTAATAAAAGAAATACAGCCCCCTCTTCTCCCACCGAGTTCCCATATTTGATGGCATGAACCAGTCACTTAGACCTAGATCCATAAAGGCAGTCAGGTGTCTAAATCTCCTTTAGTTTCCTATAGGACACAAGCATCATTAGGCACCTTCTGTAGGCTTAGGTGTCTTCAGAGGGGTAAGAAATTGTCCATTTTGGATTTTCACACATTGCTCTGACACATCTGCCTTCAGGTCACTAAAATGGGTTTCCAAATGGGATGGTCAACTAGCTGGTACGGCACTGCAATCCTTTGCGCTCCACTGCTAAAGCTCAAACCCATCACTGCTCACACTCAGGCAGTAGCATTATCTACTGTCTAAAAATCATTTGGAAAACCACTGTGCTGCCCTCTCTTTGGTGGAAAACAGCTGCATTCGGTCCAGCTTTGGAGGAACTCAGCAAGTATCACCTGGTGTTTGTGGATCAGGCATAAGCCCCAGGTGCCCAGGCACTTGAAATCACCCTCCATTTGCCAACTAAGAGGAGCAATTCTCAGGATGCAAACAGATGATGTGATGTCTATCAATCTGTCTGAAGAAAACAGTGCAGAACATCTCTTCTGTTCTCATGCAGCTCTTGTGAGAGGCTAGCAAGCAGGGGGTTTCATCTGTGTGGGTGGCACTTCTTCAATATCAAGCATGATTTTTTTCCAGAAGCTGGCAAATAAATGTTTGACTCTGGACACCTTTCCCAGTGCTCAGGGCATGCAATAGATACACTTATATACACTCAAAATAGGAGTACAGCCAAGAAGATGCCACAACCAGGAAAAGCATTTATGTCTACAGGAAAATCAGCCAGACAAGCAGCACCCAGAGAAGAGTTAGTGCTCTCAGAGCGTAGAGTTGTGTGTTAGGAGATCAGTTTAACTCCCAGATAAAGATAATTTATCATGGAAAAATCCCCACAAAGTTCTGCGGTCTTCCTAGTCCTAGCTGTAACGTGAATAAGGGATCTCAGAAGCCAGATGCCTCCGTTCCTGCAGTGCAGCCTCACCCTCTTCACATTCAAGTTGTCAGGAAAGGATGCCACTGCTGATGCCATGCCTGGTTCTGCAAGATACCTTCAATGTTGATGGGTATTGGGAAATTTTGTGACCTTTAATAGGCAATTCAGTTGAAGAAATTATCTTGGTTTTAATTTTCTCTTTGTAGAAGAAGACAGACTCTGAATGAGACAAAATTTGTTATAAACAACATTGGCAGAAATTCTGTCAAGGTTATTTCCACAGAAGGGCATAAGAGCTATGCTTGGGTAGGCAACAAGGTTCTTTCCATAGTCCATGGCAATGCCATTACACCTGGAGACTTATTAATCCATTGACAACCTAGTTAACTTGCATGCAAGAAAAAAATATGACAAAATCATCAATCCATTTGCCACAGGGCCAGTCCCTGAGGTCTTGCCGCTCAGCAGAACGGTTTCAGCTGTTAAGGGCATCTCAGTAGATGTTCATACACTCATCATGTCATTACAGGGATTTCTGCTTGACAGTGAAAAATTCAGGAAGGTAATTTTTTTCTCCTTCATCTCATAACTTCTTTCAGCTGATAATTAGATTGACAACATTAGATCTTGACATGAAAACTACAGCTAAAGTGAAAGACTCAGGAGCACTTCCGAGCTCTTGGATCCAGCTGTCTATCCTGGCTGCGTCCCACCTGTACGCCAGGATGAAATCCAAGTGTGAACCACCCCACCATTTGAACCCAGGTTGCTACTGTAAGAAAGCTCAGGCATGTAGGCAGGGAGTGAGCCATGGGCTGGCAGGATACAGAGGGATCGACCAAGGCAATAAGGAGTCTGAAATACCCTCCAGGAAGAGCTGCTCCACCGTTCCGACTCAGACAGAGAAAAGCTGTGGTGCATTGCCCAGCACCCTGTTATACAGCTGGATCCTTTCTGCAGGTAATGATTTGGCTGCACTCCAAAAATGGCATTTCACTCCAGATTGTTAAGAATCTTTTTGCAATAAGCTGCTGATTTTGCTGATTTTATGGCAACAGCTTAGCCTCTGAAATTTTGAAAGGCTAACTGAAAAAAAGCGACACAATTGGGTCTTCACATTTGCTTAGTATGGTTCAAGATGTAGGATTTGTCCTTTACTATTACAGCACAGCTTTATTCCAGATGGTGTGCAGATTCCTAAGTAACATCTCTTGGGAGATGCTTTATAAGAGGGAAACGTCCTTCATCACGTATCTAAATCTTCCAAACCACGGGAAAATACTCAGTGCTGCATGGCTTCTTACAGGAAGCTTAAGGGATTGGGGGTTTTGTTCCTTTATCTTAGAATTCATAATTGTAAACCAGCTTGGCCCCAGTTCTCCTAAGAACACTGAACGCTGCCCATGAGGACAGTATAATCTTGGGGTCCAAAACCATCTCACGTTTGCTTCAGTATTTCATGGGTTCCTTTCAGACCACACAGCCCAGCAACCAAAGTCCAAAAGACACACAGAGCAGAGCAAAGGGAGGGTCATTTCTCCAACTGCCCTAAAGCTCCCAAAGTATGCACCTGAAACAGCACTAGCTGTCTGCCACCCAGTTTGCTATCCCAGCCATGTCCCCCGTGCCTCGACCCATCCCTGCGTACACTGCCCCACCACAACTAAACCAGTGAACCTCCCCCAAGTTTGCAAATCTTAAAAAAAAAAAATTCTCTCTTCCAAGATGACTACATACCCACCAGCAATTCCTCTGCTCTGCGCCTCATAATGCTGCAAGTGCAGCACAAGTGTAGAACAAGAACACCGTGTTTCTAAGCAATTTGTCAAATAATTAAATTATGCACACAATAACTAGCTGGCTCAATTATATTAGCCAGTCTCCATCATGTAATATAATTTCTAGTGGCTGTTTAGGCACTAATAGCCTCAGATCCTTTTAACTGTGTCTGGTGCCAGCTGCGGTCTGCATGATGTCTCTCTGTGCCAAGTCAAACCCCTTGAATGGAAAATTCACGGCTCAGTTTCCAAGCCCCCCTTCCTTATGGAAGTTCTAAAATGCCATTTTCAATAAGGATGCTTCCAACATTGAATAGTGCAGAATTTTCACTTAGGTAAATAAAAAGCTCCATTTGGTTTGCTTTTTCTTTTTCTGCCATTTAATGCCATAAAAAGAATCCTTCATCAGAATAGGCTGGTATATTGAGATGCTATAAAACTGTTTCTAGGAATACCAAATAAATACATGGACTTTTTGGCAGACCATAAAGGTATTTAAAGGTCTTTTCCCCCACCTCCTACAAGAATATCTTCTTCCTTTTTCAAATATCGTATGCCTTCCCTTCTAATTTCTGTGACTCTGCTGCCTTCAAAAGAAGAGAAGCAAACCCCCAAAATTACACAAGCGTGATGACTCAGGAACACCGCTTATAAAGGTGCTTTGTTTCCCAAACCCATGGTCCTAATAATGCCTGACAAACCATCTCATGAGCTGAGCAACGCTGGAAGGGGCTTCCTTCCAAATCGCTAATTTGAGACTGGTTTTCTATTAGTGGTATTGCAGCGGACAGATACATCACCTCCCCAGCCAGCCCCGCATCAGTGACATGCTGCTATGTCCCACTGCACTGTGCAAAGCTTGGCTGTGACCCTTCCTCCGGTCACTTCACATGGGACATGGCAATGGATGCCTCAGCTCATCGAGGCCCCTTTTTAAATGCATTAACACGCATACAAGATACATCAAGTCATCAGTAAAACGTCTCCTTGCCCACCTTCTGCCTGCCAAGACGCCTCTGAAGAGTCTCACACATGCAAATCCTCCCCCTCTCCCTGCTTCCCTCACATTGGATTTGGTGCAGGGAAAGCATTAGGAGCCCTGAGCAAGAACAGGTTCAGGGATCAGCACACGGCAGCACTCCTGGGAAATGCAGGTTGTGTTGCTTGTTCTGCTGGTGGCTTTCTTTTGACACCTGAGGCACACTCGGGCCCAGCTCCACATCTTACTCCCCACTGCTACTCACAGACACTCCAGCAAGATCCACCCAAAGCTGCAAGCATCTAAGTCCCCAAAAGCTTGGCTTTTTCTGGGCCCGTCTGGGCAAAACCACCCATCAACATCATTCCACGGCCAAGGATCAGGCTGGTTCTAGGGAAAAGCTGAGGTCTGTTTGCTTTATGGAATTACCTTCTTTCACAGGCAGGGCAATTTTCAAAGCAAACCTTTCAGACTTGAGTATTGATGTACTGGACTAAGGCACAAAATGGTATTCCTCCAGGCATGGTTTTTCATGTATTTGCTTTTCTCATCACTTTATTGTATTTTGATTTTACTTATGACACTACCATTTTCTTCATCAGCCAGCAACAACAGAAGACTGGATTTAAAATTGCCCAGAACAATTTAAGCTCTTTATATGCCAGGGCACATGATAACTTTCTCCTGCCACTTCCCAGTCCCATGGACTTCTTAGATAAAATGAAATCAAAGGTTAAGCTTGCACAAATTAAAACACCTTTGTTCAGTGCACTCTTGTGGTTAAAAAAAATAATCAGTTGGAAGTTCGTTCCTTCAAGAAGGTCAACATATTCACATGATTTCAGCACCTATGTCTACTATCATGGGTCAGGAAATCCAGTTAATAATATGACAGCACTCATGGTCCAGTGCACCCATCTCTCTCAGAAAACTTACTCTTATTATGTGGGTGCTTCATATGAGGACGAAGTGATGACTTGGCGAGCAAAGTGTCCCCTGGGTAACTTAAGAATTAAAAGGCTTTCCATTTTAAATTAGAAATGTGAAGCTTTATTGCTGCAAATGACTTACAAAAGCTACTCTTTTAAAAACAAACAACAAAAATGAATAATCTAGCTGATTATGATGCCTTCAGAGGCGTGAGGCCAGTTCCATTAGCTGTGGATCTGACCCAACAGGCTTAATACATCTGCAAGTACTAACAAGAGGGAGCTCAGGTCTGTTTAACATTCAGTCAGAAGCCTGTGCTGCTTTATAAATACAGAGAATGAAACATTATATGGAAAAAAAAATGTACCAGTGAAGCATTTCACTTCCCTGATTATTATTTTTTTTTTTTTAGCATTCTGTGGTTTGGCTACAAGACTCAAAATGCACTTCACGACAGTCAATAAACTTTGCCTTGGCTTCAGTCAGCTGAAAACTCTTTCCTCCTCCATCCCATTCGGTCCCTTTTGCTACATTAGCCAAACTATCATTAGGCATATTTCATTCCACCTCAAACGATGACAAGAAAATTACCCAACAAATAAGGTTTACTGTGGAGTGGCAGAGGTACCAGAATGAAACATGCATTGTGCTGTTGAAGACAAAGATGCAGTGTAAGAAATCATTCAGACTAAGTGGAAACCGCAATTATGTTTTGTAATTAGCAGGATGGGTATCACCATGCAGATGCTTATGAAAGTCTTCAAGCATTTTATTCCAAAGCAAAGGGTCGGTTGAGGTTTCTGCTCTTTCATCCGCCAATGTATCACGGTTTAGAGAATTTATTCAGCAGGTCTACCCCACAAACCCTTAGGCATGTGAATATTCTCTGTGACTTCCAATTTTAGACATTTTCTACATAGCAATTAACTTTCTTCTTCTCTCCAAAAATCAATTAAAGGAAAAAAATAACCCTGAACTAATCTCTGCAGCTGATTACACTGTCAGTGCTCACAGATGGCAAAAATAAAATATATTTCAGATGTTTTTTCTGACTTTGCAAAAGAGAATGTGTCTGTGTTTCTGTAAAAAAGAATATAAACCGAGAACACACTTTAAGGAACAATCCACTTCCTATAAAAGCCATGGTGGTTTTCTTGTGCTTTGCTAGGTGGTCCCTAAGCCAGTCATATAGAGCATTCTAATTAAATCAAACTACACTTTCCTTGTGTGTGTTTTAGACATGGAAATTCTTCCTGGCTTTACCTTGTTGGGACCTAGCCTGTACCAGAAAGCCAGGTATTAGCTGGGAACACTTAAAAAAACACGCAGACTTTTACCCAACCAGAGGAAACCTTGTGGGGTTTATAGTACCATACCTGGTGATGTGATCAGAAATATCTGTTTTCTGGCAGCTGAGCCAAAAATCCACATTTGGTTCATCCTCACAACTCCGAATTGTCAACCGATGATCACAAATGGCTCCATCAATCTACCTCCACACAAGCTGCGAGGCCAACCGGGACAGATATGACCTATCCTCTTCTCTTACCATTACAGCCAGAGGAGGAGAAGAGTGATTTCTGAGCTCAGGCAGAAGGACGATGAGCAACATCTCTCCTGCCCTTTCACACACACCACAGGTGAGTCTGAATCCATGCACATGCTAGTTTGTAAGTAGACGCAAGACCAGGTGGGGCTAGGAAGTGGATTTTTGAGAAAGGGGATATTGTGACCCTCTGCACTGCAATGGAAAATATTCAACCTCTGAAGACAAGACAAAGCTTGGGCTCCAAAGACAAGTCACTCCATCACTGTCTGGAGAAGACTTAGGTGCAGCCAGAGCTGCCTGACACCCCTGCCAGAAGAACATGCCCACCGCATCTGAGCCCACTGGGAGATGAGATTGCCTGATGATAGTTGAGAATTCCCAAAGGGAGTCAAAGCCTTTGAATCAGTCCCTGGAGACTGAAATCAACCCCTTCATACTGACACGTCCCCCTAAGCCCCTGTTTGAATGCGAGGCTCAACAGGAGACCACCGTACCGTCCCCGATGCTGGTGCCAGTGCCACAAAATGCCTGAATGCTATTGCCACTGCTCCTCTGTGCCTGCCACCTTCCTCTGCTTTGTCCCTTGCTCTCCAAAATCACACCGCTCATCCAAGTGCTGTGCAGCTTGGAAACAACATCTCAGCCACATTAGCAATTATTACCGAAGTGAGAAAAATCTCTGTGTATTAGAGCATGTTCCCTCCCTGGAGCACCACTCGCATTAGTCAGTGTAATGGGATCTTTCAGCAGCCACTCTGCATCTTCCAGATAACTGATGCCATGTGGCAGTTGCCATGGTAACATTGTTATTGTTAGTATTAAAAAGCAGTAAGGAAAACTGTCCTGCTCACACTCAGAGGAGTCCTTTCTGTGAGTAACTCCTGCCCTGTGGTACCTTAACAATTAAAGGAATCTTTAAATTTATTTAGCTATTGAATGGGCACAATGAAAAGCCCCATGCCATTTTTCTGGGATTCATTCCTCTGCAGATTAGAGGAAGAACTGTCAGCATAAAGCAAGAGACTACAGGTGAAAGCAGAACATCTATGGAGAAATTTGCAGGAACCATGGCATGGAAGGGGAGTTTGGAAAGGGGGAGCAGGGGGAGCCGAATGAGAGGAATGCCACATTTGGGGCTGGGGGGGTGTGCAGCAAAGCAAGGGAGAGTTGCCACCTACACAGCTGCAAGGGTTATGTGCCCTTTAAAAACAAGGGCAGGGTGGGCTGGTAGATAAATATATGCATTCAGGGAAATGAGGTGCTTCTCAGAGCTACGCTCACGGTGCAGACATTTGGCAGTGCAGAGGCCACACAGCAAGTCTCTGCATGCCACTGTACAAGACATCTTGTGCTCACATCTCAACGGATCTTACCTGCAGAAAGAAAGGGACCGAGACCTGCTCCTCACCTTCCTCCACAGGCATAAAAACCTGGGACTTTCCTTCCTTCTGAATTGCAATGCCTGTCACAGGAGGATCCCTCCACTACAAGATCTAGCTGAATACCCTAGGGATTCAATGGGTCACATTCTAGTGATGGGAGCAGAGGAAGCATCTTCCATTTCAGCAAAGCTGCTAATAACAGGAAATCAAACCCTGGCCCTGGCCCAGAAAAATCTTTCTTAATTAGGAGCTAAGCATTTCCGATACTGGCTTGTTTTTTATAATAAACAATTACTGCATCAGTGTCTGCTTTGTAGGGTGTGGCTGGAGACAAAACCGATTTTGTTCTTTCACATTAGGTCAGAGGAAAATAATTGTTTCAGTATGAGCATTTCAATAACTGAAATACTTGAATGGGTTCCACTATATTTTAAGAACCTGATGAAAAGTGTGGCCAATAATTACATCCACTGGTTACTGGATCTGCATGTATCAGAACAGTTTTAGGGTGGAGGGAGAAGAGAGCTGGTCTAATAAGAAATACAGTCATTGCATACTCAACAGGAATGGATTACACAGCCAGTGACTCTGAAGATGGATCTTGCCAACTTGTAGCAAAACGAGTGAAGTTCCCAGTCTTCTTCAGTGAAGTAATGATCAATACTTACAGATGATTTTTCCAGGTAGATAAACTGCTCATAAGAAAACATCTTACATACCTCACTTCCTCCCCCATACGCCCACTCCTAACTTGTTCTGTTAAAGACAAGTACATAGTTTAATTATTCCAACCCTGAAAGACCGGTAACTGCAACTTTCTTAAGAAAATGATCCATGAAAAGGAAAGAACTGTGGAAGACATGAGAAGTCAGATAACTATGGTAGGCAACTATCACCCAACTAACCGTCATTAAATCCCTGTCTCCCTGAAAAGGCAGTAATTAATAGCTCCGTGGCACTTAGCGATAACAGAGGTCAAACTCGTTGCATGTGAACTTACTTGTGTAATAAAGACAGCAATTGGCACAAAACCAGTAACCGGCAGGCAGTTATGTGTGTCAACCCAACGCTCCGCGTTGTGCACCTACACTGAAAGACCCCTCCAATATCTTTCCTGGTGCTATTTGGAGATAAAAAAATCTGGGCAAACTCAGAGCTAGCACAGCTCTACCTCTGCTCACTGGGTGTGACTGGATAAAGCACAAAATTCATCAGCAGCTATTCTCCAGCTTGTTTCATCTTAAGCAGGGTCGTGATGTCTTGAACAGAAGGTTCAGCTAAGTGACTGTCAAGAAAGTGGATAGAAGCTCACTCTTCACCTTATAAATGCTTCTGGTTGTTCTCTGTGTTATCTGGACTGATTGGAAGACAAAAGGAGTCACTGGAAACCCTGTCCTCCAGAAGTAACAAGCTTCATTCAATGGATAACCTGCTTGAAAAGCAAAAGAGCATTTGATCTCATTTCAGTACTGATAAAAAGAAGTAAGGGCAGAAACTCATGGGAATGATGATACTCACATATAAGAGACTGTTCTTAAAAGCTGTAACACAGGATATCACTGGCAAAAAGAAGTAGTAAGCCCTGCCTCAAATGCAACAGGTTAGATCTGTTGTCCCGCACAGGAACATCACACCTGCAGACTTTTTCTAATGCACCTCGGTGTCACCACTGGATGCCAAAGCACGGTAACTTGAGCTACCTTCAAAGCATGCAAAATGGAAGGCAAACACCAGACACCATTCCCCTCCAGACTGAGAAACCTCGGTATACATCATTACTGCAAAATAAGATCTTTGCAGTTCAAAAACATCCTAGAGGGACACACTCCAAAGGTATAAACAGTCTGGAGGAGGCAAGGTCTATAAAATCACTGCCAGTCAGCTTAGCAAAAACGTTGTCATTGCTCCTCTGTGAAGGAGTAAAATGATAAAAAAAAAAATATTTTATGTACGGATGGCTCAACGATAATGCTATTTTAACATCATTTTCTTGTAACCCATCTACACACAAGTATTTAAACAGCTGTTATAAAGTATGTATGGGGTGACTCATCCAGCTGAAGAATAAGCCTAATTGGTCAGACTTCCAGGACACTGTGTGCTGAGCTATAGAGAATCATAATCTCATCTATTAGGAGATGTGACAAGTTGCAGAAGCTATCTAAAATTCCTGGAAGAGGTAGTGTGAAATAAGAACCGTTGCCTAGGGACAGTCTCTTCTTTACAATAATTAAAGAGCTCAGATCTGTGCTATTCTGGATGGATGAAAAATATGCATGCATAAGCTTAAATTCTGGCTTTGGCTTACTCATGCGAGAAAGTTGTCTAATAATTCATTAGCCTCTTCAATAAAAGATGCCCAAAAGGCAGAATAAAGGGCATCTGTGGATTTGACTGTCATGTTCATATGGTCCCAAAATTTCCCCCAGAGATCCTGCTCTTCTGTATAATGCAACTACATGACTCAGAAAAAAACCCCCAAGAACTTGGGAAGAGTTTCCTTCTTCCCTGAGAACATTCTCTCTCACACCAAGTGACCAGAAGTAGAGAGGGAAGAAAAACACTTCACAGACTGAAACAGAAATGTTAAAAACCCCTCCAGAGAGGTTATTAGTGGGTGGGGAGCACAGTCATAAATATGGAGTCCAGCAGCATTTTTTCACACACACATTAATTTTATTCACTTTGCTGTATTTCTGTTTGAATTGCTGGTAATGCTACCATTTGGGTGAAAAATAAAATACAAGGTGTCTTACTCTGTATTCACCAGTAGCAGACAGGATAGGATCTCTGGGCTATTTTCACATCCTCTTACTGTCCTTTCTCTTTCCCCAATGTACAGGTACCATGTGCTGAGATGTATTGCTCCTCACACACAGACTAGTAGAGCTGTAGTAGCAAAATGGCTCCCTACGAAAACCCTTGAACTCAAGCATTGCTGTGGACTCACACTAGTTGTACATGCATTTCCCATACAGCTCTCACACATTTGGCATGCACTAAACCACAGTTTAGTTTAAACATCCAAGTCTACCCTTGGATGGACTATTGGCCTTTCCCTCCATCATTTCTTTTGCAGAAATCCAGGGGATTATTTACGTGCTTCTACCAGTGTGTAGCTACCAACAGCCCAGTTCAAGTATAGAGGAATACTTCAATTTTAATCAACATGTTAACAATAAGATGTGGATGATATTTCCAACACATCACATACTGGAAGGCTATAGCATAGCATATAGAATAGCAATCAGCCAGCAAAAGAAAACACAATGATCTCATTTATATTATCTTTTTTTAAGCTTTTAAAAGTGTAGCCAAACTGAGATAATAAAAATTAAGTATTTACTATGATTTCTTCTTACAAAAAACAAATGTAAAATGATTTCATCAGTACCAGATAATAGGCCTGCTTATAACCAGAGGGCAGTATTTTTAATAACTTCACTAAAAATATGCACCGGTACAAAAATGTAGCGCAATAAAAAAAAAGTACAAAAGGTAATGAAATATTACCTATTATCTCAGCTCATTTTTGTCAGGAAATAATACTACAAACTTAATACGATAAATGGAAGCCTTATGAAAAGCAGGCAGGGAGAGGCTTATAGTCTTATCCAGTATTAGACGAGAGGCTGAGTGATTAATAAGTTGACATTGAAGAGCAGAGAATGGAAATCATATGGACTTTGGGGAAAGGAAATAGCTTAAAAATGAAACTGTCATGCTGCCAGGCTGCCTAGGAAGAGGCACAGCTCCCACAGCCAGCCCCAGCGTGCCACAAAGGGGAAGGCAGCTTAAACCTCTGTCGGTCCGTGCACGCGGCTGGAGCCCCCAGCAGCACTTGAAGAATGGGAAAAATAAGGTATTCTATAGAAGGAAAAGATTAAACGAGATTTATCCATAGCAGTGGATGAGCTATACATCTAACTTATGAGCCTCCTGCACACACAGTGTGTAAGGCTGACCTGCTCTTGATTGCCTTTTTAAATAGCAAGGCCAGATCTTTTGACAGGATTGAAACTTTGTCTTACACTGACCTTAACGCCGTTCAGGGCTGCAAGATTAAGTTTTAAATAGCCAGTGAAACACCACTACTTACAATATCAACAATGCCGTTTACTGAGGGTCACAAGCCAAAACATCACTTCCAGGAGGCACTACACTTACTGGTGTTTCTCGGGCACATTGTGTCTGCTTCTGATCTGCATATCGCTCACCCTGAAAAACCTCTGCTGCAGTTTCCAAGGCTGGGGTTTTAACTGTGGCTAATTCGTTTACGTTAAACAGAGTATTTTATATATATATATATATATATATAAAATATAAAATCAGTATAAAAATAAGATGTTTACTTTACTAGTGGTACCAATGGAGAGTCACCGTTGGTGGTAAACAGATGCTACACATGCAATAAGATCAGTAAAGAATTCAACCAAAAGCAACAGCCTGTAAGCCCCTGGCGAGCTGTTTAGATCAAAACATGTGATGTCCACTTAAAAAAACCCCAAGAATCTATAAACACTTATTCACAGACTTCTTAAGAATAAATTATGGTTGTAAATATCCTGGATAAAAGCAACAGAGTTGTCCTTGAGAAATAAATAATAGTGAATTTCTGGAAAATACATAGTGCCATTCTGTAGTGCTTCAGAAGAGAGTAGATAAACATTTCTTCTTTAACTAAGTTGAACAAGCCTTACCTTGAAGGTTATCAAGGATGTATGGTAACAAATTTTCCTGTATCACATTCCAATTTTAGAAGTGATAGTTTTCTTCTAAAGTATTGGAAAATAATTAAACTTCTTTGTTTCTTTCAAAACTGAGAACAACTGAGCCAAATGAAAGACTGTGCAGTTCCCTGAACCAATTCCTGTTAACTGTTGAGGATTACACCCTTTCACAAAAATTCGTAAGCCAAACACCAGCTTTTCAAGCAGCAGGACTATAGCTAGGCACTGTCTCCTCAAATAATTTCCTCTGACTTTGGAAATGTAAAATCAGATCTTGCGGTTTTATCACTCCCATTGTCTGTGGTTTAGGAAAAAGCACCATATCTTCTCAAAGAAAAAGGAAAAAATACTAGCAGCTATACGTTTGGAGACTAATTTTAGGAAGAACTGAGCCATTCTGATATGCTGCAGTCAACAGGAACTGAGGGCGCTCAATAATTCATGAGTTTCTTTCCATGTTTGAGCTTGTTGAAAATTTCTCAAGGAAACATTTTTCATCAGAAAATTCCAACTCCTGTGAACCAAAACTGCATACACGACAGGATATCCTTGGATACTTGTCTAGTATCTCTCCTTTAATCCAGTTTGAAATGGCTTTTAATCTACAATAATATAATTATATAATAATAAAATATTTAAAATATTAAATAGGTTGCTTGACTACAAGACAAAAGAATTTCTAAAAGGTGAAACAAACTATTTCGATCAATCTTCACCGTGATTTTTTGTTCTTTTAAAACACAAATGTTTGAGAAGAAAAAAAGATTAGAACTTGTTTTTACCTTCAGTTTGAGCTGCAAAATATTTTCATAACATTTCCTGGGAAAAGGTAAACATTTCCTACTTTAGATCTAGTTATGAATGGATTTTTATGCCTCTTCTTAGTGATGAGTGGTGTGTTAAATTTGTTATGTCTTTACTGTCGCTTTGATCCCGTTATTTTAAAATGAATGGCATTTGCATCAGAAGGCAGCATAATAACCTTTTCTTACCTTTAGTCTTTCTGTTACACCATCAGTGAAACTGACTGTGAATTCAGCAATTTTGGGCACTCTGAGTTTTCCTTTGTTCTTCTGGTCAGGCTGATATTCTGTTCTTGTTTTCACAATTACCTGGAAAATATCAACACGTTAAAGGTTTCTGCACACATGATATGTTTTTTCTGTTATCTAAGCTTTTCTGTACAAACCATCCCCTGGACCTACACAAGTACCTTAGAACCATAAATTAACACCAACTCATCGTACCCTCAGGAACCGAGACAGAGAAATGAATAGTCAGGCAGATACACAGACCTAGGACAGTGAGCTTATCATCATACCGAGTCTTAAAATAGCTGACAGCAAAATGTTTGACACCCACTTTTGTTTAGGACTAGGCATATAATTTTTATATCGTCTCCAATGGGTAGAACGCACAGAAAAACAGCCCATCCTAAAGAAGAGCCTCACTTACTAAAAACCCCATCCCAACAGTTCCACTGAAGCCAATTTAAACTTGGGCCATTTGGTGTCTCATTTATTTAGGTTCCAAATTATCAATATTAATCTCATGCTATCACCTTGGGTTTTCCCCAGAAAATCACAGTGTCATTTTCTGACTAGTCCAGGTCCTACTAGCCTTACAAAAATGAGAACTGAGAAGTCCTAAGTGGCTTTAAAAGGGAATGGTCAAATTACCAACACTGCATTGTCAATCTACACTGAATTTACTTGTAATCTAGAATAACCCTAAATATTTTGGGTAAAATGCACCCATTGTAAACACAGAAAAAGTAACACCTAATGCCAGCTGCTCTCAGAGGGGACGAGCATCAGGGCTATACTCTGAAACCAACAGCCCTTCAGAGGAGTGAGCGTATCCATCCCAATATACACAAGAATCTTAAAAGACTACCCATCCATGAGCCTATGCAGCTAAATAGCATCATGAGAACATGCCAGCATAGCCACACTAGCTTACTCTGGCTCAAAAAATGCAAGAGAAGACAAAACGGCCTTGTCTTCAGCACTGGCCAAGAGCTGGAGCTCATCCCTGGAGAGGGGAGCTGTGGTTGTGAGCACACGCTACCGCTGCGCTTCTGCAGAGGGTTAGAAACCCGGAGCAAGGTCCGCAAAGCATACGATGGGTTGGTGTGGTCTACAGGGCTTGGGCAGATTAAACAAAAAGGACAGAAAGAACACTGAAGCTCTTGATCCTGGGGCCAACACTTCCACTTCTTTGCCTCCCATCCCAAACTGCAGGACTTAGGCAGCTGTCAGCCTTGCCAAGGTGAAAAGTAAATATTTCAGGAGTGGTGACTGGTTCATACGCGAGTGACAAGAATGATCCAAAAGCTCTTTGTTAGAAACAAAATGTCTTGAAGGACTGAAAAAGATTAAGTGATGCACAAGGCTGAGTTACCAGCTAATGAAGAACTTATTTGCAAATGAAGATGGCAAAGTCTGGTTTGGACCAGAGAAAACCCCAGGTATTTAATCCTCCTGCACTTAATGCCACGAGAAAATCAGAGTGAGAGAAAATCAGTGAGGAGTCATAAGCCAATTTTCTGGATTCAAATGCAAATCATTAAGGACTGATGAATATTTACATCCCTCAGCAAATCCCTCTCGATAGCATTTACTACAGTAGCATTTGCAACATTAGGACTCGGGAAGAAGAAGAGACAAAAAGCCACCCAAATATATTTATATTAGTAGTTTGGAACTCAGAATTTCTAATGACACGACATAGCTGATGGGAAATGACACATGGGGACAAGCCTGATTCGGTGGGTTTGGGATGAACCCTGACACTGCTCTGAACCTACTATTGCACCAAACCCTGCGGTGCTCTGAAATGCAGTCCAGCACACTGTGGACCAAAAAAAGCAAAGCTCCCTCTCCAGCCCAGACAAACGGGCCCAGGTTAGCTCTGAGCTAGAACAGGCGATAACCTCATTTTCTTACTCAAAAGAAGGCGAGTGCAGTCAGGACTCCATGCAGCTGGCCCCCAGCTTCCCAGTCTCCTCACTGGCCTTTTGTAAGCCCAGTACAGTAAGTTACAGACTGTCGGCCATCAACACCTGCCAGCCAGTGTTCAGAAATTGCACTCGTTCTGTTTTCAAACTACCAGTCACAATATCCAGTTCTCCCAAATTCATGCTTCCTGCTTGATATAAATCTTACTGCAGACAAAAGTGTTAAATATACATGAGGGCTCTTCCACAGACTCTAATGTTAGGTCTTAATGAAGGACCACAAAGACAGAATATAAGAAGAAAAAAAAAAAAGAAAAAAAAAAGCACCTTACTTGTTTCTAGATATAATTTAATTTTATTCCATTCTTTGTCATTAATGTCAGTTTTATTACGGGTATTCAGTAACTGTTGTTACACTCAACAAATACCTGCTAAGCAGGAAAGTTTAAATTATGCTGTCTACAGGGATACAGCATGAGACTGAAAATAAACCCACACAGCCCTTCACCAGGCAAGTCCAGTAGCAATGTCAGTCATGTCTGCGAATAAATAAATTAGCTCAGTCCCCAGCCAGATCAGAACCTACTTGAAACACAATTTGCTGACTGTGCCAGCAGCGAAATGTGTGTGTGCGCACAGCCATAGTCATCCTGCTGGTCAGTGTTTTGCAGAGAAATTTGCAGAGGTGTTGAAAAGCTTCACTAGACGAGGTAAGAAGTGCTTTTGCTAAATGCCTTTTGGCATTGCAAAAGCTAAATATCTGCTCTCCAGAAGTATCTTTGTCAGACACCTGGTGGAGTTACTCAGCAGAAGAAAGACAGTCAGTAAGGTCTCCTCTTTAAAGGAGAGTGGAAACCTGTAGTGTAGGGGTAGCAAGCATTCAATATTGTGGCAGTAATGATAAAAATGTCATTTTGTCGAGGGCACGGGCTGCACCTTGAAAGGAAAAGAGCTAACTCTTGCTTAGTCCCCTACAGCCTAAATAAATAAGCCTGAGCACGGGTGCCACTTTTGCAGCCACGTTCACCCCTTCTCCATCCGACAAGCTGCCATCCCCACCCCATGCAAAGGCTTCTGGAAACTGAGTTGTGTTCATCACACTCCTTGAGCATTACCGAGGCCACACCAGCCACGGCGACCATAGCAATATCCAGAGAAAGGAGCAAACACTGTCAGATGGCAACGCACGGATACGCACACACACACGCACCACACACAGTTGTCAGCGGAGCGTTTGCTACAGCGACAGCCGCCCAGGCACGTCAGTTGTGAGTGCCTCTGAAACAAGTTCAAATGAGAGCTGCTCAAAACCCCAAAGAAATTTTCTAAAGCACAAAGTATTAATCTAAGTGCAAATTTAGAAAAGGAATAGTTAATCTTGTAAAGATTTTTTTTTTTTATCTTTTTAGCATTATTGGGGTTTTGCTATTTTGGTTGGTGGTTCTCCTTTCATTTTCCAGTTTTCTCATTTGGGTTGGATGGGAAAGAAGATTTGCCTTCCCCCTGTTCCCTGCCATCACTCCATTTTTACCTTTTCTTTCTATTTTGTCACTGAGAAAAAATTCCTGCCAGTAAAGTCTTTCAGATATTCTAACCAAATTGCTGTTGGATGTACAGTAATAAAAATCGCACTGACTCCACAGCCAGTGCAATGATCAGCATTCATTTATCACCGGCTGCCCCAGAGCAGTTCCATCAGAGCCCAGGATCCCACTGTTCCGATGCAAACAAGGTACATTCATCTCACACCATGACAGGTTTCCTGGGAGAGCTACTGGCGTTTGTTACAAACCACAGCAAACGGAACGATCCCCATTCCTTCCCCCTGCCTGTTTTGCAGCTTTGCTGACTTCCATAGAGTTATTCTTCATCGAAACCAGAGGAAGGGAGTGTAAGACTGGGGTCCTGTGCAGGTTGCAATTCAAAGCAAACTGAAGTGAAAGAAATGCCCATCTCCTCATTCCCTGCTCTGCAGTGCTGTGAGGGTAGAAATGAACCGCTGAAAGGGGGTAACTTCCAGAGCTGGCAGCAATGCTTGGCTGTGCTCTGGCCTCCCGAGTACAGACAATAAATGCAAACAACTGAACCAGTGCTTAAATGGACAAGTAGTCTCTTGGAATGTTCCCAAAAAAGACAATTAGCTCCTTCTCCATCCCCACTGCAGAAACACCGTTCTGCTTATTCTCCACACTTGCCACCATGAGCTCTCACCTCCTCCTGCATGCTCCCTAAGGCTTGTCTTAACTCATACTCATGGTGAGAAGGGTCTGGCTGTTTCAGGTTGGCATCCCTACCCGTGAGCTTACTCGGGCAGAGAATTATTGCTACGATTTTTATTCACCTCATGAAGCAAGCCCGCACACCTAAAAATTAACATCAAAGAGCAAGGACAGTCCCATCAACTTTTTGGATTGCCTAAGCCTTTGTCTTGTCAGCCTTTGTGTTTCATTATTTAGGTCCTGATCCAGCACCAGCTTATGCCTGTGCCCCACTTTGTGTGTTGTGATCGGCCACCACAGAGAGCAGCCTCTCCGCCAGCTCAGTCCAGCCTACCCGCAGTCCTTTAAAGCTGGTACTGTGGATGAAGCCTAGATGAACGCTAGCTCAGGGGATGGCCCTGCAAATTATGTTGCTACCATGACCTGTTCTTAAAGTTTTCACGCTATTTCCCAGAAACTCTCCACCTTTAAATTGCAGAGAGACTGTGCTGCTCATGGCAGATGCAGTAAAGGGGACACAAATAAATTACTTGGGACTTCCTTCATTTTATATCCAAAATAAAATTGTTCTTTGAAAGTTGCTTCCTAGATGAAGTACTACTAGATGACGTACTACTGACTCTAGTACAGGAAGAGAGAAAAGGGTTTCCAAGGACCAGCAAAACGACATCTCTAATTACAGGAATCCACACTGCAGTCCTTGCAGCTTACTCCATAACCAGGTTTATCTAGCATTTGAACTCATTAACTTCCAATTCAGCAAAGCACTTAAGCTTGCAATTAGTCCTATTAACATCAGCAGGATTAGTCAGATATTTAAAGTTAAGTGTGCATTTAGGTGCTTTGGCCAGATCAGAGCTTAAACTGGCATCAGTCACCTTCCTACAGCCAGTTATAATACTGATGCAAGGCTCCTGTGGCATTCTTTGGCAAGATCGCTCAACGCGCTTCACATACCAGCATGACCCCAGTATCCCCATATTACTGATGGCGGAGTAGGGAAAAAAAAAAGAAAGAAAAAAAAAGTTTAGTAATCATAGAATTTTCACAGAATGGTTTGGGTTGGAAGGGACCTTGAAGATCATCTAGTTCCTGCCCCCCAGCCATGGGCAGGGACACCTTCCACCAGGGCAGGGTGCTCAGAGCCCCGTCCAGCCTGGCCTTGAGCATCCCAGGGATGGGGCATCCACAGCTGCTCTGAGCAACCTGCTCCAGTGTCTCACCACCCTACTGTGCTGAGTCACACCAGCAATTGGTGGCTGAGTCAGGAATATGACAGACCACAGCTCGCTGCTACTTACAGTGCACTGTGTTTTCTCAGGTTTTCATTAATTGAGTGATAACAGTAGCTCCAGCACATTCTCCATTTAAATATAACATTCTTGGGATTAGGGGCTAGCAAAATATGGCTGGGGTGGGCAGGAAGTCAGCTGTCCTATGGAAAATGGCAGCTCCCTGCAGAATCGTTGTCCTCAATCATCCTAGGCTGGCAGCTGAAATAATACTCTCCATGTCTTGAAAGGTATTTATTTTCTGTCCTTTTTTTTTGCATCTTCTGGTTCCCCATTCCAATCCCTCAGACACTTTTCTGCAAAAGCTCAGTAGCGGTCTATACAGAATGGCCTGTGAAAGTCATAAAACCTCAGACACGACAGGACAACAAGCCGTATCTATCATGCTGCTCCACACAAGAAAGATTTTTCTAATGATGCTGTTTGCTAACACACTTATCGAGTCCTACACCTAAATGCACTTATTATTCTAGGCTTAATGCTAGTGACACCACTGGAATCAATAGAAAACCTTTCCTCAGCTTTAATGAATGCAGGACCAGGCACCTTCTCTGTAGTGATGCTTTGGAAAATTATAGGTGTGCTGAGGTGAGAAACAACAGATGAGAGTCTGCGTACACCAGCAGGAAATCCATCATCAACCACCTTGAAAAAGTAAACAGTAGGAGACTGCTGGGAAATCTAGAGATTTTGGATGCTGAAAGAAAAAAGAAAGAAAGCTTCTAACGAAGTGAACTATACTAAAAGCATTTGCTTTGAGGAGGAAGGAGCAGAGTGGACATGAAGTAGGACAAATGGAAAACCAGCACATTAAGCATGGAACCTGAAAAAGGGTTTTCCTGCAATGGGATGAAGTAAGTGTTTCAGAAAATGAACTGATATGAATTCTGAGTCTTGTCTCAGACTGACTAAACGCAACATCATTTACTGCCACTTTATATTTGCGTTTGAGCTCTATGGTTTTCCCTGAAGAAATGAGTAATAATATTTAACATAACTGGCATTGTGTTTAAATTATTCATTTGGAAAAAGACATGCAGCCCTTCTGTAATTCCCACTTCACTGCCACGGTGCATGTAATATATTGTGGTTCAGGTGCTGCAAAGTGCAAACCATAAAAATTTAAAATACTACTTCCCGGGATTATTAATAATGAAGAGTCTCTCACTCAGAGTGGCTGTCAGCTTGACAGAAGAGATAAACAAAATGTGTTTCTCCTAACAAGGAGAAAGGTTTCTTCCAAGTTCAAAGCCGGACTTTGTAGTCCCACAAAATGGTTGTTAACACGCCCATCAGCTTCCATACGGATTAGTCATGCTCACTTTTAAATGAAAATGAGACTCTCGGCTTCATTCCTTTCTATGTCTTTCTTCCTCTCTTGCAGAGAAAGAACCAGAAAATATAAACTTACCACTGGCACCAACGACGTGGTTTCCTTTGCCTTCATTACCCAACTGAGCACCAACAGCTGAGAAAGACCTTAGAGAGAGTCCCCGCTGTAGCATGCCATCCAGGTTACTGACAACAGCAAAATGGTGACCCCCAGTCCTGGCGCCAGATCTGCTCTGGCTGAGTTGGTTTCTATGCTTATGTGCTGCAAGCCAGGGCTTGGCTAAAATTCACCACCTGCTCCCACACCAAATTCTCCAGTGACCTACCAGCTCTAATCCTCACACATAGCCAGCTTCAAAGAGCAAACGAGATGTTCACGTTGCCAAAGTAGCTGAAGTTAAAATACTTAGCAGTAGAAGAGTACAGGAAAAGAGATGGAAAAATCATGTTTCAGGGCTTAAAACAATCTCTTCCTTTGCGGGCTTAGGATGAAACATTGATAGACATGAGCAGGTCCATGCCTACTGCAGCATCTCCTGTACCTTCTGCTGACTCTTGCACTGACTACTACTGCTAATACCAGGACACGCTGGACTGATTGGATCAGTAATCTCAGATTACCTGGCAATCACTGTGCTGCCAATTCCCAGATCTTTAAACAATCAGGTCTTTAAAAAATTTCCTAAATAATTATGACTATGTCCCATCCCATGGGAGAGGCAGCTATGCTTCCAAATATACAGGATGGACACATCTCAGCAGGCACACCTCCCAGAGATTAATATTAAAATTGGCATTTGGGATGTATGTAATGGTAGTCCCCATGGCATCCTAGTCACTATCTGAACACATAAAACACCTAAAATATCAAGCAGAAAAAAGAAGAGGGGGGGGGGGGGGGAAGAAAGAAAGTTTAAGCAAAGGATACCCTGAGAACAAATCCATAGTCAATAGAGAAAGCCACAGTCAGTAGAAACACTGCTTTTTCTCCCCTGTATCAGCTCATCTAATGGGTGTTGTGCTGGAAATGAGTTTCACAGAGGGTGGTAGAAAAAAAGTGGTCTCCTGAATCAGTGCCAGGAGGATATTCCAGGCATAAGGAACATCACAAAAGGACAAAGACAGCAAATGTAATCAGCCCTGACATCACCGATGAAAGGCAGCACAAAATGCAAAGGCTGCACTGGGAGCTGAAAGCAGCTCAGAAGGGAAAGACATAGTTTGCAAGCACAAAGGGAGCTTGGAAATTATTCAGCTAAGTCCCCCTACAAATCCCTAGGTGACCATAACCATCAGGAACCCACAGGAGGCTGAGAATGGGTGACAAAAATTTATTTCAGTAGGTTCAGCCAGGAGAAGGTATAGCAAAGCAGGAAAAAGAATCAATCACTCTGCTGTAGTGATGGTAAATTGGCCAGGGTAAATTAGCAGAGCTCCATTGATTTCATCTAAACTACACTGATTTATACTGGTCAAGAATTCTGCCCAGTCTTACTTTCGAGACCAGTAACTGCTATGTGGGGTTCACTTCACGGTCTTGCTAAAATAACTACCACCTGCAGCAACGGGCTTTCATGTTAGGAGAAAGACTTGATTACAACAGGCTTAGCCAAGCATCCGTACCCTAACACACTTCTCTTGTGTCCATTTCTGCTGTTTCTGCAGAACGCAGCTCTAAGAAGTGCAGTGCAGACATAACAGGGTTTAAGAGAGGCAACGGAGGTCACAAAAACGGGCACGCGGTGGCTTTAAACCACCTAAGCAGTGCAGTTAAGGAGAGACATGTCTGCACAGGCTGTACAAATCCCGAGATTTTCTACAGTGAAGATCTGCAGCAGCAACACGTTATCTGTATGCAAGCGAGGCAGTTGAACGCTACCCCAGGTGTCTGCGAAGGCTGCGAGCACATGCCTGGATTGCAGTGCAGCCCTGCACGAGCGGATCGCCGGCGAGCAGAGGTCTTCGGTGCCAGGGGAAGGCTAGCCCAACAGCAGCCATGTCCAAAGAAGAGGAGCTTCTTTGAACTGCCAAGAGCCTGAAGTGGGGCTGTCCAAAACATGCAAACAAAACCAAAAAGGTTACCCTGAAACCCTGCGCTGCCACAGTGTGTGTTGCTGCAAATATTTATTACAGCTTAATGAGCAGAGGCGATGTTTACATTCAAATACACATCTAGAGGACAAATGGATTTGCGCAGCGTGGGAGGAGGACAATGTCACAGGAGAGGAAGGCTCAGACTTTGGTATTTGTGGGGATTAGGCAGAGTATCCCAAGTGGAGAAAAGAAAGGATGGAGAAAGGCAAGACAGCCTGCCCATTCCTTCATATTCTCAGTACTCCCTTTTTATTCCCTTCCTTTCTTTGATTCATGCTTTATTTCCCTTCGCATCCTCCTCCTGCCTTTTACTCTTCCTTCTTTCAACTGCCACTATTACTAGCCCTGCCCCATCTCTCCTTTTGCCATTTGCTCCATCCCACCCAATTCAGCAGCAGCTGCACAGCAGCACAGACGCCTGCCTCTGGCTGCATCAGGAGCCCCACAGGCAGTGGCAGGGAAGGCTGAGCTGCCTCTGGCCCCACCACACGTAGCAGCACCCCGAAATCAGCTCCATGCTGCCCCGATGGCGTGTGCCTTCAGGCTGGCTAGAGCTGCCATGTGCTGCTGGGCTTCGCCGAGGGCAGACTGACATCAGTATTTCAAGACAGAGTTGCAAGTAGTCCCCCAGGTACAAAAGCACTCATCCAGCATACTATTAATTATGCCTGCTCAGCTGGCCAGGACAAAACATTATTTTCTGTAAAACCAATAGGGACAGGCTGTGAACACAAGGGACCCCCCTGATTTTCAGGAACTCCTGATTACTCTGTGTGAATGCGTGGCCTCGGCCACTCAGAGAGGGGTGCCACCGAGGAGGGCAAGTGGCAGGAGGGATGGGATGGGAAAAGCATCTGAAGAGAGCACTTACATCTATTTTTTTTCTTTCTTGGGCTGGATGGTAGGAATTTGTCACTAGAGAAATTATTTCTCAAGCCTCCAGATGCATTCAAAATAAAGAACAATGGGCCACATGATAAGCCTTCTGCAGCCTTCACCACAAAAGAGATGCCGGATGTTTTTTTCAGCCCTGACAATAGCGTTCATGCACTTTTGTGTTATGTAAAATTGGGATTTTTACTGCCAGAACAGAGGCATTTCCTGCTGGATTATACTGAAGTGAGCCTATGAGACCAAGGGGTCCCCAGTTGTTGATCTCATTTAAAATTTCAGTGAAACAGTATGGTCCCTGAAAAGCCGCGTATCTTTTAGCATTATCATTGCAGAGACATGTAACAATTACAGGCAAAGCTTTGTCTATACCTAGGAAAACAAGTGAAGAGCTAGCATTTTTCCCTTTGGTCCTAAAAGAAAAAAAGACTTTTTTTTTTTCTCTCTCTTTTCTTTTTGAATAAGAAGAAATTAAATTCAGAGACTTAAAAAGCCAGGTCAGGAGCTTGTCACCAGTGATGGCTATTATTCCTGTTACATAGATGGATTTCAGCAAAAAGGCCACGCAGAAATGATTTAAGAGCATCTGTCTCTGCCTTCTGCAAATGTGCCACCCCAGCAAGAGAACAGGGGGCAAGGGAAATGCTTGAAGATAGTCAATAAATACAAATACTCAGCACGCTTAGCACCCTGAGGGAGAAATTACTGTCCCAGGTACATTTCTCCCCTTGCAGCCATACAACTGCTGACAGAACGAGGAGAATGCTGATGCTGCAGGAGGAACAGCACAGGTCTTAGGAGGAGACATCCTCATTTGGTGGAAAAGGAAACAGTCAGTCCAGTGGCCAATAATTTTTAGAAAAGGTTACCAAATTCCAGCCTCCTGAATTCCTGCCTGCATTTTTTCAACAGCGTCAAGGTGGAAGTCGGAGGGAGCTGCTAAGCTCACAGTGCTTTAGAAAACAAGCCTGTTAGGAAAGCATCTCCAAAAGGACGGACAGTAAGTTTAAGCACGCCTTTAGGAAAGCGCTTCCCCCTATCACCCCCCACATGATTTCTTATCATCAAGGAGCAATCTGAAAAGAGACGGGTTTCAGGGATTACATCACATGAGCAAAAGCCTCATTTTTATATTCTTTCACTGTATCCTCTCTCTGAAAGGGGCGCCAGACACAGCAAACACTTCGAAAGAGATGAAGCTACGGTGAAACAGCTACAGAGGTTAATGCTGAGAGTCACTTCAAGTGACTCTCAAGTGATCCAGTGACAAAAATATCCTTCAAATGAAGAATCAGGTATTTAAAGCCCTTAAAACATGATTTTTCAGTCTGTAGATTCCATAGGCTTCATGGGGTGCTTTTAGGGAGCTGCAAAGGGAAGTATACTGACAAACAAAAGGTTTCTCTTCAACAGGCAGGCAGGCGGCTAAGACTTAATTAGAAAAAGCCTACCAATTAAGACAGCTTGCAAACCTTTGCCATGCAATATACATAGACCAGGCGAAGGCATTCTGGCACACTGGCAGTAGCAGCACTTGGGTTGCCCAGCACAGTATACTCTTGGATTGCTAGCCAGAGCTGGTACTGCTCCTCCTTTACCAGGCAGACTGAAGCTAGAGCAAGCACACAGCCCCAGGCTGCAGCCAAACCTCCTTGCTCTGGTTTTCATGCACCCTGGACTGCCCTAGACCCAAGGTTAGACCCAGGCTGACAGCCAAGTTTCTTAAATGACGATACCCTCTCACGGAGAAGAGAAGCCCAGAAAAGGGAGTATTTAGCAGGGTTTTTTTCCCTAGATCTCACTCACAGGAAAATGCCAGGGCACACCAGCTCTTTGTTGCAGTGGCAAAGGCGATGTGATCAGCAGCTGGTGGGCGGGCAGGGAGCAGGGCCGGGAGCATTGCCTCCCTGTCGTTAAAAGTGAGCGGCAATGGGTTTGCATTTAAGAAAACAAGCAAGCAAAGTCCTTCTGAGCTGTTGGCACGCAGACCCCAACACCAAAGATGGTTTGGCTCTGGTTGTTCATGCAGCATCCCACGCAAGAGGCACAGAAAGAGCCTTGGCTTATGTTCTCACTCTCCCAAGCTAAAAATCAACTGCTGCCAGGTTTTAGGAATAGATGGAAAAAAAGTCAAATCGATTTTAGGTCAGCTTTTTTTTCAACCTTGTCTCCTGACTGCAAGGCAAGTCCAAACAACAGACTCTGAAAGACTTGAAATCCATGTCTGCTCTTCCTCAGGCTCACAGACTGACTGAATTCAGTAGAAGTTTCGCTTTCCTAAGTAGAAACCTGAAGTTTCCCCCTATCACTTAGCCTTTGCCCAAGCTTTTCACCTGAGGCTCAACTCGTTATTAGACACTCTTTAAATAGACCCTCTGCCCTAGGGTGAACTCACCCCAGCAGAATCTGTTCTACAAAAAGCAAAGGAAACAGATTGTGAATTATTTTGCTTTTACCATAAATAACCGCTCCTTCTTGTGAATGGGTCTCCATTTGCTGTTAACTCCAGGCCTACTGCACACAGGAGCTGAACCACAGCCTGCAGAAATCAATACCATTGACTCTAATGAGTTCTGAATCACGCTTAGCACTCCTGGAGATACATCCCACTCTTCCAGCAAAGAAAAATATGGATGTCAGTAGATGCATTGACAGTAATGTATGCTAATGAAGGTAATGTAACCTAACAACATGTGAATTATTGATGTAGGCATGTTTAAACAGAAAAATCAGCAAGGAATCACACCAGACCAATACACTCCACTGTTTGTTCACCAACAGGCAATTGGAACGTGGTGGTTGTTAGAACACTCATTACCACTTTATTAGCTTGAATGGATTTTTGTTGGGTTATCCATGTCTCACCTGATACGTGAGTCCTTTCACATCGTGTGACACTGTGTGATCTCAATGAGCCTTTGTACTAGCACCAAATAAGCTACTTTTACACATCTATGGTTTCCTCTGAGCTTTTCAGATGTTTGTGATAAATCGTACTGCTTTGCCTGAATTATTTTGCTCAATCTTATTTATCGGTCATAGATAAGGGCTGGTTTAGCTCTTCATTCACAACAATTCATGTAAGTGTAACTCTCCTGAAATGCAGCAAAGTTGCTCCTGATTGTCATGAGGCACACAGAGAACAAAACTAGCTCCTTTGTCTGGCACGGCTCTGGTCCCCAGGATGTCAAGGCAGTTGACACAGCTCTATCATAAAATAAATACGGTTTGTCTATCTAGACAGTTTTGTCATATCCATCATCATGTTCTCCTAATGTATTTAGAGAAAAAACGTTTTGTACTACAGTAAACACAGGATATATATTCAATAATCATCAGTGTAAATTTTACTATTATTCCATTAGCCTGTGAGATGTAATCATTCTGTCTGTACTTATGGGTGAGTTGGCTCCATCTCTGTGGTATCTGGGAACTACATTGCAGACAGGCTTTGTTTTTGTAAGGACTGTTGGGGCATACAGATTTTTACAGTCTCATCATGTCCTCACCAGGTTACATTGATATGCATCATCACCCCATCGATATAGACAAAAGATTTCCTAGTACATACTGCATCGAAAAAATCCCAACCACCGAACCGCAGGCGATTGCCGATGCACGTTATCTGGGCATTTTGGTGCTGCATCCAGGTCTGAGAGGGCTGAGTGGGAAGGGGATAAAGCTGTCCCCGGGCTGGAGCCAACTGGGGGGAGCAAGCCCTGGATTGCTCCATCACCGCCCTACGCACGAGGGAACTCTGCCACTCTCTCCAGAGAGATCAGCATCCCCAGTGCCCAAATAAGCTTTGCAAAGCCATAGGGAGAAAAACAAACGTTAACTGGCTTAATAATTAAAATTAAACTCGGAAGAGTTACCATGTTACTCTCAATGCAGGCAATTAATCTTACTGATAATAAGGCATTGTAAACTGCTCCTCAGTTTCTCCAGTGCCTGCAAGAGGAACGCACTAAGCTTTTCCCAGTTGTATTTCTGGAGGGATATTTGGGGTTTTTTTTTGAGGAGGGAAGGAGTCAGGGGGCAGTTGCGTGCTTATTGCCCGCGTTAAAACAGATAAACACGCTACGAGAGATAAGCCCTTTTATTTATCGACCAGCCACTACGCCACAGCTCATATCATCGGAGACCAGCAAGACCCCAAGGCGGTGAGAGCCAAGGGGCATGTACGTGTGCGCAGCCATGCCGGAGCAGCGCCTGATCCCGTTTTACCTTTTCCGGAGCCGGGAACTGCAGGTGATTTACTTCCAAAGGCGTGATCAAAGGAACCGTCTGAAAACCATCTTCGGTGGATGGTGGTTTGTTGTTCTTGTCGTTCAAATTACTCCCCAGCTTCACCATCCTCGGACCTTGCTTTCCAGACCTACAGCCAGCGAGAGGGTCAGCGTCAGGCGGGTGGCGGGAAGGGGACGGTTGCCGCGTGCCCGGCCCTGACGCCTGGCTGCCCCCCGCCCGGCAGGGTGCCTGCACGGACACCCCGCAGCACCCCCAGCGCCCCGCGCCACCCGTGGCACCGCCACCGCCAGCCGCCGCGGTGCAGCCCCTGGGGGGCTTTTGATTTGACACCCCCGCCCCCCCATTTATGTGCAGCCCCCACCCCGGGTGCCGAAAGGGGGGGTTGGGGTCCATCCTCCCGCCTGCCCGGGGGCGGCGGGGCTGGGGGGGGGGGAAGCTGGGGAGAGGGGGGGTGCGGGCTTACCCCCCCCCCCCGCGCCCCGCCCGCGCCGCCGAGCCCCTACTTACTGCAAACCACGCGGTCACCGGCGGCGGCTGGGCCCGGGCGCGGCGGGGGGTGGCGCGGCGGCGGGGGGCAGGTTCCCGCTGAGGCCCGTGCGCGGCGCGGGGCGCGGGGAGCGGTGCTGAAGGGACAGCGCTGCGCCCTGCGCTCGGTGCGGCTCCGCAAGCGCGACTGAGGGCGGGCGCGGGCGGGCGGCTCCCCCCGCCCCCCCCCCCCCCCAACCCCCCCCTCCCGCCACCGCCCGCTCGCCGCGCGCGCGCCCGCCCCGCGCGGCCTCGGGCACCCCCTGGCGTCCCCGCCACGCACGGCCGCGCGCCCCGGCGGGCGGTGGCGCCCCCTGCAGGTCGCGAGTGGCGCTGGCGGGGGCGGGGCGGCGCGGGGGGGGGCTGCGGCGGGGGGGGCGGGGCTATGAGGGCACCGCGCCGCTGCGCACGGGGACGGGTGCAGCCGGGGAGGGCGGGGGGGCGCAGGGCGCGGGTGCCGCAGCGGGGTCAAGTGCGCACCCCACTGTCCCCCCCAATGCCCCTGGCAGCGCCCCTCACCCCACTGCCCCCCCGCCCGCATTGCCCCGGAGGTGCCCCTCACCCCACTGCCCCCCCCCACATTGCCCCTGGCAGCGCCCCTCACCCCATTGCCCCCCCCCCCCCACATTGCCCCTTGCAATGCCACTCACCCCATTGCCCCCCCCCCCCCACATTGCCCCTGGCAGCGCCCCTCACCCCATTGCCCCCCCCCCCTTGCCCCTGGCAGTGCCCCTCAGCAGCACGCTGTGCTCGGTCAGTCCCTGCTCCCCGCAGCCCGGCTGGCTGGGAACAACCCCCGGCCCTGCTCGGCTTTGCCCAGGATTCACCTCCCGTTTGCAGAAGCGGGGCCGGTAACGCATCACTGCCACGGCAGCGCTGCCGTAGCCTGCCCGCCAACGCCAGCCCACCCGCCAGCACCCCCGAAACCACCAGCACCCCCAAAACCACCAGCACCTCCAAAATCACCAGCACCCCCGAAACCGCCAGCCCCTGCGGGATGGGGCCAAAGCACTTTGCTTGGAGACAGAGATACTTTGGGATGACTTTAGCCTGATTTGTTTATAAATATAGAATTTGCCTCCAGAGCTTGCAACTTGGCATCTTTTAGAAGACCTAAATATACTCCTGAAAGGCATGAACTGTTTCCGTAATAAAGCCTTTTAGAACTCACTTGTGAAAATTCCTTTAAGGCCGTGCTTTGGCGGGGCGAGGGAGAGCTGGCTGCAGCGCTCAGGGCTTGCTGCAGCGCGGTGGGTCAGAGGCAGGCAGAGGTGTGGCAGCTACAACTCACTTACTACTGACATACCTTACACGGCCCATTAAAGAACCTGTTTCCAACAGCTTCGCCGGTTTTTAACGCCTGGGTTGGAATTTTCCGTATCACATTTCTGCACAAGGCTAAACTTCTATGGTAAATTTCATCCAAGAGTTCTTCTGGTTTTAAGAATAAGGTTCTACCATATGTAAAGTTTAACTTGGAATAACTCTTGCTCAGAGTGTTAAAAATTGTTGGCGGGTAGCTTTTGGATGTTCTCAGATTTATCTGCAACAAATCAGTCGCATCATAAGGTTTGGGGAGTTCATACTCAGGGAATTCTGGAAAAAAAATCTTAAGCTCAGTAGCAGAGATCCTCTCAGATCCCCTCCATCAGAGGCACATTCAGCCCAAGACTGAGCAAGATTCTCACTGTAGCTATCACTCCAGGCTGCTGCAGACTAGACCAGGAACAGATACCCACAAAGCAAGCTGGCAGGTTGCATCCCACAGACATGGGGATGCACTATAGATCTGAAGAAGCACATAAAAACACTCAATGAAGATTATTGATTACATTGCTACAATAAAATGTTCTAATATTGCAGTGACACCAGAAATCAACCATTAATGTCCATCTGGGCTAGGATCTGTGCAAATATATAGCAAGTTATAAACCCTGCAAAGTCTTTTTCTCATGCTCTTCACAGAGGCGAATGTCACTGTGACAGTTTGGCTCAGGATGATAATTAGGACCTTCAAAATGTGGAGGCTGTAAGAAAATCCCAAAGCACATATTTTACAAAGGATGACAGAAGCCCAGCCTTGTCCCAGACACTGCCCATCCTCCAGACCCTGAGCCAAAGCCCTCTGACCCTAGAGGGGCACTGGACCAGGCTCCTGCCCAAGCCTTTTGTATCATTCATGTGCAGCATCAGTGAGGCTGGCAGGAACCTCTGGAGGCTGTCCAGTGCTCTCCTCCTTCTCAAAGCAGGGACAGCAAGAGCAGGTTGCTCAGGGTCATTTCCAGTTGGGCTTTGACTATATCCAAGGATGGAGACAGCACAAATGCTCTGGGAAACCTGTTCCAGTGTTCAGCCACCCTCACAGCAGAAGCATTTTTCTTCTGTTTAAATGAAATTTCCTGTGTTTCAGTTTGGGCCCATTGTCCCTTGTCCTGTCATTAGGCACAACTGGGAAGAGACTGGCTCTGGGCCCACTGAACCTTCTCTGGGCTGAACAATCCCGACTCTGTCCGCCTCTCCCCACGTGGCAGATGCTCCAAGCAAGCAAGTACAATTGCAGCAACTCTTTCCTCAACTTTCAATATATTACGGATTATATCATCTAAAGTGATTTGATGACTTAAGAGATTCACAGCCTCTACAGCTATCTTCCACTGAATGCACACATTTGAACTAGTCTAGCTTCTCCATCAGCAAAATGGCTATTTTCAACTCAGGGACTAGGAGTTACTATTAGAAAATGCGAAGGAAACATCGCGTTGTAACTTCATAGAAATGGCATTGGGGTGGTCCGCCTGAATCTGGTAATCACCAAGGGACACGAGAGCACTTTGTTGAAAAAACAAAGTGATGTCTTTCATAGCTTGCAGATGCATTCTGTGATCAGAAAACCGAATTATTTTCATGCACGTCAACATTGGTAGCGAGTATCCTGCTAGCCAAAATAGTACCTTAGCAACACCTGGGCAGACCCTCTGACTTAAGAGATGCTTTAAGCAATGCTTCACACACACACTGATGCTAAATCTCCGAATCACTAGTGCAAACCCATGGAAAGTATGGTTATACAATGAAAAATAAGGTTATCTGCTTGCTCGGCATATCTACTCACCAGAACGCACTGATATGCTCGCAGAGCTTAATATATTAACTTTTTTTTGGTTATACTTGAATACCCTTCAGAGTAACATAGCTAAGGGGCAATGAGGTGAATCCTATTTTTTGTGCATCGCTACCACCGTAAAACACCTTTCACGTAGCTGCCAATCTACTGATAACTAAGCAGGGCTAACTCCTCTGGAGATATTTTATATAACCCAGAGAACGCAGCTGAACTTCGCGAGCACTCGGGCACTGGCAGTTAGAGCCACTTTTTCACTAGAAGACTTTCAGTTGTGAGTACTAGCAGCAAGAACCTGCGATAAGCAAGCAGGTGCTGCTTTTACGTTAAGACTTTTCAGGGTAGAAGCACCTTTTAAGCAACACCTTTCAGTGGCACCATACGAGGATTTTGGCAGCGTGGTGGAGGGAGATGTGCAGACATATTGAATCTCCCAGAGCCCTCCTTGGCATCACATCCAGTAACTTCCATTTCCTCCATGAGACTGAACTAGCCCTGTAACTACTCGGGGTCAGTATGCCCCATTAAATTTGAAAATGCCTCTTTGCAAAATGCCTCTTTCACATACAAACAAACTACCAGGAGTAAATTTACATAGCCGGATGCTTTATGGAAAAAATAGATGCCTAAAGTTGCCAGCAGGATCCTGAACATGACCATTCTTTAGGGACGGCATTAAAGCAAACCCAACTGAGCATGAGAAATCAAAGAGTAAGATACCGATTTTCTTATGGCGCAAATACAGTCCCTGGCATTTCCACCCACACAGAGCAGCTCAGCCAGGGTCAATAAGACAAAGCAGCAACATGAGCAACATAAGACTCCAGAGGAATAAACAAATTATTTTTTCTGTCAACAAAAATATATGCCTCTCTTCATTCATTTAATGTTTTCCATGATATATAAATGTATCAGGTTTGCATGGTGAGGGTTTGGTAGCGGGGGGGCTGCAGGGGTGGCTTCTGCAAGAAGGTGCCAGAAGGTTCCTCCATTCCCGATGGAGCCAGTGCCAGCCGGCTCCCAGCCGGACCCAACATTGGCCGTGGCCGAGCCCATCGGCGATGGGGCAGTGCCTCTGGGGCAGCGTGTTTATGAAGGGGTGAAACCCCTGTGCGATGGCAGCTGGAGAGAGGAGGGAGCTACGTGGGAGCAACAGCCCCGCGGGCACCAGCTCGGGGCAGGGGGGCAGGGGGGCTCCAGGGGCCGAGCAGGGGCTCCCCGGCAGCCCGGGGAAGGCCATGGCCAGGCAGGCTGTGCCCCCAGCCCACGGAGCACAGAGGGGAGCCGGTCCCCCCGCAGCCTGGGGACCCCGCGCCGGGGCAGGGTGTGAGGACCCTCCCCTGCAGGGCAGGGGCGGCTGTGAGGGACCGACCCCAGCCCTATTCCCCATCCCCTGCGCCACCCGGGGAGTGGGAACAGAAACCGGGAGTGGGGTTGAAGGGAGAGGTGGGGGGAAGGTGTTTTTAAGGTTTGGGTTTATTTCCCATTACCCTACTCTGGTTTGATAGGTAATAAATTAAAAAAATCTCCCCAAGCCGAGTGCGTTCTGCCCATGATGGTCATTGCTCAGTGCTCTCCCCGTCCTCATCTCCACCCACGAGCATTCTGTTATATTTTCTCTTCCCCAGTCCACTTGAGGAGGGCAGTGATGGAGTGGCTTTGGTGGCCACCTGACCTCCAGCCAGGGTCAACCCACCACAGTTATTTTCTATTTTCAGTTAAACAAATCAGAGCAGAATTTCTGTTTTCATTGTCAGTTTACACTGAAGATTACTGGCCATAGTTAAGAGGCATAATATTTGTAATAGGGCTTGGGTATAACATTTCACTGTATTGTAAATTCTGCAACTTGTAAACAGAATGTCAGTCACAGAGTAGTTCAACCTCTACCCACTTCATGCCTGAACATATAAATCAACTTCTCTGCAGTGTTGATGAATATTGTTTTACTTATTTGGTCCTTGATTTGTGAAATTCTTATACTCATTTTTTGTCTTCATAAAATAAATTTCCTGCACACTATGCATTTCCTAGGAAATCACCCACCTCAGATTCTTCTGCCAAAAGATCACATTTGTTTCTCAAGTAGTTGTGTTAATTCATTTCAAAATTAGTCTCATACAGCAATGAAAACTAGTACAAAAGTGCAGGAGACAGCTTAAGCCAAACCCAGCCCTGAACTGAGTCCTATGACTTAAAAAATACATACAGCCAGAATTCAGATCTATGTTTCCCTGGAGAAAACACCATGACGTGGACGGAAAGTAACATTTAGACAGAGCACATCAACATGGGAAGGAATCTCACCACAACCTCCAAGTAAACCCCAGATACGGGACTATCGCCATTAAATGCTTGCCTGGCGGAACTTCAGACCTGTAGAAGTTATAAAGGGACGAGTCTCTGTTCCCTGCTCATGCTCCAAACTGCTCGCCACGGCTCAAGCCCTGATGTTTCGCTCGGTCTAGGACAACAGAGTCAAGCGAGGAGGGTTTTTAAGTTCTTTTCCTTGGGAGAACCTTCCACAGACGAATTAGCACCACAGTCAAGAATTTTGACCCTCTATGTAGTTGAAGGAATTTAAAATACCAAGGGGTCTAAAAAGTGATCATGTACATTCTAAACTGGGGTTAACTGCTTGCAGTCATTGCTGTGGAGGAGCTCATCCGTTACACAGAATTACATCGGCGCCACTGACTTCCTGTCACACACACATTAGGAACAAGAAAATAAGCATACAGCAGAACAAGGGAGGAAAAAAGCCACCTAAATTTATTATTCATTTCAAAATACAAGAGATTGCAAAGATCCTGGAAGAGAAGGAGCATTTGTCAGCGCCTTAGTGAACCTTCCTGCACAGCTCTCCTAATTTGCCTCCATTGCTTGCCCATGCAGGAATGCCGGGTGTGCAATAACTTCCACACATTCACAGCATGAAAGTATTCTTGGCATAATCTCTGGGAGACTACACCATCATCCATCCGCTCCGTACATACAGCACAAGAGACACAATATAGCCCATTCTAAGAGGTGCCACAGTCAATGGGAGGTGAAAGTACTCAGCATCTTCCCGGAGGTATTCAACCTCTCTCAGGATCAAGGCATGCTCCTTTTCTCCTTAGGGGCCTCCATATCTTTTGCTTCTAACAAAAAGAAACTGCAGCTACACACATTGATTTTCACTACCCACAAGGCAGGCAGAAACTTTCAAACATGAATTTTTCTGCATCAGATCAGATGGCCGCGATGCTGTCACTAACAAGCGAGCAAATTCCTGTGATATTTATTTAAAATTCACTGCGGTGTTAATATGCTTCAATAAATTTTTGCTCTATTCCTCTAAAAGTAAGCTCCCACTTAAGCCATATTTTGCCCTGCTACTTCAATTTGCTGGAAAGCTTGTAAAGTTAAATCCATCAAAGTATGGCTGCTTTGGCTTTTTATGCAAATTCCTCTCATGATAGTTATGTAAGTGCTTATGCAATGAAAATATACATAATACACAAACCTGCCCATGTCACTGAGAATTATTTACAAGAGCCATAAATCAAAATTACATCCTGTCTTGTTTTATATTTAAGGACCTATTGTACATACAAAATGTCACATGTGCCCAAAATTTGCTTTCAGTCACTTCCCCCAAAAAATCCCTCAGAATTGAACTGCCTGCTGAAGGCTATTCTTTAGTCAGAGTCCATGCAAAATTGTGTTAGAAGCTGTGAAGTTAAAACATGCACATTGACTACCAGAGCGGGCCCTAAAGACACAGACATTTACTGGATGTAAATGTTCAGTGGAGACAAAGGTCACCTTATCCTTTCCCAAAATCTGATCATGTTAGAAACTCCACATCCCGCTCTCAAGTTTTGCTCCAGCGCTGAAATGTTTCCATGGAAGGAATTAGCAATGAAACGTTATTAAGCTTGGTGATTGATTACATTGTAACGGCCAAGTTACGATAACCTCACAGGCCACGGGACTGCAGAACCTCTGCTGTTAGGGCAGAGGACTGATTCATCACACCACCGGAGCAGATGGGGCACGAGCAGAAGAGCTGCCTGGCAAGCCAAGCCTCCAGCGTGCAGGAAATGAGGTTTTATCTGAATTGGTGGCTCTGGTCCAAATCAAGCAGTAAACAAACTCTTTTGAAAATGCCCACAAACTGGAAATTCCCAGAAAGGTCACTTCAGAAACATCAAAACACTTCCAAAACACATTTCCCAAGTTCCCAAGCCGGCAGCTGATCCGTGACATAGTCTCTGGCAATAGCTGCAGCATCTGCAAACGCCAGCTCCACACAGTAGCTGTGGGAGCTCCCAAGACCCTCCGGCTCCACCACAGCCTCGATGCTGAGGACTACCCCAGGAAGCCTGCCCAAAGTCACAGCTCCACACCAGGGAGTGCAGGAGCTCCGGCAGTCCTGCTTCAGCCAAACCTCTTAGCACTTCCAGACATGGAAATCAAAGTGGAGTTCACGCTCCCAGGCCTTCCCTGCTTTTTTACAGCAGGTTGGACGTGGTAGCCCAAGACCACCAGCTGGAATTTCAAGCCCCCAAGCCCTGGATGGTCCTTGGTGCCATTGGACAGACTATGCCAAGAGAGGAGAGGCTGCATTGCCTGGGCTGATCTGCCAAGAAGTGCTCCAGGAACCAGGGGAGCTCAGTTTGGCAAGAACTCACCAAATGGGATGACTTCAATTGAAACATTTCAGGCCCAGCAGATGTGCTATTTCGAGCTAAACTTTGTTTTATCAATACATCTCTAACTAGCATGGAATAACAATATAAAAACCAATGACCTTACTCTCTATTGTTTCCTTCATACAGTGTCATTTGTACTTATGAAACTCAGTACAAAAGAGCACTTATTCCCACCAGCTTTAAGATCTCGAGACAAGTGGCTGACACTATTATTTACGGATAACAAGAATGCAGCAGCAATGCCTTAAGCTACTCTGTGTGCCCTGGCTGCTCCCTCCCATCTCTGTGCTGCAAGGTGCCTCCTCAGATCCCTTGGCAACTGTTCACAGGGCTGAGATGAAAAATTTTCAAACTTATAGAACAAGCTAGAGGGTTTTTTCTGTGTAGAAAGGTAAATTATGTACTGAGAACAAGGTAAAGCGAAGACCAAGCGTGACCTCTATATTTGCACATCTGCTTCGGTTCACACTCCAAGTGAGATTTGTTATTAAAAACTTCAGGTAACTGATATGCATTTTGAACAATATGAAAGAACAACATTGCTTCCCAGGAACCACAGCAGGATGGTACGGCACTTGCTTTTGGTTCTGCAGTGATGATTAAGGACTTCAGAGGAGGATCAGCTGTTTTCTGAATCTCAAGTATACGATCTAATGCTCTGAGGTTCCCTTATTTATTTATGGCTCCTTTTAACATAGAGTGTTTAAATAAAGCTTTTCCTGTGTAAACCAACCCTTTTTTTTAACTTGTGGAAAATGTTACTTACTTGGACCATCTAAGCCTATTTTAATGCAATACTACAATTACTTTCTCTTTTGCAATTTACACTTAAAACAGTCATCTGAAATAAAAAGAAGAATGTATTACTACAGGAGTCCGAGCGGATGGTAGTGGTGTACGTGTCAGCTGGTCTTGTTTGCTTACCTTGAGCTCAGTTCTTCTCCAGACTCGTTATTCAGCAGTTTAACTGCTCTGACTACCCTTGTTCATAGCAGTACCTTTGAAATCTGGTCACTACAGCAGAAAGCTAGGCTTCCTCACCCAGAGTTGGAAACTGAACCTGAATCATATGTCTTTTTGCCCCACTGCATCAGCTGTTCTGGTCCAAAGTGATTTTAAATGTAAGAGCCCTTTCAAAGCACTGCCAACTGAACAGTCTGCTCTGTTCATAGATCCCAACCAATTAATTAAGTCACCACCACCACAGGGTTTCTGAGGAGGGGGCTGCTGTCTCTTACTTGCTGTTTCCCACATGTTGCAGGCTGAGTTGGAGACTGCTGCTCACCAGCCTCTGCTCTGGTGAGACCTGCATTCTGGAGTGAGCTGGAAGCAAGGTGAAAGCAGAACAGCGGCGTGTCGGGCAAGGGCTAAGTCAAGCAGGCAAGATTTGCTGGGATTAATAAGGAAGGCAGCAGTTACTTCTTTTGCTTGATGAGCAGGTTGTTAACAAGTATAAAACCATACGGCAAGGTGGATGCTGCATAGGCCCTCCCCTCAGATCACACCTGGGTGAAAACAAAGCAGCACAGCACGTTAAGTCCAGGTTACTCTGACTCCCCGCAAAATCTAGCAAAGCCGTTGTATTTTTCCCTAAAGGCTTGTTATAATATTAGATCTGTAATTCCCCCCTCCAAGCAATTTCACAACACTGGGCAAGGCTGGGGCTAGACTATTGCACCGCACTGGTCTCTGAACACACGAAGGAGAAGCTGGTACTCGTCCATTCCCGCATGTGTACCAATAACAGATCAAATCTGTTTTACAGGGCCTGAGTCTTCCCTTGCACCTTCTGGTCATTTATGCACACAAAGTGGCTGCAGCAAGCAGGTAAAACGCTATGAAGATCACCCTGGCAGCTACTGACAGCCAACCTGCATGGACTTTCCAGACTGTAAAATGTATATGGATAGGAATGATCTAGGGCCATATTTCATAATTTCTTTCTTTCAAAATTATTTAGCACTATCCCACAGACAAAGGTCTATATTTATCCAAAGAACTTCCACAAGTTGGCTGAAGTTCATTCAGAGATTTAGATCAATGCGTCTCATCTATCCTGTAAAAGTAGCCATTACACATCTGGAAGAAAAACTTGGTTTCCAGGGCCCTTTAAGTCTGTGCCAGTAAAGGTGCTAACTACAGCTGTAGTTTACAAGAAAAGAAACATTAGAGTAACAACTCTACAATTTAAATCCAGGATTATAAACTAAATGCCCACTATGCAAACATTTCATTGACAGAACTGTGGGAACAGGGAGATCATGTCATTTAGTACAAAAACAAACAAAAAAATCCAACAAAAAACCCCAAACATGTGACTCCAAACTTGTATTATGAAAATACCAAAGAACTATGACATTTTTGCTCTCCCAGAAAAATGATCACATCTTGACTGAGTACTTTGCTTTCTCACTTCCTCTTCCAAGCTGAAATGTCAACTATTTTAAGTAAAATCAGAATATTACTCAACCACATATCAGAAAAGAACCTCGATGCCAGAGCTGTCATCAAAAAGGCACATTCCAGTTACACACTTGCAGTTTTACTATTAAGAAAACAAGAGATGAAACCCCTACACATGCTTTGCTGCTTAACAACACAATCACTAGCATGTTAGTAAAGCTCAGCACTGATACTCCAGTCATTATATCTGCAAACAGTAAGACACTATGCAGTGAGAAAACAAATCTTTTATTGAAACCAAGGACGTCTAATTGTGACAGGTGAATGCTTTACCTACAGAGATTAAATCCATATACATACTGGTTTTATGCAGTCTTCATGTTCTATTTACACAATTTGCTTGCTTAAAAGGGTTTAACAGTCAATCAAGGGTTCAAGTATGAAATTCCACAACAGAAGAAAATTACATCGTGTTATTGAAGTCAGCTAGATAAACAATGCCTTCTGATTATGATGATATCATTATGTGCTTCACGATGAACAGAAACGACAGAAAACATTCACCTGGTTTCATATTCAAAATACTTGCTGAGATTCATGTATAAATGGATGAATGAACAGAAGGGTAATTGTGTATTATTTTAATATAATAAAGTCAAATTTATTCGAATCAGTAAGAAAAAAATGGTTCTTTCTATCTTGTGTGGAGTTCTGCCTTACTGCATTTGTGTTTGTTTATGATTCTGACAAGCTACCAAAAAAAAGATATAAATACAGAGTCAACGCTAAATGTGTATCTCTATTCTTTTGCAAGCAAAGTGTCACAATATTATGCTCATTAAAAAGCTTTCAAAGCCTAATAGCTAAGTGAAACACTAGACCTAATGACTTGAAATAAATATCTTGCAACCGAGCTGTTTAAGCCACCATAAAAACAAACCTCTTAAACACCAGAAGTGCACACAAGCCAAACCAACAACAGAGGACCTGTGTTCACTGAAATCACTTGCAGTCTTGCCCCTGACTTCAGTAAGAACTCTCACTACTCAAAATAAAAACTCTCACTACTTTTGTCTTTCCTTTAGGATTGAATCTTCTTTTATTGGCTTGCTATACCCAGCCAAAGATGGACTCCTCCTAGAGAAAAAAAGATGACAAAAGTGATACGTTCCCTTTAATATAAAAAAAGTCAGATACGAAGCATGACAAAGACTTTATTCAGATTCTTCAGATTTTACTTTAGACCATCACAGGATTTAGCTCAATGAAAAGGCAGAATCTACCTCCCAGCCTTGGCAATGCACACAGCCCTTCCAGCTGAGGACAGAGCTGTTCTGCTTCCCAAACTTGACTGAAATCTTGAAAAACATTTAAGCCCAATGTCATTAATACTGAAGTATAAAACCAGTGCTTATTAACAACATTGATCAATATCAGTGCATCTTTTTATTATGATTCTTTTGATTATTTTCTCATTTCAGCTTGCTTGGCAATTAATGGACTACATACATACCCTGTCCAGGTAGGATACCTCATCCTGTGAACTCTGGTTCATATCATTGCCTGTGGGAGAATATTATGTCATCATTTTCAGTCATGCTGAATCTAATCTTAATTACAACATTCCAAGGAGTAAATAGGTAGCATTAGAAATCAAGTAGATTTTTGTTCTCCCAAGAAAAATATTTATAGAGGCAATAAAATACAGCATTAATTTTCTAGCTTTATTAATCTAGTTTTTTAAAAAAAGATAAAAATTAACCCAGTTTATTCAGATTTGTTGATCCATATCTAAATGTCTGCTAGAATTATTCTATTTGCTTCTTGTTTAATGAAAAATTCAGATCAATAGAAACTTATCTCCTGGATTTGAAGTTGTATAAAATCTGCTAATTAGAAAGAAGGTATTAGAATTGATGGTTTTCACATAAATAGGGCTTAATAGTAGATTCTCAATTAAAGCTCATGAAAAGTGAGGTACAATTACAATTAAGGGTAGAGTAAGTGTTGGGGGAGGGAGGGGCTGGTTAGTTTGGGTTTGGGTTTTTAAATCACTGGAAATTATATACAAAGATAATGTTCTCCCTCCAGATGACAAAAAGAAATGCGTAGCTGAAAAGGGAATGGGCCCTGTCCATAGATACAAGCCTGACAAAGCAGCACATTGCATATCCATAACAAACAGAAAAGCTGATTAGCAGTCATTATGTTATGGTGGTAAATCCACCTAGGAGATCGTATAGCAGCCGACTTCGGGGGTTTTGTTTTACAGTAACTTGAAATTTTGGAGATAATCTCTTGTTAAAGATTTCTTCTCCTTTTTCCTTGCCTCTTGTTCTCCTTTTTCTTGAAAGCAAGCAAACAAAAATCCTGGAAGACTTTATTATTTCCTTCAGTGTCCTAGACACACATGTGTATGTCCTACATACACACATATATGCCCACTGTTCCAGTTGACCCTGAGATTTACTGGCCCTGCCTGGGGAGAGGCGGACAGCTTCCCGACTTGCAGTGTGTCTGGAGTGCTTATGGTTGGACTTGATGATCCTAATAGCCTTTTTCCAACCTAAATGATTCCATGACAGAGGCCAATGGGATCTTGATTGGTATAAAAAATATGAATAGCACATAATTAATAAGCAGCATCTCGTAATATCAGAATTAATCAGGAAATTGTTTTAAAGCAAACAGAAGTGCTTTTCCACATAATGCAGAATATTTGCAGAATAATTGCAGAATATATTATTGCAGCATATTTTGGAATTTCTTCTACTGTTCCAGTAACATCCCCTGTAGGTCGCAGGGGACATTCATTGGGGTAGACAGATTTCTGTTTTGAACCTGAATAGCACTTCTGTTCTCGTGAAGAAAATCTTTGAGGGAGTGTTTTGTGGTCACGTATGTGGAAATCTAATCAGTATTCAACATACAACATTTTACAAAAATAAGATACTGGCAACAATGGGCATTCATTTTGGCATATACTCTAACATGCCTACATGTGGAAAACTTCCATCAACACAAATGTAAGCTAGGCATAAGTGGTGTAGGTGAATATGCCATTTTTTAACTTGCCTGGTAACTCTTCATGGATTAGTATATTATTTTCCCTAAAAACTCATCAGACTGTGAAGTTGGAAATTCCAATTACATTTGAAAGCATACACTGTATTATCTTAAATTGCGCAGCAACTACAATGTGTCTAATTGAAATTGGCGCAATGCAGAGCACCAGTTTTAATTCCTGAGTCATTTTCCAGTAATGAAATAGCTGTATTCAGGGCACAGTGTGAGAACATGTTTGAGGGTTACGTTAACTTGTACTACAGCTACCTTTGGGGAACATCTATTCATTGTCTGTATGACACCAACCACTATTTTTCCTATGTGAAAAAATATATTATTATTCCTACAAGTACTGCCTTAGACTAACCTGTGAATAATAGCTTAATTACATATTTCACATGTTCAGAAAAACTTGCAGGTATTTTCTGTTCATGTCTTTAATGTTAGACTGCAGCAAACACTTCTGCCGTCCTTCCCCCAAATGAATACATATAAGACCCTCAATGGCACACAAAGTTTTTTTCAAATATGGCTATAAGTGTCTAAAGTATGCAATGAATTCCATAATTTGTGAGTTCTAAAACCTACTACCCAAAGCAAACCGCTAAATGGGCCTTAAACCTAGGGATCTTATGTCAAAGCACTTGCATCAATTTGTTTTTTCTAGTACAACAAAACATTACCAGTTCATTGACTACCTTCTCCACTGAACTGACTGCAGGTTAAGAGTCGACTTCTGAACTTTTCATTTTCTTCAAGCATTCTTGAAATTACTTTCCAGACCTTAAGCCAGACTTTGGACTGAAAGGTAAAATTGAACTTTCTCAGTGAAGCATATAAAAAGTTTGCATTAAAACACCTATAGGGCAGAACTTTGAATTCTTCAGCATGATTAGGAAGTCCAACTGTTTTTTTGCTGAGGACTGAGATGGGGGAGGTGTGGAGGAGGGAAATATATGTGGGATATACTGGAAAAATCACCTCTAAAAATAAAAAAAACATAAATTACTCCACAATTTTCCACATGAAATATCCTCCTCCTTTCTTGCCTGGAGCTCTTGTTTATCCAGGACTAGTAAAGTGACCTTCTAGACAAGAAGAGCTTATGGAAACGGTGTGAGAGCCATCAGACTCTCTTCAAAGTCATCCAAAATGGGGGGAATAACATTGCTTATTTTTCCAGGAGCAAAAACTATCCCATGTAATCCCTCAACAGCAGCATGCTCAGATTCCAGAACAGCAACAGCCTTGCCTATTTCATATAAAATCCATATTAATCTATTTTGTAGATGTTGATGACCTTTATTTTAGAGGCACAAAGCTCCATATATAGTGGGCACGTTTCAGATATGTGCACTGAACACATTAAATAGGAACTGTTGACAAAGACATTCAGAGAGGCAGCCAAACAAATATAAATGCCTCTTAACATGCTAACATGGCTTTTGCTGGACCCCATCTGTGAAAATAGTTTAAATCTAAAGATAATTCTTTTCTCATGGGCATTTATTGCTAAAACATAATACATTTTCCTGATTCTTTTTGAAGACTGTTGAATGTACTAGAGGAGTAACATTATAGTATGCTATTAGCTGTTCCTCTGAAGTCATTAGTATTTTGCTGGTTTTAAATCAAGCATCTGTGACATGACTATATTGTAGTCTAGCTGATTACTTGTACATCACACATTACAAAATCTCATAATGAGTTATTGGTTTAATAAATGTGCCTTTTAAAATTTCAAGCATTTGTTGAACTACTGAACAGGAACAGAAATACGTTTGTGAAACAGAAAGTAATTTCATATTGCTACTAGTCTGGTGCTAATACCTCGGATTCTTGCCTTCGCTTATTTGTAACCTGTAGGATTTCTTTGCTTAAAACATAAGAGGAAGAGGAGCTGCGGAGCTTTTCCCTGCTGGGTGTGCACCAGCAAGGTGTGCAGCACCCTGGCCCCAATCCAGCAAAGCATTTCAGTACAGGCTTTTAAGTCAACAGCATACTCTCATTCTTCAAGGTAAGCACATACTTAAGTGCTTTATTGAATGAGAGCCAGAATTTTAAAGACTCCACAGAGGGAAAATAATACCATTTTTCTTTTCTGTAAGTAAGGTTTTCAGTAACAAATTCAGTACCAATTCAATCTTTTAATCTCCCTCATGCTCTCACATAGACATACACCGAACAAGCAGGAAGCAATTTTCTCAAATGCAAAGGCAGCTCATTCAGTTCCCACATTTTATACCTTTTGCTTCTTCCGTTTAATTACTTTATCACTATTTCTTGAAGGGAAGGGAAAGTCAAAGGTGTCAGCCTTAGCCTCTCGAAGGTCAGCTAGGAAGAGAATTTAGAAAGCATATTCTGAGTGTCTACAATATACTCCTGAGGAAGCTGTAGATCTGCCAGAGGGATACTTATTTCTGATCCCAGCAGGTCACAGGTTATCACCCCGTACATCATGCTATCGCCTTACTTATTTTCTCCATTATAACCATGGGGCAAGTGGGTGTCTCTCAAACTCCACAGAACAGAGCTCAAAACCGTACAGCAACAAAAAATTAACACAACAGGCTTCTGGACAACACAGGCTAGTTTTTCATTCCCTCTTTTTCCCCTTGCTATGGCAATTGTCTGAGCTCAATTAGAAAGTGACTGGACTGAGGCAAGAAACCAGACACATCACCTCTGCTAGCACTAAAAAAAAACAGAAGCAAGAAGGGCAGGGCTGATCTTGTGGACTCAAGACACACACAGCCGCGAGGAAGGACTCGAGTGAGTTCCAAGCAGGGTGAGGATGGCAGCTTTCCAAGGAGCTGCTGGGCAGGCAGGGCACGGCATGAGCTCCAAGCAGGGTGAGGATGGCAGCTTTCCGAGGAGCTGCTGGGCAGGCAGGGCACGGCATGAGCTGAGAGGAAGGGTGACCCATGTGGGGATGCTGAATGTGGTCACAGACGTGGGCTCGTTCCTTGCTGCAGCAGGGCTTCAGGCAAACCAGCATCCTCCAGGCCACCCCAGCCCCGCCACCAGATCGCCAAGGCAGCCACGCTTTGGGAGCAAGGCTTTGAGTGACCGATAGTCACAGGCTGCCTCCGAGGCACAGGTTGGCATCAACGAGACAATAACCCGGCAGAACCAGTGCTTTTAATTAGACTAATGTAACATTTCACTTTGTCATCTTTGGGAAAATGGCTTTCAGGAGGAGACAAAAATACAAGAAAATGAAAACATCTCAAAAGCAGCAAGTTAGTAAAATTCAGGACCACCCTCTCTGTGTCACCCATCGTTTCCAGCTCACACCCCGGCTTCTTCTCCAGAAGCCAGGTCATGTTCTCCATTTTCACTCCATTTCACCCTGCGCAGCAGAGCTATGTTTCACAACAGATCACAGTGGAAAACTGCCTAATCTTTTTTGTGTGCTTTTATAGAAAAAGACACCCACGCCCATGCCCATCCTAACTTTCTTTGACCCTAGCCAAAAAGAAAGAAAATTAAAGCAACATCTTCAAGCTGTCACAGCGATGAGGCAGCCAGCAGCGCAGGAATCTCCTGAGAAGAGGCAGGAATGACCCAGAAGTTTGGCACATAGCAGAGCAGCCCTGTCGGACACAGCTTGGTTTTGGCCTTATCTACCCACAGGGCAGGACGGGGACGGCTGCGCCGGTGGCAGCCACCTCACCATACGGGGTGGCAGTGCTGCAGCTCAACACTGTAAGAGTTTGGGGCAAAAACATTAAATTTTTCACTCTCGTTAACACCGTGTTCCACCTCCTGCCTAAATACCCAGTCCAACTATACCAGGCATGTTAAAAAAAATAAATATTGTGCCACCTTCCCGCCTCAGCGTGCGCAGTCTGGTTGAGAGGGAAGCATCACACGCACTGCAGGGAAATGGCTTCCCGCCAGAGGAGGGGACATGGCGGAGGCTCAGCCTGGCGCTCTCCCTGCCCAGGCTCAGCCACACTTACCGTGATGGTGGCTGACAGGCTTCCCGGCACCGCCGCTCCCCACCGCCTGCGGACCACGGCCACGGTGGGCCTGGTCCCCTGGGCCCAGGGTCCCCCTCAGCCCCCCGGCCTGCCCCGCGGGGCTCGGCTGGCAGCGCAGGGCCTCGTCCCAGCCGCCCTCAGCCTGCCGGCGGCCCCCGCCATAGCGGACCACAGAGCCGCAGCGGTGGGAGCCGAAGCTGTTGCTATAAAGGAGCCGCAGGCGCGTCCTCCCCCGGCTGGGGCCGGCAGCCATGGGTGGCGGGGCAGGAGGGCGGCCAGGCCCTGCTGTGGCAGGGTGACAAGTGGTGGCAGGGGCTGGGGGGGCCGGCGTCCTGGCTGCCACGCTGAGGGGGGACACAGCGCCCGTGGCCCCTTCCTTGGGGTAGGCCTGGCCGGGGGGTTCCGCAGAGCTGCCCTCGCGCCTCGTCCTGTGTGATGGTGCCATTTCGGTGCCCCAGCTGGACGGTGCAAAAAGGAGGAACCACTGAGCGGGGGGAAGGACGAGCCTCGCGTGGCACAGAGCGGCCCCGTGCCACCCCGTCCCACTGCAGCCTGCCCCCGAGGCTGCTGTCAGCCAGCCTTCGTTAGGGTTCAGCACAAAGCAAGCTGCCTGCACTCATCTATCGATATATTTCCTGCAAGTTATGGATAAAGTGACCTAGGGGACTCCAGGCTGAAGGCTGCGATGTCTTGTTTGTCTCTGCCACCACGCACTGCGGAGGAATGAGCCGCACCCGTGATGTGGGTCCTCCTGTGGTTCCTGCAGCCATAAGGAGCGGTCACAGCGGGCAGCCTGCCCACCGTGTGCCCGCCGGGCTCCAGTCACCTGCTCAACAGCACTGGTGGAACATGAAATACCTGTTGCCATTTTGTCCTTCAGGCAGGCGTACCCGTGCATTGCACGACACCAGGGGGACACCCCTAGCAGCCCCCCACGGGGGTGCCCTGCAGAGGCGTGCCCCGCTGCAGTATGTTTATACCACACGGCCAGCGACAAGCAGGATTGCTCAAACCACTCCGGAGCACAAATCCCATTGATTTTTGCTTTGGGACAGAAATAACGTCTCTGTGTTGCTTCCCAGAGTGTCAGCAGCTCAGAGGAGGGAAAGCATTACGAATAGAAAGAAAAAATTCCACGGAAAGATCTTTTCCTAATTGTTTTAGCAGCACCAGCAACCTGAACGGCGCTGATGGGAAGAGACCCGGCAGCACACCGCTGCCTTGCCCCGGCCCGTGGCGGGGCAGAGCCCCCCGTGCCCCCCGGCGGGGCGGGCTGCAGCGCGGGCGGCCACCACCAGGTGGCGGCCGTACCCAGGGAACGGCGGCGCCGCTCCGCCGCCCCCCTCGCGCCCCGCAGCCCCCCGCGCCGGGGAGACCCACGGCGCTCTGCTGCCAAGTATCCCAGGATTTCCAGCTATTTTCTACACGGTCAGAAAAAAGGCGTTCTGTGTATGCTGTCGAAAAAGAGGAAAAAGACTTCCAGAGGCACAGCCTGACGGCTTGCAAGAGGGATTTTGTTCTTTCCCAGTGATCAAAGTCCAGGTGCCAAAGCGTGCGGACTAAAAAGGAGGTCACGGACACTATGCACTCACCGAGTCAGGAGTTTAGAGATCGGCTGGGATCACAAAAAACAACCCCAAAACACCGGGGACCCCCTTCTTCTCCTCTGCAAAGAGCTGAGCCGCCACGCAGGCCCGGCGAGGCAGCAGCCGGCAGGTTTGGGCTGGGGGTGGTTTTGTCCCCTTCTCCCAACAGCACTTTGCCAGCACTTTGGTTTCAAATGTAAATTCAGCCCAGATCCCTTTTATGATCTATTGCTACTGACAAAAAACGATGCTACCTAAAATCTGTGAGTAATCCGCGGAACTGGAAAATTCAGCTATTTTAACCGCACACTGTTCTTCTGCCTCCTTTCCACGTGTGAACCGACTACCAGCTAGTCACTGTCTCCGTACTTATCACTTCCAACAAGCATCTCAGCCCCCAGACAGGCAACCAAGTAGCTGCATCAAAAACTGATCCTGGAGCACAACCTTTGTCATGTCCATTAATCACAAAGCCCCGTTAAAGAACACTCCTGTTGCTGCAATACACGAGCCTTGGTCCACACCACTAAAAGCCACTGAACACACGTGCTTAAGCCTAAACGGCTCCGTTTCCATTCCATGACTGTCCCTGCACTGTGCACGAACACTTTTGGCTGTATCTTCCCGGCCAGGAGCTCCCTGGGCCGCCTGGGAGCCGCTTCCTTCCGATGGCCCCAGCGGGGCATCGCGGCTGCCAAATTGGTGGTTTTCTCAGCATCTGTATTTATGGAATATGCTTCATCCTACTCATACAAATACACATGCCTTGTGTGGCACATTTTGTCCCCTTCTCCCAACAGCACTTTGCCAGCACTTTGATTTCAAATGTAAATTCAGCCCAGATCCCTTTTATGATCTATTGCTACTGACAAAAAACGATGCTACCTAAAATCCATGAGTAATCTGCAGAACTGGAAAATTCAGCTATTTTAACCGCACACTGTTCTTCTGCCTCCTTTCCACATGTGTGAACCGACTACCAGCTAGTCACTATCTCTGTACTTAACACTTCCAACAAGCATCTCAGCTTTTCACATCTTCAACTGTCTAGTTAAAAATAGAGCAGATTCTAGCTTTCAGACTGCACCTCAACATGCCTCGTTTTGTATTCAAATGTCAGCTTCTCCAGCTCAGAACTCGCATTGTTTCCTGAATTCTATTGTTTCAGCTTTACTTTGGCCAAGTATGCATCATGTTCTATTAACCTTGACTATCGTTTTAAAATAAGTTAGGTTTTGCTGGTAGCAAGGCTACAGCTTACGCCACAGAGAAAGAAGGAGCTGATCGGATATTGCTGCATGCACTTTTATTGATTCCCCGATTCCCTAGTGGTTCCCTGCAAAAAGGAAACTCCTGCTGTTGAAGATTTGGTTTACTAGGAGAATTCTTCGCAACAGAGTTAAAGTACTCACGTGATTCACCATTGTAACTCAGGCAAGGCAGACTGCTTATTAAGTATTACACTATCTTGATCAACCGCAAATTGTGAATACATTCAAAATACTAATCTTAACACCGTTAACAGGGATTTTTATGTGGAAAGTATGTTAATACTGGCAACAGCTACAGTCAAACCTTGTTAATTATACCCTCAGCAGTAGCACAAACAACTACTGTATCTCCTCCGTTTTTACGGAATATTTAATAAGTGTCACTGGAGTGAGGTATTTTATTAGAATGCTGTTACTTTACAGAAAACACTGGGAGCCATGTATTAGCGTAACTAGGAATCATAACAAAACCAAAACTCACCATTTCTGGTAAATCGAAGCAATGCATTATGTCGTCTTCAGCTTTTGCTTACTTTTAAAATTTCATAATTTACAATGGATCTCACAGTTAATTATGTAAGCAATAACACAATGCAGCAGAGAGATAAAATGGCCAGCTGCCATTTTAACACACCTGCATTTCATATTAATGAACCTGCCTATCTCAGATTGCTTTACAAACCATACGTGGGGGAATCCTTTCATCCACACCAGTCATAAGGAGAGGCACAATTTCCCATTTCTCCATGCTGCGCATAAAAATATTTAGCAGACCATAAACTAAGTTTGTTACATAAAAGTCTGAGCCTGCCCTTGAGAGATTTTCAAATTGCCGAGAAGATTCATTGACTTTATAATCAAAACACAAGTCAATGAGACTGAAACCCTTGGATTAGAACCTTGTGTTACAGTATTTAAGCAGAGATTGCCCATCTGAAACAAAAATATGGGGGAAATGAAAAAAGGCAAAATTAGTAATAACACCAGAATTAAACAGCCTTATTTCTGGGAAAGACTTGTAGTCAGGTGGATACAGCAAAAAGGCAGGCAAGGACTTCAGTTTCTCTGATTTCATTCTTCCACACAAATGTGCAAGTTATTAGTATTTCTTGATGACATTCTTTGTTTCCAAATCAGAGACAGTAAAACTTTACCAAATTTTTAGTCTGCAGGAACTATGCTATTAAATGGTTCTACTGCTGTTCTGGGGAACGTGCAGTTAGACCCTACGTGAGCACACAGATGAGGAAGTTTAGTCCTACCTACGATAAACCTCCAGGTATTGTTCTCTCACATCCTGGAAGAATACTGGTTCAGTACAGGACATCAAAAAGAAAAATCACTAAATCATCCTCAGATTGAGTGGTAATGTAGGTTTTCCACGACCATCTGCCCAGGCATGGAAAGCTCACATTTTCTCAGGCTCTGTTCTGAAATCTAACGTGATCTCAGGCCAAAGTGTGCCTGCGGGCTAACGTGATCAACAATACATGTGTCTGCATATATGAAGTGATCCTGTTTCACTACAGTATAAATACCACTGAACATACCCATTCCTCAGCAGTAAGTCCCTTTGTAATGGTACTAGGGTCTTCGCAGAACTCTTCCAGATACTGAACATTCACTCCCTCCCTACCCCCAGAGGCATAAATGCTGCCAGAAAAGGAACAGAGCAGGGCTTCTGTCTCCAAGGATTGCTAGCTCTGCAGAGAAAATTGAAGCAGTCACTGCTTTGTTCTTCCATCACATTTCTCCAAAGACATCCCCCTGTAAAAGCAAAGCTTGAACAAATTTTCTTGCCACTAACTGAAGAGCCGAGTTGATTCTGCCAGTGTGTACAGAGCAACATCTGCCTGTGAACAGCTGGCCCACCAAGGCAAAGCTGGGGGCTACTGCCTGCTGCTTACAATGGGAATGTTCCTCAAAAACCTAAGAAATCTCATTTAACTCACTGAAAGAAAATTCAGAAACACTTGGCATGAATGTTGGCCATACACAGACCAGTACTGGGCATGTGCTTCAAGCGACAAGCACTGTCTTGAGAAACAACACGGCTAAATTGACAACTTAATGCTTTCACACGCATAGCAAGGCATAGACAGTCACTAAGCAAACTGATCCCGGCTCATGAGTCAGCAGCAGCCGAGATGGTGATTTAGATTGAGCAAACATGTTCTCAAATGTTGGGTCGGAGAAGGTTGGCGACTTTTTTTTTTTTTTAATGAATTGCTCTGTGTGTGAATTGCTACCCTTCAAGAGATTACAAAACTGTGTGAAGAGTTACTAAGGCACACGGCATTTGTCAACTGCGTCTCCACCGTCAGTCTGCCATATAAGTAAAATCAGCGTTCTCCACTCATATGAAAAACAAAGCAACTCAACCTGCTACAGTTTTGGAATAAAAAGAAAAAAATACCACACAGCTGAAAGCAGTAAAATTCAGTCCATTTTAAACATTAAGATTAATGCAAAACAAAAAACGTGTTCTCACCATCACCCTTTACCTGCGTCGTGCTCAGATGATTTAATCTCAGCTATCATGACTCACCAAAATTAGATTTCAGGAAGAAAACCACAACCAGACACAGATCTTACATGCTTCCGTATTTTATATATACTAGGGGGACTGCAAACTTCTGACTAGCAAATTTTGTGAAGGAACCTTAACGGAATAGTACCGCACTATGGTCTCCCAAGCTCCATAAACAAGGTGACTGAGGGAGCTTCCCTTAGGGATAGATACATTCAAATAGATTAACTTTTAGTATCAAATTGTCTCTCTGACAAGCCCTACAAAAAGTCAGCAAATTATAGTTCATGTGTCCCGAAAACAGGTGATACCCGATAGCATTAATCAGAGCTTTGACTTTCAGAAAAACTTTCTCCCCATCTTAAATGGGCAGCTTCAGTAACACATTCAGAGCACCGATTCAGCCTCCCGGCCCCCTTCGATTTCTGTGACTGCCAAGACAGCTGGAAGTATATTCTTATCCCAGAGGCTGTTTTTCATACCGACAGACTGAATCCGCTCATTTTACACAGAGGAAGAGATGTCAGTGTTTTTTCCTCATCTATCCTTTCTGAGGCTATTACTCGTCTTAGATTTCCTGTAGGCAAGCAATGTGCACTTCGGACCGTGGCTGAGCAGGCTTTCATAGCGCTGAATAAACAGCAGCTGGAGAATCAGGACAGATAGTAGAAACTGTCCAACAACAACTTGAGAGCTAAAAGACTCTCTTTAAAATATACCTTTAAGTATTTTAAATGCCTTTAAATCTGTACTAGATGGGTTATATCCATCTCCATCCCAACTAAGTTTCTTCACCGACGTGGAATGTAGCAGTTCATTTAGCGAAAGTAGCACCCAAGAGAAAGTTGATGGCTGACTGTGCTCGACCAGCAGTTTGTGCTGAAAGAAAATAGTTGAGATTCACATGCTGTGGAAATTCTGAAATTCCACCCAGCAGGCAATGTCCATCTTCTGGAGTCTGCCGGTAGGATTTATTTGTAGTTTCAGGACAAACTGAAACCCCAAAGGGATTTGCTATATCATCTTTCCTAGAAAGTTACTTCTCAGCAATTGAGAATCAGCCAAGGCCATCCCTACCAAGAGCAATTATTTTTAGTTTTGAACACTCCAGACTTCTGGCGTTTCACCTCATTGAATTTTTTAGACTCTGCCTATGTAAGAAAATATAATTTATTAAACAATCAGAATGTATTTCACAGTCTTCAGAATAGGAAAATTTTAGAATGAATATACACATCCCCAACTGTAAATCAGATGCTGTATCCTGATAAATGCCTCTAATAGTATAGCATTGTGAATTGAAATAGGCCAGGGAGTACCATTAGTGAAGGATGCTGCTGGTTCCACCACCATGACATCAAAAGACTTAAATGCCCCCATATTCCAGGACCAATTTTCAGGTCTATCATACCTCTTAAACTTTTATCAGAAAAACCACTGATAAGCACATGCTTTCTAAAAGACCATTTGCACTTGAAAAACACATCAAGAACTTGTTAGCACATTGGGAGAGGCTGAACTATGACTGTTTCTTAACAATACCAATGCAGAAAACAGACCTAACGCTTCCCTTACCAGCCAAGTCACACGCTAAAACTGGTCAACACCGTCTAGTGCTGTTTGGCTGGCACAAAAAGCAGCACGGAGAAATCAGTTATTCACTGGGCAGTCACCGCATCGCTAGCCTCTCTGTTTTTTATCCAAAGCATACCAGCATTTTCTGTTAATTTTAAGGAATTGGAAGTATCTGCACGGAGTCACCAGCAAAACTTTTTGTTCTTGTTAAAAACTAGTTTCGAAAGGCATGAGCTTCTAAATTTGCATCATCTGAAGACAATGGCAATTTGAAGCAATTAGCATCTTGCAGAACTAATCCCTTTACAGCTCGATTCTGTAAGACCTGCATTTCCTGAAGCACCCACAGAAAAGAATGATACTCAACATCTATTTAACATTTACAAGACCATTAGCTGATGGCACAAGAGATTAGCAGCTCAGGTGCCAAGAGCAAAGTGCTGGTCAGTGCAGTGGGCACAGTTTGATTCCTACTGCAATACTGTATTTTGGCCTTCAGCTTTTTCTCACAAGGTACACGTGCATGTTCCAACTCACGGTTCCGCTCAGCAGAGTGGCTTCCAGACCAATCAGAATTATACTTCAGTGAAGTTTAGCTGTTTGTATCAATGTAAGAATAAAAAGTTTGGGGAATTCCTACCAAGGATGCAAAACTCCTGAATCCTTCATGCATGGTTCCCATTGAATAGTCCTTGAAGGGCAGACACGTTAAGGTTGTAATGCTTCACATGACTTTTTAGACAGTTCAAGTTCCGGTATTTCAAATTAAAAGGCTGACCCTAACAAGCTCTTTGAAAAGACAGACTTTTCCCTTCTGTTGGTATTGGATCACAACCAGAGGACAATTAAAAAAGAATCCTTGTCTGTCCACGCCTTGCTTGGCTCTACTCTGGCCTTAGTCTAGTTATCTTTTTGTGCCAGCTGCACAGTGGTTTCTGACTTAACATGGTACATTACGTGTGCCTCAGTGGTATTCTTCTCATCGAACACATCACCTGCCCAGAGAGCTCGATTTCAGAGCTGTACATTATATTTTCACCTTTATCCCTACGAATTAGCTGCAGAGAGCACGAAGTAGAAACAAGTGATGCAACTACAATTCTTCGGCTAGGTTGACGTGCTTAAGGCTGTGCAAAAAATAGAAACATCAGTGCTGGAACTGCTGAAAGGCTTTTCCAAAGCCACACAAGATTTCTAGTGAACACTCAACAAGCACCAAATCCACAAAATTAAGCAGTTAGCATTCAACATTCCCCAAAGACAACATCCGGACAAACAAGCAGTAAAAACGGTTCTTCTTACAGCCCGATTCAACAGACAGCAGTTCTACAGGCCTCTAGACATCACCCTTCCATTTCTGCAGCATTGCACGCGGATTTTGTACCAAATGAATGCAGTGTTCAGGGTACTCAGCACCTCTCAAGCAGTTATACCGTCCCTCACCCCCCCCCCTACAAAAGCACACTCCACATGCCGCCCAGAACAGGACAGCAGACCTTAGCCTACAGCACTTTACAAATCGTACAGCCAGACGTGTGCACGTCATCAAAATCACTTCCCCAAGCCCCACGAGCTTCAGCCACAAAGGAACATGTTTCTACAGGAAGCTTAAAATAAAAAGGTTAAGAAGAAACATTGAGTTAAAAGTTTTATTCATTCAACATCTCACATTACAAATATTTAAAAATTATATGCATACTGGTATAAATAGTCATTTGCAAACTATTTAATAACATTAATTTTCACTAGCACTTCAACAAATGAACTCTTTAAAAAAAGTAACTTGTGTTATATAACTTAGAGTAGAACATACAAAAATATGAACTTAAACGTGAAAATGACTTTAATAAAAAATGAATTACCCTTATTTAAAATGCTATAATAAATACTACAACCTCCCCATACACAGTAAAAACTATATGGAAATTCAGCCAAGTAGTACAATTAACTGACATACTTAAATAACTTTTCCTTCTGATAATATGAGCAATACATTGGGGGAAAAACATATTAGGGATTAGTAAAAACTAGACACCCACTTGCTAAAAGTTTCACTTCCAAAAAATATAACAAAAAAATCTGATGAAAATTATAAAAACTAATTATACTTTAAAATTTAAAAATATAAAAAATAAAACAGTTGAATACAATATTGTCCCAATTCTTACAATGCTATCACAGTAGCTTTAAAATAAGATAATAAAATAAAGCAAATGACCAAAACCTTTTATTCCATTTTTTTAAAAATAATCTCAAATTTACATTAGTAGAAAGATTGATTTCTGATTCTTTTCTTTAGAAACACCAGCAAGAAAGAGGATTTACTAGAACAGTAGAAAATGACATTTTTAAATGTCTGCAATTAAAAACAAAGAATTACACTGCAAAGATCTTCCAGAAGTCTGAAATAGGTATTGCACATAACTTGAAGTTAACTTGCCACAATTCATCACATTCAAGTTTTAAATCACCTTTTAACAGAAGGTTTTAACTCTTCAAAAACAAAAGGGGTGAATTATCAAGTCTTTCCAACAGCATCCTTATAAAACGCTAAATTCATTCACTGCAAGTTTTAAATTTGCATTCTGCAGAGGTCTGTGTATGGAGAAGTATATACTATACCAAAAAGCACAGGGCAGTGGGGTTCCTTTACATATAAAATAATCAGAAACACTTTATTTTACATTGCAAAAATAACCATGTAATTACTCTGTAACTACATTGTAAATACATGGCCAGTGCCATGCTAGTGTGATAAAACTACATGCTTATTAACCCCTTTGCAAATTGAAGTGATACCCTAAGACTGGTAATCTAATTACATGTTAATTATGTTTGGAGCTACATGGTAACCCCAACTACAAATCCCATGTAATCAGAAGGACATGTAATCACTATTTAAGTACAGAGTAATGTATATAATTGTTTATGCCCTGTAAATCGAAGTGTAACCAAATAATCTGTAAACACGCTTGTCACACAATCACAAGTGAATATTAGTAGAATAACAATTTCTTACATTAGTCATGCATACTAACATTACATGCCTGCCACCTAGCAGGCTCTCTTTTATTCTTTAAATATAATTTAAAAGAGCAGACACATTTCTGCATCAAACACCTAACATCAATTTTTTTATTAATAATAAAAATGGCTAAACATTCACCAAAAACGTCTGCATTTGTGTGTAATTTTTAAAAACTTAGTAAGAAGCGGTAGACAATTTTGATGTTTCTTTACTTTTAAATTTCTACACTATATTTATGCATTTAAATTTCATGGGTCTAAAGACAGTGTCATTTGTCACTTTCATGCTTTTCTTCTTTAATTCTCAACTTTACATATACTATTTCTTAAATTATATGAACACCAAATACCTGGTGCTGGGCTAAGATGTTTAAGCAACATGCTTTCTTTTCTCTGCAGATTCTAAAATAGCATTGCCAGTGCACAACATCCATAATTCAAAATGTATGCAGAGCACTGAAATGTATAAAAAGCAGAATATAAGAAAATAAAATTTATTAAAATTATTTATATTAAAAAATGAAGTATATGAAGATCTCTCAGTAATAAAAGTACAAAAAGCTACTCTTTGCAATATGAAAAATTGAGGTATTGCATAAAGAGATATCCCGTCAGTGAAAAGTGTGCCTAAAAATGCTCACTGTTGGAAAAACAAGATATACAAAAGTAGTGCATAACAAATATACATTATGTGCATGACAAAATAAGTTAGCTACAAAAACACTGTACCGAAATTCAGCAGGTCATGTACAAAGGGAAAATTATTATTCAAAGCTAGTTCTCAAACAGTGTTATTTCTGGTAATGGTAACCCATCTCACCTGTTTACTGGGTAGGATCGGCACAATAGCACACCCCAAGCCACCTACAAGCATTAAAAAAATTAAAGGAACATTCCAACTATAATTATGTACTTCAGAGAAAAAAAAGTCCCTGACAATCTACACAAGAGCACTCTGCATTTGCATTACTGTTGTCAATATTTTCAGGGATTTCATTATAAAAGCAGCTCCCTTTCTATACTTGACTAGTAGACAGCAAATGTCTCCATTTTGACCTTTGGAACTTGGTAAGGTATAGTTCATTAAAGCCTGTATTGAAAATAAAAACTGCTTCTCATAAAGATAATCTGGGCTGGGGGAATGGGATGAGGGGGGCTGACAAAGGCTTTTAGCGGAGCAGACGTTTTCCAAGCAGTGCTGAGGCAAGTCTTTGGTTTGAGAGAATCTAGGATGGTATCATGCCACTCGGGCAGTTCAGAAGATTGCCACTAAATTTGTTTGTTTGCACACTGCTAAATAATCATTTGAGAAGTTGGCCAGGGCATTAGTTCAAAAGTAATAAAAATAATTTTCAGAACTACTCCTTCATACAGCTATTTCAAACTAAACCCCTGCACCCACTCTTTATCGTTCCATTCACATGTACTGCGTTAATGCTTCTCAAGGTAGAACTTAATAATAAAGCAGGCATTAACTTAGCAATGTTGGCACTTCAAATACCTGTGTTTATTTCCTCATATTAAGTTCTGAAGAGGTGGAATCATAGTTGGGATTCTTTCTACAGGAAGAGTAAGAAAGGCATATGCACACTTGCACCATTTCATGCTCAAATTCAGAAAACAGTGCAAAACAAGACTTGGAAACTAACGTAGGTTCATGCCTTCTGTTACAACTAAGTTAGAGGGTATTTAAAACTAACTTTACATCCAAGATGGGAAACGAATAAACAGCCAATTTTAGTTTGTGTGACACAATGGAATATCAAAACTTCAATAAAAATCAGTGATATCCTTGAGGTATTTTTAGGTTTTCTACTTTTTCATGTCAAAATGGAGAGCAAAGGCTGGCCCCTGATGAATGTTAGTATATTAGGATATAGAGTTATATATAGCCATCAAAAATAAAATCTATATATTTATCCTTCAGGAGAGGAAATGCCAGTTAACTAGTTGTCATTACTCTAGCTTTGGTAGGATTTCTAGGGCTGTAACCAGACAATTTTCTTTTTAAGGAAAAAAAAAAGTGCACTCCCCCCTCAGTAGTAACTTTACTCAACTTTTACATTCAGGAATTCTTAAAATGCAATTAGTTTGATGAAAATATAGTAAGCTCTGCCTATCTCATTAGTAATTTGGATGTGGGTGGTAGTCAGAGGCATGGTCAGATACATACCGAGCTAAAATTTCATCCTCAAAACCCTTAACAGATTTTTTAAAAAGATCCATTACTATAATGCTGCTTCAAATTTGCTCATGCATTTTTGTTGCTTTAAACATGCTCTTTCCTGTTGGTAGGTAAATGCTAGCTTCATCTGTTGCTGGAAAAAATCCGAAGTCAAAATAAAAAGAGAGGCAAAAACAGGCTTCCCTGGGGGAAAAGTGTCAGAACAGACTGATAGTGTTATTGTTACATGGTTATTTTAATAAAAGTATTCTTATGCTCTTTATTAACAATAATTTAATTAAAAAACCAAAATACTCTATTGTTTCAATTCTCTTAATATTTTTCTCTCCTCTAAGAAAATGTTGCATGAAATTAAGTGTTCTCTGGGTAGTAAAGACAAGAGAATGCAACTCACTTGCAACATGTTATCAATACGAAAAGGAGCTCCCAATACAGTTTTCAATGACAAGATTCTACAAAAAAACCCATATTATAGGTCATTCTTTCGTTATACTATTGTTAAATTACAGACTACTACAAAAGGGCATGCTATCTTGAATAAGAGAAAGGGTAGGGTGGGGTAGGGACAATCAGGATAACAGAAGAGTGCACTTAATTTGAGGCCTGCATATGAGCACTGCAGTGATCATTTAGTTCCAGCGGAATGAAATATGTCTTGGGCGATCTCCTCCCTCCTTCACCAGGGGCTTGTGGAATTCCCTGCCAGCGCGTGAATGGATAGCAGCCCAGCAATATTCACAGTAATACTGCAGACAGGTAACATTAGCACAGAAAAATGGAGCAAATTTTCCACCGCAACGGGCCCCCTGACATTCATCACAAAGCTGATCATCCAAGACATATGGCTTAACTTCCACCTGTATTCAAAAAATGAGAAGAAAGTTTAGAATTCTTAATAGCAATGTAGATAATGACAATTCCACACTATTTATTATCCGTGTTCTAGCAGGACTGTGATCACGGTTCTGTAGCAGGGAACATCGCACTCAAGAACTTCCCCCCCCCCCCCCCCCCCCCGTACACATGATCATTGCCATTAAACGCCCAAAATTGCAGGAACCTCAGAACAATTCTGCTCCCACTGTCCTGGATCCTTAAACACACCCCAAAACCAATGCTGACCATCAGCATCACACACGGTGTCACTGATTTACAGAAAGGACCAATCAACCTATTGTTACAGAACTAGTACACGGATTCACATCAAAACCCTGGAAAATTCTGGGGGTTTATTTTTAAATATGGTGATGCACAATTAAGCTCCTACCCTTTCAGGTAAGAATGTAAGCAGTTTACACAACACTGTAACTGCAGATTAAATATGCACGTGGCCTGCAAATCTCAATGGCTGAATTTCCAGCTTTAAAAAATGTATTTTATTATCTTAATAAACTGCTCATTTCTGTCTTCTTCTTCTGTGGCTTAGTCCTCTCAGCAAAAGGAAACCCACGTAATCTTTTTGGGATCAAATGAGAAGCTTAACACGGGACCGATGCCCACCTACGCTGTTGGCATTAAGGGCCAGATGATGAGCAGTAATTCAGTACAACAGACAAGAAAAGAGAAGAAACACTTCAAGTTCTTAACTGATAATGACTCACAGGAACTTACCAGCTGGTGCTCCAAGGATGATACATCTACACTGCAACATCTGCAGGCTAGTAGCTTTTAATGTAGGCATTTGCATACCAAAACCAAGCCTGCTGTACTGTGGGCTACAAAACCCTGCTCACAGCACTCAAGAGCACCTTCTCTGTGACAGCAAAGCAAAGCTTGCTGCTCGCAGTATCCAAGCTGGCTACAGCACAGTTCATTTAGACATGCCTACATGTTTAAATCACAACTGCGGCACTGCTATCCCCTAAAAGGCTCAGATTCACCTCAAAACCAGTAATCACCTCCATTCCTTAGGTCCACAGAACTGTGAAAGGTCCACGTGACATATCAGAAGCACAACATAAAACTCCATGTTAACAAGAAGATAGGTACAAGTTCCTGTTCTAGAAGTGTCTGTGAGCCTTCTCTGAAGCTCATGTAATTGGATGTTTTCATAAACATTTCCAAATATCCAGATTGTGGCTGGTGTCTCTACTGTTAACCTGTTAACTCTGCCTCTGGCTTAGGGATGTTCCTTTCTGTAACTCACAAGCCTCAGAGGTATGCCAGCTCACAGAAATAAGAACGTTCACAAGTTCCTGCATTTTTAAACTTAGCCAATTTTATCACAGTCCAGACAGAGCACTGCAATAGTTTGATGTCATTTGTGCTTACAGTATATATAAACTACCTGTAAACAATATGACAGCCTTTTTATTTTTCAATTTTTCTCCTCTTCCACTGCTAGACTTGCATTTCTCAAACAGCCCTTCATGCCAACTCAGAAGAATGAATTTGTAAAAAAGGAGACAAATATTCCTAACACCACATTCATCACCTAGTTTGCTATGTAGTTTGAGGTTGGGTACTCATTGATGAGTGTTGTCTTCTATAAGTGCTAAGAGCAGAACCTACAAATACGCTATGCAGGCCTCCTTAGTGGCAATTCTGCTGCTCTATTATGGCTACTCAAACACAGAGGCCGAACTACAGCACAGCTAATTGTACCTCTGCTTGCTTTCGCTACTGCAGCACTGGTTTTCCTGCAAGTTTGCAACCCATAGATACTAGTCGAGTCCTCGGCGCATTTATTCAGTGTGTTGAAGTGCATGTGTCAAATACAGACAGCCTGCAACTGTTACTTGTGCTACCTACAGCAAGATCGCCCAGCTACAGAGAAAAAGCTTAAATTACAGCAACTTCCATCAGGGACGCTTAGGGTGGCAGCACCCATCAGAAGCTCTGCAGTGGTGGGTGCTGCAGCCACTAAGTATTTAATTTGCATTACCTCTTTGAATGTCACATCTTTTAGCAGCACCTCCTTGCCTAATTTTACAGGAAATCCCTTCTTACTACTAATTTTACTTTGATTTTTTACAGAAACACTTTATTAGAAGAAGTATTAATAAGTAGTACCTTATTAATAAAAAGTAGCATTACCACTGTTGTACTTTTCTCTCTCATGTGCCCAGCCCCTCCTATATGAATCCTCTGAGCACTTATCTCCCCGTATTTCTTCTGAACCACACACAAAATGGGGAAATAAGGAGCAGTGGGAAGAGAGAAGGGGAAATAGATTGCAAAATCTTTGCTAGAGTTCACAAGTACTTACTTAAATTTGTAGTCCCACCAGCTTCAATGGACCTATTCACCCAAGTGTCTGCTTATGCAAGCAGAAGTTGCACAAGGGCGGCCCAAATTATTTGTTCAAAGCCGTACAGAACTTATTTCAGAGCCAAGATAGAACAAAGACATTCCAATTCACAGGCCCACAGTCAAACTGTTGTTACAATTCTTCCACCCAAGCTTTACGGTCAAAGCAGAAGAGAAATGATAATCAGACATAGCCAAGTTTGGGGTTTTTCCTCTAGTAATTATAAAATTAAGATTAATGACAGTCATGTAAGAAAAATCCAGAGACAAAGCATGAATTAGACAGAACTGTAGGATCCAAGTTTCTCAGAACTGTGGCCTGAAGATCACTGTAATTGGCAAAGGCACATTTTATATAGATGAAGGCAGAAGAAAGCAACATGCAGATCTATTTGGCATATTCCTTTAATTTATAATAGCAAAGGAATAAAATAACCAGACACGACCTTTATGTAAGCTATGGAGGATGACTGTGAGGCTGTAATGCACACTGACGAGTTCACAACGCACTACTATGGTGCTCTTTAGGAACACCCAGCACACTATGTGTAACACTAGGGCCATATTCTGCCCACTCTCCCGAAAGATGCAGAACAGGAGTAAGAACTGCTCCATCCTTGGCAGATACCTTACTCCCTGACATTATACAAACACTACAAGTGCAAATACTTGCAGTGGGAGTATATGACGAGTACAATATTCTTATGAAAGGGCAAAGCAGCTGACATGCTTCCCATCATGCTATGCAATTTGAGAAAGTCTGCTTCACAGTTGCCTCCCACGTTCCAGAACCAACAGCTCTGTACCACTCCTTCATTTTTATTCTGTGTTGTATCTAAGCGGAACAATCTAGCCCTAAATATGCAATTAATCTGATATAACATTTACAGTCTTCACAATGACACACATTTACATGGAAAAGCATTTCTAGAGAAAGCACTGAACAAAAATAGAATATGCTTGAAGACCTTACCCGTTTATCTATCTCTCCATGCTGCAGCTGAACAAAGCGAGCACTGATAGCAGCTATGTAACTCTGTTGATTAGAAAATGCAACCCGCCCAGCTCCTTTTGGGTACTTCAGCTCAGGGTCTGTGTCAATTCCAGCATAGCACACCCCTCCATACAGCCGATCCATTATCATTGCAAGTTCCACTAAACCAGAAAGGAAAATGAAACAGTGGTGTAGACTTGGCATTTTTTTTTCTAGAAGCATCAAATGAAACAATCCAATTGTATTCATGTTCCCCACTGTAAGTGTCAAGAAGACTTAATACTTCCCTTGCTGAAATAACTTGTTTCCCCCGTTGCTCCCCAAATCAGACTGCATATTCAACATGCCCAGTGCTGCGGAACACGCAGTGTACCTGCTCGTAAAGGCCGAGGAACACCACCAACAAAAATGGTTTTTCGTGGGTCAAGAGGCTGTGAACCATCCATTACAAAATCACTATCACTAAGGTTCCAAGGCCGGATCTGAACCTATGGACAAAAAGCCTTTTTTTTTTAACCATTCACAATTCAAAGTATCTCAGTAATATAAATTAAAACAGTATCCTACAGAGAAGAAAACCTCTTTAATGGCTGTACTTTGTAAACTTGTTTTCTACTTGTTCAGCAACCATTTCTCAAATTGAAATGCTAACAAGCTCAGTTAAGACAGACCACTTGATCATACCAAATTTTACCACTTCCTTGTTACCCAAATTTCTGGGAAAAAAAAAACCCCTCACCCTCTACTTACGCATTTACTTAATCATGACCAAACTGTGCTGTACGAACCACACTGGTGCATACGTATCAACACTATTTGTGTTGTTCTAGGCGAGTGTAAGCACTAGACTAGCGTTATCTCAATGCAACAGGCTCCAGCGTGCAAAGCCGCGTGTTTATTTACTATGCAAAACTAGCTGCTTTATACTTGCCTACAGCTGGCCAAATATGAAGCACAGGATTATAGCAGAAGTCTCTCCAACTATTAACAGACTCACATCAGCCCCAAACCCATCTGTACTGATAATTTACAGTTCAATACCACGTTATGTTTTTTTTAATTTAATTTGTCTCTGTCAAAACATACTACATACGACACTCAGGCAATATGAATTCTACATTTTAATCAATAATAAGCGTAAAATACCTGTCTGGAAATATATTGGTTACATCAGCAATGGTGAAATTTAGCAAAACTTCTTCTAACAAAAATATGAACTGTAACTAGACTAAAAAACTTCATAATGTCTAGTTTAAAAATAAGTAAGCTGGTCTTCCCTTTGAGAACTTAAGGCACCATAAAGAAAATTAAACACTCTGAAGACATAAAAAAGGAAAAAAAGGCACCTGAAGAGAACAATTTCTGGTTATCATACAGGAATTGTGCAGGCCCTAACAATTCCACCTACCGGTTTGTCTTTGATAGTGGGGCTGGAAACACAAAGATAGAGCTTTCCATCTTCTTCAATACATGCATCAATCAGGGCCTGTACAGAGCTTTCATCTTGGAACAGCAAAAATGCATATCCTATGAAAGGGAAAATGAACACGTGACTTCATTTGTCTGTTTGCCTACAGGAGAGTAATTTAACCCAGAGTTATGCTTGGCACCACGTCATCATGCTACCATACACTAAGGGTCAATCTTTAAGGTGCTCACACACATTTCCAAGCCAGCCTCCTGCAAGTCCTCTGCACTGACATGATGGAAAGCAGGGAGCCTGCTGATCAGCACACTTGCTCCCCACTTCCTTTAAAAAGGGTAAGCCAGCAGCATGAACTGAACAAAACCCACAGCTGTAGAGGCAAATCTGCCAAGATGGTTGTTAATATCAGGTACGAATCCTTCCCAGCTTCTGTGGAGGGCATTTCATCCCTTTAAAGAGGGCTAGTCTTGACTATTACAAAAATGAAGAACAACAGGGAGAGAAAAAGGAAAATGGAATAAAGTAAAAACAGGAGTTTAAGGAAGAATTCTTTTAGTGCAGAGTAACTGTAACGCCACTTTCTAAATTCCACCAGTTTATAATAATCCCAAGGATTCAAGTTTTTCCCTCTCAATACTGGGTCACCAAAATGTTGTCTAAAATAGAGTCTTATCAAGAAAAAATATACTAAAATGCTCCTATGTTATTGGTTATCAGACATTTACCTTTAGGAGGAAAATAAGATTTGCTCTCTGCCTTGTGTGGCCAGTCTACAATTAAAGGTCCAAAGCGACGAAAACTAGCAGTGATCTCATCTGTGAAAAGAGAAAGGAAGAGGCACAAATTGAAATTGAAATAAAACTGAATGGAAGACATCTAAAGACACTGATTTCGGGTAGCTTCATCCTATAAATAAACATTCTGTGACCCTAAAGGTTCAGCAGCTCATAGCAGTGCTTACTAGCTGATGGGGAATCTTTATGACCAGTCAGAACATCCATTATAAAACAAGACAGGACAAAGATCAAGCCTTTCTTTCTACTGATGATCATAAATAAAAGCATGTAACCCACCAATTTGCAGAAATGGATTCACTGCATTTATACAGCTATAATAACCCAGCTTCAACTATTCTCCCACAAAGAGTTTAGAGACAATTTGCTGACTTGCTAGTAAGCAATCAGCTCTGCCGATATGACTTATAATTGCAGAAAGACTTGGAAAAAATGGACAATCACAAGACCCAGCCATGCTTGTTCATACCACATGCTAGTGACACATGTGCAATCACTATCTGAGCTCGACCTCAAACTAACAGAGTAAACTGGCAGGACACAGTTTTGTAATTTTATAGGAGAGAGCGTATCACTATATCAAGAAGCAATTCTTGCATCCATTTAAATTCTGCCTCTGACCTCAGATTACTGGTAGAGATTTGCATATGCTAGCCCCACAGAAGTCTAGTTTCAATTGAAATTGAGCAATTATTCCCTTTTCCTTCTCCACAAACACACTTGAACCATCACTAGTTAAGTTTCCTGAGTAAGAATTCGTCATTAAAAAACTGAAACAAAAGAACAACTTTCACATTGCTGGAATGTCATCTAAACTGGCACGCTGCTCAGCTGTGTTCTGTTGATGGTATTACACGGCTTTCTATATTAGGATGCTTTGTTGGGGGTTTCTAATACACAGTTTAGAGGATTTTCCCCATCCTCAAATTTGGTTAGAAATCTGAAAAGGTGTTACTAATTATGCCTTTTCCAGTTTGTTTACATTCTTTGATGGCATTGCTAATGAAATAGCAATTGACAATCCACTGCTCCGACAGCTTCTCTGTGCACTGCAGATCATCAGGAAGATATACAACAATGGTCACGTGTCAAGGTTACATGCTGCTGCTGAAGATACAAACCAAGGAGAACAATATTTACAAGGTATCTACTCTTAATATAGATCTCCATTTAGAACAGCACAACACAAATTTCATGCTGAAGCCCATACATAAAATGCTTTCTAGAAACAGGACCAGAAAAACCTAAAAAACTCAGCTGTGATGTAGATTTTAGCTTGTGTACTCCTAATTCTAATTCACATTTGTGCATTTAACAGGAAGAACACTGACAGAAACAAATGAAAATTTCAAGCCACCCTCCTAGCAAAGGTTTAGGAAGAGTCCTATTCTTAAATAACTAGGGTCCACAGAGATCAAACTATTCCCGTGCTCATCTGCTTTTAAAACCACAAAGGTGTCAAAAGTTAAAAAACAAGCAAAACCCCAAAAACAACAAAGAAAAAGATACCATATGACCATTCTTTCATATAACACCATGTCATATCTGACCTTTTAACAATAAAGTAGCTCTTATGCTTGACACGGAAGTCAGGGTGTCATGTCACAGTAGTATATACTGCAGTGCATTACAAACACTCTGTGGGTACTAAAATGATTCTGTGATTAAGAAAAAGCAACTTTTCAGACTTACAGTTGCTGTAGCTCTTTATAAATGCCATCTCAGCACATTCATACATAGAGAATACAGAATTCTGGTGAAATGAAGCTTCACAACACTCATGCACGACTTTTTTTTTTTTTCTTTAATAACAACTGCAGTATTGTGTCACCTTTGTCTTATATGATGGACCCACCACAAATTCCTGGCTCCTCACTGTATGCAACTGCCTCTGCACAGATTCATTCCTGTCTCAGTCCTTGCCATGCCCACGTTACCAGCTACCACAGGACACAATCACTGCTGGAAACAACTTCTGAGAACTACATATAAGCATACAAAGAGCTATGACTTACCTATGCTATACAAAGTTTACAAAACTACTAGCAATACTTTTCCTACTACTGGCTTCTGGTGCCTATAAAATGATTGCCATGTATTTATGAGTTTCAACAAGTGATATTTACTTGTTTATTTTTGCACCATTATCCCTTTTTTTTTTACAATTTTTATACTGTAAGAAGTCAGTTAAATGTGTGGTAACGCACGATTTTGTTCTTTAATGACAGAACAATGCTATAGCCTAAACTATCTTGAATCATCTCACATTTGCCATGGACTGAAAGTGGTAATATGCAAAGAGCCATTTACATATAAAAGCCTTTCTGTAGAGTTTGGAAAACAATCATTCATGAGCTAACAGACAAAAGGTTTCACACCACAGCTTTGTCATCAAGCCAGAAAAAGCTTTTCTGGATAAGATTCTCTGGGCGTACCTTCATCAATATCTGGTGGCAGTCCCCCAACAAAGACTTTACGTGAATACCGTTCCACTCTTTCTCCATTCTGATGGGAGAAGCAGTGAGGTGATCCTAAACCACTGTGAAGAGTCTGATCCCCACGTCCATCATCCAAGAACCCGTCTTCCATTGGAAACAGTGAAGACTGACCTAAAAAGGAGGTTAAAGAAAAAAAAAAAAAGGAAAAAAACATACTAACAAAGCACACACAGTTTATATAATTAAAAAAAAAATGCACTAGCTGCTACATTAGCACTAAAACTGTTCGCAATTTTCCCCTTTAATGAGCAGTTACATTCTCAATTTCATATGACCTTTTAGTTTTCAATATCATTCAGTAAATCGAATGCATTATTTCAGAGAAGATTGCTACCTTCTTCATAACTGCACTACAACTGATGAAGAATTGAAACAAACCCGAATTTCTAATGGATGCTCAAGTTGACTGTCTTCCATAATATTTCATGTTGCCAATTAAATTTCTTTTTAAAAGGTGTAAAATCAGAAGAGAATATAAGCTTTTTCTTCCCTGAGACTTTCCCAATAGCAGACATCACTAAAACCTAAGCTGTATATATAATTTTCAGAGAAGAGCTTCTTACAATGAGTAGATATAATTTCATGGTGCAGATGGGAAAATAAGAATTCTATCAGCTAAATATATTTAACATTTTAATTACCTGATATCAAAACATACCATAAGCCACCCACTTGTAAATTACAAAAATAACCTGATAAAAACAGGAAGATCCACTGCAATTTACCGCAAATGAAGACTGAAAACTAGGCAATACTGTGTCATTCCTAGAAGCAAGTTTACTTAGATGTTACAACAGAGTTTCGTTAATGGACTCACTCTAAGAGAAAATGTTGTAAGCATGCTTCCCCTCACAGCCCAATATTCTATGATAATCCTTTACCATAGATTTCTTTAATAATATTTATTACTTTTAAATAAGATTCTTTGATTTATAAATGCAACTGTTTAACATCATAAATAGAGCACACAAGCTGATCTCTTCCATGAATTCACCCTTTAGTTACAGTACTCAATATCTAGGCAACAAACTGAATAGACTTCTACTCATTTAAGGAGCAATTTGGGAATAAATAAATATATATAGGGAAAGTAAACACATAAATGAGGTGTGCTACAAGTTTTCGGATATATTTCCTTTTACCTATGATGTGATATACTCTAATTCATTACAATCTACCACAGTAATGTATTGGTAAGGTTAATTTATCTTGCTCTTCCTTCTTTCCTCTGAAATACATTGATTTTTAAAAAAGAAAGCATCTTGAAAACAGAAAATTTGACCAATTCAAATATCCAGACATTTTATATGCAAAAATCAAACAGCTAACAAGGGGGGGGGGGGGGGATACAATAAAACCCACAGTCCATAGAAGTTACACAAATAAAAAATGGAAGACTCTGTCATCTTGCTTTATTTGAAATTCCAATAATCCTTGTACACCTTTCATTAAAATAAAAGTCAACTATAATCAAACCTATTTCTGTAGCTAGACAATCCTGGTTCCTACTATGATAACAATATTGAAACGTAGACTGAAATGTTATTTTGTCTTCCCCTAATGAACTGATACACGTCATTTGTTTCACCTCTTAAGATCCCAGTCCTGCAGGTACTGTTGGAAGGGATCAATTCTCCATACCTTACATGTAACCTTTTCAGGTTGATCAGCATTACCACTGCTGTTAGATAATTCAACATGCATGCTTGCAGGATCTGGTTCTTTAACCTAACAGGCCAGGATGTATATTCGCTATGGTCTATGCTGCATCAGGGAAAGCATCAGCACTCAAAAGAACCAAAATAAACTTCTCCAGCATTGGCATTCATAGCATACCCACAACCACAGCAACGTAGCCCTTCAGTCCACTGTAAGGACTGTGATCATTTCAGCCTCAATACTACTGCTGTGAAGTACTACCTAATTCAGTTAAAATGTTTATTTATCGCATGCAGACTATGTAAACTGTTGTGAAACTGATCCTTTATAAACTTAAATTTTGGAGTTTGCCCTCTAGTAACAACTTAATGTTATTTCTCCCATGAGACATTGTCAACATTAGAAAATTAAATAGGAATATTGTTACCTCGCCTTCTCCCATATGTCCTTGCTGCATGTTAAATGAGAAAGAAAACAGCCTTTCAATCATTGTTATAAGGACCAGAAGACCTTGTTTTATCGCCTTTATACTAACTCAGTGCTTCTCAAGCCTTTTCACACTCCAGGTCATTTAAAATGGTGTTCACAAGCTGACCTCCCCCACCACCCGCAATACCATGCCTTCCTTACACCATCTCTGTCACTTACTGATAAAACATGTTGATAACGAGGCTGACAAAGTGTATCTGTTTACTCAAAGAGACTTGTTTGAAAAGAATTTTAGTTCCTAATTTGCACATTTATCTTCAATCTATTCCTTAGTCCTCTGCTGGGTGTATGCCTACAATTAAATTTATCTTTCCTCGTGCACCAGGTCTCCTGACACATTCTGCTACATCCCATGCTCTCTACCCTCCCAAATTCAAGCATACTCTTAACACTGAGCTTCATCTGAACTGTAGGAAACGACCTAACACAAGGAAAGCGGAGGACTATTGTGTTAAATTTATTTTTGAAATTAGGTTGCTATAACAGCTTTGCACAACTCGCCGAATCCTTGGTTGAATTCCTACTGGCAAATAAACCTGAAAAACTTAAAAGTCACGGAGAAAGGTCTGGGCCACTAAAACGGCCTTTCAGACCTCCTGCACATAGTGTGCACCAGTCTGGGTTCTCTCACACTAACTTCATACTTTGCTGTAATTGTTCGACAGTTACCCACTGCTTCCTACTTCTCGTTTTCCAAAACAAATCAATTCTACCACTAAAAAATACAACATTTTTCTGTGCTGGCTTCCAGAATCCACTGTCAGAATATGGCCAAACTTTCTAATCAAACTTGCACATTCTTTCTCTTTTAATCTCATTAAAATCTAAAAGCAAGCCAACTGTTTTCAAAACTTGGATTCTCCTGGCAAGTACTATGAGAAACTCTGAGCACATCATGCATTTTATTTTGCTTCCTCATTTAAAACTGAGACTGACAATTAGTTTAAACATTTAAATATTTGTAAACCACAACAAAACAGGAGATGTTTCCTCTTTCAAAATAAAAATTCTATCAATCCAATTTACTTCACAATTATTTAACGTCTGTAAGATCATTTTAATTCTCTGATCTTTTGCTGATAGAGATACTCATAATTAACACCAAGAATACAAAATAACAAAGCCCTAGTCTTCAGACTGCAGCATATTCTCCAGTGTTCACACAGGCGCTGGCTTTACTGGAGAATCGTAAAGGCTGAGGGCCTTTGCAAGTATAATGCTTTCATGGTAATCTTTTATTTAGAAATCCAAGAAGCTCACGTAGTCCTCAAAGCAGAAAGTTTTAAGGAACCTGTCCTTCATGGAAAGCTATCAGCAATCTTACCACATTTCTGACAAGGCTCAGAAGCCTCTGCACATTTTAGAAAACGTTAAGCACTTTCAAAAACAGCTCTGCCTATAAAGCCATAAAAATCTTGCTTGTGGTTTCTAAATTACTAACAAAACCACACAAACTCCTTCACTTGGTACACCCATTCTTGGCAACAAAGCATGCAGCACAGATATGATTCCCACTGCAGATCTGTGACCACAATTTAGGTCAGCAGACTCCTCACTGCTTTGCCACCTGTGTCACTTCAAGGCAATAGGATTTTTCTCCTTTACTAGTAGGGAAAAATCCAAAAAAAACTCAGCCAGCAGCTAGGAAGTATTTCCAGTGCCAAATACTACTGAAGAGGTTTTCAGAATCAAATACTAAGATTGTATTTTCCCCTTCATTTGATTCTTATTTTCTGCATTTGCTTCATCTAACCCACAAAATACCAACACTTGACATTTCAAAACATTTCTCAGGAGCCAGTTTATAAACTGCTCCAGTACAGAACAGATACAAACTTTCCCTGCTCACTGAATTCAGAGCTCATCACACGCCATTAATTTCACACAATGCAATACACAACACAAACTAAAGAATGCTTTTTTGGCAGGCCAGGAGGACAGCTAACTGTGATTTACCAATTCTGTGTCTGGCTTTCGTAATTTCATATTAAGATAAATCTTTGCTACAGGAGTACCCTACCTAAGCTGTAACATAAATGAAGCCTTAAGGTAACTTATCAAGCAGAGAAAAAGATTTAATTCTGATGATCAGGATGCTTGCCTATCCCCTGCTGAGCAATGAGGCAACTACAACGTTGGTTTGAATTCCTCAATCCCGTTTTAACTCTCCCCCTTTCTTCAACATTTCAGATAACTGCATAAAGGGTCTAGGACAGATTTACTAATCTCACAAGACATTTGAGCAAGGATTATATTACAAAACCTAAAAAATACAAAATGTTTATGCAACCAATTCAGCTGCTTATTAATAGCCTATGCAGAGGTATTTTTCTGATAACGTGTCTGAGATTTAAAATGCTATTACCTGCTTCAATTATTTTGTCACCTCAGTCCTTCCTGCAATACTCCTCCCCATATAAGAAATAAAGAAAGCCAATGATCTTTTGCAAAAATCTGCTTTTACTGTCTTTTATTTTAAGGAACTTAATGAATAAGAAACACATTCAAATTTTTGTGTCTTCACTTGAGACACTTAATGGGCCCCTGCCCATCTCTCTCCTTTTTTATTTTTTTAATCAAATTTTTTTGTCTAACATACCTCCAAATAAATGTATTGCGCTTTCTTCTCTCTATAGGATGCACCAAAAAGACTGTTGTGCACAATCACACATGCAATTCTGTATAAAGTACACAGTTCCCAATGACAAAGATATTCTGCTGAAGGGACACGAAAAATGTATGAAGGAATCCTACAGCACTCAAACACCAAAACTCACTCCAAGCTTGTCCTGCAAAAAGTGTGCCCAGGCTGAAACACCTAGTGCTCTTTATTGGTTCTTGCTGCCTTCCAGTCTGCAGGGTGGTAGCAATTTCAGGTGTATTTTCTGCCATTAACTGTGGAATATTTACATGAAGAGGTCAGCTCAGGAGCAGACTGTTGAAAGCAAAGGGACCAGCAAGCAGGAAGATCTCTATCTCTAAGGCCACGTTACAACTAGGCAAATTATACAAGCATCCATAGTTAGTATTAACATCATAAAACCATGGAAAGGACAGAGTAACTGAATGCTCAAAGTTAAATTACATTCGTACCCTCCTTCTCACTACCTTGCTCTAGTTGTTTGACAGCATGCAAAGACTAAGTTAATGTAGTAATACCTGTGCAGTTCTGTACCTAACTCATTCTTTATTCCAAGAGCTCCTCAAGGCAGGGATTCTGTTCTTTACCTTGGCATAGGGGCCAATATAGTAACACACTGCCATCTTGTACTTCACCCATTGCCACGCTCTCATTTCTTTCTTCTCAAAGACCAAACCAGATTAGCTTCATGAAGGAGTTCCAAGGAATTTCAAGTTTCTATGCGGACTAATCACTGAAGCTACCAGATTTAAAGGGGACAAATATTCACACTGACTTTTTACGTAACCTGACTGTGAGAACAAGTGAGACCCAACCACAGCCTTCTACCAGGCATTAGCTCTACCACCAAGACAGCTTCCCACCAACCAACTTCAGGAAAGCTAGGAAACTTACGTCAATTTGCATATACTCTTTCATATTCTACACCACTCATACAGGCTCTAGGAAAAATATCCAAGCTGAACACAACTTTGCTGAAGTGATTCCAATTTCATAAGCTTTCATGAATGAATTAATCATTTTAACCGCTGATTTTTAGGGACAAAAAGTGACAAACAAGAACCTGTGGTACAAGCAAGGGAACCACTACAGGGGATATGAGCTACAACTCTTGCAAATGAAAAGAGTAGAAAGGAAAACAAAGCCTCTATACCATCACCAGCCACTTGTTAAATATTATATAAATGCAGAAAAGTGTAAGAGTTCAGATTTTTAAAAAAAGGGGGAGTGAATAGGTTTTCTCTAAGACTATACTGAAACCTTTCCATATTACTTTAGAAACTTCTAACTGTAGATGGTCATAGGTGGCCAGTTTCTTATGCTGGAAGGAAAGTATGATCAATACACAAAAGAGTTTCAAGCTTTCACTGAAACTATTTATGCTGCTAGTCATTTTTCTTCTCCTAAAGAGAAGATAGGGAGGTAATCTGGTGCTGGTCTGTCTTTTGTTTAACTTGGGACTTGCCAAATTTCACAGGATTAATTCTAAATGTGAACTAGGTATCTTTGAATCTAATATAGAAAATACTTAGGGTTTCATATGTTTTATTTTTAAATTATAGAAAAATATTTGAAGTACAATCTAGTTTTACCATTCCAACAGCAAAGCCTTATTCTGAAATTATTCTACAGCGAACTATATTTTGTAATTGTAGCCAGATTGACAATGCTGTGCACAAGGCCATTAAAATATGAACTATTGTATTTTATTACCTTTTTACTCCTACTACTCCCTGAGGGCAGGTAGGGTTGATTATACCTCAAGAGTTAGATTTTATCATCACTTCATGTTTCACAACACATTTCATATGCAATACATGGACCAGATGTTTCTACCACAGGTAACAGTACATTTCACCAAAAGTTCTGTAAGGTCACCTCAAGCCCTATTTCACTAGTGAAGAATGTAATTGTATCCTTAACCAAACCAAAAGCAGAAAAATGAAAACTATAAAAAATATCTATATTTAACCTACCTTTGGTTAACTTATCTCTATATATGAAGGAGCAATTCAGAGACCAAGACAGGTATTTTCAGAGGTATATATACTTTCTCAAATTAGAACATTAAAACTGTACCTACCTATATGTATTACACAGAAAGGTATTTTTTCCTATTTAAAAGAGCCTTATAACTGAAGTCTTAGATTACATTTTCAATAGGGAAGCAGATAGTGTTATGAAGTGTTGCATGGCAGGCAAAAAAAGTCCTGGGTTTTATACATTCCTTGATTTTTGTTCTAAAATATCAAGGACAAAATGCTTAGGCTACAGTTCCATGATTGTTAACGCAAGACATGCACGTGTGCAAAAATTTGCCCAGTTCAAGCACATAACCTCATTTTTGTCAAATTACCCTGACCAAATGATACATTGACTGTGGAACAGGCGCCAATGCATGGAAAGAGCGGCTCAGACACGTGATACCTGATCCAGGATAAATTCTGTCAATATAGAACAAATTAATCAAAATTTTAACAAATCTACACTGACAGTGAACTTACTGCGTGACAAAACTTTGTGTCTTACACTCACAGCCATCTTTACAGTATTGTCAAATGTAATCCCCATTTTAAAAATTGTTTTCAAAAATAAGCTACTAAAAAGGGATATGAGAGATGCCCTTTTTTGTGGATTTCAAACACTGACTTCAAAGAGCGAATAATATTCAAAGAGTATTTTCTTTTTCTAAGACAATCTCACAAAAATTAAATACCTGTATATAAACACATCTGGAGAATATCTATGTGTCACACTTAGCAACGTCAAAGTCGGCATGAAACCACAACAGTAGACTACATTTGGCCACACAGTAAAATCAAGGATTAACACCTTTGGAAGTACTGATTCTGCAAAAATAAATTGGCAGAGATGCCACAGCATTTTTTCTAAAGCCAGATGCCTGAAGACAAGTATTTACCCATTCCTTCTATCAAGAACGCTAACAAGATTAAGTTTCTGGTGTTCTGTAGCATTTCAGTACAGGTCTGACTAGACTCATTTTAAATTCCAGGTCACTGTCACAGAACACAACCAACATACACAAAGCAAACAGGTTTCTTCCCTTCTAAAACACTAAAGAGAATCTACCTATAAAAACCTTCCATCGCTGGCGCTTCTGATGGTAACACTGTTTTACCTATTATGCTGAATTAATTAATTAAATTCACATGTTAAAAAGGTAGAACCTGACTACGATATAAAGCAGATTATCAGCATAATAATTTACAATAGTTTTATTGTTGACAACTTTACACAGCAAAAAACCAGGGGGAGGAGGGGGAGAAAAGCTGAGAAACAGTGAAAATGAAAGCTACGATTTCCAAGGCTTGTGAAATGAACTTCAAGTTTTTAGACTTTAATCTGCCTAAAGCAAAACTGTCTCGCTGAAGAGATTGTGCAGTTATATTAAGAAAAGAATAATCTTGGGAGAAAAAAATCCCATTAATGTCTCTCATTCCCATTCACTGCACAAACCCAGCTGCAGTGGCACTCAAGAGGCACTGCCACTGCGCGACCCAGGGTGGAAAGGCACAGGTGCTTCCAGCTCAGCACTGTTCAAGTCCACCTCCCTGAGAGGCCCAAGGTAAGTCCTAGATGGGGCAACTGAGACAAGAAGTCCTAGACGTGCTTCCAGCATGCTATTCAAGCACAAGTCTGAAGGTGAAATGGGGGGGGGGGGGGGGGGGGGGAAGGAGGGAGGTTAACTATGAAAACACTGTGGTTCGGTATGTGTGAGAGCTTTCAAAACCACCATTATTATTCCTTTACTGCTGATGCTCTGGGTAGCCTGTTCGGTATGTGTGAGAGCTTTCAAAACCACCATTATTACTCCTTTACTGCTGATGCTCTGGGTAGCCTGCCATACCTAACAGTGCCACACAGACTGAACCTCAAGAAGATGATCTTTCATACATTTCAACAACCACTTAACTACTCATGAAAGGTGACAAAAGTCAGCCTCACTCCTCTCAAAAACACAGAAGCTTCAAAGCTAACTTTGAAGTTTTCTTCACCGTCAAACAGAAGAATACAGAGCTATCTTCTCCTAAACAAACCTGCTATAAATCCAAAATGTGACTACAGCTTCATCTACAAGGTATCAATACTTTTTCTGTAATTCCAATTACTTTACACTGGGTTACTGCAAATCAATTTAAGTGGACCCCTTAAGTATCATACATATTTGAATATAACACTTCTCTCTCCTTCACGAACCCCCACCAGGGTCAGAAATAACAAACCAAAAGCAGAGAAACAAATCATGGAGCACAAACCTCTGCTGGAGACTGGATGTTAACTGGAATTACACTGAACTTCATTTTATATTAATATATGACTTCTGGAGGATAGACAAACAGTTATAAAAACATCCAATTTTTTCCTTAATACATCTTCCAGTTTATGGTATGAAATAATTGGCAGCATTTATCTTTTGAACACTTGAACTATTACTATATTATCTTTAAAAATAAGAAACAAAAGGCAGTTTGCAACTGGGAGAAGAAAAAGCATCACATAGCTTTGCCAGCAAAGAGCAAATCAGGTTATCAGCCATAGAACTACTTCAAATGTGGTAACTTCAGTAAATTCCAAAACACTTACTAACAATGGACTTTCTGACAGAAGGAAAGAATGGGATGTCATATAAAATAAAATCTAACTAGAAATTTTTAGCATAAGTGACAAGAACAAATTATTGAACCCACTATAGAATTTATTGAACAACTTCTGAAAACACATGGAAAAGGTACAAAAACTTCACAAACCACCTATTCACAGTCATGGTTCATATGCACTGTGCTCCGGGATTCTTTATATGTAGCACTTTGCCTCAAGAGATGCTGGGATTTGCCTATAGAATCACACCTATACCATGAATTCTGCCCAGCTTTGATGAATAACCTGAAATGTAATTCCTGCATGTGACTTGCAAGAGCTGCATTTACACTGCCACATACTTAACACACTGTGAGATTTAAAACTAGAGTTCCTTAAGAACAGTAACAGGTTTAAAGCTACTTATTTTTGTCTGTGGAAGGAATGATCACAAGACAGCCTGCAATGCAGCATGAGGGTTTTGTTCCCTTTTTAAGCATCCTCTTACTTCACTCCCAAGCAATAAGGAAACAGTAACACAAGCAAGTCAACATGCAGCACGCTCACGTCTCTGAGGCATAATGTTTTCCCATTTTTAATTTTTACAGTAAACAGCAGAGATAAGGCACTAATTTTTCCAGTAATATACCTGAAAAATCTGTACTATACACTTGTCACATCCAATCCAAATGGGAAGAGAAACTGAAAACTGTACTTTAAAAGAATCAGTACTTCATTTCCTCTGTGTAGATTCAAAATACAGGACCCGGCACCACACTATTTATTCTAACAATTTAAAATGACACATGAACAACAAAGACGTTCTTTAGAATGCCTTCAGAAAGCTATTCCTATCTCCCTCATCATTTGTGTGCTAACATTAATGACAATATGAAGATTTCAGTGTCACACTACTATAAATTACTGGGAATTTATTAATGGATTATAAATTGTTTTATATATTTGATTTTATCTATCACAAATATCCCCACATTCCATACACAAAATTTATCCTTTTCTCGTACCTACCCAATCTGACTGCTGAGCTGGGATTCTTGTTAATAAGATTTCTAAGTAAAGCTGAAGGAGCACCACTCCCTGCACCTCTAAAGACACTCGATATCTGCATATCTACAGACAGCAGGTGACTGCTCCACTCACCTTAAATCCAACTATTAACATTATAGTGAAGTAAAAAAAACCCACCACCCAACCAAAAACCTAGCATCACAGCTATCCATCTGCATTACACCAAATAGTACATTAAGCCAATATGGATAAATCTACTGTAAGATGTATTTTAAGATTTGCCTCATCAATAGTTCTTATCATTCTACCTAATGCTGAATTAAAATAAGTAGATACTGAATACACAAGTTCTATATGTGTCACCATGCTTTCTCGAAATACCTTAACTAACTGATGCAAAAATCAGATCTCAGGCTGCTGCATAGTTACTCTTGGATATATGCAAAGACTGTTTCTGTTACGTTTCTGTTATGAGTTTCCTACGAGCTTGTTCCCCTTTACACGTACACCTCATCTGTCACCTACTTATCTTCCCTCAAAACTCATCTCCATCTCATTATACCTCCCATTTCTTCTTTATCTTCAGGTTTAAGAATAAAGCACTTCAGGCTTTTTCTTTCTACTCCTTTCCTGCCATTTCTAGCCTGATAAACATGATGGTAGAGTATGCAAAGCGTGGCTAACATCACCAAACAAAATTAACAAAGTGAGCAAAAGACAAAAGACAGGTAGTTTCAGCAGTTTGGGAGGGAAGGCAGGCAAGCCCTCTGTCTTCTAAAATAAGGCACAGACACTACTCACGGAATACAGCTCCAAATTAAAGGCTGCTTTGAAGATGATCCAGAATGGTCAGAGATTATCAAAGCAAGAATTCAGAAAAGGAAAAAAAGAAAAAGAAAAAAACCACCAACACCCCCTAAAAAAACCCATTTGGTGGATAGTGACATTAAACAAAGCAGAAGATTAAACACATTTCTAAAAAAAAAAAAAAAGGATGGAATTAATTTAACAAAGATAAACTTAAAAAAAAGAAAGCATGAAAACCTTAGAAAGGTTTTAATCAGATTAGCAAGGCTGCTGTCATGGAATTCAGCACAATTTTGTTGGCTGTAACACTTCTGAGGATCAAATCACTAATCTAGCCATGAAAATTTTTAGCAGTATTTCAATGTTTTTTAAAAACATTTTTTGTGTTTTAAAAATCTAACTGCCATGTCATTTGCAGCACATACATTCCTAGGAAATATCTTGTCTAAGGACTAGGAGAGGCATTTAATTTTCCATACAGACTCTGGAGATGGGAGGGCATAGCAAGAGGCCTGCCTATGAGAAATGTTTCAAGACTGGACAAAAAAAAAAGTTGGTCTCATGCTCCAATGAAGTTAACAAGAATCCTAACACTGATTTCAAAGCTGGACCAGTATCAGAAAAGCCTGGGATATTTGTACTGCTCTGTGGTGGTAAGGGAAGGAATTTCCTGGCCTCAAAGGGTGGTTAACATTAATGCCATCTAGCTTATTGCTCAATGGCTCCAGTTTAGACAGACAGCATAAATCAAGGTGTTGCTCTTCCTCAGCTGAATTAATACCCTGCCTCAAAATCCTTCAGTAGTGAAGTATAAACATCTAGTTGTTTGACATCAGCATTATCAAGGCCTGTACTTCTATAAAAACACAGGTATTACCAAAAAAGTTTAATCCACTCAGTAATTCTTGTGTAAAAGCAGTACCAGCATAGGTAACCAACAGCATCAGCTTCCTTATTTTATTCCAATACTATATTTAACATAATATATATTTAACATAAGTCAAACTCGAGCTCTGAATGCAGTTCCAAAGGCCCATAAATGTCAACACTTTGAAAAATTCCCCAAACTCTAAGCAGCACCATAACCTACAAACTACTTCCTACACACTTGAAATTAAAAATATCAGTAAATCCAAGCGAATTAACTTAATGCCAAGAGTAATTCACCTCTTCCAACTAATGTTTTCATTCATTGAAAACAAATACTAAATGTAGTGCTACATTTCAGTATAATTTGGATTCAGCTATAATTTCCCACATTATTCCAGATGATTGCAAAAATGTTTACTGTATCATCTTAAATGTTGCACCCCTGTCTTAGGATTTTTGCAGTTTTCAGCATAAGAGAATTTGCAGCAAATAGTAAAATGAACAGCAGTAACTTAAACTACTGCTTTATTTTTTAAATCATATGCATCAATGTACATGGATACAAATGGATTAAATTATTTATTAGGTAACACATTATCTTTTCTGAGATAGTATAAATGGGTCTTGACTTTTCACAGTTGGTAACAGAAAATTAAGGTGCCAAAGTCAAGGAATAATCAGGGGGAAAAAAAAATCTCATAGTCTTTAAATTACACTCTACCTTTGCCCCAGGGCAGTCTGTGTTCCAGTCCACATGTCTTCCAAAGAACAGGCAAATTCTCGTTTAATTTACGCTTGCCTAAATGCTGCCAATCCCAGACTGCTACAAATTAAACCCCTTTTTTTAAACTGAACCCATTTTCATACGTCATACAGTGCCACAAAACTAGGCAATCATTCGCTAACAGCAATTAGTCTATTTTCAAGACTTTAACTGTCAAACCCACCCTGTGTACACCCATGTTCCCTCTCCTGCTACACAAGCAACCCACCCCCAGCGCACTCCCACTGCTGACGGGCCTGTGGGTTTTGCAGGTGAGGAATCGCAAGCCTGAATTATGCGGGGGGGGGGGGGGGAGAAGAGAAGAGAGGGGGGCCCGCCTGTGACTTTAAGAGTACAGCCATATTAAAAAGCCTCCATTGTTTAATACTGTTAGGTATTAATGGTGTTAAGACAAACTGAGAAGAGCATGCAGACTTCAGCACGCCTTCAGGAAGCACAACACAAACAGTGACCTTTAAAGCAGAGCACGATCCAAAGTTTCTGGAACCTGCACCTGAAGGTAATACTCTGCAGGATTTTCCTCTCCCCCCTCCCAACTACAACAGAAGTCGTGTCAACTTGCATCAGCTTGCAAATACAGCAGAGGTACGGCTACAAGGACGAAGCAAGGCATGCGGCCGCCCATCGCTGGGCACAGCCCTAAAACGAGCAACCGCGCTAGGAAAGCGAAGATACCTCGGAGTGCGAGCTCCTCGTGTGCCGGCGCTGCGGGCCCCGGGACTCGCAGCCGCCGCCGCTCCGCCGCCGCTCCGCCGCGGCCCGGGGCACCCAGCCCAGCCTCCGGGATAGTCCACGCAGGCAACAACGGCAGGGGGGTTTCTAGCCCCCCTCCTTTCCGAGGGCCCCCTCTAAAGCAGAGAGCGGCCGTGCGGAGCGGGGGGCTGGCTTTGACCACGCAGTGTTTTCAGCTGTGTTTCGCTGGGCTGCCACTGCAAAACGTTTCTCTTGGCCCGGCCCGCGGTGCCAGCGGCGCTCACCTCCGCGCGGGAGCCTGTGGTAGTGCCAGGTGAGACCCGGCAGCCACCGCAGGGGCCGCCTGCCAAACGCGTCCCCCCCGGCGCGGGGGCTTCAGCTGGGGCTTCTCCCTGCCTAGCCTCGTGGTTTTTTGCAAGTTTGAGGCATGATTTTTTTCCTCCCAAATCAAATTTTGTCTTTTAATCCCAATCAAATTAAGCATCTCTCGCAAAGAAGCGTTTAATTTAAGCCACAAACCCGAATGTCAATTTCAATCGGAAAGCTGGAAGTTTATTAGAAAACAGCCAATGAATGTAAAATCATACATTATGTATGGTTGTGCTTACTTTATGTAAAGGTAGAATCCAGTCTATGGTCTGATTCAGTATTTATTAATAGCTGATTTCTGTTCATCCTTGTTGCCCAGGTGATTTCATTTTCATACTAGATGGCTGGCTGTTCCTAAACAAAGGCTCTGGTAAACCCCAAATACTGGAGAGCTGGGGATATATCAACACACTTCAATTGCTAAGAGGGGAACTGGGGGGTAAAAGAAGCACACCAAAAGACTAAAAAATGAAAATATGGAATATTGCCCCAACATTTTGATTATTAGCTGCATTTGGAAAGAAAGCATGCCCTTACTTGTTAGTAGCAGTTCTAATACTCCTACTCTGACCAACTGAAAATAGTGGCTTGCAGCAGGAATGGAAGCTGCTCTCATACAAAATTCACACGGACTGTGCTTCCCCGTCACAGCTCTGCCAGCACAGGCTGTGGTTTACTGCTATTAGACCTGGTTCAGGCTTATTTTGAGATAGTAAAACAATTGGGTTTCCTCTTAATTAACGTGCACTCAAGTCTGCAAATCCCATTAGCCTTTCCTGGTGACTGCATAGGAGGTAAAATTCAAGAAGATCCCAAGTAGGAAATATTCACCACAGTAATTCATTGACAGTTTCCAAAGACAATTAACGGCAAACTTTAATTGTCCACAAAAAATTGTCTACAGGCTGGTGCAGTAGGAATGAAAGGTTTCATGCATTTTATCCTTAGTTGGATACATTAAAAAGTTGCAAATGAGTAAGCCTTAGATCAGATTGTTCTGAAACAAGGCACACAAATGACATCAACCACTGATACTGGTCTCACAAGCCTGAGGCGCAGTTCCCCTGTGAAAGCTTGCTCACGTAAAGGAGGCAGCAGAGGCGTGAATATGACTGCAGCATCGGTACAGATGTACATCTGCCAGAGGCCTTTGCCTTTCAGAACTCAATAACTAGATCATTTAACTCTGCCCATAGACCAAGAGTAGGGAAGAGAGGTTGATCTTAGCCATCAACCTCAAGCATTCCTCATTGCTATGAAAACAAAGATGGTTTTAAAATTTTAAAACTTCAAAATCTATTATTTTACATTAAAATAGCTCAGATTTTGTCCTGCGCATATATAAAGGAGCACTTCCTTAAAAAAAGAATTGTAGCCTTTGTTATCTAGCCCTTGGCAAAAATTGGGACTGATTCTCACCAGATTCTCATTAATTTCTGGATGGTATTGGAAACCAAATTGCCTATTCTACTAAATTACTACGAACACATTGCATAATCCATACAGCTAGAAACAACTAGTTCAGTTTCTTATCTGATATTCAGAAAATGCTGTCAACTCTTTTGATCCCTTTCTTCAAAGAACATTTTATAAGGTTTACATACTTCCTTCACTTCTGAAATAGTTTTTCAGATCAATATTAAGAGGCTGATGATTGCTTTAAAAATAGGTATAACCACGTTCTTGCAGAAATCCTGAATGGTGCCAGTTCTCATCATTCTGGCTTTCTATAACTAAACATTAGAGCTGCTGTTTGACTCTCTCATAGGGTCTGTATGTATACTCTGACTTTACAATACTTCTAAAATCTTCCTTTTTGCACTTAAGTATGTTTAGTTTTTAGGGACTATTTCACACTTAACAGCAGTCATGCAGATACTGAGCTATTCACACCCAAATCTTACAGGAGTCCTTTGCAGTGCTAGAAGCAGATACACTGGCCTGCTTCTTTAATCCATTTCACCTTGCATAATTTCCAGGCAATAATCTTATATTCTGAACTGAGCCATAGGATATTTCAGTAATGAAACAATCTGTGGTTATAAAGTATTCAAAGACGTTTTGGTGTCACTTAACAAGGAAATATTTAGTCAATCTACTACTATTACAGTAATGCTCAAATTGCCATCTGGAAGACTCGGATTCAAAAATCAGTCTCTGGATCCCAGGCTCAGCTCACGAAGGCCGAATACATTGTAAAGAAGATGCAATTAGTCTCCAGGGAAAGGCTTCTGCAGGCTGTCATTGGCTCTGCAGCATGCAGCACACTCACTCATGTGGATAAAAATAACATATTGAAATGGCAGCTGCTCAGTAAAGGAAGAGGATTTGAGCAGGGATAAAAATATACCTTTAAAAGAGGAAAGAAAAAGGTAAAATGCCTATCAAAAGCATTAAACGGTAATACTGAATGTACTGAATCAATGACACTTAAGAGTCACCTTTGAACCTTAAGCAGGAAACACTATTTATTTCATGCAAGACAACCCAGGAACATAATCAGTGACCTAAACAAATCCAAGGCTAGCATAGCCTAATCACCTCAGTCAAGAACACACACTGTGAATGGATTTTGTTAAATTTTGAAGAATTCCTACTTACAATTTTATTACAGGGCACCAAACCTGCTGTTCTGAACATACCATGTGAAGACAGAAATTATTTCCAACAGACAGCAGGTTCTAAACCGTGACTGGTATTTATTACCGTGTTCATAGCCTAAGTTGTTTTGAAGGTATATTTTAACATCGTACCTTTTTCTCTTGAAGTCCATTACAATATGAAAGGGGTGGTGTTAGTGTTACACACTGAATTCATGTTGAGTCAGTATTAAAGCTTCTTGAAGACTCACAAGACAGCAGTGAGACCTATTAGATCATCTAAATTATTTCCATGCCATTCTGAGATTACTCTCTACAGTATGTTTTATTAGTGTCTTGCCCAGGCTATTTTTAAAGTCTCAAACCTAGAAGCTTTTCCTTTCTGAGAGTATCCAACTTTAGTTTAAAATCACTGTACGCGCTGATTAACCCATTTAAAATGCAAACCAAAAAAATTCTTATGGACCTGCTTATTTAACTGCAAGTCTTTGAAACGGCAAGCAAGATTTGAACTGGCAACCATAGTTTGTCATATTTTAAGATTTCTAGATGCAATGTTTTTAAAGATTGCCTTCAATCAGTTTAAAGATGAGGCAAGAAGACAGTGAAAACAGGAGAGATACAGAATCTGTTAAGACATAATCATACACTAACTGATATGGATGGAAATAAAACACAGAAGGCTTGTGATCACATGAGCCCTTCTTCACACTCCACTTGAACTATGTTCTGTACCAGCAAGTTACAGTTTTTTCCAGCTGTATCAGTTGGTTTAACTAAAGGTATTTCCTCTCCTTACAAATCCCGCCCTGCTTTATGGATGATCACTGCAGCATTACCATGACACAGTAGATGCTAGTTTGAATAAAGTTCCATTCTTAAGTATATTACAGCAACTAAGTTACTGTATGCTATGCCAGATAAGCTGCAGTCCAATTCAGTGTCCTGCATATTTCCCTATAAGCAAACGTAATGTTTTTGTGGAGGAAATTGTTGAAAAATGAGACTTTGCTGCAAAGTATTTCACATAGGCTCACTTGAATTTTTCACCTGTTTTGAAGCTTTTCCTTTATAGTTTTATAACTATTAACCATGAAACAGAACAATTTATAAAGAACAAATAATTCCCTGAGCAATACATGACTGATAATTACTGTGCTTTGATCAGTATGAAACAGCACACACAAAACTTTAGACAAACTATAGCTGACTCTGCACAGGAGATTAACAATCAAGCTCAAGCAGGAATTAACACGTATCAGAACTATACTTATTCTTTGCTGACACACATATTCCATCATTCTTAAAACATGGCAAGCGCGCAAGAATTTTTTTCAATTGAAAAAAAAAATTCAAAACATTTAAACAAAAAATCATAGTACTGTACAGAACTACCCTTGTGTAGTTGCTGAATATAAATACATATGAACCTGAGTTTGTTAAATTTAAAGAGAAATTTTGTTTGTTCTACAGCCATGTTCCCTTGGGTTGTTATCTTGCCAGATTTCAGTGGCTAAAACCTGGGCTGGGCCTGCCTGACAGTCGAACAGAAGGTCTCAGGGCAAATCTCACATGCTGCAGTCAAGGAAGGGGACCTGATTCTTGCTTTAGTATACAATGCTGGGGGCATAGGATGCTGCCAGACAGCATATAAACCCAATTAAACTATTACTACTTGTCATTAATAAAAGCCTGGTCGCCGCTACATAAGGAGAGAATGTATTTTGGTTTTTTAATTCATTTGGCATTACTTTGAGCTACATCAAGCTCTCCTTGTCATTTCAATAGAAAAGTGTATTTTTTTTGGTGTTTCTCATCACCCTGACTGCTGCATAGTACTGGGGATGTAAAATGCAAGCTGCATTTCAGACCACAGTGAATGCAACAAATGCAAGTTATTGCCAGTTTATCAAAGGTCGGTCTTCTGAGCAAGAATCACTACTAAAACAAGTCAGATTTCATTAACACTGCATGCCTTGGTATCAAGAAATTTACTTTCAGAAACCACAAGTTATTGCCAGTGTATCAAAGGTTGGTCTTCTGAGCAAGAATCACTATTAAAACAAGCCAGATTTCATTAACACAACAAGCGCTGATAGCGAAAGAAATGTACTTTCAGAAACCACAAGTGCAGATTTGGGTTTTTAGTGGTCTTATGACTGATAACAAAACTAAATGTTTAGATAATGAGCATAAGTAAGTTTGACTACTTTTACTTATACAAGCAACCATTGAACCGAAATAGATACTCATTATACAGAAGAATAAGAAACTAGACTTCTGAATTGTATACCATAAGCAGTTTCTATTCAGGTTTAGATAAAATATGTAGACAATGTTTTGAATACTTTGTAAGTTGAAGTATTTTCAAAGTAAGATTACCTTTGCTAAAAAAAAAAGAAAAAAAAAGAAAGAAAAAAAGGTAAATCCCAACTGCAAGTCAGTTCAATCTCCCTTTTCCTCTCTCAATGGTACAAAGAATTCTGCAATTCAAGGCAGCACCAAAAAGAGAGGTAAAAGAACTAAAAAAAATCATGATGAACTATTCAGTGTTCTTCTCAAGATGACACAGATAAACCTCATTCTTCCCCAAGACAGAAAGAACTATGACTTCAGCAGGAAAACACTACTAAGAAAAAAGTTACGTCTCACTGAGCTGCACAAGATTCCTGAAGTTGATCATTTTTACAGCCTGTACACATCATATCTATTAAAAAAAACCACTGGCAGCTTAAACAAAAGATCAGCTTATGTTTGTGTTTTGCATTGTTTTGTATAAAGACAAAACACACTCAAGTGCTCAGGTGTGGCAATAGCTTCATCGAGAGACAGCTGAAAAGGAGGCCTACCGGAGCTGACTCACATGCATTAGGTGCACTATGTAACTTTACTTTTCCTAACCAAAACTTAAGTTTTTTATTCTAAGTAAGCACAACTTCCCAATTATTTACTGCAGTAAATAGTCTCTTTCTAAATTTACCTTTCAGTGAATCATTTTCAGCTCTCATTATGTCAATTAGGGAGTTCTCCAGTGAATGCATGTCAAAAGTCCTTGTGCGATCCTGCAAGCAAATAAATTAAAAAAAGCACTAGTTTAGGCAACACAGAGTGTTAAACAAGACCATCTGAAACATAAAAACTTCAGTTTTGTTCTACATTACCACAGCAGAATTAAGCAAGAATACATACACCACTAAAGTCAGTCTGATATAGGAATATTAAAAATCAGAATATTCTTAAATATTAATCTGATCTACAGCTCTCATAACCAATCATTTAAGAACCCAAATTCAATATTTAGTCTGTACTCCTTGCTATACAGTTAAACTTTGTTTAAAATTATTTCACAGCTAGGAAGTAAGCATCACATCCTGGGAGACAGAATTGCAAGGAGAAATCACGAAATAGGTATTTCAGCCCAAATTTAAGAAGATCTAAATTCCAGAAACACACAGAATTTCCTTCACCTAACCACTACCTCAACTACTGAAATAATCAAGTTCTGCACAGTCAGTTCAAATTCTGCATAATTGTAAAGCATTCAATACAAGCAGTAGTGGTCCAAACACTCTGGTTTACTAGGTGACAACTTTGCTCTGATTTTTAATTCCCTGAATTCAAAAGTTTGGTATTCCAAGCATTACTAAAATTGAAGGATGACTCAATATCTGGGAGGCAAGACGTCTCATGTACCTTATTGTTTCATTATCTCAAGCCATTTGAAGTATACTTACCAAATATTTCTCCTTCATATTAACCAAAGGCATCATTTAACACACATATGGTTCAGATCTTCCCAACTAAAACAATCAATTCCACATCTTACAGATCTGACATTACAGTAGTATAAGGCAACATAAATACCCTGGCACTACATTAATCAGCAAATTCAGAGTAACTTCAATTATATAAAAACTGAAATCTTTACAGTATCATAAAAGGTCACTAACAGAGGCAAAAAATCACTCATGTTCCCAAAACTATTCACCTATCCATGTTATCTATGTATTTATACATTTGGACATTTGTAGAAACACTTGGATAGATTTTTATAGAATTATAGTAATCCACCTTGAATTTAATTATTCTGTGTCCAAGAACTCTAACATCAGTTCTAAGGATTTTATTTTATTCCTGTTCTAAGACATTCACCTCTGAACTGAGATCAAGCACGGAAAGTATCTGTTCAAATAAGAAAGCAAAATGTGAGCAATTCAAGGCAGGCATTTGCTCTAAACTGCTGCTCCACAACCATTGTTATTACAGCAGTGAAGATATGGTTTTTTGTCCCTAACTCTAGCTGTGAAGCTGAAATTTCTCCAAAGCACACAGATTCAGCTTTGATTGCTTTTAAAACCAGTGGTGAACTAAAAAACAGTATTGCATGAAGACTGTTGCGTATCAAGTTATAATGTTCTTGACTTCCAGTGATGAAGTGCTAAAGTAGTATTGATTGCAGTGTTGCAAGAGGCGTTCTTTGTATCAGACAATGATCGGTCATCTTGGACTTTTAACACCTAATACTATTTTAAGAGCAGGAACCCACTAGCTCCTAGAGCCCTGATCCATTTCCAAGTTCATAAGTTACAATCTGACTGCTAAAAATATACTATTCTTTAATGAAATTTTCTAATATTTTTCCTCTCTTCAGAACAGTTTATTACTGACACAGAACAGGTGAAGTATTTCTACCCAGATGAGCTGCATTTCAACAGCATTAGAAAAGACCAGAGTTTGGAACCATCTGCTTTATTAGTCTAGCCCAACATCAGATTTGCTATAAAAAGCATAGCGCTTGCCTTGTCTCTCCACAATATTTATTCCCTTTGTCATTTATATTACAACGTAATTAAGGCACCATAGAAAAACTATCATAAGCATTTAAATTCTTCAGTTCTGTGGTTTACTTTCACATATTTCCTACTGGTTTCTTCCTTTCCCAGTAGTATTTATGGTTTTGTTTTGATTTATATGTTACTAATTCATAATTATTTCAAACTCTAGTTACACTAAAATACCTTTGCAAGATTGACTAAAAATCCTTGGGTCTGTATCCTAGACCCATAAGAATCCAACAGCTGTGTAACTCGGGAATGGATACTAGAAAACAATCTCTAAATTTTCAGCAGTCCTCACAACATGACAAAAATAGCCTAAAACACAGGTGGGAGCATTTTCTGAAAAACTGACATCCCTCAGTAGCTACTCCTTCCATTCTGGCTTTCATAGTGTATTGTGTTTCTCTGTGTGGAATTAACCTCCAGCCCAACCCATGAACAGCTACAAAATTCTTATTTCACAAAGTGCAGAACCTCAGTAGTTCTAAGTCTTTGTTGAATCTGTGGCAATTAACATTTCAGTTGTCTGAGATATGTGAAGGAAGAAACCCAGGCTGAGTAATTTCTAGTTTATTGTGCTGTGTATGATCTGGAGTACAGGAGCCTGAAGACAGTCTCTTGTCTCTAAAATGTCTGTGTTACGTTGGGTTGAGCTACAGTAACAAACAGAAGGTTTTGCTGCAACGGTTAAGTTTTTAATACCGAGAACAGACAGTTTAAACATTTGACAAGAAAAAATGGAATTGAACTGGTTAGCTGATAGGGACACCACATTCTCCCAATGTAAGCTTTTTGTGTTGAGTAGTTTATAATTTTCCCCTTCTGAGTGAGCCAGCAAGTTGTCAATTTTGTAGTATAAGGTCCATAACCTTCTAATCATACTGCAAGCTTTTTACAACACGACCCTGCACACCGATACAAAAGAACAACTGGTCACATTCCTACCTGCAGCTATTAGCAAACACGTAAAAAGACCTGGCTAAAATGCGGCCCACAGTCATACTCATGCTTTCCAATGGTTCCAGTACCTTGTCACAGCACTGGAGAAGAAAGACTGTCATAGGCTACAGCACTCTCAGATTGCTGCTATGTTACTATTTATTTCTTGCCTATCTTTCCAACAAAAGGTCTCTGTGCTACAGCATATCTAATCGTCATTGTCAATTCATGGTGCTGAATTGCCCCAGCCTCAACACCCTTGGGAAGATCAGTCTTGTTCCTGGGTTGTTTGAAACAGTGTGCTCCTCCAAGTCTCTGCTTATCATTAGAAGATAGCAAACCACGTTAAGCACAACACTGAGAGCCACTACTAGTGTTACATTGCATTTGGATATATTCCTGAAATTAATGCAGCAGTCTACCTCTCCGGGAATGCAGAGTAATTCAAGAACTTGGTATATAAGTAAGCCTGTATACATCCATCCAAGGAAAAGATGTCAGTCACTTATGTCAGCAATATAAACCAGTCAAAATGGCATGCTCAACTGGTTCAGAGGTTCATACAGTGCTTATTATAAAATAACTCCATTAATTTAATTGACTACTTGCCCTGATACTGAAAGGGTCCACACTACTAGAGAAAGTCACCATTAGTAGCTTTTTTAGAATTTTTTTTTTACAATTTAAAGGCCTTTTTATAGTGAGGCTATTTTGAAAAAAGCACAAATTTTGCCAGTCTTCCAAGATGGCCAGCACATTTTATCAGAAACACATATCTGAAATATATATGTATTATATATCTAACATAAAAATAAAGACTGATGACAGGTAAGTGGTAGTGGTCATATTGCTGAAGAAATGTGTAACTATACATTTAATTCCATAACATCAAAAAAGCTATAACAATCAAGACATTGATCATTAACTGATAACTAAATGTGAGCTTTTCTCAGATACATGTTAGTTGAGTTATAATGCACATAAGTCATGCTGTACTTAAGAAAAAAATACTTCTTTTTTTTTTTCCAAAGATCTCATGTAGAGAGAATTAATAAAAATATGGTGGTGTTTCTCATGGATCAACTCACAAAGTTACAGTGCTTTCCATGGAGCTGGATTGCTTACTGTATACTTTTTTTATTTATTTATAAAAAGACTTAGGAGTAATAACTACCCTGGAATAAAGCAGAGTATGTTACACTTCAGTCACAAAATAAGTTAACTACAGCCTGATATTATTTACCCAGGTTGATTACAAGAACATGGCTTTACATGTATTTGTTTAGGGCATCCAGAATTTTGCTTTATTGGGGGCTCAAAGCACACACACATTTACCCTTGGAAAACAGAGCTGAGGTAGAAAGACATCAGGTTGAACACAGGGCCACCAAAGAAAACACAAAAAACCCCAAAAAACAACAAAACAACCAAAATCCCCAAACAACCTGCTGTCTTAATACATGACCATGTTTAAAATGTCAGCCAACATTTCAACAGACATTCATTAAACGTAATTTTGAATAAGCATTATTGTTTTCACAATTATATAGAAGAAGTGACAGCTAACAGATCAGGTTAAGAGAAAGCTATCGAGACCGTAAATATTCTACAACAGCAAACACAATAGTTTCGAACTATATGCTGGCCAGCTCTGTCTACAGAAAAATAAAACTCTTCTGATTCTCCCACTGTCTAGAAATCATTTGTGTAAGTATGTGAGTGCTCATAACAATGCGATCTTATTGTTAAAGCACAGGGAGAACGCAGGACTTCATGTCACAGTTTTGTCATTGGATTCATATAGCATGGGCAAACCAGTCTGTAACAACAGCGGTTTCCCCACTAACACCTATACAGATTATTTTATAGTTAGCGGTCTTGTAAAAAATAGAACCACGTGTAAATAATCACTAAATTCTGGTTCCTATTCCAATTTTATTTTTCAAATTCCGAAGACATTTCATTCCAAAAAGGAAGTTGCTTGCAACTAAGCCTGTACAATATATACTGGGACAACCTCCTATGCCAAAGAAATGAAACATTAATTTTTCATGCACAGGAAGATCATACTTTTCACTTAATAATCCCATACTGAAATACTCTCGCACATCAGAAAAATGTACATGTAACTTAACTATTGAAGTGCAGATTCCTTATATTTAATCTGTACCCACAGCATTATCATCACCTGAAAACTGAGATCCAGAACCTAAGGATTTCTATTCAGTGCTTCCCACGACGGGCCCCCCCAATGCTAAAAACCCAAACTGCACAAAAAAGTAAAGCCTGGCAAAGCCTGAGCACTTGCTGGTAGCTAAGGCTGTGCCTGATCTTAAGAAATAGGACTTCTCTGGAGACAGAGGCATCAATAATAATGCAAAGTATGCCACTGCATTAAGGAATTTATCGAAGGTGATTAAGCTGTATTTATGGAGTCGGTGCAGTTGTAAAACTGGGCCTTATTTTATATATTTAAATCTTTGTCAAACCAGAATACTTGTGAAATTTGGAAAACTCACAACTACATTTGCTACCCACATTATAGCACGGGAAGCCTGAAACTTTCTGAAACCTTGTATGTATTTCCCACAATTCAAAAGCCTTTTGTCTCAGGCAAAGTAAAGTGTGTAGGGAGAGGTAATATTGTAGGTACTAAATAGAAGTTCCACATTTTTCTTTTAATTGCAAAGCAAATTTGGACTAGATTATGATTCTGGGTAAGCTTCTCCTCCTTCCCACCATGCTGCAAATGCTGTATTCCAGCTCCTAGTCCAGTATCCAGTGAATTAAAGGCTTTGAATAAACAGGTTTTTCCTGAAAGGATGTTGCTGTATGCTGCCCTGATCATCTTTTATAGCTTCACCAGGGAACAATAAGAAAAAGCTGGAAAAGTGACGCATAACAGGAGTTTTTTTGGGAGGGAGCACTTCTGGTTTAGTCAAACTTGAACTTTTTTTTTTTTTTAAGTGTTAGAAATTACAGACCTTTATAAAAAATTCCAGTAACATGTCTGATTCTATTTTAGCCACACATTAAGTTTTTATGTATCTTCTAGAAATTATTTTCCACAATATCTTATGTTCTTAATCTTTATGCTGGACTGCTAAGTATGCAATTTTCAAAGCAAAATGCTTAATAAGAGTACTCCTTTTAATCTTACAAAAATACAAACATAATTCAAATAGCTTCTAACAAAAGCTCTCTTTAAAAAGAAACCCTGAGGTCAAAAACGCACAGGAGGGCCAAAGCTGAAGTATTAACGTCAGTCGTAAGTTTATAAAACAAGAACAGTGTTAACTTCCACAGTACTTAACTTGTGCATGTCATACCACATTAGAGTGCTTCTAATTCCACAGATCAGTAGCTGTGGGGAACAGCACACAAAACACTAATTACTACACAGCTGATGTAGTTGTAGAAAAATGGGTGAACAGACATTCAAAAATCCAACTTCAAGTTTATATTCTATTTTAAAGTGATAGCTTGAAACTTCTTGGAATAATTGCTGCTCCTATAATAAAAATGTGATTCTGCAGAACTTTTTGCAAAACATGTAGCCTCATTTTATGCAACCAGCCATCATGACTTATGAAAAGGTTCCTCAAAAACAAAGAAGAAATATTAAAATAAAGAGGCACGGTAAAGAAATTTATTTGCAAAATTCCTTCAAGAGGAAAGATTGGCAAATGCATTCAAGAGGTTATTTTTTAATTCCAGCTTCCCATGATTTTGTTTAATGCACTTATTAAATCAACCCATTTCAAACAAATCATGATGTATAGCTCAGAATTAAAACACATTCTGTAATCACGTATGTGTTTTCTCAAACATTCCATATCTGCCTCAGGGAAGAAAAAGTCTCTCTGGCACAGACCCTCAATGGATTTGGAAGGGGTTATATACCTGGAAACTAGCCACTACAGAAGAAAGGAAAAAACATTTTGAACAAGTGGATATAATGAACTGCTCTCATGTATAAAATTCTTTGAAATGGGCAGTTATTTTCAAGCCTAATTCCAGGAAGAAAGACAAATTATTTTTAAGCATTTTTACAGAAAGCTGGACGCTATTGCTTAACATGCTTGTGCCTTCAAAGAGCAATTTAAAAAACATCGTCACACATTTGAAGATGAGATCTGGAAACCTGGAAATGCCTATCAAAGCAAGATTTATGCGTTGCATAACAGGCAGGATGTTCTACTCTTATGAGGAAGTACAAGTACATAGCAAAAGAAAAGCCAAAACAATCTTTACGGCAATGCTGCAGTAAAATGCAATGAGCACTTAGTTTGTCAGTGCTGCTGGGAGAGAAGTAGAAGGAATTATTTTTAAAAAAATCAGTAATTTTGTAAGATGCAATAGTCATAGTGAAAGCATTTTAATTTGTTAATTCTCAGGGAAGGCTGTTATATCCAAAAGGCCCAAATATTTTTTTTTTTTTATTCAGGAACCATTTTTTCATTTGGAGACCATTTCCTTTTCAAATGAACACACAAAGAACAATGGCTTTTCTCTTTTCAAAAGATCTTTGAAGGGGGAAGCCTGCCCAGTGGCTAAAGCACAATATCAAAACTTGATTTCATTAACAGATCTGGTAACAGTCTTCTCTGACCTTGCTTCCAGTTCCATCTCTGCAACAAGAGGTTCCTACAGACATGCTACTTCTGAAATGTTACACGAGACAGAATTTCAAATGAAGAACAAAACCCACAATGTTTTGCATGCAGCTCTCAATACCAAGCAAGCAATCCTGAAATTGCAAGATTACCAAACAGATCATCGCAGTATTCTCCTTTCATCTGCACTATTTGGAATGCCCGTTTCATCACAAGCATCTAAGGTCTATGGGCAAAAACATTTGAAGTGAGGAGCAGTTCACATTAGTGGTTTATAGGGACATTATGCAATGTTGTCCTCTCTGAAGAGGAAATGACCACTTACACTTGGTTACCCTATTTCCATCAAAACAGACTTCTGTGTTTCACCAAGCTTTGGAGTAAAGACAACCTCTGAGAGAAAAAGAGAGCGATCCCAAAATATTTGCAGTTGATGGTTTATATATTGCCTTCTAAAGAAACTAATTTTCACTAGATTGCAGCAACACTTGTTAATGATTTAAGCAGCAACACATAAATATTAAATGAAAGGGATAGTTGTATCAAATTACTCCATTATGTTGCTGAAGCAAAGACAGCTTTCAATTATTTCCTAAACAGGAATCTAAGAAGATTCTAGTAACAAAATAGCCTTGTCCAGTACATGATTGCATCAAGGATACTTCATATAAATATATATATATATATGCATGAACACAAATATACAATAAGCAAAACTTATTTCTGCTTTGAGTCAGGCATACAATCAGCATAATAAAATGAAATAAAGAACACATCAAAGGTCAATTTTTACATCATTTGTTTCCAGCAATTCAAAAATTCAGTATGCTTTCAACACAAAAATGACGAAGTGACCAAAGGAGCTAAAGGCTTTATACAAAAAAAAGTTATAAAAAGCAGTTGTCCAAGATGGCTTCAAAATTAATCAGCATCTTTCTCGATCTGCAGTGCTGAAGTCCTGTTTTGCTGTCCTGCCCTTTTCTTCACAGAAGTGATAGTAACAGACTGCAAAGCACTTCACTCTTAACACTTTCCTTTTTCTTGGCATGAAGGAGTGTCAGACTTGGTCTTGACATGTACAGCTTCATCTTAGTGTTTATGTAAACAGATACCAACATGCTACACAAAAATTATTTCTTTACCAGGATCAAAATAAGTGTGTCTGATATTTTATGTTTGGAACACAACCCAGAACTCAAGGTTGACTTTGCCAATTTCCTGAAATTTCCTTGATGTCAAACCAAGCATGTTTCTATCACTGAGTATATATTTGGGCCTTACACACAGCAGCAAGGACACACTTGGTCTCATTCTGTCACTCTGAACATCAGCTATGTGTCAGGGTACAGAATGAATTAAACTGTGAGCCAAGTCTCACTGCAGTGAGGCTGAAAAAAGACCGACTCCAGCTGTGTCCTTTTTTCTAATGGTTTCAGTGTATAAATTTGGTATGCTGGACACAGGTTCATTATATTAATGACTAATCCTGACATTAAAATCAATTATTACTATGCATTCTAAATTTAAAAGGGCTCTACCTGATATTGAACCAGCTAGTAGCTCTGCAGTAGAAAAAGGTCTCTTGACAGAAAGTTATTGCCAGCAGCTGCTCTGTTGTCAGAAGGCTGCATAGGCAGGCCCCGCAAACCAAACAGAAACTGAACAGTTTACAAAGCAGAACTGAACTGTTCCTATGTCTGAATCTACAGAGTCATTATTAAATATAATTCTGTTTCTTTAGGGTGGTTTACAATGTGAGACATCACACAGTTTTTATCTACAGATCTTTCAAATTATTTTAAAGTAGGTCACCCTGGTTCTTCCAGCATGGCTAGAAATCATTTGGAAAATTTTACTTTTGCCCTCATTTGAAACTTTGAAACATTGAAAAACAACCCTCTAAACGTAAAAGAACTCTTCATTTTTTTGATTCACCTTACAGTTTACAAAAGGTGCACACATACACACAAAACCTAGTTTTAACTAGTGGTCAGATGAAGAAAAGAGTACTCCTGTTTTAATTTTTACTGCAAATTACGTTCAACATTATACAGTTCTTCTCAAATTCCTAAGAAGTCAGCCTAGAAGGAGACATTGAACTGCCAGACAACCTGCCTCCTGCCAGGATAAGGCCACATTAAAAATATAGGAGAGCACCAACTGACACTCCTCCAGATCTATTTTTGGTGATAATTTAATAGCCTGTGACAAAAATTTGCTGTCATTAATGAGGAAAGCAAACTGCATTGATTACCATCATGTAAAAAAGTCAAAGCTTCCAAAAATGCTACAAAAAATATGTTGCACTACAAGTCCATATGATACTGTAAAACTAAATAAAATCACCTAATACTTTTTCTCAGATATGGCACATTCTCAAATACTTTAGAAGGCCTCAGATCTTTCATACCTTCAGCAGCAGCAGCACTTTTTTCCTTACTCCTTTCTGTAGATATACTTGCTACTTGTAACTATGTTTGCTCATCAGCTATTTCTGAATGTGTCTTAAGTATTAAGCTGGACAAAACTGGCTAATACAGACGAGTGGTGGGCAACAAATACTTACATGACTAGCACTATTGAAAAAAACCCACCATGATTCACAGCTCAGAGAGTAATTCACACGATGACATTTCAAGTAAGCCATATATTTTTTTTTTAGTTGCAAGCGCATTAAGTCATACAATCAGATGTACTGTTGAAACACCAGACTCTTTCTAGGTCATTTTAAATGCACCTACGTGTTATTTTTCTTATGGATATAACAGCGTGCTCACCTGAAAAGGAAAAATGTTGTCAGCTCTATTCAAACTGTCTTCCATCCATGACTTTGGAGCAAAGGCCGAGCTGGGTCGAGCATATTTCTGCAACTGGATATGATTACTTGCAAAATTCTTCTTTAAGGGCGAGATGGAGTTCAAGGGTGTTATCCCTCCGTTCAGTCCCCTGCGGTGGTCTCGACCTTGGGACCCACCCCACCCACCGTATCCACCGCCACCAGGGCTCCACGAAGATGGTGTAGGCGATGGACTTTGGTAGCTGCTCCATGGAGAAGGTGGCTTGTTAAGATTATTAGCCAAATGAGGCAATTGATTAAAAGCAGCATTTCTATGTGTGAATGGAGGTGGATGAGGACTTGCAGGAGACCTCCTCTGTTGCTGATGCTGATTGTGATGATGCTGAAAATGGGGGTGATGAGGGTGGTGTTGAGAGAGGGGTCCAATTTGGGGGGAAAAGCTACCACCAAAGCCAGGGCTGACGTGATGTGGAAAATTCTGAAACAGCAGAGCACCATTATTAGCTGAGGCAGTAGGGACCCCTCCCTGGTGAAAAAAACTTGCATCTTCATTGATTATTGTAGAAGAAGAAGGAGCTATAGCTGCAGACCAGTTACTAAAACCAGTCAGAGAAGATGCAGTGGATGTCAAGGGCTGTGTCGAAGTACCTAGCCCCGAAGCTTCTTGATAATCAAATCCTGTTAATACCGGCGATTCTATTCTTATTTTCTCCTTTCCATTGCCGTTCTCTGAAGAATTATCGCCCTGATTTTCTTCAGTTTTAGCTTTCTCAGGTTCAGAGAGCATGCCTGCTTCCTGACTTTGACCAGGGGAAAGCTGCTGTTTTTCTAGGGACTCTTGCTTTTCCTGTTGCTGAGTTTTAGATTTTTCTGACCCCAGAATCTCATCCTGAATATTATGGGCAGCTGGAGCAGGAAAGAGCCAAGCTGACCCAGCACTACTGCCATTGGCAGCTGTGTTATTATTTATAAAAGCAGCAGGGCTGGGGGTTGCATTTTGATGATGGTGTGGAGGCTGCAGATGTGGATGAAATCTGACTGGAAAAGCTGACTTATTTCCAGTGTTGTTTTGCACTAACACTCCAAACCCGTAATCCCCCATTTATTATATTTAGGGTTTGAATCCTCCCTGTAAGAACAAGTTGATGTTTAGTGTTTACCTTGTCCTCTTCTGAGGCGAGATTAGTAAGTATCCTGTTTTTAGCTAGATATTCCAGTTTCTCCCTCCACGCTATTTATTTCAGATTTGGATAAAGATGTTCGTTTTTTGCAAAAGATAGATCTCTTCAACTATTTAAATATGTCAATTTGTGTCTGTTTCCTTCCTTTGGCCAGGAGGAAGGGAAAAATAAATCTTTGGTTCACAAAATAAGAGGCTTCCTTTTTCTAAAGGAAATGCACAGCAATAAGAGAAAAAGCTTCTGGGGAATAAGGATAAAGAGATTCTAACTATCCTGTTTTTTTCCTCCTCAGCAGCCTTGACTCGCCCATAAATGAGTTAAGAGGGAAGGAAAAAAAAATAATATACAATGACGTCTGGTCCCCCGACCCCTTGGCAGCAAAAAATAGATTTAAATCTGGAATAATTTAATACATCTCTATAATCTAATATATATTTGTGTCCTGTTCAAAAAGAGTCTTTGCTGTGGGTAAGGGAAAAATTTACCTCAGGATCTCAGCATTCAGAAGGGTGAAAAGGAAGAGTGAGTTGCAGAAGAGGCTTTTTCCCGTGCTGCTGGGTTTAACCTATTATATTTAGTAATAATATGCACTCTGTGTGTGTGTGTGCGCGCGCGCGTGTGGTTGTTTAAAGGGGTAAGATCTTATCTCAGGAAATTAGTATTCTATGTGTGTTGGGTGGGGAGTGAGTTGTGCAGGAGAAGGGTGGATTCTTGATGCTGCTCGTTTTGGGCTGGGTTTCTGAGCTCGCCAGACTCGCTTCTTATTTATGATCCAATATTTGCGTGTCCTTCATATGAGTCCTGGCTGTCCGAAGAGGCAGATTTACATCTCAGAAATGAGCATTCACCGTTCGGGAAAAGGGAGGGGAGGGGACAGCGAGTTGTGCAGGAGGAAGGGGAAGGAGGTTTTCTTGCTCTCACTGCTGCTGGGAGGGTGGTTTCTGGTGCGGGGCTCGCCTCCTTCCACCGAGATACGGGGGTTCCCCGCAGACGAGCGAGCCCCTGGCTGAAAGGCCGGGCGGGTACGCGTGTGTGTGTTGTTCCTCCTCAGGGACCAGGCATCCAGCGGGGCAGGGGCGGCGCTGGCAGGCTCGGCTCGCCAGGCCCCGGCTGTGGGGTGTCCCCCGCGGTGTCCCCCCTCCCTCACAAGAGTCCTGGTGGCGGGGAAGGCAGGAGGGATATTTTTTACCTCAGGAGAGGAGCAGCCTCCGGCAGGGAGGGGAAGGTGCAGGCGGCGGGGGGCCGGGCTCCTCTCTCCCCCATGGAAGGTGTTTAACCGGTTCTCCCAAATCGCCCGGAGATTACGGGGCAGGGGCTCGGCCGCTGGGCGCAGCGGAGGGGGGACCCGGCGGACTAACCGGGGCGCGGGGTCCGGCGGCGGCGGCGGCTCCTCGGAGCAGTCCTTCCCCAGCTGCTGCGCGTCTTCTCGGCTCCAGGCGGGCTTCCTTCCCCCTCATGTAAACCGGCCGGGCACCGGGAGGGTCGCCGTGGGGGACGCTGCTGCCGGGAGCTGAAAGGAGGGGGGAGGCTCCGCAGGCGAGAGCCACAGGAGAGGGGGGGAGGGCTGCCGCGACACCGGCTCCGGAGAGTCGGGAGGCGCTTCGGTAGCCGGCGAGCCTGGCTGCGACGGGTCCTCCGCGCTGAGCCTCCGCTGCTGCTGCCGCCTTGTTTTGCCTCTTTTTCTTTTCTTTTTTTTTTTTTTTTTTTCCTGTCTCCTTCCCCTCCCCCCACCCCCCCAGCGGCCGCCGCTTCCTGCCTCGGTGCCGCAGCCGGTGCCTCCCTCCTCCCCACCCGGCCGCTGCCGAGCCCCGTCTCCTCAAGACCGAGCTGCCGCACGAAATGACAACCAGCTGGAGGAGGCAGCGCGGCACTTCCGGTTCGGCGGCGGGCGCGCCCCCGCCCCGCCCCCGGGCCCGGCTCCCCGGCCGGAGGCCCCGCCCCGCCGCGCCCCCGCCCCCCTCTTCGTGCCGCCATCTTTGGTAGGGGCAGGGAACACCCTGTCCGGGGCGGCCACTTTTGGTTTTGGAATATCGCCTGCAGCTCGGCAGCCATCCTAAGTATGGGCAAAAGGTCAAGACGGAATGCTCGGCGGGGCAGCCATCTTGGACTGAGGAGAACGGTTCCCGCCTCGAGCGGCCATCTTTGTGGAGGGCAGGTCGTCCGCCTGGGCGCAGGGCTGGCGGCGGGGCCAGGCTGCTCGGGGGCACCCCAAGCCGGTGTCCATTGATGGTCGTTCCCTGCAGCAGTGTCATGGCTAATATCTAAAAATAAAATCCTACCTGAAACGCTGCCTGTTTATAACACCCTTTGGCGCCCAGGGGCTGAGGTGAACCTTGTCCCCCCTCAACTGCCCAGGCCACCACATTTGCACCATCTTGCTCGTGGAACAAGTCAGCAAAATAATGTAACAGTGTTCAGAGGGCAACTTACGTGGAGAAAATACCACAATACCTGAGTGATACTTGCTTTTTGGCTCTTGAAACATGGAACTGGGATACCATGGCAGAGGGTCATAATAAAAAGATGTGGAAACCTTTGGGAGTTTTCTGAGTTTGTCATTCTAAAAATCTTTTGAAACTCCAACTCACGGAGGTATTTTAAAGGCTTTCCCAAATAACTTGTGGTTTTTTGGTTCTGAAAAAGGCAAAAAAACTAGTTAGTGAAAGAGAGGCACAGAGGGAAACAAATAAATGGGCAGTAAATGGCAGTTACTCAGGGATGGTTCGTGCCGCAGGGCCCAAGCGGTGCCGGCCGTGTCCTCCCTGCCCAGCGCCAGGGGAGCTGCTGCCTGTCGCATGGGCTGCAGGCGGATTTTTCTGATTTTCAGCCGTATTTGTCAATAAAGGGGCAGGAGGTTTGAGCTGTGACAGCCAGCAGGTCTCATCTTTCAGGATGATGGATGAGGCCATTACAACATTTTAAGCACTATAAATAGAAGTGTTTATGGGGAGGGGGATTACAGAGGCGCATTTGCACTGGAGCGCAGCTCTCAGAGCTGGGGTGGTGGTGGGAAGAAAGGGCCTTTGCTGCGTTACTCTGGTATCTTGAAGTTTTCTGTGGCTTGTGTGGTGCCTCCTGGACCACCATACCTTCACCTCAGCCTGGTGTAAAGCTGGCCTGAGTGCATGCGTGCGTGCTACCTCAGGAGCAGGTCACCCCAGTGAGAAATTCTGTCCCAGTGACTAACACAAAGGCCCTGGTTTCTAATACATTTTTAGGAAGCTTTGGATTAAAAGTGAATGCGTATTACAGCAAGTTATACAATATAAAATATTAATTCAGCATGTATTTTATATAGCAGTGTTACTTATTAAGCATTTAGTGATTATTACTTCATCACACATAGCAAATTCTATAAAAGCAATGGGCTCTGTTGTCCCCAGCTGCCAGGCATACAAAGAGAAATTCCAATTTTACTTCAACTGCGGTTACTGGATGGATAACAGCACACATTGTACATCCGATTGGCTTTCTGTATATACAGTTACATGGTCTATGGGCACAACTGTGGATCCAAAACTGACACAGGCTTTAAAATTTATTCTTGCACAGAAATGTGGATTGTTCGAGGGCAAGCATCAAAATGTTTGTCTGTTACAGATCCATGTTGTAAAATTGTTCACTTCTGGGATGGGTGCCCTTTTTGCACATCTACAAATTAAGATATGCAAATAAAAATATAGTTCAAAATTAAAGAAGAAAAAATAGTGAAATTAAAATAGCTATATGTAGAAAAATCAAGTGGAAAAGGAAACATGCAGAAACACGTCCTGAATAATACCCATTGAGTAGTGGAGTGTCCACTACTACTTCCTTCAAGACTCTTTCCAGCCTACTCAGTCACCTGATTATAAATTTGGATGATAATTTGAATGATACAGATACTTTTACAAACCCAATCATTCTGAACAGTTTTATCAAATAAACCCTTTCTTTGCAATCGTATATACGTTCCGTGTGTGAAAATGGACTTGTTTACATATGGTGCAAGCATCATTGTCTGTGAATGTGTAATTACTGGGTTGTAATTTCCCCTTTTGTTTACTGTTTGCAACCTATGTGAGTCCCATCTGATACTAAGTATTATTTTTCTCTGTATTTTTCTAGTCATACAGTTATTATTATCATCATCACATTTAGGGATAACAAGCACTTCTGTCAAGAAGCTATGAACCTGGCTCCAGAAGTAGATTACTATTACGTGAATAGTTTGGGAAAGACTGAGTAGATGGCCTTAATTTAATTTCAGGCACACCCTTGCAGTGCGTTAGGGTAGATGCAGATCAACTGAGTGATATGAGCAGAACTTCCAAAATCTGACTCTAATCACTTTGCTTGACAAACATGGTTTGCTGAAACCATGGGACATTTCTTAAGGGCTGACATTTTGATGGTATCAGCTGCCCAGCAGGATTTGTGTCGTTTTATTCAACCTCTTTGAGGAAAAATGCCTGAACAATATGCAGGAATTGCAGTCACTACATTAGTTGCAAAGAAGAATAACCACTGAAAAATATCAGTAGTGTCTATAAATAAGTGCATTTAGCAACCTGTGAGGAAGTTGGCACTCTGATGGCCAGATCGTGTGAAGAGACTTGCAAACAATGTGTCTGAACTTTATTTGGAATGCATGAAAACCAACAGGATTTTTTTGATTTGCCACGTAAGTTTTGCAGAAACTAATCATCAAATCAACTGCATGATCAGTTTAAAAATTTGTCCAACCTTTTAAAATTTATTACTTTTAATAGCAATAGCGTTTCATTTACCACCTTGTTTTACAGGAGAGAATCTTCCTTTCCCAGCTGTCTAATACTGCAAAACTAAGCTGGTTTCCATGGAGTGGTGAAGATACTATGGCTGTTGCTTTTCATTACAGACACACAAAAATAGTGACAAGCATTCCTAAAACCCTACTACTCTAATTCAACAGATAGCTAATGGTATAAGGAAGATTTTTGAAATCACTCAAGCCATAAGCTCAAGTCTTTGTGCAGTCAAATTAACCCCTTATCGTGTAGTAAGTGACACACTGATTTTCCTGTAGCTTATGCCATGACTTAACTTTTGGATGAAACTTGAAACATAAGATCCAAATAATTAAAAAAAAACAAAAACAAACAAACCCTTGGGCACCAAAATAATGTGAATCCAACTAATTTAGAAATCTAATCCTAAATTTCCCTTTACTGCAACAATAAATATCCAAGAATATTTTCAATGGGAAGGAAGAAGAGTTTTTTCAGTAGCATTTGCTCGCATACAGCTGTGAGATTCAGTGCCCAGATTAGCTGCCACATCCACCAAACAGATACCTGCAGCTCAGCCGTGATGTATCTAACACTTTTCAGCTAAAAGGGGTTTCAGACTGAATTACACTTGAAGTACTTTTAGTCATCGTGGTACCTTCCACTAATCACTATCAGCATCTAATGGATTCACTTCTGGAAGCGCTTTAACTCTTGTGGCTACCTTACAGGAGAGGATTCCCCTGGCCACTCCAGCTGACATCGTTTTAGGCAGCTTTAGCTGATGTCTGTCAATGGCGCTGGGCACTAGGCAGGCTCCCCCCAGAATCAACCACCAGGACTGCAACCCGCTTGACAACCTCTTCACTGCGAGACTAAATCACAAGTGGGAGCATATTGCTCTCCTTTGAGGAGTAGATTTCTTAACCGGCTTTTATTCTGACAGTCTCACCGTAACACGTCACCCAGTAAGTGCTTGACTGTGACTGAGGTCACAGGAAAAACTGAGGATGGCTGAACTGGTGTAGAAAAATCTGTTTGCTCAATTTTACTCGGTCAGAAACAATCTTTGAGATCTGTGGTTTGCTTGGGTTTGGTGTAGCGCCCGTTCACCCTTTCAGTGTTACACGCGCAACGAAACACAGCAAAGAGGGAAATCTTCAGGGCAAAACAGAACAATTTTGTCACGCAGACCACATAGCCTTGGTAAGGTTATATGACCCATAAGATGTGGAATGGTTAACGACAATTTAATAGAATGAGCTCACAGATAAACTAAACCTGAAAAAAATGGAATCCCCAAGAAGCAGCCTTTCCAGCTCAGTCACACCCCTCATCCTGGGAGACTCCGGGAGAGCAGATGTGCCGTTTGTGATATACCCTGAGTGTTATCAAATCAAGGTCCTATTGAGCTAAGAAGTGAAATGACTTACAGAGCTTAGAAGGAACTCCTTATGGAAAACGCCTTGCCAGCAACCCTCTCTTTTTGAAATCAAAGGACTGTCAGCTCTCATGCATCTGCTGATTGCAGCTGTCACGGTGTCATCTGGAAAGAAAGGTGAACCCTTGGTGACTCAACACACGAACTTCAAACGTTAACACTGCACACATTGCCGATTACACATCAGACCGATGCACCTATTTAACACCATTGGTGGGGAAACTGAGAATTCAAGTCTCACTGCCATACATTTAAAGTCATCTTCTGCCTTTGAAAAAATAGGAGCAGAAGGAGGATAAGATTCTCTTTTCTAGCAGCAGAATTACCAGCTGCATCTTGTGTAGCAAAAACTAACAAGGCCTGCCTGATGATTTCTTCAATGTCAAAAGCCTTATCAGGATGTCCAGCTCTCCAGTTTATATTAATAATGGTGGTTGTGTCTTGTCCCTACAACAGTCTACAGCATGTTAACACGATTTAGTAAATCAATTAATTAAAAGTCAAAATTAACACTATACTTACAGCACAGGGACTATAGGAAAGGTGCACTGGGCTATACTAAAATTCAGAGGGATCATTTGTGGCATTATTAGTCACTCCGGTGTTCCTCCACATTACTTTAGGTCTAATGTATCATGTAAGATGTGGGCTGTGCTCACATTCAGTGATAATAAAGGCAAGCAGTGGACTAAAAAGCTGCATCAACGTTTTATCCTAAACAATTGCTCCAGGAAGGCTGAGCTAAAAACTCTAGGCAAGCTGTCAGTAGCTACTATTAGCCTACCTACACATCGAGATTTTTTTTTTTTTTCAGAGCAATTTTCAAAACTGCAGAAAATGTTCTCTAGGCCAGAGAGAACATCCAACAGTTCATTTCTGTGCTGATGCAGCTGCAACTGCTGTTTGCTACATCATGTCTCAGCTTGGTCACTGCAATATCAAAGAATGATTTTATAAACCCAGTAAACCATTTAACTCTTGTATAAAACACATTATACATGCTAACGGCTTCATTTGGCTAAGCTAGCTTTGTCATTCTTCTGCAGCTGGGAGAAGGTACTATATAGTGATACACCCTCATATGTTAGGCAACCCCTTAATGGAGCACATTGCCTTGGAGTCTTTTGTCTTTATAAAAAAAATCTTATCACTGCCCAGAGAACTATTTTGTGTGCAGTAATTATGTAATATTAATGAACAGTATTACGTACAACTGTATTTTCCAGCCCTATTCTTCGTATGGAATGTACTTTAGAATGACCTGACACTGCAAAAATGCTTCTAGCTTCCATGGCTCATGTAAAATACAATAAATACATAAATAATTTAAACGAGGAAATAGGTAGTGTTGCAAAGATAGTGGCGTTCTTACCACTGTACTTCAAAATCTGGTGATGTGGCCTTTGGAAATGAGTCTTTTTTTCATTTAAGGATACCGCTTCCTCAAGCTGGATAAAAAATTCCACACAGATAGAGAACTTTAAAATACAAATCTGAAACCTAATTTTATAATCTTATTTCTGAAATTGTCTAAGAGAAAAAGCACACAAGGGGTATTTGTCTACCCACTGCAGGCTTTCGCAGAGAGCCTCACGTATCTCTGTGCTAAGATGGGATTTCTGAAGCTGAAAGCTCCTAAATTTTGATCCCAGCTGCATCACAGCATTGCATCCATGGGGGAAGCGAGAGGGAGATAGCTCTGTGGCGCCTGGTCTGTATGCTAACGGCTGCCCCAAGCCCCTTTCAGGGCAGGGTCACCTGCTGTGAACACTGTTAGCCTGCAAGCACAGCCTTGGGCACAGCCAGGGTGCCGTTTTCCAAATATTTGGGAGGCTGAGCAGGAGCACAGTGGGCGAGCCAGCCCCAGGCGTACCAGGACAGCCAGTCCATGGGCACCCACCAGTTGTCCAGGAGGCACCTGGAAGGCAGTCGTTGTTCAGTGCATTTAATGGCAAAGAAGCTGTTCATGCTGTAGCAACAGCTTCTCAGTTTCTTGGGTTTGAGGTTTTTTTCCCTACTTCTAAAATAAAATAATTGGTTATTCCTGTTAATAAAGGAGGAATGCATCAGGGCTGTTGCAAGGGCCAATTAGTGAGGGTTTACAAAGTGCACTGGTACTAAGTATTATTTTTACTGCAACTCAGTGACACCTTCATTTCTCAAAATAAGATTTCATAGCCTACTCATTTACAAAGTGGGCTAGTGCCTTTGGGTATTTGGGAAGGGCAAAAAGACAAATTGAAAAGCACCAAATCGTTTAATTTGAAAGTGCATTAAGCACACACCTTCCAATTTTCTGACTAAAATGTTCATCGGCTTTTTCCAAAGAGGTTTGTATTCAGGGCACAGAAATAGTTTGTGGATTTTAGATTCCTGAAATACTTAACAATGCTATTTGGGGAAAAAAACAGTGGCTTCTTGTCCTAAAAAAAAAAAAGCCAGGTTCACGTGCAAAGTGTTAATGAATCCAAGTGACAGCTTAAGGATAAAAATAGCATAAAACCCTCCAAATGTTAGCTAATCATTTTCAAGAACAGAATTTCCAAAAAGTGTGGGATATAATAATGAAAAAGCAAAAAGAACAATATGAGGAGTCCAATTCAGAGTGACCAAAATGAGCTTGGGTCTTTTTTTTTTTCTTCCCCCCCGGGAAGGCACGGTACCCCTTACTGCAGCATTCCAGGCTGGAGCGCTTGAGGCTGGGTACCGGTGTGCCATGCTGTGTCCGGAGCGGATGCCTGGGCTGCTCGGCTCCTCTTGGAGCATTGCTTGCTGGAATCTGTAGTCTCCAGGCTGCATCTCCTTTATTAAAAAGGAGAGCAGTGGTAATCTGCTCCATTTTAGGCAAATCAAATGCAGCTCTTTGGCTCCTGGCATATTCCCAACACGGCTCCGAGATGAGCATAATTCCACAAAATCCATAAAATTCAGAGCCTAAGACCACTACTGTTCCCCCTTCCCCATGGCCTGCGGGTAATATAGCGTGCTCTGCTGGGGTACTTCACAGGGGAGAGAGACGCTGTGCCCAATGAATGTTGTTTTTCTGTGTGCTAAGGGGACGAGGTCAGATGAGAGTTTGGATCTTACCTTTGAATTCTCTACCTTATGGGTTTCATGTCATATTTCCACTGGCACGGGAGGGAGGGATGGGGGTGGGGAAGTTGCATATTCAGCGTTCCCCTCCTTCTCCCTTGCAGGGGAAAGAGGGTGTGTTTCCACCAACAGAGTAGAATGAACTCATGCTTTCCAATTTTTCCCCATGTTAGGAAATAGGTCCTGTCTCATTACTGGTGACAGCACATATTGGTAGGTCATAGAGCAAAGGGAGAGCCTTGCGTAGAACAGCTGGGGCCCAGAGCCAGAAATCTCATTAAAGTAAGCTGCTGCTATTTCCAGCCTGTAATGGAGCTTTGGAGCTTGATTATATTCAGTGAAAGCAGGTCATTACAAACATAGTGCTTTTTGCATATTATCTAAATTGAAATAATAATATGTTCTCTCCTTTCATGTGCTATATTGATAAATCCCAACTTATGAATGAAACATGTTGATTAGTTAGTTAAAAATAATTAGCTCCATATTATGCCTCCAAGTTTAAGGCTTGATTAGTGCAAACAAATAACTTTTCTTGATAATAAGTCATTTACAGATTATTCTCTTAAATGGAGCACACAGGCATAAAAATAATCTGCAGCAATAAATTGTGTTATTTGTTCTCTCTTTTCTCTTTGACTTGAAATATAACAGTACTTTTAGAACTTGAGAGACAGGATATCTATATGCAGATTCTGATCTCAACAGCAACTGCTGCAAGGCAACTCTGGCGTTATTTGATTGAGGCAGTGGTGCACTGAATAAGAATGTGACCCATAAGTGTTCTTTGATTCAGTCTTTCTGGTCATGTGGTCCCAAAAGAACAACAATTATTGCTTACAGTGACTGAGAATATTTCTCTGTTTAGCTTCTCGTTATTGAACTTGCATTTAAATATTCCAATATTTACATCAGAACTGAGCTAATGAGTGGTTTTCCTTAGTAGTGGTAGCACTGAGTAACCTTTTCAGTTCTTTTGAAGGAAAACAAAACCCTGCACGAACATTTTTTTTCTAGTCTTCAGTTCACTGAAGCCAACACAATTCAACAATGTCCATAGAGCTTAAGCACAGTCCTGAATGTGAGCATTTTCCTGAACCAGGGCTTAAGGCAGTCATAAGGGTAAAGTCTTTTTCTTAGCTCCCTTAGGGTTCTTCTCACACTGGCAAAAGATGGGTCTATAACTGTGTACAGGAGGCATCCACTAAAGAAAGGGTATACTTTGATAGGATTACAATACATACACTATAATAAAATTAGATAACATCCTGGTAAGAAGCCTCGACTCTGTTGATACTACTGTCTCTGCTGTTGCTCCCACCTACAGAGCCTCCCTGGTGGAAAGTTATGGCTCTCAATTATCACTGTGAAAATCCAGCCCTATTTTGGGAGTGCTTATAGCTTGTAGCAGTCATCTACGGTGTGGGAGTTTGACGGGGTTCTTAGAGAATATCAGCCTTCGTATTTAGGCGCTGGAGCATGACAGTTCTGGATGAGGCGAATAATACACTTTGTAAAGCATTTTTACAGAACACGTTCCTTCCTGGTTGACAAGAAAACTTGCAAAGCCTGGGAAGAGAACCAGACCCACGCTCCGTTTGCCCTCCTTCCAGATTGCCAGCAAGGGAGCTAATTTGATAGCGGTTGTAGCATGGACGCTTGTCCACTGGTGGTTGAGACCACCAGTTTGCTGACTATACGTAATCACCAAATAGCGGGGCACTAGAAATGGCTAAATCTGTACCGATTTGTGAAAGACCTCAAGCGACTTACTGGTTAAAAACTCTTCAATCCTTCCCAATCCTCTCAGAGGGCACTTACTGAGAAATGGGAATGGTTTACAGTCTCAGAGTGCTTTTAAAGCACTCAGTGTCAGAGAAAATGGCATTAACCCACTCTCCTTCCCATATTCTGGCCCAGATTCTCAATGCTAATCAGGAATAATATCACTGAAGTGAAAGGAGTTATACAAGACCTGTGTAAAAGTGGAATCAGATCCATGTATCATACGTTTAAGATTCTTGGCAAAATATGCTCTATTTACTTGAGGAAATTAAAACATTTCAAAGAGTCTGGATGATTTAAGGGCCGTGTTCTTACTTCCTAGAAATTAGAACAGTACATCAGGTAATCAATAAGTGTATAAAACTGTCTAAAATGCAAGCGTTGCAGAGGTCAGGAATGGAAAAAAACCAGCTGAAATCACTTTACATGATATACTGGAAAAGCAACGTTATTTTTACCAACAGCACTAAGAAGTCATTGCAAAAGGCAAGAAACTGATTTAATGGTATGGCAAACAGCATTTGTTTCATAAAGCTAATTTTGCCACATCCTTGAGAAATTAAACACAAAATTAGACTGTTCAGTTAAGCACTTTGGCTCCAACCTCCCTTGAACTTCAGGGAAGAAATTCAGGGAAACAAGCTCTTGGGCTGGGCCCTTCTGTATCAGAAACAGAGCACTGCGTCTATACCACATTATCAGTATTTTTTTCACTTCAAATCAGAAGCACCAGGCAGTGTGGGGTGTTACATCTCCTCGATGATCTCTAATAGAAATTCCTCAGTTACATGCAAAGCCTCTCCAGTGTCTTCCACAAGAAAAGGCTCCATTAAGACTAATGAAAGTGCTGATTCTGCACAACAGACACCACGGATCCTCCAGGAGAGCTGTAGGAAAGAAATGGGCTCTTAAACAGGTAGGGAGTCACTCAGTTTCTGCCCTCGAATCTGAAAGAGCTGCTTGATAAGGCTTGATGAGACTTAGGGGTAAGCAAGAAATTCAAGAAGGAAATACCCAGGACTCTGCAAGCATAAATAAGCTGAACATATTTTTCTGACTTGTTATAACTCACAGATTACTGTGTCGGCTCCTGGGCTACTGCAGGGGTATAAAGAGGCTGCTAGAAAGAGGAACAAACACTCCTTCATGCTGCTCCTTCCCCCCATTGCTACAATAAGCCAAGGCTTGTGATGTTTGGCCAAAGAATGGGGAAACCTAGAAGCAACTTTGGACAATGCATGCTGGTGACCGTGAGTCACTGACTAATGTTAAAGACAGATCTGCTTTCAGACGTAGTGTTATGTGTAGCAGTGACTCTGCCATCAGTGGAGTTGCCATTGGATTTATGCCTGATCTGAATTTTGCATCACGTATACTCCTAATGGCATTAAAAGAAATTTTTGTGAATGTACAGCAAGGGGAATAGACCCCTGCAGTGTCAGTCTCAGTTTTGAATGGGCTGGCTTTTTTGGCTTGTCACATCTTTCTCGTCTCTAAACCTCTGCCTTTGTATTGTAATATGGCGTGCCATAAATATCTGTAATGGAACGGATTACATCAGCTAACTTAGTGTTGCCAATCTTAATATTAAACTCTGCAGCAGTAGGGAGCCCTGCCCAAAGGACTATGACAAGTATTCAGCTCCATTTATATTAGAATACAAAGTACAGAATAAACCCACATCGTTTCTGGCAACTGATACTACCTGTCAGATAAGAATTGCACAGGGGAAAACAATGGCAGAGCACTGAAGTTCCTTCTCAGAATTAAGAGCTGTGGAGTACTTGATACATGCCCTTCCTGATTTTGCTGTAGGTTAATGATTTTGTTAGGTTTTTGGTTTGGGTTTTTGTTGTGGGTTTTGTTTGTTGCTTTTTTTTTTTTTTTTTTTTAATAGTAGCTCTCCATCTCCAGTACCCAAGCAAAAGCAGAAAGTAATTTCCTATTTCTACACCCTCTGACTCTATTAAGGGCATGCTGGCTGCAGCAAGGGAGAGAGAGCTCCAGTGGGACTTTAACGTATTTTCACCTCATTTCAGATACACAAAAGACACTGGTTAAAATGCTTAAAAATATGTTCAACATTTTCTTGCAGTTTCTATATGCTCAGTCAGCTGCATATTGACTGTATTGCTCTCCCAGCAATTTCAAGTTTGCTTGAGGTTGGCTGGGGCCAAATAAAATCCCATTCCTATGAGATAAGTCAACATGAGGTTCCAGTGAGCTTGACCAGAACTGTTGTCCCCATGTTATACTGTTCATCAGAACTTTCTCTTTTTCAACCCCTGCCATGAATATTCTTGGAATAGACTGCTCAAAGATTTATGTAGCAAGTGTGAAATAATTAGACTCAGTGGAACACAAGTTCTAAAGTGTGGGAGGCATGATTCAGCACTTCATCTTTCCAATGTTAATGATTTGTTGTTTATCTTTTTAAGATTTTCAAGGGAAAAACTGGGCTGACTTCTCTGCATGGGACTTAAAGATTCTGTAACTGGAAAGATAAAGAAGTTGGCAAGAACTTCCCTTATCCACCATGCTGTTTTCTGACTGCCGCTGGCCCCACAGAGATGGCTTCATTCCATTAGTATTTACTGCATATAAATTGCAAACAGCATGTTGAGATGCTCTGAGGAAAGAAGCAGTGAAAACACAGAAAATATGAATGCTCAAAAATTGTGTTCTCTGTGGTAGGAATACAGAACCAGATCTTCGGGTCCTGTGCCTTTATTTCAGCAAAGGAGCCGGCCTGTTGTTTCTATTTAAAATTGGTTGCCATGGTGGTATCATCCGGGCTTTCACCCTGATGAAAATTGTTTGCATCTGTGACGCAGTAGCACTGGCAACCCAATGTTTGCATCTACCTCTAACACAGGAGTAATTGTGAAAATGGAACCTGACTGTTTACCTTTGCACAGTAAACAGGTTCCTTGAACACGCACGTACCTCTTGCTGTTACAACTGCCTGGATGTGGAAAAGCAGTTGGTGTGATAGCTTCTGAGGCTGCAGAGACCTCAGACAAAATGGAAGTGCCGAAGTGAAACACCGTGTCCAGGCTGACCCTTCCCCAGGCGTGACACTGGTGCCATTTTGATTTTGCAGCAAATTGGAATTTCAGGGAAGTTACAGGTCTCGCGTTTTCAAACTGATAGGATGCCCTGCCTGACATTCAGATCTGCTGATATGAGAGTCTCCTATTTTCTAATGAGTCTCGGTCATTAGCCTCCTTACTTCACAGGCGGCTAGTGATCCCATCAGTTAGGTGAATGGCAGCCACTGCCAGGAGACTCAGAAATGTCAGAAAGAACAACAGAACAGGTTTAAAAAGGGACTCTTCATATGCGTTTATTTTAGGTGGTCGTTCAACTTCTGTTCCAAACTTGCTATGGGTTCAGGTTTAAGAGCGCCAGAATCTCATGAGGGTCCTCCAAAACTTCACCCTGCTTCCCAGTTGGTGCTGATCCTGTAGGGCCACATTCACAGAAACCCAAGACAGTCCCAGGTCTCAAAGGGGCTTAAATATTATTTAGGCTTAAAGCTTTCTCTCTCATTAAAAAAGTTCTCTTAGAATACTAAACCTTGTACAAGGAACAGATGGGGTTAATGCTCCTCCCTGCATAAGCTGTCAGCACTGTACTTTGAACAAAACAGCAGCAGCTTTACTAGCTAGAGTAGTGCATGTTAAATTGAATTAGATCTGGATCATTAGTATGAGTCCCCTCTCTTTACCTTTATTGGGAAATCCTCCTTTCCAGCATATGTCATAAGTGGGGGAGGAGGAACTCAAGAGCAGCTCTGAACAATGAACAACCACCAAACGTTATCAGCAGGAAAGAAAACCTGGTAGCGCCAACCCCATAATGGCAGTTAGCATTTTGCAGAGCAGAACTGACCCGGGGTGCCGGCTCTATATTCCTTTCTAGTTTGCAAATGAAAAAGCTGGGCAGTCTGTCTTTCCAGCATGCATATTGTATTTCAGCTGATGAATCTGCAGTGCCAATTCTGCTGAGCTGTAAGCGAAAGATCTGCTGAGTAAGAAATTATTAAAGGCAAGCAAGAGCCTCGCTGTCTTTTGGTGATGTCAGTGTGACCCTTATCAATAATTGAACAGCTTTTCCAGGAACACAATCTAGAGAGACCAGAGTCTCTGTGTTCCCATGTCGCGGCTTCAGTCAAATGTTCCAGGAAAGACTGCTCTCCACAGAGGCAATATTGTGCCGTTTCTTTATTCTGCAGGCTCACGATGCTGAGATCTCCATCTGATACGCTGTTTCCCACCCACACGCTGTCATACTTAAAAGCATCGCAGGCTTGAAATAGGGACCATTTTAAAAGGGACTGGCCTGCCTGCTGCAGACTGGAGCCCACTGGGGTGTCTGGAGGGAGAGCTGTGGGTCTTTCACAGTTCCATGAACCTTCACTACGGAGTTTTCCATTGGAAAGAGGAAAGCTGCAGGTCAGAGCTTCACCCCATTGCTATCACAAGGACTTGGTACAGGGAGCAATGGTCATATCAGAGCACCCAAATACTGAAGCCAGGAGGTCTGTATAAAAACTGAGAAGTGGATTCCTGAAAGCTCCCTGTTAAAAAGCTGGCGCCCAAAGACTGGGAGAAGCCAAGTGATTTTGCATTCGTATCACTCCTGCAGAAGACCTCGTTCTCTTAAGCCCTCCAAATCAACATGCCACTCTAAGAAGGGGACAACTTGTAATAAATGCAGAAAAACCCACCCCAGCATGTGCGGGCAGAATATCAGAGGTTGCACTGGGTTAGGCCTTTTATACAGGTATATTCTGAATGATACAAGCTGATAGCTGTGCTCCCCTGGCAACAGATTCTGTGGGACAGAATTTCATCCCTCACCACAGATCTTGTGGGTTACTCTGATGGCATAAAGGGGTTAGAAACTGTGGCCCCCAAGGCTCTGCTACCCAGGCACACTGTGGCTAAGGCTCTGTCCCCTTCTCAAGCTCAGCTTTACCATTACACTGTGATTGGGAGAGGGAGGAGAGAGATTTCTGCAGTAAATATTGTATCAGGCAGTCCGGGCTGCTTCAAATGAGAGCAGCTCTTAAGGAGCTACTAAATATAAAATCATCCTCAGGGCAGCTCCAGTTTAAGCCAGGGCATGTCAGCCCTCAGAGAAGCACAGAATCTCCTGGATGTAAATAAGATAAAGGCAGGATGAGGAGGAGAATTTGAAGTTTACAATTGAAATTCTGAAAAACAAATGGAAGGTGTGCCATGTAAAGGGAGAGGAGCAAAAAACCAAAACCATCAGAAGCATGAAATATCCAGTGTCTGCAGCCCCAGCGTTCAGAATTCCACCAGTTTCACGCATTGCTCCCTCACACTAGTCACCTGTGCTGCATACCTCGGTGTCCCCTCTGCCTTGGAGGGTCTTTCAGCTCATTCTAACCCTTCTCTGGTTTGTTCAGACCATTTCTTCCACTGTGTTTTTACAGTATCCTACAACATATTGGTGCCTTAGAAGCCACTAGTAATAAAAAAATAAATACAATAATTAAATCTTTCAGTAACAGAACTGAGTCTTGCCCTGCTGCAGTCCAAATTCCACCTGCTAAAAAGGCAGATGTTCTCTGTGGTTTTCCAGTTTGCCTGCCCCCAGTTCTGTGGATGGTGGAGCCAGACCCAGTTCTACACTTCACACTGGTGTAACTTGGTCTAATGGGGGTAGAAGTGTGCAAGAGAAGCAGATCTTCAAAACCCCCAAAACAGACGGACTATCTGGTGGGGTCAGGTTCCTGCTGGGTATTATTGAACTAGTTCAGTGATCCAAAACTAGATCTGAACTTTGCTGCTCTGGCCTATATCTGACAAGAGATAAAAGATTCTATCTATATCCTTCAGGCCGCACAAGCCCATTTCTAAGCCATATTGTGTTTCCAGGTTATACTACAGGCAGCTGACTCTGCTGACTTCTCGCAGCTGAATTATTCCTCCACTTTTATCCATATTTTCATCTGCAGAACATAGCTATTTCAACAACATATGGAACCTGACAATTATCAGTAAATGCCAAAGTTTAATAAGTGACAGCAGGACACACCGACTAGTATTTAATCACACGAGGCAGATCATGCTGACACGTTTACAAATACCTTTTCTAACCTTCAGTGTCAACAGAATTTTATATAGCAAAGGCAGGTCCTCTCTTGCAGTGTTCTTGCGCCATCCCTAAGGTTGGTGTTCTGGTACTTTTTGTATGTATACTCTATTCCATAAGAATGCCTCTGAGATGTTGTTCAACTTCTCACCATATCTGGGCCAACTGCACTGCATGTAATTAATCTGCATTCCGAAAATAATCTTTTAATCATAGCATTAAAGGCATAATTTTAAAAGAAAAGAAAAAAACCAAAACGAGTTCTACAGTACAAGGCAAAATTAGTAAGGAAAAGTAGCTACAACCCAATCTTCTATAATCCAACCTAATTTAACCTGGGGTTTTGCGATGTCCTGCTTTATCAATTGAGACCTATCAGGGAAAGTACACGCGTCTTCTAAATGGCTGTTTACCACTGAAGCAGGTGCCACACAGTCTTTTATCCCTGGCACCCTATGAAAAATGAGCAAGGAAATGGAGCAAGACACATTTGACAAGTAGGAGTAGGTGGGCACCTAAACCAGAACTGGGAATCTAATTTATCTTGGTATCAACAGCATTCAAGCATCTAAACATCTTTTAGTACTTCGATGCAATTGACTTGGACACAGTTCACCCAATAAATCTGTAGCAAAGCAATTCAAGTGTCCCCAGGTCATCTGCTAGCACCCAACATAATAAGCTATCTTTCTGCCGTTATGGTTGGGCATCATAATAAATGGTTCTTCAGGACAGTAAAAGTGGTACATTTGACCTATTGGACCAGTAAAAACCCACCGGCTTATTTCTTCTTGTGCAGCCTTGACTTATTCTGGCAGCTTTCCTGAGGTATATGTGGCTTGTCCCAGAGTCGACTACTACTGTAGGCTGTGAGCTGAAATTCATCCAAGGTTCTGTAGATCCTCAAGCCAAACGCTGCTCTCTGTGCAAAATGTGTTGCAACAGGCAACTCCTGCTGAGCACCAGAAACTTCACCCGGGAATTACAGCAGTGAGCATTCAGGTTGGTGACAGATTGCTTCTCCGATTGCTTAAAACAAGAACACCAGCCTGCAGAGATAATTAAGCAGTTGTTGCTAGGAGGCTTCAGAGCTGCTTTCTGAAGTTCTCCTAAACTGATGGGGGCTTTGTCTGGATTTTTAAGAAACTTTGAAAGCTAAATACAGCTGGATCAAAATCACCACAAAAGGGAATTGGATTTGGTGACCCTCCGTTTCTCAAGACTAGTATTTTCTGGGCGCAAACCAGCTGTTTGAATCTGTCTCTGAAAGGTTCAAGAATGAAAAACAGATTTTTGACACTGTTCCTTTGCACTAGGATTGGATCTCTTAGTCCAGAATGTATGTAGCACAGAAATGCAGTATACACATCTACTCATATTTAAAGTGGTATGTTTCTATATACATGTACATGCATGTATAAAAACAAACCTCCTTTTAGCATTCATATATGTCATTTAGCTGTCATAACACTTGTACTAGAGCTAGGCACCATTTAATTTTTCGTAGTCCTTGATCATCAACCCAAACCCACATGATCAATTTACACTTTTAGATGTCTATACCACAACTCAGATTGTTTGTCAACAAGAATCAAACTACAAGTATGTCTTTGCTGCAGACAAAATCGGGTTTTCTACCCAAACAGTTAATATACAGTCTTACTGGAGACAAGGCACTATCATTTTTTTTCCTCAAAACTCACCTGTTTCCTTGTTGACAGTTTTCACAGATAGGTTAGGAATGACATAAGCATCATGGCTAAGGGAGGAAAGAGCACTGGAGTGACTTTAGAGAAAGACCTGAAGTTTTATGAGGCTAAGAGACCCACTGACGAGAGACACAAGGGGAGAAGGATGAGAAAGGTTATACATGAGAAAGTATGTACCCACACAAGTATTTAAATAATATTATCAAAAAGCAGAGTTATCATGTAAAGTCCATACTCTGTAAGTAAAGGACTTCTTTAGACCTTACTGCTGGGGTGGGACCCACTGGGCAGGGAAGATAACATTTATCCTGGGGTCCTACTGTAGCCTGAGAGCCACTAACTAATTAAAAGCAGATATTTTAGCCCCATCTCCACAGTAAGTCATCAGGATGAATGGAAAGTGTATTTAAATGAGGTAAAGCAGTGATGAATCACTAAATCTACTGCCTGCTGAGATGGATCACCCCTCCACATGGGATCTGCTTCACCTGCCTCTGGCAGAGGTACCACTGATTCTCAGTGAGAGAAGTCACTGGAGTTAAATAAAATCACAGCTTCTTCCAAGTACCTTCAGGAGTAATCTGTATATTTGATTCATGTTTCAGAAGCTGAAAAGTCATTAGGCCCATTAAAGGAATAATACTGAAAGCCACAACGCAGGGAGGGTGAAGCCTCATGACACCAGCTGGATCAGGAAGAGGGGGAGAAACCAGCCCGGGAGCCCTGGCTCTTGCACTGCATAAAGCACCACGTATTTAACATGGCTAAAGCATCTGCCTTTGACAGAGATCCTCTCACTAAGGACAGAAAGAAACGTTCATCAACAGCAACAAAAGGCCTTGGAGCATCCCTCCTTGGCCCTTTATTTCTTGAGTGTGTAAGCGGTGAATGATGAGTACACTGAGGGTTAAAGTAAAAATAAAATATCACTCTCTAGGAAAACATACAAGAAAAGGGCAGCTAAATCTCTGACAGATGAGAACACTCTCGGGGTGTCAGCAACAGGAGTTCTGATTTACACTATCTGGAGGGAGAGATAAGGACTCTGCAGCACAGCAGCATCTAATAAATGATGCCTGCAGCACAATAACAAGAGAACGCTCTTCATTTTATTTATTTATTTTGCAGTTAATTTAGTGTTCCTGAAAGCAAAGGCTTTTTTTCTCTGGCTACTGACAATACAGCCAAGTTCTCCATCCCTCACAGGTCTGTCAAAAGACACTTTATAAATAACTGGGTAGGAGGATCTTCACCCCTGACCTGTGGGATCTACCACTTGAAAAGAAAGATAAAGGAGCACTGATGCCTGGCAGACATAGCATGTCCCTGCTCCGCAGATTGCTCACACAAATCGACCTAGTTCAGACCTGGTCTTCAAAGCAATAAGCAACAGGGCCATGTGTACGTAGCAAGTGCATGCTGCACATAACCGGCAGCTCTGGTTATAAAACTAATCTCATTTTGACTTCTAGGGTCTGCTACAAGAATTTGATATGAATTCCTGAGTCAAGAAGATCAGATCAAAGTTGAAATATAAAAGAACAACTCCCCCACTCTCGCCTCCCCCCTGCCAAACTGGAAAAAAACAACCGCTAATTTGGGGGAGGAACTTAAAAAATCATCTAACACCTAATCTAGAGCCATTTCCTCTCCTTTGCAGGAAGGATTGCTGCATAATTTCAGTGCACTTGTTCAGAACAAGAGGTGTTGCAAACACCTACTTTGTTTTTGCTGCTGCTTCCATGTTCCTCATTCCCTCCAGACTGTCCCTAGCTCATTAGTCATGTTGGGGCAATGATAAGGTGGAGAATGATTACATAGTTGGCTCAGACTTTTCCCTTCCCAGTACAGAGTGTGCTTGGATTCCTTCTGGGTGGAGACCGACCTGAATGCCTTCTCTCAACCATACACATGCAAGCCTGCACTGTAATGATTTCCAGTTTGGTTGTGTACCTGCTCCTGTTCCCAGGGCTCATCTTTCAAAACAGGATGGTCTTGGTTCAGGTCTTGTTGTTGGTTTTGTTGATTTGGGTGAAAAACTAGATCCCCACTGAAAAAAGCTCTCCTTTTCTCATTTATCTTCAGAAAACAAACGTTACTCTCTGCATTCCTCACCTGTTGTTATTCCGTGCAAGTGAATTCAGTGAGTGAGTGTGTTGTGACAGTCCCTGCAGGAATATTGCCTCTGGGAATAACTTTCTGAGCTACTCGGAAAGCTCTTTGTGAGTGACTGCGTTTGGAGATGTTCAGTGGTGAGATTCTGGGTTTGCCTGCCTCTCGCTTGAGTCCTGGGCTCCATGTTAGGACACTGGTGGGTTTTACCCATTCCAACAGCAACACGTACCTCTCGCTCTGAGACAGAGCAGGACTTGCCTTACTGCGTAACACATAGTCATATCACAGGACAACTGTCCCCATATGCCATGCAAGTAGGTACGTGCTCTATCTGTTCCCCCAAACCTCCTCTTCTCACATTTTCTTTAGCAGAAAGTACTAATGTCCCCTCTTTCCCAGTCAGAGCCTTGGCTTCCTCCTTCCTCGTGACTCAGTTTTTGACTCAACATTATGTCGAAGGTTTGTCATTTCTTCTGCCATATGTTCAGTTTAGCCTTTCCTCTATTCCCACACTGAGAAAACTAACCCAAACACAAATCGCCTTGTGACTTGGTTGTAGCAAACTTCTCCTTTCGGCTACAATGCCACCAGTATTACCTGTTCGAAGCCACTCAGAACGTTCCTCCTGTTGCTCCACATCCTCCCACTGATTACACCCTCCCGTCCATGCCCTTCGCACACAGGGCTTATGGAAATGAAGGTGGAAGACGCAGGGTGAGGATGGGGGGTTGGGTAGGAAGTTTCAGGCAGTGAAACACAGAACTGCTGGCAGCAGGGACTGGATGAGCCCTGCCAAGGTACCACTGCTCCAGCCCTGAGCTCCTACTCGGTTCTACCTGCTCTTCCAGTTCCCAGCTCCCACAGCTGTCAAAACACTTCTGCCAGGGAAAGTAATGCTTTCCCTTGCCTGCCTCTGGCCGTACCCACATAATAGCTTTTATGCCCTAGTCCTTGCTTAGAACATCTCCTGCCGCTTTGCACTTGTGCATCCAGTTCTTGCTCTGCCCCAGTGCAGCAGAGGTCTGACCCACTCAGGTCTGTGTCCAGCAGAAGAGAGGCAGTGACAGCTTCTGACCTGTCTCTTGTCCATCTGTAATGTGGAGGAGAACCAGGTGATACACTTTGCTTGCTCTCTCCCAGTTTTGCTTTTTTCAGACCCGGGCCTTAACGTCAACATCAGTGACACCAAATTCTCACACTGTTGTCCGAACATCAGCGTAGATCTGAACCCTGTTGTTGGCCATCTTGGCAGACTGAGTGGTTAACCCAGTTGTTACTGAGGCATCCATCCACTCCACCAAAATACATAAAACCCAAGGAACTAAAATATTCTAGACATTAAATCAGGTATCTGAAGTCATCACTAACTTGTTTTGCTTTTAAGTCCCTTAGTGATAAAAGGCACCTAGACAGAGATATTTCAGAGCTGCTTTGGGATTTAGATTAATCTGATTTTGGGGTTTCTGCACCTATACATCTTAGTCTGCACTGAAAATCCCAAGCCAAAGTAATTTTCTTTGTGGGAGAAGATGCTGCTTCCCAAAGTGAAGGGAACTGCTTGCCTTGCAGCCAAAGTTCACAAAGTCAAAAAGGCTGGGGGGAGCTGGGGAAGGAAGGGGGGGGCACATTCCCAGTGGAAACTGCTGTTGATCCTTTGCCATAACAGCGATAGCCGGTAATAATGCAACATGAACTAACCTGCCCACCAAAGCAAAATGCTCAGTGATTTGTCAAAATCCCCTCTAGAATGTAAAGAACAAGACCAGAAAAGCTATTTAAAGTTTGCAGGTTTCCTTGGGCAATGAAAAAAATAGAAACCTGGTTAAGTCTCAGATTTGTTGCTTTGCAGGCAAGTAAATACATCCCCTGTGCTTGTACCCAAAACTTGCTTGGGAAGGGCTGGTGGCTGGGTTTCTCACTGCTGAGGGAGAACACGGAGAGAGAGTGGGACAGGGAAAAAAGACTTTCCCTACCATGAGAAACGTGTCCTCAGCTGAAGGTGCAGCCACTTCTCCCACCTTAGGTTCATGCAGCTTACTCAGTCACAGCAATACTGGGCTTGGGGGAACACCCGACCTCAGATGCGTTTTGTGATAGAAAGGGATTGTCTCTGCTGCCACGACGCTAGTAAAACTTCTTGTTTTCTTTTTCACTGGGCTTCAGAGCTAGAGCTTGCTAGATGCACTCTTAAATAAATGCTAAAGAAGCAATTCCCATTGGCACAGAGGAGGCAGTAGCAAGATTTGGTATGGTAATGTACTGTTCCAGATACAGGTTGAAATGAGCGTACCATGGTGCAAACAACTGCATGCTCCCAGAAAATACCCTCTGGAGAATTATTGGAAACCATTTCCATCTGACAGGTTGGCGCTCAGCCCTTTCCTGGGTCAGCATTCATCTCTCCGTAGCAGCTAATGAGCTCTGTGCCGAAGCGCTGGGCAGCACAGGTGTAGAAAAGCCACAGTAAAGAGAGGATGTCTGAGATCTTTTATCATGTGACTTGAAAGGGAAAGAAACATTATGCTGGACAACTACTGACTTCAGAGGGAAGTAGATCAAGCCATTTAATATTATTATTGTAATATAACAGTGCCCGATGGGCCTTAGTAATGAAAGAGACTCCATTGCGCTAAGTGGTGTATCAGCACTTTCCAACAAAAATGTGGCAAAGTACGAATGAGAGGAGCAAGTGGGTACACACAGGCCAGGCAAGGGAGCATGAAAGCAAATGAGTTTTCAGTTTGCTGACAGTTCTGTAAACATGAATGAGTAATTTTGTTTGTCCAAGATTTTAGAAGTTAGAAAGAGGCAGCTTGGCACTGAACAAAAATGTTTCCCACTAGACTTCATAATAACCACACTCCAGAACATTTTTAAATTAAGAGTCAGTCTGAATCAAAACAAGGATTAAAAAAAAAAAAACACCCAAAAAACCCCTTGTTTGAAATGTCAGGTGAAATGGTCTGGACATTTCTCTGCCTTTTTCAAAATTAAACCAAAATGGGGTTTCAGAGATTCTCCCCACGCCCCCAAATCTTCTGTTCTTGCCAGAGGAATAGCTGGACTGGAAGCAAACCATCTCACCCCACTCCCTGCAAAGACCACAAGGAAACCAGCCTGGTTATCTGGGTAGCATGTCAGCTGCCAAACCACTGCTGAGGTTTTCAGAGCACTTGTGGGCTGAGGAGGATGCTGAGGAAGAACGTGGAATGGGAGAGGGCAGCCTTGAAGGTACCTACCAGCACAAGAGAGGCTCTAGGAAAAAAAGATGGGGGTGTAGGGTGGAGTTGTTTTAAAAATGGAAGAGGAAGGTAAAACGCAGAAGGGATCTAAGGAAAGCCTGGCAGGCATGACAGATGGGACTGGGAGAGTATACGAAGGCAGTCATTTCTCTGGTGTACCCTGGAAAAGGGGGAGCCCAGGATGAGAGATGCTCCAGCCCAAGTGATGAGCCAGGAAACAGATCCCCGTATCTTGCAGGGTTTGAGGCTAAAATACTTGCATCTCAGAAAGGTCAAGAGGCTAAATATTGTTTCCAACCCAAAGTGATGGCATCAGCCAGCACTGTGTGACTTATGGTCAGACCTGACCTCTCGGAGGCTGCAGAGGTTGGTGTGGAAAGTATGATACTGGCACAGAAGCGAAGAGCTGACCTGGCCGTTTGTGGTGAGTGAAGCAAGGAGGCATCGACCTCCTTGATCAAAAGTTTCCTGAAGGCTTAGAAAAGACTGAGTGCCGTCACCAGATGTTGTCTGGGAGGGATGAGAAGAGGACCCTTTCCAGACACGTGTGCCGGGGTGAGGAGCTACCAGAGGCAGAAGGCTAGCAATTATTTATTGGGTGAGTTTGGGAAAGATGGCAGGGATGCTGTGCACCCATGCAGTTGCGCTGCTGCTGGAACAGACCATGACTCCAAACAGGAGCCCCAAGGCAGGACCAGAGGGACCCCTTGGCAGAGATGGGCATCACCACAGAAGGGCATGGAGCTCCGCACCCTCCTGCTCCACTCCTATTTTCTGCATCTCGGCACGCAGTGGGGAATAGCAGCCCAGAACAGCACAGGCAGGAATGGGTGAACAACCCAGTTATGGTGTGAAGGGTTCAGGGGAGAGGAGAGGAACTTGCAACACATGTAGGTCAAGGGGGAGTTAATTTTGGTGTCATGTGGGAGCTGGCAGTGACCAATAATTTAGGTCCCAGTGCTAGGGTCTGATCAAGCTGTCCTGGTTTCTCCCTGAGCTGGCAAACCCATCTCTGAGCACCCTGCAGAAGAGCTGGCCTCTCACACACGGGCTGGGAGAGACCTTGGCAAGCAAAGCTCTTTTATCCTTCTGTTTGAAACAGCCCATGAGTGGGCAGCATTTTTGTCTATTCTTCAAGGTCATTTGACAAGCTATTTATTTTTTACTCTCCAATCATTATTTGACATTAAGGTATCCGGTTGGAATTCATTCCTGCTCTGTAATGTAAGAAATAAAGCTGCTGGGGAGTTTTCCCACTGTGAAGACTCACGGTGAGCCCATATAAAGTTTGTCTCTTTGCAAACACTTGCGTACGTGAGCTCAGTATTTCCACCCATACCGGTGTGAGGACTACTTAACTGTGTGGGAATGCCTGGAGAAGGCCTTTGAAGAGGGCCGGATCAAACTGGAATTTCAGTTTTAATTAATTGCCATAGAAAATGTCACCGGTATTATTCACGCAGCTGTACTCTTATGTCATGTTTGCCTGAGACAAAGTTCTCCCATGTACTGTAATGAATCATAATATTTAAGATGAATACAGAGCAGCAGTGACATTCACCAGGGCTTTTGGCGGCTGGAGCTCGGGGTGAGCTCTGCCGGGCTCCTCTCCCAGCTTGCAGCTGGATGTGCTTCAACTTGACCCCATCCCAAGCTTCCTGAGGTCTTTTCATGCTCAGAGGCAGACAGGCACCCCACACGCCTCCTCCGCAGGGCATGAGCCATGGGGAGAGCCTCTCTGCACCCTCTGCACTGGGAATTTCTCCCCCCCACACGCTCCCAGTAGGACCCATGCATCTGCCCAGCACAGCTGGAGTGGGAGGGCAGAAGGAGGTGTTGGTAGAGCTGTAAATCACCTTTGCTTCCTGCTGATCTCCAGAGCTGCCAGAGATCAGTCTGCTCCAAGCTGAAGAAACTGAGCAGAGGCAGAAAGATGTTGCTATTATGTATGATCAGCTTACGCTGCAATTAATGCCTTTTTTTTTTTTTTTTTTAAATATCCCTTTGCAGAGCAGGTTCCTCTCTGTTCTCTCCTTTGAGTTAAACCTTCCACCACTCCCATTCCTGCCAACACCCAGTGGTAACGAGTACTGCAGTGAAATCTAATCAGAGTGGAGATCAACTCATTACCCTGAGAAGTAAACGCGTCTCTCAGACAAAGCAGCAATTTTGTCTGAGTCATTGCAGCATCCCTGAGTGTATCCAAAACAATCAAAAGCTGGCTAAACCAGTCCATTAGTAGCAGAGCCATCACCTTTTCCTCCTGCACAGTCCCAAGGAGAAGCCGTGCTCCACTTGCCCTACTCCTGGCAAGGAAACCTCCCGCTCCTTTGTTCCCACGATTAATAATTCAGAGAAATTCCATGGCCCAAGCGTCCATGTTTCCTCTTTGTTGCAGGACTCTAAAACGTGCCAAGAGAAGGGACACTTTTAATTCCTTGGACTAACTGGTTAAGGGCTGAGAATGGTGTAATTGTTGGTGTGGATGGGGATAAACAACCCAGACTTGTGTGTGCGTTTGCGGATGAACATAAACAGGAGGAGGAACGGCGTTACCATAGAAATGAAGAGCTGCCTGTGCAGACATCGTTTGTCACATCAGCATCCCTGCCACAGGGTGCTGCTTCAGCCCTCGAGCTGTAACAAGGGTGGTGGTGCCTTTGGGTGTGCAGGTGTTCATCTGCTCAGTTACTTCCCGGTGCCATTTGGGAGAACTGATACTGAACTCTGATAACGGTCAGAAAAGTTTTGGTGAAGGACCAGAAGATATCTTGGGTGGCACCCAGGAAACAGGCTTCCGAGCTGCAGCGGGGGCACCAGCCCTGCCTCCTGCCACAGAGCCGGGCGAGAGGCAGCTGACAGGAGAGCGACAGAAAAACTCCTTGTCAGGCAGTGGATGTGCACAGCGGGGCTGAGAGCTCTGAATTCCTCCCTTGGAATCGGAAAGGTTTGCCTCTGGCTTGATGCCAGCCCGTAATCTAGGTGAGAACCCGTGCTCTCCCTAGAACGGGGTTGCAGCGCTGCAGTGGGTAACAATCTCATTTACACGGAGACGGAAAGGTTTGGGGTGTCCTGCTGCCCTGGGAGTTATGAAGCCAGCTCTCCCTGTTCCCCTAAAAGATCCTCACTTAGTAGAAGTAGAAGCCCAGGCAGTTTCCTAACAACCCTCCCCAGGGGATGGCTGGGGTTGACAACACTAGCAATTTTCCTCCAAGCCTGTGGAATTTGGTATTTTTCATGAAGTCGAAACTCCTGGACTCTTCTCATTAACTGAAAGTCTTAGCTTTCATTTTTTCCTAGGTCTCATGACTGCAAAGAAAAGCTTAAAAACATGACCCTTAAGCCTCATAAATCAGAAGTTAAATAATTTCTTTTTTAAACTCAGCCCAAACATCCCTATTAAAGGAAAAAAAAAAAAAAAAAAAAAAAAAAGAAAGAGAAAGAGAGCGAAACAAGAGTTTATAACATTTTTTAACCAGTTTTTCTTTTTTGCGGGGAGAAGCTGGGGGCTGCAGAACCAAGTCTTGATTTTTCAACACTCAGAATATATGTAAGTATTACACACAAAAATAAACATAATACAATATCCATAATGTGTTTCAGCTCTGACCTTGCATGTCCTTCCTAGCTTGTAAAGAGAATTTATTGTCAAGACAATGTCTCCCCTTGGCCTCTGTGAAAACTGCCAGCGAAATAGGACATTCTTGGAGAGAACGGAGGAGCTAAAAACATAAACATCCATGACGCAGTCAGAACATAGACATCTATAAGCAAATATACCTGAATGCTAACATCTTTCTGTCAAGAAAAATTGTTGACCACTGGCCAGCAAGTTGGCGAATGGCTGTAGAAAACAGCCCTGTATCACCCTACAGTTTGCGATGCCTCTCAAACCACACAAGCAGAGAACAGGCTACAGAATGTCCCTCTGTGGATGCTGCCCCAGTAAATGATTTTCCTTGATCAAGACTTAATCCAATAAGGAAGACGCAATAAGAATGTAAATGTCAATTGTAGCTGAGAAATTTGACCTGTTGGTCATAGAAGCAGCTTAATTTAATCAGACCTACTTGTTGGAATAAAATAAATGCCCGTTGTAGTAAGATTCACAGACGATGTGAAAAAGAAGAAAAGAGGGACCTGACCTAAATTGCCAAAAGTGAGAAACTGCACGGTCACGGGCAGGACAGACACCTCCGCTCACCATCCCTGCCTCCTGGGCCGCCCAGGGAACCCCTGCACCACTGCGGCACAGCAGTAATAGCATTTCACATTTGGGAAGCATTTTTCATTGAGGCTGTAGGAGAGCTTTGTTGGCACTGATTATTTAAGGTTCAATCTAACATATTAGGATAGAAAAGCTGTAGCTCAAAGAGGTGAAGTGACTTGTCCCATAGTCACCCAGTGAGTCACTGGCAGTGCTGGGGAGCAGAGTCCCGCCTGACACTGGCACTTCTTTGCTCCAGCCAGCACGACATGCGCTGGCTTAAGAGGTAGCAATTGAGCACATGAGGTTTCTCTCTGCAGTCGATTCCTCTCATCTCCCAGTTCAAATTGGACTCCTCAGTTTTTCTGCTTTCAAATCTGGTATTTGGGGTGGGCTGTATGAATTTCGTGCCGTGTTAAAGGTATGGGCTGGTACCCACTTTGGATGTTTAAGGCTTGACACTGCTTTGGCAGACCAAGTGTGAGCAGTGTAAAACCCCAAAACCAAGAGGGTGAACTTCAGGCCAAACAGATTCGGTCTTCTACAATTGCCTAGAGGTACTAAAGCTTGATCTCCTTGCCAAAACCCTTAGTTTCTCTCAATCACGGAGACTTTTCAAAGTTTAACTGTTACTTGGCACAACAAATCACAGCAACTCTTGTAACACTCAGTTTTCAAGTGTTTATAAACAGCCCTTCAAAACCACCTGCAATTAAGTAAGCAAGTTTTCACACTAACAGGTCCAGATCTCTGTTTCGCATTTTGATGTGGTCTCAACAAAACAGTCTCAGAAAATGTAAATGCCAAAGACAAAGCGGTGTTTTCTCTCAGCCTGATGCTTAGCACGCAGGTCTACAGTCCTGGTTCAGATGCAGCTCTAGGAAGCAGGACATCTAGCAAAAAAATGCTTTAAGAAGAGATGCTAAAGGAAAAGGGTGGGAAAAGGATAAAAATAATTCTTTAAATGCCAAAAAAATAATGGCAGCAGAGACAACCCTTGCAGAGCACGGTAAGCACTGAAAAACATGCCTGAGAAAGTTATGGGATTCCAAGACATGGCTTCCACCCAAGAATCCTGCAAGCGTGGCACAAGAAAACTCAGATAAAGACATTTTTAAACAGTCCCTCAAAACAAAAATTAACAGAAGGAGCTGAACTAGAAAATGTTCACATGTAATTCCAGAGCAGATGGACTGTAAGTCTCTGAAACAGAAGGTCTCACCCACAAAAGTTCCTACCCATTCTTGGAGTACCAAGCGACAACAAAAGCAGCATTTCTAGATCTGGATGTTCTTGCGTTTGCTTACCTCTATGAGGCTGTAAGTCTCAACGCACAGATTCGGAGGTTTAACTCTCCTTGGGCTGAGCGCTGCCTGGATCAACTGTCACCACCACTGTGGTTGTGACACGGTCCATCACGTAAACCTGCCTGCAGTCAGATTAAAGGTGTTCTGCAGGGCCACATGCCTGATGGGGGGCCCCATCCCTCTCAGGCTGGTGGGCTGCGGGACTCTGCACGCTGCAGTTATGTCAACCTGGTACACAATGCTGCAAAACTGGGATTTAGATCTGGAATTCATTAGTACCTGGAGATAAAAACTGGAGGTTTAGGCTCACCTCTTCCACTCAGAGAGAGACAGACCATTGCTAGACAGCTCACCAATGTGTCTGGGGAGGAGGCACAGCCAGATGTCTGAACACCCTGTTGCACAATAATGCTGCGCTAGGGCTCAGGCTTGTGCAAACCAGAAAGAAAACATGTTTTAATTCAAGAAGGTTCCCCAGTAACAATATTCTGTTGACCTGAAGAGCAACCTCGTGAAGTGAAATCTTCAAGGCAATATATACTGGTATGTATCTTACCAGGAGGACAGATGAGATGTAAAAAACCTCAACTTGTCTGGGAAGCTGCCTGGGGTTTTGTCTGTCCGGCTAAACCTTTAATTGCACCTTAATTGCATGACATTAGGTAACGCACAGACCTTTTGCCTGTGCATCAGGAACCCCAAGCTCCTGCATGAATTCAGTGGGGTCTGGGCATCTCGGTCTTTTAACTGACCAAGTTCTGAAAGGGTGAATGAAACATCAGTATTGGCGGGGGGCTTATTGGCATGTGAACAGGCAGGATCCTCACGGGGGGTCGGGGAGTCTGCAATCTGAAAGGATGGAGGAGCTGGATTTGGGGACTGCAGTGAAAGCAATGGCTCTGCTTGAACCAATAGATACGGATCTATTGAACTGGTTCTTCCAGCACAGCCTGAGTGCCTGGACTCCTGGCATTTTTGTAGCGTAATAGCACATACATGAATGGTAAGGAGTGGCTGAATGAATAAAACACTGCAGCAGGAGCAGTAATTTAGGAGTCCATTTAACAGATGATGGCTTTCAGGGCTGTAAATACCTACAAAAGTGTCTGGTCACAGGGCCAGAAAGCCTGGGCAGGGCTGGTCTAGGCACCGTGGTGGCACTGATGCCCCAAAACTGGTGCAGAAGGCAGGCAAGCCTGCAGCACCCTGCAGCACCCCTGGCCCTGGGACCTTCACCCAGGTGGTCTCTGTGAGGACTCTGAACCTCATACCCAGCAGCCAGATTTACAAAAGGAGGCGGGGGAAGGGAGTCACATTTTCCAACATTCAGGATCCTTGAGAGGAGAAGTGATTGTCAGAAGAAACCATTTTATATTTACACACCTATGTATACAAGCTGGTAAACTCCCCTGGGAGCCTGATCCAAAGAACTTGTACTGCATCCTGCCTGTCCTCTAGGACGCTGGAGGTACCCATCCCCCTGCTTCGCCACACCTCAGTGATTTCCATTGCAAGCCCTCATAAGCATAAACCTGCATAAATCAGGGATACACCGCCGGGAAGCTGGGCATGGAGCACAATTGCTCTAGCTCCATACGGTAGGCCTAGCTAGAACACGGGAAGAATTCTCCCCTGCGGGGATTTTTAAGCAACTGCCAATAATTTCCCATGCTCCCAGTGCCAATAATAAATAAATAAATAAGGGGTGAGGGGGGGGGGAATGCAAATGGAGAGGACACGTAAAACTGCCAAACCAAATTCAGGACGCAAAAGAAAAAAGGAGGGGGGAAAAAAAGGCATTGAGAAGAGCACAGTCTAGCCAGTAGCACTTGTCAGTCCCATCCATAGCTGAGCCCAGAACAGTAATTCCTTGTTTGCAGGCTCCTCTGTTAGAAGCTAAATGTGATTGCAACTGAAGTACATTGATTAACCCAAAATAACTTTCCCTCAATTTGCTGGCTGCTCAAGAATACTCAGGAGACCTGCTTTTGTTCTGAGCTAGTCACTCAGGAGCTCTGGCTCCGGTCCTTGTGCATCTATTGAAACTGAGTGAACCAGAAAAACGCCAGGAACTGCACAAGGACACATAGTACAGTTTAATTAGTTTAGAGAGAGGAGTTTATTTTTTTTCCAAGCATCACTTGGGCAAATTGTTGTTGTTGTCTTTTTTTTTTTTTTTTTTTTTTTTATGGTCTTGTTAAAATAATTTCATGGTTGCAATTTTTATTCCTGTGCTTAGCAAAGCAAACTGTAGCGGTTACAGCTGGCGGAGGCCTGAGGGGGAGGGCTGGGACAGGCTCTCTCTTCATACAGAGAAAAAGTAGTGCGGCTTTTTATCACGCTGCTTGCAAAATGATGCGTTTAAAGGGCAGAATTGTCAATGTCAGATCGGAGGCCGAGGTACCTATTAATAGACTGCCTCTGCATAGGAAATTCTTTGCAGACTTTAATCAGGAATTTTCCATAGTAACGCCGTGTTCCTACAGTTAGCTCAGTGACAGCGGTTTAAATTCCACCCAATGGACTTTGCATTCGTCTTTGAAAATAGAAATAATACGTGTGAGATCACAGGTGCTTCTTTCCTTTCATTAGCAAACATTTTATGATGGCTTTTTATTTCGCCCCTTTCCTCCCCGTACATGCATGTGAGCTGAAAAGGGAAGTTAATTTCAGAATGACTGAGAGATCTGGAACCACATTTAGCCTAAAATTCAGGTTTAGATTCAATGTTGTTAATTATCACAAGAGTTGATCTAAGACATCCTTCCAGAAAATTATGGAAATTTCACAAGAGGCACTGCTTTTGTAAGACCCAATGTATCTTGCGTCAAACTCTTGCAGGAATGGCTGTTCTAAGCTTTTGGCCACATCTAAACAAGGAAATAAGCAGCTTCTGCTTTAGGATTTAACTCAGAACTGAGAAAATCAAATCTCAAGACTCTAAAGTAAATGCCTCCCTTTGATCCAAACTCCCAACAACTGCGGGGCTTTTTCCATCTCCGGATTTAACCATTCAGCCACTCCAGCATTATTCAGCTCATCGTGAATGCTGGAGGTGGAGGAGCCATGTGCGTAAAACTGCCCGGAAAAATGAATGCCAGCTCTCTTGCCACCACCGCCCTATTCCCTTCAATCGTTTTTAGTTTCTTTCAGCCAGTTTCATAAGTCTTTGTGAATGCTTGCCCTTATCCTCTCCCGAGCATGACTGTCTTCCTTGTGTGGCCAAACTCTCCTTTCCCTGGCTCTCTGAGACAGCCTCCCTGGGGTCTGTGTGCCGGCAGGACCTGCAGTCTCAGTTTAACATTCTGCAATTAGCAGGTGGAGTTCCTTTCCGTATGACCTGTTGTTCCCAATAATTATCTCACCGGCCACCCACTGCAAGATGGACCCCTAAAAGATCAGCACTCCAGTGCCTTAGATCTGACTCCTAAGTTAACCCAAAGGCATTTTTGTTTGTCACATAGAGTCCCTGACTACTTTTCCGCTAAGTTCCACAGGTGTTACATGCTATGCATGCCATAGGGTAAATAAATAAAAAAAAGCTTTAATAGCCCTATTACTCCAAGGATAGATGTCTTTCCACTTTATTCTGGTTTTCAATTTTATAGACCAAAACAATCTCAACTGCAGTGGATTGATGCCTAGACCGCAAATTGCTTGAAGTAAAAGAACATACCAAGGAGGTATCACTGGCTGTTTGGCTTGTTCATATATTTTTCTCTGTACCTTACACCCACTCTGAACCACTGCTGAAGAGAAGATACTGGGCTAGATGAACACCTGGTCTGATCCAAACTACGCTCTATTCTTAAGCTTTTATAAAGGTATTTCCTATATGGCCTAGCAACAAAAGGCTAAAAAGCTAACCAATGCAGACATCATGCAAATCTACCCAAAGTGCTGAAAAAATCACATCTGTAGGAATGTTATAATAGAGAATCCAAAATCATGTCTCTTAACGCACATGCCACTATCAGCGCATTCGAAACAGGCTGGAAATAACAGCTATTGAGACAACCTAATGGAAGTGCAACAGGCTTCCCGTGGCTTTATTTCTTTTTCAGGAGCGAGTATTAACAAATTCAGCAGCAAACTCAGACCCCACGTTCAGCAAAACTTCCACGAGCAGCTTAAGGAGTGATTGATGGGTAATTTTCCAGATCTCAACAATAATAATAACAGCAACAAACATGAAAGGATCCAGCAGCATTTTTGTGTAGTAATGTTTAATGGCTCAGTGTCCTATTGTAACGATTGTTCCCCGGGTCTGCGGGGGGAGCCAGTTTTAATCAATGGAGCCCTTTGGAATCAAATGCAGGTATTTACTCGAACGCGACACGCAGCCCAGTGTTTGTCTAGCTAGCAGTCTGCCTGTGTCAGCTAATGCAGTGTTTGGAAGAGGTTTCTAACTCTGACAAAGAAATGGATAACCAGACATTTCCTCATCATCCCATCTAAAAATCTGGGAGTGGACGGCGTCCATGAATGAGAGGAGAGGCTCTCCGCCATCAATAAAATGAAGCTGGCCTCTGAATCTCAGCAAATAAACAAAGCCATGATCCCAGGTCAGCCCTCGGATTTTCAGCAGTATAAAGAAGCGGAGAAGACAGGCTGATGATTTTCAGTGTTTGGCTGTAAGTCCGCTTTTTTCTCCTGGCGCCTGTGGGAACTTCACCAGACGAGGAGGTCAGGAGAGGGACCGCCGCTCAAAGTAATGACTAGGAGACTCTCAAGGCTCTTCTCTTCACAAAGAATGATTATCTCCTCTTTCCAAGCATACTGACGTGCCCAAGTGTCAAATCCAAAGGGACAGAGCCACAGTTACAAACCCAGACTCTTGAGGAAACACCTAATCTAGCGGATTGCCCAGCAGATTACCTTCATGTGACACAATACACTGTTGCCCCGTGTTCCCTGCCCGGGGAATCAAACCGAGATGAAGCTGAGTCACAGTTCCTAACGTTGCTTAGTCTGCTATTACTATGTAATGATGCTTATTATTACTTAGTGCTTGATAAGGACAGGATCCCATTTCACTTGTGAGGCACCTTTGGACTCTGGCTGCAAGCAGATAATTTGTAAAATAAAGAAACGAACATCCTCACACCTCATAAGTGAAATCAAACTGGGGTGAAACCCTGCCTCATTCCAACAGTTGACACTAGATTTTTAAGCTGTACATTAAACCAGCATTTCTGCAAGTTGGGAGAGTGATATGAACCCGGAATCAGAGGCTACAAAACCCTTTGTATTTGCACAGCCTCCACCAAAAGTGCTTTATTAGCAGGTCACAAAGTCTCATAGGCTGGAATTTCTGCAGTAAATTGCATTCAGGCTAAGCTTACAAATCATTAGCCCTGCAATCTTGTTTATCCTGCAAGGACTTGGAGTTTGTCCTGTTACAAAATCAAAGTAGCCAGTTGAATGGTTCCAAGTGAAAAGCCTAATAAGTGAATAAGATTCTCTGAGGAGGGACGAAGGGGCTGGAGGAACAGTCACTTAATGTAAACATGGCTGGGAGATAGCATGTGAATGGTCCTGTTGAGGTGGAATCCCACTGAAGCACCAGAGAATCCCATGGGTGTTACTGAGGGCCCTGTTGTTCATTCTGCAGTGTGCTGGGGAGTTTGGTCTGGTTGCCAACAGCCCCTGAAACAGGCTAACAGCAGTTTTTATTATTCCACTAATGCAGGTGATTAGGACATATACAAAAGGTTCCCTGGGACATTAAGCACACTCCAAGCTGGGGAGCTCTGCCTGGTGAGGGGCTAGGCACAGAGAACTGCTTTATGGGAAGAAGATGGGGATGGTGATTTCATTACCAAAAGCTTCTTAATTGATATCTATTATTTAAAAGACAAAGAGATACTGTATATTTTCTCCATGTGATTTTGCTCTGCAGAGCTAAGGCATGACCACAGTGCTCACACCTTCCTTAAGACCTGACGCTGTAGCTCATCGCAAGGGGCTGGCTGTGGCCCTCCCAGGGATGCTAGAGCAGCTCAGAGCAGCCCAAACTGGAGGGGGTGTGTTGAGAATCAGGCATGACAGGTTGGAGGAGCTGAGGAGAAAAGGAGACAGACCATGTGAAGCTCTTGTACCTCCTGGTGGTCCCTGTGATGGGCAGGGGCCACACAAGGACCTGCTGGTGCTTGTCCAGGTTCCATGGGGCTGGGTCAAATAGCACAGAGCTTTTGCTCCTCTAAAACACCAGCTTTTTATCATTTACTGTTGAACACTTAATTGCCAGTTTATCGGTGAAATTTCAGGTACTACCTAGACCACTTAGCTCTCAGACTGCACGTCTCCTTACACTTAGCATATCCTCCACTCCAGGCTACTTCTCAACCCCAGGTATTATCTTTGGCTACTGCTTCATGTCGTGCTGATACAACAGCTTCTGGGCTTGTTGGGACCTAGTATAGCACAAAATGTAAGTCAAATAAGTATCAAACTCCAATACCCTTCATGTATTTGAGACAGACTTATCCTCTGCACCAGTCACCTGCTATAGTCTGATAGCATTCTCCAGTTTAAAGCCTGTAGCTGCTTTTTCTGGGAGCAGTATTGAGATTCTGGCAGCCCATCACCCACCACAGATCATCAAAGCACCCAGTCTGCAAACAATTCATAGGTTGAAATGTATTTGCTGCTATTCAGCAAACTCTTCTGCTTACCAGCTGAATCTGGAAAGCAGATTTGGACCAGGAGAGAGCAACAAGAAGGAATAAAGGTTGAATTAGCAGGTAGTTTTTTTCACAAAATTAATTTTTCCACTTCCAAGACAATGTTTTATAAGCTCAGGCTAACTTTGCAGAACCCAGAAAATCACCAAGGCGACGCTAAATGTCAAGACTGGCTAACAGCAAATGAGCCATTGCAGCATCACACACGTGAACAGAACTGTACTACCTCTGCAGTCTGTAAGCAGGGAAAGCCACGTACAGCTTCACTCCGTGTTCATCAGTAATTACACAGAAAGCAACACACGATGTCCTGAACAGTAAATAACCAGGAATGATACAATGATGTCTATGGATTACATATAGCTGGCAGAGGGTCAGAAATTGGGTTCAGTTCCAATGTGTAATCAGGAAACTGTTACATCTCATGTGAAAAGTCAAGATTTTTCTTTCATTGCAGCATATATTAGCATTGTATGTTCCCAGAATAAGAAGAGCTTTTTGCTTCTTCCGATTCGGTAGAACACCTGTTTACGTTAACATTTACATTACCCTCTCTGACTACACGGAGCACCGTGTCTGAAAGGCATCGCATTTATATGAGCTCATTCAGGAACTTATTTTGTGGTACCCTGCAAGTTCAGCATACTAAAACACATAGTTTGATTTTACAGCAATTGTACTAAAATGACAGATACTTCTTTTTTAAAACGGCAGAAAGTACCCTTTGGATTCTCTCTGCTTGAATGGCAAATGTACTGAGAATAGATGAACGCCACGAGCAACTATTATCACGCTTTCTTCATGGACTCCCAGGCGTATTTTCAGGATTTGCTCGATAATGTTATATAAATACACGTAGAGGAAGGGGAGTTGCGCATCACCTTTGAGTATCATTGCTAATAATGAATTAGATTCCCCTTTTCATTTTTCAAACCCGTCTAACTCTTTGAAGGAGCCTGTGTAGGGGAAAATCCTTTGGTAAGGGAAATTACAGTCAGAACCACTTTAGAGGACTGTCAAAACTGATCAGGCCTTAATTCTGCTACGTGGTGTAATCAGTCCAGGAGCTGGCATGGAAAGAGACAATCTCTGAATAAAAGCTTGTAGAAGCAAGGCTGAAATTTTGGCCCAGCTGCTCCAAAAAAAGCACATACCTCTATCCAGACTCCTCTAGCAGATAACCATATCGCAGCTCTCCTCCCTTCCACATGAGCCCAGCCTTTCCAGATCCAAAATCTGCATGCGTGCCTGTGTACACACACGCACACACCCCCCCAACACATCTCATCAATCCTGGGGTGAGGATCTGCACCAAGGAGCAGGAGCAAGCCCTGCACCCACATAAAATCATATTCTAACGCCAGAATAAAAAATTAACATTACAGGCCAGCTGGCATTAGGCAGGATGGGAAAGCAAGAGCAACTGCCAGTTCCCTGATGCACTGCAGCGTTGAATTGTGTCAGCCACTGCGCTGCTAACGTGGCTTTGTGGCTCTTCTGCTCCAGAAAGAACAAGCAGCACCAAGCATTGCAGGGAAAGATACATTCAGACTACAAATTTCCAAGAAAGTCACTCTTCCAGGGATTTAAAACAGGCTGTGGATTTCCTGCTTCCCTCGTTCCCCACCAGCTCACTGGTAGCGATGGGTACACGTTCAGGCAGCAGAAAGCGCTGATGCTCTCACAGAGGTGTAGCAGTGGGAAAGGCAGAGGGAAGAGGCACACACATGCGTGCAGAAGTCATAAATAGGAGCCCCGTTGTCAGCAGCAATGAGGCATGGAGACAGCAGCCACACAAAAGGTTACCATGAAATCCCACGGGGACAACTGATGTTGGCGCTTGGCTGTGAGAAAGATAACATCACCAGTGCCTGGAGCTGCTGGAGTTACCGCTCTGACCCGGCCAGGGAAGATCGGCCAACTAATCTATCACCAGCACAAGCGCTGCAGCTACGCAGCTGTAGGAATAAGCAACGTATAAAAAGGGACTCCTGTAAATTGGAAGCACCCAGGTGTATAGCACCAGCCAAGGTGCAGGGAGGCACCCTGTGCACGGGGGTTGTTACCAGACCAAGGCTAGTTCAGCCTCCTGGCTTTGTTCAGCCAGGCTGGAGCATGGAGGTGAAGGAACAAACCAGCAGCGAGGCCCTGAAGCCTGGCCCGTGGACTTGGCTCTGAGCACGAAGCACAGCATCACGCAGGGCTCATGCTGCACGTGTGCCTCAGCTGCCATGTCCCACCGGGAGAGGCTATTCTGGGAGCTGCAACAACAAGGAGTACCCTCTCACAACCCAAATAAATACCTCTGCACTTGGTCAGGAAGCTTTTCCAGCTGGGTAAAGGTTATGTCGTCTGTGTACCTGCTGCGGTTTCCCTGAAATATGGAAAGAATTTTTGGGTGTCACCAGCGAATTTGCTACCTGGCAGAGCCATCACCTGTGAATGAAATCCTTGAGAACCGAGCGAGTTTTGCAGACTGATCCGTGCAGCAAGTGCTGTGCAGCCTACACCCACAGCCGCTTCCTGCAGCCTTATGGTTAAAGCGGATTTATGGTTAAAGCAGGCGTGCCTCGTCTCTGGGAAAATGTGGGTCTGTTTGGTAAAGATGAGCAGGGAAAGGGTCTGAGAGCGTCACAGAGCACGTTTCAGAGCATATTGCAGCGGCTTTGGCTTGGGTCTGTGCTGAGCGTGTGTTTCTGAGAACGAGGCATCGTGGCCAGAAAACCCACCTCTTCCTCGCGTTTCCACGAATTCCAGATGCATTGGCAGCTCACCTCCATCCTGGGAACAGCCAGCCGGGGGGGAAATACATCGGGCTGTTTTCTGACCATGTCTCCCTTCAAAGGCTTTTAGGTTTTCAGTTTTTTAGACTCTCACCCTACCCCAAGCTGAGGTACATAATCATTGTGCATTCAGAAAGCTGGGTGTTTAAAAGACAGGCCAGTGTGATGAAGTTAATGCCGTGGTTCTTAAGAAGAATAAAGTATTGATTTGTCTGTGTTTTTAAAATGGCTTGAAACCGTGATATGATTCTGCCTTAAAGCAAAAATGCAGCCTGTATTTCATCATTATAGAAGGGGGGAGAGAGATTCCTGCAGAGATTATTGTATTTGTGAGACTGGGTTTTTTTTCCTCTCTGCACATGAACAGCCCATGTGAGACTAAGTACTTTCCATGTGACTAACTCATTCCCATGCTTGCTGTGTAACAGGGCATTTAAAGCATCAACAGGCAAGGTCAGAGCCTGTTTGTTGATGCTAATGTGAGAACAAACACTGCAGAAAAAATTAGGGTGGTATAAGTACATGTGTATTGCCCCCAAGTCTGTTCCCTTCTGGGGAAAACCTGGGTTTGCCGGGGACTCTCTCCTCTCTGTCCCTCCGTGCTCTCTAGAGTCGGAGGCAGAAGGGAGACCCACTAGAGCTGGAGGGAAGGAGAAGGAGCCGGGTCAGGTGCCAACGTGGTGCATGGAGGCCCTGGATGGCAGAGCCGCTGAGCTGGCGTGGGGTACCAGCCCTGGGCAGAGCTTCCCGCTTCCCTCAACAGCTCTGACCTGTCCTGCTCCGTTAATGCAGTATCGTTAAAGCAGGGAGCTTCTCAAGCTATCATCTTAGTAGTTACCGGTGTGATTATTTAGGTTTGTGTCATTTATATTTTGTTAGGCCTGCCCTTTCTCTGTCCACCTCTGTGCTTGAGACAGCAGTTCTGACCAGGCAGGAGCTGAGCAATCCCCCTTTGATAAGAGCAGGCAATGAATTGGTTAATGTCCTGTCTCAAACTGAGATCTGAACAGACCTTATTTTGGGGTTTGTTTTTTAAAAAGTTTCCTGTGTTCATAACGGTGGTAGAAAAGAGCAGAGGGATCCGATTAGCATATATATTTCAGAGGTATGAACCTTTTGAGGAGGCATTACATTTTTCAGCTGAACTACATCAATTTCAGTCGGAAATCTCATTTGACTACAAAAGCAGAAAAGTCAGAGCAATCCCCCAGAGACGGGTCTATCAGCAATTTACACAGCTCCTTGCCTCAGACAGAAAGGAGATGTCTCAAAGCTTGGGTCAATTGCCAGCCCCTTCCACATCTACATCATTTTGCAGCTGCAGGAAAGCCTGGTCAGTCCAGCCGTGATGTCCAGCCTCTCTGCGCCCCACTGGTAAGACCTGCTGTGAGTTGCACCAAGGTGGGTGAGCTCTGTACCTTCAACTGCTGGTAAGAGACACATCTGAAGGATCAGGTCCCATTTCCCCATGGGGCTGGTGGAGTGAGGACAGAACGTGGCGTGCCCAGCCTGTCTAGACCCACTGCTCCCCAAAGCCTGACCAGGAGGGAGATGCTGCCTCAGGCACACACTCAGTTCTTGGCTTTGTGTCTAACATATCTACATTACTGCTGCAACACATGAAACACTTCTTTTTTTTTTTCTAATGACTGCTGGAACATCTTTTAAATCTTTTTTTAACCTTAGAACTGTACAGAAAGTGACAGCACAGTAACTATTTGCAGCTCTTCTGGATGTTTATCACCAACATGACAGACACGACTCTGGGCTGCTGTGGCTTCGGCAGCCCTGGGGAGAAGTCCTGACATCTCCAGTTCTGGAGGAGAAATGTGTGAATGGGCAGAAAGCAGGGAGAGACGAACATTTATTGATCCACTGCTGGAAGTATAAAGGGGCTTTACAGCATTACTGTCAGTGATGGGCTGATTGTGCTGATTAAAACAAAGCAAAATGAAGAGGAACTGATCAAATAACCCCTTGCAAGCAGTGATGAAGGCGTTCAAAGCTCACATAATCCTGGTCTGCAGTTCTAACGTTTGATTAATCACTGGCATAAGCTTGTAATTAACACCAATGAGATGTAGCTGAGAAATCCTTGAAAACTGTTGAAATCAAGTTTCAGCTTCTTTCTGATCCCTGATTTACACTGCAAGCAAAACCAGTTTTCTCCCCAGCTCCTGGTGGTGCACAGTCACTCCTCAACACACTCATCCTGTCATTCAGTAGCAACTGCATTTTGCTGCAGAGGCAGCAATGCACGAACCTTACTAGGGACACTCAAATAGATGAGAACGGACAGTTATCCAGGCTTCAAAGTCCCCAAGCCACTAGCTCAGGCAACAAATACTTCTTGGTTTTGCCAGCCAATTTGGTCATTGGGCTAAAGGTCAGGAAATAACTTTCCTCTGGCTTTGTAATTCCGTAGCCACTTTCTTCCGTCCCAGTGCATCTAAAATCCTGGGAATAGGAACTGGCTCCCTTTAGCCTCTTGTGCATTTGACACTCTAATTCCTACAAAAACACATTTAAACCCGAATGAATCGCTACAACCTCAAATGGCACTGACCAGCCTGACTGCCACCTCTTTTCCTTTTCTTCTGCTGGAGGATCAGCTATGTAGCTGCACAGAAAAACGCTGGGCTTGGTTAATCCACAGCATGCTTTCTACTCTTTACAAGCATGTTGAAAGTGATTTGTATCTGTTAGCTTGGGGAGTAAAACTGAAACCACTGAGGGGTTAAAATAAAGGATAGGGAAGGAACTGGATGTGAAATTAAGAAATGCTAACACTGCCACCCTTGAACACAGTGGCTGCAGCGACAGAAAGGTGAAGTTATTTGGCAAGCAAAGAGCAAAATGAATGGCAGTTGAAAGGCAGTGTTTTGATAGGCACTAATTATTAAACTGTAATTAGCGCAAGGATGCAGTGATCTGTTCAAATCCCAGCTAAGCAAACAGGTAGAGGTTAAAGACAAAAGTAACTGCAGAGTTGCCAGCCTTGCAGCTCCAGATGCTGAAGCAGCACAGCACAGGCAGTGCAGCCATGTGCTGATCCCACGGCTTTTAAGGGAAGACACTTTGGACCTGTGTCCTACCACCTGGTCCCATGGAGGGAAAACAGCGGGCAGGTTAGTTATGGAGAACCACAGCGGTCCCCTGTTGCGCCCGAGTCAGAGCTGGATGCACAGCAGGCATCCCACTCAGCCCAGGGGAGGGAACAACTGCTACAGCAGAAAAGCCACTGAAAATCAGGAGAACAAGGTTTAAAACCATTTCCTCCAATATAATGCCAGTTTCAATCATGTTTATCCGCCGTTAGTGAAACATTAGAAAAGCCTGAGCCTGTTAGTAGCAAACCACAGTAAAAAATACTGTGCTATGGAAAATTCTCACTTTCCCTCTCCTACAAAGCCGTTCTGAAAACTAACCAAGGGCTGAGAGACCTGGAAACCTTTTGCTTTGCCTTGAGGGTGTAGTCAACTTGTCACTGAATCTAAAAATAGTCTTCAGAGTATTGATTAACCCATCTGAAGGAAGCAACAATGAATTAGAGTGAAGAAAATCAAACCAAGCAAATCTTTAGAGCATATTTGACACCAGGATCTGGGTTAGGAGTAGCAGAACATCCTTTATTACGAGTGAGTGACTGTTGCTTTGTAAAGATACTATATTTTTATTAATTCTCAGCTAGCAGCACTATACCTGTAGAAGTCCACTCAGCATGGTAGGAAGACCTTTTTGCTAGGATGGTAATTTATCTCTTCACTGATTTGCTTCTGACTAATTTTTTGTGTGCTTTTCTTTTTTTAAATACAGGATGGTCCTTTTCTTTTTTTAAATACAGGATGATTCTCCAGTATGTAGTCTGGAGTTTTACAGGGCTTTTTATAATCTCTTGATTCTTTGTGTAGATTTAAGCATATAACATTTATAAAGATTATTACCAAGAAAAGTAAGCCTCCCTCCTCCCTCACTGAGGGAGCAGATCCGGCCACACACACAAACCCCCCTAAAATAAACAACAAAGTACCATGAAATCCTATTGAGCGCTCAAATCCCGGGGAGAAAAACTATGAAAATGCTTAAAAATAGAAAAAATAGGATTTTTTTTCCCACAATATTTTATGATGTTCTTGCCTCAAGATTTTATACGAGATCATTAATTGACTCTCATTTAAATTCAAGAGCTATAAAGGTCAAACTACTACTTTTATTATCACAGTTTTGCTGGAGACCAAAGCAAGTCTATGACTATGTGGAGCATGCAAAAGTGCAGCATCAAGTATGGATTCCTTTGCAAACATTCTTCTATTACCAGGAGAAATCCAATTACAATAGGCAGATACCTATCATCACATCAGCTTCCTGATAACTCTTCCTCCTATGCCTTAGTATCTCGCAATACACCAACAATCAGTGTGTGTAAACACCACATGATGGCTGATCTCTGTTATTATGACCTTTCTCATGGTGAGTAATCTCATCTGCCCTCACAAGTGAAGATAATTGCTAGATTAGATTAGTGCTCACATATTATATTGCGTATCTCATGGATATTTTTTCCAGTCCTATGGGTGCAGTAGGGCTGACTGGGAAAAGATCTAGCCAACATCTGTGGGGAGGGAGAGGAAAGGAATGGATGGCTCCAAAGACTGTTAAGGCTGCAGTAAAGGGTAAATGCCATCAGCGAGGTGGAGGTTTAACTCCTTATCTTAAGACATCTTCACATGCTTTTCTGAGCCAAGCAACTCCAACTGGAGCCATTTGACTGAAAGGTCAATAAGCAGAATGTAGAGTGCGGAGAAAGAAAAAGTGCACAGGGGGGGAAACAATTCTGTGAAAAGTCTAAAAACAAAACCAAAAAAACCCTCCCAGGGCCAGAACAGGCCTAGGACACAAAGGGAATAGCACAGTACTATCCAGCCAGGATCAGTAATGACCAAACCAGCCTCCAGAAAGCTGCCTTGCTGCCTCTGCAGGGACCCTGAGCAGAGAAAGCACAGCCAGGGCGCTAGCTGGCTTCTTGGCCAAGCTGAAAAAGGACCTAGCATGGAGGCTTTTTCAAAAGCCAGACTTCTTCAGAGACACACCAAGTGGCCACCAGACAATGACCAGTTTTGGCTACTGCCACAGCAGGTCAGGCTCACTGGGTAGGTCTATGATAGGGAACAAATACTGTCAGCACAAGCCCAAGCCTGCCTTCAAATCTAAATTCAGCCTATCCAGAAAGTCAGGATGCAAGTCTCTGCTTAAGCAAATGTTTTTGAAATTGCATGAGGAAAAAGTCTGCCACCCATTAGCCTGAATCCCTACTGGCACGAGGAGATGTTCCAGATATGCTCACGCCTGCTCCGTCACCACCAGCCCTTGCCCTGGTGAGACATGGCCAACGAGGCAGACAGACCCACTGCGGGTCTTTCCCCAGCCCCAGAACACTGCAATGCCACAACTTAGGCTGCTTATGCTTTTGGTAAGGGTTATTCTGGATAAATCAGAGAGCATTTCTGCAAAACACAGTGTGTTGCTACTGGCAGAAGTTGGAACAGATGCTACATGATTTTAGCTCTGAAGATGTGTATTTCCTCTTTGCCTGACCGATATGGTACTTTAAACTTGCCTAGGTATTGGGAGACAAGCAAAGCAAAATAGATCCTTTCTCCAGCTTGTTCTTTTCATTTGGAAATTGCTCATCAGCTAATTCTGAAGGAAAAGCTGTTAGATGTAAAGGAGACCCAGCCATTTTCTACAAGCAGCATTTCTAAAGTGAACAAATACATTTGCAATGTCATAAAGAGAGTGGTCTAGCAGATGAAACATTAGCTGTGGAGGGATTCATGCCAGCTTTCTGCTAACAGGGTCCATTACAAGCGTCCTCTACAGCAACTGCAGCGTGAAGGCAACAAAACACCGAGCACTGTTTTGACAGTGTATGGTAAATAGTTAATACAAATTGTATAATTCTTTCTTTCCTGTTTTTTTTTTTTTTTTAGAAATTGATCCTCAGATCACAGTTGTACCAGCAGCAAACAGACAGACCCTCACAGCCTTCTAGAAAGCATTTGTATCTTCATTTTACAGTGGGGGAAATTGAGGCACCAAGACTTTAGCTGGTACTAATCAATGGTGAAAAGATCTTTGGATCTCAGTGCAGCCAAGATCTACCCTTAGGAGTTTTAAATGACCTTCCCAAAATCTTAACAGAGTGAACTTGTGACCACTGGAAAGCTGTAGCTACAAGATCAGCAGTGTCACATCAGATCATCCCTGCTTTCCATCTGATATTAGCTTCCTCCAAAGCAAAACGCTGAAAATGCAAAGATGCCTAATCCAAAACATGTGCCCACTAGCCTCATGGGGAAAACAACATTTCCCTTTGCTTATTCAGTTTCTTTTTTTTTTTTTTTTTCCCACAGGCACCAAGAGAATCCAACCAGGAAGTTTACTAATTACTACAGGAAAAACAAAAAGCCCCCTTTTGCCTTCAACATACACGCAACAGTCTGAGCTGTCTCTTGGGCTTTCACCACCTTCTTCAACTGCACCACCCTGGTTTCGTGGCACACGTGGACCATGAGGGGCCGTGCCCTGGCAGCCCGTGCCATGGCTCTAGTTTGCTTTCTGAAAGCATGTATCAGGAGGGCAATTCCTGAACTTCTGCTGCAAGTTTAATAGAGTTTGTGATGTCTTTAAAACAGGCAGAGTTAAAAAGGTATTTGGTAATTTCCCTAAATACCTGAATTTGTGTGTAGCAAATCATACAAGAAGAGGAGTACAAGAAAATTTGTTTTAAAATACTGATGCCTGCCTCACCTTATAGAACTTGATGGCAAATTCAATGAATATATGTATTATGTAGCACCTGGAGAGGTTATTCTCTGTCTGCAGGTGGGTGCATGTTTTGCTGTAATGCAAAAGGAGGGTGTTCGGGAAAGAGGGGGTCGCCAGCCTTCTTTTGGGTTTTTGTTTGGTTTGGGGTTTTAAAGATGAAGGGGAAGATACACCTGCCAAAGAAATGAACCCAGGTTCTGAATAAATGAACTCACAGAAGGAAGGAAATACTTGTTTAGCTCTCATTCTCTTTATGCTACACCTGGCTGCCAGAGCCACTGCAAAATTTCTAACAATCCTACCAGGCTATTTGCATTTAAATCACTTTTCCTGACATTATGTATATCCCTTAGTAGAGCTGAAGTTTTCTTTTGCTCTTGGGAGCTGCACTCGGTAGCTCGCTCTCAGTCCTACCCTGCACTCTTCCCGCTGCTCCGCTGCGTTATATTAGCACCACATGAAACTATTTATGAAACCCCAGCTCTCACAGGTTGTGTCTGGAGCTGGGTCAAAGATGATGGTATGCAGATTTCTCAGACCTTTGTAACAAAATTGCATTACAAATGAATTCATGCTTGGCTCTGAAAGACAACACATGCTTAGGTCCAATGTTACCGCAGTCAGAGGTGCTCTCCTAAGGCTGTACTTCCAAAATGACTATTCAGTCGTATTTTCGTTACCACCAGTTAAAGGATCCTGCTGCCTTGGACTGCATCAGAAGAGTTCTCTTACCAGCTGGGGAATAATTTTTTAATCCAGAAGTCTGCATTTTCCCCTTTTGTGAATTTCAGACAGCTGAAAATGGAGTATCAGGCGTGCAGGTCTAGCTGCAGTGTAGCTCCAAACCCAGACCTCTGCCCAGGCCCCCGTAAAACACCTGCATTTGAGCAGCTACTTCATTTCATGCTGAAATTCTGTAAACTTGGGTTTGAATGGTGAATGAAGAGAACAGCATAACAGCAACAGGCTATGTCAGCTGTGTCTTCCATAGTTTTTAAGGCAAGACAGCAAAGCAGGAGCAATGAAGAAGATGTGAGAAAATTGTCTCTGATCTAATTCTGGACTTAACTGGAGACAACTCCAGTCCCTGCCTCAAATTACCAGAACTCCAGGGCTTTCCTAACTGACTTCCTATAGCACCTGTGGACTGTGACCCAGACGAGACAGAGCATGGAGAGGCTACAGCTCAAAGTCTTTTGATACTGAATATTCAGGCACTCCTAACATACTTCATGGCTTAGATGGGGGGGTTGCAACACAACACCATTTGCCAATCTCATATTACCCAGAGAATGCCCATGTGTCAGGGAAATTCCCAGCTGGTAGGTGGGATGGGCTGCTTTCCATAGGAGCAGCATAGGGAAATGGGAACAAAGACTTGGGCAGGAGCCAAGGCTCACAGAGACGACAATAAAGTTACCTGGATATTTGGGTGGGCACATGCACCTTAGCGTGGCAAAAATAAATAAATTAAACCCTCATACTGTATCCTCTTAACGTTGTCATAAATGAAAAAAAGAAATGTCTCAGCTTTAACACCAGACATCCAGTCAGAGAGCATCACCTGGCATTTGTTAGTCATATTAGCCTAACATTTTGCAGCCCTCTCTGGTAGTTGCAATGTACTTTTCACCCTTCTCTCTGGGTACCATCCGCTGGATATACTATACGGTTTAGTCTCTCCAAAGCAAACCCCTAATGTTTGCCAAGTACTTTGAGATCATCTGATGAAAGGCTCTTTAGAGCCACAATCTATTATTTCTTAGTCAGAAAAACACATTTTCTGAACAGGAAGAACAAAAGAATGAGCTGTGGGCCCCCAATAAGCATTCAACACAAGTTAATTTGCTCAGCAGCTGTATTTTGCTGAGACAGATTGCATATTTTCATTGTTAAAATAAAAATGTCCACTGGGCTTGTATCCTTCATGCTTTACATTGCTGCCTGTTACATTCCGAGTCTAGTCTAGCGAACAAATTCAATTCCTTTAATAAATAAGAGCTCCACTCGAATAATTTCGCCTTTGTCCAGGCAAAAATTAATGAAGCCAGAAGACATACAAAGCTGCAGAATCTTCCCCCTCATGGAAAAAAATAGTGGAAATCTGGCACCTAGCAAGGCAGGCAGTATGTGTGAATCATGGCTGCCTGCCGATGTGCCTGATTCAGAGCAAGGCAATAAGAACAATAATCCTGCACTACACCAACTAACCTTCAAGCTTAGTCACAGTTTCACACAGCTAATGAGCAGAGGGAGCAATGAATCTTCGATTTATGGTGCTCTGTTCCGATAGATTTAGCCTGAAGACAACAGCAGCATTTCCTTGCATCTCTAACGACTTAATCTTGTCTTTAGGTCTTTTTTTTTTTCCCCTTACCCTTCCCTATGTCGGTGAGGTTTTTTAAACTGTTATTGAATTTTTAAAAACCCTGGTGGGTAAATTCTTAGCATTAGATCCTGCAGTAAAAATATGGAGTAAAACCCGAGAATCTGCCAAATTTTGCTCCTTGTTGTTTTTCTTGTCTCCTTGTCTTTCCTACATCAAACTGTTTACAGAGAATTATCAGCGCTGTCGTGCAATACTCTGACTATGCAAGAGAAGATGCTTTGACTCCAAACCCCTGCTTCCATGCATACTTCTTTTGTAAATTACCCAAAGTGCCTCCTGTTTTATTTTTAGCCCAGAGGTGAATCATTCAGGAAAATCTGATAAAATCCATTTAACCACAGTTAAACTATCAAAACCTGAGTGAGTCCTAGTTAACTTTTAAGAAGTTTATACATGTTTATTTGAGCTTACGTGATTAAAGTGAGCACATGTTTATTTTAACTCTAACAGAGTGGCTCTGGACTTCGAACCCATGGAGAATCAGGCCCGCAAACGTACCCGGTGTTACTGTATGGAGACATACTGAAGATAGAACTGGGGGGGGGGGGGGGGGGGGGGGGGGAGAATGTCACAAACAAAACATTTTTGAAGGAAATGGCAGAGGAAAAATGTGCTACATTGACATCAGCAGCTCAGATGAAGGGGGTAGCTTCCTTTGCAAAGGAGTTGGGTTTATTTTGAGGCCACAAGTAGTGAGATGGCAAAGCTGATGCCCACAGCACACGTGAAGCACAGTCGTAGCCTCAAGCCCATGCCTCACGTCTGGAGAGCACATAGCCTGCCGGGTGAACTCCATGATCCATGTGGGATGAGAAGGACAGCAGTGGTGGCACCAGGAGGGCAGAAGACCATCACCACCTGCCTTCACCACTGTCAGGTGGATAAATCAGCCTGGCTTTTCTTAGGAAATACCTGACGTGTGATGTGAGGTAGAAGGGATATAGGATGCTGAGATACAGATATCCACCCCACAGGTGTGCAGCATACATCTGCCAAGTGCCAGGCTGTAGGTTGTTCCAACCTTTCTTTCAAAAGGCAGATAAAGCTACAGACCTAATTTTTGTGAAATTAAAAAAAAAAACCAACCACCAAAAACCAAAAAACAACTTCCATGCTATTGACAGCCAGCATCTGTAGAAGGAAGTTGAGCAAAGACTGCTCTGCATATTGGATGTGACCCATGAGACAATTCTGTCCAGCCTCTACCCACGTATAACATTTATATATAACCTCAGAATAAACTCTTTTTTATAATCCTGCCACAAGCTGTCAAGCAGGGCAGCCCTAGACTAGATTTTGCTGCTGTTGTAGAAAAGGAAGAGCATGTCTCATTTTATTAAAATACTAGAACAAGCCTGCCATATCATAAAAATTTAAAAATAGTGCTACCTTACATAAAACACTGCCCTGAGTTGCCTTCTATTCACAGCATCCCAAATTTACTGTAATCCCAGAACAAGCCACGGACTAACAAAGGGATCTGAAGCTGATGTTTCAAGACAAACAAATGCAGCCCTTCCACTCCAAGTCTACATGAAAAAGCTAAGAAAAATGACAAATTTTTGTGCAGTTAAACAGTATACCCATCTACCCACAGCAATCTTTCATTGCACTCAATTCTCAAGCAAGTCTAGTTTAATTAACTACATTTTTCGAAGATGCTCAACAGAATTCTGTGCCCTTCAAAAATCAGTGGGACTGAGCTTCGCCCACCATCTGTGCTTTTGAATAGCCTCTTCAAAACACCCACGTGGGAAGGAGTGGGACCTATGAATACCTGGGATGCCTAAAAGGCTTCCCAAGGCATCGCTGATGTGTTGTGTTCTGTATTTCAAAGCAGGAGACCTTGCCACACCACCAGGTCTGCAGGTTGGTGCTCTCAGAGGCTTTGGGTTGACCTGATCCCTCACGCTGAAGCTCCCATTTGAGGTCCCTCTGGGCCAGCATGGAACCCATTCTTTCCCCACCGTGCCACCCAGTCATGGGTGTGCTCTGGAGTGCTGCTCCGTCTAACATCAAACTGGACGACACTCAGGAAGCTGTCTGAAGGCACCTGGTCCACAGCCCCTTTGGGGAGCTCCAGATCTGTCTCCATGCAGCAACACAAGCGTATCAGAAATGTCATTGCCAAAAAGTTGTAGTTTTTCTTGCCTGCGGTTCCAGGGAGGTTACCATTCCCAAGCCAACCACAGGCTGTTTGTCACTGTCCTACCTTTTCTCCACAAATATCATCATCTCCCTCCCCACGTTTAAACTAACTACAAATATTTTGACAGAACTGGGTTAGGAAGCAATTATGTTTGCAGTTATTCTGGCACATCTAAGGGGACAGCAACCTCCTGGCCTGACACAGCAGCAGGCACAGCTCTGTACCTGACTTCAGCATTAAGTTTTTATTCCTATTTCTTATCCAGTGACTCTATCTCCCTACGATCTTTACAGACAGCGGAGGAAAATCTCTTGGCCTGGCCACATGATGTGGTTGTGACATGAACCCTTGGAGCTGAACCCTCAAATATGAACTTCCAAGATATACTGGCCACGAAGTCTTGAATCCAGAATCCCACCACAGCATGTACACGACCAGTCTACGTAGTCAAAGGGCTATTTCAGCAGGTTGGAGCCTGCCTGGCTATGCAACACCTCTGCAGAAGAGGAGCTGCCATCCTGATGGATATAAAGTTAAACATAAATTACCTGTGTGCCCTTGCAGCAATGAAGACTAATCTTGTTAGGTTGTATTAGCAAAAGCATAGCCAGCCAGCCAAAGGAAGGGATGATCCCCCCTCTCCTCAGCACCAGTGAGGCTGCGTGTGGGGTACTGGGTCCAGTTTGGGGCTCCCCAGGACAGGGAAGAAGTTGGAAAAGAGGAGAAAGTGTAGTGGAGGGGCACTGAGGCATCAGGGAGCCAGGGTACATTACACACAAGCACGGGTTGAAAGGACCGAGTTTTCTTAACACTCAAGACAAAGGGCTCTGGAGGTGTTTAATTGCAGACTTCCACAACTTAAATAGAAAAACAGAACCTGTCTTCCCTCAGAGATGCACAGTAAAGAGATGAGAGGCAACGGCCATAAGTTGCAGTAAGGACAGTTCAGGCAGGATGTAGAAAACAATTCATGAGAGCGTTTAATTCAGATGGGATATAGGAAAAAAAGTCATGGGAGTGTTTACACTGCCCGGAGAGTCAGTTCAGCCTTCATCCTTGGGAGATACTCAAAACTCGACTGGGTGAGGTCCTGAGTAACCCAATCTAACTTTGAAGTTGACCTTGCTTTGAACAGAACGATGGACTAGGTGACCTCCAGAGGTCCCTTCCAACCTAAATTATTCTATGATTTTCTGGAATAAGTTCAGATGCAGAAGTTATCTTAAAAAGCACTCCTCTGAAAGATTCAGCTAAAAATGCAGCAGCTCTCAGGAGGCTACAGCAATCCTGATAAGGTGTCTGGTATCCATCGCTGAATTCTCAGGGGAACAGCTTGTGGGACTGTACGGCTGCAAAACAAGAGGCTCAGCCCTAAATGCTGAATCCTATCACCCAGACTGATCCAACTCAATCCAAACAGTGCTCCCTCAGCTCTTCTCTAATGACAATAGGGTTTTTTTTCTTTTAAGAGTTCAGTCTACAGAGCTATCACAACAGCAGTGCTTCCCCCTGTCAAATTCACTTTTTAAAAGCCATGAAAAATGGAGTGGAGAGATTATGGAGGGATATCTCTGCACAAAAGCGGGACCAAAATAAATCTGCTTCTGTAGTGGGGCTGGGAGGGGAGATCAGGCTATTGGGGGAATAAAGAGATCCCAATTCTCTGGAAAGAGCCATAGGTTACCTGGAAGGACCATTTCTCCTTTTCACCCCCCAGGCTCTGGAGATACACTGGCCCCCACTGGCACTCACTCCCTTGGGAAGTCTGGTCCCTTGGCACCAGGAAGGGCTAAAGACTGTGGCCAGAAGAATACAAGATAAGATGGTGATGGTTGCGTATCAGCCAGCATCCCCTTGGCCACTCCCTGTTCCCTGCACTGTTTAACTGACTTGCCTTGAACCAGAGCTGACAGAAGTCAACAGCGTGGCTCTTTTTTCATGTGCCCAGGGCTTTATCACTGCACAGAGGAGCCACTGTCCCACAGGGATGAGGACAGGGACAGCCTCAGCTGGCTTCATGCATGCCATGGGGTGCAGCACAGCCCTCCACACAATGTTCTCCATAGTGCACGGACGTCTCCACCTGCACTTATGCCTTTTGCAGTAAATACTTTCTGCCTTAATGAGAATTCACTGCTCCAAAAATAACTGTAATTACCCAAGAAGCAGAGGAGCCTATTTGCAAGATTTAAAGGGGAAGAAGAAAGAACATCTCTTAGAAGAAAAATTCCAACACCTGGGCCTTGAAAGACAAAACTGAATTGAAAAGGGGAAGCTCGCTCCGCTGGGAGAGGCTCAGCCTGTTTGGAGGGGCATGGACTTCTTGGCACTTTGCCCATGCCAACCACCAAGTCAGATGGCAATAAAATATTACATGGAAACCAATTACTCCTCATGAGCAAAACTATCTGAAGAGAGGGGGCGGGGGGGCTCTGGCAATGCTCACACCTGTGAAAGTTTATGTGCTGAACATAAAGGGGTAGGAAAAAAAAAAAAAGGCGGCAGGCATAAAAAAGGCATGGGTGTGCACACGAGAGAGTACCAGAAAATAGTAATTTGAAATAATAAACTTGTTACAACAGCAGCAATGATTGCTGTCTATCCATGCTCTGAATAATTCAAAAGGTTCCTGCTTCACTTAGTATCTCAGCGTATTTTCAGACCTGCCAGAATTTTCTGCTGGTAAATAATGCATCTCTGGTGTTCAAACACACATGATCCCCATTTAATACTAACGATTTAACACTACTGATTTGGAAATAGGGACAAGTCTGAGGAACACAAATTCCTACTGAGCTGCCTGGCCCTTCTGTCCTTCCCATTCTCACCTTTACCTCTGGGTGCTCAAGTTGCTGGCCTCTTGCAATTGCCATTTTCACGCAAGTAATAAGGGGCTAATACAGCTGATTCATTCCGCATTAGCCTACAAAATCAATTACCATAGGATTCCAAAAAAGGGGGGAAAAATAAGGGAAAATAAAGGTGCATCAATGGGCAGCATTTTGAGCTTTTGTTTCTGCACTGGGGGTTGTCTGCTGTGGTGTCCCGGTGCTGCACAAATACCCTGGGACAAGCTGCATGCTTTGGGCAGCGGGTCACTCGGGAGCCGCGGCTTGTGGCAGGGGGACAACCACGGCACGGGTGGCCACGGGCACATCCCAGCCCAGGGCAGCGATACAGCTGGACCTACAGCCCTGGCAGCTGCCGAGGGCTCTCAGCTACATTCTGCCACCATCAACCTCCCCCTTGCAGGAGGATAATTTCACTGGGAAAAGATTTTAAACAATTACCAAAGCATGACTAGGAGTGCCATAGCAGACCTTTGCATTCAACGTCTGTGAACTCCGGTCCAAAACAGGAAACAATAACTCATATGTGGCTAAGAACCAAATGTTTGCATTGAGCCATTAAATAATGATAATATCTAAGATGCAAGATGGACAAGTAGTAGTAAAGATAATCCACATCACAGAGAGGGGACAAACTGAAGGCTTTCATTTGAATTACTGAATTTTGCTGGTTTAGAGAAAATGCTTCCTGGATCCAAACTGTGCATCCAGCTCCAGCTTTACCTGAACTCAAAGCAAGGTGAATTAATGCACAGCACAGCAGGTCTGAGACTTGGAGAAGCCTCTCCAAACATCCTCCTGTTTTACTGATTATTTCTGTTCCACCCCAAGAACACTGCCAGATTTACAGCTACAGAAAGAGAAGGACAAGTTGTTCCTCTGGTTGACATGGCAATTTTAGGAATTTTCCTTTAGTCAAGAGTGGAGATTCAGCTATCTTTCTGGAAATTAAAACAAATTGTTGAGAAAGGAGGCAAGAGCCCAACCCGAGGGAATCAACAATGACCTGGGAAATTCATTAGAAAGGCCTGTTTTTTTATGCAGTATCTGATTTTTTCTTGAATCTAGACTGTATTTCATATGAATTTTCTTCCAACAATATCTGAACTTTTCACTGCCTGTTTGTGTTCATCACATGGAGGGTGCACACAAGTCACAGCCTTTGTACCCTCCGAATGCAAACAGCAGTACCCTGCATTTCGGTCCCGTGCGCAGCAGCAGCAACACGGTGCTCACGTGCCGGTTTTTAAATCAACCAAATTTCAGGATTAGGGGTGAGATCTGGAGACTCTACTGCCAGCATCTGTCCTGAGACAACTGCAGGAAAGCATCCAGCTCCTACTAGGACTCACACCAGCTCCGCTCTGTCCTCCAGGTGCTGGTTTCCTACCCAGCCCTTGGTGGTATCGGGTGATTTTCCTCTTATTACTGGTCCCCAGGGAGACCAGCATCTCTGATTTCAGGGCACTTTATCCAAACTTTTCTAGCACTGGACTTTTTAAATATTTTGTTTATCGTGCTGCTGTGGTTCCTATTGTTCTTAAACTGTTTTTCTTATTAAATTACAGAGGGTTTGAGTTGGAATAAACCTTCCTTTCCAAACGTGTCTGCTAGCAATTGGCTGGCTGCAGGGAAGAGAGCAAGGGCGAGGGGGAGAGAAAGCAGAGGAGAATTACAAGGTTTCAGATTCCTGTAAACAGAGAAACATTTTTCCAGTCATCAGTCTGAGCCCAGTGGAAATAGGGCTTCAGTTTCCTCTAGTTAACGCTGGGGATCCGGTGGCAATGCTGTTGACATGCCTCTTTTTTTCTCTAGCAGTTGCTGGATGCTGCTTAGTCTGCAGCTGATCAGCAAGCCCCCGTGCTGGCAGTCATCGCTGTGGCTTCTTTCTCCTTCATTTTCCAAGCGTGCCCTACTTGCAGCCCAGGAGCAGGTGTCTGCGCTCTGGGGGAGGGCCCTGCAAATACGCCTGCTTTCCTCAAATCCTGGCTCTCAACTCCTCCATGCGTTGGAGCAGCTCTGAAGTGGCTTTGAGGACTGCCCTTAAAGGGCAGCATAAACTTCCCTGCATCCATCCCCTTCTGCTCCTGCATAATCCCAGCAACCCTTCACTCTGCCCACAACTGTTGTTTCTTGGACTAACTGTATAGGGTGCGGGGCCTAGGTTAGGAAGCATCTTCGTGTTCTGTGTAATTACAGCACCGGGTGCACACGTGGTCACACTCCACGAATGGTGCATTTAGTAACCACTGCAAGTGCAAACGTACAGTAAGTTGTAGCTGGGCCAGCACCACCAGACTTACACATGTCTTTCCATCAGTCAATGTCAATATTTTTCCGGTGTGGACATGCAAACACTGCTAATTTCAGAATATCCTCTGACTTGCCGGTGGCAATATCCTCAGTGGTTTCAAATCAATCACTAAACCAGCTCAATTCAGATCCGCCTGCAAAAGTTATCAACAGCCTGTGCACAGGTGTGAGTTTTCCAAATACATCACTAAACACCTCCCTAGGAGGAGCTGAGTATAAAAGAACACTATAATTGACTGAGAGAGCAAAACCAGGATGTGTAGACATTTGCTTGGATGTGTGCAGTAATAATATTAACTTAAACCTTTTGCATACTGCTAACACTTGAGTTTACAATTCATATGTGAACCATTCATAAATATTGTACGTGCCTGAAAGGGCAAAGAATTATAGAGCTGCATTTGCTGACAGTGCCAGCTGACGCATTTAGCAGGAAGGAGTCTTGTGGTTAGAGCTCCTGTCTGGGCACTGGGAGAGGTTGGGTTTATACTTGGCTCTCCTACAGGCTTCCTATGTCACCTTGTTGAAATCACTTTGCTCAGCTCCCTCAGCCATAAAGCCAGCTATTGTGAGGTGAGGTTCCGACTGGCAAGTCACCCCATGACCAGCAAAGGACAGGTGCTATGGAAGTGATCTTGCATGTGTGCATGTGTATAGATATATATTTAGGTGCAGCACAAATGGCTTGCTAGAAGGGGATTCAAGCATTTCAGTCACTTCCTAGACACTTATGTTTGTTTAGGTGGCTTTGCATACTGTGTGATAACATTTCCTTGCTGTCGCTGTGCTCACAGATCTCCAGATGCACCCAGGGCAAAAGCAGCCTCTCCAAAAGTATTCCTGATGCACCTGTCAAAGATTACAATTAATTCATGACTGTTTGATGGCTTATGCTAAATGAGTTTGGCTCCAATCCAGTTTCCATTGGGCAAGTGTCTCCATCTCAGGAACACCGTGACATTTGGCGTTTATTGTCCTCTTGGCTGGCAGTCCTACCCAGGGCCACGTATGGAATGTGTCAGGGGAACAGACTCGCTTTTCAGTCCCCAATCTGCGTTGAGGTAGGACAGAATAGAGGAGCCTTTTGTTGTTATTCACATTTAACTTCCCTCTTGAAGACAGATGGAAGAGTTTGTGTTTTGTAGCTGTCAGTACAGCAGGTCTCACCACTGCAAAATCCTCTTCATGCTCTATCTAACAATTCCCCAACCAGTCTCCTCCTGATACAAGGTGTTTTTTCACAAAGACTAAACCATAAGCTCTCCCGCAATGCTTAGATTAGCATGATATGATTCAGTAATTTCCTTTGTTGCAATCTCTCTCACCCTGTCAGCACATTCACTCAATATTATTTTAAGCCTGGTCCTTGTGCGAGGTTACTGCCTCTGTCCGCTGCTGCACACCGAGCTGCACAAAACAAGTCAGGCAGCAGCATTCCTGTGCCGAGCAGCGTTCTGTTCCCAGCGCACTCCTGATAGCCATGGCAACATAGGTTTCAAACAGCTGACTGCCTCCAGCCCTCTCCGGCACTCCCTGAGGGGCTTTTGGGGTGACAGCATCACCCCAATACCCATGCCCATCAGCACATCCCGCTGCCCCACAGCTCGTGCCCCAGGAGGCTCTACCTTCTTCTGTGCAACAAAGGTTAAAGGCCACATTGCCAAGGGGCTTTTGGGGTGACAACACCACCCCAATACCCATGCCCATCAGCACATCCCGCTGCCCCACAGCTCGTGCCCCAGGAGGCTCTACCTTCTTCTGTGCAACAAAGGTTAAAGGCCACATTGCCAAAGTCACATGTATTCCTTGTACTGGCTCGGCTCACATTGTTGGTGCAATGGTTAAGCAATGAAGAGATGAACTGTTCGCTCTGTCCCAAGCAGATGATCTCATCTGAGACAGGTTTTGCTTTTATGCCACAGCGAGAGCGTGGGGAGCTCCAGCGCAGCACCCACCGCGGAGTGAGGCAGCGCAGAGCCACCGTGCTCTGGGCATCAGGCAGGGGACTGGGTTCTGGCCCGGGGCTGGGAGCAGGGGGAGCATAAGAGAGAAAAAGCAAGCACAGAGGTGTGTGCATATGGTCCTGGGGCCACCTGGGAGGAGGAACAGGCAGAGTGAAACATACCTCTTCAGAGAAGAGACAAGGAAAGAGAAAAGAAGAGACAAGACAAGAAAAAAGAGCTCAGCTGAAGTTGCCTTTCCAGCGATTCCAGCCCAGAGAGAACAGGAGCTGGCAAGTGCCAGCCAGGCTGCCCCACAGGCACCAGCAGCGAGGCCTCAGGCTGTGCTGCTGTGGGTGGCAGAGGGTGGCCAGCGTGTCAGGTGGACCAGAACATCACTGCCACCACTTCTCTGTCCCAGACCACCAAGTGAACAAGCCAGGCTTAAAGCCTGGCTCCCTGTGTGGCGCAGGATGCACTGGATGTCTGGGGGCCAAAATTTCACCTTTCCATCATGTAATGGTGCAGACTCACTGACCAGCATGAAGCCTGCAGGTATCCTATGCTGACACAAACACATCCCACAGGCCACCCATGGTCCTCACCTGGCTTCAAGTATTTACCAGAGCAGCAGGGCAAGGGTGTATCTTTGCTTATCTCTAAAGATATTCCCACTAAGGGGACCAGAGCAAGGCCACATCCACTTAGTCCCGCTGCCGTTGCACCTTGAATACACCCACAGACATCCCCAGGCAGGAGGACCTGCGCTTCTCACTCCAGGAAGGAAGCAGACACAGGATTTCTTTTCCTTGGCTCCAACCTGTGACCCAGAACTAGGGAAACCCACTCTGGTGTGATGTTCACAGAGGTTTGGGAGGCTGATCTCTGTTCCTACCCATGTAGAAAAGCAGTCACTGTATGCCCAAAAGCCCTGCTGCAAGGCACCCCCAGCCAGCCCCCAGCACTGCGCCACGGTGGGTCCCTGCTCTCCCAAAGGACAAGGACGTTCCCAGCGATGCTCGGCACGGCAGGGTGCACTGCCCGTGCAGCACCCACAAACTGAAGCTGGGCTCTCTCGCCTGATCAAAACCCGCCTCCTACACCCCAGATTCCTGAATTCAAAACCCTTCTAGAGGAATGCGTCAGAATCCAGCCAGTGGGAGTGAAATGCCAAATTTTTAGCAGATTGAAGTTTATTTTTAAGCAGCGTCAAAAAAACCACCACCCAAACCAAAGCAACCTCCCCAAACACACACGCACACAAATGAAATCAGCAGGTAGAAACAACAAGCCCAGGACAACAGCCAGACCTCAGCATTGGCTGCTGCTGGCTCCCCAGGCACGATCCCAGTCTGCCCCAGCCACCTATTTGTGAAATTCCTCAGGAACTGCGGAGGAGATGGCCTGGCAGCTGCCAGAGAGATGGAGCACCTGCACTGGGATCTCAGTAAACAGGAAAACAGGGAGAGAAGGTGTGGAAAATGCTTTCATTCACTGGGCACACAGAAAGGCGAGAGCTGGGGGAGTGTGCTTGCAGCCTCTGGGTATCCAGCACCGCTCCCTCTTTGCATCAAACACAAGCCCACCCGCACAGCAGCCCCTTCCTGAGCCTGCCCACCAGCCATGCTCAGCTCCTGCAAATCCTCCCAGTGTCAGAGGCACTGGGGGCACTAAGCATCACACCAGCTCAAGCCCAATGTGTTGGGGTCTCTCACCCTATTCCCTGTCTTGAGGTGACTGTATGTCCACTCCTCACTGAGCATTTAACCTGTAACTACTCCAGGTGGGTCCTATTTCAGCTCCCGCCAGCAGAGCAACACCAGGTGAAGTGCCAGGAGCTGCTTTACCTGGCCATGATGCTCACCAGTGTCACACCAACCCCAGCTTGTCCAAGCCAGCTGCAAACCCCTCCCCAGCTACAAAGCAGAGAGAGCAGGCACTGCTGGCACAGGGTGAGCAAGAGCTGAGGGTGGGTGTCTGAGCCCGCAGGGAGCCAGAGCAAAGCAGGAAGGAGAAGCTGAGATGAGATCTGATCCCCGGCGTTTTTCTGGCAGGACACATTGTCAGTGCATGAAGGGGCTCATTCTGCCCTGGCAGTACGCTGCAGCGATGGATGTGCCAGTACAGCTAAACTCTGTCCCTCCCCAAGACAGAAACCTTCAGCCACAAGTGGCCAAGGCAGCCCTCTCAATCTCATCTGCCACATCAAGGTCTGCCCAAGACCCCCCGGGTACCTCCTTCCTCCAGCACAGGCTAAAATGAGTTTTGTTGGGACTCTCACGGTTTTGCTCTACTGCAAAATATCAGAGTAATCCTTTGCTGCAATCAGGTGGGGCTCAACACTGGGGTCAGTGGGTCAATGGATCTTCTGTACCAGCTGGTACTGGAGGTTTTCCAGCTACCATGGCACAGGGGCTGAGTGCTGCCAGCCAGGATGCTAAGAAGAGTTACCATCCTGTGCCAGAGGCTTGGCCCTTGAACTCTGCAAGCAAAGGGACGTCTGATGGGACACAAATTCTACCAGTTGCTTGCAGTATCTGGTGCACACCAAGCTCATTTCCTTCTCAGTTTTGCAAGCACTGTATTTACTCATTTATTTTAAAAATTGGATGCTAGTATGTACTGGACCAAATTCTGTCCTCGCTGAGAATTTGCCTTAATGCCTTCCAGTTCCATCACCTGCTGTGTGTCTCTGTGGGTGCTTCCAATTCAGCTTCCACCAGGAACAACCCAACTGTATTTTAAAACAACATTCCCAATACTTATAAAACATAAACTCTCTTACCATGAGTCCAAGACACTATTCCCTGTATTCCCCTCTAAATAGCAATCCATACATACGTGTATGCCAGAGAGCCAAAAGCCTTATGAAATCACCCACTCCACCCCTTTACATTTTCTCTCCTGGGATTGCCCATCTTCTCTAGGGTGCTCAAGACCCATACAGCTGGAAAACTGGTCACAAATGGTGCTGCTGAAAAGGGCAGGGCTGTCCACAAAGTCTGTGGTGATGTCCACATCATCCAGGTGATAAGGATTCTTCCCCGATTGAAGAACTGGGGTACATGCCAAGGTGAACTCCATCAGCATCAACCTGCTACAGTTAATGCTGTAATAACACTGTAATAACTGTAATAACAGAGAAGTCAGATGTGCTGAACACCTGGAAGGACAGGAGGATGTTTAAATGAGGAGCCTCTGAAGAAGGCTGCCCGTTTACACAGCCAGCATGCAGTAGGAAGGGCTTGTCCTGCAACTCTTCGCTGGGGATGGTGAGGAGTAGCTAAGCCACAGGGCAAGCCAAGCCCAGAGGCAAATACCTCGAGTAGGAAAGGAGAAATAAATATATCTGGAAGTGGCAGGATGAAGGGTGCAGGCTGTACTACTGGCTGCTCCCTCATCCTCTCTTCTGTGGAGAAAACCTCAGAGCGACCTCATACCACACAGGGCCAGGAACACTTCTACAGGCCTGCAGATACCTGCAGCAGCGGAGCCAGTGGTGCAGACAGGACATGAATAACCTCCTCATTAAGCTCCTGCCTTGTGCTACTGAGGCACATAAAGAGCCGCCAACGTCACATCCCAGCCGCATGCAAAGCTGTCTCCATGCTGCATAAATCATGCATAGCCACATCATCTGTTATAGATGCACAAAGCCGTAATCGCTAATTATGCCGAGGAGTATACCATTACCTACGGGATACGGCTGGTAGAGGCTGCAGTTAGCAACACACGCATATGGCATATGTTTCTACATTTTAATATTACAGCTCTGTTTTTTGCCTCCTTTAGCATGTAGTAGTTTATACATATGGAAGAGGGTGCTGGGACTTTCCATCAAATTAACACCAATGACTTCTGCTTTATCGCTCTAGAAAGGAACCACAGCACCAAAAGGGCCCATGCAGGACCCCAGATGAGTAAGTCCCAGATGTCTTATTACACACAGGCTTTTCATAGACTGTTTCCAGCTTGGAAAGCAATTTAGGAAGCTAAAATTATACCCTATCTGCTGATGTTTTGTGACATCTACTAATCAAGCACAGAGCTGCTGTGAGAAGATCAGAACTTCCATTTAATGGACTCCTAAGGCATTTTTAAATAAAATCCTAATAGGGGTCTGTGTAAGTGCAGAGGACAGAACCAGCGTGCGTCCCTTCTGTGCAGCAGCACAAACGCTAAGTGATGGGTATACCGGCCATACTAGCAATGTAACTAGCTGTAGCTACAATCCAGTTGGAAACCCATACTCCTATTTAAAAGCTGTGATAAGTGGTAGCAAGGTCCAGTGTGGACTTAGGTTCTCTCATATATACCTGGAGGCACACACATGCTCCATCTTTAAATATCATGGGAAAAATATCTCAGATTGAATAGTTTTCCCTTGTAGCAGAGTTTGCTTTAATGCTTATCCCTGGCATCATTCACACTCTGCTGACACTGGTTTCTAGGCTATGGGTAGCGCTTGTGCTGCACTGTAACCGATGTTGTATAATGCACGAGGAGTCCTCTACTCTCTCCTGTATGTGCATTCCCCCGGAAAGTTCATTACAAAGGCAGGTGATACAGCAAAGACAATACTTCCAGATTCAAACCCAAAAGCTCAAAACAATCAGGAGAGAGAAAGAAGTTATCTTTACACAAATAACTCAATCTGCTGTCAGATTCCCCGAAGTGCCTTACCACGTCTCACCTCTAACACACTTAAAGTCTGGGACCCAGCACTTGTGATCACTCCTGGCATTTCACAGCACGGCCCATGGGTCTTCAAGGTGGCCATGACTGAAGTCCCAGGCTGAAATGTCTCCTAATCATCCCCTGCTCACATGAAAGCCAATCCCAGAAGCTGCACTGATATCCACAAACCACTTCATCATCAGCTACCTCCCATCCAACCTTACAAATGACCTAAATGCCCTGTTTCACTTTCGGAGCTCTGCTGCTCCTATTCAGATTGCTTAGTTCTGGCTTTGCAGCTACTCAGTTATTTTCTCCTCAGCCACCTATTCAAAGCACAACCCAAGAATGCAAAGTTCATCCTAAGCTATACGTAGAGCTATATGCCTCTGATGTCCATTTGCTGCTCGATGTTCATTCTCATTACACTGGCATATAAATCTCTGGAGAGTTACAGGGGAAATCAGGTGCATGTTGTCCTCAGACGTTTCCCAGAGTGCCCAATAAAGGGACAGTGTGTCTCTGATATCAATATATTGCCCGTGAACTTTGAAAGCAGCATGAAAAATTACTCTAAAACATATCACCAGGAATAGAATGACAGGATGCATTTCATATGGACATAGTTGAAAAGTCTTCAGAGCTAATGGCTTGGAGTAGTTCGGGAAGCTAACAGACTACAATAGACGTGACTTTTTTCTTCCTTCTCTATGGAGATGACGTTGATTGACTGGACCTGGAGTTTGCACAGAGCTGGTGCTGGCACAGCAAATTGCCTGTTGCGCAGATAGCTCAGACGCCCCATGAGCTCTGTGGTACATATGCAATTTTAGCATGCTTAAAAATAGATGAAAACTTGAGACCTGTGTGATATAATCCATGACCCCTCAAAAATAAACTGCAGGCTTCCCCGTGGCCCGTATGTCCCAGAGGTGGACTCTCAGAGGCGCAACTAAAAATGAGCAACCACAAAGTTAGGGAGTTTAACCACCTCTGTGCTCTTGGAGCAGCTCAGGGGCCTGGAAAATTGAGTGGGATTTGAGATGTGCAAAGAGACAGCAGTTCCCTGAGGGTTAACTGTGCTCAGCACAAGAAGGAACGTTGAAGTAATTCCAAAGGTGTGACCCCGGCTCTGAGCAAGGGGAATGCTTGCTCGGCATTCTTGGGGGTGGTCAGCACAATCCTCCCCGCTGTCGTCTTGTACATGAGGTGAGGACAGTGATAACATTTCACAGAAGTTCAACAGATTAATGTAATGCTTGTGCAAGCTCTGGAAGCAGGGCACAAATCCTGCCAAGCCTCCCGTCTGCCTCCAAATTCTGATCTGCCCTCTTGGCCGTATTTTACATCCTGCGAGCAAGAACAAGTGTAAGGGAAGAAGGTTTTTTCTTCTCCCGCTCCCCAGATTTTAAAGAAATGCTTTCAAGAATGAAACAGCTGTTGCGGGAGACAGCCAAAGCCCAGCCCTCCTCATAGCAGGCCCCGTTCCTGGGCAGGTACACACAGCCGTGTGTACGTACAAGCGTCGGCTGACTCACACGAGTTGACCAGAAACCCTAATTACAAACACCGAGTGCCCAGCCTGTCCTTTGCAGGCGGCGTGGCATGTTTGCTGCCCACGCCAGCCTGCATCCAGCTCCCGCCTGCGCCATCCCACACCCTCCAGCGGCTTGAGGCCGGAGTGCAGCAGCCCTTCTGCACGCTGATTTATTAGCCTCACCCTGCAGTTCCCTCTGAGGTTGGCTGCGGCAGGACAGACTCGTTTGATGACCTGCCTTCAGGGCTAAGCAAATGAGATTCATTAGGATATGCAAAAAGCTGAGAGCAAAGCAACCCTATCTTTTCTGTCTGAGCATCTGAGCTCCACTGATCTGATAAGAGTGAGTTGCTCCAACATGTCTGCAGAGGAAGATCTGAAGCTTTCTTCTTCCCATGCATTCCCAGATAGTCATTGCAACTAACAGACAAATAGGTCAGAATAAATAACAGCCCCCTCATTTCCCCCAGCATGCGAGTCTGGATGGCTTAAGTCAAGTGTTAATAAGAAACAACGCTGCTGTAACAAGATGTCCTGATGCACTGCAAAGAATACGTAGCATAATAGCATCTCTCGTACAAACATTTCACTAAAAGCTTGTCATTACCCAGACAGAAGAGACATCATTTGCATAGAGAAGCAGAGGAAAAGCAGCTTGAATGAGGTGATCCAAAAATGGAGCCATCAAGTCACTGAATTGTTGTATCAAATAACGCAGAAGTATGTTTTGCTGAAGTTCATCGTTTTCATAGCGGCACAATAGGCAAAGTGAAAGCACTGCACCTAGAGGGAGCGATGGGTGGGAGGCGAGCCAGCCTCCACGCCATTCCGGGCCTCAACCGTGGCCCTGCAGGGTGACTGGGTGATGGAAAAGGAAGACCCATATTGGAGTGTGTGGTGATTATCAGCCCCTCATCCCAGGCCATGTGGTTTTTAGATGGAAATGCTGGGCTCACCCCATGGAAATCGGGAGGCAGGAGGGACACCGGGGCAGGCAGCCGGCAAACCTCCCGGCTCTGCTCACAGTGCCTCACCTAACCCCACCGAGCAGAGGCTCTGAGATATTGGTGATGCTGACGGTCAGAAAAGCTCTTCGGCTTTTCTGACAATGCATTTGGCCCCTTTGCTGGAGGCGTTCCAAAGAAAACAAAAGCCATCAGCAAGCACATCTTGCAAAAAGCAGCATGCTCTCTTAAACCAGGGCAGGGCGGAGAACAAGAGCTGGAAAATGGAAATCCAGTGGCCAGCGCTCCAGCTGCTCGCTGCAGGCTCAGCTCCCCAGCCCACCAGCAGAACGGGCTCCCTTCCTCGTTTGCTTCTACCTCCTGAAGGATTTTTGGTAGCACCCATCACCGTGGCATCCCAGTGCCGCTGCTGTTCAGTGGTTTTGCCGATCCCTGTGGGTTTACTGAAACACTTGTGACATTTTAGGTGTGGCAAAGGGGCAGGTGGGTGGGAGGGATGTTTCTTAAAGCACTAGCTCCTGGAATCAAGGGAGGGCAAAGGCAGCACTTCGCCTTTTCTTATAAGAAGCATATAGCCCTCCTGGTGCAGAGCAAAGCTTGAAAGCTCCGGAAACCCAGAGCGTCCTTGTCTGAGGAGAGGGAGGAGGTTCTTGCACTGTCCCCCTGATTCTGGGGGGAAGAAGGACTGAGTCACAGGATTTCAGGATTCCAGCTCCTGGAATTGGCTGTAGCGAGACAGTTTCACTTCCCGCCTCCAACGGTCGCAATGTCCAGGTTGCAAACAGCAAGAGCAAACATTTTTAATACAATTTCCATGTTGATTTTTCAGCTATGGCTCTCTTAATGCCTGCTCCTCCTGGGCCTGTTCTGTTCTTTGCATCTTCCCTGCTGCCCGCTCCCCGGTGATGACAAACTGTGAAGCATTTCCCAAGAGTGAGAAATCCTCACAAGAATCATCTGTTGCAAGTCCTGTCTGACAAAACCGTGTCAGAGCTTTGGGGACTTTCTCTCTATTTTTAATTGAGTGCATCTTTCCCTGGCATTTCCCCCTGCTGGCTCCTGCATCCCTGCCATTATGGCAGATACTGGAAGGGAAGCAGTGCTCGTGCTGGGATGTGGAAAAGCTGTTGTTCCCACCTGATTCCCTGCAAGGATTGCTATATAAAGGGTGCACATGGGGCACTGCTGCTGCTGGAGTCCAGGGTTCCCTTTCTCTCTTCATTACTCCCATGCAATCAGCATTTGTGATTTAGTCCCTTCTTATCATGGCCTTGCAGTATCACATCTTGGCTTGGTATTTAGTCTTCCAGAGACTTGAAAGGGCAGCTTCTCCTTGAGTTTATCAGCTCAAATGGGGGATACCGCTTGATGGTGTGCCAGCGAGCTTCTGTACGATGCCTTTTATGTCTCAATCAAGCCAGCGTGCCTATTTAATTAGAGAGATGATAATAGAAAAGGCTCCTCTTGGATAAAATCTGGGGGAGTAAATGTGCTACCTGACTTGAAGGGAAGGGGGGATGGATTCACAAACCCAACGGAGGCCGGTGAGAGCTGAGGGCATGGTAGCACGGGGCGGTTTAACAGAAGGAAAGGCAGCCGCTCTGCCAGCAGAAGCCCGTGAGCAGAGAACCATGGAGCACAAAATTAACACACTGGCTCATCAGGAAATGTTAATGTGGGCAAGGTGGGGAATTGCTTCATATGGGCAAACAATCTGTGCAGAAGGGATAAGCGCGATCAAAACCTGGTACAAATCTGGGCACGTTTCTCCAGAAACCTCTACCCTCAGTTTGAGGTTCAAGACAGAAAATGCAAAGCCCTGATTAAGGTGCTAAATCCTTATGTCAAAAAAAAAAAAAAAATGCTGAAATGAAACAAAATGAAAGCATCCAATGGGGCTTTTCTAGAAATGACTAAGCCGCTGCCACACAAACCCCAGGAGAGGAACCGTGCAGTTTGGAGTAAGTGGTTTGGGGTAGGACCTCCATGTTGATACTCAGTTGAGGAGCAGAACAAACACACAAGTTACTGTATTCCCTGTTGGGTTTTTTGTCATTAAGTCCATCAGCAAAGCAGGAGCACTTGGGTGCCCGGACCTTGCCAAATCCTCACTTTGCCTTTCCCCCTGCTTAGTCTGATTCTGTTGAACCTTTCCCTCCAAGGCTGAGCCATCTCAGCATTCAGATTTTTCAGATATTAGGAAGAAATTCTTTACTGTAAAGGCAGTGAGGCACTGGCACAGGTTGCCCAGAGCAGCTGTGGGTGCCCCATCCCTGGAAGTGCTCAAGGCCAGGCTGGACGGGGCTCTGAGCAACCTGCCCTGGTGGAAGGTGTCCCCTGCCCTTGGCAAGGGGGCTGGAACTGGGTGCTCTTATGGTCCCTTCCAACTCAAACCACTCTATGATTCTATGATCTGCTTCACCCATGCCACTGTTTTCAGGACTGGAGAGACTTGGCAGAGGGAGCCTAGACTGGGTACAGCCTCCTCAGGGTCTCTAGGCTTGGGGCTGAAGCAATAGATACTGCCCAAGGGCAGGGCTGATGTCCTCACCATGTTGCAGGGTGAAGGCAAGACTTGCCTTTTTAATGAAATTGCAACCATCGGGGTTAAATAATTGCCTAAAAACTCTGGGAAATTCCTCATTTTCATGAGCTGAATATCTGCCTCAAAATACTAAACATTTTAAAACTAAATAATCCAATGTTTAACGAAATACAGACTCATTATAACAACTTCATTCTCTTCAGAACAGTCCTCCTAAAACCAAACATCAACTGCTACTGATCTACAAATGCTGGCTCCACTTGCATCTGCGGACCTCTCCCAAAATTTAACCAGGCACTTGCTCTCCCCAGCTGCCACCATTCCCCACTGCACCAGTGTATTTCCCCTAACAGAGAACTGGGACCAGCTTCACCCAGCCACCACCCCACCTCTTTACCCACCACAGCGCTAAGCAGGGGCCATTTCCCCCTTTGCAATGACAGTCAGGGAAGCCAACTCCACCTACAGCATAACCAAGTGCCGAATTTAGGTCCCTTGCATTTACAGTCTGCCTGGAAGGAGCAGGAGGTCCAGCGGTGCTGATGTCTTACAGTCTGAGAGACCCTGATTTCAACATCCCAGATGAGCAACCACTTTATAACCTGCTCAAAGCCTGCCTGGATAGGGCCCCGGGCAAGGTAATGCATGCAGCACTTTTCAGGAAGAAGGCCAGAAGAACATTAAAAAGTAATTGAAAGGCCTTGGGGGATCAGAGGAAGAAGGCAAGCTCAAAGAAACCAAGGCAAAAACCTGAAGCATGGCAGCATGCGAGCGCACTTGTCTGAGAAGACTTAACAAAAAAAAAAAAAAAAAAAAAAAATTTTGAAGAAAATGAGGAAACTGTCTCTGAAAGGATTCTTTGAAATGGCAGCAACATCAGGGAAACAGTAAATGGCAGGCTACAGGCCTGGCACTTGAAAGGAGGGAGTTCAGCTGGAGGATGTATCTGCAGATCTACCACAGCATTGCCTCCCAGGTCAGGGCTGCTCAAACCACTCCAAGGAAGGGTTGAATCGACACGTTAGCGATGCAAAAGTAACCCTCAAAATATGAAGAGCACGCGGCTCCTTATGTAGTACTTACTTTATTAAACGCATGCTTCCTTTTCATCCAGAGAGACTTGACTTCAGAATTACACAGATGGTTCAAACATATCTATAGTACTGGTAGTAATTTAGAAATCTCTCTGGGGGAAAACAAGGTTTTAGCCTTTTTTTTTGTTTTGTTTTAAATGGCAGCGAGCTGGATTTTAAGGTGGAGTGAGTTTATTTCTGTCATGGCTGCTGCAGAGAAAGCTCCATCACCCACAGATAATGCCAGATGGTGAGCCGTGCCCAAATCCATCAGGCAGAGGCCTCAAGAAGAGATTCAAAGCGTAAGCGGGGATTGCATCTCTTGCTGAAGGGGCAGCCAACAGAAACAAAACCAGAGCAGGCTGGATATAACCACCGTAGCACAAATCCACGGGCTGCCACTGAGCTCCAAAGAGCTCTGCAAATGGCAAAGCCTCTGACCAGCCTACAGGACAAAAGACGAAGGAAACCACGTGCATTCAGCGGCATGGCTGATTTCGGGCTAGTTTTATCCAAACCCCCGTTAACTTAGTGGTATATCATTAAGGTGGATGAATGGTTACATGGTTCAACAGAGCTGATAATCCTTTGCCTGCGGTGCAGTTGCAGAGGGTATAAAAATTTCTGGAGATGGTGAAGGGGATTCTCGATGCACCATATGGTCTCCTCCAGCCCTTGCGCTGCGCTGAGGCTCGTGCTCTCATGTGACACACCATTAGCAAGTCACATGCAGCAGAAAGCAATTTTATGGCCAGATCCTGCTCTTAGAAGCTATGATGACTAAACTAGCTAATCAAATCAGCATAAATTTGCAAACACCGTTTTAGCAGCTGTGACCGTAAATATCATCAGCAGAATGTGAATAATCCCAAGCACAAGATGAGTTGAGTAATGGGTTCCCAATGGGCGTTGAAGCCATCAGTTCGCTGCCTGGCAACTCAGAGACAGGGGCGAGGGGGGGAGGTTTGATTATGATGAGCCTGAAACAGCAGATGCAGTTATCACGACAAAGCAGCTAGAGCACACGCACCAGAAAAAGGAAAAAAAAAAATTAAAAATTTCATTTACTGAGACAAACAATTGTGGTGGATGCCCTGTTCTCACCCTGCTGTCTCCCAAACGCAGGCACGTGTGCATGTTCCATGTGGAGGGATGTGTTTTAGCATTCCCAAAGTGACTCATTTGGCATTTTCCAGGGACCTGCAAAAGGCTCCCTGCACACACATACCGTTTTGTCAACAAGCCATAAAAATAATCAGCCGAGGTGAAATTCACTGAGAACACAGACAGCAAGGCTAAATTTGTTTTTAATTTGTGCCAGCTTCTGCTAATGGGAGCCAGGGTGCAGGGCTCCCAGCATTAACAAAGGGGAAGGGGGGGAAAGCTGCCAAAATTAACAGTACACGGCAGTCTTAACCTCCCTTCTGGTGAGGACCGGCCACGCACGTGGTCCCAGAGCAGATGGAGCAGGCTGGAGCGGGCATGGCCAGAGCAGAAGAACTGTCCCACAGACCACACTGCCAGGGGCCCGGGGGAGAAGGCGGCTGGAAACACAGCCAAGCTTCTCCCCTAGCAAAGCGCTTTACTGAGGGAAATGGCTTTTGTAGCTCAGAAAAATGAATATACCTCCCTGCACCTGCCAGCATGAATCTGGCTCAGCCAAATATATAGATCTGTTTTCCAAAAACATGGGAAAAAGACCAACCGTGATGTCTCAGTCCTGCTGGTGGCTTTTGGTAGGCTGTTAAAAATGCTTGGCTATTATGGACCATATCCTGGTTTGATGGTGATGATGTCCCACCCCACTTTGAGGCAAAATCCAGAGTCTAGAGGGCAGGAGAAATATTGTATTGAATCTTGGATTGCATTGCGTAAAGGTAGCCTGTTTGCTGGCGTCATCAAAATCTCGTGAAGAAAAGGCCTAAGTGTGGGTATATCTCTATATAATATAGATATCTAGTGGATATATATAATGACGTGATAGTCATTACAGCTCTTGCCAATAATGCAACTTTTAGCTGAGCTTTAAAGCTGATCTGCAGTAGTGTGGAAACCGCAGTGAACAAGGAACGTGAGCATTCCCAAGCTTCCGAGGAGCTGGCAGCCAAGCCTGGGCTTTGTCTAGCTGCAACCAGGCATGTTGCTTGAAGTACCAAGTATGTAGATACCCTAGGCTGCTAGTTTAAAGCTTACGTATGTGCAAATGTATGGTCACTGCTAATTTTTGGTTTGCTGTATTTTCTTAGTTATGGTGATTATTGTTATACGTAGCTTTCAAGCATTTCCAAAAGACTAAGCTGTGCCCAGGACCAAGGGATAACCTTTCTGAGCTCATAAATCAGGGGATTTGAAGATATGAACTTTCCTAAGTTAACTGGCAGCCATGGTGGACAAACAAATTAATATGATCGGTTCAGTGCTTAGAAAATGGAGATGAAAGCTGAAAGGAGAGGAAAAAAATGTTCTTCCCTGACAAAGAAGCAAAAGGACAAGTGACAGAGCATCTCGACATGCTGATGGAGAACATCAAAGACAAGGGTGGTGCTGGGTGCTGGTTCCTCTGATCATGGAAGTCTCGGTTTATGCCAGGAAAGCTTGGACAAGAACTGGCACTGTGCACAGGGAGCGTCTCAGTAAATATGTGGAAACACCTGGAATAAGAACAGGAAAATATCAGAAGCAAACGCAGAGGATCTAGTGCCTCCCATACCAGCACTGAAGGTGTGTCCCTCAGCAGCTTTCCCTAGAGAAGATCTGTGGTTTGCTTTTCCCCCCCCCCCCCCCCCCCCCCCTTGTGCAGTATTTAAAACAACGTCATTTCTCCTAAAGGGGAGTTTCAGCGCTGTCTATCCACTGAAGCTACCTCAGCTGTTAGCTACCCACTGGCCTGAAACACTTCTACACGACAACTACATGCTGCTGACACCAGATGTGAATGAGAAGATGGAGGGAAAATTGCTGCATCTCTCGCTGCAGAAAAGAACTGGAGGAAGGCAGAACTGGAGAAAAGCTGGGCTTGAGTGGCAAAATCAGCAACAACATTTCTCCAGAGCACGGAGATAAAAAAATTTGGAACAAAGGGGGTGTGCTCACCACATTACACTCAGATGAGCCCAATCTGAAAATACACACCAAGATCTCAGTCCAAAAGAGCACACCCATCTGGAGCCAGACCTGTCACAAGTAACCAGTTTCTCCTTAAAAAACACACCCCAACTGGAACTCCAGTTACTGAAGCCAGAATGGAGAATTACTGGCAGAACCAGTACAAACTCTGGCACACAGTTTAAAGCCTTTTTTTCAATGTCCAGAAAATTCCAGCTCGCTCTCTTCAGCATGTTTCACTGCAGCATCAGTCTCCGCATGCCTGCATTGTGGCTGGGGCCAGGACCAGGAGGTGCCAGCTACTACAAAAGATCGTTCTTGCTATTCCTGGTCTGATCTGAAACAAAACGTACTGGAAATTTTGGAAGAACATCTGTTCCCATCAAGCATCCAGCCCAGGCCTCCCAGACCCACAAGCTCTGGGCAATTCAATGAAAAAGCAAGGGAACATCTCAATTTGTAGATGCAGAACTTTTGGCAGCGTTTGCTGCTCTTTGCTGCACACACAAAAACCCTGGGCTTTGTGATCCTCTGCACACAACAAGCTCAGTTCAGGGGCTTTCAGGGGGGAGTAGAAAAGAGCTGCCTTTCCCATATGTGCTTTTTCCCCGAGACACCTAAAGATGAAGGACTTGTTACCTAATTCTGAGAATACTTACCTCGATTTTATTTGATTAGTGTGCTTGTTTGAGGGCAAACAAATATGGTCATTATTTATTTCTGTTGCAACAGCACATCCCAACCATCTTCCACCCCAAGAGCTGCCACAGGGCCCACATGACAGGATCCTACCCAGACTTCCAGCCATCGGGTGTGTGAGATAACAAAACCTCTCTTTGGCTCCCTGTGCCTTCAGGCAGGGCATGACTTGGAGCAAGCCCACCCACAAGAAGCATCACGGCTGTGAGGAACAGCCCAGCCGCATCGCCATGTGATACATCCCCCTTCCAGGGGCTTTGGAAAGTGGGTGTTCTGGAGCGGCTCCTGCACCGCGGTGGGGCGGCTGGGCTCCTCTCCAGCCAGCCATCACCTGGCCAAGGAACTCCCCTTTGAGCCCTCCCCAAGCCTGATGTGCAGCTGAAGTGCACAGGGACAATTTTCCCTGGGATTACAGCAGTCCCAGACTGCGTGGGGTCTGGGTATTGCCACACTGCTGCAGGGGCATGGCGTATAAAATAGTAATTTGTGGTGAGGGCTTAGGGCTGAAATAGATACGGCACACAAAGCAAGAGATAAATCTACTGCTGTTTGTACTATAGCATGGAAACACTGGAAAACGTGGACGGTATCTCAGTTATCATTACAGTTACGGTATTTGCCACGCTCCTGTGCCTGCAAGGCCAATATCACAGCCGGTCCCACCCAGGCAGATGGGGAATGAGCCGAGCAAACCTCGGCCCATCTACCCGACCCTTGGGAGCTGTGCCTGATGGACGGTTTACAACCAGCGTTTCAAGATAACCTAAATGAGGTGACAGTTTACCTCGAAATGCTGTGAACCCTTGCGTTTTAGGAAGTAGCTGCAGAGGCCTCCTTACGGATCCAGCAGGCTGGGGATCTCCAAGAGGGGCAGGGCTGAAGGCAGGAGCATTTCTGGCCAGGTCGTGCTGGGACCAAGGAAGGGGTTGGTGGGTGAGAGCCCCTCGCTTCCCACATCAGACCTCGTGTGAGGCCCAGCTGCAGCTGGTGGAGCAGGATGGCCTCCTCTGCTCTCTGCCCGTTGCTATTACTGGGGAGCATGCAATGAGGTGGGATTAATTCTGGATAAATCCCATTGCCAGAAAGAGGATGTGAAGTGTTCCTGCAACATCCCAATTAGAGAGAGGTGCACACAGCAAAGTTATCTGCTTCACACTCCATATTTTTTCCCAGCAGCAGGAAAAAGGATTTCCTGTCTCCCACTAAATCATCAATGTTCTTGCCTGGCTGTTTCAAACACAGCTTTATTATCCCTTGCACTGACTTTTGGGGACACCGTTATTTTTTCATAAGAGAAAACAAGAGTTTAAAGTTCCATGATTTTTACTTTTTTTTTTTCACCCATTCTGGTTTTGTTTCATTTTTTTCCTGCTAGGGGAATCAGTGACATTTCAAAGCAGCACGTTTGCTGTATACTCACTCAGAAGAAATTAAGGTCCTGTCTATGCACTTTCCCTCAGAAAACAGCTCCCAAGCTTGCAGCATTAAAAAAAAATAATAATCTGATTTCACAGAAACAGAAAGACACAAATTATTTCAAAGCAAGACCATGCAAAATAAAACCTACCATTAATTACGAGAGGCTGGAATCAGAGATCCCATCTCTGATTATATTCATTCCTCAACAGAAGTTTTGCCCAAGTTAGAGCTGCTGGGTCACGTCCATTCTTTTCTCACACATACCATTAAACCAAGCAGGCTCACCAATGTCACATCTTCAGCACATACAGAAAACACTTTGATATTACATACGTTTAATCCTCACATATACAGGGCTATCTTCTCGTAACAGGTATAATTGCACCAGTGCGTGCACTGAGGTCAGCTATAACCATCCTAAAGCAGAGGTACAGAGATGCTGTCTGTGCTAGACACATTTGAGGCTGAACACAGCCCACATTCCCATCTTGCAGGCGCTGGAGCTTGGGTTTGGAGGCCGGCACGCAGCCTCACACATTTCAGGGCTGGGAGCATTTCACCACCACCGGCACCAGGGCTGCTGTGGGAGGCTGGGGACTCAGTGAGGCTGGGGAGTATGACAGTTATGCTTCACTCAGGTTAGAAACAATAGGAGCAAAACCAAGCTTGAACACAAGCACGTCCCCACCCAAAGCAAAGCCATCTGCAACTCAGCTCAGGAATGAGAACTATGCAGCCAGAGGTTTCCTCTAGTTATTGTTTTGGGTTTGGGCTGCAGTGCGCAGGGAGGGGAGGAACAAAAAACACAGAGGGTGCAGGAAAGAAGCCGAAAGTCAGGCACAGCCGCAGGAGCCTCAGCCTGACCTCAGGCCCTGGATTTGGGATGCAAGGCGCAAGGCGGTGATGCTCGCTGCAGCTATTCTCTCACCCTCCACTGCTCCTCCCTGCCCCTGTATCTCAGCTGTACCAGTGCCACAGTTTGTGAGACACTGATGTTGGTGTGACACAAACGTGTGATACCGCTTTGATTTGCACAGGCACCTATCAATTTTGCATGCTCACTAGACAGCAGAGCAGACATGGCAATATCTAAAGAGGAACTTTATTAACAAGACCAAACTCCAATATAATTCTTTTTTCCTACAAAGATACACCCAAGAAGACCCCAGATTTTCAGCTTGCCATTTCAGTTTAAAAGATGCAACCTGAAGCATGTGCTGGCTGAGAGACGCTAGTTTTTCTTTCTTTCTTGTCCAGATTAAGCTTAACATTTTTCCAGACCAATATACGGACATTCACCACTACCCTGACTCCTTCCCAGACCCACTGGGAATACAGGGCTGTGGAGCAATCAGTGGAGATTCATGGACGTTGACCTCTCAACTCATAAGCTTCATGCAAACTGTGCCTAAAATCAAAGGTAAGGGATTGTGCTGTTACCGGCCAGCTTTCCAACACCACCACCGAGCTCCCGGCAAACACAGCAGTTTTACACTGGGTGGAAAGTTAGCTCACTAAACTCCTCATCCCAGCTCCTGGCTATTTTAGTCCAAACAGTAGAGACTCAGGGAGAAGTGGTTTTGTAATTAAGCTGGTTTCAGTTCAAACTACCAAGGAAAGGGGTATTTTCACTTTCTCCCCACTCCTGTCCCTACCTTTGTCCTTCTGTTGGCATGAGCATCACCCAAGCCAGGGAACTGATCCAGCTGGAACCTATCTGTTTGTCTTTTCGCTTTCTGCTGGGTTAGTTTTCAGAGGGATCAGATTCCTAATCTGGCAGATCACTCGAGAGCTGATTTTGGCACCAGAGAGAGCACATGACCCAGCAGCATGGACTTAAATCGGCTGAAAACAAGCATAAACCTATGCCCGCAGAGAACACCCACCCTGTATCCACCCATGCAAAGATCCTCTGTCGGCAGAAGGAAAGAGGCTTTTTCCAGGGTACTGTTCTGTTCCCAGGGGGAAACAGGCGTGTTTTGGGAAGCAGTGACACACCACCTCCCATCTCTACCTGGCTCCACTCGCATGTCCCTTGCCACTGCTCTGCTGCCCCTTCTCCTTGGCTCCTTGATAAAGCCCAGGGCTCCTCTCCAGCCGCCTTCTCAGACCAGTCTATCTTTCTTTTAACAGCACTGTGCCACTTACCCAGGTACTTTCTGTCCTCATGGACACTCACGCATTCACCAGCAGCCACAGACACGTGTAAGATATGCATGTGCACGCCCAGGGCAGATGCACGCAAGCACAGACCTAAAATATCACCAAATATTCTGGTTCCCCCAGGGCTGAAGAAATGGGCTGTATTGCTCTGAACCATTACTACTACGCACACGGTGTTTCTATGGCTACACCTTCCCCAGCTTTCACTCCCGCATCCTGCAACACGTTTGTCTGTCTGTCTGCCTCTCCATCGCACATCCACACACACGAACCAGACATCCCTTCCTTCCTCACTCAGCCACCCCCTCTCCACTCCAAATAACACCTCTGCTCTTCCTCCCACACACAGCCGAAAAATTCAGAGTAGCTGTTTCTTGAGACCCAGCAGAAGAGGGGACAAAGACTGATGATCCCAACCGATTTCAAATGCCAGCAAGTCCCGCAGTCACTCTCCTGAGCCTCCAAGCCTATTCACAGCAAAGGTGGAGCAGGTATTGTTTACCGGAGATCTTTAGTGCTATTTATGGTGGCATGAAACCAAAGCAGCATGCGAAGAGCAGGCAGACCCCTTCGTCCCCCAAGCTGCTCGCAAGAGGCTGGAGAGTTGGTATGCTGAGTGATAATACAGAAGAAAATATCTCCCAGGAATGCTCTAACAAGAAACCTTGTGCAGGGGGGGTCAGCAGTACCTTGGCCTCAAGGTGACTCGTTTAGCAGTGTGAAATGAAGATATCGGTCGGATGTTGGGGAAATGCTAATGGCTGGGAGCAGCTCATGTCAAGCTGAATAAATCCTTTGCTCTCCATCCTGAAACACAATGGCACATGAATGACTAAGCAATTCTGATAACAATTCAATAGACAAATATCAGCTTGCTTTGATTAAACATTACTTCTGGAGCTGTTTCAGGGCAGCTAAAGACACATCAGCCTGTGTCTCTCACCCCAGCTCTCCCAGCAACCCAGCCAGAGCAGAGAGACATTTATTTCACAACCATAACTGACTTTTTTTCCAAAGCAATTGGAACTCCTGTAACGTCTGAACTAAGTCTAGATTTATGCAAGCACAGCTGGGGTGGGGGGGAAGGAACCAAAATAGCCCCTCTCTATTTTAAGATCTCAGTTTCACTGTCACTTCTCCCTTGCTACATCACAGTTATCCCTTAGCACAGTAATAACACAGTCCAGCTTGGAGATATAGGTGGAACTGAGCCATGTAATTACCACATTTCCACGTATATTTTTGTGTATTTGCAGTACTGAAATAACACTCCCCTAGCACAGGGTTAGTCCAGACAAACAATTCAATTTAGGAACGTGGCTAAAACATGCAGCTAGGCTTTTATACAGTACAGGTCTAATTTTTTAATTATGTCCATATCTGTGCTGTAGGTTGGTCCTTTAAAAATGCTAACCAGTCCTTTTTATTTTTGCAGAGAACATTTACGTAGACAGCTTTTCCCAATTTGAACCTTCTGCCTTGCCAACCCCCAAATCAGTTTTCAATGATGAAAGGAATAACCTCATCTGCACACATGGGCTTATACCCTTGTCTTCAGTCAGTTGTGAAATAAGCTGCTCAGCACTGCATCCGTAATGGGGACTGCAGTGCAGATGGCAAAAGCATAGTCACAACTCGTGCTGTGCCTCCGCCAATAGAGGTGTATAATGCAAGCAGAGCAGCTCAAAGAAGCGTAACACGCTGGTAGTGAGGAGGGGAAGAGAGGCTGCTACTCCTGAAGCATTTTCACCTTTCTATCTACAGAAGAGGCTGTTGGGGTAACAATAACATGGAATGGTGTCCAGAAGATCCTGATTGAAATACTGTCTGCACTGCAGTCCATGAGAATGAGGATTTCACCCCATGATCAGTGCTAGGCTGTGTTTCAGTGATGTTTATTGCTTTGTAGTTGAGAGAATGCAAGGAGAAAAGAAAGCAAGACTCTCCCACACTTCTGCCCTGCTGATCTGTTGATTGCTAAGAAGGAATATCATCCCTTGCAAATGTCTACAGCCAACACCAGTCCTAGGGGCCTCATTGCTGCATTTGACCATAGCCTAGAACAGTGAGTGATAATGTTATTTCTCCAGTTCCACTCTCAAGAAAGTGCCTTGGCTGCCTTCCTTTCTCCTGGGCTGAGAACGAGCATGTGGAAGCAATCTGCCCTTGCGTACACACAATCCACATCTACAAGAGTACGTAGAGTCTGTGCTACCTGGATTACTGTGAACTGAGGCTATTTCTTTAGATAATTTAGGTAATTGGCAGATGCTGCGTCCTACAGGCAGAGAGGCCTCAGAGGAGACATCTACACTGAGTACGCACAAAAAATTCACAGGGACGATGACCGCATGTTTGTGCATAGGCGTATACATACACGTGTACTACAAGTTACTGGAAGACAGAAGAGTCCTGCTTGCCCTCAGCTGCAAAGCGAAATTCTCAGCTGATCATTGCAGCTCCCATTTGATAGCACAAAGCCACTTTGCAAAATCACCAGGTTGGCCCTTACAGCTTTGTTGTTTTCAATATTCTTTGAGAGTTTCCTCTGATGCCTGATTTGCTTTATTAGAGAAACCTACTCAAAGGGATTTGTGTGCATGCTCAGCTTGATTTGTGAACTCCAACAGGAGGGGCAGCCAGTAAAATTAATGAGGTTCTGGGCAAATGATTGCACATGCAGACCCACAGACATAAAGCATTAACTGACTGTCTAATTAACAAAGGCCACGTGCCCGATTAAGCATGCAAACGCTGCTGCTTATACACGCACATTGACACACATTAATGTCTCAGTGAGGATACATTTGCAAGTGTCTGTTTGGAACGATGATGAAGCACGCAACCTGCTTCCATAAACACTTTTCAGCATGCAGAAAATATATACATGAAATAATCTGCTGCCCATTTCTGTAATGAGCACGAATTCTTTCTGGAAAGCAACACAGCAGGCCTCCAGGCTCATTCGGGCACTGCTTTAAAACCACCTTCCAGGAGAGGGCAAATGAAGGACAAAGAGGCCTTGAAAGAAAAGTTTTAACTCCGTTTCAGTCATCTTGTCGTTGCAAGTGAAGGGCTGCTTTCATGTTGCAATGTCGTCATACTAGGTGATAAGAGGTCAGGGGCGTACGTATGGTCCTATTCCTAACTCTGCTATGTTCTTGTCACATAACACTCACCCTCTGGGTCTTCATCTCCTGCCTGATTAAAGCTCATTAAAAAAAAAAAAAAAAAAAAAAAAAAGAGGAAAAAATCTAACGTGTCCAACAAAGAAGAGCTAGAAACAGCAACGTCTCAGAGGTGGTGGTTACAGTACAGGATACCTGCTCAATCTCAGTTCACTTAATTAACCATGCGGGCAGATCACATCACTTTGGGACACAGATATGATCACTCACCTGGGCAAGCCAGGAAGGCAAAACCCTGGAAAGGCAGTAGCAACCTCCAGGTGCCAGAGAAGACATTTTTGGCACCAGCTGCAGAGCCGTTCCGCGGGGTCTCCGCTGCACAGACTAGCAGCAGACCTGCACAAGGTATTCCTGAGAGCGCTCTACAGCTCAGGCAGTATAAGCAAGCTGTGAAGGATCCTGGGCTGCGTGAAACAGGGAGGCAATTTGAACTTCTCACCTCTAATGACCAAATCCTGCCCTCTGCTCCTCCCTGCGCACCTCTGCTACCTGCAGTGGGAACTGCTCAGAAGATACCTGAGCCTTCACTTTGCATTTGCTTGTGGCTGGTGGGTGCACCGAGCTGAAGTTCAGGGTTTCCCTCAAGCCATGACTCAGCCCGACCCCCCCTAAATGCTCAGAAACTCTTTCTCCAAGGAGCCAGGAAGGCCAAGGAAGGTGTTAGAAAAACTAGTTATGCCTGTGGTGTGTTTCCTTGCTGCTGGAAGGTCTCTAAAGACATTTCAGGTGCTGATGAGACCTTCCAGCACATCCATTTAGAGTCTGCAGCTTCCCTTCCTTCCTGCATTATTTACCATGCAATCCCAAGCTGCTTAAAGAACTGTTGCAAGCTATTTTCTGAATCATCCTTTCCTCTCTGTGCTGTTTCTTGTAATAATCTCTCAAATCTATTTTGGGAGTGGTGTTTTGCAGCACAGGGTTGTTTTGTTTGTTTTCTCTAATTGCTCCGTTGCAGACGCAGAAAGTTTGTTCATCATTGTAAAGTTGCTGACAAGGACAGGGTTACAAATCCTGTGTCCTGACAGCCTCACCTTGCTCGACTGTCCTCTCCAGAGTAGGGACGCAGAGGCTCAGGACGACAAGTGCAAGGCTATGCCCATTAATTTGTTGCTGCAGAGTTGCTCTTGATTATCAGAGCTGCAGGCAAGCATTTGTTTTCAGAGTTGCTTGGGGATGGCAAGTCATTGATTTCTTAGGGCAAGGTCCCTGATAAAGGTTTGGATTCCTGAATTATTCTTATACTATGCAGAGCATCTTGGAAGTCTGACTATTAAAGGAAAAAGGAGTGTGGACTTTGCCAGCAGATGTGTTAGAGAACGGAAACAAAAATAAAATAAATAAAACAGGAGGTATATTTTGAGCTGACCAAATTTGAAAATGCTGTTTTCAGAAACACCCAAAAATCCTGAGTCTTTACACCACAGACCTTATCCTGGAACCCAAGACACAATTTGCTTCAGAGAGGCTACACTTAACGTGCTACCCAAACTCAAAGTTTCTCAACAACCCAACATGCATATTAGTTTATTATTTCAACTTTAGCTGCCCTGCTCTACCCCGAGAGTATCTGGCTGGGAAGTGATTGCACTTCCACACCATACGTTCAAAGCCGGAGTGCTTCGCTTGCTTCAGCAGTTTTTGGCAAAGTTCAGTGCAGCCCTCAGCTTTGAAGCATAATTGCCCAACTACAGCAGTGACTCCGGTCTCCAAAGGCCAAAAGGAGAAAGAGAAAGGAGGGAGGTGGGCGGACAGCTGAGGATTGCACATTTCAGATGTGGGATACAGTTATTTCTTCTTCGGAGGCCTATTTCTGGATACTGCCAGAGAACTGGACAGCTAAAACAAGAAAGCAAATATAAAATGAAAGATCACATTCGAAACCACACACACCCAGACACCACGGCAGGCAAGAGCTGGGGGACCTGTGTAATCAGAGCTATAATGATTCCATAATTTCACATCCAAACATAATTAGTTAAGGTACGTTCTTTGACAGCTAGAGATTTGCAAAATTAGGGTCAAGCAGGTTCATTTTTTTAATTGCTGTCGTTTCCCCCCTCTGTGCTGTTTCTTGTCGCTTTATAGCCTCCTCCCTGGGCCAAATTCATCCCTGGGGTAACCCCCTTTTAAAAAAGCCTCCATGAATTTGATTCTTTATACCTTGGAAGCATGGAAACATGGCAGCAAATAGCTTTCTGCCTGCATGACTGGCCTGTCACGTGTCTCGGCACATCTGAAGGACTGTGTGTTTGGCTTGCTAGCAGTAAGGACCCAATTCCCTGAAAAAAAAAAATAACATTCAAACTGCACGCTGCTCCCCGCTTCATACATTATTGCTGTCAACTGCAGCAACAGCAGATAGTAGGAAAGCAGGCTGCCTAATTCCAGCAAGATTAAAGCCCACTGTTTCAGATGGCAGCAGAATGTGCAAGGGGCGATTTAAATATGCAGCCAGATTTCATTAACTAGTTTGATACCACCTAACTGAACAAGCCAGGATGAAAAGCCCTCTGTGTTCAGACATCCCGTAAAACGGTCCCTCTCAAAGACGATGCCCCCTCGGTTTAGGTACATCAGACATCTGAGTTGTTTATACAGTTACTCACACAGTACTTACTTGATGACCCTCACTTATCTGAAGCAGAGCTGTACCATCCACACTCTATCAATAGACTCAGGGTTCCCATGATTGCCCAAAACATGCATCACTCGCACTTATTCTATCCCTGAGAAGCTGATAACAGCAACTCCACTAAATAAAGCCCAGGTCTGTGCAAATGCCTCCCCAGTCAGAAGTCACAGCCCAGGCTGGGGCTAGTGGAGCTAAATTAACAGGCCAGGAGTGTAGTTTCAGCTTGCATGGAAACAGCTGAGAAGAACAAAGCCGACAGCCCCAGCACAGCAGAAAATTAAAAAGCCCAAAGACATGTCCAGCCACATGGTGCACGGCTGGCACTGTTTGTACATGCCTCCCTAGGCACTCGGCACTGCAAATACAATGGCTGGAAATTAACGTGGGCATAAACGGTGTGCACACACATACAGGTACACATTTTCTGTGCCCTTCATCACGATACATGCCCCTGCATTAATTTCATAACGGCGACAGGCAGAAGTACCAAGTGATAGAAACTTGACATAAACACACCCACACACAGCAAACATTTATATGGGTGTTGCTTTGCCATATTTTGTGAGTTTGGGGAGGTGTTTGTTTAGGAAAAACAGAAGACAGGAGATGTGAATTTTTCTGGTAGATGCTCTGTGTCTTTTTTTGCACTCCAAATCCTTTTAGTGATTGATTTGGATATCTGAGGAGACAGTAAAGCCTCAGGTACTTTGTGATTAAGTGCATATGGGTCATATGAGGTGTGATGGGGGAAGCAGAGATTATATTTGTGCAGCACACAATGCCTTGGCATAAATTATATTAATATTTACATAATCTATAAATATGTTAATTTTATATGTGAATCTTTTGTCCTCCAAAATAGTGGAGTCCTTCACAACACAGGAGAAACACAGCTACTTAAAAGATACAGCAACCCACATGAAATGGCAAACAGAAATTTGTGGCAAGGCCAGTGGGTCGCAAGTTTTACTCTTCAAAAAGGTGTAACAATCTATAATGGCAACACGGATTGCCATTTTATATCATCATTCACAAAACACCCTTTACTCAAAGAACAGACACGTGAAAGGAGGATGAGTGGCAATGAACCTACAGAAATTTCAAAGCTACTGTTAGATGTCTTGGTTTTGAAGCTGTCCTGTATAACCAGGAAATACATGGGCATCACAGGGAAGATTCGTTTTAGAGGACTTCAGGAAAAGGCATTCAGTATCCAGGCCCAATGTCCAGGTTTGGAGCGGCTATGTACAATCTGTTCCTTTTCCAACCCACAACCTTTCAGTATCGCCAGGAATGCTGAGTGCCACGTGTCCCCCAGTCCCTGCAACAGCAAACCCAGCAGCTGCAGAGCTCCCAGTCCTGCCACACACGCAGGCACACAAAAGCCAGAGCAGTTGTGGGACATTTATACCCCACCGTTGCTGAAGGGCCACTTCTTCAAGCTGTTGCCTTAGTTAGATTAACGGCAACACCCTGCACACGTTCATCTGTAGAAGACCTTCCTCAAGCTATAAGGACTGAAGGTCTCTCAAATGCTGTTGGCTTTCATTAAAGCTTCAATTCACCAAAAAAATCATAGTACAGCCACTTTCACCCCAGGTGCCACCCTGAACTGCTCCCTCCCTCCCAATCTACATGCTTACAGGCACCCAGTACAGCTTTCAAAGGCTGGCACAAAACGTGATGACGTGGCTCTGAAGCCAGAACAGAGTATAGGTCTTTCCTCAATCCAAACCAACAGGACCAGGTTTTAGAGGCTGAGTCCCATCTCCTACCCTAGGGACCTACAGCCAGCGTTGCCGTGCCATTTAGTAGGCTGGCAAGGGAGGTCACTATCTGTTCCATTAACAGAAGCGACGAACCATCCACTGACACCCCATTTTAGAGGGCAACTAGGTAAACTCCATTAAAGTGGAATCTAGGATGCCAGGGGACAAGCTGAAAAGACATTATACAGTCTGGCAGCAAAGGCAACAGAGTTCCAAAAAAAAAATAAATCACGTTAAAGCATATGCAGCCCCAGCGAGGACACCTGAAGTTTGCACATATGGCTGCTCCGCTGGGACAGGCCTGTCTGCCGCGCGCGTGCAAATCAAAGTGTTTGCATCTCATTACCAGGCTGGGAGGCATCAGTCAGGGCTGGGATGAGTGGCTGAGATTCCCCAGTGCTGTAATGGGGTGACAGTTTGGCAGCATCAGCAGTCAGATTGGGCTTTATCCTTCACAGATGTTGCTGTGCTAAGGACGAGGAGGTGTTTATTTTACAGGATGATGGTGTCTTGGCCTATGGCACACAGCCAAACAGCCCAAGGTCAGCTCTCCATATATTGTAGGGTTTCTTTGGCATCCCTCCCAAGCAACTACAGCATTCTTGGTTACAGCAGCGGGGAGGCGGGAGGGGAGGCAGGGAGCATCCCTACAAGGGGCATCCTCCAAGTCTGCAAAGCCCTGCCTCTGCACAGCCCAAGGCAGTGCCGCTGGAGATCCTCAGAGCTTACACGTCCAGATGGCAGCTGTGGATCAGGTGCTCTGGGTGCAATAAAAGAGAAAATGTCACATTGATAGTCTTACTTCTCTTCTTGTCATAACACCATTCATCTCCACTGATCCCACTTCAGGTGCAACTATATTGGGGGGTGTGCACTGAAGTCCACCTAGAGAAGCCTTGGAAAAGGCTATTTCCAATCCACTAAAGAGATTCTTCTCTCCATGTGTGCTACAAAGGCATAACAATGTTTCCTTAATAAGGGGCAAATCTTATGTCTCTTGTACCTGTGCTAATATGTAGTAACTGCACTGAAGTTGAATTCCTAATAGTATTCATTTCTACAACTGTCAACTTGCTATTTGAAAACTTTCTAAGTATTTAGAATTAACAGCTCTCATGATTTCCAGTGGTGCATGTGAAATCAGAATCTGGCTTAATTTTAATATAGAGAACAGAGGAAGATCAAAAAGAGCTTGGCACATCTCTACCTTCATGGAAAAGCTCTGACTGTGAGGTTTCCTATTTCTAGTTTTGGAAGAAATTTTGAAAGGACACTGCTCCAAGGGGCGGCTTTCCATTTGCATTGCACTTTCTTACGCACAGCCCACAGAACCTGGTATTCCCCAAGCAGCACACATGGAGCTCCTGAACGCTGCAATACGGAGGTTCCTGTCTGCTCGTTCTAAACACTGCATTAAGCAGCGTTCCCCAGTATCTGCTACTGCCCATTTTTCACAAACTCTTGATAAAATCAGCTCTCAGACTCCAAGTTTCTGTCTCAGTCTGTGATGACCTCATACAGGGACCACTAAGGAGACATACCTAGAAATCTTCAACTTGAAAACCACACTGAGTTCATTGCATTTCAACAATGGGAAATATAAATACTGCAGGAAGTACTGAAGCAAACAGCACCTTATTACTCCAGAGAGGCAAGCACTAGGGAAAAATAGTTTAAAATGCAAATTGGCTTTATGTACCTCTGAACTGGAATATCCTCACCTTCAAATCCCCCTCCCCCCAAGCTCTAGTAGAGAATGATAGTCCTGTATGCCAAGATAGATTGAACACTATTTTTAATCACATCTTACAACCACACTATCCCAAATGCAATCAAGGGAGCAAAATGAGAGAAATCTATGATGCAGACCCGCAACACGAGGAGGAGGTTTGTGCTTCGGATCAAAAGCCCTCATAGGAAAGAGTGATCTCAAAAGGCAAAAGCAAGGAAGAACAGAAAAGCTGTAGGAGATGGGGCTAGAGCAGAGCTGGAGAGCTGACAAGGTGGAGAGAAACAAGAAGTGAACATTTCGTAAAACGGATTAAGCTGTAGGAGCCGAAAGCATTAGAGGCAAAGGCCTGGGGCAGAGGGAGGGCACTCAAGGACACTGCAGCAGAACTTGCAGGCGCTTGAAGCTTGCGCTGAACTTTCTGTTCCCGGCTGCCTGTTTTGGAGTGTGTTCTGGGGATGCCTCCTCTTGGGAGCTCGCCTGCTGGAAGGAGGTTATGAAGCCGCAGCTCGGCAATGCTTATGTTGTAGCATGACAGCGGCACATAGGCATGCTATGACGCAGCATCTTTATATGGCACTGCAAAGTCGTGCTGGGGTAAAGGGATGGGATGTGCAGGTTTTACAACTCCTGGGACCCTTTGTGGCCCACAACAGTAGCCGCTCGGTGCGTGTGAAATTCAGCTGTTTCCTTCTGCAGAGGACTGGAGCAGTTTCCTCAGGTCTGTTCAATGTGTTGCTCAATTCTACCTCGCTCTGCAAACTCCCTTGAGCTGGGATTTGAATCTGCTCTGTGCACAATAAATCTCAGCCAAAAAAGAAGCCTCACATGGTTTGCCCAAATCTGTTCAGGGATCCCAGAGGTCATTACAAGTTAGTAAATATTAACAAACCCTCTTTCAAGATAGCATGTAGCCAGCATGTCAAACTTGGGAAGTTTCTTCTTCTCCAACATACAAGGTGAGGGGCTGTGTTTGGCAAATCAGTGTTGGGATGTGGCAGGGGACCCCAGGGGCAAGCTGGAGCTGGAGTGTTCTCAGGAACACAGCCCACCGAGAGCAGGGGCTGCTGAACAGCTCTCCAGCTATTTGCAGCACAGCAGCTTGACTCTCCGTTTCTGCATAACCCCACATGCCAGAGGCAGCTGGGCAGTGTCTTGAGTGCGGGGTCATGAAGGGGGAAGAGGTTGTTGTGCTGAGCTGCAAGAGGCAGCACTAGCAGTGGGGGAAGGCAAGCCAGGAGCAGATTGCACACAATGTGGGAATGCCAACAGGTCCCTCCTGTGCGGCGTGTGAATGTGGTGCTTTCTCATGGAGTGAGAGGTCCCCTCAGAATATTCAACATACAAATACAGGATGTGTTTTCATTCTGGGGATGGGTTACAGCAGGGTATAGATAGGCTGGAGGAGAAAGGAGGTGGAGCAGGTGCATGGTAGAAGCAGAACAAACCCAGTTTACCCTGTGGTCCAGCAGATTTCCCCAAACCATTGAATCAGGGCTGAAATCTGGGACAGACTTTAAAATGTGCACCGGAGGTCTATAAGGTCCAGCCACACATGAATAATAGAAATGCAAACAGTTTGCCTCCCATCAACACCAGCAAGGAGGCATCAAACCCAGGTAATCAGATTTAGTAACATTTTAACCCAGGTAATCCCTAACACCAAGCATCTGGCAGGGCAGTTGGGACCCATGTGTATTTTCAACCTCTGCCGCAGCAGCGCAGGGAAAGCTTCTGTTTTGCAACCTCACTGCTCCCCTCCAAGGGCTCTGCCTTTTGCCTTGTGCTCCCAAATGCCATGTGAACCCTCGAGGAAGGTGGGCCAGGGGAAATCCAGGCTTAGCACTTCTTGCAGCTCTTTTCTGTGTGCCACAGGCCTGTCTTCCATGCAGGAGTCTTTTGCTGTGGCACACACTATTTTTCTTTTTCCAGAAAGGATCTAAAAACTAACAGCTTATTTCTTGGGAAAGGACAAGGGGTCTTCAGTCCACCAGCAGTGACCTGATCTCTGGAGGACAGAAAGGAGGAGGCTGACACTTCTGTACTACTCGTCACCTTATTAGAAGCACACTGGCATTACCCTCACCTTCATGTAGGATGGACATAGATGCCAGGTCACAGAAAGCATGAGGGCTGTTTACAGTATAAATGTCAGAGTATCTCAGCCCTGCAGGATGCACAAATGGCTGCTGCTCCCACCTAGGCACAAACTGTAAATCCTGCAGATGGGGTTCTGCCTCTTCTCCCCTCACACTGCATGCAATCCATCACCAAACCCTGCTCCTTTGACTCACTAAAGTTACTTTCCTAAGATGATAGATTTGCCTCTAAGTAAATGCCATTGAGAAAGTTTCAGCCTTAGGAGCAGGATTTTGAGAGCACTGTGCTCAGATGAGCAATCTGTACTGAATCCTAACTAGAACATCTCATGGGCACATTCATGGTAATTATTGTATAAGAAGTATTTAATATGAGATTAGGTTCCTGTATCCTTTGTACTCCACAGACAAAGTACAAGGCAAGGCAAGGAAAGAGAGGAGCTTTATAATTGTCTCATGTCCACACACGACTACTACTGCTGCTCAGTTCTTAAATAGCACAACACAAACCCCACGTCAGAATTCCCTGGATACCCAATTCTTCCATTAACCTCTCTATGCAAGGAATGCAGGATTGGAAACCATCACGCAGGGCCAAGCCAGTATCCTTCCCATGCTCGCTCCTTACTGGGAACCCCTTGAAAGGCTCAAACTGAAATCTGTAACTGTAGTGAAGCAGATAACTGTTGCTTGTGAAAACTAAGCTGCACAGACTGCTTTGTTTTTATAGGGTTGCTAGGGAGCACTGGTTACTATTATTGATTTTCTTTTTAAGGCCTCTGAACTACTTATCAAAACAAGTTATTCCACGCACACCAGAAGTAATGAAGCCTGGTTTCCTACAGCTTTGTGTCCTTTGTCCCTGAACCTTTTTTCCCAGAGTAATGTCCTTTCCCTCTCCCCAAAGCTGGGATCTCCCTCCCACATGTCCCTTCTGCCTGGCAGAGCAAGAGGGAGCAGACGTGATAGCTGGGTCGCAACCAGCAGCTTGGTTTTTGGCTGTTAGGAGCTACAAACAGTGGCTGGTTGCTAAATTCTGCCTATTTTGCTCTCGCTGGGGGACTCATTTTGGACTTTCACTACTATCCAGTCATCAGTTTTCATAAAATTTGTAGGAACTTCATTCTCTTTGTGATTTGATGACTCTAGCTGAAACCTGGCCAAAAGCTTTTTCTGAGGGGAAAAAGGAGCAGCGGATAGGCAGGCAGTCAAGCTGCACAATCTGGAAATCAGGCTGAAAGCACATACAGTAAGGAACTACCTAGATTTTGCAACCAGATACATGGGGCTGGGGGGGGGGGGGGGGGGGAACATCTCATTAAGTCCCAGATACTCAGTATCATATTTGTAGCTGTATCTGATTCTTCTGACACAGACAATTGAATGAACAAACCTAGGACCTGGCAAGTGTGACTGTCAGAACACTGATACGATGAATATTCACAAATCAGGATGTTGATATTTAAATGAAACAGATACCATTAAAATGCCAGGGTCCAGAGTGCAAAAGCAAACAGAAAAGGTCTAAGAAAGCCAGGCCCTGGAGCTGGCCACTTGTTAGTGGCAGCTTTGCAGCTCTTCTGCAAGACAGGAGAGTTAAGCAGCCTTCACTTTCTCAAGCTTTGCTTTCAAAAGGACCTTTTCAGGAAAATTTCTCATGGTTGCTAACAAATATTCAGCTGCACCAGCACTAGCAACACAGGGAGAGCGTAGGCGTGACACACCTGTGAATATACTGCAATCGTGTGTGCGTGTGCGTGCACGCACGTGTGTGCTAACAAGTACTTTTGAGCAAAGGATAGCACGTGTGGGTGCACAGACACAGGCAACAAGGCCAGTGCACCTGATCTACTCATCTGGGCACCTTTGCTACAGAGCACATGATTAAATGTGGAAACAAGCATATTCAGGAAAAAGCTGGCCTATGCAAACACACATCACAGAGTCACAGAGTGGTTCAGGTTGGCAGAGACCTCTGGAGCTCATCTGGTCCAAGCCCCTGCTCAGGCAGGGCCACCCACAGCTGGTTGCCCGAGACCATATCCTGACAGCTTTTCAGTATCTCCAAGGATGGAGAGTCTACACACTCTAGGCAACCTGCTCCAGTGCTCAGCCACCCCCACAGCAGAGAAGTGTTTCCTGATGTTCAGACAGACCCTCTTGTGTTTCAGTGTGTGCCCATTCTCTCTCGTCCTGCCACTGGGTACCACCAAAAAGAGCCTGGCTCTGTCTTCTTTCCACCCTCCTTTCAGGTATTTGTACACACTGATGAGATCCCCTCTGAGCCTTCTCCACAATGAACAGTCCCAGCTCTCAGCTTCTCCTCATAGGAGAGATGCCCCAGTCACTTAATCATCTTAGTGGCCCTTCCCTGGACTCTCTCCAGTAGCTTCACATCTTTCTTGCCCTGGGAAGCCCAGAACTGAACACAATACTCCAGACATGCTTATGAGCACAAATCCAGAGTGCCTTAATAATTGTCAAGGAAAACAGTACCAACAGCAGAGTGGCAGGCGTTTCATTTTGTCAATACCTTCCTCCTAAACCTGGAGACTTCCTTCTCATCGCCTTCCTGCTCTGATGTGACTCTAGGATGAACAGCCTCTGAAGAGGTGGAATTTGGTGCCAGTGAAAAGGAACAAAGACCTGGAAATGTACTGGCCTGTAGAGTGCGGCTGTGCACTATTCCCAGGTTCTCAGGACAGGGCTGACGAAAACAAGAACAAAGCAACAGCTATTAGATCAATTATTTCAAAGATGTCTTCAAACATTACTTATCATCAACAACTAGAAGAGTTTCATCTTGTGTGAACAGCTTACTCCCCAGAGTCCCAGCACATTCAACAAGATTATACTTCTATGGAAAAAGGCTTTTTATTGACTCTGTTCTCTCAAATAGTTGATAAGCTTTTACTGCCGTCCCACTTTCATCAGCCCAAGCCCCAGTTGTGCCCAAGGTCTGGTCTAGTTCCAGCCCATCTCATTATCTAAAGCACCAGAAGCAGGTGGTGTTTACTAGAAGAAACTGGATTTCTGCACAAAGAATACAAATCTGAAGGCCACACTGGGAAATATAACTTATTCATAACAAATACTACTCAGTCATATTTGATTATGCATCTCTTTGCTGTCTTATTCCTATCCCATTTCTTTTTGCCTCTTCTTTCCCATTCCTTCTCTCCTTCCTCTCTAAAGCTACTCTGTTCCTAAAGGACAGAGCCAGCATCCACCAAAATCAGGGAGGAAACTTGCACAGACCTCAGCGGTCTTTGAAACCTTTCAAACCTTCTGATCTCTCCCCAGGCAGCAAATCACCCCAGTTAGTTTCACTGTGACCAGGTACGGGGAGAGCACTAAACCAGTGAACAAAATGAAGGGCATGAGAGATGATCTAGGCCAGTTTCTCTGATCCAGTTCAGACTTTTTTTTTTCCCAGGGCTAAAAAGTGAGGACTGTGCTATACCCAGATGGATTCAGGGAGGTTTCAGAAAACCACAGATGAGATACCTTTGAAGGCTGAGATTGTTCTTTTCAATCGGCTTGATGGAGAGGGTGGACTTATTCTGACTGTAACTTTTTTTAGTGTACAAAAAGAAGTGCTAAAAAAAAAAAAAAAAAAAAACAACGGTGAAAGGAACAGTAGTAGACACTCACACCAGGGTCACTGGAATCCTGAGCTCCACCATGACACCCCCAGTCCATCACAGTACCCAAAAGATGCAATTTCCAGCCTAGACCAGACTACCAGAAGCTTTGTCACGTGTCTAGCTGATTTCTACGAACACCTGGAACGTGAAGTTCAGATTCAACATGTTTTGTATGCTTTTTCATTCTCTGCCTTGTTTTCTTTTAATGCCTTTTGCTCACTTGTACTTGTACAGCTCTGCTCTTCCCCTCTGTATCCCTTTCCATTCCTCATGGGAGGGGTAAGGCTGCATCCCACCAAACTGCACAGACCTTGGAGAATTTGCAGTGCCTGAAGATGGCAGAAGTTACTGGAAACATTTAGCTATGTATGTTGAGGTACCACACCTCAACAATGGCACTTTTCTCCCTGCTGCTGTGAGCCTGGTTGGCCAACATAGGGACCTTCGTCCTCTGCAGCCCCTTTAGAGGAAGCTCCTGGTTTCAGAGTTTGCATAGCAGCTCCCCTGCAGCCCTCCCTACTTCAGCTATACTTGCCAAAGCAGACTCCCTAGAGCACGCCAGCACACGCCCCAGCCTCTCTAAGCACAGCTAAGACTAAAACCCTCAACTTAACCCCAGTTCTGCTTTGCAGTTGCTGCTAGGATTTGCCAAGCTTTCCATTCAGTCATGCTCAGCTCAGAATTAGGCTCCATGCTAAGCACTGTGGGAAGCTGCAATGGAACAAAATGGACTACAAGGTTGTCGGACTTATTTTTCACTCCTTACATTAACTAATTAGCTTTCTTCCTCATTACAGTCCCTTCAAGCATATCAATTACCCAGCTCTGATGGCAAGGGTGGCACAATAGCCCTCAGTGCAATCAGATGAGTTGGAATTCAGCGCAGCAGACCAACAGGGTGGAGGATTGGGTTACCCGTGTGTCAGCAAGAGGGCATTATTCTCCTGACCCCCCCTTTTGCAACAAGAGCTGAATGGTGGTTAGGAGAGGGGAGAGGAAATACCAGGAAAATAGCACAATAAGCATCTTCCTAGGAGCTGCAAGGGGAAACCAGTGCTGTGACAAAAGCCCAGAGAAATATTTAAGTGTTGGTCTAAAATTAGGACAACCTAAAACTTGGCCTCGGTCTTCTTTTGTTTCTGTCTAAGGGGAGCAGCCTTGCAATGTCTGTCATGGTTAAAACAATTCTCTCGCTTCCCTCTAGGAAAATGGAGAGAATAGTGAAGACCAGGGATCCATCTTAGCAGTGCCTCTGCTCTCAGAAGCTTGTGGTCCAGCACTCACCCACAACAAACATGCTTAGCCCAGCAGCTCAAGCGCAGATTTCCATAGGTCAATTCTGCATCAGCCTTAGGTTTTCCAAGCCAATTTGTCCATCATTTGTTACAGTAATATCATATCTGTGAATTGCTGCTATTAACTGGGTTCTTTGCATTGTCTTGCACCTGAGCTGTACGTTCCCCATCTGCCAGAGACTATTACAGCCATGCTTACCTCAAATGCAAATGATTTCTTGAGCACCAACAAAAAAAGGTAACGGCACTGACATTGTATCTGTTAATCTTAAACCACTACATTCAGTTGGTTACATGGATGAAGATGCATTGCTGGGTGCAGCTGAATACTTAAAAGCACTGAGACAATAAGAATGCATTAAACTTTTATCTCCAGTGCTACAGCTACAATAAGCAATCAAAGAAATTGCCACTCTCCCAGGGCTCTGGATTGCCTAAAGGGAACTAACTTTTGTCTCTGTGTGTATGTGTATGAAGAAAGATGGATAAAAGGATCTCAAATACCAGCTGCAGTGTGTTTGGCTACTTCGCGTTAGTCAAATGATGAGCACTGAGCATTGAACAAAGCTCAGAAGAAAGCAATTTTATGCATTCTTATATAGGGAGGAAGAAATAAGATATTTTTCAATGCATGGATTTCATGATCAAGCCCAGCTTTTGCTTCCCCTGCCCCCCCCAACCATAAAATTTATAGGAGACAATTACCAACCTGATATTCCTTGCAGAGTCATGTTGTGAAAAAAAACACCTTTACACAACTCTTTCTTTCCCTCAATACAACATGTGGGGGGCCTGTATGTCACTACACAGCAGGGCTAACTCACCTTTCCATGAGGAGTAGCAGGACTACCAAATCATATTATAGATTCTAAAACAAATGAATTTAAAAGCTCTCATTATGCATTAATTATAGGATTCCTTATGCTTTTGAGAAAATAAAACACTTCAATCTGAGAAAATGCTCAGTTTTATAATGTCAGAATGCTTTGTTTTCCTTTTTTGACTCAGAACCATGGCTGTTTCAGAAAAGGAGGTGCTTGGCATGTTCTAACCCTTTAATGTGAAGGGAAACTGTTTTTAAAAAGACCAAAAAGCTGATAGAGATAATTCCAAAACAAATCTTTGCTTTTCAAATGTTGTCTTCTTGTTTATTTTCCCACATTCCTTCAATGGGCAAAAATCTGTAGTAAGAAATCATAGTATTTAAATAACTTTCTGTTTTTAATCCACTTTGTTTCTTGGGTTCACATTTCTCTGTGTATGTTTTCTCTACACTGCAGATAAAACTGTGTGAGTATCAACGAGGCATTTGCTACAAGAACTAGAACACCATTTTCTCAATTTGATTAATACAGCTCTAGGAAAAAATTCCCTCATCACCCCATGTGCACAATTGTCTCACTTACAATAGCGCCTTTCATCAAAGAATCTGCAAGAGCTTTACCAAGGAGCAGTGTTCTGTGTACTTTACAGTATATTCAAAATAACCTTTTCTAGAAGCCCTTGATGTGAAATACCTTCTTTTTATTTTGTTGCTTGTTTTGTTTTGTTTTAATATCCTGTATGAACCATTTTTATTTCAGGCTTTAAAAGTGGGAAGTTACTGCCAGTTACAGACTTAAAGATGGATTGGGGCGGGGGGGGGGAGGCTTTAGACAATTTTAAAACTAACCCCAAAGCGTATCACCTGGGCAGCGAGACACTGATGTGCCTAAAAAGCAAACATGTTGGAAAGCGTTTCCTCTGCGAGCTGCCTTAGGCACCACAGTGAGTAAATACAGGAGCGCGGATGGCCTCTCAAATCCCAGATGAGTGCACAGCCAAGTGTGTCAGATCCCGGCCATGGCCGTGCTCTCCAGACACAATGTTTAGGGCATCACAGCCAACCAACTTTCACGTCAGGTGGAGTTGTTAATACAAAGAATGAGCATTTTGCAGCCAAAAGCTCCACAGAGCAGACGGGTTTTAGTTTAGAGCTTTAAGCATTTCTAACTCTGTCTGTATCTCCCTCAGTTTGGGATTTCCGTAGCAACTTGGGCTATTACACACACCTTTTCTTTGCATTCTTTCATTGTCTTCCAGTTCCAGAAAGATATCAAACTAATGTCCTCTCACCCCATCCCCAAAATATCCAGGGGATATTTTAAAATTAGAGGCAGAAACAGCCATGTGAAAAAGGAGTGCCTCTTCTTCTCATAATGGGAAGGGATGAGGAGGGTAGGACACACAAGCCTAAAATGAAAGCCTCAGGAAGGAGATTTCATGAAGAAATGTGGTTTTGCTCCTTGAGAATAAGCAGCATCTTCCTGAGACGCATCATTTTGATTCACCGTTTCATGTGTAAATAATTTACTAGGCTAAAAGGTCAAGAGCTGCAGGTCCTTAGAGAAGAGAAGAAAACTACAAGCTGTAAATAAGGGACAAGTAACTTATGTGGAGCTCAAAACGTGTTATGAGGCTATGCATAGATACACATATGCACATATTCACAAAGAAATAGGCTAAAGCAGAGCTCCAGAACCAGCATACAGAGGCAGAAATAACCTCTACTCCATATTTGCTCCCCCTTGAACTTGACTTGAGAGCAGGAAGTGCAGCGAATATGATCTTTTGGGATAGAAATTACACTTTTAAATTAGATCCATGATGCCCAGATGTACTGCTGATGGATGCATGAAACAGAGGGGCAAAAGAAATTAATTTTCAGCCTACTTGTTTTCATCTTTTCCTCCTCTAATGTCAGGGTAATTGCTCCTCTACTCCTGGATGTGACAGAGTCTAGTCCTTGCCTCTCTCCAGAAGGTAAGTGAACAGCTGGTTTCCTTTCTGACACCAGTGTATTTCCAATCAGCTGTCAGGCAGCATTAGGTCCCTAAATGCTCACAGCATGTCACGCTTTCCTCCCACTCAGAAACTCTAAATATGGGGCTTCGTTCCCCAGTTTGAGGTAGGATAGGACAAGGAGAAGAAAAGGGTCAAAACCTGTTCAGGTTCAAAACTACAGAGAATTTCAGGGAAGACCACCTGGAAAGACGATGCAGTAGAAACAAGCAAGGAACCACTATCATAGTACGTTATCCTGACACAGATATTAACATGGAAAGATCAGAAATAAGCAGCACTTTATCCCACACACATCACTCCTTATAGTGTTTTTTATAGCAGTACTGCCCTCAAAAGTAAAATCTGCAGTATGGAAAGTGAGATACCTCTTAGGCTCAGGCAAGAAAGGTAAATACTGCACTTTGAGAAACATGATTTTGTCCAGCAGTTTGCACAGACAGCCTAGGATTTTTGTTTTTCCTCCCACCTCTGACATCTGTGATTGCAGAGCAATCACAAGCAATTCATTTTACCACCAAAAAGCCTGTATTTCCCGGCATAATGGGGCAGTTACTGAATTCATCAGCTTAATAGGCATTTTTAATAAACATTTAAAAAACATGTGAAAACCTCAAATGAAAGCCAATTATTCCTATGTGTTATATTACACAGATAAACTACAAGGGTTTTTTTGATGATCTAGTATGGAAAATTACCCCCTTCTGCATATATGGCAATAATATTTATATTATTTTTCCCACATGCTTTCAGTCTTTCATAATAATGGAAACAATGATATAAGAATGAACAACTGACATTTCTGTTTGAGGACACAGCATGAATCTCCTCTAAAAAGCTCTGCAGCAGCTCTACTTTACAAATATCTTTTCCTTAGATACTTAAAGATACAGTACTTTGAGTTCCAAGTTGTTTCAACTACAAGACAGAAACCACCGAAAAGATATAGCATAAAACACCATTCTGGAGATGGGCATATTGTATACAAATTCTGTCTACCAAAGTCTCTATATACCTGCTGTTACAACACCTAGATACCTCTAAAGGTATATTATGCATATGCACGCATGTACACACACATATGTATACACACATATAAAATAAACCATTATAAAAACTGCAATGTAGTGTTTTGTGCCAATAATATTTATAATGCTAGAGGGCCCAGTCTTGCAAGCAATACATAAAAACCAAACCTCAGGAGTAAATCTATTGCATTGGAATTGTTACCATTAGCACATTTGCAGGACTGGGGCCTTAGTCTGAGTTGAGGCCGAATCAGAAAGTGTGTCATAGATACAGCATATGTGCCATGGATAATATGTTGCCCAGCATGAATGGCAAACATGCAGGGAATACACGTTTTCTTCCAGGGCTCTGGATCCTCTGAAAGGTTGGCAGGCTGCGTGCATGGTGCACATTCTTCAGGAGAGAATTACGGGCTGGCAAACTTTCCTCCAACTTCTCAACTCTTTCAATCATTTGCCACCTGTGTAGCCAAGCTGTTCATTCTGTAAATCTACAGGATCTAAAAACTCTGGCACTTCCTCTGGCTGCCAAAGAAAGCTCACTGCAGCGCTGACCCCGATCCATCCAAACACACGGCGAACACTGCATTAACTAGTTCAAAGTTTGATGCAAAGATGAAACAGTGAGCTTACAACTGGTGACACCAAATGGACCAAACTCTCACACACCCTTTTGCTCTACTTCAGAGGTTTCTGCACTGCCCTGTAGTTACCACAACAGAGCAGAGGACTAGGGCTGTATTCCTGAACACAGCTCTATCTAAACACGTGAAAAGAACAGTATCTGAGCTTCTGCAAAATGATACAACCCTACAAAAAGTAGGCACACTTGGCCCAAAGCCAGCGGGCATTGCTTGTATGCTCCTAAAGGAGAAGAGCAAATTTAGCCTCATTGACACCACTACTGGATTCACCTTGGTTTATAGTCAGCTCATACTAAATCCCACATTATAGTTCTCATGCACAGACGTATCAGGGCAATATCTAGGTTGCAAACACACCAGGGAAAAAGCTCACCTGCTAATAACAGCAAACCAGATTTGGGTCTGTACTGCTGGAGGTCCCAGTGCAGGGAGAAAGGGAGGCAGCTTCTACAGCTCCTACCCCACAGCAGCTGTTTTTTGCATTGCACAAGCTACGGCTGCCTTAATACCCACTCTAGCTTCAGCAGCATTTTACAGGGACACAGAACCGCTGGAGCAAAGCGTGCCCCATTCAGAGTCTTCTCCATCTCCTGTAACCCCATTTCAAACCCAGAAAGCCTTTCCTTCAGAGGAAACAGGAGGTGGTGGTGATGAAACCTTTCCATGGCAAAAATGCATAATTTGTCAGATGCCCATTTTGAGCATGCTAGGCTGGGGCAACAAAATTAAAAGTGCAACTCTGGTAAGGCCCTGAAATGGTTTACCTTTATTTTTGATAGCATGGCAAGGTTCCTAGGGGGGCTTCTCCTACGTGAATATTAGAAGATCAATCTTTAAAATGAATTTTAATCTTTTTTATTTATAAATTGGTTACATTTGGGGGGGGGGGGGGGGGCGGGAATTCCATTCAGTGAAGGGAATGCCTGTATACCTACTGAGCTTTGTCTAATCTCCTCTTGGCATTAACCTTGACTTTCTTTCACACTACTCTGATTCCCCATTTCAGAAGAGGAGATCTGTCTCTCTTTCTCTGCCTGAAACCCTTCCCCAGCACTGAGCTCTGCAGAACGGGGACAAAAGGACACCTTGGAGCACTGAAAGTTCAAATCTCCATTCATTTTCTTTAGATGGACACAGGAGCATCCTAGGCAACCCCTGCTCCCAGACACCAATCCCAAATTACCAAAACAGCTTGTAATTTACTATTACAGTTTTAACATTTGATTTTTCTCCAAACACATTGAGGTGCTTACCCAAAATACACAAGCAATGGAAAATCATAGTCCCTCTTCAATGCTCTGTGGCCTAGTCTATCAAGAAACCCAGCACTGTTCCTAGAACACTGCAATTTTTCAGTTAAAATGGCCAGAGTTCAATCATTTAATTGCTAGCAACCTGAATGTGTGTGTGTGAGACAGGCAGTAGGAGTGCGTGAATATGTAGGTTCACCCTTCACCTCTGCAATGGTCCCCACGGTAAATCCATCTGCATTTCAGCACACAGAGTGCCTGGCCACAGCCACCTATTGCAGTTTTCTCTGCCTAATCATTGGCGAGGGCAAAGCTGTTAGAAACAAGACTCAGTAACTTGCTTCTAATTTTGTGGCCAGAGGTTGTCAGAACAAGGAAGAGAAAACTGCCAACTATGTCTCTTCTGTATAGCCTGTGGTTTTTAACAATACAGGAGCTGGAGGTAGAAAAATGAACCCTCCCCTCTTCGCAGCCACAGTGACTGCCCCCACCCCAAATCCTCACAATCAGGGTCTTGTATCTCAAATTGTTCTGTAGGAAAAAGCTACACACACTGTCTAGGGCAGAAATCTTGTCATATGTGCTAAGGCAAACAACACTGCATGAAACAGGGTTTGTAACATACTCTGGCATGTTGGCTTTTTCTGCCTCTCCAGCAGATGACCTGATCCCAAGCACTGGAGATGGGCAGATTATACCATGCCTGGGATCAGGCAAAAGCACAAGCAAAGGTAGAAAACGCTGATCTTCACTTCCAAGGAAGGGCACAAACTCACATCTCCACAGAGGGATAACACAGAATACAGGATAGACCCCTCCAACAGTAATTGCATTCTACAGACTTAATGAAAACTAGAAGCTGGATGGACAGGGACCCAAATGAGTGTCATCACTGAGGAAAATGCAGGCAGAACTCCACTGCTCTCTATTCTGCACAGCGAGCACCAGGCTGCCAGCTACGCTATCCCTTGCAAGACAGAAAGATCATACAGAAGTGCACAAGGGTGTTGTGATAGCTTACAGGAGCAGATAAGTTGATAGTTTAAAGGAGCAGAAAGGACTCGAGCACCCATGAAACCAGCCTTCATTCACACCATTTGGTTTTGTTGGCCAATTGCAACGTCCGTGAACTCTTTGTAGGCAGCTGTAGCAGAGAGTAACTTTTTCCCTGTGATATCAGAATTTCCATGGAAAGAAGTGCTGGTTTACAGCTTCTGTGATAGCAGCAACAGGAGGGGGAGTGGAGAATGGGATTGAGAAAGGAGGAAACCTGAAAGGCAGTGGTGGAAAACGCTGACAAAAAAAAAGGACTGACCTCTGGCTTTGATTATCTGTGATAGAAAGTGTGACTCTGGAAGGATGGTCCTTTACAAATTGAAATTACAATTTAGTATCCTCATCTCCCTGGTCAACCAAAGGAATGGGTTTCAGGGGGACTGTAATATAGGAAAATACAACTAAAAATCATTACTTTGATTGTGATTTTGATCTAAATAACTTTCTAAGCAATTATCCTCATTATTGCTGCTAACTACTGGGTTTATCCCTTCCCCGACGCCCTGAAACATCAATTGTAGGTCCCAGTGTGCCATCCTGAGAAACAGATCACTGCATCCACCTACAGATAAAGGAAGAGGCCTAACACAGGCAAGCAGTGCTTCGCTCACATGGCAGGATCAGCACTGCTCTCCCATCTTAGCACCATCAACAGCAGTTCAGACAAGCTGCCATGGCTGGGGATAGTGACAGCATTTAGCTGAAGCAATACGCCACTCTGGATGCTGCAGCTGGGACATTCTGGGTAAGAGAGGTTTGCACTAAGGCTTTATGTCTCCTGCATCATGGATGCTCATAATCTCTTAAAGTAATTCGTTAACTGGGAATTATTTGGCTTGGGCAGTCCCCAGTAAATCCTGGGCTGGCTTCTTCTGAATGCAGTGTATTGCTGAGAGGCTGGTTTTGCCTTCGAGGTTGCTCGCTCCCAGGCCTTCAGCCCTGCAGAGGTAAGGAGCCCTTCCCAGGACAGCAGGAAAGTTGTGCAAAAAAATAACCACCTTTCCTTAGCTCCCTTCCTGCTGCTGCCTACGCGGCTGCGATTTACGCGGAAGGGGAGGGAGACCATCCCTCCAGCTTCTGCTGCTTGTTCCCTAATGAGGCTAATCGACTAATTACGCCCCTGCCTGACTGGGTGGCGGCGGCGGAGGGGCCGGGATGCGGCGGCCCCGGGACCGCGGCCACCGCAGGCTGCCGGCTGCCCCCTGCCGGGGCCGCCGCTCCCCACCGGGGAAACCGGCCGGGGCGGCCCCTGCCAGCAGCCACCTGCCTCAGTCCCCGCCGGGGTCCCCAGCCCGCGGGAGGTGGCAGGGCCGTGTCCCCTAAGCCGTACAGAAGGAGGAGGTGCAGGCTGATGGGAGATTTTTCTCTTCTAAAAAGCGTTGATGCGCGGGTTAAAGAAGCCTCCGGAGTCTCCCGTAGATGCTGCCGTAGCCCTGCGTCAGCACAGGGCTTGAATGAACAAGTAACACATCCCAACGGACCTCGCTGGGGAGAACGTTACAACAGTTAGACTAATGCATTCCTGTACAGGGCCATCTTCACGAGAAAGGCCAGTGCCGGCACGAGCACGATGCCAGCAAACTCATGCTGCTGTGAGCTGGGCACAAGTGGCGGGGAGAAAGGCCTGCTGGCAGCTGTCAGGCAGGAATGCAATTCCACGGATACTTCTGAGTGCCTGGATGAGTCATGGCGGTTTTATACCCAACTTCAAGATAGCCAACACCAACTAGTGACAGTGAGAAGGTGGCCGGCTGGGGGAAAGCTTTTCTGCTTCAGGAGACCAAACAGTTACACGAGATGCTCTTCTCAGCGTGCAGCTTGGGCTCTGTACACACTACCATTTTTCCCTCTTCTCTCCTCAAAGTTGCCAGATGGAAAGGGACAGCTTACACTGCATCTCAGAGCTGCTGAATTTTAATCAGGTAGAGGAGGACAATGTGTTGCACGCAAAATATCGCCATCTTTTTGCTCATTCAGTAGTATACAAAAAGAAATACAAGGATACACCTGTGCAATGCATCTTTGCAGAGGATTAGATTATATTCACACACAGCTTGTCCTCCAGCATTAGGATGGGAATATCCTAATGAGTTCAAGTCTTCTTTGCAACATGACTAAGAAAGAAATAAAACTAACGCATAGAATTTGTACCCTGTAGCTTGCAGACAATGAAAGATACTGCTAGTCTAATAGATAGATAGTGATGTACACACAACAGAGGAAGCACCTTTAACAGAGGTCCCCTTGCTTACTCACTCTGCAGGGACCAGTATCGGGGTAGGCCTTTGGCACTGCCCTGCCTTTTGCTAGTGGTGTAATGAAAAAACTCAGGTCACAGTGGAAATCCAGGACGATCCTACGGTAATTGACTTCTTTCCTGAATTTACACAAGCACTATCCGCACTACACCACTGAAAAACACACCGAAGGCACAACCCGGCAGATATCCCCCGAGGACAGCAGTCCATCAAGCCGCAGGGGCCTGCGCAATGCTGAGGTAAACCTGGGGCCCTCAGGCACAGCAACTGTGTAGCAGAGGCCTGACCAGCCCTACCCTAGGTGGGCCTAGGGAGCAGAGCACTGCATGCTCAGTGCCCTGTGACCGGCCCGGCTGGCCTATAGCGGCCCCACCACAGAAGCTGCCCGCCGGAGTACGCCCCCCGCACACAGGCCGAGCTGGGGGAGGAAGCCCACACGAGCCTCACGGGCGAACTACAATTCCCAAGATGCATCGCAACAGCAGCGCGCCCGCCCGTGCGATGCCTTGCGGGGCCGCCGTCGCGATGCACTCTGGGATTTGTAGTTCTGACGAGCCCCCCGCCGCCCGCGGCCTATAACGCCGCTCCTGCGCAGCACTCGCCTCCCCATGATGCAGCGCGCCAGGGTTACGCAGAACGCAGCGCGCCGCCGGCGACGGTCGCGGTGTTGGGAACCGGGGGCGAGCGGGGCGCAGCCGCTGGCAGGCCCCGGGCGCAGGCCGTGGGCCATGTCCGAGAGCGGCGGCGCCGGCGGGGCCGCCCCGGGCGGGGGAGGCGGCGGAGCGGGCGGTGGAGCGGGCGCGGGAGGCGCGGCCTCCGGCTCCGGGCCCGGCGCCACCGACCCGGCCTCGCTGCCGCCCGGCGACGCGCAGCTCATCGCCATCATTGTGGAGCAGCTCAAGAGCCGCGGCCTGTTCGACGGCTTCCGCCGAGACTGCCTGGCCGACGTGGACACCAAGGTAGCGCCGCCGAGCCGGGCGGGTCGGCTTCCAGGGATCGCCGGCGGGGCGGCCAGTGTCTCCTCCGCGGGTCGGGGCTGTGGGCACCGTCCCTGGAATCCGGCTACCGTTGCCCGAAGGGGTACCCGCAGCCTTTCCCTTCCTCCCCCGATGCCTGCACACGGGTCCGGGGGCGGCGGGCCCGGGGGGCGCAGCTGCGGTGCTGCGCGCTCAGTCGCTGGGGTCTCAGCCACCTGCTGCCATCGGCAGCTGTCAGGCAGGCCGCTCAAGAGGCGGGCCTCGCTTGAAATGATAGCGAATCCCTGCAGGAGAAAAAGCTCAGACTTCCATTTTCTAGCCCTGGCCTTACTAGGAAAACAGCCTCCCTTAAAACGCTGCTCCTCTTGAGCATAATTCCCCCATTTCCAACACAGACTTTTAACCTTTATTTGAAGCCATTTTCTTCCTCAGTCACAACATAAACTCCTGAGCATTTGTTGGCAATATTGAGGTTGGGTTGTTCGCAGTTGCCCTGTCAGAATTAAACACTGGTGTTCTATTTTGCCAAACCTATACGCTTTCAGCAAGAGTCCTGTTCTGGGACCTGCAGTCATCATTCTGGGCCACCCCAGGAGCTACTGCATTCTTGACGATGTTGGGTCATCTGCCCAGAGCAGCCATAGGTCAGAGCAGCTTTGTCAGGATAGATAAACACTGCCCAGGACAGACGCTGCACCTCTGTTACCAGCCCTTTCATTCATCATTCCACACGCATATCAAATTCTGAAATCTAATGTTGCCAGCTTTTGCCCTTTCCTTGCACAGTACCAGGATTTGGATTGTCCTGTGTATTTATATGGGGGGGGGGGGGGGGGGAGGGAGGGGTTAGTTTAAGTTTCCACTGATAAAACTTGCAGAATTCTTATCTTTTATTTGTTCCTGTGGTACTAACACAATTAAGTTCTTTGTTAGTGACAATATTACTCAGCCAGTTTTCGAGGAATTCTGTGATGGAGGGTTTCTTGGCAACCAGAACTCTGCTTAACTCCCGTCTACACAGGAAGTTTGTATTTCAGTCATAAGTAATACTACGAGCAGACAACAATTTAAAAATCAATCTATCCAGCTATTTAAATTATTATTATAGCACCCTGACCAACTGCTTTGCAATTACCAGTTGTGCTCTTAGGTAGAACAAGCTTACCTTTGTTCAGAAAGTGAAAAGATGGAGAATATGGACAACAGAACAGTAGTGTACGTGACAAAAGAGGTATTATGAAGGACTCTGGCAGGCGTTTTGATATCTTTTAGCTGCTTAACTGGATTTTATTTTTTTTTTTTTTAGCCAGCCTATCAAAATTTGAGGCAGAAAGTAGACAACTTTGTATCAACCCATCTGGACAAACAGGAATGGAATCCAGCAATGAACAAAAACCAGTTACGAAATGGGCTAAGGCAGAGTGTGATTCAGTAAGTAAGCATTACCATTATTTTACAGAATGTTGCTATTTGATAAGTAATACATAACCACCTTATCACCCAAGTCAAGTAAGAATTTACAGAATTAAGTTTTTCACAGCATTTTCTATTATACTCTCCTGAGTTTCATTATAATAGTGGGTGCAGGCTTAACTCTCATTAAAATGCTTACGTTACTGCTTTGCCTGAATTGTATTTTCAGGAGTTAAGCAGCATAGTGAAGAAGTCATATTTGCTATCTAGCCAAGTTATTGCTGCAAATAGCCAACACTGTACCTGGTAGCAAAACTGTGCCTGATATACTGAGCTGAATGACCTTGATCTTTATCTTCAGGAAAGAGAAGCGCCTACATCACTTAAAGAAAAAAATCCCGAAGATGCCAAAGCTTGTTCAAGTAGACTCCGACCACTAGCAGGCAGTAATTACACTGGGCTAGCCTGATTTCATGCAGCAGAGGTAGCTTTTGTACAGCTATTTAAGGTACTACATTTCCAGCATGACAGGGAAACCAGCTTAAACTATGCTGCTTAGAGATTTAGGTTTAATATCTCATGCTGCTGACTCAGTGCAGGCTGAAGTATGAACCTTGGCTTGTTTGACTAAAAGTCACGGATAAAAGCTTCACAGTAAAAGTTGTAGGGAGAGGGAGAGCAGGGAACTTGAGAATGGCATTTAGGCTTATCAAGAAAGCTGTTAGAATGTCTTGCACACAGAAGAAACTGTATTTAAGATTACTTGAGAGAAGCTGTAAATCATTAGTATGTAACGTTAGTTTGTTTAATCTGTAATTAGAGAAGGGGGTGTCCACTGGAAGCACAGAATTTCCCATCTTTACTCAGAGTCCATGAGATGTGTTTGTCACTTAACACTTCTTATTTCATGTTACTCTACTGCTAAAATGAAGCAGACCAATATAAAAATGTTATATCAGAGTGCCTGTAATGAGAAGAATATAAAGTGCTCCCTTGCAGTAGGCTATTAGTATAAAGAATAGACACGCAGTATTGAGGAGTTTGAAGAGTCCCTGTCACTCCTGTAGTTGCAAGACTGAGTGCTGAGGGTGTCCAGATGTGTAAGTCTTTTGTTACGTATACATATACACGTGCTGTTACCTGGAGGTGACATGATGTGCCATGACCCTGCACCCACTGGCTCACCAGCATTCAGGGCCTTATTAATCTTGTGGCTTCTTTTCCGAGCACCAGGCAACGTCTCCATTTCCTGTCCCCTGCTCCCTTGCAGACATGACTTAAGCCCGCTAGACAGCCTGTGCCCCACAATCCAGGAGTCTGACGCAGCCCCTGAAGTAATAAGTCACTTCAATTACTAGTGTTCAGTTCCAGAAACTTTGCTGTGTGCTACATGTGCTTGTTTTTATAATTAATACCCATCTGTCTAGACTAACAGTGAGTGACAGTAGTGTTATTAGGGGGCAAGCCTCTTCTCCCTCCAGTCAGCCAAAAAAAAGACTGTGCTCTCACCTGCCCTCCTCTTCAGAATAGCTTGTTTCCCTTGTTTATGCCAAAATGTGTTTGTTTGCTTTCATGTTGACCTCATTTCCACATAAGCCCTATTAAAGTGGCTCTTGTCCAACATGTCATTTAAGTACCTGGGAGACCAGATGTCAGTTGTTAATTCTGTAGGAAGAGGTGAGAGGGGGTGGGGGGGTGGGGAAATAGGTGACTGAAACAGCTCCCTGTTAAGGATCTACTGAGTGGGCTGCAGTTCTCACCATGTTAATGCTAATTGCAGTTGACAGGAGGGCTCTGGAGAATTACTGGAGGAGATTGGGGAGAAGTTTTTCAGAGGAGCTGAATGACTCCTTTGTCTTTGTTCAAGGTCAGGAATGCTGGAAGCTGGAGTGGACAGAATTATTTCTCAGGTGGTGGATCCAAAACTAAACCACATCTTCAGGCCCCAGATAGAGAGGGCGATTCATGAATTTTTGGCTGCACAAAAGAAAGAGGAAAGTGTGCCAGCTCCTCCTCCAGAGCCTGAGAATAAGGATCCTCCTGCTCCATCTCAGGATGCCTCCTAAAGGTCTTGTATCTCTGCACTTACTACTTATGGTTTTTATGTACCTCATCTCTGTAGTTTGTATAATGCAAGATAGAGGAGACATCGTATTCTTCCTGGCTTGACAGGGAGGACACTTTGATCATCCGCCTGTTGTCAATGTCAGACGGTCATCTGAGCTGCTTCCACTTAAGTGTCTGCTAAAAATACATTAGGACTGAAGACATAGGTATGATGTAAAACAGCTATCAAGGAACACTGTGGACTCTGCCAGTGCTAGTTTTGGATCAGGCCAAAAGGCCTTTTATTCTGGTAAAAGCATATCCAGCAGCGATTGACATGGAATTGGCTGGATAGCTTTCAGAACAGTGTCAAATGGATTAAAAATATATATCCTTTACTGAAATACAGCTGAAAGTAGAGTGGTGACAAGTTATTGTGCCTTAGCATTGAAAGTTTTAGATAGCTCTTCTTTAGAACATACATTGGAGTGTTGAATTGTTAGTGACTGAAATATTCGCTGCTGGAGTAAGTGTAATGTCTTTGGGAGTGAATAACTGTTCATTCCAAACTGTACTGGTTTAAATAGAGCAACCTATATCTTTCCAGCTCAAAGGACTGAGGGTGCCTTTGTTGCAAACAAGTTCATTCTGGCTTTTGTGATTAAAATAGCTCAGGGGGCCTCAAGGGGCTATAATTGCTACTCTGTCTTAACACAAATGACTATGCACCCATCTCTGCTAAGGCCCTGTATCTTAATGTTGATTTGAATATTGAGGTCTGTGTACACATTACTGAGGAACCACTATTTTGATGGAAAATTTCAATCTGCAGCTTTGCTGGGGAGCTTATAACCATACTGCATGAAAGGAAGTTAATTGTGAATTGTTCTATTTGCTAGGGCTTTCTGAAAGCAAAAATGTTCTTATCTACAGCTGATTTATTAAGGAGTAAGTAACCTACAATAGCTGTTCTTATGCTTGGAATGATGAGAGCAACTAGCATGATTTTTAACTTGGTAGAAGTTAAAGTGCGTGTAGTATCATCCTGAGTTATCTGTAACTTGCAGCCTTTAATGCCTTGATAGATCTTTGCATTTGTCTAGTTCAACTAGTTTAAAGTCCATCACAACCTGCAGCTAAGTGCAGCTGTTAATTAATATATTCTAATCTATTCTCTCTTCAAATGCACTTAATTGTGAAGGTACCCTCCTCTAAACTCTCTTTTTTTCTTGCAGTGAGTTCCTGATACTAAGCAGCTGCAGTTGCAAAATACATGTCCTGTTAGATTGGCAATGGATTACTTGTTCCGTTTGGTGCAGGACTGCTGTCTGCCAAAGATAAGATTGACCTTTATCAGACCTGTGGGAAGGCACTGAAATCAGTGAAATTCAGATGCACCTGGAGTTCTGCGGTTGGAGGGACAGCCAAAGTGTGAAGATATTTTTGCTGTGAACTGCAGTACAGAGAGCAGCATGTATTCTTGTTAGTCATGCCTTCAGGCAAGGGGGTGGGAAGACAAAGGGAGTTGGCTCTTGTCTGGAGGGAGTAGGGAGGTGGTTTGAGATGATACTAATACTAGGCTTGAGAGCAGGAAGAAAAGGATGTTTTGGGGGTGGGGTAGTCTCTTGGAGACCAAGTCAGAGCTGTCAGATTTTCTTTGATACAAGCCAGATGAGAGGAAGCATCATACACCTCTGCTGCATAATGCAGCACTGAGTAGTAGGTGCCAAGCCAGGTGTAACTCATTGCACTGCCTGCTTTAGGAAAGACATTTCCTGTTTAAAACTGGAAAGAACACTTCAGGATCAGTTATCTAGGTAATTTCTGTTGCATTGCAGGAAAAATGTTTACAGTTGGCTATGACTATAGCTGATTAAATTTTTATTTCCCAGGTAACTCTGGGAAGCAAAGGGCACCAGAGTAGGGGGATCAGTTTGAAACTTGTCTCTTTCAACTTGAAAGACTTTTCTTTCCTGTGAAATTTCTCAGGTGCCTAGTGGAAACTGTCCTATGCTTTCAGCTTGAATGCATGCAGTGTCCTCTGGATGACAGTCAAGTAGAGAAAGTGATCAAATATTCTGCCAGCAAATGTCTATACCTTTTGCAATAAAAGACTTCAAAAAGCATCTCTGACTCCTATCTTTTTCATATTATTTTTTTCTTAAGGAAAAACTACTTTAAAGAAACCCAGGGGTCCTGATTGCTGGAACCCTAACAGAAGTGTGACGTTACACAGTTCATAGATTAATCTGGGTCTGATTGTTAGAATAAGTTATCATGAAATAAGATGGATGTTAGTATTCCTCTCCATATAAGGTCTCTTTCAAAAAGTCTAAACTATCAAAGAACTGAATTGACCTCACATCATTTATGAGCTATAAATCCTGACTAAGTTCAGTCTGGTGCTAGTGATGGTGAAGACATGCTCAACCTTGTGAAAACAGTGTGCTTCTGGCAATTGGCTGGAGCTATTTCTCCCCCCCCCCCCTTTCAGAGAGCAGTCTTTTAAGAAGCTAATAACTGCTTATGTCATTGAATAACACTTAATAATGTTTGAATCCTTGCTATTCATGGGCTACATACCTCAACTATAGCCTTACCCGTAGACCTTGTATGTGAACAGATGCAATTCCAGCTATACTGTGCTTCCTTTTCAGACTAGCTAATTTTTAGGGAAGATTGATGCTGTGGTTTAATCTTATAGCAAAGTTATTTTGCTTAGTACCTCCTCTCAGCACAGTTATGTGCAGAAAGGAAATGACAGAACATCTGGCATTTTAAACCCTTCACAAGAGAGCTCTATGAACTTCAGCGCTGCAGAAAATTTGCAGTGTGCACAGTGCTGTATAGTCCTGCTGATACATGATTCTTCCATCAGTATTTTTATCCCTTCTAAGAGTACTTCTCTCAGAACAGGGACTTAAACGCCTGTACTTTTTAGTGATAACTTATATTGACTGCAACCTTCCTGATACGGTTTGAAAAATCTGTATTTTAGGATAAACTGGTTGTGTGGTTTGACTCTCACTATTATATAGTCTTGTGTTCCTGCTGTAGAACAGGACAACGGGTATGTGAGGAAAGGGCTTTCTCCTGCGTGTTGATTTGGTGGTTAAAGACTGTTGTCTAAATCAATAGTAGGTATTTTCCCTTAGAGCCTTAAGGGCAGCTCTTGGCAGGAAAAGATCTGTCTTTCACCTCCAGGCAGGGTGTCTTGACCACTTTTTTGAAAATGAATCAGTTATAGGAGGGTATGGGGGTGTGGTGTGGAGCAGCGGGGATTCTAACTGCTTAGACAAATGCTGGATTACAGTAGGAGTAGTTAGGGATCAGAGACACCGGTTTTAAAAAGTAGCAAGTAGAGCTGGATTTACTGCAGTGAAGAGGGAACCTGAACCTACGTTTCCTACCTCTGACAAGTGCTTTAACAGATGAGTGAAGGAGAATAGATTCAGCCACTGTAGTTTTTAAAAGGCGTTTCTATCGTTCTGTCTTTGAATGCGGTGCTGTGTTAAACTGAACGCTAATGCTGTGCGTGTGTAGGGCTATTCCTTCAGCTGGTCTTGGCCTGTGCAGAGTGGGTGACTGCAATGACTGGGAACTTTCAGATCAGAACTGAGGCACCTAATGAGATTAGAGCTCAAACATTAAAGACTGATCCTAAATGTGGATTTGCTGCCTAAAGTCCTTTGTTTGGATCAGAGCCTTGGAAGTAACAAGCTTCGGAAGCATACCTTAGATCTAATGGGACAGTGAGAAAAACCACCAAGCCCTTATCGTGATGAAGAAATGGTAGCTAGTGCCCTTTGATTATATACGTTTGCCCCTGGCAACTGACAAAACAGGATTCCAGTCTCAATAACTCAATGATATTACAGACATCTTCACACCAGAACAAGAGAACAGGTTTGTACCTACAGCAGAAGTGAAATCGTTGCCTTGTATAGTAGGATGTTGGACTAAAGTTAGCGTGTTAGTCAGTTTACATCACTGTGCTGGGTATGTTAAATACAGTCCAAAGAGCTGGGTGAGGCGGACAGGTCCAAGACATTTGAGTAATTCAAGAAACAATTAGAATGCCTTTGTGGAGCTGCAGGGCTGTGTATTAGGGGATGAGCCTCAGTGGATCAAATGGACCTTCTCTTTGATCTCCGAGTCCTTCTCGCATTCAAGCTGACTGTTCCTATTTTCTGCCTGGACAGTCATTTAGTGCCTCGAATTTGCTTTCTCAGATGAATACATTCATCCTTTCAGTAAATTTGAAGATATTGCAGCACTTCTTCATCAGATACACTAACAATGTGAAGGAGCTTTAAGGATTTTCTGCCTCCTTGGTTTTGCTTGTCCTAGCCCTGTGCATTTGCTTCTGCCCAGTCACAAGAGACCAGCTGCAGTTTAAAGAAAACACGCAGGGAGTTTGAGTTGCATTCTTGGAAAGCCAGCCTTGCTACTCCATGGCTGCTCTGCCCTATGGAAATGCCGGAGTCCAAAGCCTGCAGGAGCCAGCCTAGCTCAGCAGGTAGGTACTAGATTAGGAACTAGGAGGTACAGGTTCTCTGCAGAGACTTGCTAGTCCACAGTCATGTCTGTGGCTAGTTGTTTTACCTGTTTGCTTGCCTATAATGTGAAAACTTTACTCTCTGACGTAAGTCCTGAAGTGGGGAGGGCGTCAGGTGCTATATGTAGGCCCAATGCTATGAAAACACAGAATGAAAAGAATGCACACGTCAGTATACACACACAGTGTTAAGTTGTGATATACTGTACAAGTTTTGAAGATTACATGTTGCTGAAGTCTCATGGAATAATCTTCAAACTCACATCTTGCTGGCCAGACTAGGAGTTCTAATTACAGCATTTAGTGTCAGATCATGATTCCAGAATTAGAAGCAGACAGAGTGAACTGAACCAATGAATCCAGCTTCACAATCCCTATGAAGGAGAAAAAAACAACACCCAAACCCACAAACTTATCTAGAAGGACTGCATTGCCATGCCAGTCAATCATCCCAGCATTTGCTAATCACAGCCAAGTGGCATATAAGGCAGAGCCTTAAATTTTAGCTGTTGCTTGACTATTAAAGGAATTATTATCATACATTCCATAGGATTAAAATACAGTAAAGCAAAAAACCACCCTGATCTTAAGGTGAGGGAAGCAAAAGGAAGACCCTGATGACAGCCACCCGAAAAGCCATGAGCAGATGTTAAGCACGCTCCCCTCCAGCACTGCCTCAGCTGCTGCACTTTTCCTGGGCTGCCTTTGGGGTTGATGGATCACTGGTCACCTAAGCCAGAGCCCAAGGAAGTGGGCTGCATTCACTTTCTCCAGATGACCCTTCTGGCAAAAGCAGGCTTGAGACATTAGTCTGGACACCAAACGTATGGCCCAGGTTTTTGTAGCTTTCTTGTAGAGGTGGGTGTCCTGATGAGTTTATAACCCATGTATGCACGTTCCAGCAAAACAGAAAATGCCCGTGGCCTGCACTCCAGAAAATACAAAACTCCACTGGCTACATAATTAAAATTTTCACGTACATTGAACTCTAATGTTCTGTAGTCAAAGACAAGTATAATCAGGTTCTCTTGGGTGAACCAACTGAATTGTACAGTCTTACTGAGAAAATAAGGAGAGACTTTCATAGCTGTTTTGGGAGTTCTCATATTATGCAAACATCTCAGTTCAAGCATAACTTGCAGCACTGCAGAACTTCTCTTACTTTGCCACCATCTATTTTCCCTTCTTCATGGCGAAACCTAAACTACAGCCTTACAACAGTTCTGATGTTTTTTTCCTTTGACAGTGTCCCAAATGCTGTCAAGTTAGAAAAACTGAGAAGCAGAATTCCATTGCCTTTCCCCCATTACTCCTGAAAAACGTACATGTAATGCATACCATCAAACATACAGCAATCTAGGTGGAATCACAATGTTATTTTTTACAAACATACATATTATAGTCCAAGAGAAACTTAATTACAAGTACTGTCAAGTTAAGTGATCAATAATGTGTTTATAACACATTCTTAAAACTGATTCTTGCTAGAAATGATTAATAGGCATTTTATAATTACTTCCTTTTTTTTTTTTTTTTTGGAACTTCTCATGCAAGTGTTACATAAAATAATTAGATGCTTCCCAAACACTCGCAATGTAGTTGTCACATGACAACAACTCCAGAGAGGCTTCATTCAATTTAACCTGAAACAGATACCAACAGAGCATGATAGTCACCATAGCTCCTGATAGTTTTTACAAGACCACAGTTTCACCTGAGCCTGGATTTTGGACACATGCATTCTCTGGTCGCTTTAGCAGCTACCAAGAGGGTTCTTGGGCAGGTCATTTGGTTGAAGCTCAATATCACAGCATTAATTTAACATAATCAGTTCAAGAAACATCTCACCATCAAGTATTGGTACTGCTAAGTGACACAGAAAAGGTAACTCACTAAACAAAGATTCAAGCTCAGCCATTTCTCTGCCCTTATCAGCTATTTAACTGAATAGTGTCTAGGCCACTAGTAAGTCAGACAGATACTGACTCAAGTAAACTTCACCAAAAGAAGCAAAATCAAAATTGCCATTATCTATTTAGCCTCTGCCTAAACCAGCTGGTATTTTCCAGTGGCAGTTCTTCCATTTGTAACCACATCCCATCCCAGAGTTAGTACGATGTCTCCATCTGGTAGAGATGAACCCAACCCAAGTCTCCGGATCAGTCCCAAAGTAACTGCAAGCAGGTTTGTAGATCAGACCCTTGTGACTAAACACCTAAATCCAAGCATATCTGGTGAAGGGAGGACAGCTGAATGGGAAAGAACAGTAAGTCAGAAGATCTCTCGTCTTGGTTCCTTCACTCATTGGTACCCAGGCCTTACTCATCCCTCAAGTACTCCCACATCACGGTAATGCGGTTCCAAGTTTAAAACTTATTACAGAATTCAAAACCAGCCCCGTTTTGAATCTTGCTGTCAGACAAGCGAGACACCCAGACTCCCAGCCTACAGGTCAGGCAACAAACCCCCGCTCTGGGCAAGGGGAATAATCACGGCTGGCTGGAGGCAAATCCAAACCACAGCTCTGAATCTTGGCGCAGGGAAGGATCACAGGCCCCTGTCAGGACAGTGGGTCAAACCAACCCCTGCCTGAAACACAGAGCTAGTCATTGCCAAAGCCCTCAGAATCCATGCTGGAATCAACATATGGGGCTTTGAACCCAAACCACACGCTGCTCCGCTTCCTCTCCTGCCTGTGGGAGAAGTGTGACTGGTTTTACCAAGGCACAGCCAATATGCCTGGAAGAGGGAGTTTTCCGTGTATCATTTTGATCTTGGCCTGAAGAAGGGGCTGGGGTCGGGAGGGTTAGACATCGTACCTGGAACTTTTAATGGAGCATTTTACTCTCACTACATTGACAGGAAGGACAAGACCAGCACCCACTGTCACAGCACTGCTCACATGCCACATGCTTCAGGAACACCACTGCTCTGGGACCACGGGCATCACTGGGTACCAGCTGAGTTTTCTAGAAGCACCTTCTTTTCCAGCGTACGGGGTACGGCTGGGCACAGCTGCAATCGCTGCTGAGCAGGCTCCTGTGCTCCCACTTTTTGCTAAACTGGAGACCAGTTTCTCCAGTTCCCGGCTCAAACACGCAAGGGACTGGAGCAGTTTAACTCTTTCATAGATGTTTTCCTGTTTATACTGCAATGAAAATATATTTTACCCGCTTTCTTAGAAAGAATCCAGCTTCGCCTCTTGTGAGCAGTCAGGGCCCCTCATATCCACAACCACCAAAGCTTAGAATTGCAGGGCTCCCTGCTCCCTTTCTGCCCTGCCAAAAAGCCTGTGCGGTGCAGCCATTCTGAATCTGGCCATAAGAGGGAGATAAACCATTGCTTCATTTCTCGGTCTCGGTGCCTCCTTATAAAACCTGCGCAGATACAGGACTCCAAAGCCTTTACTGACTCCAGAGTGAATCAACTTCGCAAGGCGTGGAGGCAGCTCTCACAAAGTGTTTCCATGAACTCTGACTGTACTTGTCTAGTGCAAATCACACAGCAGATACTGTAATTTCTCAAGAGGTTTAACGATGGGAAACAAATATCCATTACTATTAGGGAGAGTCTGGGGAGAAACCTGAACAGCCCAAGCGATCAGGGATGAACACACAGATTTAGCATGGGAAACGGTAAATTCTGACCTACCCAAATCTGTAATTCACTGATCTGGTGTGAACAAAGTTGAGGCTAAAACAGCAGCAGTAGTGCCTGGGGCCTCAGATGGTAGTGCCCCAAGATTGTATCAGAACCATAGCTTCAGTTCTCGCATTTTTGTGATTCAAGTGCTGAGCCCACGTCGGTGCCAAGTCAGCCTCAGAAACATGACTGGGCAGTAACCAGCCCAGCAACAACTGCCCTCGTCTAGACGCCGTCAGGAGGTGCAGAGAAACGCGCTACCTCAGCCATCAGACTGGGAGCTGGCTCCACCGAAAATCCCCTCCAGCACTGGGATGAGCCCAGGGACAGGCACCGCAGCAAAACCCAACAAGTCCAGCTCACCTGTCCAGGCTAAAGGAGTATGAGGACCTCACATGTCACTGATTTCACCTGGTTGACTCTCACACGAGGAAATCGGTGCCTTTTGCACTAGTGTCTTTATAACAGATGCCTGTTCACTTGGAAAAATAGAAAAGAAAATCCCCAAACCAGTTCAGGTTTTGGCCCTACAAAGAATTCACGTAAGGACAGAGAGCTGTAGTTTGCTTTGCAGAGCTGGGGCCTTTAGGAAGTCCACACAACTTCATACAGTAAATGCATCCATTTTGGAAGGGATTTGTGACAGAAATAGAAAACCATGACATCCGTGTGTTTCATATTTCATTGCAACCCTGTGAAAGGGAGATAAAATAATCCTGCTTCAGAGAACTCATAAAATTTCACATTTTCTACAAGGGGGCAGCACAGCTGTAGAAAAAAAAAAAACAAAAAACCAACAACAAAAAAAACCAGCCATAATTCTTCCCCTACAGCACTCCCTGTGAGACACCAACACATCATTAATCACCCCCTTCCATCTCCTCATTCACCTCCATCAGCTCCTCTGCTAAGACTTAAGTCTTCCAGGTAGTTATCTCCAACTTCTACCAGCAAAACCAGGACTGCTTCAACCAAGACAACCAGCCTCAGAGGTTACCAACCAGCAAAACCCATGCTATAAATGCAGGAACTTGCACAAAGCACTCTACCAACCTAAGACCTTGCAAGGAAACCCAAATAAAGTCCAATTCAACCTTACCTTGGTCTGGAACGCACTCCACTCCACTCCAGGCTCTGGAGCACTGTGTTCCCCCTCCAGCTCAGCCCCAGCTGCAGGGGCTTTGCTGAGCAATTGAGCTCACCTGCACCCAGGGCACACCTGAGCCATTGCCCTCCCTCCTTCCCGGGAGAAACACCACACTGCTTCACCTGCAAAAAGGGTACCCCACTATCTCCAACCCTGCCTGAATCTCCACTTCCTACAGGGGAGCCTGGGCTTAGCCCTAATCCCATGCAAAAGCCCATGTTTCCCAAAACGATGTGGAAAAGTGGGATTTGGCAGCTGCTGGCCCCACAGGTGATAGCTGATGGTTCCAGCTCACCACTGGCTTGAGCATGTGGGTTTGGCAGGTCCCCAAGGCTGACACTGCTCACCAAAACATCCCACCCCCTCCTCCAGGGATGTCATGAAGGTGCAAGGGGTGGGGGAGTGTCCAGCGGCCACCCTCAGTGGTTTATTATGGGGACCAATTTCTTTCCCCTTTTGCACCAGGACTAAGCCCAGCATCACTTCTCTGGGACACCAGGAGGGTACCAGGGCAGCCGGGATGTCGCTCCATCTTGAACAGATTTACATCAGTCTTCCCAACCCCCACAACTGTCGGAGAGCCACGGGGGTCCAGCAGACACCCGCTCCAGCTCCAGCAGGCATGGGGAGGATGGGGAGGGGGTTGCTGAGGCAACAGCATGCCTTAGTTAACCGTTATTTAACCCATCTCGCCCCCCCTCCCCCCCGCCGCCACTGCCGACGTGCGCGACCGAGGGTACAGCTTTTATTAGGGTGGGATTTTGCAGCCGCTGGATTTATGGGATGTCCCGACCAAAGCCCGGCTGCCTGCCCCAGCCTGTGGGCTGCCCTCTGCAAGGGACAGGGCAGGCAGGTGAAAAAGAGTTTTATGAAAGAAACAACCCTGAGGTGTCGTTCAAGACGTGAGATTTTTATTTTTTGGGGGGTGGTGGGGTGGGTTTTTTGGGGTTTTTTTGGAGGAACAAAATCAGTTTTTCAGACCAAAACCAAACTCCATCCCCAAGATGCTGCTATTTTGGTACCACCCTCACCACTGGGCTGCTGAGAACCAGGGGCTAAAACAGGGTCGGTCACCCCAGAGCACAGCTCCCCCAAAAGCTGCAGTGCTTTTTGGGTGAGGAGGAAAACACTGATCCGGTTAGGAGACTCACTGACTCAAGTCAAATTTTCTCACAAATCATGTGGTTTGGGAAGCTGGTCTCCTCCGCAGAAAACTGAAGAAAAAGCAGAGGCTTGGTGGATAAACCTCGCCCCGGTCCCTGTCAGTTAAGCCAGTTTTTTACAGGTTTTGTATCAATGCAGATTTTGCTGTCAAGGCTTCATGGGTGGCACTGGGGCTGGCATGCAGACCCCAGGGGGGTCGCACGTCCCTACCAAAGCCTCATTGCCCTGCAGAGCTGCCTGAAGTAAGTTATAGTGGGCATTTGTGCATGAAAGCCAAGGAAGCACATGAATAAGGTTCTGCCACATGTGCAAGAACCATCTTCATGCCATGGTATCCTTCGGGGCAAGGGCTAGCAAGTCTGCGCCACCACAGAGAGCACATCGAAGCCTCTATGAAGCCCCTGAAAGCATTCGTATAAAAAGGCAATTGATTTCTTGGCCAATACTGCAGACACAAGAAATTCAGGGAAGCATGTGTTTGGGTATGTTTTCTAGTAAATATTAGGTCCCTCTGCAGCTTGTCAATCCCAGCGAACAGCCATTTGAGAGAAGTGCTGCTATGCCAAAATCAAGGAAATCTTCCAAGCTCATCATAAAGAAACATAGCCCCCGTAAGATTTCCTGAACAGGATTATTCCAAGTCTAAGGACAAATCTGGGTTTTGTGTTGATTATCAGTCATCTCACCATTAGAAGCATTGGTGAGATGATTAGCTGCCCTGAACACTGGTCTTACCAGGACAGGTAAAGCCCTCCCAGACTGGCCCTCTCAAGCTCAGCTCCTTCTGTTATGCCTAGAAGAAAAACCCATCCCAGCCAGAACAGCTTTACTCTGGAGGCTTCAGGATCTCAAAGAGTACAGCTCCGAGCAGTAGGACAGATGACAGACCTGCCTTTATGGCTTTGAATCTAGCTGTGATGAATAATTTGTAATTTTTGTAGATGTAATATGTATGTCATCCCTTACCTCTGTGACAGCTTTCCGCTTGACTGCAAAGAATGACAGCAAAGGGATACTAATGAAACCGGACTGAAGCAAAGGCAGAGCTCAGAAACCAGCCTGCAGGACGCTGACTCACTGGGAGTTATTGGAAAGTGATCAATGGAGAACAGTCCCAGCCAAACCAGCAGTTCAGACTTCTGCAAGCATTAAACCCAGGTCAGCTGCAACATGACAGTCCATCCAAGAGAAATAAAGGCATGGAAGTAATGTTCTTGGGAGCTGGAAAAGGGTTCCAAAAGAAACATGTTTACAAGATACTGGCTCATAATAGTAATTAAATCACTCGCACTGAAAAGCCGCTAAGTGATACATAGCAAAGAATTGGCCAAAACCCCAAGACTTCAATCAAAAATAACTGGAGAGCCTTTTACCAGTTGCGGTGGAGGGAAAAGAGCCTGAATGGGCACAGATACCCCTAAATGAGGTTCTTCAGAAAAAAGTTGGAGGAGGAGGAAGAGGAGACTGAAAACAAGAAGATTGAAACTGCCCACGCCACTGCAGCACCTTGCCTGTGACCATTCCGTTCACATCTAGCACTTTCCACCAGCAACTGTCTCACTCTGCAAAACAACACGTATTAATACTGCTGACACCATATCATCCTGAAGATCTGACTTTTATTTATGCAAAAATCAGAGGCAAGCCTAAGTGGCAATAAAGTTTCAGAAGGTCTTAAAAGTTCTAGGAATTCTGAGCATTTTATTAGGTAAACTACCAATTCTGCAGTAAAAATAGCTTTGGGTTTCACTGTTCAATCTTACTTTTCCATGTTGCTTTGAGCTTTCAAGACATTAAAAGACTTCAGCCTGCAGTGCGCTTGGGGTTGCAGGCAGGGTACAAGCTTGTAGAGCATTATGCGCCACTTCTGCAGAATATGGGATTCCTTCCGACCAGCCACACTACCCCTTTTCTAGCAGAAGATGATATTAAGCATAAAAGAAGAATAAAATCTGATTAATGAGACTTTAAAAAAATCAGAAAGCAAGTATGACAGCAATTATGACAGCTCAGTACTTGGCAACACCTTCACCTTTCCCAGATGTCACAGGATAAGCTATTTTTACTGAAAAAAGATGATAGGAACCAGGGCTTATTTGGACATCTGCAGCAGAAATTGATTTAAATTGATTTAAAAGGATATGAGCTTTGAAAATGGGGGTTGGAGGCAACTCACTGGGCTTTGATTTTCTAGAATTGGGGACAGACTACTTCACATTCTTGGTACAGGCTGAGTCTCTTCACTGGCATGGCTGTCAGTCACGTTTACATATGTGCAATATTTACTTTTTTCACTTTCTGGACGTAGACATTTGATAGGTTTTAATTTTAGACTCTGGCATTTGACAAGATGAAAGTGGTACTTCCTCCTTTTGGGCACATCAGGGCTCCCATTTTTTTCAAGCTGTTTTTTCTTGCTCTGTGTAGAGCAAACTACTGCCTAAACCACAATATTACTTCCCTATTCCCTTTCCATCACAGCCAAGCCGCAGAGTCATCTGCCACCACCACTGTCCTCCCATTTGCAGTTGGTGACAACCAGTGCTAACCTAAGTCTGGCTCAGGGTTATTCATCCATCAGCTCCATCACTCCTGCTCAAGCTCTGTGCTCAGCCCTGGCTGAAACCTCCGTTCTCCCGAGTGTCTGCTGAGCACACCGTGTCCGTTAGGGCAGCAGCACATCAGCTCCATGTGGCAGAAGCACTTGATCCATTGTAATATCGAGTTTCATCATGCAGCCTTCAGTTATGTGACCCGGAATATTTGACCTGATGTCAGAGGGGGCCTCGGGCTATTGAGATATTTCCCCGGGGCACCCTGCCCTCTTTCTACCAAAGGAATCTGATCCAGCAACAGGAAAGAGTGAGAATTTTCAGCTGTCCCTGTCCCCTGTGAAACAGTCTGTACTACATGTGCCTCATGTAAGGTGTCCCTTATCCACTCGCTTTCTCTTTTCCTCCACAAGTACTAATCCTGCACAAATTTCTACTAATAGCCACGTAGGATACTGTGATAAGTTCTTGCAAACACAACGTATTTTTCCTTTCTCATAGCATCTTTTACAGACAACACCCTAGATGGGCTCCAGACTTGCAAGGTGTTAAGCAGCTGGTAACTCTGTTCTCCACCGAAACCAAGGCTGGCCAAAGGCATGCAGTATTTTGCAGAATCAGAGTGCGTCTGTGGGATTTGCTTCATCCCTCACTGAAATCCAGACACCTCTGGGAGCAGAGAAGTGTAGACCTTTAATACATAAACCGTTAACACTTTAGGAGGGAGTGTAAACAAAAACTCCGACAGCATGGAATTAAAATGAAGAACAAAGAAAACAAAACAAAAAGAGCAATAACCTAACACATGCAAAATGTGAGATCTTCGTTGTTTCATCAGGTTGGTACCTCAGGTGTACATCCCATTAGGAAAGCAGGGCCTCCCACAGTAAACCATGGACGGTGTTAGCTCACAGGCATCACTAACTAGCCCTAAGACTTGCTAACTTCAGCAGCTGAAGGCTGGTAACCTCTTCTAAGCCACTCAGCCATCCACTGCCACCACTCAGTCACATCACTCCCTAGAGCAGCGAGTTTCCCGTGGGAGACCCCTGTGAGCACAGCTGTGCCCCCTTAATATCCACTTCAGTGTCCTGCAAAGAGCTGCATGTGAAACAAGGCGATTATTCCTGATATCAAAATTTGTGGCAGTGGGGAGCTGAGCCCCCCACTCCTATACCTTTTATCCTTGTGTTTTCCAGCTCTGCTGACTACAGAAGGTGAAGTCCAGAACTCCACTGGCTTCAGGAGAGGCAACAAACCTTTTGTGTAGGAAAAAGCCTTTCAAGTTCATTTTCCTGCCATCTCCTGTTTTCAACCGGGGGGGTATTTTTAATGACCAAAGGGTCTTGAAAACAAAGAAAGGTATCTGGGTATAGAGTTATTACTGCTGTTATTTAAACATCAGCATAGAAAGACTAGTCTTTTCAGGCTTTAGAAACTCAGAGGTGAAAAACTCTCAGGTATTGCAGATGCCAAAATAGGCCTGGCTTTGCAAGAAGCCACCCTTGAATGGACTTTTGTCCCTAAACGACACACATTTCACAGATGCCTGGTCTACCTCCCCAGAGTCCACTGTGCAGGGACACATCTTTGGTCGGAGTGGCTGTTACTGGCCTGTAGATCTAGATGATCCAAACACTCACATGTTGCTGATGGAAGAGCCATTTTTTGGCCTTTGCAATCACGTGGGTGAGAGTGTCAGCTAGCAAGTGTTTGATCTGGCTCATTTGTTCACATGGCATCTAGAAATTGTGCTTCATTAGGCTAGCAGTATACCAAAGAGAAGCACAGCCTCAACTTTGAGGATGGAGTCAGGAACTCCTCTGTTCTAATTCCAGCTCCAGCTGGGATGCCATGCTTGACTTGGGGTAACACTTTTAACCTCTCTGCATCCATTACCCTTATTTATAAAACAAGAAAAGCAGCAACAACCTTCCCCCCAGATCGGCTTTGTGAGAATTAAGGTTTGAAGCATGTTCTGGAGATTAAATCCAGCCCCAACATGGACCCCAAAACATCACAGTTTCTTAAAACTGAATGGCATAATGGAGATAAGTACAGCCGCAGAGTCATTTGGAAAGTCCAGACAATGAGCACATCAATCAAAGCTGCTTCCTAAAGGAGACATCGAAATAAATGCTAATGAAGTAATTTCTAAAACACCCCCAACCAATGGAGGCTGCAGTATTTAAAAGTAATAACAGCCGCGAGAACAGACTGTCCGTTAAAAAACAAAATAGAACATTGAAAAGCCAAAAAAGAAAGCAACAGTTTGTGCATTTCAGAGCTCTGAGAGACATTGTACCTTTGAGCCAGGCTTTTGTTCAAGTGAAGGCTTTTTTCTTTCAGCCCTCCCTTACTTTCACTGCCTGCTTTATCATTCATGCTTTTGCTTGCCACGTACCCAGATGCTACAAGAATGGGCAGACTGTGGGCCTAACTGAAGTCTACTGACATCAAAAGGCTCCCATTGACTTTAACGGACATTTAACTAACCCTCTATAAATCACGGAAAGTCAGTCATTAAACAGACAGCCCCTTCTGAATAGCGGAGAGACTAACATAACGCCCCTGAAATTTAGTCCCTATAGTAACTCCAACCCTGCATGCTTGGGGGGCAGGTCTACGTCTGCTTTATCTCGTGACTTCCCTGCTGACAGCGTGTCAAAGAGAGGGAGAAATAGTTTCTCTCCAAGCCAGGGAAGAACAATTTTGCCCCTATTTGGGGAGCCACATCAGCATCGCCGTATTTTCTGAGAGGCGAGAGCATCCCACAGCAGTGCCAACCAGGCGATCCCCCAGATCCTGGGGAGAGGGTACATGGGAGCTGGTGGGTGACTTTAAGCAACCCATAGTGGAGGTTCATTTAAGGCCCATGACCCTCCGACTCCTGAGCCTACTTCATTAAGGCAAGTAACTAATTGATCAGCTGGGTCTTTGCAATTGCTCCAGGCGCACAGCTCACAGAGCCTTTCCAGCACGCGGCTTGCTCCGGTGCTTCACCTAGTTAGATGGAAATTTTTTCATGGCTGCATAAAGAACAGCACTGACACACACCTCATCTCCAAGACGTTGAAATGTGACTAAAGTCGTATCTTGCAGTGCACATTGCATGCATATTTGACCATGTCATCTGCCTGAGAAGTCATTGCCCTCGTGAAGTCCCCCCTCTGAGCAGGCTGGGACAACCATCTTTCACTCATCTGTTAACACCTCCCAGCCAGTCACCCGTTCCTTCTGCACAAAGCGGCACTGGACTGACAGGTTTGATGATCTGCAGATGATGCTCAGCCTTGACTCACAAGCCAGCTATCTCCAGGAAATTTTATATCACTGAAAAGATGAAATGCTCAACTCACTAATGGGACACATAACTGCTCCTGATCCCAGGCTGTTCCTGATTTATCTTTTTATATATATACTTACAGCTAAAGCATTTTTAAACAAAGTACCAAAAAAAAAAATTGTGAATGCTGAAAAATATACAATACCTCAAAGATCTTTTTTGAAGGAAAAAAAAATCCCCCAAATTACATCTTCAAAAAAGGTAAGGAAAAAAGCTACTAACCCATGTTACAGTGGCTGGGGAATGTGCTCGATGTACCTGCCCCTTGGCATTTCTCCATGGCCAAATCACTCCTGTGAGTCCCCTGGCAACTGGAAGAACTAGCAGCTGCCCCAGTGTACTCCTGGGACTACACCAGTGCTAGGACACCCCTGGGATAAAGGTGAGCTCAGTCCTCAATTCTTCGCAAGCTCTGCAGCATGTGGTACTAGAAGACCCCGGGTCTGACTGAACTTGTTAGCACTAATGTAGCCCTTCAGATGGATGACAATAATTTCTAGGGTTTGCATTACTCTCTTACACTTCCCAACCATCGTTGGTTTGCAAAAAGCAGAGGGGAAAAGCCAGGCTCTAGCACCAGGGCCAGAGTGTGGGATGAACATGTGAAATTTCCATTAAGGAAGAACAGCCAAAGCCTGGTGGAGACTAGGTGAGGACCAGGACTCACCATCCAGAGAAAGTGGGGTTTTTTTCTTGGAAGCATTTGTGCCAGCTATTAAATTTTGCAAGATGTCCCCCATATGTTTTCCTACCTTTCTCCAAGACCAAAATTTTTGGCCTTAGCTTTTAAACCTATTATTAGCCCAGCCATAATCTTCTGTAAGGCCAAACAGACACACTAAGATTGGCATTCGCCTAAGCAAAAGACACATCCTAAAAGCAGCACCAGCTCTACCCAGTAACCGCTTTTACACCTTGGTCAGACCAGTCCTTGGCCCTACAACTCTGCAGAGTTCCAGTTTATGCCCCAGACCAGCTCTGGTCTTCCCTTAGTGACTATTCTGTTGAGTCTCACCAATGGCAGCAGATGCCTCTGTGCCACTAAGAGGGTCCCTGCTCAGCAATGTCTCCTGATGCTCCCGAGGTCCCTTCTGCCCTCCCTCTGTCCTGCACGTCTGAGCAACCTGCATCGCTTCCCTCCCCAGCACGGCCATACCTCTAGATGGCTGTCCAGCACGGCGCACGGCGGCAAAGCCAGCCCAGACACTGTGACGGGGATGTGAGAGATTAGGCCAGTATTAGATTTCACCCTTCCAGACATTCATATGAAGCGGCTTCTTCCACTTTAACTACTTTCCTTTCAAATTTTTCAGCCAAGGGCCGTGTCCAGACTGTGACCAATACACTGCTGCACGTATTGAATGCGGTGGCTTAGAGAGAAGCTGCATTCATGGCGGAGGTTCGTGGACAGAGCTGCACAGCCACATCTTTCGTGTCATCCACAAGCACAGCCCGCAGCGACTTTTCTTTTGTATAAGATTTCATGCCTGCATCTTCAGCCAAAAAAACTGTAGAACAAGCTTATGCTGTCATTCCTAGTGCTTTTCAAGTTTTCTAGGTAGTCCTGACTACCAGAGATGTGAGTTTTCAAGTTAGATGACTCTCTCCCTAATATTTTTTGACAGTATTTCCTTTTTTTTAAAAAAAAAAAAATCACTTTACATTTGCTGCTCATGCAGTTTGATTTTGTCTTATCCTACCATGCCTCGCTCCTCACCACTCTTCACAGCCCCTCCTTTCAGTACTGGCTGGAAATTTAGTTATTGTGCTGCTTGCCCATCTCTACTGCATCACTAATAGTGATGGCAAACAAAATCAGGTCCAATGTTTTAGAAGTAAAACATGAAGAAAACTGACCTCCTGACTCACATCCCATGATTTGGCTTGGCTTGTTTTCTGAAGCTGCTAAAACAAAAAACCAACAAAACAACTTTTTGCTATTCTCCATTAAAAATTCCTAAAGAAACAAATATTTTCCAGTTGTGTTCATATTTTTCATTGAACTTGGGGAACACTTAGAAAAAGGAACAACATTTGAAGGGGTGCAAAAAATTCTTCAAAAGTTACCTTTTTGTGTGTGTGTCAAAGAGCATTTTTCCCCATTATAAAAAAAAAAAAAAAGACAATAAAACATTTCTCCAGTCAGTGAGATGCCACCTTTATCAAGGAGGGACAGCAGTCCGGCAAAGGGCATGAGCAGATTCATGCCCGAGGCAGAGGAGGTGGAAGATGGAGGGTCTGCCTCGCCATCCTGCTCCTACAGACTGAAAAACCCAGCATGCAGCTCCTGTTACCAGCCCAGCCCAGCACGTGCCAGTGCTGCTGCCACCCATTGCTGCTTCCCAGTGACAGCAGAGCTCCGTGGGCTTCTGAGGAAAGGGAGGGGCAACCCAACCAAGCCTCTGGGAGCATCATACCTGGTGGAGGAGCCCATCATCCCCTTGAGCCACCAACCAGCAGGGTGACCCCCTCCAATGCCAGTGAGGCCCAGCAGCTCCCCAGTGGAGATGTGCCACCTGCAGGGACCCTGAGCTCCACTCTCCTCCACCAGCCTGAAAGTCTTTCAGGTCAATCCTGACATCTTTCCCCTGGGTGGGGGGAATGGCTGGAGACCACACTCAGTGCCGGCAAGGCAAAGCACAAATTTGCCAGCCATCAATTTAATGCCTGTTTCGGCTGTCAGCCCTTATGCGCTGCAGAAAGGAAGCCCCTGCGCCAGGAAAGATCCCTGTACAACGAGGCTGAATTCCTCCCTCCCTTCCTCCCTTTATCACCTAAGGATTCAGATGATAAAACTAAGAGGGAGGATTTGGTTCAGGTGCTGCCTGTGTGATAGCCTCCAAAACCTTCCCTTGCTTGCCCAACCGATGCTATTTGCTCTGCTGTGTAATCAAGGCAAAGAATATGCAAATGCACAGCAGTGAGCCCTCCCCGGAGGGCATCTCTAAAAGCTCAGCTATCTTTAACATCATTATGGCGAGGATTTGGGAATAGCATAAGTTCTGATGACTATCTGCAAGCTCCACACAGGTGCTGCTGCTCTTGTCAGGGCTCAGCTATTCTTGGGGAGCATCACAGGGCACAGCTGGCTTCACTCCTTTCCTTCCAATCCTTCCAAGACTGCAGCTCTGTAGTGTTCAAGAAACACAATACGAGGGACTTCTCTTGCAACTTCCCTTGGTATTTTTCACAGCAGGTGAAAAATGTGCCCAGCTTTCCTGGAAGTCCATGCAAGCTCAGCCCAGTTCTGGATAACACAGTCCAGTCCCACAGAAGTGTGGCACATTCCTCATTTCAGGAGCAATGCAGAGTATCAGATGAAGAATACATGCTGTACTTTCCCAATGCCAAGGGAAAGTGGTCATATTGTGATTATCTGATGATGAAAAAGAGAAATGCTTGGAAAAGTTCCTGAGCAGAGTCTTTCTGTTTGAGCAGAGCATCCCAGCCTCGCTATCCTGCCGTCTGTTTTGAACAAACAGAGCTCAAGTGAGTGACAGTGCAAGGTGCCATGCAATCAGCCCCAGTATTTGTGTACCTTTGGCAAATTTTAAATGGTGAGCAGCTGCTAGCAAACTAGCAGGGATGCTTTATAGCTTGCTGACAATGCCAGATTCTGCAGATATTACAGTCCTTGCTCAGTAGCATCTCTGGAGTATCCTGGTTTTACAAGCATTTCCCAACACACCACCAGGAATGCGCAAGAACTGCTCACATTTACGCCATTGGGGATCTGGGACGGTTCATCCCCTTCCACAGTTGGCCCAGACCTGCTCCCTGCACTGCATCCAGCCCATCGGCATGAGCTCAGCGGGGAAGTGCTGGTGTCTGAACTCACCGGGGGGGGGTGGGGGTTTACAGTTGGTTCAGGGCACCGGCAGCGCATCTGTTACCAGACCTGGCACTCCCTCACTTGAGAAGTTATTTGTCTCATCAAGGGACAGTTTGCTTGTTTAGAAAAGGAGATTATAATATTTATTTCCCAGCAGAGATGGGAAGCCTCGTCAATCGTTACTTAAGCAACTGAAGGTTTTTATTTGGATGAAGCTAAATAAGTGTAAAATTATAGAGGGGATTAAGACAGATTAAGGGGTGCTTGTTAGTCAGAAATGACTCCTGGTGGGCTGGGAATTTTTCCAAGAGGCTAAACATAACTTGACTTGCAACATCACAAAGCAACTATCTTGTGCTACCATATCACTCCCTGTGCTTGGAGTCAGCAGCTCCAGCAATGCCTTAGAAATCTGCGGCCTGACCTGCTGTCTGCAGGTCCACAACTGATGACAGCTGTAGTGACCGCGCTCAGCTGTCTCTGGAAGTGAAAAGCTCCTCGATCCTTGCACCTGGCCAAAGGGTTTCACCCAGGAGCAAGTAGAGATGTGTCTCATACCCTGCTCACGATCGGGTCTGACGCTGCCATGAACTATCAGTTTCAGCAGCTTCACTGCCCACAGGTCCTTATCACAGATCCACCACCTCCAGAACAGCATTCGATTTTTTTAACAAAAGTTATCATCATTCTGAAAAAAAAGTATCACATCCCTTGTCTGCGTGCTGTCACAATGGTGTTGCTACACCCCTTTAAAGGGATGCTGTGCAAGCACATAAGTATACTTTATCAATATTTTTTTTTGTCCTTTACCATTTGATCCCATTTCAGGAGGTGCTGACTGGGCTCTCAGGACTGCCCTTTCCATTAGGAATAAGATAATGTCACCTTTTACCCATCACAAGGCCCCAGTACCATATTTATTGGACCTCACGTGTCTCAAGGGTGGCAGCAAATGAGAAAGTCCGAAGACTGTGCACACTGCCAGGGAATAATATTTCTTAAAAAGAAAAAAAAAAAACCTCATCATTTTATTTCCTTTCCCTCAATTTGCTTGAAAATTGTTCAACAGACAACTGTTTAATACCAGATAACATATAAACTGCAGTTTCAAATTGCAAAACAGTACTGGATTACCTCTGGATAGGATGTTAAAAAGGAGTCCTTGCTCATTTTTTTGAAAGAACAGGGAAAAGTATTATGCCGTAGAATATTTTGGATGTCCTGGGACTTCTGGTTGTGTAACAACCAAAACTTCCCTTGAGTCATATACCCTCCTCTTGTTAAGCTCTCATTTGTTTTCACATATATGACATATTAACTTCCTATATCAGTGGGTAGGAAGATCATACCTGCTTTATAATCCTTTATAATGCTGCTTCTCCTTCCCTCGGATAATTTCTTCCAAAAAAACCCCTTTCAGGTAGTCACAGTCTGCCCACAGAACTGAAGAGAAATGCCGTCTCCTGACAATGACATATTGCTTGTATTTTAGGAATGCTAAAAAAAATCAGGGAGTATATTTACTGAACTGAACAGATCTATACCTGGAATCCTCCTCTTGGTACTGCAAAGGCACAAAGTGTCTGTGTTGAACAGAAACCCAACAACACAAAGTGAGATTCAGGACAAAACAAAATTTTTTCCCCAGTTTTTAGGAGAAACTGAATTATGACACTCAAGGACCACTCCTGCCACCCAAAATCTCTTTATGTGGCTTTGCCCATGGAAAAGCTGTTTGCCTTCAGGGTGGGATTCAGGACCTAGGATGGAAGCAGCACGCTCCACGTGAAAGAAAGGGTCCACAGACCATGGCAACTGCTGATGAAAGAAGCAAGAGCAGGAGGAGATTCCAAAGGCACAGGAGCCTGAACGGCCTCAGCCATTAATATCTGCCCTCCTCCTCTCCTTGCCTCTGCTGTTCCTGAATAAAAAAAGGGGGTTTGCTTCGGCCAGTCTCAGGTTAGCGCTTGGTTCTCAGGAGACAGAGATGCCTGCAGCCCAGCTGCTCCGAACAGCCCCAGGTGCATATGGGGCTTGTGACCCCTTCGGATCTCCTGCTCCTCCTCCCCGCAGCTGCTCGGCACCACACAGCCACCCCCTGGGCAGGGTTATCACAGCCTGGCATTCAAGACATAATTAATTGTGCCTTTTTCAGTCTTAACACTTGAAATGTAATCCTTGAGCCTCCTTAATGCAACAGCCACATTTCTGTCCGGAATTAGGGAACTGGGACAGGAGTGATGGGATGGGCATGAGGATGGGGCACAGTCAGCCATGCTTGCTCACGATCTCTGGGAGCACTCTTCTTCCCAGGCCGTCTCTCAGAAACACGCTGGCCTGAAATGGTTGGAGCAACCCAGGAGCTGGATGCTGCCCTATGGTTCTTCCTTTCTGAGCTATACAACAGCCACAGCGTGACTGTCCACCCCATCCAAAAGCAGGGTAAAACCAACCGCTTCCTTGCTCCCTTACAGCACAATCTGCAGGCAGGGAGGCAAAGCCCCATCTTGCAGGTGGGCACTGAACAGGCTCAGGAGCCCTTTCAGCTCCCAATGACTGTGTCCTAAGGCTCTGCTCAGTGCCAGCACCATTCATGACAAGGGTTTATCTGGGACAACTGAGAACTTGTGCCAACAGAAATTGGACCCAGCTCAGAAAGGAGGGGTCCCCCATGTTCGTAACGCAACCCCCAGCACAGCCAGGGATGTTTTCTCTGTAACAAGATTCTCTGATTGCAGCAAAAGGGGACTCTGTCAGCAGTAACCAGACTCGCCTCCCTCCGGCTTCCCCTTCTCCCTTTCCGATACAAGGGATCCCTCCTTGCCCTAAAGGAGCCTGGCAGTGCACAGTCCTATTCTCAGCACCACAGCCCCAGCCATTCCCACCCAGAAAGGGCTACTGCTTTCAAGATCAAGGAACGTCAGCCCCTTCTTCTCTTACAGCTCTGTAGCTCACTTTCAGCTCCCTAAGGACTATCCTGAATTCATCCAGAAAAGAACATGAGTTTAAGTGAAAGCCCACAGCCAAAACCTGTGGTTTTTGACATAGAGGAACAGGTACTAAATGAAAACTCTCCTAGTTGTTGTATAGGTCAATACTCCTCAAGAAACCAGATAATAAGGCCATGTTCCTTATTTAAAAACCCACAGTATGAGCACCAACATATTCTATTAGCTTGGTGCTGCTAGAGGATGCTCCCCACCCCTTTTCTTATCCTGGATGAGGCCAGGCTCTGTTCAGTGGTGCCCACTGACAGGACCAGGGGCAGTGGGCACAAACCGAAACACAACAAGTTCCATCTGAATGTGAGAAAGAACTTCTTTACCTTGAGGGTGACAGAGCACAGGAACAGGCTGCCCAGGGAGGCTGTGGGGTCGTCTTCTCCGGAGACATTCAAAACCCACCTGGACACAACCCTGTGCAGCCTGCCCTAGGTGACCCTGCTTGAGCAGGGGGTTGGACTGGATGATCTCCAGAGGTCCCTTCCAACCCCAACCAGTCTGTGATTCTGTGCAATAGCCTATGACTGTGATTGCAGATTTAAAGAGAAGGGTTAGAAGAGGTGATGCTGACATAGGGGGCAGATAGGCTGGTGCAGAAACTGATGGGAAAATAAAAGAAGAGCTTAAAACTACTGCTGTATCCATCCCACGACTGGAAGTTTGCATTACCTGCAAGACGAAGCAGCTGAGGTCAGAAACAGCCATCTGATGAGTTTCATTTGATCCTTTTTCTTACCTGTTTGGATGGCTTCCCAGAATTTCTCTGTCTCATATATACTTCATTTTTTCTGTGGTAATTCCCTCAGGCTAGTCCAGAAGCAGTGCATTCAGATGTCCCTTGAAATACCCACAGCTGACTGACCCCCACCTGTTATGTGCATAAGGGTCATACACAAAGATACATTTACAACATTAACCCTTTCTGCCAAGCACCTCACTCCTTTCAGGATAGGACAGCTCATTTGCAGATGTTTGCCTTTCCTTCAGCTGTGTTAAAACCTGTTGTTTATGCTTCCCAAGCAAACCAAACTATTCTGTGCTGCAGCCCTGAGCTCACGGCTGCCAATCCTTCTGCAAATTTTAGAGCCACCATATTACATCAGTAAGAATTAATTCTGATGGCCCAAACCTTTGCAAGTCCTGGAGCAGGCTCATCTTCCCCCATGTTCTTCTTACCCCCAGCTCAAAAAGTAGTTAGAAGAAAGGAAAGTGCAAGTCTTATGCCTAAGTTTTGATAAATCTGCTGTCCAAAAACTGTGGAGCAAGATCCCAGCATCCTCAGGGGTCTCATCCTGACACTGAAAGCATTTAAGTGGCAGGAGGGGGAGGCCACAGAGCACTGGGGTATGTCTGGAGCATCACAGTCAGCTGCCGCTTCCTCTCTGCCTTGGCGAGACAGATCAGCATGTCCCATTGTCTGCTGGGATCACAGAAATATTCATCCTGCCACACAGCACATCCCAACTGGATTCCCTAGCCACTTCTCCCACCCTATGCTGGCTTTAGAAGTTGCCAGTAAAACAGAGGAAACCTGTGCTAAAAACCACCCAGTAAGAGCAAATTAACAATTTCCCCAGGGAGGTGGCTCAGAGGGGACCTGGTATTGTATAGATAATAGGGAGCAATAAATAGCAAACCACAGTTCAGCCCGTAACATCCACTCCAGGATGGACCAAGCACTTACACTGGTTCACATCACCCCCCTCTTTGGCACTTGGCAGTAAATAAGAAGCAACTGCAGTAGCCCTGTGCCCTTTTGAATGTAGAGCTAGATCACTATGTACTAAGGGAACTGTGCCACCCATTGCCAGTTCATCCTGCTTTAAGGGCCCTACGAGGAAGAACCCCTGGGAAGTAATGAGAAACTTACACTAAGCAGGAGGCTCAGTTCTAACGGGGCAGTTATACTCTGAGGGGAAGCAGGAAACCATACACGGGGCTGCTAAAAGCTTCGTGCTGCCTGCTTAGTACTTCGAGTCCTGTTTTCACATTTTTATAATTATCACATAATGCATAATGTCATACAAACCAGGAGACGTCAGCTCTGTGCAGAGCCAAACCGAACAGGGGCAGGGATTACATGTTCCCCTCGGGGCCAGCCCAGCCCCGAGCTGCCCTTCCTCACCCCATCCTATTAACACCAGTCACGTCCCCCTGCACCCCATGCCCCTCCCCTGCACCCCATCCCCCCTGCTGCTGCAGGCAGCACTGCCCTGCCTAATGCTAAGCTGCTCCTACCCTCAAGACTGTGCTCACCTGCAGAGGATAAACCCCTCACACTGCATCGAGTGGGTTTAAATGAGGCGTCAGAGCCTTAGGTGGGTCACAGTCTCCCTTGGATGCTCACCAGCCTGCAGGGTCAGGTTTCCAAGCCAGGCACTCGTGCTCTGAGCTTTTGGAATTGAGGGAGTCCAAACACAGCCAGCCTCGATGCCCTGCAGGGTCTGGCCAGCACCCTGTCCTCAGGGCAGATGCTCCTCCTGGCAGGTCACCCACACTCTGCTTTTATTATGCCCATCTCCAGGGCCAACACGTGCCCCTTCCCAGGGCATCAGCCTTGTGAAATTCCCCAGGTGACAATTCTCCTTCTCAGGGATATGGGATAACTGAAACTTGTCACACGAACATTTTGCAAAAGGTTAATTAAAAAAAATACCCGCCACCCACCCCCTCACTATCATAAGAATGCATTGCCCTACAGATCAGCCAGACAGTGCCTGTCATCCCTGCCCTGCTTTCCTCTTCACTCCCAAAGTCTGTGTCCTTTCAAGGCTCCAAGTTCCCTCTCCAAGGATCTCTCCCCAGGGCACACCTCCAGCCCCATGTTCCCCCAATTCAGACACCTTCCTGGGCATCCCCTTTGCTCTGCCACAGCCCAGGACAGCAGCTTCCCTCGGTGACAAGTGGTTTCTTTGAGACGGGGCAGATAACATGGGACTGGCACTTCATAAATCCTGGAGGATTTGCTCTGGGCTCGTGACAGAGGACAGAGACTCCAACTCCATGGAGTACCTGTGGTCTGGTCCTCCCCAGTCTGATGAGGCATCCCACATGCACCTGCTTTGCCTCCAGTATCCTAACACAGGCCTGTTCCTATCATCAGATTAATTGACACAACAGTCACAGCTCTGTTTTTCCACATTAAAAGGGCATACATACGCTCTTCATCCTCACACGTCATCCCAGCCAGTCAGCCTTTGCTCTGCAGCAGAACTAGCTGGCTGAAAGTCACCCTGTAAAAGCAAAGCCTGCAGCAGTATGCAACCAGGTTTAGCCATGACTGGCAAAAGGTGGTAACAGATCTTTGCAGCACATCCTGTTGAGAAGAACAGAAATTATCCTGAAGAGCGAGCTTTCTCCACAGCTGCATGAAAATATCCTCATTCCTTCAGAACCATAAGGTTTTGTTCTCCCCCCCTACCCCGACCTGTGAGCTATTTTGCCAAGCCAGACAAAATTACAGTGCCCTAGTGCTGTGGGGCAAGGATGAACAAGAGGGAGGAATAAAGTATCTTTTTTTCCCTCCTATAGGAAACTATTACACAAGTAACCAGCTGCACTGGGGCGGGGACGGGGGGGACACGACTCTTCCAGCAGCACTGGCATGCTCTGCTGTTACTAGACTAAATAGATTGTTGGGCTTCTCCATCTGAGGCTTCTTTACAGAAAAGCTGCACAAAGTAAATATATTCCAAGGCCAAACTCCTTCCAGTGCCAGCTCTCTGCTCAGAGCAGATGTCCGCGGTTGGGCTGCAAAGCCCCTGAGGAGCAGGGGGTTCACGCTGGCCAGGTGTCCCCGTCTGTGAGGCACAGCCCCTGTGGCAGCGCGGGCTGGAGGCAGCTGGTGGAGGCTGGTGGTGTCAGACAGCAGCAGGCTAATGAACTGAGAAGCACCAGAGGAAATTCCTCGCCGCCGAGATGGGAATGCAACCACCACGCGATCAGGGGCATTGCAGTCACTTAGCGTGAAGCCAGAGACTTGCTGTGTAACCTTGGGTAAGTGGCTTAAATTTTTAAGAGGCAGGGCTGAGCAGCACAGCGGGTCTCTGAAGAAATCTGCTCTATTGCGGGCTCTGGGAGGGAGTGTCCTTTGTCAGACAGAGAAAGAAAATGTGATTTATTATTAGAGGTATGTTAGAGAAAGAAATGGGATTCAGCGCTGCGAAGGTTGCTTCTAAGTCTGAAGCAGCAAAAAGCTGGAGGCAGCGTTAGGACCCCTCCTCCTGCACCACACGTGAACTGATGAAGATTGCCTTAGGAACTTCGCCTGTCCCTCACTTCCTCCAACACAGCGATCATCTCTGCTCGCAAAGTGCAGTGCACTGCCCAGAGATACAGCATAAACACCAAAGCACCAGCCTCCCACTTCAGGGAACCCAAGATTTCACATGACCCCAAGTGGGGAGCGAACTGTAAGGAAACCCATCTTGATGCAGGTAAAACAAGGGGCCAGTTCATTCACAGGACACATGCAAAGGGAAAAGCCAGCAGTCTGTACACCAATCTCGGTTTTGCTGCTTTTAAGAAACTTGCAGCGTCAGGCATAATTGGAGCTTTAACCCAACAGCAATGAAATCGCCTTTCACAAAAAACCTCTGCCTGCATCTGAACTCTGTCTGCATCTGGCGGCGGAGAACATTGCCAAGGCTTTAACCCTCTGATATTAACAGAAAGAGATATTGATGAGTGTCCCCCTGGCGAAGGAAACCAAATGGTGTTTTTAACTTCAGTGGATTCTTTACAGATTTTCAATTCCTTAGCAAGGCTGTTGCTCCAGACTGGGGTGTAATTGAGATGCATTAGCCACTCACTCAAAAACTTTCCCAGGAACACATGTGCGCGCACACAGACTATGCATTCAGATATAAATACATACCGTACCTGCACATGCATTAAGCTGCTGTTCATGGGCTGGCTGGACACTGCTGCTGCCAGCTCGGCTGCTCAGTCAATGGCAGCTCTCAGCACTGCCAGCTCAATGTGACAAATAAAGCAAACACAGAAAACCAGCTCATCACCGCTGGGTATCTGACCACAGCCACAAAAAGCAGAAGGGGGTCTTTGAAGGACCAGTCTTCGCGAAAGACAAGGACACTGGGTTTTTACCCCAAGAGGGATGCTGACCCTCTTTAAACCAGCTCTTCTACAAACGGGTGCAGCAGCTTGCTGATGAGCCGCCCGCCCCACCTCTTCATCCTGTGCTGTCTCCTCACTGGAACAAGCCACCATCTGTGCCCAGCACAGCGGAAAATCTCCCTCCAAAATCTTCCAGCCTCCTTTATTATATTAATCTTGACAACAGGCCAAATTCCATCGGTATAGACTGATCCTATTCATAGCGTGGCATCTATTGGGATGAAGAAAGTGTATCCTTGAAAGGTTTCAGCTGCATAAGGACCTGAAGCCATATCATTGATCTGAGCACACCTTAGCTCTGGAGGGCTGGGATGCTATCCAGACACAGCTTCTAAAATTATGATTAACTGTGGTCTTTAAAGCACAGATCTCCCTCAAAAAATGGCTGTTCCATACAAGCAGGGTTTTCTTATAGACCAGAGGAGACCAGGGTCAGCTATACCTTTCACATAATATTAAAGACCAACTCTAGTCTTTCTTTTAACCTAGGTAGTATAAATGGGCTACATTATAGCAAGAGGCAGAGGGGGGTGTAAACCCACCTTTTTAGAGCCCTGTATCAAGGTAAGAAAAATCATGTCCTCCTCTTCTGAAGGAGAGAGTGTAACACAAGATGTGCCAAGGACTACTTCCATCTCGGAAGGAATGATCCATCAGTGAATCCTAAAGCACTTGATGAGAGTTAAGCAGCGACACCACACAGCATCGACCTGTCCATCCGCAGCAAGGAGAAGTAATGTGCAGAAAAAGAAACTGAGGCACAAAAATCTTATGATTAGTATCTGAAAACATAATCCTGTAACCAAACCAGTACAGCAACCTAATCAGTTGTGTGCGAGGAAGGTCTCTTCTGCAGGAGAAATTGTAGCCTTTCCTAAAGAAAAGGGGAAAACTCATTCTTCAGGGAACCAAAGCTTTTTGGACATGCAAACAGTTACAACTTACTATTGACAAACCTCACAAATCTAAAACAGAAAAGCTGATTAAAAGATTGTAGAAACTGTACTGACAAACAGAGAATTTTATCCACTTTGTACAACAGTCAGTGGGCAAAATGTTAATTTAAACTTTTAAATGTTTATTTGAACATCCCTCAGAGGTCCTCAAAATTTTGCTGTCTATCAGTTTGAGGTCCATGATTTTGTTTCATTTACATTGTCCTGCACACACACACCCCTTTTAATGAATTGCTAGAGTTGCTTTGACTTTGGCACATGGTGGAGTCTCACATGGCCAAATGCCTTCAGAAGTCTACGCCCAGCTTAATTTGAAGGTGTTTTATCTGGACATTCAGCCACCAACCCACTTGCTCTTCAAAGAGGAGAGAAACTGAAGGTCGAACTGGCTTATTCAGAGAGGAAATAGCTTATTCTGAAGCAGCCAGTGAAGTGACCACTTTGATTACCTTGATGTAAAATAACAGGATCTGGCCCAGTCATTATTTTTCCACCAAGCATTTCACAGAAGCCAAGGAAAGCAGTAGTTATATCAGCCTGAGACAACTATCAGGTCACTGGGCATCTTTCCCTTCCAGGTCTCCAAAGCACTGCAGGCTTGGAAGAGCCCCTGGGCAGGTAGGGCAGCTGCAGGCATCTGATGTGTGTGCTGGGCTAGCCTCAGTTCGGGCATCTGCACAAGCGAAGGAAGAAACTTGTCTTTCCTAAGAAGTATCAGAGGAACCAACAAAGACGTTGAAAAGCTGCAGAAGTCATCTCTCAGTGTTCAGGGACTTTACTTCGGCCACTAACTGCTGTTTCCCCGCATAGTGCATCTGCTCCCTATGTGTCTTCAAGTCATAGATACAGAATTTGCCAACAAAAAGCAAACCTGTTATTCCCTCTGGAGACAGCATAACTTCAGAGAGGTCAGGATTGTTTTCCTTCCTGTGTTTCGAACAGGTTCTCCACTTTTGCCTGGGATCAGGACACCACAGTTACTCTGAATTTCACAGCAGTTGCTTACCAAGAGCTCACGCCTGCCTGCTCCACGAACACCTGCCTGCCCCACTCACCACAGGGCTGACTTCCCTTGGCCTCAAGCACGATGGAACCTGTGGGACATGGCTGAGCAATTCGGACCATATCCCACAGAGGGCAATAATACTTCTACCCATTAATTAGGTGCATTTGCTGCTGGAGATGATGGTAAAGTGATCAAAGTTGATGAAATAACAACAGAAAACCTCTGAAATCCAGTCACTTGCCCAGCCCTCCCTTTTGCAGTTTGAGCACCGCAGATGCCAGGCCCAGCGCTCTAGCAGAGATCAGCAGTGAAAAGCCCCCTCTCATACGAAAACCGAATCTCATCGTCACAGCCTGAAGGGAGCAGGAGTATGGACAGTCTGACTTGAACTAAACTTTGGAAACCTGAGAAGATTGCACAGGATTAGTCAGTGGGTAACACAAAACCCCAAAGCCACAATTACCAGCCAAGCAGCAGCCACTCTGCCCAAATTGCTCTCAGCCATCCCAGCCACTGCATTTGTGGGAAACACCAAGCAGAGAGCAAGCACCTGAGCCCTCCGGCTGCCCCAGCACTTGGCTCCTGGCTGGCTCTGCCCACGGAGACAAATACACAGTTTTCAGCACCAGCATCTCTTGAAACACTGTCAGGAAGCCCAGAGGGTGGGTAGCGGGGCAAGGTGGGAGACAGCTCCGACGTACACAGAGTTCAAAACCCCTGGTGAAGGGGAAGGAAAACCAGCCCTCATTTGTGCATATTCCTGGATATTAAAGAGCCTTTTAGGCATCTGAGGTATTAGGGATCACACTTATTTGATGCACAAGAGATGCCTTGAAACGGCTACACCCTTTTTCTTCACATAAACTCCCTGAGTTGCCTTTTCTTCTCTTTGGGCAGAAGTTTACACCAAGGTTTTATTTGGCTTCAGGGCAAACATGATGCTTTGCAGGAAAGCACTGTCAAACAGAGCTCTCTCCTAGACAAGTAATTTTGAGAACAAATAGCTCCTTCTTAACCCAAAGGGGAGTCTCCCAGCCTCTCTCTCTGCTATTCTCATCTTCCTGGCTTATAAAGGGTTGCACACCATCTAAATGAATGGCTTGTCCTCCTCGGGCTGGTTGGGAAGCTGAACAGCTTTCAGCTGTGCTGCAGATGCTCACTGCAGGTTACCCTGTGATGGTAACAGGAGACATCCCATGCCCTCCCAAACAGGACCTGGGCAAGCGCAGAGCAGTGTCACAGCATTGCAGAGCAGGTTTAGAAGTGTCAGGTGCTCCACAAAAACACCAAACAAGGCAGCTCATGCCCTTGAAGACCCTACAGAGTAAATGCAAGGTGATAAGGGCAAAGATAAATGTGCAGACATATTTTTCAGCAGTAGGGTGAACATCTGGATAGGATGCTGTGAGTTAGAGGGACGTTATGATGCCAGACCTGGATGCAGTGGTGGGAGCACAGGGAAGTCCTGGAAGCAGGAGTGGCAGCTCTCCAGGGCTCCGAGACAGCCTGCTGCTGAGTGTAGGTCAAGAAAGTAATTTCCAGCTGTGCCTTCGAAGTCCAGCTCTTCAGTTTTGACTAAGCGGTGCAATGTTTTATTTTTTCTGCGAAATCTATGTATTTTCCACTTGTTTCATAAATCCATATGGAACATCCCTAATGCTTCAATTTCAACTACACTTTGTCAAACAGGCCTGACACTTACCTGAGAACAGCCAGTGATGTCAAAATCCACTGGATTTGTGAGGGCTCAGCGCTAAAGTGTTGCTAGCTCCATAGAACCACGGCAGGACAGCCAAAACCAGCGTACAAGATGTCATATCCTGACATTTAGGGCTGCCTAGAGCTTCACAAAGCAAGAGGATTTCAAGAAAGGATCTATGACCTGCAGTGAAAAACCACTTCAGTGAAAGGAGGAGGACAGGAAAAACTGGTCCTTCACATTACAAAGTGCACCCAGTGTTGTGTGAGGCCCTTCCATCAGGTATGAACTTGGGGTGTTACACTGCTTTACAAATGGGTGCCACCCGGATTCTGAAATCCCTGCCTGCACCAAGCACTAGTTATGAGTGTTGTCAATGAAGTGAAGGGCAGTTTAAGAAACACTGTGTAACCTGGTGTCAGTGAAGCTATCGAAGCCTGGCCCTGCTGTTATGGGCCAGCAAGTGTGAAAAAAAGGTGCTGATGTTCAAAGAGGGCATCCTAGCTTCAATAAGGAAAAGAATAAATCACACAGCAGGCATTCATTAAAGGAGTTAAAATTCTGCAGAGCTGTACGACTCCTCAGAGAGCAAATGATCACATATTTTCAGAGGTATCTGATGAATTCTCTATTTTTGTGCACTTTGCTTTCTAGCTCTGTTACCCGGAATGCCCTTTTTTCCCTACAAGAAAAACTGCAGCCATAAGGCTGGGCACTGAGAGAGAACTGATGAAAAAGAGGGGTTATTTCAGGGAAGCATGTAACAGTTCAGCTGTTCCTCATAATGCACCTCAGCTATCGGGACTTCATCTAACCATACCTCTGTACATGCCTGGAACAATCCTCACGGGAGCACCAGGATATGTGTTCCTGTTCCAGCAATGAGTCACAGCACTTCATCCTCAAACAGCCATCAGCTTCATAAGTTTTAAACCTGACGCACATATAGGAGACTCTTCTGGGATTTCCAGCCAGTCTTACTTGCAAAATGTCTCAATGTTCTCTCTTCCCATGACATCTGAGGCTTCTCACAGGGCATCCCTGCCTGTGTCCTCTGGTGCAGAACAGCACAAGTAGAAAAGATGTAAGCAGAGACAGGACCATCTTCAAATTAAAAGTATAACAGAGAGATAACAGGATGAATGTGAGAGAGAGAAGCTGTGTCCTATGTTGTACTCCATGGCTTGCCAAACAACATGAACGCTTAGCAAGATGTGCCTTATGATCCTGCTCTTGACCAGAACAAAACTCATATCCAGCCTTGGAAACAGGGCAGTATTCAAAAACATGAAACCAGGCTCCTGTCATTCACATTTGCTTACTGAACTCAGAACTTTACAGGGACTATTCCTAGCCAAAAGGGAGACCTCTCCACTTTCTTTGAATGAAGGTAGCATGAGAAGGGGGAGAAATCCTTCGACCTTTCAAGACGTGGTTTGCAAATCGCCTCCCCATCTGAGAAGCTCCGGATGAGTAAATGTTAGTAATAATCTCTCTGCCTTGGCCAGAAGAAAATGAAGAGGTGGGAGGACAAAATGAACCCTTGTGTTGAAAACATGGAAAGGGTTTGCCTCTGCCTTGCAGCCCAACTCACACATCCTGGCATGCACAAAGCACCCAGACAAGCACTCCTGCTCCCCATTTTCTTTCTGATAAGACCAGCCATGGGCAGTGGAGCAGGATGGATTCAGGAGGAGGATGGAGGGGTACACTGGCCATACACCTCATCTCTATCACTGGAAAGAGCTTGTCGCATGGAAAAAACAAGAATACATTCCATTGGTGCAATCAAAAAAATATTGACCTCATTGGGACCTAACATTGGTGTTATTATGATGTTGGGGTGAGAAGTGTCTATTTATCCTCTTTTCATTTCTTGTTAAAAAGCATAGCCCATGTCAGAGCTGAGGAGAGCTGCAACACAGAGGAGACATTATTCTCAGCTTTGGATTAAGATCAGTATTTTAATGAAAGCACTTATTAGCCCCAGCTGGGGCTCAATTTTCCAGTGAGTTGGGAAAAAAATAATATTGCCCTGGCCATTCTTCTCTGGGGATTGCACAGAGACATCCGAGAGTATCAATTACTGATCATAATACTCTATTGGAAACGAACAGCTGGGGAAAAGCCGCTGGCTGGAAACGACTGGATTGCTTTACATTTTAAAGTATAGTTCTTGGCTATACGGTATCCATTTTTTTCCCACTATGGGATCCCAACTGCTCCCAATGGGCTGCAGTAACCCTGCCCTTGCCACCCTCTCACTCCAGTGCTACCATCAGAGGAGGCTCAGCTCTCTGTAGGGACCACAATTGGCCTTGGGCTGCCCAACATGTGGGACCTCAGGGGTCCTCCTGTGGGCTGTGCAGAGAGGTCAGAGTCACCCAAACCCTCCGCCTTAGGGAGAGAGATGCTCCATCTACTCTGTCTCCCAAAAGCCACAGCACCGCAAACGCTCTCTGGGCCACTCACGTCCTGTAGCAGGTTACTGCCCATGGAAGCAGGAGATGTGCCATGTAACTGCTGACTTCAGAGCCCTCTCAGAGCCTTAACTCGGAATTCACACGCGTCCCCGTCCCACACTGCCCTTGGGGAGGAGGGGGGTCGGCTGAAAGCAATCTCATGCTGCCCAGGTCTGCTGCAGCCCTGCATGCCCCACCACAGCACCGCAGGGATCCCTGCACGCCAGTGGGGGGGTGTCCTGTCACCCAGGCAGGGCAAGGGTGACAAAGGGAACTCAGTGCTTTGTCAATAACTTGGTTTCAACAAAACTGCTGTGTGGGAAGGGAAACATTATTCATCCAGCTGAGCATATAAGTCTCCTTCCTCCTGCAGTTATGGGGTGGAGGAATGAGGACACAGGCAAAAGGTTATTCCTGGAGAACACAGATGCTAACATGCCTCTTTGGATGTTTGTACCCTCTGGTGACTGAGGTGCCCAGGCCCCATCAAAACAGGCTTATGAAAGATTCGTAATTTAATGCAGTGGCAAAAGGAAGGTGACTGAGGAATGATGCAGGGGCAATCATGCAGGGGTGTCTGCACATCCTTGGGTGTATAGAGAGCTTTGTGCTGGATGTATGGAGGAAGACAGACCCCGAGCTGGGAGCTTGCAGCATCAACTGAAAGCTGATGCATCTCAACACCTTATACAATAGCTGATCCAGAAACAGATTAAATCAGAGCAGAGCTGGGGGAAACTGTTATTTCAGAGTTAAGCATCACAAAATGCACAAGGGGCTCATAACAGGGGGCACATCACTGCCTTGTTCAGCAAGGAGGGCATGGAGATGTGCGTGTGTGGTGTTACATTTACAAGAGAACTGGCATGAGGGTAAAGCAGCCAACAGCAACGGGTGTGCGGGTGGGATGTGTGCAGAGCCACCAGCTATTCCCTCTTGGCCCCCAAGGGTGGAGAGGATGGCAGCCCTTTACTCCTGCCCCCAGGGATAGAGCAAGCCGTGGAGGGAGAGACATCCACAGATGTGTGCCAGCAGTTTCTGGAAGAGTTTAAAGCTGTCTTCACGTGAACAGCTGCACCAAACCGTAATGGATGGTCACTCTCAAAGGCAAACAGTAAATTTCCCAACAGAACAGGGGGTGTGTGTGGGGGGGTGTTGAGGTGGGGGGTGTGGGTGTGGGGGGAGGAGGGAAGGAGAGGGAGAAGCACATGTTTCCCTTGGGCTGGGGGCTGTGGGAAGGCAGGGGTGGGGGTGGGCAGGGGGGTGGGCAGGGGGAGTGGGAGGGAAGCCCACTCCAGCAGTTGCCAAGTTGAAGGTTTCACATTCTTTCAGTTGTAGTGGCTGGAGTTATTTTTCTCTACATAGAATTTCAGATCTGGGCGGATTTTATCAGAATATCAAATCAATAAAATGCTCTGTCTGGGAACCTGTTCTCTAAATGCCATGGAGAACCACCTCCGACTCCAGGAGCTGGTCCCCAGCTAGCCTGGGAGCGGGTAGCTCAAGAGTTTCACGAGGAAGCAAAGGAAATCACAAGCATGTTGACCTTGAGAATTGTGCTACTGATTGAGATTTGATTAACTTTTTTATTCCCCTCATCATCCCCACAACCAGTTCATCCTATATGAATTGGAAGCCTAATTCTTTGCAGGGAAGAGAAGAGAATATGCATGAAAGTCAAACTTTGACAGCCTTTCCCACCTTCTAAAAGAGCAAAAAATCCTCACTGCTGGCACTACGCTATTTTCACAGCCCTGTGATAACACAGGGGCTGAAGAGGCACCTCCTCAGACCCAAACCCCAGCCAGTCTAACATGAGACACTGCATCGCCCACGAGCACCCTCCAGCCAGGGGCACAGTGCAGTACCCACAGCTGCTCTGAGCCCCAGGGCAGATGCTAATCGTCATCTCGTGGAAACACGCAACAAGCACCTGAAAAGAAACCAAGTCTGAGCATCACACAGACCAGCCATTCAGCTCAGGCCAGTCCCATTAGATCTGGTTGACAAAAGAATCCAACGTGCACATTTATAATTTGCCAAAAAAGAGGGAGGGAGAGAGGGAGGGGGAGAAGAGGAAGAAAAGCTTTCCCTTCTGAATGGAGAGTTTCTGTGGCCCTGCCTCCCTCCTCCGTCAGCAGACAGGGTGGAATTCCCAGGCTAAGGCAGAGATCTCCTGGGGCTGATCATGTTCTTAAAGGCATGTTCCCAATCAAGAAGGCTGGGATGAGGCATAATAATTGCATAGGCTTCCTGAGAACTGGCTTAATATCCCTCAAGACTGATTTAACCTAGTTTTTCATTCTGCTTTCACATCAAAAAATAAAGATCTGTCTATATCTTGATATACTGCAAATCAGGAAATGGAGGCGTATGGTATATCTCATCCTCCCCGCCTGGAGCTCTTGGAGGCACGCTGCCAAGGCAGCGCTGTCTTTGCTTTTGCAGACACTTCCATTGTGTCAGCAAAGCTGTGTCGATTAATGCTGGTGAGAAAGAGAAACTAGTGGCCTGTTAAAGGTCTGAGAGTCAGGAGCTATCTAATCCTGTGCTGGCACGGGCTTTTACGACCTTGAAATTCATGGATAATAATTAGTATCATTACTAGCCTACATTACACACCTATTGGTATGTAAAGACAGATGAGGATTGAAAGCTTTATAGGCTCTGGGCCATAGCTGACTGTAATTATCATTAACACAAGAATACTGGAAAATGATCCTATGTTATTGGACAAGTGCCAATCTTGTACTTACCTTTTGAGTCTCTGGAGCACCTTGAGGCAATCGCGAGATCCAGAGGCACATGCTGGCATCTCCCTCTCCAGCTGAGCTCAGGCTGTTGACCCCCTGGCAGGCAATCCCAAGAGGCGCTGGGGAAGAGCCCAGACCACTGCGTCTGCCTGATGCTGTACATGTGCTGTCACTGCAAGCCCAGGTGGGAGAGGCAGAGGGTTATCAGCTCCCAGTCAGCTGGAGAGCCTGCCTGCAGCAGGTATCCACTCTGCTAGGGAAAGCAGAACGCAGACCCACGGCTCCATCCCAAGGGACCAGCCGGGTAAATCCCGGGGAGCACCCAGAGATAAATAACGTGGTCTGGCTGCAAAGCCACACAGCAGCCTAGATGCAGACACACCAGTCTGGCTGCTGGCAGAAACACTGGGCTCTTCTGTTCCACAAGAATGGGGTAAGCCTTTTCTGTAGCAACAGCCATCAGACCCTGCTTTGACATCAGTACAGACCATGATGGTCCGGTGTTAGAAGAAGAGAGCTGGTTGCTGTGAAATTATCTTTAGACTGTGCTACATGCAATTATAGAGAGACTGTAATCGTAAATGGCCTTCTTCATTACAGCTGCTTTAAATCCTGCAATAAACGAATGCCCTAAAGATGACAGCACAATTATTTTACATTGAATGTTGCCAGTTTGGACTCCTGATTTCAGCTTTAAAAATACAGATCTCTAACAGTGGACTAAAAAGCTAGCTCTGAGGACTGTACTAACACATACCTTGTAACTGGACTGCAAACGTACCCCAAAACACTACACAGTATCGCCATGGTACGGTATCTTCGGTAGGTTGCCTTCCACTGCTAAGCTGCCTCAGCATGGCAGACACGTCCATGTGATAACTGGGCAAGTCATGTTTGATGCCACATGTTTGTGACACAACAGGGCCTTTGCAAAGCCCAAAGTGTAAATTTTATTAAAAAAAGGGGGGGGGGGGGCAGATGAATTAAATTATGGGATTTAGGGTGATGAATTGCACCTCTGAGCCATGCTCCTGAATACTAACGCTGCTCAGTCAGGCACGATCCTAAAGCCACACCTTGTCTGGCTCAAGCAGCCATGCAAGCTCCGAACTCCCCTTGGCTCCCTTAGATCCAAGGTGGGAGGAAACAATACTCCCTTAAAACACCTGGGACCAATTCCCAGGTTTCTTACCCATTCTGAGCTCAGCCCTTACTCCCGCTGCGGGCAGTGGCAGCTTTACCTGAGCTTATGGCACCAGCGTCCAGACTGACCGCTCTAGATGTCACTGTCTCCAGCAAGAAATCGGCTCCAAGTCCAGCAGCTTTGCTTAATTTTGCTGGAATAATTCTCTGCTCGTTGATGCAGGGCTGCATTCCACTGCCCATGACAGCTCACGGAAAGCCAGGGCAACGTAAGATGAAACAGGCAGTTTCCATCAGCCTCTCAAGCAGATGTGGGTGAGTGCAGCCTTCACTACAGAAACTCTACAGGCCACGTTTTTTTGCAGATCCTGGGCTATATAAACAAACAGGCAACATGACCTGAGCTCCCATAAATTTCCTGAAAATCCTTAATGACTCTAAAGACTTAATAAAGTGTTTCACAGCAGAGGCAGCAGCCAGTAATTATGGTTTTGGAATCTGTGAAGTAGCAAGCCAAAGTCCAGCTCTGTGATTGAAAATGCAAGCAGTAATAATAGCTCTTTCAGAGCACAACACGCTGCTTTTGCCATCGTATAACCCGCTCTGTGAGCTGGTGCGTCCCCAGCCAAGCGTGCTGTCAGCAGAAGCTTTAATGAAAGGGCAAAATACATTAAATACAGAGACAGATTCTTGTGGATGGAGATGAGAAGCATTGTGAAAGTGTAAACTGTACGTTGGATGACCATGATTTAGCAAAAATTGTAAGTGGGCAGCTACAGGCTCTAAAAGCCAGTCTTCTACTGGAAGTAGGACATGCAGGAAAGGTTGGGGACCTGCTGTCGTGTGACAGGCTTGGCACTGCTGTGCCCTGCTCCCGGGAATCCATACACCAGGACACCAACACCACATCTGCATGCACGTGGATGCAGATCAGCTGAAGCAGGGTTAAAAGAGAGGAGTGAGAGAGAGGGGTCGCAGCTCCCACAGACACACACCCCCCAGATTCAAGGGGAGCCACTACCTCTCACTGGTCATTCAGATCATCATGCCTCTGGGAAAGGCACTCCCAACAACTAGGTGTAGGAAAACACAGCCTCACACATTGCTTGGAAAGACTGCCAGCCCCAACTTACTCATCTATCACATTGCTTTGACCACATTTAAAATGTTTTTCATCAGCACTTCGGTCATCTTTTCGCCATTATACATGGTGCTGTTTAGCAAAGCCCCTCTTTAAAGCCTACTGAAGGATTTTGAAAGAAAGCAAGCCTGTTAGTTTTTCCTTTTGCCTGTCATTACACAACAGTAGTGCTTGAGATCCAAGTTTCTATTAAAAAAGAGGACTAAGTTAAGCTCTGGCATGATGTCTCTAGAGATGCATCAGTCAGTGCTTTCTTACACATTCCTTTTAAAGCAACAGGAAAGTTTGTATACCAACCCATCTACAGCTATTCAACTGTAACATCCTGTAGAACTACATCAAGACACAGAAGAGCAACCAAACTCCTTTGAAACTTCTGCAGTTAGGCAGTAGAGAAGGATTTGATGCTTAGTGCCTTAATCATAGAGAGTTGGAGGCTTCCACTGATCCGGCCGCAGGAGAGTCCGCACCACGTACGGGTGAAGAAGAAAAGTTAAGATAACAGGAACTTTAAGGAAACGGAACTGAAATGCACAGAGCGCTCTATACTGCCAGCCATTGCATTACACTACTTCTGGCAAGTGCCCTATTTCATAGATCATTGCAGAATTTGTTAGTTGTTTCTACAAATTTAGAAAAAAATTATCTCATATGCCTACTGCGATCAGTAATGCACTACAGCAAGTAAACACCACATTTGTTAATGTTTCCAGAGATCTTTCCGTTCCATTGGTTCAATCTGTAGAACAAAAATGTAAATAGCTTAGATTACTTATCTTATTTAAAAAATAAGACCTCTCAGTTTTCCAGCTATGCAGCCTGCAATCTCTGCAGACAGCTCTGGGATACTAGTGAATAATACAACCTTCAGTTTTTCTTCAGCAAAACAGATGAAGTTTTCATTTGTTCTTCTCTTACTGGTGTTTTTGGAAAGTACAGAAAGGAAAAAATTGTCAGACAAAAATAGTCTGTGTGTCACTTCAGACCAATCACTGGGGACCTGGACTCAAAGCCCATTGAAGTCAGTGGAAAGATTCCTCCCAACTTCCACGAGGTTTAGCTCGGACCCACATGAATGTGCTTCTTGCAGGTGTAAGTTTACATGTTTCTTTTTAAATTGCCTGAACAAAGACTGCCCTCAAGAACCACCTTAACCACAGCTGAATTTGTCTCTAACAGGGAGCTTCCACCCCTGCCTTCAGCCATGTTCCTGGTCCGGGGCCAAATCTCCAAGCCGGCACATCCCTCTATCTTCTCCAAACCTGGCATTTTTGTATGGCCCACATTTCTAAGTGTGCAGGCACACAGATCTGGTTTTGTCTTTTGTCTCTTCCCTGCATTTTTTTGCCTGCATGGCTAACACCACTGCCACCCAAGTGCCTGTGTAACCATCAGAGGTTACTCAGCAGCTGCAGATTTTACCTCCTGCATCCCCCTGAGACCTCCCTTTGGGAGATGGGGCTGCTCCCCGCTGCTGGCTGGCCGGGCAGGGCAGGGGAGGAACAGCACATGGCAACAGTCTCATCATGATTTTCATATACGTCCCTATATATGTATACTAATAATAAAACTTCTTTTATTTTATTTTATCCTTTTAGAGAGTCCCAAGCAAACTGTCTTCTGAATTTGTCACTTCATGTTCCAGAATATTGAATGAGGAGCTGGAGGATTTTATTCCAGCTAGAGATAAAAAAGCCAATTATTTTCACTTATCAGCTTCTTTTAGCTGGAACCTAACTCCAGGTGTAGCAGGCTCGGTGCCTATTCAAAGGCTCCACCACATACCACAGAGATCACTAACAACCAAGAAGTGAGATAACCTCCCGTCAGCGGTTCTGGAGTTTGCTGCTGATGGAAGAGGTCCCCGTATTAGCAGCAGTTACACAAACCAAACAGAAAGTGAAATCAATGTGAACCTTGCCTAAATAGGTCACTTATCTGCTTGGGTTTCCCCCTCCACCCCCCTGCTCCCCAAATGGTCTTTGAACATTCAGAGTTCTTCAAGTCATGAATGGGACAATTACGCACTCCACTAAGCACAAAAACAAAACTTGCACAATATAATGTTGAACTCAGAGGGTTAAAGGACACCCCTGGGAGCAGCAGCAGCAGCGACAAATAAGCACGTTGAATGTTCCTTCACCTTTCTGATTGCTCATTAAGCTTTGGCACGGTTCCATGCATGAACTCATTTCACCAAAACAGGCTTACTCCCCGCTGTTGGGTTTAAATGTAACATGCAAACAGGTCCTGGGATGGCCAAGCGCGGGGGTCCAAATGTGCAAAAGGTAAGCCAGACTCTGAAATCTACTGTACTGCAGAAGGCTATCGGTGGCTCTTCACATGCTGAAAATGTGTATGAAATGTGCCAGGGGCAACACATGCAAGGATTTACTTATTTTGCCAGAAATGAAATGGCATCTCTAACACTTGAGCACAGGACAAGGAATCAGGAGAGACTGGCTTTCTGCCTGGTTCTGCTGCTGATTCCCACATCGACATTGTGCCATCTTTCAGTGCTGCACCTTTGCCTGTGCCTCAGTTTCCCCAACTACCTTCTGCAGGTCTGTAGATCAAAGCTGCTGCGTGTCATTTTTAAAGAAAGGAGCACTGAAAAGAAAGCCAGAAGAGGGAAGGAGGGAACGGAAAGGCAAATCCTTCCGATATTAGTCAGCCCTTACTTTGCCTGCAAAAGAACCACGGGAGAGGTGGCAGTAACAGGAACCATGAAGGCTGGAAGCACTAGGTTCCAGACAAGTCCACCATAACTGTGCCCCTTTAATAGAGGGGACGTTTCAAATGAGCAGCCCTAAGCTTGGTCCTCCTGGGCTTTGCTCCCTGCCAACAGTATTCAATGTACTGCTTTGTCTTTCAGAAAGAACATGTAATTGCTATCGTTCATTATTTACAGATGTGCAGATATCTGAATCTACTCAACAACCGTACTTAGCTGCTGGCCAGAGCCAAGAAGTTAGGTTCACAGAAGGCTTAGGAAGACTATCCTGGGAGATGAGAATTGGGTTTCTGGTGTTCGATTCAAGCCATTTGCCCCTTGAAAACACCTGTTGGTTTCTTCCCTTGCACTCACAGGGAAGCAAAAAGACAATTTCATGCTATTCCTTATCTGCCTCCTCTGTATCTTTCTGTCAGTTCCCACCAGTGGCTTCCCTATCAGGTGTCACATCTGGGAGGGATGTAAAGCTGACAGGCGGAGAGATGCCTGCCCAAACATCTCAGATTAACCATTTTCATGCTTTTCCCTGTGTTTTCCCTCACTGGGTCAGTGGTAGGTAAATAACTGTAGACTCTGGAAGTTCTCCTCCAGCTTGGGACAGTATCAATTGATGTGATCCTGGCCCTGCCAAAGCTAACATCAAACGTGTTGTCTTTAACACTTTTGCAAAATGATAACGCAATGCTCGATACTCCCCAGAGTGACTCCCTTCAAGGCTGAGACAGTGGGAAGATGAAGAAAGCTCCATCTCCACAGGAGCTCACCCAGCATGCTTGGGAGGAGGGGAGCCAGAACCCAGCAGATCACAAACCAGGGGGTAGCACAGTGAGAGGAACTGATACAAGGTGAGCATTTAACTTCTACTTTGAAGGATTATACTCTTTAGAGGACTGCCTGCCAACCGTGCAGCATTGCTGTATCAGCCCATTTCTGAGAAGAGGGTTGGGGGTTACTGTGCACAAGAACAAGTAACTTCCTAGTGAAGACAGAACCATTTGATGGCAAAGGAACTCAGCACATCCCAGATGCCTGGCAGTGGACTGGCAGGGACCAGTCATATGTGGATGACATTTGCAAATCACTGCAGTTTAAAAATCCTGGTAATAAAACCCACAAGCTAAGGAATCTGGGGCATCCCCAAATTTCTATGCATTGATCTAACACTTGACAGAAAAGTTGAGATTCCTCTTCTACATGTGAGCACTTAAAGACACAGAAGCAAAGTGACTTCCAGGGGATTTCTGAAAATAAAGGAGCCTTGGAAATTTTAAAAGCATTCCCAGCTCCTGGGCTAATGCCTCAATGACGAGCCACTTTCTTAAAGCACAAGGCAGCTAAGATACTGGCTAAGTTACAATGGTCTGGGGTAGAAGATAACAGGATTTACAGGGTTAGGTTTAACAGGATTGAAGTTTAACAGGATTTTAAGGTTAGGGTTTAAAATAACACAGCAAAAAATGGAAATCCACAGTTATGAAGAACAATCTGTATTATTCCTTTCTTTCTCCCTGAATCTACACAGACTGTAAATCAACCCAGATCGGGAGACATCACCAGCCAGTGCTGTCGCCTCTAGCCCGGAGCACTGAACTGCCAGGCAGGATACACAGGGCGTTTATTTTCAGGGCTCTGACACTGAGCTGTTATGTGATACCTGGAAAGTCACATCACATTTCTGCTGCTTCTCCCACCAGCTGTTGGTTTAGGTTATTATTATTATTGTTATTATTTTTATTATTACTATTACTACTACTATTATTATTACTACATGATACACCAGAAGGCTGCACTGCTGGGCGCAGAAGGCTGCCCTAGGGAGCTGGGTGGAGAGGAACCTAATGAAGCTCAATAAGGGCAGGTGTAGGGTCCTGCACCCAGGGAGGAACAGCCCCAGGCACCAGCACAGGCTGGGGGTGGCCTGGGAGGTCTGGTGGGCAGCCAGTTGCCCGTGGGCCAGCAGTGTGCCCGGGTGGCCAAGGCCAGTGGTGTCCCAGGGTCGTTAGGAGCAGCGAGGCCGGCAGGGGCAGGGAGGCGATCCTCCCCCTCTGCTCTGCCCTGGTGAGGCCACGTCTGGAGTGCTGTGTCCAGTGCTGGGCTCCCCAGTTGCAGAGAGACAGGGAACTGCTGGAGAGGGGCCAGCGGAGGCTACAAGGATGATCAGGGGACTGGAGCATCTCCCTTGTGGGGAAAGGCTGGGAGAGCTGGGCCTGTGTAGCCTGGAGAAGAGCAGACTGAGAGGGGATCTTACCAAGGGCTACAAATATCTTCAGGGCGAGTGCCAGGAGGATGGGGCCAGGCTCTTTACAGTGGTGCCCAGTGACAGGACCAGGGGCAATGGGCACAAACTGAAACACAACAAGTTCCATCTGAATGTGAGAAAGAACTTCTTTACCTTGAGGGTGACAGAGCACAGGAACAGGCTGCCCAGGGAGGCTGTGGGGTCGTCTTCTCCGGAGACATTCAAAACCCACCTGGACACAACCCTGTGCAGCCTGCCCTAGGTGATCCTGCTTGAGCAGGGGGTTGGACTGGATGATCTCCAGAGGTCCCTTCCAACCCCGACCAGTCTGTGATTCTGTGATTTCTAGCCCTGCTGCTATAGACAGTACCACAGGAACCTCCATCAGACAACAGGATCTCATTGTGCAAATCACTGTGTGCACGCAAGTCTGTAAAAAATGTCAAACCTTTTCTCACAGGAGGAATTTATGCCCTACACCAAAGGAAATTGGGTGGAAACAGGCAGATAGCAGAGTGCTGTCACCAGGGAGGCAGAGCTGCCCAGTGCTGTGTACCAGAGTGAGCCCCCCTCACCCCGGGCTCACAGAGCATCCTGGCTGAAAGGGCTGGTGGTCTCTTTTGGGGTTGCTAATCATCACCATGGTATCGGCAACACATAGTTTATACACACAAAGCTCCTGGGAGGTACACAAGGGATTAAAGCACAGAGAAACAGACCCTGGATGACCAGAGGAAAATGTTCAATTCACGCCTTTAGTCTTTTCTAACAACTGCACTTCTGCGTATTTGAGCCTCTCTCCGAATATTGCTGGTTACAAGTATGTGATGCAAAGCGATGCCAGGAAGCGCTTTTGCTTGGTTTTGTTTTTCTGTGGATGCAGAACCCTGCCTAAAAAATCACCAGCTAGAAATACTGGACAGTTGCGGCTGCATGGCCTGAATTTTTCTTCCAGCACCATGAGATTTCAGACGGGTGTGCTTCTTGGTGTACTATGCCTGGTATGTACTGGATTTGATTATAGGTTTTCTTGCACTTCTATCTTCATTAGTTCTACATCACAGAGAGCGTGGAATGCATGCATTGCCAGCCCAAGAAAATTAAGATGTGACATTGTTTTTCAAGGACATATGCTTGGGGCATATGTTTTTCCCTCCTTCTCTTCTATCAATGCATAAATCCCAAATGGAGCTATCAACAAAAATAAAGGGAACAGTGCTGACCCAGTTTAAGGGTGGGGGTTTTTTTCTTTCATTCTTTTTGCTTCTCAAGGCCAGAGACAGAACAGAGGCCACAAGTAGAGCTGCCAAAACACATATGCATGTTGGACATTTTTGTCTAAAGACACTATGAAGTGCTAAAAGATTAAATACGTCAAGCAGAAAGGTTTCCTCTGGCCTTCGGAGGAGTTCTGCAAAGGGCAATAAAAATGTAAAAGAAGAATGCTGAATAATCAAATGTGGTTTCTTTTTTAAAGTGTAAATAGTAAAAGCTGAGTGTTACTGAGCTGAGGCTGAGGCTTGGAGACTCCATGCCTAAGAGCAGAGGCAGGACAAGGATCTTCAACCCTGCTCCTTCCCCTGTGCTGGGGGGATCATTTCTAGGGGTAAGGGACATATAGGGTCCCACTAGCAAACATTCTGAATTGTGAGCTTCAGGACCAAATATATTGGATCAGAGGTTTTTTTGTACCGTCTAATCCAGGCTCTGATATTGAGCATAAACTTGTCTTTTCAGTTTCCCTCTTCTGCTCTGAGTTGTCCAGAACCAGATTTGGGACTCTTTTCCAGTCCTAACAATCTGCTCAGATCATGACTTCCCCAGCAGGACTGCGAGGAAGGAGAGGATGCAGAGAACAGGGTATTTGCAAAAGCAAACACTCGCCTTAGGTGAACTCAGCAGTGACCCCTGGATTAAACCCCCAAAGGCCACTGAATGGCAGTGACAAACACTGCTGACGAGTTTGAGGACAAGTCAGGACATAAAGTCCACTCTCACTCCCCAGGCGTGCCATATTACTTACCATCACTGCTATTATTTAGCCATTTGGACCACGCATCGTACAGTATCAGAGACAGGGCGCCCCGAGACAGGAAAGGTCTGGGATCGTAACTGAGTCCCTAAGCTGTGTTGGTGGCACTTGCTTTTTTATTATTATTATTATTTTTGTCTGCAAAAATCACTGAAGTAAATACCAAGTAATTATGGTGTTCTGAAGTGACCTTATGGAGCATGTGCTTGAGTCCATGGACCTCAGCCAAAGCTACTATTGTGGATTTCATGCCAAGGCTTGGGAGAACCCTGGCTCCCTCCCATTGTTTTCTTTGGCCAGGCTCTATGGATTCTCAGCCTGGCAAGAAAGCCCCATTTTAAAAGTACTGGCAAACATCGTGCAGCTTGTCACACCACGGCTTATGATTTAGGACCTTGATTTAGGCTCAACACTGGGCTCTTTTGTTTAGCTGTGTTGGTACATCATTTGCAACTTTGTATTAGTTAATAAACGTCAGTCGGCTAAGAGCGTGGCATGTCCAGTATTGCGGTGAGGATTTTCCCTTGAATATACAATCTGTAGTGGGAATGACTGAGGGAAATTGAAACAGCTCTGTCCATCAGCTGGGGGCTTAACCTCGTGTAAACAAGGCTTTCTAATGCAATGGATGCTTCAGTGATAAAACGATATAGCTGCATACCTGGGTAAACCCAGAGCTGGAGGATAAGGATTTGCACTTCTCTTTTTTGTTTAATAGAAACTTTTTCTCTTTATGATTCGACCTCAGAAATACAGGTGAAATTTGAGGGGATTAAAAAAAAAAAACCAAAACCACCTCTCTGGCTCCACAAATCCATCTTACAGTCCCCTCAGGCTTTGCTAGTACATAGTTATAAGCAAAAAATGACTCTGCAGAAAACAGCCTTTTGGTAAAAACCAGCTCTTGCGCAGTTTGTGTATTTTGGAAGCCATGTTTGACCATTTTACTGGCTAAGGATAGCAAAAACCAGACACTGAGATGCAGACTCCTCCAAATCCTCTGTGCATGGGGGGGCGGGGGATGAGGGCAGGCTGAATATTTAAGATCAAACTAGTGTGAGGGAGAGAAGTCTTCTTTTAGAAATAGAGTCAAATAGCTCAAAATCTCTGTACCTTTGTGACTGGTGCTGCTGAAATTCAAAAGAAAAAAGCAACCCTCTGTGCTGCTTGATTAGAAATTAATAAACCAGCCAGCTTTCTCCCTGAGATAACTGTCACTTTTTTCACTGTCAAATTAGTCAAGAATAGTAGAATACAATTATTAAACTGTGGTTACAAATCCAAATGAGCTAATAAACCAGCTAATTAATGACCATACTGGATCAAATCACCGGTGACTGAGTTGGCCAACAATGTAGCAGAGATGAAGCCCAGACTGGGGTCGGTTCCTACTAATACTGAGCCTAAAAATTTAAGGATGTGGTAGGTGCTACCCCTTGGCCCTTGCAGCCACTACAGATCTCTCCAGAGTCCAAATAGACAAGGAAACTTTTCGTTTCCTCCATCTTTAAGTCCAGCATACCTACCTTTGCTAGATAATGCTTGGTAATTCCTGCTTCCTCACCAGGGAGCTCTGTTGGTCGTATTTTACAGCCTGTGTGCGATTCGAGGCAGGACTGCTCAGAATCTGGTCTAGGAAATGAAAAGCAGTTCCGTTCTGATACGTGTATCTATACAAAGGGCTATTGATTCCAATTCTTACTGTCTCTTTAACACCTCAGAAGTGTAAGTGAAAAATATCAGAAGCAACTGCCTTCCAGTGTACTTTCTATATTGGTAAAATAGAAAAAAAAGGGGGGTATTGTTACTGCATGACAAACGAGACAAGCCTGACAGGACCCACTCCCCAGGGCCTTATCGCATCAAGGTTTGGTGATGTCCCCTCTGGTCTGTATCTCACACCAACAGGTTTCTCTGGGCTCCTGGCTGATCAGTTCAACCCAGCACAGACACGTTTTTCTCCTTTTATATGCCTTGGCTTGGAAAGCACTGAAATCATCCTTGCTTTGTGGTATCATGTTGGAAGTGTGGGAGTATGACCGTATTCTGCTCATAGCTAACCGTGGCTATAATTCCATCTTGCTCCAGTCTCTGGCACTTCTCCAGAGCTGCTCTAACCAACACAGGTTAGCAAAAGCCAATCCTGATCAACCCATAGCAAACTGGATCCCTGAACAGCTTGGAAAGTCCCTGTCTTTACATCGGTGGGTGTTTTACAGTATCTGTCAGAACAGCCGCAAGCGATGCGCAATCCAAAACGCACGGGATTAAACCAGAGCCGACGGCACGACTGGCATCTCAGCGCCCGTCCCCAGTGGGCTGCGGAGGGCTCCCCCATGGCTCAGCCTCGGCGTATCCATGGACATAACTCATGACCTAACGAGCTGCTGTGGTTTCTCACTCCCCGCCTCAAAAATCCTCATGGCTTTCTCTGAAAATACACCTTGAGGTTCCTCTGCGACCAACTGGAAGTTGATAAAACAACCGCTCGTGGATTAACAGGGTGAAGGGTCAGCCTCCAGTCACAGGATCCAGTGTCAGACCTGTCTTACAGCTCATTCGTACAAATCCCATTTAAGCTAAAGAAAACTAAAATGTGTGCACACCCCAGCCCACTCCGATGCCTGTGTACACTTCACACCAGCCCCTGTGAGTTCTGGTCCCAAATTCACACCCAGACAGGAAAGGGACAATTTTTTGCTTCAGGTGTGACTGAAATCTCACTCAGCTCACCATGCTCATGAGAATTCAGTGCTGGATCTCACTGAACAGCTGACCTGACTTCAGTCTTGCCATATGAGGCCAAACCCTAACAGAAACCACCTGTGGTATTTCAATAGTATTAAATCCAAGCTGAATTCAGCCTTGTACCTGACTCGCATCCAGCATCAATTTCCTTGGCCCACTCCTAGTCGCTTGCTGTCAGCACTCCAGGACTGAGAGTCATGGAAGAATAAGCTGCATTCTGTTAAACCTCATGGCCAACGCTGCCAGCTGAAGTGTTATCCCTGCTATCCGTACTGGGGATGGTGATGGGGTATGAAACAGAACAGTTTGTTTTCCAGATCTGATGCAAGGTTTCAGTTATTCAGCTCGCAGTTTTGACTACAAGGGGGGTTAGCCAGTTCTGACAACATATGGATGTGGTTCATGTTTCCTATAGGATCTGGAAAGGTCTGAGGCATGACTCTGTCTTACTGCAGCACTTGGAACTGGCTGCGATGCACAGCAGGAAGAATTCCTGGGAAAGGCCGTGGCCTCTCCAAGGATGGTCCCCAGTCCTGGCACTCGCTCCCCTTGTAGTACACCAGCTCGAGAGTGCAATAGTGCAAGGTTTGTTCATTTAGCCAGCATCTGGCTGACTGCAAGGCATACCATTGTTTGCTAGCAACTGAGCAGGAGAACTCATTTCTTGTTATCTCTTTTGTCCATCTTTATATAAACATTTCTAATATCTCAGCTGCTTTGTACTGGACAGCAGCAGACCTTGTGCTATATTGGCATGTCAAATATGTGTACCATGTACCTGCATAGGGGAAATCATATGAATGGAAGACATGTGGGGTCATTTCAACCACAGTATATAACTAAGGCCCCATCAGGCCATACTGATTATGGAATTTAAGCAATAAACAGTTCACTGTTTTGCTGTTTTAAATACGGCATTTTTCAGCCCCATCTTCCCTAGATCCTGTAGAAGCTTGCAGATTTATCCTTGAGGCAAAAAGACATCTAAGATGCTTTTGCATCTCATCTTTCATCCTCCTTCCCATGCTCCCTCTCCTGTGAACCAGAGCTGTCCCCCGAGGCCATGCCCACACAAAGGGGCAGCCATAGCTCTTCCATGCACCCCACAGCTCGAGAGCCCAGGTGCCCACGTGTCCTCCCCAAATATCAAGATAAAACCTCTCTTCCTGGTCTTGTTTCTTTTTAGAAAGACGCACAAATGCACAGGGAGGGAAGGAGCTCAGACAACTTCAGACAACTTCTCCTGGTTGTCTTGGAAAGCACAGAAAGCACAAAGACCAGAGGACCACAGGTGCCTGCACTGAGCACAGCCCCAGGCAATAGCTCCAGATATGGCCCTTCCACTTGTCAGTGATGTAGGGCAATCTCTGCCAAAGACAGCCAGTACCACTGTCTCCTCAAAAGGAAGACAAACCTTCTAGCACGTAGCCCAGCAAGCGGCACCAGGTTCTGGCCCCATTGCTGCCAACACCATTAGGGAAAAGCGATGTCAGCGACTTCAAAATGAGAATTTGGATGTGTGGTGCAGGTTCATCTCACCAGTTTAGGTATAAACAAGCAGAAATGCAAACAACATTAGCCAGAATTATTTATGATATGAACAGTGACCTGGCACCTGCCACTTCATCACCCATTTCTGTTAGAAGAGGTATCCTTGTCTCTGTTTGCCACCAGCTCAGAGGAAGTTGCTTTAACTAATCCTGTATATGTGCCAAAAATAGTAACTGAAGTTATGCTCATGTGTATCAAAAGGAGGGAGGGCCACCAGAGATTCTGAGGACAGGACACCAACTTCATCCTTGTACAGAGAAGATTCACTGAAATGAAGATAACAATAGCAAGAAGATTAATATAAGATCAAAGGAGAACATACTGCCTTTTTCCCTCAAGGGCTTGATACTGCAACCATTATATCAATGTCAAAACTCCCACTGCATTTAGAAAAGATTTTAAATATTTTTGGAAAAAAATATATTTTGTACAAAATGTCATTTGTGTTGAAAGAATGTTTGGACAAGAAAATAGTAACTATTATTATTGGCATTATCACAGAAATAAGGCCCCAGTTGTCCTTTCTTAGAAGAGTTAAATTTCTCCTATTATGAAAGAGGAAAACAATCTCTGTAATGAAAAATTTTCCAGCCAATGCCCATCCAAAACTCCAGGTCACCAGCAAATATATCCAAATACACAATAAGGTCACACAAAGAAATACAGAGAACAGCCCTCTGTCTAGAATATTAAGTACTGGAACAAATAACAGGAACATCCCTGTTCACATTTTTCCCAGCATGGTCCTTCCATGCTGAAGGTTGCTTTTTTTTTTTTTTTTTTTTTTTCCTATCACACTGCATGGATTTTTCTCTCTCATCATCCGTGTCCCCTCCATTCCAAGTAAAGCAAGTAGCATTTCTTCTTCTGGAGTCACCTATTAGGCTACAGAGCTCTAGAGCCTGCAGATACAGCCAAGCCCAACTAGAAGTGGTTTGTTTGTTTGTGTGTTTAAATGAAAGACAACACTTAACAAATAACCTTTCACTTGTTCCTATCCTCCTCTGTTCTGTTTCCTGCAACCTCATGCTAGCAAGTTCCATCTCCTTACTACTTTCATCTTCTCTACTGTTTCTTCATCCTTTTTTTTTTTTTTTTTTTTTTTTTTGTGCCAGAAGTGACTGAGCTTTCTCTGACTGTAAGCCTTACCAAGGAAAACAACCGTTGACACAGATCTGACCACAAGTCTGTCATACCAGCCTTTAGAGGGGAAAATACAGGTTTGATCAATTCAGAGATCAGAGCTCCTTCACTCACCATTCTAGTCAAAACAAAAAAATATGCACTTAAATCGTCATTCACTTGGTTCTTACAGGTATAGTACAAATGTATCTCAATGGTTATTTTGAGTGCCCCACTACCTTTAAGATCCTGCTCAGCACATTTCTTACCCCAAGATTTTCAACAATGACTGCTACAATTTCTTACCCAACCCTAATCCCATACTTCCCCTTGTACTATCAAATTATTTCTCATACTGCAGTACTACATTGACGTTGCTGGATCCTCTCCCAGGGATGAACTTGTTGGATATATGCATGCACACATGGAAAAAACAGATTTGAAAACTTAAAGCCATATAAGTCATGCATGAATAATGTGTTCATGTTGGGAACTTAAAGGTGGGGGTAGCCCTCAGTACTGCAAGCCACCTTTTTGCAATAGCAATTATAGCCAGAGGGGTCCTACTAGTTTCACAGGCTTTTAACAACCGTTTTATATACTGTTGTGGCAAGATAAGGAAAAGGAGCTCAGAAAGTTTGTGTGCACTGAATTTCTTAGTTGTCCTTCTCTAATTCTCCCATAAGTGGTATAAAGGAGAGTCAGAACCTATTGAACCAGGGTCTGTTTGCTCCGTCCAAACATTATTAATGATGTGAGCTCCAAGGAATTTGTTCCCGTCTCTCTCAGTTTCTGCATTTTGGACAGCTTTTCAACAGAAAGATCAAGCACTATCTCCTTTCAAAGTGCCTCTAATTGGGTTATTACTGGGAGCATAAAATACACACGTTTATTGTTATTGAACCTACCACAGGCTGAGGCTCGCCAGCACTCAGAGCTCCCTGCCACTGGCAGCAGACCGCTATTTTCCCCTGTTCAAATTGTTTTGATGTAAAGGAGTAAGATGCCTCCAGTGTCCGTCACGACAGATTTGCACGACTGACCCCTTCTTGAACAAACTTTGCAAACCACGAGTATTCACATCTGAGTAGAAATCGAGATGAAATGAAGTTGTTTGCAGAACCTTTTTCCTGCAGAATTTCTCAAGGTTCACGTCCAAAAAACCTCCCTCCCATCCCACAGACATCCTGTACTGGGTCAATAGCTCTCCACCCGGCCATACCTCGATCCACGCCAGGGACAGAGGGAACTTTGTGTTTCGTTAGCGGGTCCTGTAAGCCAGAACTATCACTGCAGTGGCCACAAGCCGCCCCACGCAGCCCTGCCAAACCCAGCCATTTCTGGGGGTCATGCCTCAATCTCAAAGGCTCCCCACGGTCTTCATCTGTGTGTCTTAGCCAAGGGAGATTATCCAGCCCTCCCCACCAGGGTAACAGCTCTTCTCAGAGCTGCCCAGGGCCAGCCCACGATGGTGGGGGTCTCTGCCACTGCCTGGGGAAGGGGGTTGGAGACAGAACTGGCCAAAATCCGTCAGCTGAAGGAAAACAAAATGGGCAGTGGTAAGCTGGCTGGATGTATACTGACTCTAGCAAATTCTTTCCATTGAATAACATACATACCAAAGCGGGGAAAAAACTAGGAAAAAACTTTTAGATTTTCTAAATCAGTCACATTGGTAATTTTTTAAAATTACTATGTTTTTGAAACATTCTAAAGTCTGAACAAAGTACAACATCTGGATTAAACAACATCTTTTGTTCTACCTAAAGTGAAGCCATTTCAATTCTGCAGTTAGTTTGGGTTTTTTTTAATCCTGCCTGCTTAACTCAAAGTCAAGACTTTTTTCTTCTGAATTTTCAGATCAGCTAAGGAAAATCTGTAAAATTTTTCAGTAGCACAAGTCTGGTTGTAAATTATCTGAGATCCTTGCATGAAACACTTTCTCAATTATTTGGACGTTTTATTTTCACCTAGAGTTTCTGTACCCAAAGGAAGGGAGAATTGGGATTTACAGTTCATTCACGTCCCCAGGAACCAACCTAGAGCTGTGAAAGCAAGTGTTCTCAGGTTATTTCTTGCTATTATATGGTCACCATTAACTCAGATTGGATTGTCAATTTCTGTTCGAGCTTAGCTTCAGGACTAATATGAAATTGTGTTGCTGCATAATTCTGTGGCTGTTTCCTTAGCCATAATGCAAGCTAACAGGTTAACCTTGGGTTTTGGTAAGTCATAAAATGGAAATAACTCAGTTATAGGAGCATTAGAATTCTTACTAGACAGCATGCAGTAATTCTTGCTCCCAAGTCATACTGCAAAAGCTTTTTATAATATCTTGCGTTTGCTCTCAGAGAAAACAATTTCACTTCTGTGATCTCCCGCAGACATCCAAAAAGATATTTGAGATTCTGTGCAGCGAGGGATGAATGTGCTGCAGGGTATACTCTCGCAGGCAGCCTGTGCTGGGGCTGCAGAGCCCAAAGTGCAGGAGTACTATTTGCATCAGCATGTGCTGTGTCCAGGGCAGGAATGCCATCACGCGTTTCATTCACTGCAGCTGTAGGAATAGCTTTTGTTACCTTTTAGGGTACATATACAATTAACATCAGGGATATGATTCAAAAAGCATCCACAGAATTTCCATGTTCACAGCACAGGCTGCCAGAGGCAAGCAGAACCAGCTGCTGTAGCTGACCAAAGAAGAGGACCCAAGAGACAACCTATCAAAGCAATCTCACTCACAGATACATCCCAAATGTACCGTGCTGTGCCTATTAAAGTTTCTTTTCTAAATGTGACCCAGCTCATAACCAGAAGTACTTGCCTTCTCGTGGCATCTGGCTGATACTAAAATGATCCAGTGGTGTCAGGTCTGACATGACTGCAGAACGTGCCCACCTAACAGCATTTGCAATGTAGATTGGTGATAGAGAAACTCAAAGCACACTGCACGTGCTTTCTCTTTCTATAGCGTGCAAGGCAAAATGCACCACAGACTTTTCCAGTTCATTTTATGTTCAGAGACTTAAAATAGAAGCTAGATCTCACAACTTCTGGTCTTTTATGGTAGCCACAAGAGCATCCATCCCAGACATTTCACCGCACCAGACAGTTCCACACCAGAAATCTGACACAGTGACTGAATAGCACCTCCCCATAGCTTTCTATAAGCAACTGGGTGTAGATCATAATTATTAGGAGCAGAGGACCAACCTTTTCTTGAGTCATTTTCCATCCCCTTTCAATATGAATTAAGAAGATTAATTATTTTCAAAGAGAATATAAAATGACTAAGCAGAAAGCCAGACCCTTACATGCTAGCAAGGTTGGTGAAACACATCCTGTCGCTTTGGAAGGCACCAGCACGATGCTGCTCATTCAGTTGTCTCCTGGTGACCACTCTGGAAAAGAAGGAGTCACACAAAGGCAGGGAGATTCACTGCTCCCCATGGTGGACATCACACAACAAATCTGGCAAACACCTGTCCCGAGGAGGAGGAGGAATCAAAGCAGAGCCTTGCAGAGAAGGATGATCCGGTGTTGCACCTATTGAGCACTATCCAAATTCCAGACAAGTCTGTGCTCCCTGTTATCCGGCTCTTCATGAACATTCACCCTAATGGGTGTTCCACAGGGTAATTGCCAGCCTTCTTACCAGTAACTCGATCTGCGGGTCAGGAAGGGAGCTGACTGTTGAACCAGATTCCCCACTATTCAGTATTTCCTATTCTCTCACTTAAAATAAAATAAAAAATAATAAAGTCAGTCATCTCATCTTAAAGCAGAAACGTCGACTAGCAAATTTTCAAGGGGACAACTCACGAACAATTCCAGTGCTGAAATCTGTTCATACCAACCATCTGCCTAATAACAGCTCCATGATACTCAAAGGGAAAACACATAAAATGTGTGTCCCTATTTTGGCACCTCAGTAACACAGCTTGCTTTTCAGAAGTACTCCATATCCAACAAGCCCCCATGGAACTCAACATGGGCAGGAGATAGAAACACTGCTTTGGACAGATAATAAGTGTGGCAAAGAGGTGACCTTTGCTACATTTGCCTTCACCAAGCTGAACAGGGATTTGCTCCCTCACATCCACGCCATCAGAAAAGGCAGAGCCAGCAAGAGGGAAACAGACAGGACTCAGCAGCCTAAAATAATTCCCTCAAAATTACTCTGATATATTCCTGGGGGTAAAGGTGAATGCAGAGACCCAAGGCGTGCATAAAATTTGCTCATTTCCCTACAGCGGGGGTTTATTATCAGCTTTGTATATCTGTATTGCTCTAAACCTTGCATTTAGCAGACATCGTTCTAGTAACCGTTTCTAAATTAATAGCATTTAAATGCTGAATATGGGCAGCCTGCAGCTACGTGTGCTGTAGAAGCAGATCTCGCAAGCCTGACTCATAGCAATAACGGCTTCAGCATCAGCTTCTTAATTATGATGGAAATTGCTGAAGCAAATTACCATAAAGGTTTAGGAACATTCAGTCCATTCTGACCCTTCCAGGTCTGTTGCAATATGTATTTTCTTTTTCTTCATAAATGTTAAAATGCCTTCCTTTTTTTATCAGTCTTCTCCTTCTCTTGGGAACATGGAAAGAAACTTCACCATGGCAAGGTACCAAGAAGACAGGTGGCTTCATGCATAAACAATGATAATTGGGAAAGAGGTGATAGAAATTCCACCCTGCACACTTCCAAGTCTAGCACACAAGTTTTCCACAGTGTTTGAGGTTGCCTGAAGCACAAAGGGGTTACCCACTCCACTAAATCCTAACTCAAAATCATTAACAGGTCTTCAACCCACTTATGGACCTTCATCCACGCCAATTTTAGAGCAATGACTCCACAAATCCAGGGTCACATATTTACACTGAGAGGAAAAAAGTGAGAATAGCTGAAGACACCAATCTTTTGCATCAATGTAGCCTTTACAGCCTGATCAAGGCAGGCAAAGCCTTATACTGATGTATTTGTTTGCAACTGACAACTGTTGGGAAAGTTAACAGCCTGCAATAACGCACAGCAATTCCCTGGGAAAGAACTAAAGCACTATCAGTTTAACCTGACATCTTGAGTTTCTGCAAATTTAGTTTTTAAAGGGGTCTGAGTGTTGAGTATTATCATTTTGCTGCTTTCGGAGAACCAACATTGCAAGATAAGTCAGAACAAATTCAAGGCATTTGTACATTTGCAGTAGGGAATTCCTTCAGGTTGGATGAACGAAGATTTACTCCGTTGGCTTATGTTCCGTCTGCTCATGTTGTCATTGTACGAGTTCCAGAGAGCTCCACTGGAATTAATGTACTGATAGGGTCATGCCAGGGGAGCCACATCTGAGATGAACCAGATTTCCACTGGCATTTACTGGATCTTAATAGCACATTTGAACTTGCATGTACTTACACATAGTAGCTGAGAGAGGGGGGCTGTAAGACCAGCAAACTGGCCTTCAGCCTCTCACATGAACTTGTGTGGCATGATCAGTCACTGTGGCTTTTTTTGTCCCAGAAACAAGCACTTCCCCCTGTGTTCTCATACCTCCGTGGATTCGGAACAGAGTGTTCCTTCCCATGCTCCGACCAGGAGGACGATGAGGGGCTGGCCCCGAGGGGTGATAATGAAAATGCTTTGGTAATGAACCCATCTGGTGATGTCCTCGTTGGCCTGGCTTTCAGTGCCAAGAAACTCAGCAGGGGTCACCGACTCTTTAAAGCAAACATATGCACAATACGTACGGATTTTACTTTCCCTGCGATTTCCACCCCACCCCCCACCGCTAATGTTTTAAATACTTTCCCTGAAAATACTTCTCTGCAGGAACGGCTGCTAAGCAGATCTCCAACTTCACTGCTATGCAATTGAGTTAAAGATGTCCCTGCTCATTGCAGGGGGGGTGGACTAGATGACCTTTAAAGGTCTCTTCCAACCCAAACTATGATTCTATGATTTGAATGGCATCACCTTTTCAAGGGAAGAGTGTCTCAAATGACGACAAGCACTTGGCGTGACAGGGCCCATAACTGCAAACCAACACAAGTTAATGGATGCCCAGGCAGCCCCCATATCGCTGATCTATAAAGGCCAGTGTGGTGGTTCAACCTCGGCTGGCGATCAAGTACCACGCAGCCGCTCGCTCACTCCCCCTCACCCAGAGGGACGGGGAGGAGAGTTGGAAAGGAATGTAAAACTAGAGGGTTGAGATAAAAACAATTTAATAATTGAAATAGAATAAAAATGAAAGAACAATAATAATGATGACAATAACAGTTATAATGAAAAGGGGAAGGGAAAGAATAAAATCCAGGGGGAAAGGGAGAAAGAAACACGTGGTGCACAATGTGTCTGCTCACCACACACCGACCGATGTCCCGACAGTCCCTGAGCCACCATCTGCCCATCCCAGCCAACCCTCCAGGTATAGATACCAGGCATGCCATCCCATGGTGTGGAATACTGCTTTGGCCAGTTTGGGTCAGCTGGCCTGGAGCTGTGTCCCCTCCCCATTCCTTGTGCCCCTCCAGCCTTTTCCCTAACAAGGCCTGAGCAACTGAAAAGTCTCACCTCAAAGCCGAAACACAGCACCTAAGATCATTAACTCCATCCCAGATGAAACCAGGACAGCCGGGGTCTGCTTTCTAGTGCTGGGGCTGAACGACATGGCACCACCCGTGCCCACAGATAGAGATGTTCTTCCTTACCAAAAGAGTGCATCTTTGGCAATACTGCCTGTTGAAAACAGCCTTTGGCCATGCTGTCTCCAGGCATGCCTGGACATCATCTAGCAGAGCGATACCTGGCCCAGGCCATGAGCTTGCCACCAGGGTGCTAACACTGAAATGGTCAGTTGTGTGGCAGCCCTGAAGCTTGCACCCTGTCTAGCTCACTAGCAGTAAAGTATCCCAGGACACCAGCTAGCCCAGCCACCTCCTGCAGGACAAGCTCCCAGCATCCAGAGTCTAGAACTGAGGCACCAGCACCTTCATCCACACCTAAACTCCACAGCACGGGTCCATCCTCCTCCATAGGCAAAGCATTGGCTCGTCACCTCCGAGCAGACATAACCACAATGACAAGCCAACAGAATGAAAGGTCTGAAAGGAGAAGGAGCCCACCACCGCCTGTGCCAGGGGGCAGACACTGAGCCAAGCCTGCTGCTGGAGGATTTTAGGGAAGTGCCCAGCAAAAACAACTCATGGGACAAGCAGCACCTTCGGCCCCATGGCCAGGAGGTCTCCCATAGCACAAAGGTGCCCTCCTCTGGCCAGTTTTGACAGACTCGTCTGTAACTGGGATAACGCTTTCGGTGGGAAGGAATGATTAAAATCAGCTGGGAAGCGATCACTGAAGAGCGAATTATCCTGCGGGCTGTTCAAAATGGTATGAGAGATGGGCCAGCTGCACCATGGCTCCCATCACAGCCCATGCGCTGCGCAGGAGGCAGCTCAGACCTGCGGGGAACAGCTACCCCCTGATGAAATCCTCAGGGATTTCGGTTCAGGTCAGCTTGTGGTTCCGAAGCCTCCTGGTTTATGGCTCTTCAACGTAGGTATTGAAAAAACTGAGCTCTAAAAACCGGCTTCTGAATCACAGAACGCAATTTTCTGGCCCACGAATTTCCATCCTGCTAAGTCATCTTTGGACTTTTGTCTCCAAGCAGTTGCCTGACATATCCCAGATGACTATTTTAGGAGAAGGCAAATCATGCCCTAGAAATGCCTGTTTTCTCTCTGCTGACTGTGACGGCAGTCTAGACAGTGAGCACAGATGGAGATCTCTGTATTTGGTCAGGTGAATCACACCCCCACAGACTCCGAGTTTCAAAACTTCACCCTTCATCCAAGCTTAAAAGTTGCTTTACTGGCTAAAGTGGTTCAGGACGGAAACTATCCACAGATACCTTAGGAATCTCTGACTTACCTATCTGTCACACCATGTGTATTCCACCTAGGTATGTCATCGCTTTTTTTTTTTTTTTTTTTCCATTTCATTTTAGTATCATGGAGAAGTTCCCTACTTTCCTTAAAAGATAATTCCACAGACTAGTAAGTCTTGGATTTATTTTTTTCATCCTCCCTTATGGTATATCTTGGGTATTTCCTAGAGGTGATGTGTTTGCATTTAAGGATATCTGACATATAAGCAACATTTATCCACTTCTTATTTAAATACATGTTTTTTTAAAAAATAAATCAATCTAGAATCTCATTACTCAGTTCAGTCTTCTTGTGCTGTATTTTTCATTTGAGCCATCCTTGACTAGCCGATGTCAGCAAGGAGCTGACTTGAACTACAACGTATAAGCCACTCTCCATATATTTAAGAATGTCTACAGCTGTTTAAGGAAAGAAGAATAAAAACACCGTTTCATAAGTCAATGGAAGTACATGTGCAAGAAAATTCAGGTAGCTCTTAACGGGCTTCTTTACATGTCATTGACCAGATCTGCATGATACTTAGACAAAGACATCACAACGGCTTTTTTTGCAAAAATAGCAGTCCATGGGAAAAGGCATATTTTCAGAAATGAACCATGAAAGACAATTAACAGTAACATTGAGACTGCTATGCTAAGGTGAGGTTCACGGGGCAGAGGTTCATTGTAGAAAGCCCTAGAATGCTCTCACGGTGTTTCTATAACACTACTATGCCTTGAAAGGATAACCTATGTCGCAACATATGAGTAGGGGTAACTCCACCTTTTTCCAGGGTGTATTTTTGCCAGCATGAGTTAAGGCTGAGTTGCCCAAGGGCTCTCTGTGTTTAGCCATACATCCCTCATCACATGCTTGGGATTTGCCTTCCTAAAGTCTCCTCCAGTCTGACAGCAGCATTCATGTCACCACCATTACAGCTAAAAAGACCTTCCAAAATACCTTGACTATGGATTTCCCCCCCTCCCCCTGATAATTTGCCTCTCCACGTGGCAGGGAGTAGTCCTGTTTTCAGTTGGTAGGTCTGTCTGGCATGACATGCAAACCACCTAAGATGTTTGCTTCAATTCCCAGCAGTCAGGACAGAGTGTATTTGAACTTCTTGGAACACGCCAGACTTTGGGGTTTCTTGCATGTAATGGTAAGTGAGCTTCCTTGCTTTGATTTCTGCACCAAGTCATGGGTGACAGAAATACTCTTCATTTTTCACTTACGTAGTAGCTCCACTCTTAGATATAATTGCATAAGTCTATTTGGCCGACTCAGACAGCCACTTTGTTCTGTTAACATCTCTGCCCACACCCATCCTCCTAAGTTTGTGACTTGGCTTGGACTTTTCTAAACAGACCATTAAGGGTTTATTAAATCTAGTCTCTCAATAAAAAGAATATATATGGTATTATAAAAAAAATCAACTGCCTGGCTTTGGTTTTTTCCAGTTTGGTGATATTAGAGCTAAATCACCCAGTCTACTGTCCCTTACAGTCCGAGGGCTGTCTGGGTGTAACTGATGCTACAAGTTGGCACAGAGTGTCTGTTACCACTGGCTACTGCAGAGGAGGATGCAAGCCAGTTATAGGCTTGAGTCTTCTTCCCTTACCATTAACACTGGAAGCTTTATTATTATGAAACATTTTTAATACAGCGCCACCAAAAAGCCGAGAACGGGGCTTTTGGGGCACTATACATCCACAGGGAGGTAGACAGTCACTGCCTAGCTTGTAATTAAAAAACAGTATTTTTTTTTTTTTTAAAGAGAGATACAAACAGGGAAGGAGAAGGGGTATTCTGGGTCTAATTCTGAGGTTATGTGAACTATTTGTGAACTCCTCTTCCCCCTGAATGTCTCTTGAATAGCTTCTAAGGGAAATAGCTATATCTGTACTTCTGACAGTCTGTAATGGGTAATAATAATTAAAGCACATCTTAAATAGAAGATAGGAGTATTATTTCTCAGAATTCCTACCAGGAAATCGGGTGGTTTGGCTCAGCAGGGTTGAAAAAAGCCTGGCACATTGTGTCAATATCACAGGATCTGCCTTTCGTTAAATATACAAAATCTCTCATGGTTACAGTTTAATATATAACCATTCTCTTTCAAATTCTGCTTTCAATAGTTTCTCAACATTCAGATCCAGCTTCTTCTATTCCAGTCCTTTTCGCAGCAGCCAAGTCTACAAAAAGATTTTAACACTTCACATGTTCATAATTACTTTCATCGGAGAACTTTAGAGAGCTCTGCAAACATTTATTAACACTTGCAACAGCTCCACAGGTCTGTTGTAGGGGGTTCTCATTTTATCCCCAATGTATAGACAAAGTAACTAAGCTAACAGCAGGCAAAAAGTATTTGACTTCCCACTTCCAAGCTGTAGTGTGCTATTAGATAATTACTCTTCTACTGAGGACAGCTTAATGCCATAATGTACAAATATTGACTGCTTGTGCTCAAGTGCTGCTCTCAAAAATCTCCTTCAGAGGCAACTCCATAAATCTAGTTTCATGCAGAAATTACAGACTATTTGCAAAGTTTGTCCAGGGGATTGGGCCACCAGGCTGTGGAAATCCAGCCTGGAAGCGTCAGTTCAGACCCCGTACAAAAGCAGCCCTTTGCTCCGAGGTCCATGACAAAACAGGGACCCTGTCACCACGCTCCTCCGAGTTACTGCTGTGAACTGGGGCACAGAAATGTGTCACCCGGGTCACTGTCCCCTCTCCACTGTCCCCCTCTCCACCAGACAACCATAGCACAGGCCTGTTCTTGGCAGGAGGTGGCCGGAGGGGCACCCCCCCTGCACCCCCTGCCACAGTCCCAGGTGCGCTTCGCTGACAGTGGACAGAGCTGTAAAAAACACAACTGTGCACCTATTCCAGGCTGGGAAAACATCTTGAGCTGTTGTCTCCCTCCCACCCCATTACTAATCACTGGAAACAGCTGTTCCCTCTTTTTCTTTTTTCTTTGGTTTTTTGGTTGTTGTTGTTACTGTTTAACACCATTCTGAACAACTTGGCCTGGCAAAGACAGAATAGCAGAAAGAACATTCCATATATCACTCCACGCAGCTGAAAAAGGTAAAGGCAGCTAATTGATATGATTCTCCAGCTCCCTGGAAACTGAACTGAAACACCTTAAACTCATATCTGCCGATATTCAGACTGTCCTACATTCAAATTCACACCAGTACCCAAGAAAGGAAAAAACTATTTTTCATTTCCAGTCCTCTGTTCCATCCAGGTCTCATGAACAGCATCTAATGAAGTAATAGGTTCAGATTTTGCCAGTACCTACTAGGGTAGGTCAACCTAGAACAGCTTGAAGCTATTAAAATGGTTCTATATATTTCTGTGAACACATGTATCATAAAGTCAAAATGATGAAGTGCCTGGTACAGATAGATTTTGAAAACAGTCAAGAACTGTTTGTTCCCAGCCCTGGAGGAGTTACGGATCCCCAAGATGGACGATAGCTGCCAAATTAATCTAGAGATGATGAGAGCCTTTAATCTTCATCCCCTTCAAGATTCAGAGAGGGGGATGAAAGTCCATTTTGGTGCAACAGTAAAACCTTCAGAGCTGAAGGTGATGTGACTAGTGTACTGTTTAAAAAAAAAAAAATAACAACACTGATGTCAAAATAAATGCAGGAAAAGCCAGCTGTGAGTTTGCATGTACACAGGCCAGCTCCTCAGCCATTAGGAGCAAGCCCAGTTTATACCAGCTGACAGCCTGACTCCATGACTGGGTTTTTTGTTTCATTGGGGATTTTGGAGTTGTTGGGGGGTGTGGTTTGTTTTTTTTAAAGATGATGATAAAGCTATTCAGAGTTCTGGTGGTTTTGTGGGTTTTTTTCTCTTATACCCATTCTCTTCTTCCCTAGATGCAGCTCCCATAAAGCTGAACAGATCCCCATAACCTCAGTGGGAGTAATAATGGGGCTTTACACCTGATGGTGGCAGCTGAATTCTGTGGTGGGGAGCAGGGTAGGTTGGCAGTACCGTATGTCTGCCCCTCCACAGCCTTCAACAGCCTCATCACCATGGCAATGGAGAAGGAACATCAGTTGGAGGAAAGCCTGGGGCAATAACATAGTGCCGGGATTCAACCTGGGAACGCTGCCTGGTTAGCTCATATCCAACCCAAATCCTCCTTCGCAGGTAATCCTCAAGCCATTGCTAATCAGCCTCCTGTAGCAAATTTCTGGAATGACACAGATGTGCCTCCGCTACTGGCTACCACCAACCCCCAGCACTGTGCGCGTGGGATGACCAGGCAGGCTGCACCACGCAGGGCACTGCACAGATGAGATCCTTCCAACAGTCTGAGGCATCTTCTGGGTTTTTTGAAGCATCTCTCTGTTGCTTTTTTCATTGCTAGGAGGACAGTGAAAGGGCTAATGGTCCCCTAGTAAGTGTTGCCACACCAAAATCAGAGCGAGTTTGACTACATCAATCCATGCGCCTGAGTGGACTCTCAGGTTGGTTTTGTCCCCATCAACACTAGCAGTTCCTGGGAACAGCTCCTGCAGCTGTTCCCATCCCGAGAGCACACTTCAGTCAGCCAACAGGGGCTTAGGGTGACCTGATATAACAACATAACTACAGGGACAAATGGAATGAAGCAAAAATCACATGACAGGACCACAATGCTTTGGTCAGGTCAGTGCATTGGCCCAGAGAAGGAAGAAATCTGTTCAGAGAAGGAACTGTGAGACCTGACGTTCAGCCCCCCTGCATGAATACATCTACCAGCACAGTGGCATTGGTGGCAGCCGTGAAGAAAAACTTAGCAGAAAAAGCCTACTCCAAGCACGTAACAAATATATTTAAGCAACAAATATGGCCCAGTTCATAGTTTTCATTAGGCAGGACTCACGCGATTAGAGGTCAGCGTTAGAACATAAAAATCCTCATGTCACCAAGCCAAACAGGCTTCCAAATATCACTCCTCCCACCACCTTCTGGGTTTTGCAGGAATTGTTTCTTGATGGTCAACCCTCAGTTCCATCTGTTGTATCATGGCAGCCCTTTGCACACAAGAACAGAAGAGTAGCATTTGTTTCTGAGCTGATAAAGGAATATGGCAATTTTCGAGATCATAGAATAAAAAAGAAATCTTAGTTTTAACAGCAGGCCTTGCAGACAGGGGCACTCAGAAATTAAAAAGGGAGCAGAGCTCCTGAGGGTCTTTTGGGTTTTTTGTGTTGTTTTTTTTTTATTATTATTTTGCACTGAGCAAGGAACAGGTGTTCAGCTATTTCATAGCCAGAAGCAGCATTCCAGTCAGAGATGCCTCTCCAGCGTCAAGGGTTTTCCAGGAACACATTTGCACTCATTAGTAGTTATTGCCACAGTGGTACAAGTCAGCACAAGCTTGGGGTGCTGGCACAAATATAAACTTGGTTCCTGTCCAGAAAAGCATATTAAGTTTGTCTGAATGAGGTGAAGGGAGCTATAGTGGAACAAAGCATCTTCTAGGTACCTTTACCTAGGCATAAAAAAAAGTGGAGAAAAAGAGAAACAAAAGTAATTGTGTGTTGACTTGCATGTCTAAATACCGTTGTCAAAAATACTTTGCCAGGCCTAATGCTCACAACACATCAGACTTGCCACTGGGACTATGGGTATATACCAGGTACCACTCAGGAAAATGCACCTAGTTAACCCTTTGCACATATCTCCTCGTTATGTCCTCAGACTTACAGCCTTCTGCTCAAAAATAATCCTCCCAGTTGTGTAGCCCAGGCTATTTCAACATCTGGGCCCATATTTTCCACGGGTTTTCATGTTTATTCAATAACACAGTATCTTGTCCTCAGCCAGCAGTTCACTTTTCACAGCCTTCAGACAGAAATCATTTTCAATGTATATCCAAAAGCATCAGCTTATACCACTCCTCAGACGGCACGCTATTTTAAACTAGGATTTAACTAATTTTATTTAGGCATTAACTCATTACATCAACAAATCTGACCCATGACAGTAATTGCTCTCTAACAGCTACTGTCTGGTCACTCCGAGCTCTGCATCTCCTCAGCAGCAGCAGCATGGGAGAGGCTCTGGTCCTGATGGACATCAGAACCAAACCTTCCTTTCCTGCCAAGAGGCAGCTTTTGTCCACATCTGCCAGTGAGAAGCTAGGCCAGGAGCTACGGAGCAGAGCATAACATTAGAAGCAACCAGACTTCCTGGAACAATTTTCAAAGAAGAGGTTGCAAAGCCTGTGTTTTGAGTAAACAGATAAACAGCTTCTGCACAAGCTGCTGGTCAAGAGCATTAACTCCATGTTACCTGCAGCGAACACTCCCATTTTCCATCTACAACCTGCCTCTGAACTTCACCTCAGTGATGGAAACAGCCACTTCTTCCACCTTCCTCAACCTTTGGGGAGATCACTTGCTTTTCCCATTCCCTCTGAGACCTCAGGAATCCCAAATCCTGACAGCAGGAAACAGGGCAGATTCGTCCCAAAAGCTCATGTCCAAACAAGCACCCGGTTTGCCAGTCTGCTTGCTGTTGCGATGGCACATCTAAAGGTCTTGTACAGCCTCTGTGGGAAGCCAAGCAGGGTGTAGCAAAGCATCCATGCTCTTAATTATGTTTCTGATGACATGGAGGCATGGAGCAGCACTAACTTCAAACAGCACTGAGGATGCTTGGGGGCCATGGAGGTGGGAAGGAAATATCTGGCTCAGGAGCTCAACAGCTTGCTGCAGAGAGCTGTGATGGGGAAAGACGAGCGAGATCTCCATGCCATGGTTTGACAGTACACTGAGTCCAGTTTGTAACCTGAATAAAAATGCTGCAGCCACATGGGGCAAAATGCAGGACAGGTATAAGCTCTGCCGGTTCAAATTTGTTCAAAACATTTCAACATGTCAACTTTGTACCAGCAGGCTTTATGCCAGATCAAATATCACCTGCCGGCACCGCTCTGACTTTATGCTGGATCAAGTATTCTCCATCCTCCTGACACCTGCGTAAAGTTGAAATAAAACAGCAAAGGCGGTATGGATTCTGCATCTTGTGCCCATGGGAAGGCAACCGCATTCCCAGCCGTGACCTACCTCAATTTACTACCTTAGGATGCACAGCTCTGGTACTCTGCAACCACAACCTGAAGATGTAATTACACCAACGCTTTTCCAGGAAAAAATAGAGTTTGAGAAGTTCCCAGTTTCCTGCGTGACCCAGGTCTCCTCTTCCCATCCCTACACCTGGATTTACCTCCTGTTTGCTTGTGCTGATGCAACTGGTTGTAGGACTATGCAGTAAACTGGGTCAGGGAAACTTCTTTTGGATAGCAGTCGGGCTGTTGTTTTTTTAAAAATTTTGGATCATTTCATGTCTCCACAAAGAGCTGCCTCAGCACAACTGAGGGGGCAATGAACTATGTGGTACAGCGCCAAGAACAAGTGGCCAAAGGTGGGGGCAAAACTTCCAGATTGCCTCTGCTGCTGGGGAAAACATTCAGGCAACTGCACCCGGAGTAGGTTAGCTGCCAACCTCCTGAGCAAGCTATCAGCATAGCATTTGTATTTGAATTGAGAGAAAAATCCCCAAGGAGCATGTCTAGGCAGGTGGCTAGTCTGGAGTTGGTCAGAGGTGGGATGGAAGGAGGGCATTCTTCAGGAAAGCTGGGTAAACAGTTCCCCAGGCTGCTGCACACTACAAGGTTTTTAGGTTGTTTCCAAATCTTTTCCCTATCTATCTGTACCTTTGCCTGGTGCTTTAATAAATAAATCTTCCCTTTGCTTTGCGATGAAACCTGTCTAGGGTCACGGGACCAGACTCTGCGCAACGGAAAAGCTCATCTAGCAATTAGCTAGACTGCTCCTGCCCCCCTCAGCACCAGCGAACAAATCCAGGTCCTTGGGCTCCAGCTATGTAAACTAATGGGAAGGCACTTTTAATTACAGCGAGGGACTGCATCCTCCATAGTTTGCAGTCATTGAGCCGGGCCCACAGTGGGGAATTTTCTCTGTTGTAGCTTGTGGAAAATCGATGGGAGCCACAAGCATGGGCCAGGCTGCAGGAATCCTGGACTCCTGAATCAATTCTGAATCTTGCTGAGGGTGGTAAACACACATGGCTGCTGCCAGCCAAGCCTGCCTAACAACGCCTTTGGTGCTGTCTGCTGCTGCGTTTTTATTTGCTTGCCTATTTCAAGGGAAAAAGGGGTGAAAGAGGAAGGGGGAGGTGAGGGTGGTAGCAGGATTACCACATATAGTCATTATAATCATTAATCACAGCACACTAAATGAATCATTAGGCATCACAACAGATCCACACATGCTTTACTTCTTAAAGCTTCTTGACTTGAATCTCTGCTTTCTGTACAAATGCCCAGTGATTGTTTCAAGCAACCAAGCACATTTCCAATGTTACTGCCGCAACTCCTTCCAAAAACATTACTAAACAGATGAAGCTCTGCTGAAGGAACAGATCTGTTTATAGAACATACTTTTCTTTCACTAGACCAAATATATTCAGTCCTCTCAAATAAATATGTACATTAAAAACTTCGTAACTGGCCAAATCAGAAAAAAGAAAGAAATAGCAAATGGGAAATTATGTAACAAAGAGCAACTTCAATAAGAACGTGCATTTTAAAAATACTTTACACATGCTTTTTTGAGGCTAAATCTGAGAGCAATTTTTTAAAAAATTCAAATATCTAAGATTGAATAAACGGTTCTATTAGAGACAGAGAGGAATAAAAATGTGAAGGGATTGTTTACTAAAAAATAAATAAGGCTTCAACCTATAGTATTACAACCTAAATGTTGTTTTAGCCTGGTATGTAAGCATCTGAAAGTGAATCTAACTAGGCAAATAATGCAATACTGACTTGTTCAGTTTTATTAGCCAAGCTAAAACAAAAAGAAAAACCAAGAAAAATAATGCAAATCATATTTTTTTCAAATTCTGTTGTTCTTATTACTCAAGGAGCTATTTCCACAGTCATATGCTCGCAACAGTACCTGGCAGTAGTTTCAATCAGTTATCCGAGTATTACAAAATGGCTTTAAAACAGCAGACAAAACCACTCCATTCAACCCTCCTAAACTGATCCCCTTCTGGCTTCCATTCCGAACTAACCCCTCTGGAACAGCCCTCCCCGTATCACAAGGCTGCTGGGATCATGCCAACTGAATCAAAACCCCAGGAAATCACAACAGGATTAAAAAAATCCTGAGGACAGAAGCCAACCAGCAGTTTTTGCATGGACATTAATGAAAGCAGGATTGGGCCATAAATGCAACACTATAATCTCCCAACCTTTACTCAGGTGTAGAGGTCTGGACTGTGGCTTCATGTGTGTTTGCACAGCACTTAGCAGGCTGAAAGAAGTAAGTAATGATAATTATGCAAGTTAACAGTTGGCTTCATTGATTCAGCTCCATAAAAGTTGCAGGAGCAGACTCAAGATCATGTATCATATTTTTTCTAATCCTTCAATTTATTCTGATTGAATAGAGAGGACGTGTGCAACATTCATCAGCGGAGCCCTGAGCGCACAGGTAAGCCAGCAATAATCACCACAGGTCCAGATAATACCGTCTTATCTATCAGCTGTCGCCACAGTTTATATGAGCCGCTTATCTCAAAGAGCTATTAGCGCTGAACTTTAGTTCAGCCTTTTGTTTGATCTTGTTTTCTTCTGCATTCATTTGAAGCTCCCCATATCATGCTTTTAATTTTGCATCAAAATGCACCAGGGCCTTTAATTTTATCCCTGCTACTGATGCAATATGGTCTTAGCAACAATGAGAACAGTGAGCAAGTCATGAAAATAATAAACCATGCTAGGTCTGGAGGCTATGAAATCAGTTCAAACATACTGCAGGGAGCTGTACTGCCTGCACTGAGACACATGGCTTTCCATGGGCACCAGCCCATTTATGAGTCATGAAACATAATGGAGTATTGTTGAAAGCTTTGGGACCATGAGAAATTATCTACTGCCCGGCATGGGGAATGGTATAAACTGGCAAGGAACTGGAGTTACATTCTTTTACAGAAATGAAATCAGACAGCCTTGGCCTGCTTTCCAGTATACAAAACCACAAATCATGAAGACAACTCCTTAATTAGGACTAATTTTAAAAAAAAAAAAAATAAAATAAAAAAAAAAAAAGAGTTGCCACTGCACTAACCAGCCAGGGAAGCCAATATTTTCTCTGTCCCTAGCAGAGTTATAATAAGGCAAAGACCACGAGGAAGATGGAAAGGAGGAGGGGTAAATGACACTAGTGTCTCAGCATGAGCTATGAAAGCAAATACACCTTTCTCTCTCCTGCACCAGCTAACATTCCCTCACATGGGCAAGCAGAACAAAAGCTATTTGCCTAATATTATGGAGTGATAGCGACACGATGCCATAGGTGTGCACATCGCTACGGAGAGGAGAGCTGCCGGTGTGGGAGGCAGCACGTTCTGCAGGAGAGAGTACAGGGCTGGATGTCATTTCTAAGCCAAACTCCACCCTCCTCCTAGTCCCTGTGCCTTCAGAGTAAAAATGTTAAATGGCCCTCTGACTGAGAAAGTAAAAATCCTATTTTTAAATAAATGGTGAAGTTCTTAGGAAATTGCCTGACTGCAGGAATACAGAGCTTAGTGGATAAATACCTGATGGGTAGAGAAAAGAAGACAAAGTCAGAATCTTCCCAGTGGTATTCAGTGAAAGCACAAGGGGCGATGGGCACACTGGAATAGAGAAATCTCCATTTAAACACAAGAAAATGTTGCTTTACTGTGAGAGTGGTTTGAACAATGGAACAGGTTGCCCTGAGAGGCTGTGGAGTCTCCATCCTTGGAGACATTCAGCATGGCCCTGAGGAGCCTGCTTTAGCCATCCTTGCCTGCAGGCACAGAACTGGACTCGGTGGACCGGACTTCAGAGGTCCCAGCCAACCTCAACAACATCGAGATACTCCTTCCATTCAGTGTCCCCAGGAAAGCAGGCTAGAATGGAAATGCAGCACTAAGTGGGGTGGCCCACTGCATCAGTACAACTTGCTCAAGTCAGCTGTCTCCATGAAAACATGTAGGGATAAAGCCAGACTATAACAGCCATCTAAACCAGAGGTTCTGCACAGACTAAATGCCTTCCCAACCAAAAGAAATGCAGAAATCCAGGGCAGCTTAAGAGTTAACAGTGTGAATGTTCACTCGAATATTTATATAGATTTGCTCTTTGCATGCTCACACATCTTTTGTGTTAGCTTGCCACAAGCTTTGGAAAAATCAGATTTTACTGGCAGAAGTGCTCATGGAAAGCACATTTGCTTTTGCTTTGGAAATGCTTACAAACTCATCCAGTCAAGGAGACAATGACAATATTATGTGTATTCTCCAACAAATTTCAGTTATATGATATAATCTGGATATTGCATTTTTATTATGTATTCAGCGAGCTCAAAGGTGGGTAAAATCCCAAAGATTAACAACTTTTAACAAATCAGTTGCTAACCTGAAATTAAAATGCTAGAGGAAATATGGTCTGTATACTAGTGACGAATGAGCAGAAAAGGACAAAACTGAATGGATATTCAACTAGGAATCATTCAGTCTACAAATGCAACCTCATTTTCCATTGTGTAGCAGTTGCACCGTGTTACAAACAGCCCATAACAAATCAGGAGCTCACTTCCTTCCCTCTGCCATGGATTACCTGAGGTGGGACCAGGAATGGATGGTCTCTGTTCCCTTCCCCAAGGAAATCTCAAATTGATCAAAGCATAAATGCTGCCTGAAGCATGTGATTACTTTTGACATTGATGACATTTTTCCCCCAGTTCAAGAAGGTATCAGTGACCCTTAGAGACTACAGTTTGGCTCCAGATTTACCAATCCCAATGAGCTCTATAGGCACAGCACATCTACTAGGCTTCAAAAGAGAGTGTGTGGTTTGCAAAGGGAGTGGGTAAGTGCAGCTCTGGAAGCTGAGAACAGACATCATTTCTGGAAGTGGCATGCCTTAATGTGACAAAATATAAGTGGATGCATCTCACTTCTGGCACCCAGGTTTAACAAGTGGGGTTTGAGCTTGTTTCAGCTGAACTACAATTTCAGCAGAATGCTGATCTTCTGGAAGATCATGACATTCTCTACCTTCCTCTAAAAGCGAGAAGGAAACAGCTGCCAGCAGACCACTTCATTGGGATTCAAGAGACATGGACCCAGTTCCTAGCTCAGCCCCCACCTGTCGGTGAGTCCCTGAACGAGTTGTTTCAGCCAGCCTGGGTTTTGGTTCACCCTGTAAAGCAGAGGCTGCAAGCTCTGTGCCGGAAAGTATTGGGACCATATGACTAAAATAGAGAGTAAGGCATTCAGAGGTCATGGTCCCAGGCAAGTGGGCAGGAGGGGAGATATGATCTAGTGCAACACCTGAAAAGAGTCTAAAAAAAGATGGAAAGGAAACCCCTATGAAAGGCTTCAGCTTAAAGCTGAGGCGTTGGCATTTCTTCTGAATCAACAAAAAATACCTCTCTGGGAGGGCACATACAATCTTTAGGGAAGGGACTGCACGTTCTCCATACTTGCCTATTACTTGAAGCAGTATGGCTTCGCTCCTAGCTGTAAAGAACCTCTGAAGATGCATTTCCATTACAATTCAAAGAACTAGCATTGCTCTTTCAGACATCCCCAGGGTGGTGTTATCAATACCTGATCTATTTAGCACAGAAGTACGGTTGGCAGCAGCGGGAGTTTCAGCTCAGGCTCAGTATGCTTACCTGGGACTTTGTGAATATATTTGGCAACCAAGCATCTGCCAGCGCCATTACACCGCTATTGGTACAGCTACACGAGGTGGAGCAATCACACCTTCGGCTGGATGGCAGACATAGGCAGTGACACAGAATAAATGCTGGAGACTCAGCAATCAGGCAACTATGAAAGACAAAAAAGGAGAGTGTGAGTTTGGGGAGGCCTTAGGCAAACTCTTTGGACAGGTTAATGTCTGAGTTTCACTCCAAGAGTGAGCTATCTTTCCTTTTATTGGAAACCATCACTACATAAAATTTTATATTCTCCTCATACACATACCCAATGAGAACTGAGAACTCTTGCACATTACTGTTGTTCCTGGATAACCAAAATGTCACCTTCATACCTACTTGTGGGTTGCAGTTCCACCTCATACTCTCTAAAAGTGCAGCTGGTCCATTAAAATAATTAAAACCCTCAATGTTTGTGACAATCACATCTACCTTAATGTCTTCCAGGTTCTTGGCTGGGATGACGCATCCCAATAACGCAGCAAGAGAAAATGCCGTCTTTCATACAAACTAGACTTTTGTTTTCCACAAAGCTTTTCCAGGTCCTGGACACATGGTCATAGTAAATTCAACCTCTCTGACTTCACCTCTCCGATCCAGCAATAACTGGGAGGCTAGATTGAACCAGAGTTTAAAACCACGTCACCACCAACCATCTTTGGAGAAAGACTGAGAGAAGATCCAGAAAGGATTTGATCTCTAACCTACCAAGTAGGGTTACGGAAATAAAATCTGAAGTCCTAGAACTCTGTGAATTTGAATAAGTGGTGAGCTTTGGCCAAGGAAAGCAACAAAGGTGAAAGCAAGACTTCAAAACAAATATTTTCCTGCATTCCTAAAAGGCCTTTAGTTTAAAAAAAGCGTTTATAATAAAACCTAAAACAAGTTTTTAAAACTTCAGAAGCCAAGGGTACAAACAAGTTCCAAGACAGTCAGAAGAGCTGTATCATTGCAGAAATTGTGGGGAGAGGAAAAGAGAAAAAAAAAAAACCACACAAACACAAAAACACACCACACCACACATTAACTTAATGACATTGGTCAAAAAGTAAAGTATGAAATCAGAATGGGGTTTGTTTGTTTATTTGTTTTTAAAGGGTACACACATTCTAAAGCAGTCTTTGGGGTTTTGAGGGGGGAGAGGTCCTCTCTTTTTAATGTCTGCCTTCTTTTCCTCTAAGTATTTTGTGCCACTGATTATTCTGGAACAAAATCTCACCTCACTGAATTATAGCACTTTTATAAGTTATGCAACATAGGAAGTAATAGCTCAGTAATTGTCAATATTCAGCCCATCATGTGGGAAACGAAAGAAAATTATAAAAGTGAGAGGCAATTTATGAAAAGAATGTCCGTTGCATCAGCCAGTCCATCTGTGAAGTTTTGTTCATTATGTAGATTATACCACTGACATATGGAAGAGACATTTCACTGTTGCAGTCTAGATGAAACAAGTTAGAAGTGTTTTATTTTTCGACTAGAAAATCATATGGAGAGCCTCAAAAGTTTACAGGGACTGCTAATATGTTTTGCTTTTGTCCTTTTGTATACCCTTCTTTCCACCCCCATCAATATGTGGACTAATTAGAGTGATAAAACAGCTCATGTAAGATGTGACTCACTCAGTCCTTAAGAGAACAATACAGTATTACCCTCAGACAGGGAAACAGCCCAGCTCACAACAGGCAATAACTTCAGGCCTGGGGATCATTCCCACGGATTCTTAGATATCGAGCTTAATTGCAAGGTCAGGTGAGGTAAGTCTAATTTTAGACTGATTTCCTACCCACACATCCAGGTCCAAGCCTTTGTACTTGGAAACTGCAAATAAAAATGGTTAGCTTTGTGTTTTGCATTTGCATGTGTGGCATTGGAAAGAAAACAACCCCTGGTGTTTTTGAGAAATTTCTGGCCCTGGGTGCGGCTACCCAGTGCCTTCTGCATGGAATTTGCCCAGAGATACCAACCAGACAAGATGCAACTCATTCAGTTTTTAGACAGGGAACACAAACTCTAAGCACACTGCATATGATTAAGATACAGCAACTTGGCCTTGTTCAAATGAAGATCAAAACAGGCTAACAAGTTAATGAGTGATAAAACCCAACTGCAAACGTTAGCAGCAATACTAATAAGGTCTCGAGTCCGCATAGCCAAGCCATGCCCTCGTCATGTCACGTTAGGATGACTGTTCCAGTGCATTAAGCCATCTCCCACTACAAGACCATGCTGGATCAACCCAGCGCTGAGTCGTGTGATCACTCCCCATGACGGCTGAGGAAGGGAGTGTACAAGTACCTCAGACCTTGACATATTCCTTTTGTGTGCATCCAGCTTCCCACCTTTTGGCTGCCACTCCAGCACTAGTATTGCAGCCCACTCATTTGTATATGATGTACCAAGTGCACCTACTGATTGCTTTTCTTGATGATAAATCCATAAAGTCTCTCCCTGTGTATGATTGCAAAAGAACAGGCATGCAATTATACTGGGGAATAGAAGATGGGGGGGGGGAGTAGTTTACATAAGCTTAATATACTACAAAGCAAATCATGCTAAATTACAGACAGTATTCCAAAGCCTCTCATTCCCTTTGCTATAGCCATCAGATGACAGCTCACTGCCATTCCCCTCCATTCCCATCCCAGCTGTTGAATCACCCACTTGTTGTCCTTATGTTCTGTGACACACAGAGCAGATGCCAATGGCCCCACATCATAAAAGACTTCAACCTATGCAGGGCCTGAGCCTTCCCTGCTCAGCTGTCACAGCCATAGTTTGCTGCGAGACAAGCTATAGATTTCTTTTCAGAAATGCCATATTCTGCCCAGTTTCTGAAAGAGCATTCATCACCCTCTCAGGAAGAGGCAACTGGGTTAAGACAACAAACCCAACTTCTCTGCACATGTGTTTACCTAACTAATGAGAAATGAGGAATGTCTGACTGTATGCAAAGTCAAATTCCTCCAGAGATCAAGTATGCTTAGATCTGGCCATGAGAGTAACTAATAATATGCAAGTGTTATGGAACTATTTACAGGCTTAACCCAACTGCAATGAAGTCAATGGTTTAACTCTCCCTTCCTTCAAAGGGAAAGGGATCTGGGCCCCAGCACATACTTGCAGCACAGCTCCCTGCTAGGCTGGCTCATCTCCCCGTGATGAGTTTAGTAGCTGTAGCCGGTATGGGATAAATCCCCAAATTATACCCACTTCCCGCTACGGCAAATTCTGATGATTCTGCGCATTCCCCCTCTCTAAATGCCTTTATCTGAAATAGAGGTGCTAAATTATATAACGAGATACGCATAGACACTTCAGGATTAACAGAAGAACTGAAAATCGTGAGTCCTTTCTGGGCCAACAAACGGAGGTTCTGTCTATTATTGTTAATTAAGCAGAAGTCACACTGAAGCATCCTGTGAGCTGCTGCTCTCTCTAGACGTTGCTGTAAAGAACAGCGAGCAAGAAATAGCACTGCAGCACTGTCCTCTGAGAAGACGCAATTAAGATGCCTTTGCACCTCTACTGCATGCTTACCAGCCTGAGCTCTTTCTACAGAAGAATGAATTTAATTCGGCAGTCGGAGCGCAGGAATGGCATCCAGAGCTCCTGAGCCTTGCCAGCCATTTGTCCCATTTGTTCCAGCATCCTGCACGAGCCACTTAATCCATTTTTTTTTTTTTTAAGCTGGTTACCTGAAATAGGGCCTGATCCAATCCCCAAAAAGGCAAATGGGAAATTTCCAGTCCACTTCAATGGTACCCATGGGCTCATAGGCCTCTACGACTATATTTAGACACTTAAATATAGAAGTCCGGGCTTCAGAGATTACCGAGTGCCCACAGCTGCCACTGATCTCGGAGAGGGGAAAAGAAGAACAAATCTTTGGCTCAAAAAGCTGCTCAGTGGCAGCCTACTGCAGGCTAGGAAGGTATAGTCAAGGAAAGCATCATTATATTCTGGCTGTGTTACAGATTTCCCCTTACACAGCTGCTATGACCCACATCAGACCCAAGCTAGAGGACTACTTGCACTTCTGCAATGACACGGTACAGCTATTTCTCTGTTCCTTCCCACAGACTCAGGTACTAAAGATTGCAAGTCATTGCAAAAACACTGTTTAAATTCTCCAGTACATGGCCACACTGTCATTGTGAAGGTTTAGAAAACTTCACATGGACAAACCAAGCAAATTCTCAGAGACGTGAAAGAAACCCCCTTCTCCAAAGACGGTCCAGCCCAGTTCTGTCCAGTTAGACCAGTATTCTGCACAATATCCCCGTTTTGACAAAGCTGCACAAATCCATTGAACTGATGATATTCCACAGTAGCCAAAGCACATCCCCAGCACCAGGACCTTAGGTAGGCAGTTCAGGGGGAAAGTGATGGGCACGTGGCTGGAATCATTCCACTGTCAGGACAACCAGCACAGCAGAAGAGAAATAGGCAGAAGCAAGGAAGGAGACAGGGCTCGAACTTGATTGATTTGTCCAATTCTTTAAGGCAGAAATAATGCGACTTTTTTATGACATTGGGAATGTCACTAAATGGTTTAAGTAACAGAAATGTAAGTTACCTTAGCTTCCATATGGGTTGCCTTTGCTTCATTTTGGGAACTTAGCAGAGGTAGAATTCATCCACTGTTTGTGCTTTGGATGGGCCCTAAACATTAAAAAAAAAAAAAAAAAAAAAAAAAATCAGAAAAACCCCTTGCATTGCCTCTTACCTTATTCCTATGAAGTTTTCATTTGGATTCATCAGTCTTCAAGTCCACACTCAGGTTTCTTCCTCATTTCTGAACCTACTCCCCAACTTCAGCAGGAACCCTGAATGTCTGGTAGGCTTCAAGAGCTGCTCGTCAGACAGTTTACCATGGATCTCTCCTTGAATCCTCACGCTTACGTTTTCACTCACACATTTTCAACAGTGGAATTGTAATTATGGCAGGTAAAAATCATCAGTAAGATATGTAACACAGAGCATACAATCCCAAAACTTGACACAGAAGCAGATGCACAAGTAATGCTGGAATAGGTCTACAAATCCAGGTTACAATTTACTCCTGTGTGTAAGCTCCTTTACTTGCACACCTCAAGTGCAGTCAAAAGACACTCCAGCTTCAGACCACTACAAACACCAAGAGAGAGCACGTGTCAGCTGAAATCTATCTCAAATAGGAATAGGCTGCATTTTGCAATTAATACATGAAATACAAATACAGTGTAGTTGTAACAATGATGTCAATTTGTAAAACTATATTTGTCCCGTGTACAGTGCAATTCTATAGACACTTCTGACTATGCATCTAGTTACGTCTCTCTTCAGGAGGACACTGGACACAGAAAATTCTGTTTCCAGCCGTGTAACAACACATTTTACTTCTTCCATTTTAGGGAAAAGGGGAAGATGACGAAAACCTTATTAGAAACAAAATAGTAAACACATTCCTTCCTGAAAGGGAATTTAGGAGTTGATAGACCTGGAAAACTGAAATGTAGGTGCTTTTTCTGAACTGTCTCTTTTCTATCCTGTGTCATTTCCACGGCCATTGCATCCACATCAGCTAAATCACCGCAGTCCCTGGGATACGGCAGGACTTCTGGAGAAAGCTCCAAGGGGCTGAGAAACCCAGAGCAGCCTCTGCCTGTGTCTAATGGAAACTGGCAGAGCATGACAGTAGGTATCTTTGAGCAACCACATTAAAAAGGCAGGAGGCAAACTGCCTCCTGACTGAGTTCACAGCACAGCCAAGCCATCCCATGTTCTGCTAGTAGGGGCAAAGCCTGCAGATCTGCTCCCTGGCTCGAGAGAAAAGGATGCTGCCACAGGGAAGGGAGGGCAGCGAGACAGATCAAACCACGTGCCTATCTGGAACGTGACTGCTGGGTAGTGGTGGATAGACTTCAGCAATTTCACCTTGTCTGATGTAACCCTGCCTCACGGCAGTGATGAAAGGAATGGCCTTGTGATAGGACTGGCTTTGATGGGCAGATTAGATTTCATGCCAACACAGTTCTGCTGGGGCAGGGGAAAAAAAAGTAATCGTGAACGAAATAGTGTTTGATGTTCCCTATTCGCTGTACAACAGCTCCAATTGTCAGATGATCTGTCCTTACCTGGGATGTTAGGCCAAGGTGAGCACCTGATTTTTTTCATTTACAAACAATAACCACTTATCACACATGTCAATATCCTCTAGCTCTTCTTGCGCATTTCTCCTTCCCCCCAAAAGCCAGGCTAGGGAGAGACATACATAAACAAAATTCTGAGAAAAAACCCAAGCAGCTCTCAAGGGCAGAGTGAAAGTCTGGACTTGTAAAAATACTTGGGCAATGGTCCAAGCAAAAGGCCCGATTTTTAGAACAACTAAACAAAGGAGAGCAGGATCTTGTCCCACATCAGTCTTTAGAGGACAGTGAAAATATGCAGAACTGTGGTCCCAAAGCATTCTGCATCAGAGGGTGTGAAAAATGGCCTCCTCCAAGAAACTTGGGAGTGCTGCCCAAGAACGCACTGCCAACTCAAAGGCGATGGAAGGAGAAAGGTAACCCAGATACAAACCAGTGAATGTCAGCTTATTTTTAAACCTGCTCTACAATAACTGAAAGCTGAAATGCACCAAGCAGGAATGGGTGGCGCTGGGGCTTATGTCACTTGGCTGTGATTGCCTCAGTGAGTTGTTTCTTTCCCTCATACAAGCTAGAAGATACTTGCTGAGCAAAAAGTTTGAAATCGAGTCAGCCATAGTCAGTACAACCCACCAAATCCAACCTAAATTCAACCACTTGCTAGTGAAGGGATAAAGGCACATTGTTTCACCACACCAAAACCCCACTGGCCATGACTGACAGGTGTTCTGAACCCGGAGCTACACAGCAGAGAGAAGGATCATACACAGCCAGGTCTGTTAAATTCTCATTTGCTGGTAACCCGTGTGCTCAAAATACTGAGCCATTCACTTCCTTGGGAGTTTATTTTTCCCTTGGGAGAATTGTCTGTTTCTGTGAATCCTATTCATTTTCCATTCAAGTTCCAGATTGTGCAACTTCCCCGATACACCTCCTTTTACAAACTAGAAAGGACCAAAATTACTAGCAAAAGCACAGACATTGGTTTCCTCATCTGCCCTTTGTGATCTCTTCAGTTGTTGCTCTGTTGAGCTCTTATGCTTGATTTAACTGACGCTCTTTCCTAATTGTTTTTATTATTTTATCCAAACCAAGATGGACCTGTAAAACATTCACAGGCAGATGACAGGACCATTAGTGCTGCAGAGCCAGCTGCAGCCAGGCACTAGAGAATACTAGACAATGTCTGAACTGAAACACCACCTTGAGTCTTTCTTCTTCACCTCCCCTCCAATCCCTCTGGCACTACTACTGGGTGTAAAGGTCTCAGGGGCCATTCCAAATGGCACATCAATGCAAAGACTCAGTCTAAAAGAATTTGGTGTTCTTGAAGCATGGGCAATGCTGACCTCTCCTGCATCATGAGCTCTCAGGATCCTGGCCAGTCTCAAAGTTTTTTCCTACCCACCCACCTTCCACATCAGACAGTTTTCTCCACCACAACGAGTATGTAGAGTGAGGCTGTCCCTTGCAGTGGGTCTAACACAAGTTGGAAAAGACCTTGGGTGAGGGTCCTTAGAATGTCCTCTTCCCCTACTCTAGAGCTACATACAGCCTACCAACACATTGCCTTTCCTGGCAAAGCCAGGGCTGGAGGGTCATAAAAGGCACAGAATATCAATTGGGAGTCAAGAACCTCTTCAGGGAAGCGGGTTTTGTGAGCAGAGGGTCTCCAGGAGGCAAGCGGAAAGTTACTGGGAGCCTTTTCTGTCCCAGCATTATGCCACAGTGCAGCACTGCAACGTCCCAAGAAGATTCAGATCTGACTCTGCTCTGGTGCCACTGATGTCAGAACTGGGCTGGCATGTACAAATAAATATGAAGTATTTTGTTGCTATGTCACAACGGCAGCAGCCTTTTCCATATTTATGCCTGCAAAATGTTGCTCCGCAGGATCAGAGAGGACTTCTGTGCAATGCACGTACCAGTGACAAGCCTTCTTTAATTACACTTAGAAATATATTTTTAGGAATAAGACCAAGAAGTCAACGCAGCTTCCTCCGTGTTAAAAAACTAAAATAAAAATGTAAAAATGTCTGATGGGCTGGGAGTGAAGAAAAATGAAAGTGTTGATCAGCTCAACAGCTGCAAAAATGGCTACTGGTACAAATAAAATTTTAAAAAACTTGTTAATATTTTAAAGACTGTGTGGCTGGAAAAAAAAGCAAATTTTTTTGTTACTGTTAGGGATTTACAGCTGCTGGAGGATCAGGTTTCCATAAAAACCTATCTACAGTTTAATGCCACTAAAAGCCTGGAAAATTAACTTCTTACACATTTATAGATACTTACTCACTGGAAACCCAACAAACATATAAAGGAGTTGTGACAGATACGGGGGGGATTTTATTAATTTCAACATCAAGAGGGATGTGAGGCGAGCCGAGGGGAACAACTTGTTTTCTTTTTAAAAACAAAACCACTCTTGTCCTTGACCCCAGGTAGCCTTCTGTTCCTACCACCTACCAACAGAGAAGCACAGGATACAAGATAAAGTGTAGGAGACCCGAGAAACTGGGTTATTGCAGTTGTTTCAGCTCTGACTGCCCTCATAACATCAGCCAGTATGTCAGGGTGCTTAAATATGTCTCCTCATTCTGAATGTCCAACCTAATGGACAAAGCAGGCCTGATTTTCCCAGATGGCCACCTTTCTTTTCCAGCTAAAGCCAAGGGAAGGTGGAGATGCTCTCAAATCTCAGCTCAAGTACTTCAGGTCACGCATATAAGAGGGGAGGTCGACGAAATCAGAGGCCACTTCTGAAAAGGACTGCTGTTTCTCTGCAGGTCCACACAGCAGCATCTAAGATTTCCAGAGCATTTGTTTTTAGACTTCTAAGTCACCTTAAGCAAAGCTAAATGTCAGTTTTAATAGATTACAAAACTTTTCAATTCCAGTGCCAGCAGTCAGAAAAACTGTGAAGCAAAACTGCTATTGCCAGCACAACTCATCCCTCATTTCTTCAGATCACTGCAGCAAAGTTTTAACTTTACTATTAAGTACAGTTTTGGCTGCTCTCTGTAGAAACGATAAACAGCTGGTCCATTTGTCTCAAAGTCAATAATAGTAAAAACAATATCATAAACACAGCCTAGTGATGTTGAACACCCACTTTCTTCACTTTTTAAAGAAATCAGAGAGAATTACTACAGACAAATAACACATTAGCAGTCAAGTGCAGGTTGAGGTATTTGAGAGAGATCTACTACTTTTCCTGGTTGGCATTTTAGTCCAGTCAGAGAATCCAAGCAAAAGAGCCATCAGAAAAATAACACGGTGTGGGGTTTTTTCTGTGCTGTTTCTGCATGATTTATATTGATGATGATCATACTAAAACAAGAAACAAGGCAGATTGACTTTCAGACACCGCAATTGTTGTAGCACTGGCATTTATAAAAATTACTTTTCTTTGCTTTTGAACTGAGCAAATTCACTCTGGGCTCCACATTCCAAAAATGAATGAAAAAAGATGGAAGACTGATGCCAACTTCACATGGATCATTTCCAGCTTCAAGCCTCCATTTAACATTGCTTTGTCTTTGATCCTCACATAAGTTCAAAAGTACATGTTTACATCAAGGTCATTACAGCCGACTCAATAATTCAGCAAGACAAAATGTTTGGAAGAAAATAAGTGGATAAAGTAACTATTGAGGGGTTTGTTATCAGTTTAGGTCATGCCATAAAACAGAAAATGACCTTAAATATTGAAGGAGAAGACATGCATGAGAGAGAATCCATAGGCAGCCAAAAGCGCTGGGATTCTGGGTAACAATTTACAGCAGCAAATACTCTTGAACTGTTCAACTTCTGCATGGTTGCAGAGCAGGAGAGAGTCTAACTGCAGCAGGCAGACTTCAACCCTAGCTAGAACTGGTAAAACCCATGAGGCTGTTTCATCATCCCCTGCTTGATTCATCCCCACCCACCCCAGCCTCCACCATCACCCACCAATCCTTTTCTGTGTGAATTATGGAAAGTTGAAGGGTTGCCTTTTTCCATTCCCCTCACTTGGACTTTGCAGGCTCTCTCACGGGCACACATCTTGCATTTTTGCTTGAACATGAGTTAACAGGTAAAAATGACAACCGTCCTGTAACAGCTGCCTTCCCACAGGGTTATGATGCCCCATGAGCTAGAATAGACACACTTAAGTTGTCCCCCACTCCCAGTGAGGTTTAAGTGACCTGCGCGTGAAGGTGGCATTAAATCTTAACAAGGAACAGTGACTGTTTCTAACTCATATTTGGTAACAGAGCTTCTCAGCATCCCTTGCATAAAAACAACAGGGATAGCAATAGCAAGAGTCATTTAGCGTACATTGTCCTGGAGCAGGGAAACAAGCTAACCCACTCTCTGCATATCCACCGTGGGGCTGCAGGGTGTCGACAGCTTGGTATGCCACAGCCACAGCGTAAGGCTGAGCTCAGACTGCCATAGCTCCATCCTCCCTGCAGCTCAGACACCAAGGTCCTGGCAGGAAGGACCTTAGAGCCATCTTCTCTGCTTGGCATCAGCCACATGGTCTCCAAACAACTGCAAACAGATGTGTGACGGTAGCAGTCCTTTTGCCAGGTAACTTCAAACACAGGAACATCACAAACAGTAACAAAGGTCTGCATTTATCCAGTTTCAAAGTATTTGACAGCTCTGGAGGCTATAGAGTTGTAAAAGTGGTCACATTGTGGGAAACTTGCCCCTGCAGCTATGTGGAGAGAATTACTCTCATTTCAGCAAAATGCAGCGCTGGGCTTGCATCACACTGGCAATCTGTGTGGCGTGACCTGTGTGCACACATATACTTCTCTATCATGGGAAGAATAGAATACAAAACCCTTCTCTGTTTCAATTCTGATCAGATTTCCAAAAGCTGGGGGAAAGGAAAATAGAGCACAGGTTTGAGAGCTGGCAGAACAATTCAGTGATTCATCAGAAATGACACAGGTGCCACAAGAAAGGAATTTTCTCCAGTCGGAATGACTGTTTTGCCAAAAACCCAGCTACATGCTAAAAAAACCCTCTCATCCTAGGTTTAACCCAGGCTTATCAACACACTGTGGTGCAGCCTAACCTTTTCCCCATCTCTCATCCTCCAAGGCATATCCCTTCCACAGTCCCCATCTCTCCGAGGATTTTATCATTTCCCTAAAGCCAGACTTAGACCCATGCTCCGTACCTGAACCCAGTCCCAAATGTCTCAGTACATACAGTACAGCATGATGACTTGGCTTCCACTAATGCTCTGAGCCAAACCTCACTGCCTTGGATAAGATCTTTCCTCCTGCTACAGCCCCTGGACCTCTGGAGATCCACCATGTAGTTGTCACTGAAAATGGCATTTTCATGGTGAAATTACCCTTCCGACTTTGGAGCTTTCTGGAATTGATAAAAAGACTCATTGACTGCATCAAGCTCCTAATGAATTGCTGTTTGTATACCACAATATTTAAATACAACAGATAACCAACAACAACTAAAACCCCTTTATATCAACTCGTGAAAAGCCACAGAGAAAAGTTACGTTACAGCCTAATCCAGCGGGAACATTACCTTAGGTCACACTCACTTCCCATCTCATGTAGAGTCACATTTGGCCACCTGATTTACCATCAGCTCCCCTGTGCTGATACCTATCCATCTGTTTGATGGACAGGCTCCAACAATATAAGCCACCTCCACCTGGTTTTATTAAACCCACTGACCAGCACACTTCATTGGAGAGGAGTTTATCTCCTCAAGTGATTTTGCAGGTCAGACTCCTGGGGTTCACCCTTACCTCTGCATCCACACAAAGGCCAATGCTCTGATGGAGAGCAGCAATTACCAAAGCATATGAGGTGGCAGGAGGCAGAGGAGCAGATTGCAAAGAGTGTGGCCACCCTGGAAGCACCTACAGAAACTCCTGTTAGGTGGAGATTTAAAGTCAGCCAGGTCTTGTGTCATCTTTCATCAGTCTGCTTGGCTTTCCCTCTCTGTCAGTGAATGATGAATATGACCTTCTTTGTTTGAGTTCTTGCGATGAAGCACTGTTTGCATAAGGCTCCTTTTTATTTATTTTTTTCCTGCGGCTTGTTGACTTTTATAAGACATTCATAAATTTGTTCTGAGTGCCAGTGAGATGCTTAATGGTGCTAAAGGGAAGGTATTAAGGATAGTCAACTCATGTTAGAACAAGCTACTTGAAAGCAGCTATAAATATTTGTCTGGATTTCATTTTGCTAACAAACAGCTTTTCTTTTTCTCCCCCCGCCACCCCCTTAAAGAGTTGATTTCATAAACAACAGAAGAATTTTCACATTAATATGAAAGTGCATGTCTGGGTTTGTTTTTTTTAATAGAAACTTTCCTATTGGGGACATTCAAGTCCTTGTATTCTGTCTGCATGAAACCGGCTCCCTTTTCAGGAAAACCTTGGCAGCTTAAGACCTCCAGGGTGAGCTAATGTTCTTTTGCGCTTCCTCAAACTCATCTCTGCTCTTTCATTGCTCTGGCAATGAGTTTAGGCTAGACTTAGGGACTGCAGTGTCCTAGAATGAAGCCAGTAGCTACACATCCCTCTTCATTTTGCTCATAGGCACACTGGAGGTTTTTGGATTCCTTCAGGACTGTAGCCACTGGCCACGTAATTTGGAAACCACCAGCTGGTCCTATTGCTCTAAGGTCACACTGACACAGACAGACGCAGAATATTTTATCTTATTGTCTTTGGTACCAAAGTCCCTCTCATTAGGACCAATGACGGGTAATTGGGAGCAATCACTCATGCGTGGCTACCCTCCAAATCCCCATCAGCCCCAAGGCAGCAGAGACAGCCCTTTGTACAAGAACAGTCCAAAGCTACTTCTTGGAATCAGCAGGCATCAATGATGAGGACTTGTCTCTGCCTCTGGCTTTGGACAGACAGCCCTTTCCTTCCCAGAATAGTCTCCACATGCATGAAAGACCCAAAATTTTGTTGGGATGCAGTGATCTGAGAACTTCCAAATAGCTACTGCTGGGACAGATGAGCAGATAGCTCAGTGCTCAGCCAGCAGGAGAGGAAAGGCTACAAGGGGGCACCCAGAGGAGCTGGGTGGAGGAGAGGAATCCCCCCTCTTAGAACAGGAATTATGAGACCAAAAGGAGTGGGAGAACAGGATTTGGGAGGGTCTATTTGCTTCTTTGTTTTAACTGTGTGGTAAGGATGAGTTGTCAATGCATTTTTTATTTATTTTTGTTTAATTCATTTTCCTGGTGCTTTCACCAACCATAGCTCATTACAGAAGTCCAGAAAGTACCAGAAAGGAAGTCTGGAACACTGTCATCTCAGCCAACTTGCATTAAGACTCTGGGTGAGTTTTATCCCAGGAAGGACAGTCAGCTTTGGTCCAAGCTAGCAAACTGACTAACATTTTCAGCTTAACGTCACTTCTGGTGGTGTTCAAAAAACGTGTAGATGTGGTGTTTAGGGACATGGTTTAGTGGTGGACTTGGCAGTCCTGGGTTAATGGTTGGACTTGACGATCTTAAGGGTCTTTTCCAAATGATTCCACAATTCTATAAATATTCAAAACTAACATCCCATAGAGAACTTCCCCAGACAGTGGGTGCAAAACAAGGGAAAATAAACTTTCTAACACAAATCTCTAAACCATCTCCATTGTTTTTTCTGGATACTTTTGGATTTTCAGGATACGTGCACAGCTACATCCCAGTACTCTCCATTATAACACAACATTATGTCAAACAAACCCCATGCCTCCAGCACAGTAATGGCAAAGACCTGGCAGATGGTCCAGATCAGCAGAGATACAAGTAAACTACCACATAGCTAAGGCACCTGCCCGGGGGAAAAATGCAGTTACCTGCCAACATGCATCTCACTGCTTCTGTTGTTCTTCCTCCTCCCTTTTTTCAAAAATGCACGTATATCATTCAGCCAGGTTTTCCAGTCCATGCAAATGCTAATTGCCATGGTTTGAAACATTCTGTACCTCACTAGAATTAAATGGCAAACCAGCAGTTCTGATGATATCATGGTGAATGATTTATCCAGCGATATGCTACATTCCTACAGTACGGTTAAGCAATAAGGCACGCTGGGGAGAACATTTGAATGATTAGTTTGCCTCTAGTATGTGCTACAGTCAAAGGTTAATGCCTTTGAGCACCCAAGAAGTTCAATTAATGCTCTGAAATGGACTAGCTAGGAGGCCTGATGGCTATTATTAAAATGGAACATTAACACAAGGAACACAATTTCATGCCTTTGCAAGGCTTTGTAAACATGGGTAGAGTACTTTGCACATCCAAAGCACTGTGGCCATGTTTCTAAATTAGAAAGCACCTGAAGAACTATTTGTTGAGAGTTGGGCCTCAGCTGCATTATGGACTCACACTTCCACCATGACCACAGTGTTTGGGTCAAAAGACTTAGAAGAAGCTGTGGTTTCTGGTGCTATCGGGATGGAGGCAATGTGCAATCTTATACTACCTCCTCTATTTCTCCAGCCTCGCTCCCACCAAAATGCTCACAAGCCTGAAACAGAGTTAAGTAGTAACTCCTTTGAAGCAACATGCCAACTTCAGCGTTACTAATGACTACAGGGAAAGACCCGTCCCATCCACCACAGATTTTGCCACATGGACTCATTGCTCTGCTGCATCTTTGTGACACTGTTTGCAAGGGGAAGAAGTGTACGCTGGCAAGAACCAAGAACTAGTTCAGCAGATTATTTATTAAAACGCTCTGCAGAAAGGCTCTCCTATAAATCCATCAATACTTCCAGCTGATGTCACCAACAGTCATATTCCTCTCCCGCATCAGAGCAGCACGGAGAGCCGCTAGCTCGTTCAGGGGCCAGAAGGTCTTAAGAGATGGCACTAGCAAGAGTGGAGCTAGGAATAAACCTCCAAGGACGATGACTTGCACAGGAACCACCCACTCTCTCAGTGCCCTTGAAGTCATACACACATGTTGCTCTAATTGCCCAGTCCTAGCTTCTTTCTCTGCTGCAGACCAATGCAAGGCCCTTTCTCTACAGGCTATCCATTCATTTTTAGTTTATTTAAAGACCTTAACCTACAACACTTTCTCAGCCAGGACCAAGCCAGCTGTGATGCAACAAGGCATGAGTGTGCTACAGTACAGCCAGCTCAGGTTTGCTCTTCTGAGGCTGCCCATCCCAGCTATAAAACTCCCTGCCAAGACAAATTGGATTAAACTCAGGTCAGATTATGTGAGAACTGGGCTGCAGGGACTTTTCACTCTAGCCTTTCTTCAGTAAGGAGAACTCCACAGGCTCAGCATGACAACAAGAGAAGAGAGAAAGAGAGACTGAAGCCATAAAGAGCGAACCGAACCGAACCCCCTGGGGAGAGGAGAACAAAGAGAGATAAGATGCAAGGTAAATAAAAAGGCACAAGGGCTTAGTTGTGGCTTCAGAGAGAGAAAGTGGGGGGCAAGGGGTCAAACTTTACACTTATTAACCTTGCACCAGCAAACCCTGAAAACCTGCAGCCACCCCAGTGACTGCTGCATGGGCAGGCCAGTCTGGCCTATCTTCATCTTTTAAACTAAGGGTAAAGAAAACAGAAAAAGAAGTACAGTTTCACCTTCAGATCCCAGGCAGTTTGCAGTGTTACAAGTCTGACCTGAAAGTGGGATTTTGCTCTGGAATCTCCCCACAGCGTTATTTTAACTTTACAAGAAACAGCATTGTGAAAACGTGCACCTGCTCCCCAATCCACAAAGTATAGACATACGACAGCCTTTGAATACAGGATCCTCTGTAAACAGAGTGCCACTATTCACAGTCTGAAATTATTAGTCATTTATATAAATACTTTTCTGTATCAGGAAAAGTATTTTCATGGGTGTCCTCTAGCTGCATAACTCATTGAAGCAGTACCCGATTCTGTCAATACTATTGACAGAACGGTAAAACTAATGCAGCAAGTAACACAAATGCAGAAACTATGAAGACTGATACATAAAATAAATTGAAAGTCCATGTCTTGTATAATGTGTGTGTGTATATATAGTACAGAAAAAGTCATTTATATCCCTGTCCTTGATGGCAAATAGAATAATAGTAAGCCTGGTCTGGGTGTTCTGGCAAGCAGAAACATAGCGTGATTGCCATTTAATGAATTTACTTGTTGGCTTGGAAAGAGAATTCAAATTCTTGGTGTATTAAGATTGAAAAAGCATCATACAAAAAGATGCCTTATTTAAACACTGAACAACCAGCTTTATTCTGGTAAAGAAAACAGATCTCCATAGCACAAGTCTAAGTCTTCCTTACTGCATCCCTCTGGAGTGGGGCATCCCCACAAACACTGGGAGATCCACTCAGAGCTTCTGCATACAGCCTACAGATTTTATTTTCGTTATTGGTGTAATACTGCATTACAGTCACATATACCTAGAGTTACTGCAGTACAAATAAACTTTGTTACAGTCGCCAGGAAGATATGCTGCCACTGAACCACTCCACGAACAAGATTGTGGCGACCCCTTCTTTTCAAGCTTCTGTCTAGAATTTTGCATACCTTTTTCCTTCTATTACTGAATTTAAGCACAAATTTTTCAGGATTTGGGAAAGGCAAGGGCAGCTCTGCCCAGCCCCTAGCACACAACAAACTAATTAATAATTACAGCAAAAGAAAGAACATAGCTGCGAACCCATTCTCTCAGTTTGAGAGACCAGTGATTGAGAACTCCTGCCTCCTGAAAAGTCTCTTTTGCTTCCCAGTCCAGTTTGTATTTGTTTAAGCCTGAGGCAGGCAAACACGACACAAGGCCCCAGGAATCCATAACCACCCTGATGCTTCTGGGTTGCAAAGCATCTCCACCACCATCTGTTTCCAGTCACTCTGAAACGAGTTCTGAAGAGTCAATTGTTTTCTTCTAGGAAAAATAAACATGCAAGCTGCTATTCTCCTGATTTCCAGCAATTTTCTGCTGTGGGTAAATGTAGCTTCAGATTTTGGAACTAAGTCTCATTCTCATCCAAAGAATTTTGCAATATAATTACCTCATTTTTACTGACTTGAGTAACTGCTGGCCTTTAAAAAAAAAAGTGTGTAAAGTCTGCAAGACTAATTCCTCCTCCTTCCCCTTTGTTATAAAATCTTGGAACAATTGATAGCAATTAATCTTACTTGGTATTTCTTTGGTTCTCTATTTGTTGATTTAAAGGCATTTTATTACTGATTGTTTTCAGTTGCTTGGACAGCTGACAAATCTGTACTGTGGTTTGATTTGTTTTCCAGGGAGTAAAATTATTATTTTTCTTATTTTTACAGCTCTAATGCATAGTGACTGATGGAGGTAGCCCTTCAGAAACTACATACGCGAAACCAAAACTACCTCCAGATTGGGAGAAGATTGCCTAGAGATTCTGCAGGCAGATTACACAAGAAAGGCAATATGCTGTCTTTATATTTTATTATTTTATTACTAGTTTTTAAGATGCCCAGCTTGCACATGGAATACAGATACTTCCAAATACAGTGGCAAAATCCATCCCTAGGTCTAACCTCAGTGGCTTTAGAGGAACAACGTTGACTTTGGAGCAGTACTGGCAGAGCTGGGGGGTGAGGGGGTGCACTTTTTTGCTTGTTTAGGGGCTGGAGTGCTCTAGCCCAAGCAGTATCCCCATTCCTGCACACCTGGGAAAAGCTGTGCTCAGTAGAAGGAGTATGAAACAGGGTCCAAAACTCTGGACCACAAAATAAGGACATAAAAGAATTAGCAGAACTCAAGAAAGAAGGGTGTTAATACTGAACAGCTCAATATGCATCACCTTCAGCCTCCTCGCTGTCACTAACAATGACCTACGCCCTTTGACTCTGAACATTACTTACCCTCATTTTTAGCCTATGTTCATCTCTGCATCCTCCTTTTACCTGCATCTCACAGCTGTGTCCTCCATGTGTACACCCTCTCTTTCCCTTTTCTCATGGTCTATCTACAAACATGACCAACACCACCTGTATGTCACACATTGCTTAGCCTCATGTTTTTCTGATTCCAAACTAAAACCTCACTAGCCATTTCAAACAAATGATGGAGAAAGGCCACCATCTGTCAAAGTTCCTCCTCCAAAATATACAATAAAGTATTGCTAAAACAGAAATCTTTGCTATTAGACAGTGCTTTCATTGCTTTCCACATATTATACAAGTTTTCCTTATCAGAACATATATGAAAAATCAGCTTTTTATCCTGAAACTTCAGAGCTCTGCATGATCACAACTGCTTTTCTCTATGGCCTGCTGTGCTCATTTATACACAACACAGTGCTAGCAACTTGACCTCAGGCAGAACTTATATGTGAGCTTAAGTGCATGGAGAAAGTAACTGACTGCTAATGAATCATAGAATGGTTTGGGTTGGAAGGGACCTTCTAGTTCCACTCCCCCTGCCATCGGCAGGGACGCCTTCCCCTGGACCAGGTTGTTCAAAGTCCCATCCAACCTGGCCTTGAGCACTGCCAGGGATGGACTACAGTTTACTAAAATTTAAATACTTTTGCACAAAAGAAAGAATGTTCTTACTGCCATGGTGTCTTACTGGATAGATTATGTGATCTGCTTAACCTATCTTCATGTTTGTCCCTCTCCAGTTAATAAACACTAGGAAGAGCCAGCTTTAAGCCAGGCCCTAGGTGGTGGTGGCTTAGGGACACAGTTACAGCCCAGGGACCACGCTTACTCCCTCCTCCTTTTTTGTAATCCGTTGCTTCTACTGCCTAAAGTCAGCAGCACACAAAAACAGAACAAGTGATCAGAAATACAGTGAAATGAGGGATAAGAATCATTATTTTGCATGCCCCCGCTGCCGACGAAGGAAGGTGCCTTCAGTTCTCTTCACCACCCCAAGCCACCCTCTCCTTCCACCATCCATGTTACTTTACTGTGTCCCCACTGCCATTCCTAGCTGGCTGCAGTACCGCTAGCTCTCTTAAAAAAAAAAAAACAAACACACACACAAAACACAAACAACAACAACAGACAAACAAACACACACACAAACAAACCACAAAGCAACCACCACACACACCAAACCAAAAACCCACACAACTCTTTCAGTTGCCAGGTTATTATTCACCCTTTCAGCCCATTCCAAAGCATCTTAGATTATTTAGGTGAGATGCCTCTCTGGTTCTCTTCTTGAGCCTACAGCCTTACTACTCTTTTCAAGCTTCACACATATTTTTCTTGGATTTTTCCTTTTCCTCTTCCAGCCTTCTCCTCCACAACACACTGCAAGTGGTGGAAGCAAGCCCCATACTATGCCCTGAGAGACCGTAACAATAGGCTTGAGCTTGGTATTACTGAATCACTCATACTGACATCTTTGCTTCTTTGCTTTCTAAACCACAGCCATAAATTGTTGGGGAAAACAGCACAACAGTGGTATCTTCACATCTATGGCCTCAGCCACTTCTCTAATATACGGCAAATATGGCCCACCAGGCCAGTCAGCCACGCATAGCACAGATCTAGCTACAGACCACTGGTGATGCTTCCCCCCACGCTTGCTCACGTGCAGATCTTTCAATGTAATTGGAAGATCTGGGAATTCCTTTCCTAGTTCCACGGATGCCAGTGTGTTCCTTTCCCCTCCATCCCTGGTCACCTTCTTAGGGTACCATCTTCTGAAGACACATGTATCACTGCTGCAGCAGTACTGTCTCCTTCCAAGGATGCAGGATGGATTGAAAGCATCCTTGAACAAGTCACCACAGTGTTCCCATCTCTTTCCACCAGTCTGGTCTCGTTTCGATCATCCATTTCCTCTTTATCCACATTGCCTGTTCTCATACCCATTCACATCACACATTTAAGAAGGCGACAAAGAACGTCAAAAGTTTTTATAATCCAACTAAACCACATTTGCTGCTTCAACCACCAGCTTAGTTCACTGTTCTCCTTTTAAATAAACACAAACAACCCCAGAAGATCTAGCAACAACAGAAACAGGCAGGCAGCAGAGCAGTACACACTGAAACTCAGCATGGTCCCCCATTAGGGGGAAAATTTCAAGCGCTTTAATCATGACAAACGGCACCACAATGAGTCAGTGGATATGACGGGTCAGCCTCTTAGCTGGTGCAGTGCCAACAGCTTCCACAGGGGTTCATCAGGCATGAATTGGCCCCATATGTGAAAACCCGCTACAATTTGTCCAGTTTCTCCCATCCCTGTGGAGCAAAGTCTCCATATGTGAGATCCCACAGAGCTGTCAGCCAATGTCACATTTCAATAACAGCAAAAACAACCAGGGCTGCATCAACCAGAAAAGCAATCCCATACCTCATAAACTGGCAAGTGACCTGGGCTGGCAATGTTTTTGTTGATCATAACCCTTTCTGTGGAACAACACACAGGAACTATCATGCCAGAACAGACTCAGTGATCCATCTTCTGCTTGTCTCCCGTCTCCAGCGGAGGCCAACACTGATGATGCTCTAACAGAAGATTAAAAAACGGATATATGAAGCCTGCAAGGAACCTGGGTCACTTGTGCAATATTTTGCCCTGGACCCAGGGAAAACTCCACTACTGTCATGCAGAAATATAATATTATACTGTGCTGTCCCAGATATGAAAGACTGTCAGGTGCTGTCATAAAGAAACACGTGTCAAAGTCAGAGGATTGAACATTTTCTCTTCCTTTTTATTTTAGATTGATTAATATAACTGCACATTCTCTCCTTAAGATCAAATCTTTGATTTCTCAACAGACTGGACTTTACAAATTAATTCCACTTTGTGTCAAAAAGCATTATTATTCTTACTTATGTTAATGTCTTTGTAACAGAAGAAGTAGTTTGTCAGGATTCTTTCTTGAACCTTTCCCTGTTTTATTCAGCATCGCAGCCTTATTCAACATCAAATTAATGTCGGTCTGTTCAATCGCTTTTTATAGATATTCTCTCACCCCAAACTTTATAAACTTTTCTTTTCAACCTTTATTCCACCTTGTCTTGGACAAGCTTTATATAATTCAGCTATAAAAAATAATTAGCTCTACCTTAAACCAAGATTGCATTCTCAGTTCCTACAATGCAAACCAACAGGTCAGATGAAAAATAAATAAAAAACAAAAAGCTCCAAACAGAACTGAAACGGTATCTTCTGGCCTGCTGTGTCTGAAGTAGAATTTAGGGGAGTTGGCTCCAATGGTACTGACAGCTATACAATGAATCATATTCTTTCCAAATTGCTGATTCTTATTTTAAGCACAAAGTGTTCTTCATTTCCAAAGCAGAGACTGTGATCAGAGGACTGTTTTATTTATATGTCTTTTAGTCACAAAATGAATTATTTTGCAAATATTAAATCAAAATAAAATACAGTCTAATCTTCAATTTTTCCTCTTTCTGAAACAAGTACTTTTAAAATGCTGTGCCTGTGAGCCTGGTAAAGCGTGCCAAGATGAACTTCTCAATCAATTTTTTAAAAAAAAAAAGTATAGACACTTTGTTTTAAGCTACTGAAAAATATTTGGCTCACTCTATATATTATTATACTCGTAACATCTTCTGATGACAGAGCCTGAATTAAAGAGGGAAAACACTTGCATCCCTCCCCAAGCTAAATATTTTCTGAAGTACCAACTGCCAACCCTGGCAGCCCCACCACCCTTGTTAGGTGATAAATTAACGCTCACGCTCCATCGCGCGCCTTGCCAAGGCAGGCAGGGTTCAGCCAGCCAAAGCCTCGCTTTGTCCAAACTGCACCCACCCTCTAGTGGGATGAGGGAAAAGTGCTGCTCCAGACTGCCAGCCTCTCCCACACGTGCTTTATCCTGCAGCACAGGACGATGTGCCATAATAGCGAAAGAACATTCGTATAGGATAAACACGCTAAGATTTTGCTTTCTTTGCTCCCCTCAGCCCTCCAGACACCTGCTAGGTACGTGTTAATAAGGCACGTGAGCTCTAAGACATGATTACAGCCCCAGTGAGTTTCACCAAAAAGCTTCAGGAGCAATCTTTTCTTTCCGGCTTTGCCTGGCATCTTTTTGAGTCGGTGCCATTTTAACTAGTTTCACAGGTGACTAAGCAGTGATGAGGCCAGTGAATTAGCGGCCATCATTATACCTTTCTTCTGCTATAAAAAAAACCCCACACACAACACAAAACCAAAAATGCTTAGAAAAAAATACACCCAGTCCATTTTCTTCTATGTACTAGACAGACCCATACAATTGACTGTAAAAAGTGGAAAAATGGAATGTTGCTGCTCAACAAAGGAGTACTGCGGTTGTGGTACTATCTGTGCAAAAGCAGCAAAACTGTAAGCAGGTTTCAACCCACGACCTAGGTCAGCTGTACAAAAATACAGGCAACCCTTAAGGCAAACTGCTCTTGAAAGTGTTTGCAACAAAGAAGGCCAGAACTTGCTTCCCACAGCCCAGGAGGAGACAGAGCAAGATGCTCTGCAGGGGATAGACAAGCAGGACCAAGGGAGACAGCAGAGCAGCACCCCCAGCTAGGGATGCAGCCCCCCCAGTACCTGGGCAAGAGCTGAGTGAGTTCAGTAGCCACAGCCAGGGTCAGCCACGGTCCAGAACCTCAGGTAAGCCCAACTCAAGCCAGAAGATGAAGGTGCAAGGCTAAGCACAAGAGCCCCACACCACCATTGGCTGAGCCTAAACACAGATAAGGACCAGCAGGCACAGGGTGTGTGGACAGGGCTCAGGTGGAGCTGCTTAGGGCAGCCAGAGCCTGCCAGCACCCCCTGAGGTCTGGCAAACCTATTTATAAACCCAAACTAACAATCCCCAGTGAATTCAGGTGAGTCACATTAGGTCCAAAAGAAAGAAGTAAAGATTTACAGTAAAGATGCAAAGTGAAAAGCCATTAATAAATAGATTATATTCTCAAATACAAAGATGGAGCCTGCAAATAAATCCACTACCTTTAACAGTAAACCTTGATGAAAGCTGGAGATAAAGAATTGACTCTACAAACAGCGATGCCTTTTACTAGCCTATTTTGTCCACTGCATGCATGATAGCAAGGTGAAGGACAGAAACAAAGCGGGCAAGGCCATAAAAAGAAACATAGGAATTGAAATCATTGAGCAGGACTGAGGAGAGCATGATCCCTTCCTCAACGTGATGCAATCAGCAGCCTCCAGCAGCCTACTAAGCAGGCTCGGATCTAGAATGGAAACAGCATGAAGCGCACCAGAGGGAGGATAAAAATGAAGCTATCGTTCACAGAGCACATGGTCCTACCAGGAAATACAGAAACCTCGGACTGGTCTGGCACTCTGTCTCTCCCTCCCTATGGGTCTTCTGCAGAAAGCATAGCCTGTGTGCCCACGAGGTGATGAAATCCCTAATGCTGTATGGCACATGGGGAATTCAGGGGATTGCAAAACAGGATGTTTCTTGGAGGAAATACAGTCGCAGCAAGCAAAAGCTTTGAGTACGGTACATCTCACAATGATGTAAGAGCTTGATTATGCATCTCACTTAAAGCCCAGCTTAGGGGTTTAGATCTAGTAGAACTAATAGGCAACACCTGCTGCGATGAAAACAATTTCCGCCCCTGAACTCTAGCAGAAGTGTTTATCTTTTGAGTTAGAAAATATTTCTCCAATGTCTGAACAAGACTCCAGGGACAGGAACATATGCCCAGAACTGATGTTTCTGCGTATTAGATAGCTTATAAAAATGAGAATTAGAAAAACCTGGTATCATCAGACATCTCATCCAATAAAGTCATTAAATGGAAAGTACAGGAAGGTTCTGTTAGCGTTTCCCCTCCCTGCCACTGTAGTCCTAGTTGTTCTTTGTAGCGCAGAAACAGAGGCTACTGAAAAAGCTTGCTGGGGTAAATTCTGAGTTCAAAATTCAGGGCTTTTCCAGACCTGTCCCTCACAAAACTACCATCGGCTTCAGTGGAAGCTTTACCCAAATATCGGCCTCAGGACTTGGGCCTCTTGGTTTTAGTTACTAATTTGATTATTAAAGGTTAAACAGAGCTGTTGACAGTACAAACGATTTTCTTACGTAAGCAGTGAAAGGGAGAGTGTCAGATATACAAGATAAAACAATACTGCCAAGTCAAGGCAATATAGGTTACGGGTGAACGTCCTTTCACAGAACGTACTGCACCAAATCCCAAGTTTTGCCCTCTTCCTCAGGCAAAACTCCCATTTAAATCAACTGGAGCTCAGTGTGATCAAGAAGCAGAGTCAAGCCTAAGGACGGACCTCGGCGTTCAGCCATGATCGTTACAAGGGCTTTAAGAGATGGTAGCTGTTGAAAACACAAAAGTTCTACATTTTTTGTTCTTACAGAACAAAACCTGTGAGCAGTGAAAGGTCGTCGAAAAACACATGCTCTGCTTTGCACTGAGAAAGGACAAGGCACAGGTCCCAGGCTTGACCAGCAAAGCTGCAGCGTGAAGCATTGCTTCATTTTTAACTTAGGTGGACTGTTTGTCCTAATAACGTCTTAGAATGGTAAGACCAACCTCCCCTGCAGACGTAACTGCTGCACAGATTCATTATCTAATTCCCATGAAATACCACAACTGCAAACGAAGTGCTTCAGCCCATCAGTTATACACATACAACCCTTAACAATAAACCCCTCGGTGACAGGAATGTCAGGGAGGGCACATAGGGCTTTCCTCCCATACTTTCTGCTACGACATTCTTTATCTAAAGCTTAGACACAAACCAGGGACTTTAATTCTTGACCAAAAATAATAACAGCAAATTATATTTTTAAATTATATAAGTGATACTTAAAAATAATAACGATCCAGTTGAAGGCAAACTGTTCTCGGTTCAGTCTAACAACATTTCATTAGTTTGGTGATTAAGTAACAAGCCAAAAGTTAACTTCCTGGAAAATCTACTGTTGTTATAATGAAATTGCACTGTCAGAGCCGTACTGTAGTTCTGTCTTTAATAACAATGCAACAGACATTGAGGGAAATTCCTGTGGTCGTCTGTCCTATTCAGATACAGTTATCATCCAATAGATCATCAGCTGTACAATAGTCAATGGTGTTGCAAAGTTTTTGACACAGTTAACACATTAACACATAAGACAAATGTCGGATTTGAGCCAATTCTCACCAAAGCCAATGGAAAACTCCAACAGAGTTGTACTGGGCACAGGGATGGTGTCACACGTATTGTCAATCACGTAGCAAACAAGACAATCACAGCAGCTCCCTTCTGACATCAGCGTCTGCCTCTACTCGAGGCTTTGGCAGCGCCTCGCAAAGGACTGGCTCTCTTTCTCCTGCTTCTTTTTAACAGCCTGAGACTCACTCGGGCTTGGTTTTTTGGCATAGGGCACTCAAAAGCACATTGTCAGGGTTCACAGAACTGAAGTCTGAATTGTTTTTGTCTTTTCTTCATAAATATCATATACTTTTTAAAGTGTGATTTGATTTTTACCCTTATGCTTTACCCATATATATATATATTATTTTTTTTTTTTAAATAAAGAAGCAACAAGCCCTTGCTTTACTACCAACCCCACTATCATAAATCACAGGCCAGCTCCGATCACGTACTACTGCAGCATGGTCATGTCAGCAAACATGCCGGTATATCTAACAATGGAATGTATTTTCTGAACAAATGTTTAATAAAGCTCACATCATTTGCTGAGTTCATTGGGACTGATCTGCTCAGAAAAGGAATATCATGGATGGAAAGCACACTGTTCCTTCACAGTCACAGTACTAACACAGCAATAAACTATCTCAACTGACACATCAAGCTTAAAGCAACAAAATCATTGTGCAAATGGTACACAGAAATACCAGAACTCCCAGTTTAAAATAAAAGCTAAAAAATAATGAAAGAAAGATAGACTGTATGTTAATTGTTATGGCACTGATACCTGCTGGGTTGCAGATCCAAATGAATGAGGGGGCAAGAGAACCTGATCCTAGAAATATGCTCACGAAGACCTGAGTAGGAGTCTAAATCCGAGATAATTTTCCCTTTTTGTAAAATCAGGGCTTCAAGCAGAAGGAAATGTGTACATTTTCCTATTAATATGGGAAAATATTATCCCAAGGCTGAAGAGGCAGAGACAAAACAGATAATAGGTGTCAATGAGTTCCGAACGAAGCCTCTCTCTCCCTTCCCCTCTGCTCTTTCCCATCCCTAACACCACCCAAATTTGCTGCTACCCAGGATTTCGTGTTTTAGCACATCTGCACCAGCCCCTGCTGCAGGGACAAGGCTGGGAGGTGGGCACCCCAGCAGGGAGTTGCATGCCCTCCATCCCCACCCAGGAGCTCGGCAGAGGCCGGAGCTGTGCCGGCGGAGCAGCAGGTTGGCAGCTGAGCCTGTTTCCCGGTGCCGTGCCGCTCTGGCAGATGCGGTGCCGGAGGCAGGCTTGCTCCCGTGGAGGCTGTGCCCCGTCCTCTCCTGCCGGGGTCCAGGGGACTGTCCTAGCAGCGGGTGTAGTACGTGGGAACATGCTTCCCCTCTCCAGTGCGCTTCCCTCAGCAGACTCTTGCTGTGTTGCATCTGTTTCTGACAGAGATCCCAGCTTTTGGCCTAATGCAGTACTTCAACAGCGCTTGGTTAAGTTGCCCTGGGAATACAGCCTGTGCAAGCACTGACTGAAGGAGATTTCCAGTCTCCTGTCCCAGAGCTTTCAAAGGAAAAGTGTTAAAAAAAAGATGATAAGCAGGTAAATGGCTACGACAACCCATCAGGATCAGCCACAAAACACCAGCACCCATTATCAAACTTTGCCCAACATAATACCCTCAGCCCCAAAATTTAAATCACTAAAATAATCTCTTTTAATCAGGTGAAAATGTATTGTGAGGGACTTCTTGTTATTGCCCTGCAAAGAACACAATCAACATTTTTTTTTAGCTGAAATTCATAGAATACTGCCTGGTTTACATGGAGAAGTGGGAAGCGAAGACTCCCTGCAGCATGCCTGCAGAGGGAAAGTACTTCTTAGAAAGGGCCAAGTTCAGGATTTCAGCCTGCACTTTAAGCAGGGGCTAAGAGTAAAGTCCTGCCTGCTGGAATTGTGAAATCTCTGTAAAGCAAGTTTATAAGCAAGTATTAGCACAGCTGGCAAAGGCTTTCAGCTAGGAAAACGTTTTTCTACTGGTGAAGACGTGCAGGAGGGGGCAGATGAAGAAGTCTGCAAAAGCACATCGAATGGGGGGCTGTGTGGACCGGAGGGCTGCTGAGAAGCCATTGCCACATTCATGAAGGATGTTAGGTCCTTATACCAAAATGCTTTAGCAACAGCTATTAGTAAAATATGTTTTTCTCTGTTCCCTGCATGGACTCGAGTTCTGCAGACAGCTACAATGATAGCCTTTTGGAATGCCAGACAGAGGAGATGGACCTGGCACACAACACACAATGGGGAGACTGGTTTGGTAGGTCCTGGTGGAGCACTTCAGCCCAGTGATGGACTGTGGAAGCAGCTTGTACTGAGCTGAACACAAAACTCGTAATGGGAAAAGATGCGTGCTCTTACAAGGGCTCCATTTCAAAAGCTTTTGTGAAAAGTCAGGTCATAAACAACTGAAAGAAGGAACTTCAAAATCTACTTTGGTGAAGAAAAAGCAGGTACGGAATGAACCTGGATTAGACAGATTCCCTCAGGGAAGGAGAAATAGGGGTCTCGTTAAAGCACCAGCTGTTAATTCCCATCTGTATGTAATTTCCATTCCTATAGCCCTTCCAAAAAGGATCATTAGTGAACTGGCTGAAAACTGGAGGAGACCCAAGTGCAAACTTGTGGTAGGTGTCCCACAGCTCGGAGGAGACCGTCTGTTTCCCACGTGGGTTTGAGGCCGGATGACATTTCTAGGCAGCGTAGAGGCAAAGGTCACCAGTGACAGCATTGCCCAAGTGTAGGGAAACCACACTGGGGAAAACGAGAAGCTGCTGAAGCAGCAGAGTCACCATCAGCAACTGTTCCCAAGGCCCAGGTGAAACGCTGGCTGCTGGGCTGCCGTTGAAGGCATGACATGGCTTGGAAGCCACATCGCTGATCAGAAATAACTGACCCATGGAAAACATGCACAGCTGAAGTACCTGGGAACTGCGAGAAGTAAATAAACAAATTATCAGCTGCATCAGGAGAAACCCATCTCTTAGTGAAGTTCATGTCTGTGTAAGGGGTGGATTTTTAATAAAATGATCATTATCTCTAGTGCTGTGGGGTTTTGAGTGACCTCCACGTCACCTGCCTGTTGTCTTACCACTGTGAACTGCAGCTAAATTAGCTGAGTAAGGTGCTGTTTTGGAGTGAGTTCATTTGTCTGTTAACTCCGCTAATACATTTTCTCCTGAATATCTTTCAGACATTTCCAGTGGATGGGAATAAGAACAAGTGCTGACTTGGGGGGCAATTCATGGTTTCCCCACTGTTCATCCAGGGTGACAGAGATGAACGGAGTCGCCATGTGGACTCCAAGTACAATTGTGGTGAAGCCTCCTCATGAAACCCATCCATGACACAAAGGATTCTCCACGTGTTTATATCACTTCTACTGACTGGTGGGAATTAGCTGTTCCCTGCTGGACCCGTTCATGCTGGCCCAAAGACTGTACTCTGCAGCAGAATGACATGACCAAGTGGCAGGTGTCTGGTGGAAAGTTATGTCACAGGGAAAGAGTTCAGTGTACCTGGTGTCACAGGAGAAGAGGCTGGCTCTGAAATAGTTCAGTGAGCCAAAGACTGGCAGACGTGACAGCAGAAGGAAGAGAAACGATGTAGTGAGAAAAGCGGCTCTCACGAAATGCTAGTCCCTCCTCAGGAAATTAAGAAGTTAGAAACTAGCCCTTATCCAAAATCAGGCTGTGCTCAAACCAGAGAGAGCTCTACAGAAGCTCTGTCATCATCACACTGGTCAGATGGCAATGAAAGAGAAAAAAATCACATCCTGGAGCACAGCCAGAGGCAACTACCTTAACTGCCCTCAGCAGACCCAATTGCAGCAGTAAGAAATGCCAAGAGATACTTAGGCATATGCATTGACTGTTGAAACCTTCATTTACAAACAAATCTACTGTTATCTCCACGTAGCAGACACCCAGGATAAAACACCAAGAGTGAAATATGTTTGCAGTTTAGATATGGTGTCAACGGACTAAAACAGAACCCAAATATCAAGGCAAAACAGCAATACCCTGCTCTACTGAATGTCATTCAAACCCATAAATGTTCAAGAGATAACGTCAGAGAATGACCCACAATCTAACCCAAGATTTGAGAAATGTAAACATCTTTGCTTAGATTATGTTGTTTGTGTCCTTAAAACACAGAGGGAACTTTTGGTAGGAGAGTAATGGACTCCAAATCATTTTAATGAGATAAAGTTTAAATGTGCAGGGACTAGACATCAGTTTGAGAGAAATCACATCCTCCTGCTGGGACGTTTAGTCGTCTGTCTATTTCTGGAGAAACACCTTGGAACACTAAGGTGCTGGAGCTGTCTGTAGGCTCCAGGCAATTGTACAGGTTTGCTCAAAACTTCACAGAAGAGGCACAGAACTATTATGTCAGCTAATTAATAGAGATTTTTGACTGGAAAAAGGAATACTCAATGCACTTTAGACAGTTAAAATTGCCTAAAGTCAATCCATTCTCATTTATCTTAATTCAGAGGACTTCAAAACCGAGCTGATCTCAAGTCCATCTAATCTCTCCCAAAATACCTTCAAGATGATGATGATCTGCATTTGAACCAGTTGAGATGACTGGTAGGCAGTGATTGTGCCACCTGAAGAATCTATAAAGATTTTGAGAGCAAAAATCCAGTATTCTGCTACTAAACTGCAAGACGTTCTATGTGAAGACCAGGAGTAAGTTTGGACTTGCCTGGGGTGTGCTATATTCCCTCTGCTTCCCCCGTTTTTTTCAGGATGAGTAACACGCCCAAACTGCTGAATTGAGCCTCCCAAGGCCGGGTCTCTGTTGTTAGGTTTGTTGATGCACAAAATACAACCCCGGCTCCCTGACTTATTCTTGCGTAACACTGTCACAAGGCCAGTGAGAATCTATTCTCACCGCTCCTTAGCCAGCTGAGGACATCTGCACTGAACGCTGCTTTCCAGGCACATGGGGAGGAATGTGTATACGTACAGTATGCATAGACATGTATACCCATACATCCAAGGGGTGCCCTGGATTGTTCTGTGTAAGGAGTGCTCTGCTGGGGGGTACACTGTGGTTTCCATACCTAACAAATCATACCCAGCAATGAAGGAACTGAACAGTCTATTTTTTTGCAAATGCAAACCCGAAGATTTTGGCCTGCTTAGTACACTGAGCCTGCCACACACGTTCATTGAAAGAAAGGCAAATGCTGAGGGAACTCCTTAACCCTCCCAGACCGATGCAGAAAAGAATTTGGAAATACCCCAGTGTGTTCCAGCAGCCTATAGTGGGAGACTGGCTGTGGAAGAAGAATTGCTGGTATGATCTCAGGACTCAACCCACTGCAGTCAGACAGTCTGCCCACAATGCTGGGCCCAGCCAAGACAATACAAGCTCTATACTCACTGATAATCCAGACCCAAATACAAACAACATCCCCACGCCTGACTACACTACTCAAGTGGGCAGATGAACGTGGAAACATAACATAGCTAGCAGGCTATCTGGTCTCCTAGTTTTAACACAAGAGAAATTTCTTTGCTGTTTTCAAAAACTCCTAATGGGGCCAGTTGAAATGATGGATGTAAACAGCTCCTCCAGCCACAGGCAGTGCTGGATATTCCCATGAGTACTAAGCTCCTGTGTGTATTACACGGCTGCCTCTATTCAGGAAGCTAAAAAGAAGTTCAGTCCTGCTTGTATATGCTGGAATCATTGCATACAGTGTTCCCATAAATCATATAAATGAGCAGTACTATGTCACTAGTTAGGACAGTTGCTGTTATTATTGAAAAACCTTCTGGCAATCCAATCCTAGTGCCATCCAAGCCGAGGCTGGCCTCAGTGCAATTTATACTGGTCTTAAGGCTGTGCCCTGCAAACAGTTTCCCAGAAAGACTCTGGCAGCTAGACAGTCAGTATTAAGGCTGTTGTGCCCGTTCTCCATCATATTCCCCAACACGAGGGTGAGACAGGTTGACACAGAGCCATGTTACCAGCCACGTACCACCGGGAGCTGTGTCCTCCTCCAGGCTGCTCGTGCTCTGCTCCCCTGGAGCAGGGTCTGCTCCATGACGGCTACACAGCTAAGCCAGAGACAGCCCGCCTGTTTTCCACACGGGATGAAGCACCTCATGTGCACAGTGAGACTGGGGAGAACCAACCCCGGCCTTCCTGCTGGGGCATCATACACACAGATGAATCTCAGCAGATGCTCTCAGGGCACCCAGCAAAGCACGCTGATGAAAGAAGACACAAAAGCACAGGCAGTATTTACCTTGGCTAGTGGGCCATCAATTATCAGAACAGAAACTTGACTAAACATGAAGAGCTGGAAAGGCAGAGCAGAGTCCTGGGAAGCAGCAGAAGACCATGGACACCCTGCCTGTGGTCTTGTTCTGCACATTCCACCCTCCAGTCAGCTCTGTCTGAACCACTTACCCAGAGTCCAATTTATTCCTGTGGATTTTCAAGAAATATGAACCCTAAAACAAGATGTACTGAAAGTTCAGTACGTGGTATTAAAGCTAGTATCTGTCATGTCAGTTCTGCCTCTCCACTTTATTCATTCTGCTTGTTATTATCATCTGACTATAATCTACTCATAAACAATACCCTTATGATTTTTTCCATGCCTATTTATTTCCTCAGTTATTGACTTGGTTTCCTGAGGCTATCAAAAAATAAAATATTTATATAAACACATCTCTGTTTTAAAATGGTCCCTAACTACTTATAAATGCAATGTGACATCAACCAAAAATCAAAGCATATTTAGCACTTGGGACCCACTACTTGCCATGAAAACAGCTGCAGCTGAAATAGTGCCAGGAAAGGACCCACCCAACCCATATACAGAACACATTTAAATAAATACAGGTTCAAGTCTTGGTCCATAGATGGGCAAAACTCTTAAGCAGGTGGGAGAAGAACCACCTGAACAATAGCACGGGGGGGACATGCATGCACCAGCCAGATGTGCACATACAGCTGTACGGTACTGCAGCACCACAGCTTGTTTATTGTTGGACTGGTGAAAGACTGGAAAAATTGCATTCACGGAGGCGTTTCCAGAATAAAATCTGATTACACTAGGATAGAGAAGATGGCAAATATTATCTCTGAGGATTTTTCTCACAGAAAACAGCAGTTCTTCCATTCGGGGTTATAGATTTAAAGTAATTTCAAATAAGGAGAAAAAAAACCTTCTGAAATAATCCCTTCACAGACATGAGAAACTACCATGTACGGTCCCATGCTGATGCGCCCAGCTATAATCCAATCTTTGCTTTCTGCTGACTAGCTGAACTCTCGTGGTTTATTATGTCAGTGGAACCCCTGAAAAGAATTATAGCCTTTTATTCAGCTCCGAACCACGTATTATTATGAATGCTAAACTGGTTCAAATAGTCTATTGGTCCTGTTATAACATTAGACAAAGTCTTAAGTAATTACCTATCTCTTCAAAGAATGTGTTTTCATTGGCATCAGATCCCGCTGAAAGCAGGCATGCATGCTTGTGGATTCACTGTGCACAACGTCCCTGGAGCAAGCACATGGCGATGTACAAACAACCGGACAGAGCTCCCACCACCACAGCACTGCAAAACAAAAGCCTTCCACAGCAAAGAAAACCCTCATCTTAATTAATCATAATAAAACCACATTAAATGATGTCAGAATAAATACAGACACAGGTGATGCAGGCAACATGCACATCATAGTGGCAAACCGCATGTTACTTTGTGATAAATAATAATTGAAGGTATTAATAAACTTAATTTGAAAAGAGATGTTAGCATCAGCCCTGAAAAAAAAAAGGCTCAGGCAGATTCCTGCATCCAAGTAGTCCCACTGGAATCAGTAGACCACATGACAGCACCAGGACTTTAATTTGTATTTTAAAAGTCACCTGCTCCAGTATTGGTAACTGCTCGTGTCACACCCGCACACCCGCAAAGCAGCAGGACCGTGGACTCTGCTCGCTGCAGCGAGCCCTGGTTTTTCTACATGCTGCCTGCAAGTCCTGCAAAACTGAGGAAAAGACTTGGGGAATCTTTCTTTCTCAACTGTCTGGGCTTGATGATTAACTAAGCTTTTTTTTTTTTTTTTTTTTTTTTTTTTTAACGTGAATTTCAATCCACAGCTCTCGTTATTCCACAGGAAGGACACAAACCCGTAAACCATGTCACATAGGCCATGAACACCGGTGTCTCTAAGCCAAGGGGGTTTAGAGGCTGTGCTGTGCGTCAGAGCATCTGCCTAGACCCCGTACGGTGAAATGAGAGGATCCACCAAGCAACTGTCATTAGGCCACGGGAACAGATCTACAGGTTAGTTCTTGTTCTGGTCTGCACTGAGAAGTCCCAAAGCCGTGGGAAGACCGTCTACACACACAAAGTCAAACGTGGTTTATGAGAAGCTGATGAGAGCCCAAGATAGGACTGTAGAGGTGCTTTTCTGTCTCACTGCTCTTACCCGCTCTGCAGAATTGCATTCAAATGTGTTGGGTCCAATGTGAAAACAAAAGCTGAGCCTTAATTTCAGCATCAGCTGTTGGCTGAAGTGAGTCAGTGGAGAACAAGCACAGGAGAGGCAGGCAAACCATCCGTTCCATGTGTATTTGCTGGCATCTGCACGGCCATTCACAGGAGAAGCAGATTCACTTTCAATCTGAGGTCAATCCAACGGAGAGCCACGACTGGCGGGTAGGACAATTTAAGATCATTATATTGTTTAGACTCTGATTCTGGAATCATTGTACTCTGCAGAGAGTCGTACTTTGTGGGCGGTGACTACGGTGCTATAATTACCACTATAATTACACTGGCATGTTTCCTTCTTGGCGAGCCCCATGGAATTACAGTCCCGTTACCTGACCTGGGTTTCTGGTAGTCCTAGCATGATGGGCTACAGCATATTTTTTTTTGGCCTAGCCACAAGCTGGTAGGATTAGTACAAATTGGAAGGCCAGGAATGCCAAGATAGTTTCTTCCAGAGCAAAACAAAAATGTTGCCAATGTCCACTTTGACTGCAAGTATCACTTGTGGCTCCTTGAGGAGGTGAGGTGGAGAAGGGAGGCAAGGTGAAGGAGGAACCAAGGAACCAGAACGTCAGAAGAATCTGGCATTGCAAAGGTGAAGGACACCCTAGGACTAGCAAATCTCACCCATCTTCAATTTCTGCCTCACGTAACTGAATCATAAACACACATAAGCTGGGTGTGTCTGATAAAAATGTCAGCTGTGACACTAAACTATTTGTGTTGGGCTTTGGCACTAATATTGCAGTGGTAATTCTCATCTCTCCTGCAGCTATTGCTTCAGGATTTGGCAGGTTCAAAAACACAAAAGCATCTCGTGTTGCAGGAGGAAGCCCGTTCATCGCTGGTCTTGATCCTGTCCATAACAAAGTACATGTTAACCTTGAATCATGTGAAACGAAGAGGATGCTTTATGTAGCAGGTGCTCTTCAGATGGGAGACCCAGATAACTCCTTTTTGCTTTACATGAAAGCATGCTTTTCCCAAAATCAAACAGGATTTCTGCAGAAGAGCAGAGCTCCCATGCTCCTCCGAGCAGGATCTGACACCACATCCCTCGGTCAGAAGACAGAGCTCGCTGTGTCCCAGCAAGCCAATGTCTGGATGAAACCAGAGACTCCACAGCAAATCTTTTGCAGATTCTTCTTTTCCATATAACACACAGAGGGATTCGACTTGGGTGAATCCGCTGAAAAATTCTCTGAGTCAAAGCCTCTTCTCAAAACTCTTTTCTCTACTTTCTGATGTGTTTTTCTCCCTGCTGATTTGGAGCCCGACCTGGGGATCTGGGTGTTACAGGATGTTCAGCAGTTCTCCACGTCAAGCCGCAGCTGACTGAGGTAGCCACTTCACTCAAGGAAATTATTTGAGGTTTTCTGAGAGCCTCTTGACAGTAGGTAAAGATTGTTTCAGCTTGTGGGAGTGCCAGCTAGAACCCTTTATAACCTGAATGACATATAATGTCATAAAAACTGCTGCTAAAACTCACTCTGTCCTTTCAAGATTGCAATTTTGATGTCAATGTCTGTCTTTTCAACCATCGGATAGCAGCTCATCTGGGTAAGAACCAGCAAGCCGGAGATTGCCTACAAGTATCTCCTAACAAGAGTCCCGTCCATGTATTATTTTAGTTAGGAATGTAACTCAGCATGCCTTGCAGATCTCTTCCCCATTCTCTCCAGGGGGGAAAAATTGTACTTCTGTGAGAAAAGGGGAGAAATAGAAGCTTCTGGCCAACGCTCTTATCTGGTGACTAAGCAGCCTGCAGTCTGATATGTCTCAATCTGAGCAGCCACATTTTGACGACCCTTTCACACATAATTGCCCACAGAGCTTCCAATTTTCTTTAGCTAGTGCAGTAGTCGGAGAAATCACGACTGTTTGGCACTGTCTGCCTTATATTAGTTGTAATCACACCACATTTTTGTTTATATCCACAAGTAATAAAAACCATGCATATCTTTAGTTTGACTTAAAGAATAAAGTAAATACATAATTCTGGCAAATTGTTTGGAATTATAGTTTAACATCTGGTTCGGATATTCTGTAGTAAATTGTTGGCACCAACTTTGCCACTTTTTTTTTTTTTATTGAACCAAAATGTTCTCAGAAACATGTGTTTTTTGTCCAACTTCCATGTAATCCATTTTATGAAGGCCAAAAAGCTTACGAAGTTTGAAACTTAAACTACCTGGGCAGAAGGGATTGTTTCTGGACATTCATTACACAGCTGATTAACTGAGGAATAAACAATTCTGGCATGCAACCTAGCGTGTCTGTTGTTTTGGCTTTTTGTCTCAAGGAGTTGTCTTTCTTGAAATACCTCCCCAGGTACAATGTGTACATTCCACCCTGTTTTGCTCACAAATTACATACCTGTCTTTTATGTCAAGTCCAATATAGCTGCACCAGGTTTTCTTATTCCACATAAAAAGTAACCAATTACTTGAGTAAATACCTGTTTTAAAAATATCACAGAGTGGTTTCCTGCTGCTCTAAATACTAAAACGTTTGGCAGGGTTTCTGACGATCATAAATCTTTCAAATTGTTCATATTTTATCAAAGAAGCCAGACCATCTTTAAACATGGTGCATAACGCATTGAGACCATTTCTCAGATACCTGATTTTTAGACAAGCAATCAGGAAAAAAATGGCTGTCTAATTTTTAATATAATTAGCTCTGCCTTTTCTTGCATTTCATTCTCTATGCCTTTATTGTCGACTTCTGCTTGTTCATCATAAAAAACTACAGTTGCCAGAGATTCAGAAATACTAAATCGATGATGATGGAGGAAAAGTGGCTTAAAATACAACCCTTTGAAGCTTCCCAACAGACCTACATTTACTGAGCCTAACAGGTTCTCCAGTGTCAAATCCCATTTCAGTCACTGTCAGCAGCTTTATTCACACCATCCGAGAACCAACTTGTGGGAATTAAATCAACACGTTCCCAGAGCAGGTCCCACACCAGGAGGAACCAAGTCCAACAGGCAGCTTCCTCCGCTCTCCCAACCACTTTCCCAGCGATGCTTTGCAGCTCTGGGCTGGCTTCGTAATGATGTGTCATTTGCAAGTCAGCACCTTGCACTAAGCCTCGAGGTGGGGAAATTACCCAGGAGAAGAGGCAACAATAAATTCCCCTGTCTTGCTTTTCTCGAGTCTGATGAAATCCCATTGTGCTGCTGGGGCTGCACAGCACAGCTGACTTTAACTCTACTGTGAAATGTGTTTAGTCACAGATAAAAAACCCATAATCCAGACCTCGGCACACCTTCCCCACAGCATCCTCTTCCCTTTTGAAGTCATCAGCCTCTCCGTCCTTCATAACTGGGTGTGCTCGCCCTCTCCCTGTGTGCTGGAGCCTTTTGCACAGCATTCCTAAGCCTTCACCTGCCTGCAACGGCCTCGCAGGGACAAAGCCCTGCTAATAATCATGAAAGTAGCTCATCTCCCCTAAAAACCCCAAACAACTGAAGGCTTCCCATTTAAAGACAGTTGCAAAATGCTCGGACTACTGCTTGATCATGTAAAGTTTTAATCAAATTATGAAACACTCTCAAAAAGTAAAACCTAGGTATGTTGGCTAAAGGGAACTCAAAAGTGTATTCCTAAAAGCCAACAGTTGTTCAAAACTGCTGGAAATACTTGTGATCCTCTCTGAAGTGTTACTCCTCAAACACGTCATCAAACGCCTGGCAATCGGACACCATCCTGCGATCAGGCGCCTGCGTCCACGCAAGCTCCCTGCCGCTGGAGCAAAGCTGCAGGTCTCCTGGAAACCAGCCTCTAAATCACTGGAATTGGTAACTATTCTATGAAATTACCTGGCACTCGAACGGGCAGTCAATCGTGCTGCCGGGGAGCGAGTTACACCAGGCTCCAAAAGATGCCAAATTTGCTAGAGCATGACTCGCCTATCATGTGCATTTTTCCTGACTGTGCTCACCTTTAAAATGCAGGCGCAGCTTCTTGCCTTGCCAAGGAAGGGCTGAGTGGGACCAGATTCTCTAATCCCAGAAGCACCCTGATGGGTGACCTCGGGAGAGAAAAGCAGGGAAAAATCCTACAGCCGCGAGTGCCACCCGCCGCCCAGCAATGCCTGCCGAGCAGGGGACAGGGAACGCTCAACGCGCTGGCAGCCGGCACATTTCTTCACCAAACAGTGACACGAGGGGGTGCTATTTCCGGCACGGTTTTGGTAAGAAAAAGATGTGAAAATAACCTTGAATGGAGCAATTAATACAATACCGGCTGAAGTGGAGGACGAGCCGCGCTAGGGCACCCAAGGCGGCGTGCTTCGAGGGCGCGCTCTGAGAAATGATGAGCCCTGGCTGGAGAAGTCAGCCAGAGGGAGCAGCACGGGGTCTGGCGCGCGAAGGATGTGCAGAATTCCTTTAAGTTGAAAGGGCAGAACCCATCCGAAAATTGTGACTTTAAAAAGAGGTAGAAAGATCGACGAAGAATGGTTGCAGGAGAGCATCTGACCTAAAGCAGCAGAGAAAAGGCATGAGGAGAAAGCACAATCTGTGAGGCACAAGAGAAAGATGAAAATAGATAATGTGTTATATTAGTACATAGTGTATATACATATACAATATGTATAATACGTGTATGAAACTTGCTGGTTAGGAACAGTACATTGGTTCTTACTTCCTCCCACGGAGGAGAAACTGCTCTCCCCTTAAATTCTGCCGTCCGTTACTCCCTTCTGTGCTGCTCCTGACTTCATTCAGTTCCCGGTCTTTGAACACTGGAGCTGAGAACTGTTAAAGTCAAGCTAGTTAGACCTTAGCAAAGGCAATTAAATAGCAAAACTCTTCAGCAGTATAAATAGTAAGAGAACAAGGACAAACGAAGGGCCACCAGGCACTCAGGGTGAGGTACAAATGAAGAAGAAAAACCTATTCCTTTAATAGCCCTGTTGTCAAAAAGGGCAGAGCCCATCCCAGGGGCACAGGGGCTTTGCAGACATCGGCGCTGGCACAGCAGGCTGCTTGGGGGGAAGCTGCAAGTTGCGGTTCACAAGGCAGCAGCATCCTGATAAAAGGGAATTTCCACCCGAGCTTGGCACCACCGTGAAGAATTTCAATCTTAAAGATGTTTCAAAGTCAAACCCTAAAGAATGATAAACTTTGCACCACTCAGACCCAGCAAACAAACCTCCTGGCCTGGGACAAAATCAGGGAAGGCCCCGGGGCGGGAGGGGGGGGGGGGGGGGGGGAGAACCGACGGGGGTGTCTCAGGGGGCTGCAAGGGGGGTGTCAAAACGCGCCGGCTGGTGCACAGCCCTGGAGCCATGGTCCTGCAGCACGGTGTCACGTCCCGCCGAGGAGACCCTTGCTCGGGGAGGTGTGAGTGGATTTCCTCAAGTGCATTTTGACAGCTGTGAGGAAGCGGGCGGCAGCAGCAGCTGGAGACATTCCTGGCTGCGCCCACCCCCCACCCCCCCCCCGGCGGGACCCCCCGCCCCCCGCACGGCCCAGCGCGCCCCGGGGCTCGGGGGCTGCTGGGGGGGGCAGGAGCCGCGTGGGGCCTGCGGGGTCTGATGAAACATCTGATGTGCATTACGGCAGGGAGAGGGGGGACACGCACGCCCCCTCCCCAGCGAGCGCGGCACTTCTCATCACCTGCTAGAGATTTCCCTACACAAACCCCCCGCGCCACGCTCCCAGCTACCGGACAAAGGGGAGCAGCCAGAGCTGGCTGCGGGTTTGCTTCGCGGGGGGGGGGGGGGGGGGGGGGCGGTGTTGCAAGGGCGATGCTCCCTCTCCCCGGGGGCGGCTGTTGGGGGAGGGGGGTGCCGAAGAAGGCTCACCCGGCCGGGTCCGCACTCGGGTACCACGTCCCCCTTCCAGCCCCCCCAGATGATGGATTTGACCCAAGTCCCCTCGGAGCTCGCAGGGTACAAAATCCCGGGGGGGGGGGGGGGGGGGGAAGGAGGAGGGAGTGGAGGATTTCCAAGAAAGTCAGTGCAATTGCTCCTTCGGAGAGCGGCTGATTTTTACCTTTTTTTTTTTCTGTTTTAAATCAAGTCTCGCAATGAGACATCAGTGCCGCAGGGCAGCCGGCGCGGGCGGCCCGGCACGGGCACCCCCGCTGCTCCCGGCGCAAGGGCACCGGCGGCGCCTGGGGCGCCCCGAAGTTGCTTTCCCATCCCCGGGAGGGCCGGCCTCCCGGTGCTGCCACCCCCCTCCAAAGCAGCCCGCTCCTCCAAATCATCACAATCCCGCTTTTTCACCTTTTTTTTTTTTTTTCTCCCCCCCCCCCCTCGCCCATACCGCCGGGGGAAGGCACCTTCGCACCCCCTGGCCGCCGCCCGGGGCGCAGTCCCTGCCCGCTGCCCCCCGCACGCCCATCCCCCGCGGGGCGGGGGGGCCGGGGGGGCGGGCGGCTGCAACCTGCCGGCGGGGCAGGGCCGGCCCCCGGCGGGCGGGCGGAGCGGGGCGGCGGCTGCCATTGGCCGCGGCGCGGAGCGACACCTGCTCGGCTTCCTCATGCGAGTGACACCGGGGCTCGGCGGGGATATTTGAGGCACCCTCCGGCACCGCCGCCGCCACTCCGCGCTCGCCGCCGCGCCGGGCACATGCGGTTCGCGGGGCCGCGGCGAGGAGCGCGCTGGGCCCGGGTGCGGCACCCCGCGGGGGAGGACGCGGCGGCGGCGGGGGGAAGGCGCGACCATGTGCGCGGAGCTCCGCGGCAAGCTGCTGGCCCTGGCCCTGCTGCTCGCCAGCGCCCGGGCGGCGGCGGGCACTGAGGCCACGCACCCGCCGGAGGGGCCGCAGGACAGGACCCCGCAGCAGAAGGGGCGTCTGTCCCTGCAGAACACAGGTACGGGGGGGCGGGGGGGTCCGTGCGTGTGTCCCCGGCGCTCCAGATGCACCGGGGGAATAGCCGCGTTGAGTTATGACAGGCGCTTTATTTCGGTGTCCGACTGTCAGGCATAAATCATCAGAGGAAATAAGAGCTGGCTGCTAATTACCTGTAAAGCCCGGCTTTGCCAAGCACGTGTTGCCCTTGCAACAGCCGCGGCAGCGCTCCGGGCCAAGCGGCTCCGCAGCCGCGCCGGGCACGCTACGTCGGTGCGGGGCGGGAGCGGGGCCGGGGGCGGCGGGAGCCCCGCCGAGGTGCCGGGCTGGGGAGGAGAAAGTTTCTCGGCGCAGCGTTTGAAACCGGGTCGGGGGGGGGGGGGGGACGGGGCGGGGGGGACGGGGCCGGACGGGAGGGAAGGGGAAGCGGCTGGGAATGACTGGTGCTTTGCCTCCTCCATAGGGAGTCGTGCAATGATGCAACGGACCGGGGGTTTCTCTCCTCCTCTCCCGCCCCCTGCGCTCCCTCCTCCGGGTATTATCTGCCTAGAAAAAGAGAGCTGAGGCGTGCACTTTGCTGGATCGCTTCCCAGCCGTGCAAAGAGAGCGCGCGGGATCCAGACGCTTCCCTTCCCCACCCCCCACCCCCCTTCCCCCCTTTTTTTTTTTTTTTGTTAACACTCTCAGTGCTGCGAGACGTGTTTAAACACACACGAGCAGGAATGCACGAATGCCCATTAGGGACTGCCACATGTGAATCACGGCACTGTGCAGTTCTCAGCACGCTGGAGCCAGGACATGTGATCCGGCAAAGGGTTTGCATCCGGATGCCAACACAAGCACCACAGCTGAGCTCCCGGCCCCCGAGCAGCCCGGCTCCGCGCTCCGCAGCGCTCCACAAAGAGCTCCATTTTCCCCCCCGCCCCCCCCCTCGGTGCGCGCCTGTTTGCGCAGCTCTCCGCCTGGGGCTGAGCATCCCCGGGAGCCGACCGCGGGGCTCCCGCGTCCCACCCCCAGACACACCTCGGGGCAGGTAGAAGAGGGGGGGGGAGGCAGCGGTAGTAATTCCGTTTTGAGCGGGGGGGGGGGCGGTTCATGTGAACTCTGCATTTACACCCGCGGCTCCTCTCTGCCTTGCAGCGGCTTGAAATTAGACTGAAAGTTGCTGTAAAGACTTGCAAATGGACCGCATGGCGGAGGGGGAGGCTGGGGATGTCTGAGACACGCTGCGGTTCGAAGGGGGATTAGTCTGGCTCCCAAGGGCGAGCTTTAATTAAAGGTACCACTAGGGCACAGAGTACAGGAATTCTTAGCATCCTCAGTTCTGGTCTAAAAGCTGCCCCTGTTTAACTTTATCCCCGGGCTTTTTCAGCAACCACCTTCCCTCTGACCATACTACTACATCCATATTTTTTTAAAAGGACCAGAAGCTGTCTTGTTAAGAATTAGGTTTTTTGGGTTTGGGTTGTTGGTGGGTTTTTTTGGTGAGTATTAGACAGCATTTTTTTACGGTATTACGTAACATCTGAAAGGACAGAATAAACACATATGTAATGGCTAGCTCCAGGAGATGTACTTTATGTACTACATATATAAATACATATTTTTTCAATTGATTTTTGCGTAGGTGAGGACATAGTTTCGGCTTTATGCAACCCTCAGTGCAAAGGACACTACCAGTGGGAGTTTTACTATTAACTTCATAGACATCACAACTGGAAGCCCAGTAGTCTGTAAAAATTATCATACTAAATCACCAGAAACCAGCTTAAAGTACTAGAAACAAGAACTTTTAGCTGGCTGGGTCCTGGGCTTCTCCTTTTGGCACTCGGAGTTGACAGGGGGGCTTTGTACAAGTTGGACAGCAAAAATCATGCCTGTCCTTTGCTCCTGAGGAATGCAAAAGCATTAGACAGTTCTCAAGTGAAACAGCTTGACGTAAGCATAGTGGATTTGGCATTTACTTCTTGGATATCGCTTTCATAACATAGTACACCCAAGTTTAGGCCTAATTTCTGCAAAAAGTGGGCATGCTGTGGGTACCAAAGCTTGTCATGTATCTTTTCTTGTGAACTGATAATGTTAGCAAAATAACTCCCTCTTTCCCTACTCACCACCAGCTCCTATGAACAGTTCTTCAAATTAACTGTAATCGATGCTCATTTTAGCTGAAATCCAGCACTGCCTGGTTAATGCTGGCGATGTGGGATGTGGAGTCTTTGAATGCTTTGAAAACAATTCTTGCGAGATCCGAGGCTTACACGAGATCTGCATGACATTCCTGCACAACGCTGGAAAATTTGATGCCCAGGTAACATGGTGAAATGTCCTACATGTCTGCTAGCTTCTAATAATACACTTGGCATGTATTTTAGTTCCTTAATGCATCTTTGGAAAAAAAAAAAGTTACTGCTACTTAACAAATCTACTTTTGCACATGACCAGCTTCACTAAGAATTTTTCTGTTGATGGGACCAATTGAAACCCCAGAGCGGTAATAGAGCAGCGGTGTGTAACCTGTCCTGGGAGACGGGCTGTCTCTAGCGATCCCTGGATCACTTCCACCTACTGTACCCAGGATCACTAAATCAGAACACTAACGTAGCTGGACACGGTTTTCAGAAACACTAGGCAGCTTCGACTTCTGCCTTGTGTTTGTTCAAAGCTGATTCTCAAATGCAGCTTGGGCTCCCAGTCCATTTAGATGTATCAGAGTATTTCCCAACGTACAGTTACTAGAGTTGGTTCTCGAGACTTGCACACAACCAGTACAGGCAACCTCCTAAAACTGCTGTATCCAAACAAGTCTTTGGTTCAAGCACTAGCGTTAAAATACGTTACTTAGATGGTATGTGGCATTAAGTTTGTCTCCTTCATTTTCTCCCCAGATCATTTATGTATCATTGAGACATCCTGTTATTATGTCTTCTAAACCTACTCTCACATTTCAATGTGGAGGGAAGAGAACATTACGACAGGCCAGTGGCATTTGGCTTGACCATGCAGTTTACAGTATAACTTGACTAAAAGCACCAGCTACATGGCACTGTTGAAAGCATGGTATGAAGTAGAGCTGTCTTTGGGATGCAGCCTGTTCCATCAGAGATGGTGGGACCACCCAGCAAGAAACACTTTAAGTGCTGGAGTTGTAGGGTCAAATTGTCAAAGATGTCGGAAGGGTCTAGCTAGCCATTAAAACGGGAATCATTTCATCTGTGGGTATGTGAAAACCTTCAACTTAATTTCCGAGTGGCTTCCAGAAGATACTCATTTATTCTTGCACAATGTTCTGTCAGTGAACAGAGTTGACCGAAGGAGTAAGCCCTGTTGGGAGGGGGGGAAGAGTGCCTGTGAGGGCTGAGCATAGCCATCGCTGCCTGCTCCCTGGGATCCCCAGATATTGCCAATCAAATACAGCACATGCCACACCCAGGCTGCCTCCATCGCACTGCAGAGGTATTAAACCCCTGGAGCTTTATTGAATGTGGAGGTGACTTTAGCCTCTGCTACAACATGGCTTTTCATGGCTCATTTCTGTATTATCTGCAGTTATTTCAGGCTGTGTTAAATGACAAGACTAACACTGGCCACGTTCTGTTCTCTGCTTTCTGCTCTTCTCTCTTTCTGAAACCTGACAGTTGATGTCAGATTTGGTTTATATAAGAATTTTCTTTTTTATCCTTATTTGCCTACTGTGATGTGCATGTTCATTACTTAAGGGAAGGGCATGTAAGTGCCTTTAGTATGGGGAATAGAAAGGGATGACAACTGAAGTGGTTCTTTGATCGGCAAGAAATATTTCTGACTTGAAACAATCTGGGGACAATGTTTGCTTGCAGGTCTGGGTGAATCTTAGTTAATGTCAGTGGAGCTGTCCCAGTGTACCCTTTGGATAAAGGATAACAAGAATTCGGTTTTCATGAAGCGCTTGTGTAAAATAATCTGAAGTTAATGAAGAGATGGAGGCAATGCAGGATGCTCAGCAAAGTAAAGGGAGCCTGAGCAGCGCTGTCAGACTGCACCAGATGCACCATGTGTTGCAGTTAGTGTCAGATAGCAGAGAGAAAAGGAAGGGATGGGTTTGATGCCCACTAAGCGAAAGAATGAAAGAATCAGAAACAGCAGTTAAAGAGATGCTGCTAAAGCAGCTTTCCTGTGACTTTTCAGTTTCTTGCTCTGATTTGCTTAATCTCACTTACAAGTTCTTGCAGTAAACAGGCATCAAGACAGTGTAGGATTATCACTAGTGCTGATTTGAGTCCCTCTCTGAGGAAGCAGTAGAGAAAATACAGACAGCTGGGGAATGGGACAGGTGCCTATAGATGGTGCATTCCTGTCTATGAGTTTGCAAACTGGTTTTAAAATTAAAAGAAACCTTACTTTGCAGTTACTGAATGGGCATCTGCTTGTGGTCCTGGGGACCTCAGCCATGGCAGGATGTCCTCACCTTTGGGCAAACTTGCTGTGCTGCCACCCCAGAAGTGAATGAAGCCAGTAACTCGAGCACTGAATGATTTCTACGTGCTTACTTTTGCACTTTCCTTTGCTGGGCGTTCAGCTCTTGGAGCAGAGGAGACCCCAAAATACCAGTGAGGAAGCCCTGTGCGTTCAGCTCCACTGGGATAGCAAAGCCAGGTAACTTGGTGTGGCCTTTAAGGGCAGAGAAACAAAAAGAGGGGGAAAAGCCTTTAAGTGATACCCTTAGCAATGTAATAATCCTTGACATTGTCCAACAGAGGAGCAGTTGGCTGGGCATAAATCAGCTGCTGTGCTTAATGGACAGAAATACAGACCTACTCCATTTCTTTTCTTCTCAGGGAAAATCTTTCATTAAAGACGCTCTGAAGTGTAAGGCTCATGCCTTGAGGCATAAATTCAGCTGCATCAGCCGTAAGTGCCCTGCCATTAAAGAGATGGTGTTCCAGTTACAGCGGGAGTGCTACCTGAAGCATGACCTCTGCTCCGCTGCCAAGGAGAACGTCCAGGTCATTGTGGAGATGATTCACTTCAAAGACCTGCTGCAGCATGAGTAAGTGCCTCCGTGCTAGTGCAGTCAGAGGCGTGGGAGCTCCTTCCAGGAGCGCGGTGGTGCCAATGGGCTGTGCACCTGCCCAAGAGCTGTTTCACCTCCTTCTGGCCTTAAGCGTGTCTTGTTTTCCCATGTACAAGACCAAGGTAATGCTTTCTTCACAGGGCCCTTGAAGACTAGTTTGTTTAGAGGGTTGGATGTGGCTGTGGAAGGAGATGAAATGGGTTGAAGTTGGATCTGGCTCTTTATGTATGTATGACTCCTTGGTCCTGCTGTATGACTCCTTGGTCCTGCTGTTTCCAGAGGCATCTTGCAATGTCTCTGTGCTTTCTGAGCTCAAAGGCACCGTTCCTGACCCCAGTATCCTGTTAAAGATGACAGCTAGAGGAGAAGGGGGAAGAAAGTCTATGTAAAGTTGTCAGCAAGATGATAATTTCTTCTTTAAATACATACTTTCAAATGTCTTGTAGTTAATTGTCCCTGAAAGAGCTGCAGTCCCCCAGGTAATCTCCCATTCATCTTACTCTTTATTAATCTCAGATGCTTTTTAATAAAACATAAAGGTGTACAAAATGAAGGCACAAGTCAGATTTTGAGGAGTTCATCCCTCTGACTGGGAACACAGCTGCCCCCTGAGGAATGGCAGGCACAAACCCTGTTTGGAATTGATCAAAGCTACTACATGACAGCAACAAACCAGTCACAAGCCATTTGTAACAACTCTTTGTGCACAAATGCAAAAATCGGAGCCTGTTTTTCTTGCAGATGAACATCTTGCTCTCAAACAAGAAGGCTGAGCCACAGCCTGGCAAGAGCCTTTACCTTGGAGCATCTTCCTACCACGCCTCTGTGCCTTTTTATCCGTAGCAGATATTGGCATAGAAACTCCAAATCCCATCAATCGTGACAGATAAATGGTTTTTACAGAATAATTTCTTTTGGACCTTTAGCCTTACATTTGCATTGGTGCTTAGATTCCCTTACTTTGTGTTGAAAAAACGCCCCCAATACTTAAGCTGCAGTTGCAGAGAGACAGCAGTTTACTCTCAAGTGCAGAATAGTCTGCTGTGGTTTGTACAAGCTGGACATGGTGGCCTGAAAGCAAGGTCTTTTCCATGGATATAGCTGAGGCTGGGATCAAAGGCATGGCTGGTGGCAGGACCTGGCCTCAGCAGGGCTGCTGGCTGTGCCCAGGGCGAAGGGCAGCATCACGCTGGCTGGGGGAGAGGGGAAGCAGGGCTCCATCCTGCACAGCAGCACCTCTCTGCAGGTGCTGCTCAGGCTGCATTGGTAGGCTGTAAACTGGGTACCTGGCACAAATTAACACACACAAACCCCTCCCCCCATCATTTGGGGATGAGGAGAACTATGAGAATCAAAAGCCTCTCCAAAGAGGATTAAGTTATCCTTATTTTACGAACACACTAAAGCTGGACTGGCTCAAAGGCAGCTGCTTATTTCTGGGGAGCTTAACTTGGGGGGTTCTCAGTTTCAGAAGAGAGGGGTCATTCAGCTGAACACCTATAATTTGCACAAATTCATTTAGAGCTTCCTACGCTTCAGCATCTCGCAGAGTCAGAGCTTGGCTCTCCTGTGCAGGACTCCCCAAATAGAAGCCAGCCAGCCTCCTCCCCTCCCCTAAATTTAGAGGCCATCTACCGAAGCTCTTGAACTAGGGAACTTGTTCAAGATCAATGGGCAAGTGTGGCAGAGCTGGAAATAAAATCACGTCTGCTGACTTGCAGCCTTGTGCTCAGTTCAGGTACTATGGTCAGGCCAGCTGAAATGCAGAAAGTAAAACAGCGAAGGAGAAATGGGCCAGTATTAATCCACAGGGCTCTGGCAGGCTCTGAATACCTGAAATATTTGGCAGCTAAGCCACTTTTTAGTCATACCAGCAATGTTTTTCTTACAAAGATTTTTTGCAAAGGTTATGCCCAATTTCAACAACTTTCCATTTTTTTATATTTTTTTTTCCTCCTTCCTGCTGCTGGATCACTTTGTATGCAATGTGCTCGGTTCTCTCTCATTCTTCTAGTTCACATTTAAAGCAAAAGCTAAGAGCGGAGAAGCAAGTGGCAGCTCTCAGATTTATTCTCTGACTCTTCTCCCGACGAGGGTTGAGGAAGGCAATCGGGGCAGCGAAGTCTCCTCCTGAGTCAGCTGCGGTGGGGTGGGGGTCAGGCTGATTTGCTATGGTGGAAGTGGTGACAGGCTCTGGCAGATCGGTCGCATTCCAAGTAATTTTTTTTTTTTTTTAAACGGCAGAAACAATCCAAACATGGGAAATATTTTGCGATAGGGGGGGAAGTAGGTGGCTGTCCAAGATTAGTCATTGCAAATGAGTTGAAGCAGTTGGGCAGAGTAAAATCAGGGCAGTGGCAGACACTGATCATTATCTGTTGGTTTTCCTTGTCTCTTCAGACTTAGTTTGTGGGAAGAGATTTAGACTTGTCCGCAGCCACCAGAGCTGGTGGCGTGTGCCCAGGCGCAACCCCCCCCCCCCCACCCCATACAACCACGACTGCTGACCCCAGACCGTTCTGCACTTGCATGGTGGATGGCTCCCACCATGGAAGACTTTAAAGCATGTCCTCCTGGGCCCGCTAGCAGCTGAGCGGTTGCGTCAGTAAACAACATCAATATTGACCCACAAAAACTGGCGACCGCAACTATTTTAAAATTGCTGCACTCAGTGACCTGTGGCTGAGGAAGCCGGAGTGCCTGCGCTGGGGCTGCGAGTGCTGGGGGAGCACAGGGGAACAGATGGGAAGCAGGAACGGTATTTGGCCATGGTGCATTTGAAGTCCTTCTTTGGCTGGGAAAAGGTATATGCTGAAAGCTGTGCTCTGTAAGGAAATAAAGGAAAAATATCTTGGTGTGGGAGGAAACAATGCCACCAAAGTGGATTTCTGTGTGAGCTCTGTGCAGTGAGATCCTGAGTCCAGACAGGATCTTGCTTGTGGTGGAGATCAACACCTGGTGCTTCAGGGAAAGCTAAAGACGATGAGAAAAGCCAGAGAACCTCCAGCAGAGTTGCTGTTGCTTTTCACAGAGGGGAGGAAATGCCTCCCTCTTGCAGACTAGTGATCGCTGTACGCTCTGTACCAGCCGTGCGCCGGGATATAGCAAGCTGCTTGATGGAGTTGATGGCTCTGGACCCAAGCAGGTTTCCTTTGTCGTGTATCCTGACTAGTAAAGGTGAAGGGGCTCAGACAGAGAGAGATGCGGGAGGTGTGAGACAGTAGTTCTTCCCTTCGACAGCCTGGTTTGCCAAGCCTGTAGACCTCGTATTCCTCTGGTGAACATTACAGTTCTCCCAGAGCATCCCCGGTGGGGGAGCAATCAAGGCAGATCCAGCACTTGAGCGAAGCTTCATTTGACAGGATGCCATCATACACGTTTCTTACAGCATTGTGGCCAATTGGAATAGAATACATCGTGTAATAAACATACGGTGCAGAATTGGTCTGCAAGGCTGCCGGGTCAGCGGGTAGCGGGGGGCTAACACTGCTGAACTGTGCGGTGCACAGGGGAGGGTAAGCCGGGGGGGCTGTTCCACGTGTTTGCTGACTCACATCTTTTTTGACTCCCCTTTCACTGTTTCCTTTACCTCTAGGCCATATGTTGACCTCGTGAATATCCTGCTCACCTGTGGCGAGGAGGTGAAAAAGGCAATAACAAGAAGCGTCCAGGCCCAGTGTGAACAGAACTGGGGAAGTCTCTGTTCCATCCTGAGCTTCTGCACCTCGGCTGTGCATGGTGACACCATCCTGGGTCCCGAGAAGAAGCCGGGTGAAGCCAGCAAAGGCGCTGCTGGCCGAGGGGACATGCTGGCCGACTCTGACCACCGGGAGAGCTCACGAGCATCTAAGGCAGAGAGAGGTACTAAGGGCCACTTGAACGCCCATGCCCGGGTGAAAGCTGGGGGCCACGGTCCCAAAGGGCCACATGGGATCATGGACCGGGCAGACGAACTGTCCGACTTCTCTGACATCCGGAGGTGAAAAAGGCACCAACTCCCCGTTCCCCCCATGCTCCCCCTCCACTGGAAACTTCCTCCGTTGAGTCCCATCTTCCCGTCTATGGACATTCCAAAGCATTTCCCATTCAGAGGTCAAGCACAGGGCATTGCAAGATATATATGGACCTCGGCAACAGTGTATATAGTAGCAAAGGGAGAGCAGTGGCAATGAGTTAACGATCCAGCAAACTCAACACTTGAGCAGCCACCAAGCGTGGCAAAATGTCTCTGACTAAATTCTTTTCCCCTTTTTTATGAAACGGACATCAGCTGAAATTTAGGATCTTGTTTGGGGGGTTGTTGGGTTGTTTTAGGGGTTTGTGGTGTTTGGTTTTTTTTCTTGGTCCCCTTGGCTGGGGAGAAGGTTCCAAGAGGGCTCTGCCAGATTGCATGTGGCTGCTTGTGGCTTAGCACCTCCAAAGGTTTAGGGCACAGCCTTACAGCAGATGGCTGAATTCCAGGGGGATTTGGTTTCTGCCTGTGGCTGAGAATGCAAGAGCTCAAGGCTCTCTATGTGACGCTCTCTAATGAAACAGCTACCCTGTCTCTTGCACAGGAGCTGTGCGGTCCAGAGCTCCACCGCTTTCTGTTAACTAACTTCTGAGCCATTGTTCCCATCTGGGTGATGCTGCCTAGTTGAAGTGCCCCCTGTTTGTTTTTTAACCACTGCATAACTCGACACTTGCTAATCCAGTCACTTCAGCACGTCAAAGGTGAGAAGTCAGCTTCCAGACAGGGCAATGTGACTGTTATGACTTGCACAGTATAGAGGACCCCCCAAGAGTATGCTCGTGGACTTGTAAAAACCCTGTGCATATTCTCTGCTTACACCTGCCCACTCAGTGATACAGGTCCTCCACCCTGAAGGACAGCCCGAGCTTAAAAGGATGGGCACAGGCTCAGGCAGCGAAGGACCCCACGTACTTAGTTCTTCTGTAGGGCTGGGTTGAAGGCCCATTGGAAATCTGTCTGTCCTTAGCAGTAGCGTGGTGTGGTTTGCTGGGGTGTGGAGCCCTGCTCTAACCTACCTATCAGCTGTGGTTTAACCAAATGCCAAAGATAAGGAGAGGGGGTTGGCTTGGGGTTTTTCTTTTTAAATGACCACCATTCTCTGCAGAATGAGTTACTAAAGATGAAGAGTGTCAAGAGCGTGTTGTTTCTAAGCAGTTGTAAGCGTGAATGAGGTGTTTGGGCACATCTCTCCTACCCCCTATGCAATTGTAATTCTCAGGTTGCAGATCTGCAGTCCTATATCCCCAGATACTGTACTGGAAATGGAGGTTACAGCATCCACGGGGACAGAAGGGCGAGCTCTTTAGCTTCCTCTGGAGAAAAAGCGAGTTTTCTTAGAAAGTGGGAATCACACCAGGGATTTGAGCCTTCTCATTTAGAAAGTTTGGGAGGAAAGCTGTGGGGGCAGGAAGGCAGTTCAGTAGAGACAGAACGTACCCAGTGAACTAACGTACGCCTTGTCGCATGGTGGGAAGGAGCTGTATAAACAGTAGAGGGTGTTGGAATTTGGCTACAATTTCCAACTCAAGATTTTTGTTACTGCTAAGTGAACACAGCTCCTAATAGCTATATTCAGGGTTTAATGCATGTATCCACCCGCAGACGTTATAGGCATTGCTTTTAATAGAAGCCACGTAGGAAGCAAGAGAGGACCATTAAGTTGAAAAGGTGTGTCTCTATGTGATCACCAGGTCTTTGAAGACATGATCTTGATCCTGCCTGGTTTTAGCTAAGTTCTGTGACAAAATTGTCATTTGACTCCATTGGGAAGAGGTGGGATCCGGCCAGGTACTGTAACAGCAAAGCCCATGCTGACCAGAGGAGCGGAGCTCCTGGCACAGAGTGCCGGCTGCCCGGCTGGGTGATGGTACAGCTCTCCCACGGAAGGGGCACCCTGGCTGTCCCACAGAGGAACTTGCCAAGGTGGGCTCGGGACCCTGACGGCCAGCTCCTCTGCTCCAAACCCCCAGTGGCTGCTGGTGGTACCCTAAGAAGGTTTCTAGCGTGCCTCCATGGGTTTCCTGCGAGCGTCCTCTCCCCCTTGGCGGCATACAGCCACCACGAAGAACAAGCTCAAACCAAAAAGACAATCCAAGCATTTTAGCAAAAAAAAAAAAAAAAAAAAAAAAAAACCAAAAAAAAAACCACAGAAACAACTCACTACCAATGTAATGGTCTTGCTTTGGACTAAAATGAGACCCCTCTCTCATTAGAGGTCTGATTCATCAATGGGAACCAAACATAGATCTACATCCTTGAATGTCTCAGTCAACATATCACCTCAGCATGCATACAGTTTTATTTGTATTCAGTTGTTCTGTGGGGGAAATTGTATACTCCCCTTCTTTAGTCAATGAAAATTTGGGGGCGGGGGAGGGCAAGCTGTGGGTGGGAGGGAATTTTGTATAAGGCATAATTTTTTTTTTCCTCTGTGTGTGAAGATTTTATGTGTTCATCTACTGATTCCACATATGCTATTATTGTAAATATTTAACATTTCTATTTATTATAGTGTCCCCATTTAAAAAAGAACACTGCTGGCTATGATAATTTAAACGTACGTCATGACCTGTGTTGTATATATTCATGCCACTAGTATGGTTTTTTTATGTTTAAAGCTGCATAAATATAGTTTTATACAGTTCCATAATGTTATTGACAGCATAAATCATTTATTTATTGTTAAACCTTCTTTCATATCTAACAAATAGGGTGCGTTTTACCTGAGATTATTTTATTGTGACATCTACATAGCCTTAATTCTTTATAAAAAAGACAAAAAATCTCCATTTAGATACTGTATGATGCTTTAATTAACATTCCTTATGAACTTGCTGTTCACGAAGGAGGTTTAGCTTAAAAGCCAAGGTATGAATGTTTCCTTTATGCTTTGCATCTGGAATGAGCCTTGTTCTGGAATGAAAATACTGGGAGAAGCAAAATGCCTACTGGAAAAAGATAGCAGTAAACCCTGGAAAATGCTGTCCTAACTTAAAAGTGCTGAACTAAGGAAAAAAAAAAGAAAAGGAAAAAAAAAAAAAAAAAAGACAAACTGTCCTTAATTCCAAAATCTCTGGGAGAAAAACATACTAGTTTAGTCTCATGTAGAAGTTGCAGCCAAATAAGCTTGTAAAAAGAGAAAATGCATATGGCTTTAGACAAAGTTCTGTACCTTTCACACTATTATTTTCCTTAAACACTAATAAATGTTTTGAATAAGTCTGTGGCTGGGTTCTGTTTAGCTGGAATTTCAGCTGCTGCTGTAGGGGGTAAGAAAATCTCCCTGAACCTGGGCCAGCAGCTTCAGCTGAGGGGGGCAGAGGTACCCTGGCTGCTCGCCCCCCAGGGTCGTTCCCCCCCTGCAGCAGGGCCTTGGCTGGGGCTGGGGTGGGATGCGGGGATGGAGCCAGCCCTTCCTCTGTACAGGGAGGGCTGGTGCAGGGGCAGAGACCTCGTCACCACTGTGGCATTCCCTGGGAAAGGGAGACCTTGCTGGCTGCTTAGCTGGGACCTGGCAGCTTGGTTTGAGGGGAAAGGGAGGTGGGGAACAAACTAGAGGATGAAAAACATGCGGAGCAGAAGCTCGTGCCCTTATCAGGCTCAGAAAAAGCCCCTGCTTGTTTCAGGAGGTTTTTTTCCCCTAGCAGGAGCCATGGGTCGGGTTCATTGCAGCATGTCGAGAGCCACCTCATCTGCTTTGAATTAGTCAGTATTCAGGTTGGGAAGGGAGTATGGGGATGCAGATGCTTATGGGTTTCTTCTCCCTATCCAGATGATCTTGGATTACAAAAGTCCCTTGGGAGGTGGCACGCTGTGCTCAGCCAGGTTGGCTATGGGTGCAGCTCGGCATCCCATAAGGGCTGGGAAGGGGATCTGTGGCTGACCACAGCACCCACCCGTGGGCAAGGTGTCAGCAGCCCCCAGTGCAGGACCAAAGCTCCAAGCACTGGACTTCAGCTAGACCCAAGAACAACAGTGATGCTTTCTAAAAGCTGTAATATCTGGTAAGATTTGTCCTGCATCTATAAAAGACCTAGTCCATGTAACAGCAAGAGTTACCCTTTCAAGGTTGTACCTTAAAAACAGAGGACATCCATTTGGCTCTCCACTGTCAGCTATTATCAATAAGTACCAGGCAGTGGCTCTGTACGGGGATGTAACAGGCACATACGGTAGCTGTAATCCTCTCTCCCATCATCCCATCACCATCCCAAAGACCAGATATCAAAATCTTAAATGCTTACTGGAGTTTCAGCAAAGGAGAAAAGCAAAATCCTAAGATTTACAAAAAGCAAGCTGCAGAAACAGCACTTTTGTGTTGTCTCTGAAGTCATTTTCGTACAGCATCGGGGTGTAGGCAGCAAGGGGATGGGGAAATTATGAGAAAGCACCTCAGAACATAAAGCACAGATTTTTTTTTAAGGCTGCTTGCATGAAAAAGCACATTTTTAACACTCCTTCTGTGGGGTTTAAAAATAACTAATCCAGTTGAAGCCTTTGCATGAGATGGGCTTCACAAACCTAAATGTGATTTGCAGCAATCTAGGACCTGTAGCATTTCTTTGCCTTTAAGTGCAACAGCTCTTCATAATCCTGCCATGGACTGTCATCAGACACCAACGGGAAAGTGCCTCTTGCCAGCAGAGATGTGACAGAGTTTGGTGGGATGTGATCTCAGACCCGCCTGCAGTCAGACTACAGCCAAGGAATAGCTTGTACTGCTGTTGGACCGCTCGCTAGCATTAAAGATCCCGTTGCATTTTTTTTGCAGAAGCTGGTCCACACACTGTGGCTGTGATGCAGCTAAGGTAACTGCATCCACCCTTTACCATCCTCCTGACAAATTCAAGTAGAAAAGTTGTTTTTCATCTCCTGGTGCATAAAGTGGTGAGACTACATTCAGCTCCAAAACGTGGCTAGACATCAGCGATGGAGAAGTGACCCTTGCCTTCCCTTAGGGCATCACGTCTCACAAAATAGCACAGCAAATAACAGAGCAATGACATTAAAAAGTACAGAAGCACGGAGAGAAAAAGAAGCCCTAAAACAGACTGCAGAGCAGGGATTCTGCATTGCACAACCGAGAAGTGTATAACTTAAAACACATTTAATACCAGCATACAAGTATGCTTCAAGACTGGAGTGATCTTAGTTCAATTTGGTCTGAATCACTTTACAAGTGAGTAAGGAAAACCAAACCAAGGCAATTCAAACTGCAAATCCACGTCCATACACAGGTCTCATCCAACCGAACAAATCCCACCGAGATTCATACATGTGGTCCATTTGGATTTATTCTCCTACGGGCTCCCTGTCTAGGCTCCCAAAAGAACAAAATTAATTCCAGATATTGGCTTGCTCAGGCATACCAAAACATTTACAAATGTATACGGCAATTTACATATGTCAGCCCACATAGTGAGCTGAGTCAAACCTCCTGCCAGTGCTTCTGCGTTTGTCTTTGCCGGTTCCCAGCTACTGCCCTTCACTCTGCTCCCTGAGCCCACGCCGGGAGATGCCAGGAGAGCTGCTGCTGCAGCTCCGGAGCAGCTCTCTGCTGCGTCACGCCTGATGAACTCATCACAGTGATTGTCCCAGGTGAGGCAATAGTTAAAGCTTGCTGGGAAGCCTCTCAGCAGCGTTTTTAAAGCTATTTCCTGACATCTCACCAGAAACACAAATCCCACTCAGTTTTCGCTGCTAGTTCTGTTCGTGTTTCCATGCTCTCCTCGCAGGCTCTCGCAGGAAAGGCTTCTCTCACGCCTGCTGAAGTCAGAAAGTGCTGCATGCCTCCCCAGCCACAGCAGAGCTCCAGCCTCAAGCAACACCAAGCAGCCTGCATCACCCGGCCCCATCACCGGCACCTGCCCTGTGACCAAGCAAAATTGTGTTGGGGGGATGCAAGGGGGTGCAGCTGGACCACCCCCGAGGCAGGAGCTCCACTTGATGCCTCGCAAGGTCCCTTCCAGGTCTGTCCCTGCGGTCCCAGCACTAACAGGCCCTGGCACAGGGCTGGGGCTCAGCATAACCATATCATTAGTGAAATCCTAACAATTTTTGTTTCTGTACATTTTCTTTAGGGAATAACTTCCCAGCCGGTGGAGCATTTCATTTTGAAATCAAAACCTCATGTCTTTCTTGATCGAGAATGTAAAATGGGGACTTGAGGGTTTAAAGACATGACAAATTATGGGAAGCTGCAGGGGCTGAGAATTCCTATCTCCAAGGGTGCCGACTGTTATAGCCTTGACCTTTTCTGCAAATACCATCCTCCCTTATTAAAATGTGGCTTGGAGTTTATTTAAAAATTCTTTTAAAATAAGAAGTCATCTTTGGAGAGTCTGCTGTGAGGTTCTCCATGTAGGTGGGGGGTATAGCTTTTTTTAAGGGTGTTCCTCCACTGCTGTGAAGTAGTGCCCTAGGGGCAGTGTCACCGTAGGGAGCATGCTGGCTGTGCTGCCGTGCATCTCGGTGGCTCTGGTGACACCACAGAGATCAGCTCTGAGATGTGGTTCTGCAAGGAGAACCTCAGCAGCGTTGGAACAAGCCTGGGTCAGCTAACACAGTGCAAGAACATGCCTCTGTGGTACAGACAGTGCCAGTTTCATGGTGTCGTTGGAAAGAGCAGCTTATGGAAAGGCTAAAACCAGGCTGCATTTTAACATGGCATAGGATCAGCCCCCTGCTATCTAAGACATTATGGCGCGTAATCCCCTCTATAAACCCCGCTTCCATTTCTCAGATTTTCTGCAGTTTGTATCTGCTTTTCTCTATCCCACAATCACACGGGGCTACATTTGTCACCCATGAATAATCCCACTTGCATTGCAGAGTCTCTTCCTACCCTGGAGAAAAATGCAGTGGGAGGTGTGGGGAAGCTCAGTGAAAGCTGACAGCCAGGAGAGACTGGGAAAGGCCTACAGAGCGCCTTATTTAGATGTCCTATTTTAAGATAAAATTAAAAGGAACTATGCACATTCAGCATTTTGTTAAACTGATATGAAATCAAGCCACTATGAAATCAGTTTGAAGAAGGGTGCAGTGCACATGCTTGAAGCCTTCCTGAAATAATAATACTAATAATAATAATAATATTGTTATTATTATTATCATCATTATTTTCAATTGCAGTAGCTCCTGACTGTCAGCAAGTCCCAACCTTGGGGCTACCGATACATACATCGCAGGAGAGAGTCCCGGTGAAAGAGTTTCATCGCCACTGGTAGAAGGAAACGTTGTCCTTTGCCTCCACATGCAGAAAACAGAATAGTGTCTACCTGGGCACTGAGCGTTAACTCACTGCACAAGATGCTTCTGAACAGTAATCGTAGGAATTACATGTTTTTCTCTCGGATCTACCACCTACACTCGCTTGTCCAACGCCTAACACTAGCTGATGATGAGTCTGCAGAAGCCTGTTAAAAGCATTTTGGCCTGGACAGGCCAAGGGAGATACAGCAGCCAGGATGCCTTTGGAGGGACAGGGGGTGCCAGGGAAGCTGGAACTGCTCTGCAGCAAGAAAGGGCTCCCAAGGGTCCGGGCAACCCACGGCAGCAGCCGGCTGACTCTGCAGATTCCTGGGAGAGATGTGTTTTGTGGCTATCTGCCTGACATGGACTAGTGAAAGCTGGCCACAGCTGACAATCCAGGACCAGGGAATGAGTCGCGGATAATAATTAAAAGCCCAATCCTGGGTTCACCAAAGCCTCTGCTAAAACATCTTATTGATAATAGTAAGACATTAAGATTAAGCTCTTGCTGGAGCTGGGAATCACTGAAGCTTTCCTGACTATATAAGCTAATCAGGAATAGTCTTAACAAAATCAGAAAATAGATGAGGCTGAAAATAATCTGTTCTCAAACATCCCACATGCAGAAATGCCTGGATCTGAGGCACGGGGTTTTTTTGCAGCACTCCCTAAGCACAGACCATTTGCAAACTGTAGAAGAGCAGGCAATCCATAGCATCTTTCAACAGCATCCAGAATTGTACGACAAAGATAAGACCTGAATGCAGCTTTTAAAAACCTGAAATTAAATTTAGTAGGCTATATGACATTATATACCATACTGCTCAAATTTTGGCCATCCTACACCTAATGGCCTCTCTCTTTCCTTCTGTTGGTCCTGTGGCATAGCTGTAATACAGCATGGGAAAGGAGAGAGAACCAGCTATACCCTCCCGATGAAAATGGTAGCAGGATGATACCATTTATTTGAGAAAACACAGCAATTATTCTGAGCAACAGCATAGAAGTCAAAACCTTGAAAGGGTGGAGTGAAAAGGACCAGGAGACAGTACTGAGAAGATGTGATGGTGCCATTTGAGCACATAAACTCCTTTAGGAGCTTGCTTGGAACAAGCTGTTCTTACAGTATTGCCAGACTGACCAGAAACCAGAGCAGCATTAAAAGGTCCAATTGACCAATAAGTTGGTCAAACCCTCTCTCATGAGACTGCCAGCCAAATTTGTAAACATTGCGGGTCAGATAAACATACAAATGTTGCAACTTATTGGATTCACATTCCTCTGGCAATTACCTATGTTTTCTTCTGTCAGGACGAAGGGTTCAAGTGTATGGCGGGCAGCTGACGGGAGGATCGTGTTCTCTACCAGCATGAGGCACAGGCAGGACAGAGAGGGCAGAGGCTGCCACGGGAAGCTTAAGCTTCACAGGAAAAAGAAATCCCAGTCCCCAAAGTAACACCTATCCTTATCTTTGAAAGAAAAATGTGTGTGTATTCCGATCATTGCAATTCCCTCAAGGATGAGAAAATGACTGAATTTAAAAAGCTTTAGAGGCCGTAAAACCTACCAAGCATCATAAACCAGGTACTACTACTGCAGGATTGCTTTGGAGCAACATCAGCAGGAAGGGGGGCCCTGTCCTGAGAGGTGGCTCACCTGCAGCAGGCGCAGCATGTGCCCAGCAGCCTGCAAGCAGCAATGACGGCGTGCAGCACGGCATTGTTGGAAGGCATGAAAGGCACACACCAGACTAATTCAGCAGACTCCCCCTAGTCCTCCCCCCTGTACGCAGACTGCCTGAGGCACGTTTGTGGCAGCGAGCACGTTCTGGTTCTGTCCTTAGGGCTGTAACCAGCAAAGCCCCACGCTGCCGCAGCTGCTGTGAGATCCAGTGTTGTCCCCTGGCTGCGACCGCAGAGCCGCAGGTGTAGCTGCACCCTGGTACACCCATGGTACACCCGTAGCGACGCTTATGCAACCCCGGCTGTAATATGTTCGATGACACACACACACACCCCCAAACACAGCTCACTCCTCTGGCAGAAATACAGTGGGGCCACTCTCATCCAGGATCCTCCTATGGGACTGGCAGCTCCCTGGCCGCATTACACCAGGGCTGGTGCCCCCCATTATGGTATCTGGTGTTGGAGAAATTAAAAATAATTCTGATTGCAACCTCACAACCAACCGAAAACCTTGCTAAAGCATAAATCTGGCTCCGAACTGTGCGCTCCTGCTGAGCAAAATAGAAGCACGTTGATGTGGTGCATCTCAATATACGTTACCGAGCAATCTGGCAGTGCCCAGAGACAGCAGGGTCTGTGATACCCATGGCATCAGCTCACAGGTTACAGTAACAGAGCATGCAATTAGCTGAAATGCTGCTACTGGCAGTAATAGTACCACAGGCCCCGACTCCGGCTGTGATACCCTCGGTCCTTCATACAAAAATGGCAAAAAAAGGACATAGAGTCCAATCAGGCCAGAGGAAAAGGTGGGGAAGGAAAAATAAAGACATAGAAACATCAGTTCTTATCTGTAGATTGTGCTGATTCCCATTCAATACTGTCTGAAAATGGAGCAAATCTTTAGCAAACCCAAAGAGGGAAAGAGAGGAGAGATAAAATACATGAACAGTCATCCCTGCACCTGTCCTGACGGCTGGCTTTAGTGAATAAGTGGTCAGTGAGGCACCAATCCCCTGCAAGTCTAGGTTTTCTCTTCCAAGTATGACCAAGTGCCATTAGCTTAACTTCAGTATCTCTATAGGTAATATCTGACTGCAACCCAACAGATCTCTAACAACAGCAACTGTGTCTCTGAGGTATTGAAAAGCAAAAGAGAAAGAAGATACACAAGTAAGAAGGCCGTCTCTGCTACGTGTGGCACTGCTGCTAAGCTTGTGCTGCAGTTCAGATGCTTTCAAGCTCCGGAAAGGTAAGGAGGTAAGGAATTAAGTTTCATTCCTGTTGCAGAGCTGTATCTATAAGGCAAATAGAAAGAAAGATATCAAAAGAAAGGGGGGGATGCAAAGCAGGGACTGGATTAGTTGCCTTTAACTGCTTTGGTCTCTTTTTATCAGATAGGTGGAATTGCCACCAAAACAAAGGCCAGGAAGGATAACGCCGCTGTGTCCAGACACAAGAAACAGTTGCTAAAGCCCATCCATGGTGGAAAAACATGCTGTGGGAGCACTTGCCAACATCTTCACATGGCTAGTCAGGAACTGCGCAATCAGCCAGGAGGAGGGTGGGTGGATCAGCCCAACATTAACAAGCCCAGCTGGCTCTGCCTTGCACCCTTCTCAACAGTTTCCCAAGACAGGGCAACTATTTACCATAAAGAGGCCCTGGGGCACTGATGCATTATTTTATTTCTGGCTTTGAACTTCAGAAGCATCCAGGATTCATGGATGTGTGCCGTTGCTCACCCCAGGTGAATTTACCCGGGGTCTCTTTCAGCCGTACAACCACTGGAAAGCTTCGGTGCCTGCTTTCCATCTGACAGCAGCACAGCTGAACAAGAGAGATGCAAAACTAATCGTACGCAGAAGGGAGCCAAAAAGGGATTCCAGCAACATGAAAACCAGAGGGAAATGCCAGAGTCATACTATCTGCGATCAGTATCTGTGACCCTTCATTTTCCAAGAAGTAGCAATGATAAGGCAGCTCTGTCCAGGTGAAAGATATCAGCAGGGCTAATTGTAGCCGAGCAGACTGATTCTCATGGCAATGCTGTTATCTCCCTGGATTCCAGCTCCCAGCAGCTGCTGTCACTGCTCATAATATCCAGCAGCAAGAGACAGAGAAAGGAAGGGAAAGGCGGAGAAAGGAGAGAGAAAAAATGAAGACAAAAGGAGCAGAGAGAGAAATAACAAACAGAAGGGAAAGTGCAAGAATAGTCAAATAAGAAAGGGAAGGAACAGAGAAGATATGGAAAGAAGTGAAGGCAAAAGGCACCCCTTAGCTGCTCCATGATTTCCTCTTACAGGAGTTTCAAGGGAATGGATCTGACAGCAGAAACTGCTCACTGTGTGTGGATGGAAAGAGGCAAACTCAACTCATCCCTTCCCTGAGGAGGTACGTCTTCTGCAAGGAGAGACCAGGCACAGAGGTGGAAGGCACAGAGAGTAAAGAAATTACTCCAGAGAGATTACCTCTTCGCTGACTCTGCTGGCTGCTTGCTGCCTGTAGAAGACTCAAGAAGTTTAAAAAAATGAAATAAAAAAGAGAAGAGTACTACTAACGAGGCTTAGCCTGTGCACACAGCACAGCACAGAAGGGAGGCTGCTCTGACCCCTGAAAACTGTGCCCCGACAGCAAAGGGATGTGCTTGTCCAGCAGGAAGGGAAGGGAAACTGATAACTTTGTGTCCACTACCACCACATCCCCTGCTAGTCCTGTACCCATCCACTAAATTTCTGGTCCTCCCTGCCTGGCTGTTGCAGTGTCCTACTCAGTTTCCAGATTTTGGACAGCCCCAGCTTCAGATGGGCACGAGTTCTGGGCAAGCTGCCCTGTGCGGTCCCTGAGCTCCCTGCGCACACCGGGAGCTGCTGCGCACGTGCACGGCCAGCTGGACCTGTCAGACCTGCTGTGGTTGGCAGCTGGGCCTGGGCCGCATGATTATTACGCTTGTTATTCCTCCTCAGATCCAGGTAAATACATGGTAGGAGACTCCATGAACCAAGGAGATGACGCTCAAAACAGCCACAGCAAAGGATGAAAGGAACAGTGAGAAGCGACTTGCTCAAGAGCGTGCAGCAGAACAACAGCAACGTCTAGTGCAAGATGGAAGGGGCTTGTTGCCAAAATATAGGTGTCAGGAGCCAGCTGATATGTGCTAGGCTATCCAAGACATCCACCTGGGGCTGGCAGGTATGACCCAGGACCTTCTGGAGACCAGCAGCCTTCTGGAGCAGCAGTTGGAGGCCAAGTAGGACACCTATGTTTGCAAAATTGACTACAGGCTTATTCTAAGAGTAGCGCCTGATGCCCCAGGCCAGGCAGCCTCCCCACACAAGGATTTGACGCTCTGTGCTGGGGAAACACCTCCAGCCGGTATTTGGAAGCAGAGTCATGTGAGCTCTGAGGAAAAAGGTCCAAACCCCTCACAGCTACTCTTAGGGACGTGTGCTTTAGGAATAAATGTCATGAAGATGAGAACAGAAAATAAGACATCATACCCAGCCAAAGGCAATGCCATCGGCAAAACCAGGGTCAGCCTAAAAGCAGCCTCCTGGGTTATAAATAGACAACCAGTGGGTGCCCTCAATGTAGATAAAACATAAATTTATTCTTACTAGATTTTATTTTTTCATTTCACCCACACATACTTTAAATTACATGAGAAATAGAGTCAAACTTATACCATAATCCATTTAAATCCTTTGCACTATGGAGAAAAACTGCACAAACCATACGTGATGACAGCATTTTAAAGGAAAGTCAAACTGTTGGAATGGTGGAAGACACAGCCCACAGGCAGCACATGTCAAAAAGCTCAACAACCTTTGGATGAAAATAACTTTTACCGCAAGTATGCAAAAAAACAATCGGAATCATTTGTTCTGATTTCTTCAATCAGTTTGGTTGAGGTACTTTATCATTCAGGTGTTAATGACCTGGAAAGTAGGGAAGTTTGCTTTCCTCTTCTAGCCATGAAAAAGTATTTCAGGATGCATTCTGCTAGTAGTAAAACCCTGCAGACCCTGACCAGGAAAAATACCTCCTTTAACTCCCTACTTCGAGAATACCTTAGTACATCAGCTTTACACACAGAACAGGCCTCTATATACTTACTTGGTTTTTCATATGTATTTAATACATTAGACAGTTTCATTTAGATAATAATTTTTCTCATTATTTCTTTTCTGAATCCCCATTTCAATCCTGATAAATTTTAAGATAAATCACAAAAGAAATCTGAACAAACATAGGATAAGTTCTATAACTGTGTGAGTCAATGTGTACAGGTATAGCAAAAACCAGAACAAATGTAGTGCAAGGGTTGTATTTAGGGCTCTGACCTACATCCTCTGGTCAACCACAGCAGACCAGTTTAAGATGCCCAAAGGATTTTGCTGTGGCTTGCTGATGGTTACCACTCCTGGAGTAAAACCGACATCATGGGACACACACCTCCATTTCGGGAGTTCCAGAGAGGAGTTTGTTACACCAGCTTAAGCCATCAACAAAGGTCGGTTTGCCCCTGAAAAAACAAGCTGTCAGGCTGGAGAACTGGAAGTTCGGCTCATCCCGGCCCACAAGAACACAAAATGGGGAACTGAGGAGTATCTGAAGCTGCTGCCACTAGATTCACCAGAGCACATTAGCCAGAAAGTCAGACCGCAAACAGTCCCAACAAGTGTGAACCAGGATTTCTGCAAGGAAATAACTGCAACCGACATCAGTCCAGGGCAGGACTGCGATTCACGACCTGAACGTCTTGATGTAAAGCACTATAATGTCAGTGACCTGAATCACTCTGATAAACACATACCCACCATGCTCAAGCCAAAGCTGCCCTTCTCCCGAGCGTGGCACAGAAAAAGGCACAGCACCATGGCAGAGGCAGGTAAAGAATTTCCACCCACCTTGCCCTGACACCCCTGTATCTGCGGCGCAGGCAGGAGATGGAGGGATCACCACCTGGTTACTTTGCCCTGGGCAGGAGGAACGGGAGCAGGTTAGATGCAGCCCACAGCCCACACCAGCGCCACAGGGGCTCGCCAGCCCCCCTTCGCCCTGCCCCACCCAGTCCCCCCACGCTGCCAGCAGCTCCCACACCTCCCACAGCCACAAGCACAGACCCTGCAGGGAAGCCCTGACCTCCAGCAGCAATGCCTACTGCACACTGGTCCCAGAGCCAGCCGCTCTCCCGGAGCCACATTTCCCTATTCTGCAGCACCATCTTGCAGCAAGAGGGAGGAAAGCACCTTTCGCTGACAACAGCATGGAGAGGTGGACCTGAAGGACACAGCACTCTGGACTGCAGCTGTTTGCAGGAGCAAAACAGGGAATCGATGGAAGATTTTGATTAGGGATGGATGGCCGTTAGTTATGGCCTCCAGCATCCCAGGCGAACCCCAGCATCAGCGCTGGGGTTCGACTGAACTTTGGAATAGTTTGAAGGATTCAGTATTTTATTGTTAAACTGCTCTGTCCTCACAGACCCTTTTCTGCCTACCTTCCTTGCTGATGGCTGCTTCCCACCCAGCTAAAACCAAGACGCCTGCTAAATTCTCTGCCTGAACCTCCCCATGGGCATTGCTCCCAGCACAGCCCTCCAGCAGCCACCAGTCTGCCCCGCACCAGCACAGCCACATCCCTGATGGGAAGGAAACAAGCGTGACTCGTCCACACAAAGGCAGCAGCAGAAGTCTAAAAAGTCTTCTATGTCCCCACAACCTCTACAGTGCTGTCCCTCAGTCCCAGATTTTCCACACTCCCTCCCACGCAGTTTGGGAGCATCAGGGAGACCGAATCCATAGCAGCAACAGCAAAAAGACCCTTTACACCCTTTTGCCTCCCACTGCTTAGGCAATATCAGGCGTGATGAGAATGGGGAGAGGACCCAGAGCACATGGAGTTGTTTGCTTGAGGTTTTCAGTTTATTTGATAGCACGCTCAGTTATGTCTCCTCACTTCTGGAGAAGAACTCAGCTTTCTCCTGTCAGTAGCTAGATTTCTCAGGAAACTCTGAGAATGACAACAGAGGTGCAAGTACTTAAAATAGGAATATTTAGAACCACCAAAAAATAGCCAATGGGCTTTGAAACAGTGGGAACTTGATATTAACTTTAAGTAGGCCTTAAGTGATTATTTCAAGAGCCTTTTTAGTAAAAGAAATTGAAATTTAAGAAGGCTATTTTCAGGAAAGTTACACTCAGACCATTTGTGCCATTAGTTTTAAAGCTGGTTGCATTTTTTAATGAGAAAAATAATCCAAATAGACCCAAATAACCTATCACCAAGACATCAGATTTTTTAATTTTCCAGTTAAAGGGAGTGGTGGCAGCTGGGAAACAGGGCAAAGCCCATCCTCCTGCACACCGCAGGCTGCATTTTCCCTTTGTGTCAGTCAGTGTGAATGCACATAAAAACTTGTTTCTATAAAAGAAAACCCCCAAGATCTTAACCAGAGGAGGGCTGAGAACAGCCACCACATTGTGTGTTGACTCTTGAAGGCAAAGCTTCGCCTCCTTTTGGCAACGCCAACTTTTCCCACAAAGCCACGGCTCAGATTTGTACACAGCAGTGGGAAAGGAGTATGAACTGTTTCTAAACTCAGTAGGTTGTACGGGCCACAGATTATGGTCAGGATTACCAAAGTTATGTACATTTTCTCAAATTATTGGGGTTTTTTGTTGTTGTTGTTCCCATGTCTTTTTTATTCTCAGACGCTCTTGTGCTCTGAACCGCAGAGCTCTAGCTGGGAGTGCAGCTCTCAGATGTGCACCAGTCTTTCCTGGTATCCATAGTCCTCATCCTCCCCTCCCTGCAGTACCTTTCTGTTTTCACTTGAAGGCAACCTTGTGCCACACAAATCTATAAAAAGAACTAGGCTGGGAAAGCACAGCAGCTGCTTCACCCAGCAGATACCCCACCTTGCAGGTGGAAAGAGCCTGAGCTCCAGGTGCAGAGGAGAAAAAGCTTAATTGTTCCTTTAAGGTTTGATCCATCAATATTTGCACACTTCTGACCTTTCATTTAGCTCCTCTAAACGTGATTTCACCGCTCCCTGATCAGAGCCTTGTGAAGTGCAAGGAAAGAGATGATCTGCAGCTGCCCCAGGAGCACACACTTCCCTGGGTGATGCCTCAGTGCTCACCGCCTCTTTTGGCTCTTTGCAGCAAAAGCATCAACAGCGGCCACAATTAATAGCAGAGACAGAGCGGAAGCTTAATTTTGAGCAGGGACAGAACAAGCTGGAAAGTATGTAGATAAGAACGATATTTCCTAATCAGCTGTCCCCGAGGAATTTCATCTTTGGATATTTGGGGAGCCAGTTATCTCAGCCATTAGTGAACTTGTGAGGGACAGGTGAGATACCAGCAGACGGGCAAAGGGCAAAGGTAGCATCTCTCTTCAAAAGCAGGAGATGGGAGGAACCAGGCAATTATAGACCTGTCTGCTTAACTGTGATGCCAGGAAAAATACAGGGGGAAATAAGTACCTGAAAAAAAACCCAAGATAAATAGCAGGACCCCTGGGCTGGTCAATAGTGAGTGGTACAACATGGTAATGTGGTTTATGCAGAGAAGAAGAATACAAGGAGATGCAATATAGAAAAATTTAAGAGTCCGGGGCTCTAAACATGTCTTTTCCATTCCAGGGAACAGACACATTGATAAATGATATACATCCACCTCTTGACACTACTTTGAAAAGAACAACCAATAACATTACTGTCCATTAAGCTGCATTTATGAAACTGCTCTTCAAAGCAGAGCAGTATTTAACATTTTCTTCTTTTCCTTCTGCTTAAAATGACCATCTGGCAACAGATTTTCTGGATTGGAGCCTTTTCTCTGGTTTCTGTTTGGGGACAAATCTGTGCCAACTTCCAGCAGTTCATGTGATTTAGGGATGCAGAATATAGTTCTCTTCTGCAACGTACGTGGGCTTGAAGTCAAAATCAGATACTGAAAAGATCTGGTGTGAAGCAAGCTGTGGGTTACAAACAGTTTTCTCTATGTGCATGCAATATGTCAAACTAGAAAGATGTACATCCCTTTCCACACAGTCTGAAGCTAAGAGGTACAATCTGTATATCATCCACAGTTACTTTACTTGCCCTAACCCCATCAAACCCATCTGAAGTTTCATTGAAAACTTCTAGGAGCTTTCATTTGAAACCTTAGGATGTAAGGTCCTCCTCAGAGACATCAGGCACAATTATGGTCAATTAACTTTTCTTTAAAAACAAAACCACCACAAATTCAAACTGCAAGAAGCTAAGAGGTCTCAGGGGCAAAAACTCTCATTTCAGGAGGATGTGGAAAGCTGTGGAAAGATGTGGAAAGGATGTGGATTTCAGGAGGAGGAGGAAGACAGCGTAGGCTACCCCTAAAGGAAGAACGATTCTCCCTGTGCATCAGCCTGTGTTGGTTTTATAAAGTTTTAAGCATTAGAGTGCTGTGCATATGCTTAGCCATCGCTGCATACACAGGGCCTTGGAAACACAGACAGGGGGAAAAAAAAAATAAAAATGTCTCATCTAGTGACCCACACTGCCTGTGTAACTGTCTGGTCCCAGTTCCGCCTGGTCTACAGGCAGAAAATAGGAAATGAAATCTAAGACCCCGCTCGGAAACTTCAGGCCAGGTTTCTGATCTTTTTTCCAAATGTCCCAGCACACTGGTGACGGAGCTTTGAAACCTGGCCACGTCCATCTGGGGCACAGGAGCAGGCAAGGAGCAGCACAGCCAGTGCTGGGAGAGCATCAGCAGGCTGAGGCTCCTCCGAGGATTAAGCAGAGAACAGAGGTGGCTCCCTGGGGAATGCCAGCAGCCTCACGTTATTTCTCAGGAAAGTCTCCAGGAAACTGCTAATGAAGAAACGTTCTTCCTTAAAGATCTCATCTTTCTGGGCCTAAAATTTAGGAGGACAGTCTTAGGATATGTTATAAATGGGTTAAAAATATCCTGACTTTCATTGCTTGGGGATAAAATGTGGCTAAACAGTATTTCCAAGGAAAGAGGTTAGTGTCTAACTAGAGGAAAAGATGGAGGCAATCTCTTTGCCTTTGGGAACAGGAAGAAATGCAAAAATAAACATCAAAACCCAGGAGAAAGTCATTACTTCTTAAAATACCTTTCAGCTATACCAGTCCCAGCTTTTATTTCCATTTATTAGATCTACTAAAGTAGGAGGACCAAGGAATTAGTCCAAGGAATTTAAAAAAGGATTTTAAAATCATCAAATCATGTTGCTTCTTTTCCAACAGCCCAGAAAGCAACCCACAATTTTCACTGAAGTTTTTAACTACACTTCACCTTTCCCGTCAGGAAATGACCACCCTAGAAAGCAGCCTAAAATAAAAAATAAATGTCTGCCAAAAACCTGAAAATAATGTTGCAAAGTATTTGCTTTGGTATTTGGGTGGGGGGTGTTAACAAAAACTGTTACAACAGGTCACAGTCCAATCCAGACTGTGCTGGTGTGCAAGTGCTCACAAACACACACTACAAGACAGATGATGCTTCAAGGACCTTCCCATCCACAACAAGGAGATGGTCAGGGTCGTATCCTCATTTTGCAGGTGAAGCAGAGTCAGATTTGTATCCCACGGCGAGGCAGCCGCCTAACTGGTACAGTTGGGAAGGCTCGGAGCTCCAGAGAGGCACTGGGAGCACCGCTCCGGAGCTGCACCACGCGGAACCAGCCCTATCACCTAAATCCGACCCCTCGATGGGTTGGCTGTACAGAGCATGGGCCAAGCCTGCAGAAGACCATGGAGCAGAACTAGATATTCTGGAAACCATTCTGGGGTTTAAAATACAAGCTGAGCTTTCCTTGTAATGACAGAAGAGAAAATTTTGTGTCATTTTCAGTAACCCCACAGGACTTTTTGCAATGGCTCTTGGTAGGTGGTGAGCTGACACCTCCCCCTTGCGTATCCTCCTGTTTGTGGAAGGTCTGTCAGAGCTTTGGATTTTTTAGCAGCCAACTGAGCAAGCTGCACCCAGCAGATAGGTGTTTCCCAGAGGCGGGGCGTTATGCTATGAGAATGCAGTAGCTCTATTGAGATAACAACAGCATCGGAAGCACATGGCTCTCAAATACGGGACAGCCACTCGATCTACTCTAACGAGCTAATGTCATTCGCAAAGTGGAGCAAGTATACAGTCTCCTGGCTGACTCACCTTCAAAGGGTTGTATCTCTTCATGGTGAACCTTCCTCCCTGATTTCCACTTTTCCTTCTGGTAAAGTCACTAAAGTTTTAAATATCTCCATTCACACAAGACCCACCTTAATTCCTGTACACCTACATCCCTGTGATGTATATGTGCACAGCTTCTAGACCCAGCAGGGCACTGAACTGGCTTTTTGACCACTTCTCAAATGCTTCCTGCTGCCTGCAGTTGCAGACATGACTGCCATCTGCCAAACAGTAAATAAAGGCTATTGTCTGCTCTGAAATTAATAGCAGCTTGTTTTGGCCCCCTGCCAGACAGGCTGTAATCTAACTGCATACCCTGTAGCTTTACCTGGCCGTTGCTTTTCCTTGGATTGTCACATCACATCGCATCAGGGATTCCTCAGCACCCACCGTAGGTGCCTTGGGCTGGGACTTGCTCCGCAGCACTGCCTGAGGCAGCCTTCCTTACCATCTGCAGAGGCTGAAATGAGGACAACAGGGTGCTGGGGGTGCTGGGTCACAAACTTTAACACAGGGTTACCCAACTGCAAAGCCAAGGGATGTCACTTGCCAGGAAAACTTGATACTGGGTTTTCGTTTCTCCCAAGCAAGCAATAGCTCTAGCCCAGCTGTGCCTGTTGAGCAGGAGCACGTGGGTGCTTGGCTGCTCACAGCCTACAGACCTCCCCGCTGTGGATGCATGCTGCTTATAGGGGACTCCTGCTGGCAGAACTCACAGCTATTTTTGACATATACAAAAGCCAAATGGCAGAGGAAAGGAACTACAGCAAGGCGTTCATATGAAACAGATAGAGGAAGACAGACCAAATACGATAGTTCAAGCTGAAAAGCAAGGAAATAGAGGAGAGCAGCACAGAGGGGATGGACCTGGAGTTTATGGAAAGGTTAGCTAGTTGTGCTATCTTGGTTCAATCTGGGAGAAGACAACTAATACAATTAGCTTATCCAGCCAACAAGCTGGAAGGGAATCCTGGACGAACACCCAGGAGATGTAGGCCAGTGCGTGTTTGTGGGTGTCCCTGGTGTCACATGAACTGCATCACTTCTCCAGGAGAGGTAGAAGCAGCAAAGTCACACGGCAAGCAGCCAGCCTGGGGTTGCTAGCTGTTCAGAGCAAGATCTGCTGCAGGCCTTGCTTTCAAATAAGCAGGCACACTCATATCTAGATGCGTCCTAGACTTGGACATACAGGCACATGAGCATGAGGGGCTTACCAGAGCAGAGCCAAGGTCAGCTCCTCAAAGTGCTTTGACAAAGGAGCAGGGCAGGCACAGGTAGAGGTTACTCCTCTCAGGACCTTCACAGTCCTATCATTTCCTAGACTACTGTTGTATACATGCTCAAAAAGAAAACAAAAAGCAGCACCTACTCTCCTGACCCCCCTAAACCTGGCCACAGGGAATATGCTCCAAGCACTGGTGCCTGCCATAGAAACCAGTTCACCAACCCTTCCTCTGACATCCTGGCCCCAAACAGCCCCCATCTCTCTGGGGACCTTACCCAGCAGTAACATTTTGCCCTTCTGCTCAGACTACCTCTCTAATTAGCTTTGTTCTGACATCACTGTTCACCCTTTGGATCCACTAAATCCAAAGCAGTGTTGGAGAAGCCAAATAAGAGAAAGTAATGAACCTCCCTTCCTCAGAGAACCTGCCCAGGCTGTATTTCACCTGATTTAAACAGGGTAAGTCCCAGTTCCGTGTACGTGGACACAGGTAACAGAGCACATTACCTGCTAAAATCAGGCAGGAGCACAAGATGCATTAAAAAAGGAAAGAAGCTCCGAGTTTGCTCTGCAAACAACTGTCAGCTCCTCGGACCTGCCAGCTGTGCTTTGGGCACACCCAGGCTACAATCTACCGCCTGTGTCAAATGTCCCGTTTCCCCAAGTCTGCAGAGCTCAGAGAAAAGAGGATCCAGACAGTGCTTTATCTTGGTGACAACTTTCTTTTCTGCAATCAGTGCGGAACAACATGTTCAGCTATTTCCAAAAAAGATCACCAACAGCTATTGGCATCATCAGCCCTTGGTTACGCGGTTTCCGAAGCGGCACAAGGGATGACAGATTCATATTAATTCCAGTCAGCAAATGGATTATAAATACTCCCCCAGCCAGTTGCCACCTGATAGGACTGTCCTTGAGTCCTCCAATTGTGGAAGGGAGTTGTCAACTCTAAATTTACCCACCAGCACGTATTGTATAAAGCATACTGCTCTGTGATCCTTGGTAGACACTTGTGCTGTAGCCCAGCATGGATTAGACCAGAAACTGCTGGTTCCATCAACCAGCCAGACATCTCACTGTTGCTTATCTCAAGACTCTGATGGCAGGAAGGAGAAAGGGATGGGTTTGACAGGATGCGTTGGTGTATCGGTCATGCAATTGCTACAGCAGTCCCATCAAGTCTGACTTAATAAAGTGATCAAAAGCTAGGCCCACCTTTCTGATGAGGTAACAGCTTCTGTTCCTAAGGATAGACATTCCCATCAGAAAAATGTACCACCATGACCGATAGAAGTAAACTCACTCCAAGGATGGAGTGTCCAAAACCAGATAGAGCTGATACAAAGCAGACCAAGATAGTATTCCCTGTAAAAAGCAGTAGGCAGGATGCTAAAAGTTTGTACAAATGGACTATTCACTTAAACAATTGTAATTAGATGGATTTAACTTTTACAAAACAGAAAGTAAAAAAAAAAAAAAGCAAGTGAGGAGCTTCACTTTTTTCTAGCTTTAGAAAGGTCCTAGTATCTGCAAACTGGGCAGATGCACATGCTGGCAGCACCTGTCTGCAGTAGATTTTCTCACCCCAAAAAAAAGGGTCTGCCTGAGTGGGAGGACAGTTTGTAAAGGATCAGTTCAGGGCACTTTACCTAAAGAAAGCCCCTTTTTTTGCTCGTTGCTTCTTCATGCACAAAAGCTGTCCACACTCATCAGCTGGAGACAGTATTTCATCATTTTATCTGGCTCGATGGCCACAGATAAAATCTGTCCTCAGTTAGACAAATACATGGGAGTCACATGGCTGTTGAGGGCTGCAAGACATTTTGCTCCACTTTGGTTTTTTTCTGAATTCATGCCCCAGATTATTCTCTAGGGCCGTTCTTCAGTGCCCCTGAGGACACCCAGCCCCTGGGGCAGCAGCCGGAGCCTTCTGCTCACCATCCACACCCACAGCCTGGGTGCCCCCTTCCCCCAGACCCTGCAAGCCCCCAGCAGGGCTGCAGGTCCCACAAGGTGGGATTCGGCCCCAGAGTGAGGGGCAGCAGCCCAACAACCCAGTGACTGCTTCTAGACAGAGCAGGCTCTCCCGCCTGAGGGAGGCTTGCTCCATATTTCCATTATTTCTACCTGCTGAGCACTTTTTAGGAGTTGGGCCAAAATAGTACCTGCCAACTTTCTGGAAAACCTGAGGGGAAAGGAACAGGGCTGTAAAATGATGCATCACAGAAATCCTGGTGATCTTTGCTTTGAGAAACTGTAGCACATCTCTGCATTTAGGAAAAGATTTAACCTTGTGCTTTTGCACCAGGAACAGGCATTTTTGTCATGTATGTGAGAATCACCCTAAACATAGCCAAGTTGTACAGCCTGCTAAATAGCAGATTCTCCGTGCTTTCTACATACGTGGAATATTATAGCATCTTTTACCATCAAAAATACTTTTAACTCACACTGCAACTATCTCACATGGGGTACCCCAAATCAACGGATGCTTTTAGCCTCAAACTCTGCCCCTTAAATTCTTTCTGCAGTAGGGGTAAAGCTCCTGGATTATTTCATCCCTACATACAGGACAGGCAAAGGTAGAACCACTCGTACCATCAAAGCACGTGGACACGCCTGAAATGAAAGAGGAACTGAAAAGCTCCGTCTCTGTGGTTTAGCAGTTTGCTGTGGAGCAAGGCCTGGAGCTCAACAGGACAGATAAAAACTAATAGAACGGCTGCTTGTTGCACAAGCACCATGCATCCTGTGCTCTTTGTGAGGCAGAGGGTTTAGGAAAAAAGCAAAGCTGAAATAAAACCAAAAGCCTGATGGAAAATGTATACAACAGAGTCACATCCTGAGTGCCAAGTGCCTGACTGCAGCTCACACAGCATCTCCTTTGCCTCATTTTTGCTCACGTGTGATACATATAAAAAGTAGCTCAAAGTGACTTCAGTCATACAACAGCTTTTTTCAAAATGCAGATTTAGTCCAGGGCTGCTGGAGCTTGTCATAAAAAGGTACACAGAGCCAACATCATTTACACACATCAAAACGTAGAGTAGAAATCTGTACTGCAGGACATTTTATCCTACTGGAACTTTAATCCAGCTAATGCTAACAAGTCCAGAGAGAGTCAACTAAGCAAATGGATCTGCTCTATTTCCATTAGATCTCCACCACAGCGTTATACCAGCAGTGATGAGACCGTTGCCTCCTCCTGCCCAACACCTAAAATCTCAGCACTACACAGCCAAGGATCCGGAGGTTTCACATCCCTGATGAAATTTAATTTCCCAAGACAGGAGATCCATAGTCATTTTCCATTTCGTTTTGCCACAGCTTCCATCACCTACAGTGCAGGGCACTGCCTGAATGTGAACTACTGGATCAGGTTCATATTTTGTAAATATTAGTGTTACTTTATGAACTTTGCCATCAACGAGAGCAAAGCTAGAGAGGCTGGAATATGACACAATGGTTTTGAGCTTGGCTGCTATTTGTCCGTTTTTTAAAAAGCAGGGAGGGAGAAGGAAAAGGATAGTTTAGAATTGTGGTTAAACACATTTTTTTTCTCTAGAGGCATTTCGGGTTTTGCCTTTGCTTTGTTTATTCATCTTTGGAGCTAAGTAAAGCCATATTTTTTAAACATAGGACATCCCCCTTTTCTTTTTAAATTCTGAAATTCTAAGAGTCACCCTAGACTCAGGCTGCTCTGACTGCTGGCAGCCAAATGCATCTTTCAGAGTGTTTTCTTGTGACCTAAGAAAGATTTATTTTTTCAGTCATTCCAGTTGGATGTACCTTTGTTCACTTTCCAGGAGTGGTTCAGTTTTGTGACTTTTTTCCTTTTAAATTACAGTATGTAATAGAGTTCCTAGTCTGGGTCTCAGTTCTGTTATGATACTTCAAGCACATGAGTGATCCTGGTAACTCAGATATTTAAAATTTGACCAGCACTTTGGGACCTTACTGAATCAGGGCTTACATGTTTCTTTATTCCTTTTTAAGGGTTTTACCGTCTTTTTCCTCTTCTTCAAAGTGGACACATAATGTGGCTCAAATACACACAAAACTGAGAGCACATTTTTACCAAAGCGTGTTTTGACAGCAGGAGCAGTGAAGATCAGAGCTAGGACTTCTACCCCTTCTTTTCAGGATGGACTCTGCCAAACAGGAGGGCTGGAAGCCATGGGGCACCTCATCCTGAACTACACAGGAGGTAGTGGGTGAAACAACTTGCGCTGGACACAGCAAAGGGAAAAACCTCAGAAAATACTTCAGGATAGAGATTTCCACCTCCACAGGCTGGCTGTGCCTAAAATCCATTTCCAAACCCGAGGAGCCACAGTGGGGATCCCAGAGGTTTAAAATCCATTTCCAAACCCAAGGAGCCACAGTGAGGATCCCAGAGGTTTCAGTCCTCCTGTGCGGACATGGAGTATTCCCCAGCTGGAGCTGGAGGTGGGGAATGCGTGTCCCAGGAGAGCGCCCTGGGCACGGAAGGGCTGCGCTGGGGCGGCCGGAGGGTTGGAGTGGAAAAGGCATCTGGGAAGAAGCAATGCAGAGCCTGACAGCTCGGAGACGGCCAGATGTTTTCATCATTATGGAAAAAATCTGTTGGTGCCTCTTTGCCCAGAGAAACACTGGAGGAGGAAATATCCTCTTGAGCTCTGATCAGGGCTGTATATTAAAATGGCGATGAGCCAGGGTCAAAAAACAAGAGAAATGGGAGGAAGGGATCTTTTCTGACTCCGGCTCTGACATGCAATGTGAAGGTGCCCCGAAAGGCTGCACTGCCTCCCCAGGGATCTTTTCCCAAATCACTGCCTCAGAGAGCTGGAGAGACAGGGCCTGGAAGATGGGCCTTAGAGATGTTTCTTCAGCACCCCCCCAGTGCTCCCTCATCCCTCCAGCTGCAGCAGGTGCTGCCCCAGGGACGTGCAGCCCCGGGGACATGTAACCCTGGAGCTGCAGAGCTGTGGAAACACACAGCCCTGAGGCTGCAAGGAGACTGAGCGCAGCAATAACACTCCCAGGGGCTGGGAACCCTGTCCCAGTTTACAAAATCAGCACTGAAGGAAGCCCGCTGCCCGCCTGGCCCCAGACACCCCTGTCTGCCCCAAGCCCCAGGCTTAGGGATATAACCAAGACCAGGAGACACCGAAGGGTGAGACCCAGGGCTGGGTTTTCCAGCTGCAGGGGTAACCGGTTCCCGGTCTCCCCTTCTCTCCCCGCATCCCCTGCAGCCGCCGGTGCCCCTCAGCCCGAGCATCCCGACGGGCTGCAGGACGCCAGGATACGGCCAGCCCCTTCCCCCGGGGCAGCTCCTCGGGATTCATCCCTCCCCACGGATCCCCCCTTCCCCAAAGCGCCGCGGCCCCGGCCCCCGCCGGCTCCTCTCACTAATTTTAGCCTGCCGGCACGCACGGTACGGTGCAATCGAAACCCAAAAGTAACCCCCGAGGACCGCCCGGGAGCAAAGCGCGCAAAACGGTAAGAAAACGCCAAGAGCCGAGCGAAAATCCCTCCGATTCCTATAAGAAATAAATCCTATCCGCAAAATAAAAGGGCGTTTAACGTTTCGTGGGTTTCACTTGGATTTTTTTGTTCTTTAATTGACAAGTAGAAAAGGCGCCTGGGCTTGGAAGGGGACGGCAAAGCGCGCAGACCTGGCAGGGAGGAAGGCAGGCACCGAGGGGAACTCTCCCTCCTTTCCTCCCTTTCTTCTTTTCACAGTATAACTGGAGTTCCAAAGAAAAAAAAAAAAAAAAAGGCTGCCGTTTAAATGATACTTTTCCCTCTACCGCTGAAAAACGGGCTGATTAATTAACGCAGAAACTGGGGGAGAAAAAAAGCAGATCTGGTTTTATTTATATGACCTTCCTTTGAAAATTAGAGAGACTTATGCAGATATAAAAAACTTGGAAATTTTACCCAGGGGGCGGGGGGGAAGAGTAAAAATCTAGAACTTTTAGAAGATTTTCGTTTCTTTCCACCCCTTTTTTTCTTGACATACACTTGAAATACATCACATTGTATGTTCAGTGAATTGTATATTCATCAGGGTGATGCAAACTCTTTCTCGCGCGTGTATTCACCAGTTTCTCTCTCACACATATATTTTAATTTCGCACCGATTTCTTCCCAACCGTTTTTTCTCTCTGCAAAACAAACCGCGGGAGCACGCGGGGTTTTAGTTTTAGGGAGAGGATGCAGGAACGGGACCCTTCGGAGAAACCAACTCGTTCCCCATCAGACCGCCACAAACACGGACGGATCATTTCCCCGCTTCGAGAAAACGAACGGCTGAACAGCCTGGTCCTGCTGCGGGGATGGAGCGGTGGGGAGCCCCGGGGGAGCGGGCAGCCCCCCAGCCCCCGCTCCTGGCGCCTCCGATCCGGCTCCGCCAAACCCGCGAGTCTCGGGGCAGAACTGGAAGCGGGTCTGAGCATCCCCGGCTAGGGGAGGGTATTCCTTTTTTTTTTTTTCTCTTTTTTTTCTTTTCTTTTCTTTTCTTGTTTGTTGGGTTTTGTTGAGTTGAGGGCTTTTTTTGGTTGCTGGTTTGTTTGGTGTTTGGTTTTGGGTGGGGTTTTTTTTTGGGGGGGGGGATTGCTGTGGGTTTTTTAAAATATTTGTTAATAATAAATACCGGAAGACGCCCGGCGCTCCCGCTAGGAGCGGCAGCCACCCTGGGGGCGGGGGGGGCATTTTGCAGGACGGGGGTAAGACCCGGGCCGGCTGGCCCGTACCCCCCCGCCCCAGGCAGCCCAGCTGCATCGCGGCAAGTGCGGGAGAAGAAGCGGGGCCGCCCCGGGAAGGCACCTTCCTTCTGCAGGGGGGCGAGGAAGGGCAGAGCCACCCACCCCGCGGAGGCCCCGCGGGAGCGGAGGGGGCAGCTGGGTGGGACAGGGGACCCCCGACCCGCGGCTTGCCCTGGGGGCAGCCGATTTCATGCCTCTCCGGCGGTGGGTCACAGGCTGGGCCCTCGCCGGAGCAGAGGTGGGGGTCAGGGCTCTGTAACTCTACTCGCCCCGGTTCATCCTCCTGCCCGTCTCGGCGGAGCCGGTGCCGTCAGGAAGGGGCTTTCCCCGAGCGTCCGAGCTGAGTCCCGCTGCCGGGACCCCCGGGGCCAGACCTGCCGCAGCCCGGGGGCGCTGAGAGCCGGCACCCCCGGGCAGGGCGGTGGCTGGGAATGCTGTCGGTCCCGCATCTCCGCGGGGACAGGGGGAATCATTTTTGAGACACATCAAGCCCAGACACCGTCTCTTGTTAAATATGGTCCACCACCCCCATCGCCACCCCCGCCCCGACGTGCGCCTGCAGGCTGCGCCCCCCTGCCCCGCGCTGCGCGGCCGAGGGCAGAGCCGGCTCCGGGGGGGGAGCAGGGTCCCCCCGGCCCGGCGGGACCCCCGGGCAGCGCATAACGTGCACGGTGGCATCGCAAGACGGATCGCATTTGCACGGCCAGCGGGAAGTATCCGAGAAGCCACACCTTTACCTCCTTTGGAAAGCACCGTGCGGACAGACAAGCTGCAACCCCCCGAAACCCCGCAGCGGCTCCAGCCCCCTCCCCGAGCCCGCTCCCATCCCCGCCGGAGCCGGCGGCACCTTCCCCCGTGGGAGGTAAATGGTGCCAAAGCTCCGAGGGAGAAGGCAGGGCAGACCTTCGAAACACTCCACGCCTCACAGTGCCTGGAAGGTATTTCGGTTTTTAAACAGTTGTCTTGACCATCGCTCCACACCGGTGCGTCCTGGCGACTGGACCTGCGTGTCAAACCGTTGTTGCACTTACTAAACGTGAAACTCTCTTCGGTCGTTTAATTTTCCCGTCCCTAAAACAACCGTATTGCTTCTGCCCTGTGCGCGCTCCCCTTGGAAACATAACGAACAAGCACTTCTGTAATTAACTGGCCGCGTTAAAAAGCTTTTACTCGAGCGCGGAGAAGCGGTGGGCGCTGGAGCCAGCGTTAATAGCGGGGGGTGCTGCAACGCCCGGGTGCTGGGAGAGGGGCGCTGGGAAGGGCGACGACAGCCCAGATGGCGAGTACAGCACAGGTACCGGCAGAAAAAGTGACAGGCAGGGTAAAATTAAAACTTTTCATTTATCTGACCAGCTTCCAACTTTCGCTTCAGTCGCGGGGTAGAGGGGAAACCCCACTTCCAGCGCCCGAGGTGCAAAAGCCAGCTTCATTGCCAGATTCCAGGCACGGAGCCCAGGACAGGAGGGGAAAATCCGCGGTGGCATTTGCTATCCAAGCCCCCATGCCCAGGTCACCCCGTCCCGGTCACCGGCGGAGGCGGAAAGCGGCGACCGAGCTATGCCCCGGGCGGCCCCCCGTGCTGCCCGAAAAGGGGGGATGTGGGGGGTGTACCAAAACCGAAACAACACGGGACAGTCTTATTCCGGGCTTTGCATAAATTGTCCTGAAATAAAGGGAAGACACTTCGGCGCTTTCGAGCTGCTGCATTCGAGTGCTGTGCCCTGGCACCAGCCTGCCCGGCTGCGGCGGCGCCGCCAGCCGCTCTGTCGGGGGGCAAGGGCTCGGTGGTCCCCGAAGGGCCCGGCAGGGACGAGCCGGGACCCCCCTGCGGCGGGCAGAAGTCCCGGAGGCCGAGCAGCGGGGATGGCACCGGAGAGGCCGCCCAGCACCTGCCCCGCCGCCGAAGAGCGGGGCCGTCCCGGAGGAGCCCCCCCGGCCCAGGGCGCAGCAGCCGCGACCACGGGGCAGAGGCGAGGCCCCTCGCCAAGGTCAAACCGCTCTTTTTCTTGCGCAATGGCCGGGGAAGGGCGGCCAGGGCCGCGGAGCGGGGGTGCTGTCCCCGCCGGCAGCCCCGGCGCCGGAGGCAGAGCGGGGTGGGTGGGAAAGGCGGGCTGCTCGGGAGCACTGGGGGGAAAAATAAAAAGATGGAAAAGAAAAGGGGGGGGGGGGGGGGGAGGGAAGAAAGAAAAAGAGGCGGGGAGGAGGAATAAAAAAAAAGGGAGCAAGAAAAGGAGAAGGCTTTAGCTGCAGCAGAGTGGAGCGCCTGGACAGCTCCAAAGCCTTTTTCCTCTGCAAAAATCCAGAGGGGTGAAAGCAAACCCTGCCCCAGCCCCAACCGCCCCCCGCAGCCCCCAGGCCCCCTCCGGGACCCCCGGGGGGACCCCGCCACGGCAGACGCGCACCGCAGACCAGCTATCACGCCGGAAGAATTTATTCGACCAAGGCTGGCCGTTTGGTAGCATCCTTTTCCAATCGTTTGCAAAATAGCAACTGGCCAAAAGCCCTTGGGGAGCCCTCGGAGACCCTCAGAGATCCCGAGATTCCAGCGGCTCCCGCCGCCCACGATGGGAACCGGGAGATTGGCGCAAGTTCTCGCAAGGAAATCCTAATAGGCTATTTCTGGACTACTGGCTCTTAACAAATCTATAGCACCTGAAGTGTTAGCACTCAATTAGTGACAAGGTTTCAAACCCCGGCGTTTACTGGTGAGGTATAAACAGAGTCCTCGGGAGATAGCCGGGAATTAGGGCGGGAGGGGGCCCTGGGCATTTTAACCGACTGGGATTAAGAGGAAAACTTTTTTAAAAGGCTCCATCTCTCTCTCTCTCACTAAACAGTCCGAGGTGTCGAAAGCTCTGGAGGAAGAGAGGATGTGCTCGCCGGAGCTAATTGCGAGCTTGGGTGTTTCGGGGTTTTTTTTGTTTGTTTGTTTGTTTTCAGCAAGAAAAGTTAAAAAAAACCCCACCCACCTCCAAATATACCCCAAAAAAAGAAGAAAACTAAACCCAAACGAACCGCATTTAGCAATCCCGAGGAGAAGCAACGAGCGGGTGTGGGAGACAACTCTCGCCCGCCAGGGGCTTTTCTGGGTGCGGGGGCCCGGCTCGGTTCCGAAGGGGCAGCGAGAGCGACCTGCAGCTGGCGGGAGGGGTCGGGGCACCCCCTGCCTTCCCCTCACGGCCAGGAAGGCAGCACCGGCTTTGCTCACCCCGTCTCCCCCACGTACACCCACGGGGCCTGGGTGTAAGATGGGTGGGCTGGAGAGGGTGTTTTGGGGCGCTCCTCCGGGGTCCTGTCTCCCTTTACTCCTTTTTGGGTGATATTTAAACGCGATTCTAATGTCGCACCCACTAGCCTGCAATCAAGAGCGACCACACAGAGGGTAAAAGCGGTGTAGGAGAGCTTGGAGTGCGGGGGGTGCCTCCCCTCCAGCCCTGCAAGCCGGGTCCGGAGCAGGGTGAACCGATCGCCTTTGTCCCCTCTGCTCGCCTGCCCTCGGCAGAGACGCCGTTTGCAGTCGGAGCCTGGCTTCAGCGGGCTGCTGGAGAGCATCGGGCAAGGGAGAAGGCCGAGAGGGGTGGGGGGGTGGTTGGGAAATGGGTGCTGAGCCCCGACCCGGAAAGTCCGTGAGCTGCTGTATGTCAGTAACTTACTCATCAATCAGCCGGACACAGAGCAGACCTGGCCTCTCTTTGCGGAGTGTTTGCTTTTTCACCAATTATTGCGGCCCTGCAGCTCTTTTTGTTGATACAGTAGTTCTAAAAAGTGCTAATGTTCATTTATCAGGGGGCCGAGCCCGGGACTCCCACTAGTTGTGATCCTTCCAAAAATATAAACACGAAGAGAAGGGCTAGGGCTAAAGCCCCCATTTGTTTCTAAACCGCAGTATTAAAAGTGATGCATTGTTGAAGATAAAGCGGAGATAACGCTGTCTGTCTCCAATGAATGTCTCCCCGACGCATTAATGACATTCCAAATGATAGCTTCGGCTTATCGTTCAATTAATCACTTCCACCCTCTGCAGCCGGGCCCACATCGATCGGGAGCCGCCGTGTGACTGGGGGTCTGGAGGAAACCCGTCAGTCCTCGCTTCACAGCGGTTCGCGGGGCGGCAGCTCTCCCGGCCGCGGGGCCGCCGTCGGGGATGCTCTGCGGGCCCTTTCCCCGCCGGGTTCAGCGGGCAGAGGGGCACCGCCGGGCGGCCGCTGCCCTGCGAGCTCCCCTGGGCTGGGGAGGGCGTTTGGGCCCAGGGTGGAGGAAGGGAGCACCACCGGAGCCCGTTTCTCCCGTCCCGAGGGAGGTGGATGGTACCAAGGCAGGCGAACCTGCGGCCGCGGGTTTGGATTTGCCGGGGGTGTGTGAGATCGGGATCACTCCGTTATTGTAGCGTTGATCCAGCTTATCCCGATTAGCTTGTAATAAAACGGAGGCAACCAAGGTTAGAAAGACCACCGGGCGCTGCACAGGGCAGATAACCCGGCAAAGTCCCGCCGTAGGCCCCTCTCCCGAGCCGGGCTGCCGAGGCTGCCTCCACCTTCCTCGGGCACTTCATCCCTTCCCCTGCAACCGGGAAAAAGCCCCTCCGAGCTGTTTCCCAGGGAAGGCTGCAGGGAGCTCAACCGCTTGGCCGCCCCCCTCCCCTCGTTAAACAGCGGTATTTCAGGCCTCCCCGCGTACAGCAACCGCTCCAACTGCCATCGCAAGATGTGGATCTGGTTTGCGAGCAAACCGCTCCCCGGGCACCAGCGGGCGGCTGCGGCGAGGGACTGCGAGCGGCGGGGCTGCTGCTGCGGCTGCACCGGCCAGCGGTCCCTGGGGAGCGGGACCGAAAGCACGGCACCGCCCGCAAAAGCATCCTCACCTTAGCCAGCTTCCCCAGAAGGGAGCCCGAGGGTGCCGAGACACTAAATCTCGGGGGGGGGAGGGACAGCAGCAGGTACCCCACGGGAAGCAGGGCAGCTGGGGCAGGTGCCCGCCTTTTCACCCGCCCCGCAGCGTTTCCTCCGTTTGCAGGAAGATTCGGAAAAAACTCGCCCTGCGAACCCCGCGGCCTCCCCGGGCAGGGCCCGCCCGAGGGACCCCCTCTAACTCACCGCATCCCCGCAGGGCTTCTCCGCTCGGCTCCCCGGCCCCTGCCTTATCTTCCACCGTCCCCGGCTCGGCGGGGACAAGCCGGTGCCCGTGCCCCCGGAGCCGGGCCGCCGAGCGCCGCAGGAGGCTTCCTCCCTTACTATTATTACTCCCCACCTCGCCCCCCGAAGCCAGAAAGCGCCGTAACGCCCCTCCTCAACCTGCGACTTTGCCGCTAAGGTTTATTTTAGCAACTCCAAGCGCGTTAAATTAACCGGCTCCCGCTTCTACCGGTGAATGGCGAGGCCCGGGGGCAGCCGCCCGCCCGCCGGGGCTGCGGGGACCCGGCCAGCCCGGAGGTCGCCCCCGCCTCCCAAAGCCCAGCGCCCGGCTGCTCTGCCTTGCTCCTCTCCTGCCCCCAAAAGCCCTGTATATTTTGCAACGCCTTCAGCCCGCGGGTTTTGGGGTTATTTTGGGGGGTTTGGGGTTTTTTTTCCTCGACAATGCTGGTTTTTTTGTGGGAAAGCTTTACAAAACAGGCGGGGGACACACATCCAACCGGCATTTCCCCCTCCAAAGCCAGGAAGGGGCTGTTTAGGGGGTCTCTGCTATCAGCTGGACTTTGCGGGCATTGTGCTGCTTCAGAATATCTGTATAAACCTTAAGCGCGGATTTCCCCCTGAGAACGCTTCACACAACAGTGAATTCCCGTTCTCTGGTTCCTGCGATCAGATACTGCAGAATACTAAAACCGAAACCTCCGTTTCCTCACTTTAAAAAAAAAAAAAAAAATGAAATCAGCACATATTTGGTTGATGGTTTCCTCCCGGCCTGTTTATTTAATCTGACTGTATGATAGATGGCATCAGATAGTGGCTTTGTACACATTAGGCCATTCTGCATTTTTTTTTTGTTTTTAATGGATCAACAAACTCAGCGGGGAAAAGCTGGATAAATACAGTGCCGCCCCTTTAAATGAGTGGAGATGTTTTTGAGATGTATTACTATATTAGGTGACATGGAACTTTGCATCTCTCATACCATCACTGCAATGTTGGCCAATAGAAAGCTAAAGTCACCCAAAAACTGCCTAGTCCCTCCTTCCCTTCCCTTATGGTCTGGTCCTACCTGCCTCCAGTGCACAAGTCAAGGCTACTCGCGGGAATGCTATGTGCCCCCTCCATGAGCCCACGCTCCACCACTGCTCCAGGTTGGCTGCTCCTCACCTACTTTTCCATGACCCTGGCCTCCGGCCACTGCCCCGCTCCCCGCCGCAATGTTTCCTAGCCCTGTGACAACGACACCCTTCTCAGTCAAGGATATTTTGAACCTGGAACAGCATCAGAGCGGCCTGGCCTCTATGGAGCTCTCCTCGCTGTCCTCCCCGTCCTGCATGCTGGCCACCTTCAAGCAGGAGACGTACAGCGCCGAGCCCCCGGCCCTGCCCGACCTGCGGGAGGAGCTGCCCGAGGCACCCCCGGCCAAGGCTGCCACCACCTTCCCTGGCTCCTACTACGTGAAAAGCTACGTGGAAATGGACTCGGCCAAGGACACCAAGGTGGACAAGAAAGGTAAAGCCGGCGAGTAACGGTGGTGCTGCCTGGGGCTCACTGCTGGGCTCCAAACCCAGGGAAAGGGAGGGCAGGGGGAAGGTGACCCCCGGCTCAGGGGTGGCGGGAGGGGGCCACCGCGTCGGACCTCGGCCCCCACCTGCCCCCAGCCTCGGGGCCCGGGGGAGAAAGAGCATGGGGAGCAAAAGCGCCTTCATCCCCTCCCAGACCCCGCGGTGCAGCAGCGGGACAGACCCACCACGGGGAGCGTCCCGCTGACCCCGGTCCAGAGACCCCCACGGCTGCCCCAGCGGGACCAGGGCCACGGCCTTAAGCTTGCCCAGAAATCAGGCGATAAATCGAATTTCCAACTCGCTGTGCTGAGCGTGTACGCCCAACGGGGTCGGGGTGGGATTTGTTGCAAAGGCTGCAGGTGATGAATCGACACCATGGCACAGGCGGTCGCAACTCAAATCAGTGCACGCAGTACCCTTGTTTTTAAATAAATAAAGAAAGAAACGAAAAAAGACTCGATGGAAAATTGCCAAAGAGGTACTTATGGAGCAGGGCAGGGCCGGGCCCACTACCGCAGGAGCGGGTCGCTGCAGTGGCCTGTGGGGCCGAGGCCAGGGAACAGTCGGGGCTTGCGGTTTATCGAACATCGTTTTACTTTTTTTGCACATTTTTTTGTTCCTCCCCTTTTTTCTTCTGCCCACTTATTTTGCTGCAGAACTGTGTTCCCTGCACAAGAGCCTGGAGCAGGAGAAGAGAGACCTTGAAGATCCCGAGCGCCCCAGACAGAGGAAAAGGAGGAAACCTCGCGTCCTCTTTTCTCAAGCCCAAGTCTACGAACTGGAGAGAAGGTTCAAGCAGCAGAAATACCTCTCTGCTCCCGAGAGAGACCATCTAGCCAACGTCCTAAAGCTCACCTCCACCCAGGTGAAAATTTGGTTCCAGAATCGAAGGTATAAATGCAAAAGGCAGAGACAGGATCAGACCCTCGAAATGGTGGGCATCCCCCCACCCCGGCGGATAGCGGTGCCGGTACTGGTGCGCGATGGGAAGCCCTGCCTGGGGGAGTCTTCTCCCTACAGTTCACCGTACAATGTCAGCATTAACCCCTATAGCTATAACGCCTACCCCGCGTACACTAACTACAACAGCCCCGCCTGCAACGCCAACTACAACTGCAACTACCCGTCCATGCAGACCATGCAGCCCTCGGCGGCCGGCAACAACTTCATGAACTTCAGCGTAGGGGACTTGAATTCAGTGCAGACGCCCATCCCGCAGGGGAACGCGGGGATCTCCACGTTGCACGGGATCCGAGCCTGGTAGAGCCGCCCCCGCACCCAGCCCGCTCCCCTCCGTGGACCGCG